>NC_136061.1:402223744-403589994 GCF_964261635.1 Lissotriton helveticus
TAGGTTTCTGGTAATTTCCTTGGTCATTGTAGTTTCACTTGGATGTTAATTCGTGGGGAGTACAGGATAGAGCCCTCCACAACGCCGGACCAATATACCTCAACGACCGACTCAGCTTCTACACCCCCACCCGCAGCCTCCGCTCTGCCAACCTCGCCCCAGTCCCACACATCCGGAAAACCACCACCGGCGGCAGATCCTTCTCCTTCCTCGCCGCCAAGACCTGGAACACTCTCCCTAGAGACCTACGACAGACCCAGGACCTGCCGGCCTTCAGAAGACTCCTCAAGACCTGGCTCTTCGACCAGTAGCAGCTCCCCCTCCCAGCGCCTTGAGTCTCTCACGGGTAAGTAGCGCGCTTTACAAAATGTATTTGTATCTGGGGTCCCCACAATTCATAGTTTTGAAGTTAAAAAATGACAGCTGAGATGGCTTATTTGCCGCGTTTGCCAGAAAGGAAGCGTTGAGTTTTGCTTTCCTGGCGTTTCCTGCCACCCCACCCACATTCGGACAATGCGTAGTGTGCTACCTTATAGAAGGGTCTCGCTGGGTATAAGTGAATCCATATCTGATGGCCCGTCCTCGCCCCCTGCACACCCACACAGCAGACCTGGTCCCAGGTTGTGGAAGGAAATCAGACTGCTTGGTGTCCAGGCGCCAGTGGCTCTGGATTTGCACCTGCTGCTCATTAGCATTGCCCTCTGTTTGCTCCCTCATGAAAAGGAGGTGCGAATCGGCCACCAGCTTGTACGCTCAGCTGGTGGCAGAGAGGCCTCTTTGAGGGGACCTCGCTGCTAACATAAACGGGTCCTTTCCCATTGGGAAGCTATCGTTGATTGATGATAAGGGCCACTGCTTGTATAATTGCAGGCTCAGGCACTTCATAATACAAGGCAGGTATCGAGGAGAAGCACACTTGACCCATTTCAAAATGAATTAATGGATGAACGAGTTACTATTTAGTTAATCACAAAACGGGTGATAACACAGTAATGTTTTAAAAACAATTCATGCTACTATAGTCCATGCTTTCGGACCCTTAATCTGGAAGACAGGGTACGCTGTCAAAACGTGGACGATATCCTATCCAGTGGATTACAAGTGACGCAGGTCATAATGCACTTGATTTTATAATGTTTATTATGCTGCCTATAATACACTCTGCTACCTAATGCTCTTTTTTGTGCTTATTTCTTCATGGCCGTTCACATAACACCTGGCTGACTGCACCAGATATCCCTGTATCAGTGTGTACATCCTTCATGTCTGTCGACACTTCATCCACTTTTCCCTGATGTTTGTCTTCCCTTTTATTATCCCATTGACTCCCGGTTTACACGGATTTACCCCAGACCACTGGTGGCTTCTCTCTCTTGACTCTTGCTACGTTCAATTTCCCTCCCCATTTTGCTTCTCCTCTTGATTTTTTTCCACCTAACCTATTTACTCATTGGTTTCTTCACACACAGCCTTTCCTTTCTTTGCCCACCGTGCTCCTTACTTTTTTTTTTTTAACCTTTTATTAAAAATAAAATGACAAAATACAGAAACAATAACAAAAACACAAACAAGGCATTACTTTACAATACAGTGTCGCATCGTGCGGGGGGGCGGGAGGTGCACTACAAAGTGAGTTTAGGAACACATCATATGAGTGGGGGGGGGCAGAGGGACAGAAAGCAATCAAGATGTCTAATTCGTCGTAGGGGAAACGTTGGGCCAGGGAGATATCAGTTCCGTATGTGCTCCTTACTTTTGATGCACTCCTGGAGCAGCTCTCTCCGCTGCCCTTTAACTTGTCTGTGAGGTTCTTGCGTTGCCGTGTCTATAAGGAGTTTTGCTTTCGTTTGCTCCTACAGGATTTTGGTTGTTCTCTCGTTTCATCAGCGCTCACATTCTTTACATTATTCTTTTTTTTGTTTTGTTTCATGGATATGTGGCTTTGCTTTATTGAATGTTTAAGTTGTTACACCAACCTGCTCCCTCGTTGAGCTCTGTGCTCTCTGTGACCGATCAGCAGCACTAAGCTGTCCCATTTACAGTCCGTCTTCTATCTCCGACTTGATACGGTCTTCCTGTCCCAGCTCCTGTCCCTCCGAGTGGCCCTTCTCCATGCGTTGACACCATCTGTCACGTTAGGTCGACCTTTCCTTTTATACGGCAGCAACATTTAGAATCCATAGGATTCCACCCATAATACTACCTTGCGTGTTGATATTCTTGTTTCAGCATGAGTGAGTAGAGGGCTTATTGCATGGGCTCATTGAGTGTTTTCATTATTTGTATCATGATGTATAATTATAATATTTGATGGAGTTTATCACATTGCATGTTTTTGGTCATCTAACCAGGTTTTCATTTCACTATAAAGCCTCTGACAAGGCCCTGAAGTGCGAAATGCATTGGGCAGTGTTCCACACGAATTAATCTGGAAGCAATAAACTCTATTGAAGTGAATTATACATTGGAAAAGACTATCTATCTTTGTGACCACTAAGTTGGCCTTCTATCGTTTTGTAAACGTTGAATCTGAACAGTACTCCTGGTCACTAAGAGAATATTGCATCCAATACACTCCAAAGAAGGCCCAACGTCGTTGGGCTTTATAAATGGCACAAAAATAAAGTGCAACATTAATAACAATAGACAAGTGTCACAGAATGTCTGCCCCAATGCTCCCGCTCCTTTATAAAAAAAAAACACCATGTGGCAAACTAAAAATACCATAAAAATAATGTACCTAGAATAAAACATGTCAAATGCAGAAGCAGAAGAACTTTACTTATCAAGGTTCATGGTCCTGAGACATAATCCCTGCTTGAATTTAGACCCTTTATATGATCATTTATCAGATAGTACCACTTAAATACTAGATTTGCAATTCCATCACAAGTCCGCAATCAGGCCCTGATGGACCACCCCCACTTGTGATGGTCGTGACTCCCATGACATGCTAATGTGGTGCCATGGAGGACCCCAGTGGGTCATTTATCTTGTGATAGCTGGCATGGTGCACTGGACTCTACCGTCTTTGCCTCCCTGCAGTCCTAACTGTTCAGTTTTCGGTGAAGGCACAGATTGCATTTTTTGACCCGCCGTGTTAGTGTTTTAATTAGAGAGGTTGACGGGGGTCTGATGTCTCCTTCCACCCACGATTGCTATGTTCTCCTTTAGGGTTTAACATTGTACTATCTCTTGGGCTGACTGGCCTGTCTCCTATGAAGTACTTGTTGTTAGACTAGCAAGGCTGACTAAAGTGATCAAGCCATCCACTGGCAGAGTCACCGACTAGTCAGCGTGACCAGGTCCTTACAGGAGCGCATGCACATTCTGCGCACCTACTTGACTTCTTCATTGGCCTGCGGTGCTCTAGGAGGTAACTTGGATGAGGCAGGCCGCAGCACAATGCTAGGGGGATCTACCAAATGTGGCCGGAGAAAGGGTGGTTTTCCTCTACTCAGTGCCCTGCATTATTATCTGAAGCTCAGAGTCCAGGATTCAGGATACCCACTAGCAATAGATCTTGGAATCTGCGTTGTTTGCTTCAGAGTGCAGACTCGGGATGCAGGTCTTGATTCGCTTTCTCAGTCCAGTGATGCGGCTCAGCACTTTTTTTTGATCCTTGAAGTCTGATTTCTCTCGAACAACAAGACTTTTTACCTTCTGTAATCTGCGAAAAGTATTCCAGCATTATCTATTGCAAATGAAGATTTCTCTTTAACCCCTCTAATCTATGGAGTATTTACTGAGTTTGGGCCATAATATTCCTCTGCCCACGAGTCGATTAACATTGCTCTCCCGCCCCTTCTTCCTGCTAACAAATCTTTGGAAGTGGTGATTCATATTGGTCAGTCGTTCGTTAAACAGAAACCTGAGGCTTGGTCCACAGAGATTACGCTAGCAGCTTAGACGAGGGTAAAGAAGGATAGAAACGCATTCCCCTATCATTGAACCCACAAGCATACAGGGCCACATTCTGACACTCTCAATGACCTTTATTTTGGGGTAATGTAGAAACCATTGGGAACGGCGCCGGACTGGCCCTCAGGATCTCTCCCACTTACCTGCACAGGGAAGAAATTGGGGTGAATCCAGGAAAGGCTAGGATATCTGGATCTCTTTGTATGTGAACAAAATCACACTGCCGGTGTGAAAGAACATTAGTATAGGATGTCTCTACCATTTGCATGTCCCATGGAGCTTTGAGAGCCGAGGCACACATTACAGTTGTGGGGTTCTTGCTGATTGGAGATGTCGTGGTTGCTTATTTCTGATGATATTTAGCAGCGAATTACATTGGACAGATGTCTTGCATACTGTAGACTTGACTGTGTTATTTAGTAATAGTTTGTATTAAGTACTAGATTGTGGGTTCTGTCATGGACCTGTGTACAAGTCGTGTGTATGGGTGTTTGTGCTGAAGAGCTTTTCTGCTTGTTTTGTTGAGCAGGGTTGCCTACTAGTTAGTTAAGGGTGGCTGTTCAGTTAGGAAGCACTGTTAGCAAATTGTAAGTCTTTGCAATGGGTTTTGGTATATTTAAGTCAACTAGTTCTGAATTGTTGATGAATATGTTGGTGAGAGGATATGGATATGCTGTTGAGGAAGCAGCGCTTAGCTGTGTGTGTGTTGTGTTGTGTGTGTGTGTCTCTCATGGTGTACATCTCATTCTGTGGGTGTAGGGAGAAGTATGAATATAACTTGATATGGGTGTGAGGTTGAGACAGTGATGTTTAGACATTCACAGAGCCTCGTTGGCGTGTTTTTCACATGATGGTGCCTATTAGCAGGGACGACTAATGTGTACCGTGTGTGTAGGACAAGTTCAAAATATATCTGGTTTTGCTCAGTTAAATAAGTTGAGTGTGTGTGAGGATAAGCAAGTGATGTTGAAGTAGCAATGCTTAGCCAACGGCATGATTTAATTCTGTGCTGTGTCTATGACAGTGCCAGGGGAGTGGTGTGTGTGTCTAATTTGTTCTGTTGGAGCCCGCAGAGCTATAACATTATCTTGGTATGAATTATGAATGAGCACTTGAGATGGTAGCACGCCTCCAGCAACTGTGCTTTGGTTCTATGTTGCGCGTGTCTGACGCCACCAGAGGGTGTCTAACATGTATTGTTGGTGTGTGGTAAATTAGAAGTTTGTCTTATTTTATATGTGTGCTGAGTTAGATGTGCTGTTGGCAATTTTTACTAACATATATGGCTTTGGTGCATGCATTTACATACAAAGAGATGTCTCAAATGTGCTCTTGCTGTATTTCTAAGAAAATCAGTGTGCTTTGGATATGTAGGCTGTAGAAGTTCTCATTGACTGCAGTCAAGGAGGACTGGTCATTGTAGTGGTCGGGCATATCCGTGCATTGTTGGGCATATCCGAGATGTTCGGACAGCTGTTTGGTTTGGTGTTGGATTGTTCTATGTTAGCACATAATGCAAGACACAAAGTATGTTCTTGTCAGCTTAGTGAGCCTTACAGGTATTTGCTCTTGAAACCAGGTGAAACGCTGTACCATGGCCCACTTCTCGCCCAGAGACATGTTCTCACCGGAGTTGTGTGCATAAACGAATCGAGGTGTTATTGTGGGAGAATGATTTAAGGAAACAACAGCATGCCAGCAGATATCAGGAAAACATATTTATCTTATTAAAACAACACTGAAAACGAAATCTGCGTTCTGCTGGAGTTTCGGCACAAACTCTTCATTGTTTCCTGAGCTGGCATGTCTCATGCCTACACCAGCGAGTAGGAGGTTACGTAAGAGCCCGTCTAGCTGGTTAGCTGGTTAGTGTATTATGCGGCACCAGAGGGCATTGAGTTTTGTTTGCTCGTCGGGTATGATTATAGCATAATTTCTCTCTTATACTTCTAATAATATCCGCGTGGATGGTGGGGAGGTAGGAGGGAAAGGCAATGTAGGTGGTGGTCAGCCATACTCCAATATCCACTTTGCTTGCATCTGTAGTATCCCTGTTTTTCAATATGGCTTCCCTTGATCCCCCTTGCTGTGCTGTCCGAGACTGTGATGAAGCTCGACTGTAGTTGGAGCCTAAGCAGTTGTAAGTTTGGTCTTCAGTCCCTCTGTCCTGTGCTGTGCTGCACTGCACTGCGCTGCACTGCACCCCGGTGTGTCTCAGGGCAGGCTTTACATTCCTTTCAGATGCCTTCAGGGCTCTTGCTACTCTTCAAAGCTGTGCTGTCATATTGTGGACATATCTGTCAATGGGTTGACGCTGCCCATCTCTGATGGTTAATCAAGCTGATATCTACCAATGGGTTCTTCACGCGTGCAGTATTGTATTTGGCTCTCAGAACGCTTTGTAAGGGAGCATATTTTTTCGGAGGCCATAAATTCAAAATATTAATAAAGATGTGCGGTATTCGACTAAGATCAGGGGTGATACTGGCATTTCTGTGAGGCTCATGCCTGGGGAAGTCGAATCTTCCATTTTCCATTGACTTGTGGCTTTGGGGTTGGGCTGTCCCTGATGATTGGCAGCCTCTGGGCCCTGTGATGAACAAACTTACTCGGGCACCTGCCTCAGCAATTCATCTTTCGGAGGAGATCGCAGTTGTTTAGGGAAGGGCTCCAGGAGTTCCAGAGGTTTGGTCATGTTCTTTAAAGGACGTGCTAATTTTGGTTGATTACCTCTATGCACTTTGGCACCATGAGATCCCTTATTGACACAGTGCGGGAGCACCTACTACAGTTAACCTGGGACTTTCTTTCAGAAGGACTTGAGCCTTCTATGCTTACGTGCATCTCTCTATTTATACATTGTGAACCTAGCCATACAGCAATAAGGCATTTACAGAGCATGGGAAGGGCTACAATAAAAGGAGGGGTGTGTCTAGGTAAACAATTGAGGCCTGGGTACAAAGGACACGTATACTTACAGACAAATGGTGCTGAACACTGAGGGTACCGAAGACTTTCATTTTCAATTAAGAACAATGAAAGGATTTTCAGCGGCCCAGTCGGTCAACATGCTATTTTGCTTCTGGGCCGCCAGGAAGGGAAAATCTGCAGAAACACGAATGGATTTATTGTGTTGGTTTTGTATGTGAAAAATCAATTTACCACAATTACAAGTAGCTAGAAATGCTCAAGGACAGGCGGAAATGGCACCTAAAAACTCCTGCTCAGAGCACGTGGTATTTATTTGAAATCAATGCCAAATAAGAACGGTGTAAAACATGTATTAAACTACTAAGAATGCTTAAATATTACTAAAATATTAAACGTAACATTAGCTATATCATCAACAATGCAGTTTTTTATACTTTATAAAATATTCATACATACATGGAAAGAAACAATCAACTCTTACCTCTCAAGCACTGTTTCCTTAGATATTGAAAATAAATAATATTTATAAAACGTATAAGTAAATAAATCTTAGTATAAAACTCAACACTGTAAAGGAATTAGATCAGTATTTGTTCAAATATTAGGTTAATAAAATAAGTAATTAAATGAACAGATGACATACCATGTAAATCATAAAAAATGTGAAAATGCTGATAACAATCAGTAATGTAACATTGTTGAATAAGAAAGGGGAATCAGCCAAGTGTATGTATGTTTAAACTATTCTTTAAGTGATTATTAATATGTAACAACTACAAAGGAAGATACATGCATTTTATAATGATACCCTTTGTATACCCAGCTGTAAGCACAATTAACACAAAGTTTCACTATACTAACTCACACCCACTACATAAAAAGCCTTATAAAAATATATGTATATGAAGTATGTATGAACTAGTTATATTAACACGTAATATTTTAAATGTAAACATGAGTTTTATTTTCCTGCCCATCAACTTACTGTTGCATTTGTTCTCTGTGTGCAGACCCCCTGCGAGCTCTATGGGGGGGTCACCTGTTGTGAGCAGTGTGAGGGTGATGTGGTAGAAGGGGATGTGAATTGCTGGTTGTATTGCATATTTGTTATGCAAAAGACATCTGTATGCATGTCCCTCCTTTGCTGTGTAAAGCAAGGGCATGTGATGAAACTGTAGCCAGCATTATTACATGAACCAGAGCAATATTTCTTGTTTTTTATTTTATTTTGTGGGTCATGTGCCTAGAAGCTCTTCTGTTGGCCCCATCTTCTGCTGACTGCAGCACACACTGCTTCTGAACGAAAGTCACAACGCACCTGTAATCTGTGTCCAAGTGCTGCATTGTCACAAGTTCAGCAAAGTGCAGTAGTAGATAGAGTTGATCATGTGTTTTAAAGTACTGTCTCGATTGCTGTTGCTAGTTCTTTAATTTGAACCATAGAGTAGGATTTGATATTTGGAGTTGGGGCTGTGCTGGCGGTGATGCAGATGTGACTGTGTCTGCGGTCCAGGACTCAATGTCAACATTGGAAACCTCCATGTGATCCTCCAGTTCTTCTGCACCCTGCTCTTCTTCCTTGATCACGTTGTTTTCTGACCGAGTGCCCTCAACCCGTGATGGGCTCTGATACTGAGGGCAGTGCACTGGAGGCATCACTGCCACTCGCAGATCAGCTTGTTGAGGTGTGTGTGTTGTTGTCAGGTCACTTGTTTTTATTTGTGCCACATTTGAGGTGGAAGTGATACTCCTAATGAAAGTACTAGCAATAGTATTCACAGTACTTTATAAGAGTTGTCTTGTCACTTTTGAACTCTCCTGTTGGTTGTGGTTCATTGGAAATGAATTCCTGCTCACTGGTGCCAGCTGCACAGATTGCGTCTACACAGCATCTATATCCTAAGTCTGTTTTCAAATAGCGCTGTTTATATAACGTTATTTGTTTGAAAAAAAGAATAAAACACATTTCAAAATGGCAATTTTTAACTGGTTTACGGACATTCCTATGTGTCTCTGTTACACATCGGAATGCGAGTTTGAATTGTTATTCTCACTAAGTGGAAGGCATACCTTGAGTAATCTGTTTAATAGAGTATGAGGTGATCCAGGTGCCATATGAACATTGTTTTATAGAATGTACTAATAAACTCATCATGTACTCTCCTAACAGTAATAAGTATATATATCTAATACAAAGGCACATTACATATTTATATTCTGCTTTTACAAAAATATTATATTGCATCGCAACTTTGTTAAACAGTTTGTACAATATGGTTCACCTTATCGTTCCACTTCTTCTTGCCTTTGGTGCTCTCAATACCTGCAGTTTGGATGACTGTTAGTAATATTTTCTCCCAGAGAGAGTTGTAGTGCAACTCTGGTGCTGTTCCAGCACCAATGCCTTGAGATTCGTGCATATACTTACATAAGACATACTAAGGTCTTGCAAATGCCCTCTGAAGTCTTCAGCTGTAAATGGATAACAGAAAAGACCATATTGACCTTATAAGCAGCGTTCTGCCATATTTTTGACCTTATTTGCGCACTTCTTTTCAATCAGTTTTTCCAAATTCTTGGATCCTCCTTGACCACCTCCTCAGCAAGTACTAGCAGTTTCTTTACCTACATTTGTTTTTTCTTATTCAACTGGAGGCCATGTTGTTAATTTTTATAGATTTTTTTTTTTTTAGTCCAGTTGGCACTCGAAAATAGAGGAATGAGATAGATTGTAAAATTGAAATGGCCACTCGTTCTTTTGCATGATGTGGATTCCTCTCAGGGAATCCATTTCTGCTGAAATACATGAAGTACATGTATTCCTAGTAGGATACAAAGCTTCAGCAATGCAGATGATCTCAAAGAAATTATGTTTTTTCTCTTTGTAAATCACTTCCTGCTTTCACACAGTATTTTGCACTTGTGCGGTTTTGCCGGATGGTAAATCCTCATGCACATTTATCAATCGATAAAACTGGATGCAATTAATTTACATGCTGTGTCACATATGGTAAATGTCATACAGGGGGGCTCGGAAACTCATAATCTTGGGGGTCCACGGTTGGCTATACCCTGTGGTAACGGTATCTCGGGTGTGGAATTATCGCACACTGAACTGTGTAACTTGTAATAAGGGCCTATGTGGGGATGTAGGTGAGGTGCTTTGGGGCTTCTTATGGCGGCTTTGACTCGCATTTCATTCCAGTTTCCACTGAGAAGCAGCTGACGTTTCCTGTAATCCTACATTTTTCAAATCAAAACTCAGATTGACCATCAATGTTGCACTCCTAAAGCCAGTACGAGTTTTTTTAATAGGGATTCCCTCCCCCTCCCCCCCAATAATGCATGCACTATATAACCAGGGCTTTCGTCCATCCCTCGTAATGGTTCATGAAATTGGCAAGATCCTGGGATGTTTTGTGAGCTACTAATTTATATGCCTAGCCCCCTACATTTATTTTGGAGAAGGGGGTGGGAGCTGAGGCCTGAGTTGACAAATGCATGTAGTGCTTCGCTCTCTGTGTCGAAACTCAACCCTGTCCTATGAGTCGTGGACACCGAGGTGGGACAGATCACACAGTTGCCTGGAGCTCTCTTTTGGCCCTATTCAGACAGCGACTTACCTTCCAGATCTATGATGCTTTGATGTCATCTTGGCTCTCCGATTTGTGTTGTTAGTAGTGTAGATCTGGCCTTCATCAGTCAGCATACATTTGGAATGGAACCATGTAATTTTCCATTACATGTGCCAAGGGGCGTATTTATTTGAACAGGAAAGATGAGAGGGCGGGGCATGGCATGGAGTTTTTCACCTGGAGAGCTCTGCTGGTACAATTCCCTTTTCTTAGTAGTGATTCCGGAGGAGTGATTTGATGCATTTAAGAGTAGTTGCTCAGATTCCCTTTCAACCTGTGAGTTTTTGGAAAGGTCACCGTTTGCCAAGTTTTCGGGTAGTATGGCTGCTCTGTTATTTCCATCATCTCGGGCTAAGAGGTCTTTTCTAATGTTTGTTGCTGTGGATACTCTTTAGAATATTGTTGGGTGTGAAAAGTTTCAGATTACCCAAGAACCTTTGGCACAGCTTTAGTTTTTTGTCAGGAGGTGGGTGATTGCATGTTTCAGATAGCCAGCAACAACTCATTTTTGGTTTAACAGGCCAATGCCTTAGTGATTGCGGGGGCCTATGTAAGAAGATCTCCTTGATCTAAACTGCTGGGCAAGGCTGAAATGGCAATCTGGATTCTTCTGTCTTTCTAACAGTCCTGTTCAGCCTTTCCGTCTGTGTGTATGATGGTGGGGGCAAGGCGATGCTGCAGGAGGAATGAGATATGCGATGAATGGGGTAAGGGAATGATTCCGGACAAGCGAAGGCGCAGTGATGATTGTGGATAAGGGAATCTGCAGGGTGAGGGAGACCTTTGTGATGAATGAGGTAAGGGAATGTTTTTCGTTCGTTTCCAGGGTTTCATTGGTTGTGTTTGATTGCTTGGTTGGGTACAGTTAGTAGAGGTTTAAGACTGTAATTAAGAGGATATCTCTCGCAAGAGATGTCACGATAAAGACACTGTAGTGAGACGGTCCTTCTTTGTGTCTTTCCCGGCACGCAATGAGGGTTTTTAGAGTCTTTTGTAAACTGTCCAGGGCTGGTGACGAACAGCTTTTGTCCCCAGGTTACTGGCTTTTGTTTATTCTGGTTGCTAGACTCGGAGTTAGAATGCTTGTTGTCACAGAGACGAGTTTAGAAAAGAAAGAAGGAAGTGAATATTAGTTGAGGTTTTATAATCCCTAAAGAATCTGCAGGTGTTGGAGTCCAGTTCCACTGCTGGTTCCATCTTTTGAGTCTTTTGAGTCAGTTTAAACGCGTGAGTGTTGGCTGCCGTCTACATGCTGCCGTCTACATGCTGCCATATGTCCACACCTGGTATTATGTGTTTGTTCTTTAGCTTAAAATCTTTGTTTTAGAGATTGGAGTATTTAGATTTAGGCCTGGTATTGACTAATGAACCCTTTGTAATACAATGTGCTAGGCCATGTACTTGAAAGTATTCAGTTTGACTCAACATCTGGGTACCTGGATGGGACATGTGGGTACAATTGATAGACCATGCATCCACGACAGACCGACTTAGTAACCCACTGGGGCGCCTTTTCCTAAGCACTGGGACACTTTCACCAGAATCGACTTGTTAGAAGCCTTTAAGTGCATGCTTTTGCCTATCAGGAACAAGAGGAGTACATATAGAATAAAGCCCTTGTGGACCAGGCGTAAGCTTGCGTATGTTTCTGTTTACATACGGAGTATCCAAGGTCTGGTCTCTACTAATGTGTGCATAACAGTATCACTGGAGCGCTCCAGAATGCAAGTCTGTGAACACTTGACGATGTTTAAGAATAAGTATTTTCCTTTATGTATCCAGATTGTCCTTTAAAGGCGCCATCTAGTGAAGAGAAAAAAAACCTGTTCTTTTCACCCAGCGGATCGTCACTAAACCTTGAAGTCCTATTGTGACACAATTCACTGGATGGCCTGTTTAACGCCGTGGGAGTCACATTCACCATAAGCACAGAGGTATGAGGACTGGTATGGACCAAGAACTGCACAAGGAAGCATTTCTAGAGAGGGACATTATTCCAGGGGCATCTGCGCCAGTATTTGTCATTGACCCTCTTCCTTACTCCATTGAATTTGTGCATATTTAAGATATCTTGCTCAAACAGCATCCTCTGCTTCTTAAGCTCCTGCAGGATTACTAGACTTGCCTGACTGACACCACTTATTCAATGTAAACCACCTGGGTGAAGCTCTTGAGTCTGATTCTAAAGTTGCTGCCTTATCAAACAGACTAGTCTTTTGCTTAAAGATATTCAAGGGTGGAGAGAGCCGTCATCCCAGTGTCAAGGAGTTGAAATAGGAGTGTGTACTGAGAAAGATTGAGCGCCCCCGATAGTAAGGTTGAGTCTCTGCATCTGCACCTTCAGCTGGGCTTGAATTTACTCCATATGTTGCTGGCTGAGGATGGCGCCATATTCTAACAGTCATGCAGACTGGCATAACCGATCGAGATACTTACATGTTAAACAATCAACTATGAAATGGAACAATCTGCGACGAACCAATGAAGAGCCCGCCTAGCTGCCCGCTCCGTGATCTCTTCTACCATTGCCGGAGATAGTGCAGACAGCTGGATTCTGTGTCCTTTTGTAGTCACAAGAGCAATATTTTAGGAAGGTCTGTGTAGAGGACATCTCAGTAATCCAGGCATCTGTTTATGGCAGCACTGACATCAAACGCTTGATAACTTTGGGGAAAGGAAGGATGGGTTTCAGTCGCCTCAGTTATTCACCACAGAGTTAACCCATCGGACAAGGATGGCATCTGCATAGACATTCACACCTAGCTTTTTGACTTTGTCCACCAGTGGAAAGTCGAAACCAAAGACTTAGGAAATAGGAAAGGCTGTCATGGAGTCGCAAAGAGAAGACCTTTCGCCAGAGGCAAACAACTTCTCTCTTGAACTGTAGGCATTCTGCACGTTCCAGATCCTTATAGGGGCCAGCATTGGAAGATAACTTGATATATGCCTCGGAGTCATCGGTGTATCATTGGATAGACACTTCTGGGCCGCCAAACAGCTCGAATATAGAACTGAGGAAAATAGGGATGAACCCCGAGGGACTCGGAGTCTGTATGCATACCAGGTGTTAAAAGTGCCCATTTTAACCTGCGCGTGCCGTTCATTAGGAGGGATTGACACCACCTTAGAGTGGGACCTGAAACCCTGAGCACAGAGGACAAGTGATCCAGATGAATGGTATCATCCACAGGGTCAAAGGCCGCAAGAGGTCCCGGGCATCACTGAAGAGGCTGCTCCTTCATCTAATGGCCAAGATGAGACAGGCCCTGCATTGAATCCCTGCGGGGGAGCGCTCCTTCTCTTCATTGAATCAGCTCTGGCCCAGGCAGTGTCACTTTGGCCCTGGCAGGTGCCCAAGGGACGGGACGGTGCTTTTCTAGTCTGTTGAATGTATTTTACTAAGCCGAGGCTTATTGTTCGGCACCTAGTTTCAGGTTTTGCCTCCACAAGGCCTTTGTGGTCTCTCTCTAGTGGCCTCTCTCTAGTGGCTAGTACATTAGTGGCGTCCTACATATTAACTACGTTT
The DNA here is from genome assembly GCF_964261635.1 of Lissotriton helveticus. NCBI lineage: Eukaryota > Metazoa > Chordata > Amphibia > Caudata > Salamandridae > Lissotriton > Lissotriton helveticus. Next base: position 402,237,758 of record NC_136061.1, read on the forward strand.
GGGATTTACGACCAGCTTAAACTGGCCGCTTGTGATTCAGGGGGTTGTGATTGGGGTGTGGTTAGAGCATGTGTTTGTATCCTGGGTGTGCCTTGATGTCTCCCTGTATTTCCCTGCGCGGTTCTGACCTGGTGTACAAGGGTCTGTCCTTGGAATAGTGTTTTCATGGCCTGGTTGTTTGTGGGCAGGGGATGGATTGAGGTACCGAGGGCCCAGTACCCTGGAGTTACCCAGCTTTAGTTAGCCATGCAGCTTGCTGTTCCTGGGACCGCCCAGTGTTTGCTTTCAGGAGTGCGAATAAGACCCATGTTCTTATTTGAGGATGGCGCCGCGCCTGAACCTCATCCGCTTGTCCCATGGCCCCCGAGCAGGTGGATTTGGGGGTGCACCCACGTATTAGGTAAGATGCCCCAGGTCCCCAGGCCCCCAGCTCGCCACGGTGGAGGAGGCCGCAGTCCTTGAGACGCCGGCGCAGGGAAGTGATCTCAGCCGTCGGGTCTGGTTTTCAGCTCGAGCCGGCTGCGGCGAGAGAGGCGGCTGGCCTCCCGCCATCCCCACCTGACTGCAGACTCCCCTCTCCGGCGCACGATCGAATGCTGCGGCGGGAGTAGGGGTGAACTTCCCCCACCGCTCCTGTCTGCCATGTGCAGACTGGTGGCTTCCAAGACCAGAGCGCCTCTGCTTTCACGCAGGTTCTTCTTGTACCCTCGTTTGCGATGGTTCATCCATCCTCACCCTTTTGTCCGAAGCCCCCGCTCAGAGAAGCAGCTGCTGAAGCCCCTGATGGAGAAGCAAAGGCTTCAGCCGCTATTCCTTTAAATCCCTAGTGTCCTTTCAAACTCGTGCTCTCTTTTGCCAACATTTAACTCCTTCAGCTAGACATTGGCTACTCTGATAAACCATGTGGGGTGGTTTTCGTGCCGATTCATTTTCTTGCCTGGAAGTTTCGCAGCTCAGGGCCTTGCACAAGGCTTGCAGTCCTGTCCTGCAGGCTGCAGCCCAGAGTTGGCACGCACTGCCGCTTGGTGCAGTCCGTCGTCGACGTCTCTGCCAGGCCCATCCATGGCAGAGTCGCGTGCACCCAGAGGGCGGCCTAGAAAGAGTTAACCGTGGGCGCAGGCTGCAGCCCGTCAATAGAGGCCTGTTGTTTACAGTCCATACGTGCAGTGTTGACATTGGAGGGCACAGGCTGCTGGGGATGGGGCTGTGGTTTATACTCTGGGCTAGTGCGTAAATATAGCGAGATAAACGTCTTGGAGGTTTGAATGTGCGTTCCAAAGAGCTGAAGAGGATCCTCTCCCAATCCCTTTCACGGAGGTTTCCATCGGGGTTGCGCAGGTCTGTGTATCGGGACCTATTTTGACTAGTCTCTACTGGGGACGTTTCTTGTATGAGTGGCACAAGAAAGTGCAGCTATCACACAACTACAGCTGTATGTTCGTAGCTCCTGTCAATCACGCCCCACCCCCAAACACTTCTCACACAGGCGACATTGTTTGCAAATGTTTTTCTGTATCCATTCCTATCTCTCATCATTTTGCTTAAATACACGCCCCTGTGCAGCGGCCGAGCCTCTGTAAATGCATAGCTGTTGAATATAGGCAACATCAAAACGCTTCCTACTAAAGCCCCCCCTCCCTTCAGCTTCCCAGTGGACCCCCCCTTCCATCCCCTGGCATCCCAGTGGAGCCACTGAGCAGCATGGTACCAGTCTACAAAGGTACGACAGTTCCTCATCATGGGCATAATTACTCTCTATACAAGTCCAATTACAATACTATCGATGTGCGAGTACTACGCTCCCATTGGGCATTTCACTGCTTCCTAGGCATTGCCACCAAGAACAGAAGCATGCAACCAAAATGCTTTAAAAGCAAAACATTCTGTCTCAGCAAGATTTAGAAGTGTTTCCCTCAAAGCATGATTCTGTCTATCGTCCATTCATGGGATGTGGTAAATTTCCTCCACTCATGGTAAACCCATGGCCTCACCAAAGGCAGAGTTCTGACCTGCGTAATGGACTTTGAGGAGGGTCCTAGACTAGGCATTCTGAATTTAAGTGTTCAAAGCTGGCCACCCACACACCACTAGGATCTCCGTTTTTACAGACTAGGAGATGTCCCTGGTATGACTCCTCTCTTGATATCCAGAAAGGGTCCTGTCCAGGAAATGATCAGTGAATCCACAGGAAGAGATAAGCGTTGCCATGGGTTGAGGGTAAGCCTTCCTGAACTCTGCACGTGAGTCCAGTGGAGATGGATGCAAGAGGAGGTAGGAAGTGGCTTATTGGCAATGCGCTGGAAAAGTGAAAAAGCATTAGAACATTGGAATGTTCAGAGCACCATTGAAGGCAATGGCTGGTATAAGCCTCCTGCTTCAACTTTCCAATGTTTGTCTTTCTGCTTCTCCATTAAATTTAGAACATTCCACCCTCGGTGGGTGGAATGTTCTAATAGCCTCTGGCTATATCAGTTGTTAAAGGCCCTCTCCCTCGGTATAGGCCCTCGCCTGCGACTCAGTCCTATAAATCTGGTGTGGGGCCTTTAACAACGGGTATTGCCCTTGGCATCAGACTATGAGGCTATTTTGCATTAATGGTTCCTTCTACTTTACTAAGTTAATGATAGTCCTTGGTATATTTATATGGGATTTACTTATTCACTTGTGAGTTCTGACAAGGTGCTGGTCATGTCCAGGCTTGGTACCAAAGCATGCAAATTATGGACCACCTTAGTGGTTGTGAATTATATGTAAGGGCATTTTATGCACTGGCAGGTCTGCCTTAGCATCACATCTTGGAACACTGGTCAGTCTCCCAGACAAACTGAAAAGCTGTGAATGAAGGCCTGTGTCGCCACCTTCATCTCTGTGGTACCAAGCACCAGAAAAGAGGAAACCAGGTGACTGCATCTTTCTTTGAATTGTAGTGCTTGAAGGAGTTCACTCCCCAGGGCAGCTGAAAGACTACGCTTGCTTGCTAGTCTCAAACAAAACCTAAAATGTTCTTCAATGCAAATACCTTTGCTAATGGTGTGGCATCCTCTTGCTCCGATTACCTTTCACTCAAGAATCCTGTTGCACGTACTTCTTGTATCACCTTTGGCAGTCATTATAAAGTATTAACTGTGATGTTGGTGTTTAGCAGTCATTCTATGATATTCACTGTGTCTGTGGGGGTCATTCTTTGCCTTTTTATATGAATATGCTTTATTAGCCCCTCAGTGGGTACCGCCTTTCGGCATCAATACCTGAATGTGGGTCTCATTAAATTCACAAGAAAAGTAAAATAAAATGACTCCATGTCAGCAGGACACCACATTTCCATTCCTGGACTTTGCTTTTACATAGTAGTGTATTCTGGGAGTGGAAGTCTTAGGTAATTTTAATGACGCCAATTGGACCAACGCCCCTTATAATATGATATGGAAAAGCAAGGTCCAGGAATAAGAAAGTGGTACCCCGGTGACTTGGAGCCATCTGGTCAACCTAAGTGAATTCCCTATGAATATGCCAAGGAAACTCCTTAATCCACAAAGCCAGTGATATTCATTATGAGCAATAACAACTTAGTATTGCTTTTCTGTCACCCTGGTGTTCTTGTATGTGGAACTTGCACAGCGCGAAGATAAATAAAACTAAACTCAGAGCTTGCTTCAAAACCTAGAAGGTTCACACAGATGAACAATAGTTACTTACCTGTAATCTGTGGTTCTTCAGTATTGGTGTCTTTCATAGATTCACATGCCTGAATCATTCCCCGTCGTCAGAGTGGGAGTCCCACGGTACATAAAAAAGCAATAATATGCCATAAATATGTAGTAATACTAATAGAAAAAGAACCAGGAAGTAAAGTAGCCAATGCTACAGTAGAAAAAACTTCCACACCTATGACTCTCATAGTCATTTTGTATAGTCCAAACTACAGCCAATCAGGCGCCAGCACCCACCAGAATGTTCTCCCCAGAGGCTCAGGCTCTCAGATTTTCTCGCAAGGAGTGAAGGTAAACCAAAATAGCATAAAAAGCCTCTGAGGGGAGGTGGGCGGGTTGCATGTGAATCTATGAAAGACACCAATACTGGAGAACCACAGATTACAGGTAAGTAACTATTGTTCTTCTCCAGTATTAGGGGTGTCTTTCATAGATTCACATGCCTGAATCAGAGTAGCTAGCAGTACATATCCTTGCTGGGCAGACGCCAATGACGCCAAGCTTGTCAGCTAGTAACGCAAATAACAATGCAAAGTGAAAATACACATATTGTATAAAGCATAACATAATGCAATCATGGAAATATGTGTGAACATAACATAAGAAGCGTCTGACAGCAGAAACAAGGAGGTGGGAAACAGAGGCTCACCTTAATGAAACAGATTCCGTAGAACAGCTCGACCCACAGAAGTATCAGCCTCGCTGATCGATTCTAGACAGTAATGTCTGGTAAAGGTATGGCGACTAGCCCAAGTAGCCGCTTTGCAGATCTGCTGAAGAGGGACTCCAGCAAATAAGGCCGTAGATGAAGAGACCGCTCTTGTAGAGTGCGCTCTGGGCGCTGACAGTAAAGGTCTCCCAGCTTGTGTATGGCAAAAGGCAATGGCAGCAGAGATCCATCTTGAAATAGTTTGTTTTGAAACTGCCTGCCCCTTACGAATCGCACCGTAGGTAATGAACTGGTCAGAAGTGCGTAGAGTAGATGTTCTTTGTAGGTAGAATTTGAGACATCTTCTAATGTCAAGCGAGTGTAACGCTCTTTCCGCAGGTGTTTGCGGGTCTGGAAAGAACGATTTAAGAACTATAGGTTCGTTGAGATGGAACTCCGAAGGTACTTTCGGAATGTATTTAGGATTTGTGCGAAGTATTACAGAGTCACTAGTGAATTGCAGGAAAGGATGATGCACAGTGAAAGCTTGGATATCACTAACCCTCCTGGAGGATGTTAAAGCCAAGAGCAGTGACACCTTCCATGAAAGGTACTTCAAATCGGCCTTGTGGATGGGTTTGAATGGGTGACGCATGAGTTGAGCTAGGACCACATTTAGATGCCATGAAGGAGGCGGACGGCGTACCGGAGGGAACATTCGAAAGAGGCCTCTGAAGAATTGTTGGATAATCCTTGCTGAGTAAAGAGAATTGGTCCCATCCTGACGATATCTGGATATTGCAGCCAGAAACACCTTTAAGGTAGCATGAGATAGACCTGTCCGTGCTAACTGCAGGAAAAAAGGAAGAATTTCCTCAGGTTTTGCCGAAAAAGGGTGAACCCCTGCTGAACGGCACCAGATGCAGAAGCGCTTCCATTTCAGACTGTACGTCGGCGCTCTAGCCTTAGCCAACACCTCTTTACAGTCCTCCGGGATATTTAGGTGTGCGAACTCATGGTGTTCAGGAGCCAGGCCGCTAATCTCAGAGATGCTGGGTCCGGATGGAATACTTGTCCTTCCTGAATGCTGAGCAAGTTCGGGATTGGATGTAATTGAATTGGCTTGCACTCTGACCGTAGGAGGAGCTCTGTAAACCAATATTGGCGCGGCCATCTGGGCGCAATCAGGATGAGTCGGCAAGGTTCCTTCTTCATCTTCCGCAGAACCTTGGGGACTAGTGGAATCGGTGGGAAAGCGTACGCAAACGTCAGAGACCAGTAGATGGAGAACGCATTCCCCAGAGAGTTCCTGTGGGGATGCCAGCTTGCGAAGCTTTGGCATTTGCTGTTGGTCCTTGTCGCAAATAGATCTAGGTCTGGCCAACCCCACTGATGAAATATGTGTTCCACTGTCTCCTGGTGAAGCTCCCATTCGTGGGTGGTGACCGTTGTTCTGCTGAGTGCGTCCGCGAGGACGTTTTCTGTCCCCGGAACATGCACTGCTTGCAGATGTACATTGTGGTGAAGAGCCCATGTCCATAAATCCTGCGCCTCTTGAGACAGGAGAAGAGATCGAGTTCCCCCCTGCTTGTTGACGTAGTGCATGCTTGTTGTGTTGTCTGTTCGTATCAACACATTGGCATCCTGAATGATGGCACAAAACGCCTTGAGTGCAAGAAAAATGGCTCTCAGTTCTAAACGGTTGATGTGCCACCGTCTCTGCTGCGCAGTCCATTTGCCGCTGATCGTGAGGCCTTGTAGATGAGCCCCCCAGCCCTCGAGGGACGCATCTGTAGTGATGGTTAGACTTGGTGCTTCTTGAAGGAACGCACACCCCTGCCTCAGATGACTCATCTGTGTCCACCAGAGAAGAGACTTCTTCATGAGTGGCGTGATTTGAATGAGGTCCTCGAAAGTGCCAGAAACCTGTTGCCACTGTAAGGTTAGTTCCTCCTGAAGCGGCCTCATTCGAAGCCGGCAATTTGGAAGTAATGGAATACAAGCCAATGCCATCCCTAGAAAAGACTTGTACAGTCGGACTGAAACTGACTTTCTTTGCATGAGATCTTGTGCTAGCCGACTTATCTTTATTTGTCTCTCTTTGGAGACGAAAGCTCTGAGTTTTTGAGTGTCTAGAGTCGCTCCTAAGAATGCCTTTCTTTGAGACGATTGCATTTGGGATTTGCTGAAGTTGATTGTCAGGCCTAGAGACTGAAATAGGTGCAGACACTGTTGAAGGTGTTGTTGAACGGTTTCGTGAGAACTGGCCTTTATAAGGCAGTCGTCCAGATATGGGAAAATTTGTATTCCTTCCAGCCGGAGGTGCGCAGCCACTGGAGCTAAAACTTTTGTAAATACTCTTGGAGCTGACCGCAGCCCAAAAGGAAGGACCTTGAATTGGTAGTCCCTGCCAGCCACCCTGAAGCGAAGGAATTTCCTGTGGCGAGGTAGGATGGGGATGTGGAAATATGCATCCTGGAGATCTAAGGTGACCATGCAATCTCCTGCTGCTAGAAGATGTAATATTTCCTGAAGCGACAACATCCGGAACGTTAATTTCCTTAGATATTTGTTCAAAGCGCGAAGATCGAGGATCGGGCGCCACTCCCCGTTCTTCTTCCTTATCAGGAAGAACCTGGAGTAAAACCCCATTCCTCTCATCCTCTGAGGAACGCTCTCGATCGCTCCTTTTTGTATCATCACTTTGATTTGGGTAAACAGCTCCTTCAGGTGAGCTGGAGGCGGTCCTTTTGGCGGAACATTTGGAGGGAATTTTTCGAATTCTAGGGCATGGCCTTTGGCCACAATATCCAGGACCCATTTGTCTGTTATAGACTGCCAGTTGGAGTAAAATTTCGATATTCTTCCGCCAAGTTTTTTGTGAGGGTGGAAAATTGGTGGTGGCAGGTGAAAAGTTTCATTGGCGCTTGTCTTTGCCGCGGTAATTTGTCTAACCCCTGTTCTGGGTGTAGTGTGATCTTTTCTGCCCATAAGACTGGTTGCGCTGTGTCTGATAGCGCTGGTTACTTTGTCGGTATGTGGATTGTTGTTGGTATCCACCTCTATTGGAGGACGTCCCTCGTCCTCTCGCTCCTCGAAAGGGCGGCTTGCGGAATTGTAGGGTGCCCAAGGATCTTGCTGTTTCAGTATCCTTTTTAATTGTTTGTAATGCTTCCTCTACTTTGGGACCAAATAAATATTCGCCATCAAATTGCATGTCTAAAACTCTGTTTTGATCTTCTTGCCTGAAAGAAGTTGAATGTAACCACCCCTGTCTGCGCAGGACAGCAGCTCCTGCTAACTGTCGAAATCCTGTAGATGCGACGTCTATAGCTGAATCGATAATCTCTTCCGAGATTCTTTGGCCTTCTTGAAGAATTTGAAGTGCTTCAGCCTTGGATTGCTCAGGGAGGAGATCGATAAATGGTGCGATGTCAGACCACATTTGGCGGTCGTACCGCCCCAAAATGGCCAATGCATTGGCAGCACGAACAGTTGTTGCAGCCATGGTGGAAACACGCTTTCCAATTGAGTCTAGGCGTCTTCCATCCCTGTCCGGCGGCGCCGTAACTGCAGAGGATGGATTTCTGGCTCTCTTCTGGGCAGCCTGGACAATTACTGAGTCAAGTTTTGGATGTCCAATCAGACATGCAGGCGATTTTTCGGGAGCTTTATACTTTTTATCTATGCGTGGCAAGACCGGAGGAATGGAGGCCGGCGTTGACATTACCTTAATCCCTTCCTTCCAGATGAAATCAATGATGGGTATTGTTTTTATTTGTCGTCTGGGCTGATCCTTGAAATCGTATAAGAAACATTCTTGTGGCGTCTGTTCCATCTGTATATGAAAACGTTTGGTTGCACGCTCCATTAGTAAGTGAAAACTCGATACATCCACCGGAGGGGAGGCCAACGTAGTATGAGGAGATGTTGAAGGAGATTGTACTTGATAGTCATCCCACTCCGACAAATCATCCACTTCTCCTTCTTCCCTTTGGTCTTCATCCTCCGAAGACTGCGGAGCTCCCTCTTGAGTAGGTTGTGAGTGTGAAGACGGACACACCGGTGGAAGCACGGGTGGAGGTGCTTCAGAAGTTGGAGTTGTCGGTCCAGAACCTGCCGATTCTGATGGTGGGAACCTCCTATAATAATCGTCCAGCATATATTGTAAGTTGGACAGCAAAGCCATAGGCACTTGAGCAACTGGGTTACTCACTGGTGTCGATATATGAACAGGAGATTGAGAAGCATCATATTCCTCTTCTTGAAGTTTGATATGCAACTCCGATGGGCTAGTTGCTTGTCCAAATGTATTCTGGACCATCTCATCCTCACTTTCAGTGTCCAAAAGTTGGTCCGGCACTTCAGAAGACACCTTTTGAGGTGAAATACGAAGGGGTGAAAGCTGCATTGCTGTTTCACGCATTTGCCCCGATGCTTGTTGTGGTGTTAGAAACACCGTCGACGGAGACCAAACCTGTAGTGCCGTGCATGATGACAATTGCGGCGTCGTCGGAGGATTCCCTTCCGATGGTTTTGTCGTCGACGAGGCATCCCTCGTCGACGGGACACTTTTCGTCGACGGGACACTCTTCGTCGACGGGACACTCTTCGTCGACGGGACACTCTTCGTCGACGGGACACTCTTCGTCGACGGGACACTCTTCGTCGACGGGTCACTCTTCGTCGACGGAACACTCTTCGTCGACGGGTCACTCTTCGTTGACGGGTCACTCTTCGCCGACGGTGTTATCTTCGTCAACGGCGTGGAGCCCGTCGACGAGCTCGTCGACGATTTCTTTTTCGTCAGCCGTAGAGCCTTCAGAGGAGTCGACGACGAGGCGTCAACGACGGACGTCGACGATACAGGCCTCCCAGAGACAAATACCATAGTTGGAGACGACCTCGACGATGACATAACCATACAAGGTTTAGGAGAGGAAAAAGTTACCGTCGATGTCACTGTAGTCGTCGACGAGGAGGTTGAAGTGGACATCGCCGTTGGAGGAGATGAGGTCTGTGGTAAATTCCTCTCAGATGATTGGGGAAACTTGATGATTGTTCCCTTTTTAAAGCCAGAAGCGCTTTCCATGCCCTTGCTTGTGGGGACAGCCTTGGATGTTGAAGGCTTATCCAGTCCCTTAGTAGGTGGTTGTTTTTTAGTCACCTTTGCCTTAGGTGATGACATTCCTTCAGGCGCAGGCCTCTTCCTAGAGGCTGCAGTAGAACCAGAGGCAATGCTGCCTACCTCAGAAGCAGGATTAGAAGAAGTCTTTTGAGGCATGGTTCAGCAGATCTTACAGTCAGAGGCCTGATGATCTGGGTACAGGCAATAGATACACTTTTTATGTGGATCTTTCTCAAAAAGCCGAAGCTTACCACAGCAATCACAGGCTCTAAAGAGAGATTTCTTAGAAGACATCCTTGAAAGTAGAAAAATTGAAGTTAGAGTTAAGCAAACTGAGCAGAGCTCAGGAAGACTCCTTTTCACACGACGTGCGGTAGAAAATCTGAGAGCCTGAGCCTCTGGGGAGAACATTCTGGTGGGCGCTGGCGCCTGATTGGCTGTAGTTTGGACTATACAAAATGACTATGAGAGTCATAGATGTGGAAGTTTTTTCTACTGTAGCATTGGCTACTTTACTTCCTGGTTCTTTTTCTATTAGTATTACTACATATTTATGGCATATTATTGCTTTTTTATGTACCGTGGGACTCCCACTCCGACGACGGGGAATGATTCAGGCATGTGAATCTATGAAAGACACCCTTAATACTGGAGAGTTTAAAATACTCCGTTCTGTAATGGAAACGTGGACAACACCTTGTTAGGTCTCGCCTGAGCCAGCGCATGTGCTACTCTGGCGAGACATTTAGTGAGTGTGCTTTAAAAAGCCAACCACAGCTTTTTGTGTGGCATACTGCTTGCGGTTACACGCACAGGCACGAGCATCTGGCTTATCATATCGCTCTCCCAAGCACGCGCACCTCGCTCCGCCTCTCTGTCTTGCTCGCCCCTCTACCGCAAACCTTCAGAGCATGTGAGCTTCCCCATGTCCTGACCCTCCACCCGTCCTAACTCACCCCACACATTGTAACGGCAGAGCAGCTGAAGATTCTGTATAACCTTAACTGCACTTATTGACCCCTCCTTCCTCACCTGCCCCCAGTCTCAAAAAGAGCTCTCAAGGTAAGCACCAAGTGGTTTGCCACCCACATCTCCATTACTGCACTGAGCATGTTTTTCTCCCCCCCTGCCACAAACAATCACCGAAGCCAGTTTACAGCACAACAATTTTGTAGAAGCACTGGGCCCGGTGACAGCTCAGATTGTGACTAAGTGGGCTGACTTGGAGGGCTCTGTCTGCATCCCAATTGCTGAAAATGTGTCTCTTTCCTCATCCCCCTTCGAGTGCCCTCTCCATTGCCCTAACCTCCATCCTGCCCCTCACCCCGCTGCAATACTTTCATCTACTTCTTTCTGTTACAGTCTGGGCCACGGGAATTATGCAGATTTTTGGCCGCCGTGTTTTCTGTATAATTATGGATTTGTGGGAATTTTTCAATATAATTTGTCATCTGCTATACAATCTACAGATTTTAACAGCAACAAAAATGTTTCCAACTCAAACGGAACAAACATTAATAAAATCACGGTGATCTGTTTGCCCTGCAGTGGAAGGCCCTAGGTTACTGTTGACTGGTGATCTTACAGATGCTTATGACTGCATTTGGATGTTAAACTGGTAATGAGGTGAGACCTTTGCCCAGACAGTGATAACACGTGGAACAAGCATTGGCATAGCCAATAGGTCTCGCCTTTGGGACCTTATAAATGCTTAGCCATGCAACACTTGATGTTGTTGCACAAAGGATATTGTGCTGCATAAGTAAATACTTATAAGGTCCCAAAAGCGAGACCTATTGGCTGTGCCAATGCTTGTTTTTAAAATCTGGCTAAGCTCCTTTTGCTCTTGATCTTCAGACGTGATTTTTTACCAATGTATTGTCCGCATGTAAACCTCGGGCTTCCTTCTCAGTTCCATCGAGGGGGTTTATGTTGTATATGTTAAATACAGCTGTACTATTGGAAGCTTACCAAAAGTAGCTACTACACAATGCTGTAGAAAATAATTGGGGGGCACTACCAACCAGAATATAAGATCCTTAAGTATTTGCCCGGCGGTGTCGCCTCTTGAACCCACAAAGAAGTTAAACTATTGAAGAGGCAGGCGCTGGAGACTGGAAGGCAGGAAACAAGGTTTTTATTCTCTCCGGAGGAGAACACAACAAAACGGGCAGAAGGTATCGTTCTGAGGTGCTCTAACTGCATCCCTGAGGCCTGGCCTCTTATACACAAGTTTATCTTTTTATTGCATGTAACACATTCTCGTCGATACTTTGATGTACGGAAAGACATCCTCCGAATCCCCCCTTCCCAGCCCGTTCCCACGCAAGGTTACAGTGGGAGTCCCCGCCCCGTTCACAACAGGTGATGATCATCGCGCAGCTGGATATTCCGCCGATTCACGGAGTGTGTGGGGTTTGATCGGATCTCGTAGGGCGGGGGGCTTTGATCAACCCGGGGATCCCTTGCTGGGGGGAAACTTTCTATTGCACGGGGAGGGGCAAGGAACAGTATCGGCAGAGCTGGGTGTCGGCCTGGGAACGAGGAAGACAAACGGGCACACGGGGAAAAGGGGTTTGCATCAAAGGGCCGGGGATCATAAATGGGAAGAAGGGAGGTGTCGCGCTGGGAACAGGACGAGGGCCTGGCGCAGAGCAGCGCTGAAGAGGGGTTTTATGATTCGCGGCAGGTGCAGGCAGGGGGGTTGTCAGTATGCGGGGGATGCCGGCGAAGCTAGGAGTGGGAGAGAGGCGCGCTGGCTCTCGGCGGGAGCAGGGAAGCCATGGTGTTCAAAATGGCGGCCGTTTTACGCGCACAAAAAGGTTAAGGAGAGCAAGAGGGCGCCGATAATGTTGACGGTCTCAGTCCAACTTTCAACAGTCCCCCCTTTTCAACATATCTAGCCACCTTGCTTTACTCAATGTCAATTTTCATCAAATTTCTAACTTCGGCATCATACAATGCTCTCATATGTTCGCTTCCAATGTCCACAGTTTTGGGAAAAATGCAACTCGCACATAGAGAACACATAGGTGGCAGACATTGAATTCCTAAGCATAGGCCACATATTACAACTACGGGAATCATGATAATGGTGAGTAGTCTCCAGCCCCAGCTTTTGACGGTGTCCCAGAACCAACCACCAAGCGACCATTCTTCTTGCTCTTGGTGAACTTCCGAAGAGAGTCTGTGAAGATGTTCGATGGCTTTGTACACTGAGGGTGAGTTGTCCGGTATGTATGTACAACAGCTGGACCCAATAATGCGGCATGCTCCTCCACGGTCCGCCAGAACCACATCTAGAACGAGGCGGTTCTGGAGAGCCACCAAACGGACCGCTTGGAGTTCGGCAGTGTTATTGGCAAAGATGCCCGCTGTGATGTTCATGGTTGTCTCGACTGCCTGAGTCAAATGTCGGATGGCACGGCTGTTTGCCATCGGGCCCCAGAGGGGGATGAGTCCTTTCATAGCATCGAGGAACTGCGCCCCTGTTGAGTCGGCTTGCTCAACGTCTTTTGCTCGTTTTTGCCTGTGGTGATTCGCTGGGGCCACATAAGTTGGAGGAAGGACGAAGGAGATGTAGCAAGTGCCCCCCCAGCCTTTGGGGAGCCAGGTGTAGGCCCTCGTGCCGCAGATGAAATACATGTTTGGGGATGACACAAAGGAAGGTGGATCCGTGGAATCCAGAGTTCTGGTAAAGCGGCAAGCGCTGCGACCCACCAGCTGTGTCCCAAGTCCTTCTACACACATGTGGCCTGTGACGTTGATGACCGTCAGGGCCACAGTCAGAGTGGCAGCCGTTCGTTTCCGCAGATAGGAGAAGGTGGGTCTGGTTGGATTGTTGAACACCTGCATTTCGATTCGTTCTTTAGCCGGGATGTCCATTTGGATCGAGTCGCTGGGGGTCAGCGGGCAGAAGTGTGTCTTTGTCTTGTTTCGCCCGGCCCCATGAGAAGAATGTGCTGCAGTTCTGCTGGAGGTGGCATTGCCCGTATAGCTCTCTTGCAGGAGGATCAGCCAGGCAAGGCAGGAGCCGTGGACAGAGAAGGGTGAAGGGATGAATGGTATTGAATGTCCAGTGGCATGGGGTAGCAACCCACAGATCCAGCAGTTGGTGGTATTGGTGGCAAGATTGTGCTGGTGAAGTAGCTGCACGAAAGAGTTGTTCCAAAACTCCTTTCGCCTCTCTCTTAGTTGAGGAGAGAGCGAAATTAGATAATGTTCCTTCATGGTGGTAGGCTGAGCAGTGGTTAGGAATGTTTCGTGAGCAGGTGAGTGTTCTTCCATAATCCAGAGCGTAGTCATGAGGAGAAAACAGAGGAGGATTACGATGAAGAGTGCAATTGTCTTTGAGCTATGGAGTCTGTCTATTCTCGGATTTCTGTAGTGGGTATTTCCTGCTGTCTCCGTCGGCTTCGTATTTGGCGCTTCCATCATCTTCTTATCTGGCGCTTCCATCATCTTCGTCTTCAAGGTGCTCGGTAGTGGGCAGGACCACAGACTTAGTTTTAGCTTCTCTCCAGGTAACCCTTGGTAGTTTGGGTCACCGTTCTGAGATCCTTTAACCTAGTCCGTGGCCTACTTAGCCGAAGCTCCCTCCTTTCGACGCAGGAAATACCCTTCTCGAGATGGCACAGTGGGGTCAGGATGTTTTGAAAGTTCAAGTGTCTCAGTATCAGGGTAGCAGTTCAACGATGGTCGGTCCTGGTTCAGGAGCTCTTCTTGGGTGTTGACGGTGTCTGTCGTGGCCAGGGCTGGAGAGACCTTTTTGCAGTGATGAGCGTGCAGCCAGTGTTTCTTCCCCTCCACTCGAAGTGCGGTCCGAGTGGTGATCAGCACTTGCCAGGGGCCCGTCCACCGGGGTTCCAAACTCTTTGATTGCTGAAAATTTCGGATCAGCACGAAGTCCCCCGGCTGGATGGCGTGACCCGGACCCCTGGAAGCATCGGGGATGGCCTGCTGCACCTGCTGATGAAGGACAGACAAAGTTTCAGTCAATTTGTACAGATAATCAGACATTAGGACATCCGGAACGTCATGAATGGAAGTTGGTTTCGGGGCAGACCAGACGCTCATGGGTCGACCGAAGACAACTTCATAAGGGGTTAAGTGATGTCGGGTGGGGGTAGAGCGCATCGATAGCAATGCCAATGGGAGGGCGTCTGGCCATTTCAGGCCCGTCGTAGCCACTATTTTGGCCAGTTTAAGCTTTAGTGTGGCGTTGTGTCGTTCGACAAGCCCAGCAGATTGAGGGTGGAAGACTGCGTGGAATTTCTGTTTAATACCCAGCCCATTTAGGATGAGCTGGATAACTTTGGCTACAAAGTGGGGGCCATTATCACTCCATAAAACACGACAGAGGCCATAACGGGGGAAAAACTCCTTTAACAGAACCTTTGCAGTGGCCATAGCGGTGTTGTCACGGGTTGGATATGCTTCCACCCACTTGCTAAATGCGCACACCACGACGAGTACATATTTCAGGCCTTGGCATCTGTCTAGCTGGATGTAGTCCATCTGGAGGACTTCAAATGGGTGGTTTGGGACCCCGAATCCCCCCCGGGGTACTACAGTTCCTTTCCCGGGGTTGTGTTGTAGGCATATTAAGCATTGTTGGACCAGGCGTTTGGCGGAATCTGGGATCTTGTCATTGTGCCAAACCCTGGAGACAAGTTCGATCATGGGGGCTGATCCTATGTGGGCAGGGGAGTGTGCCATGGTTAATATGGGAATCAAGTACGAATCAGGTAGCAACCATCTGTTCGTGTCTTTTGTCCGCCAGCAGCCTTCATCGTCTTTCAATCCCACCCGTGTCCATTCAGTCAATTCGTGTTGTGTGCTAGCCGTTTGTATGTCTCTAATTGTGTCCTTGGCGTCAGTCCAGTTTTCTGCTTGTGACCTGGTCACGTACATATGTGTTGTTGTTCTATTTTCAGCTGTCGTTCGGGCGGTGATGTCGGCTAGTGCATTTCCCTGTCCAATAATGTCTGTCACTTTCTTGTGTGCCTGGCATTTGATAACGGCAAGTTTGCTGGGGAGGAGGACAGCTTCAATTAAGGCGGAGACTAGATCCCCGTGCAAAATGGGTGTGCCGTGTGAGGTCAAGAATCCTCTCTCCCTCCAGAGGAGCCCAAAATGGTGAACCACACCGAAGGCATACTGGCTGTCGGTGTAAATGTTCGCTGTGGTTCCTGTTGCCAGGATGCAGGCTCGCGTCAAAGCAATCAGTTCCGCTGCCTGGGCAGATCGCTGGGCGATGCGGGCTGTTTCTACTACAGTTCGAGCCGTGGTGACTGCATAGGCAGCGGAAGTGGTACCATCGGGGAGTTTGATGCAAGAACCGTCCACCCACAGCTCCCCGTCGGGGTCAGGGAAAGCCGTGTCCCTGAGATCGACCCTACTCCTGGTCTGTTCGTCCGTAAGAGTCACGCAGTCATGTACGGGGTGCACATTGGGATTGTTCTCTGGCAAGGGTAACAGAGTTGCTGGGTTCAGTGTGGTGCATCTTTTCAGGGTGATATGGGGGGCAAGCAAGGTCAGTTCGTATCCAGTCAGTCGTGCACTCGTCAGATGTTGCGTCTTGGTTTGGTTCAGGAGGGTGTCGACTGCATGGGGTACCAGTACCGTGAGGGAATTCGAGAGTACAATCCCCTCACTCTGTCGGATAGAGATTGCAGCAGCAGCTACAGCTCGAAGGCAGGCAGGCAAGGCTCTGGCGACAGGGTCAAGAGTGGCAGAGAAGTAAGCGCACGGTCGTTGCTTAGGGCCGATGGCCTGGGTCAGGACAGATAAAGCGCACCCCTCCCTTTCGTGAGTGTAAAGGGAGAAGGGCTTTTTGTAATCAGGGGTGCCCAGGACAGGGGCTGAGCAAAGGGCATCTCGCAGTTCTGTGAAGGAAGTTTGACACTCGGGAGTCCAAGGGAGTGGGAAAGGGACGTCTTTGTTTAGCAGAGAAAGCAGTGGTTTTACAACGAGGCTGAAGTTTGGTAACCATTGTCGGCAGAAGGAGGTGAGGCCTAATAGGGAGCGAACCTGCTTCTGGGTTTTAGGGACAGGGGTATCTAGAATGGTTCGGATTCGATCAGGGGTGAGTTTTCTTCCATCTTTGGACAAAAGGTGGCCTAGGTAAGTGACCTGGGGTAGGCAGAATTGCAACTTCTTCTTGGAGACCTTGTGGCCATTTTCCGCAAGGAAGTGCAAGAGTTGAATGGTGGCGGTAACCGCTAGAGGGGTGGTGTCGGCTGCCAAAAGGATGTCATCGACATATTGTACCAACACCACCCCGTCGGGTAACTGGACTTGGTCTAGTTGTCTTTTGAGGGCCTGGCTGTAGATGCTAGGGCTTTCCGTGTAGCCTTGAGGCGCTCGGCAAAACCTATATGAGCGGGCTTTTAGGGTAAAGCCGAAGAGATATCGGCTGTCTGGGTGGATGGGGATGGAGAAGAATGCGTTCTTGAGGTCGATGACGGAAAAGGTGGTGGCAGTGGATGGAATCAAGGTCAGGATGGTGGTGATGTCTGAGACCACAGGGTACTGGGGTACCACCACTTTGTTGATCTCTCGGAGGTCGATGATGAAACGGTATGCTTTCTCATCTCCCTCTCCCTGCTTCTTGATAATGGGCAAGATAGGGCTGTTGCAAACGTTGCTAACCACTTCCTCTACCACTCCTGCGTCTATCAGTGACTGGATAATCATTACCAATGCCTTCTCGCCCTCTGGCGATATCCGATATTGTGGGAGTTTTGGGAGTGTTGCGTCTGGTCGGACAGTAATGTGCACTGGGTCAATTAACATACGCCCTACGTCCGAATCCGCTTTGGCCCACAGATACGGAGGTAGAGTGTCAAGCAGGGACGCGTCAACGTCGGTGATGGAAAACATGTGTCGGGGGGAACAATGTCTAAGCAGAACGGGGTTGTCGTAAAGAAACACTCGAACTCCATCTTGAGAACACCTAATCGTCGCTCGGAAGTGTTTCAGTAAGTCAAGTCCCATAATGGCGTCAGGGCTATTGGAGGAAAGCAAGAACGTGGTGTCGGTGGTGTTGTTTTCTACGTCAAAGAGAATCGGGGCAGACAAAGGGTTGGTGGAGGGCGTTCCATCGAAACCTGTCGATGTTATGAGTGAGCCAGACAAGGGTGCCCTTGGAATCAGTCGTTTAGATAACGCACTACGTGTTGCGCCAGTGTCTACCAGAAATGGAGACTTGGTACCCAGGACCTTAGCAGTGACATAAGGGCCCTGCTGGTCAACATAGAGCTCGACTGGATCCCTCCCTCGCCCTTGGCTGTCCTATGCGAAGGTGTGAGTGTCGTCATAGTCAGATTGTTGATATTGGTTCTGCCTGGGTCGGTCGAACGTATTTGGTCTGTTTGATCTGTCATTAGTTGCGTCATTTGGGGGCCCTCGTTGTTGTCCCTTAGGTCTCGGTCCGTTTGCTACATCCCTGGGGTCTTTGTTTCTGATCATTTCCAGAAGAACTGGGCACTGGGATTTCCAATGGCCAGTCCCTTTGCAGAAAGCGCACTGGTCTTCTCTAAGGTCTGTGCGTCCACTGTAGGAAGTCACAGTGCGGTCCTGGGGAAATGTAGTCTTAGGGACGTTTGTCTGGTAGTTTCCCCGGTATTGGTCTCGTCCTATAGTCACCCCTTGCAGTTTGGCAATCATCACCCTCTCTTTTAAGTCCTTCTTCTTTTTCTCTGTCGCCCTATCGTTTTCATTTTTCTGATGCTCATAATATTGGGCCATTTGGAGAATCGCTGTAGGTTTGGAGGCTGCCCAACTACTCTCGCTGGCCTGTAGTTTCTGGGAGATTTCCGATGATAGGCCCTTAACATAATTCTGGACAAACAGATGGTGTCCGGTTGCAGTGGTCATGTCCTGGCCGCTGTAATCGGAGAACACCGTTTCAAACCGGGAGAAGTATTCCGATACATCCTCCTGGGGTTTTTGGCGACAGGCTGTTACTATCGACCAGTCCACTTTCTTTTCTGGGATTAGGGTTTTTAATTTCTCTACGATTTTATCTGGGAGGTCTAGAATGGATTTCAACGGCTTTTGTCCTGGTCCCTGTTGTTTGTCCAGGTCATCGAGTTGTGACCAGGTATGTCCAAACAGCTCAAGGTGGTCGACTTTCCGGATTTGCTTCCACACATCAGCTGGTAGACATAACCCGAAGAACAAGTCGATGTCAGCCAGGGTCATGATCGTTGAACCCAGGGCTGTACCCAATTCAGTATAGAAGGCAGTGGGGTTTTTACGTAGGTCGGGTAGAGATTTCCGGAATGTCAGTATCTCTTGCCGGTCCCATGGCTGGTAGACCCAGTTGTATACTACCCTTCCCTTCGCATCTTGGTTGTTTGCATCATCGTGAGTCCCTGTACCCCGAGGAGGAACCCAGTAAGGGGCAGCCTCACGTATCGGCATCATGGTGTTAGATTGCTCGGTTGGTGGTTCGGTCACTACGGGGGCTGCGGGTTTAGCTCCCGGCTTTCGTTCAGTGAGGTGGCGGAAAACCTCAAGCGTACGCGTAAGGAGGTCCGACACATCACACTCGCCCTCATCCCCGATATCGACCTTCCGGTACAGAGTCCTTAGGCTCTCGGGACCTTTGTCTCGATATCGGTCCTCGTATGCATTCAAGACATGATAACACAGTCGTACGGTAAAATGTCGTCTGTGACTCCCTGTATACGAGCTGAACATATCTGTGATGTACTCTTCATCATCCTTCCTTTCTACCAGTGTCCTTGCTATTTTGTCGATCCCCGCTCGCTCATCTTTGTCTAGTCTGTTTGTTCTTGCAGGGCCAGCCCCTCGAGTCTCATGGTCGTCTAACGTTGTTGTTGATGTGGGTTTTAATACAAGGGGTTCGGCTGGCACAGAGGCCATTGGGGCCGATGCTGTGGCGGTACCTTCGTTTGTACCTGGGGGTGGCGCGTGCTGCGCCACGGGTTGAGAAGGGGCATATGGAGGGGGCATGTAGATGATAGGAGGACCTAACAGCAGGTCCTCATTGGCTTGTCGTTTCGAGGGTAAATCAGGGTAGAGCATGGAGGGGGTTCTAACCGGACACTGGCTTGGCGTTTCCATTTCTAGTTTCTGTTTAGCTTTCTCTCTTTCTTTTATCTCTTTTTCTAGTTTCTGAGCAGCTAGGTGGGCTGCTTTTCGCAGCTCTTTTTCCAACCTACTCTCAGTTTTCTTTTTACGTTGTTCAGTTTCTTTTCGCCACATGCCGAAGCTGTCAAGCATAGTAGGTGTTGTCTTGTTTTTACCCAGGGCAGTTTCTAGCGTTTTTATTTTATCATCATCGAAGGATCCTATCAGGGGCCATTGACTTTCTTGACCCTTTTTTGTATATTTATGCCATAGTTTACTATAGGCTATAGCGGTCAATCCATGCTTCATGAACATGTCCTTATTAGGGGTGCCTTCCAGTGGGGCTGGATGGTCCATCTCTAATAGGCGGTCCGGGCTAAACAGGCTACTAATCAGTGGGGAGAAGACAGACATGACGGCTCGTAACGAGGGACTAAAAAGTCAGCACTGCCTATCTTATCACTAGGTGCAAAGACTGGACAGAATATTTCTATTCTACGTTGTTTGCAGGCAGTGAATACCTCATGGATCAAAATAACAAAAGACCAATAAATAACAATGGGGAGAATGAGCAGGTCCGCAAAGATCTGCGTTACCTACCCTTTTCACTATCTGCAAAAAGGGTGGTCTCTTCCCTGTTTGCAGACAGGGAATCTCCAGGAAACAATAGTTTTGCGAACAACAGTTCAGTTTCAAGTGATTATTGAGTGGGGGAGAAAAAATAAGCACGGCTGTTGCCCTACCTATCCTCCACTGCTTGCAAAGAGAGAGCCCGTTGTTTCTCCGTTTGCAGACAGTGAATCTCCAAATAAATAAAAAGAGCAATACTAGTATTTTTAAACAAACAAGCAATCAAGCAATTATTTCGCGACTTGTCGTGGTTACACGACCTTACCCGGACCGCATGGACAGTTTCCTGTCTTCCGAATCCAGCGCCCGATCGTCCTCTCTTCTCCGTTATCCTCGCGGCACTCCTGATGGTTCCCAGTCAGGACCGTAGATCACTCGAGAGAGGTCTGTTCGGAACCAGTGAAGTTCGGATGATCGGCTGTCAGACGAGGGTCTATCGGACAGACGCGTTCCCGATCGTTGCAGTCGTTCACTTTGTCGTCAGGACCTCTCCCACTGGATCCATGGGTCGCTGATGGGCCCCACGCTTGGGACGCCAATTGTAGAAAATAATTGGGGGGCACTACCAACCAGAATATAAGATCCTTAAGTATTTGCCCGGCGGTGTCGCCTCTTGAACCCACAAAGAAGTTAAACTATTGAAGAGGCAGGCGCTGGAGACTGGAAGGCAGGAAACAAGGTTTTTATTCTCTCCGGAGGAGAACACAACAAAACGGGCAGAAGGTATCGTTCTGAGGTGCTCTAACTGCATCCCTGAGGCCTGGCCTCTTATACACAAGTTTATCTTTTTATTGCATGTAACACATTCTCGTCGATACTTTGATGTACGGAAAGACATCCTCCGAATCCCCCCTTCCCAGCCCGTTCCCACGCAAGGTTACAGTGGGAGTCCCCGCCCCGTTCACAACAGGTGATGATCATCGCGCAGCTGGATATTCCGCCGATTCACGGAGTGTGTGGGGTTTGATCGGATCTCGTAGGGCGGGGGGCTTTGATCAACCCGGGGATCCCTTGCTGGGGGGAAACTTTCTATTGCACGGGGAGGGGCAAGGAACAGTATCGGCAGAGCTGGGTGTCGGCCTGGGAACGAGGAAGACAAACGGGGAAAAGGGGTTTGCATCAAAGGGCCGGGGATCATAAATGGGAAGAAGGGAGGTGTCGCGCTGGGAACAGGACGAGGGCCTGGCGCAGAGCAGCGCTGAAGAGGGGTTTTATGATTCGCGGCAGGTGCAGGCAGGGGGGTTGTCAGTATGCGGGGGATGCCGGCGAAGCTAGGAGTGGGAGAGAGGCGCGCTGGCTCTCGGCGGGAGCAGGGAAGCCATGGTGTTCAAAATGGCGGCCGTTTTACGCGCACAAAAAGGTTAAGGAGAGCAAGAGGGCGCCGATAATGTTGACGGTCTCAGTCCAACTTTCAACAATGCCATGCCACCAAAGTCAAAATGCTGCACTCCCATATTTTAGTTTAACACCGTAATGCATTCTGGGAGTTGCTAGTTAATCCAATGCACATCAAATACCCTTGTGGCCTTGGTGATGTGGAATCACATGGTAATTGTAACAAAAAGATGAGCCATGACAAGAGGGTGTACATTGGGATATAGAATAGGTTTTGTATTGCTCTTATATTCAAACAGGCTTAGTTGAATATCGGCTTCCATATTGACTGTCTGAATTGTCAGAACTACGCTCTCGTTGCAAAAGAACTGAATTCCTGACTCATAACTTTCTGAATTGCTTCGTATTTGGGTAATGGAAACTACTGCTGCTTTATATGGAAGGTATTTAAATCTGTGGCTTTTTTGGCAGCGCTGGCAAGTCATATGCATGTCTTGTAAAAAAAAATGCTTTAATGGACCTAAAAATACCCTCCCGCTGTTATTTGTCAATTTAATTGGACAGGCACGTGGTGCTCCCTACACGACGCACACATTTTAGCGCTTTATGCTAGGTGTTAACTTGTTCAGGAGCTCTCCATATTTTAGCAGATCAGGGAAATGGAGCACAAGCAGGGACGGTTATTTGTTCAGATCACATGACTCTTTGAAGTAGGGAAGCTGGGAACAGACTCTAGTTTCCGGATTCAACGTTTGATAGATGAGCCAACTCTAAAACACCTTTCCCTCTTCTTTGGCGACAAAGTAATGTCTCTAGTGTCCTCGGACTCATCAGCATTCGAAGTGCCTCACAGGTTTGCAGGAGAGCCACTGAGGGATGAGTGGAGGCGCGCGTCCGATCTCTTAAATGCCACTTTTTTTCTGGTCACTTTTTACAGACAGAAATGTTGAGTCTTGGAGGCTGTTTAGATGTTATTAACATATTCCTGCCTCCGTTGTGGTCCTGATGCACATGGCCTTGTGTTAAGTGAATGTATATCATCTTTATTGCTTGATTACTTAAAATCATTGCAATCATAGCATGTGTTAATGGAGTGATGTCTAGACGCCTCGCGGAAACCCTGAATAACACACAAGCACATGTGTGCTAAATTGAGAAACTTCTCAACATACTAAGTTTACTGAGTGCATTGCAGTGCCTTTGAGACGAGAATGTCCTCTACATGGTAAACATGTGTGTCCACCTGCCCTGACTGTCAGACTGCATGTGAAACTGGTATCCGGATTATTCATTTCGTACCAGTGTCCCGCTAACCTCGCGTTCGCACAGGGGCCTGGGACTGTTCTTGATAATGTGAGGTGCATGACCATCCTGTGATATGGAAGGGTGCACCAAGTGTGCCCTCATAGTGGACAGTGCACCAATGTCTTTGCCCTGGGTCTATCACATTAAGTGGCACTGTCAGTTTACAGTACTTTCTGTGACATGTCCTTTTTAGGTTTCGCCTGCTGGAAATCTTTTGCAATTAAAGCAAAATAAAATCTTAAAAGGGGTTTACAGTCTGCCCATTATTTACCATTCATAGTCTTCGTCGGTCACTCTCGTTTTCTTGCTTCTCACTGGTCGGGAGCAGTTTCTCACGTCATCAATCAATCAATCAATAAATTTATAGAGCGCGCTACTCGCCCGCGAGGGTCTCAAGGCGCTGAAGGGAGGGGCCGCTACTGCTCGAATAGCCAGGACTTGAGGTGTTTCCTGAAGGTGAGACGGTCCTGGGTCAGTCGTAGGTGTGCGGGGAGGGAGTTCCATGTCTTGGCGGCCAGGTAGGAGAACGATCTTCCTCCGGTGGTTGTTCTGCAAATCTGTGGGACGGTGGTGAGGGCGAGGCTGGCGAAGCGGAGCTAGCGGGTAGGAGTGTAGAACGAGAGGCGGTTGTTGAGGTATTCGGGACCCATGTTGTGGAGTGCTTTGTGTGCATGGGTGAGGAGCCTGAACGTGATCCTCTTGCTGACGGGGAGCCAGTGTAGGTTTCTCAGGTGGGCAGATATGTGGCTGTGGCGAGAGATGTCGAGGATGAGTCATGCGGAGGCGTTCTGTATGCACTGGAGTCGTTTCTGAAGTTTGGCTGTGGTTCCTGCTTAAAGGGCGTTCCCGTAGTCCAGTCATCAGGTTGCTCTTTTTCTCTCTTTCCTTGGCAGTTCCCTGGAGCTTGGACCAAGTACGGTCAGTGGCTAACGGCCAGTGTCCTTCCACTGGCCGCACACTTCATCCCCGCACTCCAATAGAGTGCATGTGGTCCATCTCTCCACTGCCCATTGTTTGTGCTCCCTATCACCTCCCCTTTTCCGCTGTTGTTTCCCACACTCCCTTCTGCTGTTCATTCTTGTTCTTTATTTATTTGCAATTTTTCATAGCACGAGCTTGACCCGAAGGTATCTGAGCGCTTTACACAAGCGACAGTTGCATTACAGACAGACACATTCACAGGTATGGTGAGATTAACTGACTTGCCTATCATCATAGGATGTTGAGCCTCATTCTGAGACTCGACCTCGGTTCCCTAGCTGCAAGGTCGACTGCTCTAGCAGTTATGCCACATCCTCTCCCCTTGAGATCAGCATATAAGATGGCTGGCACTCCTTTGGAATGCACAATTAAAATGCATTCCCATTATGCATTCCAAAGCAGCTCCAGCCATCATGTTTTGGTATGACGCTTGAATTTGTCTATCTCCAGGTAGACTTTTTAGACTACAGAAAGCTTGTATATTATGTGTTTTATGCCTTAATTTCTTTCAGTAATTGGGTTTCAGCGAATTGCTTTCAACACATTGCGCTCCATGAAGATGCAGTTCCTTTTTGACGGATGACGTTGACACACAAGGCGTACGTTGTTATCTCTTGAACAAAATTCTTCGGTCCTCTTGTAGTCTTCTCCGCTTTACCAACCTGTGTGATCTTTGGCGCAGCAGGGAATGCCGCTGTGTTTTTGTTAGTTACCTAAGAAGGGTATACCCAAAATTAGTTTCTGGGACCTGGGTGCAAGACAATATGTAGAGGCAATGGTCCCAGAAAGACAACCATACACTGTAAACAAATTCAAAACAAATATTCAAAATAGAACATAGAACACAAGGTATTTTGTTAGACACAGTGTTTAATTCACACTGAGCAATGTTCTCTTAATGGAAATATTTACATATTATTATATGCGACAATATCCCAAGACGGGAGAATGGTGAGGGATGGGAGAAGGGTGAGCCGGGTAATGGTGCTTCAGTGAGGGTAGGAAAGTGATTGAAGGATAACCGTGACAATCAAAAGGAGTATGTTATATACGATACATGAGGCTCATTCCTTGAGCCAAACGATCTCCATTTCAATATAAACAATATGACGCCATGTTTTCAACAGTTGCACAGTATGAGATATCTGTTGATTGCTGGCTTGTGCAGTAAAATGTTGACGTTTCGACCCTATGGGGCTGTAGGTTATTGCATCCCTTACGTCAGGGTCTTCTTCAGGACAGAAAAGTGGGGGTGAGGGGGGTTGTGATAATACTGCCTCTGCCCTCAGGCTAGGGGTGTAGACGGGCGCGCTGGCTCCTGTGGCGAGAGAGTGACCAGAGCACCTTGGTACTCGGTAAATGAAGTATGTGATTACTGGAAACGGGCCTCTCTGCTCCGATGCAACTTTACATCTCTGCTCCGATGCAACTTTACGTCTCTGATCTTGATGAAAGCCTCCGTTCGAGTAGAGCAAGTGTTTTTGTTGTCTTAACTGCTTGTGCTACAACTGTCCGTGCTTAGAATGAGGGTGAAAATCTTGAGTGATATATGACAACACCGCTTTAAATTACATATCGCTGACAACATCCACTGACCCTTCGTTTGTATTCTATGTTAAATGCTCAGCGTTGAGTAGGCGAAAGCTGACTTTGTATCTGAAACAATCAGAAAAGTATTTACAGATGGGCATTTCTTGTAGTGGAAATTTTTAACTGAAAAGTTCATTTCTGCTGAGTTTTTTGTCACCATGACTGCAAAGACCAGGTGTCCTCCTTTTGCCTTTGTGGGGGAGGGCGAGCTTCACATTAGTTAACTTGTAACTGTCCATGGTGCTGTCTGCAGTACAACATAGCTTAACGTTTGCTGTACAATATGGCTTAGCTTTAAAAAAAAAATGTTTAAAGCTATGACGTGGGCATCATTGACCGTGTCACACTACAAAAAAACATTAACAAATCCAATGGATTTAGATAAAAGCGACACCTATTGGCTTTGCCAATGCTTGTTCTATTTGGCAGTGAGAAGGCAGTTTACTGACCCCTCTCATGTAAAGTTCCACTGTTACGTGAAACCCGCAACCTTGTGCTGACATACTATGTATATGTCAAGTGTGTGCAAGAAGTATGAGAGTAAAATTCCACACACACTGGTCCCAAGGGTCCGGTTTCTACTCAGGATCTACCTCTCCAGTTGTACTTAACCCGCTGTGGATGAAGAAGTTTAACACTAAATGCACAATGGGCCCAGAAAGCAATGCCAACGTGATATATTATACATGTTATTTACACAACATTAGGACAAAGTATTGAAATAAATCAGTGCAGGCGGCGCAAGGTGTAAAAAAAATGCTCAGTGCAAATAAATATTTGCATAGGTTCATATATACATTCAAGTAACACAAGGTATCTGCAACGGGTCCAACTTCCACAAGAACATCTCAAAGTTTCGGAACTGTAGACTGGATAACCCAGTGAATGTGTTGACATTTCAACCCAAAGGAACTCATCAACGGGTCTCATCAGGACAGCACTGACCAACTGATATCCTTAAACAAAAGCAATCTTCAAATCGCCATATATATTAAACCCTGGATTAAATCTCCAAAATGGTCATTAAGATAGTAAGACTTTGTTCAAAGGACACTGGCCTTGGGGCTTTGTCAGGAATCCATGTCAGACTCTGGTTATATAGAGAGGAAAATGGTGACATGCTGCCATTTAGAAATTCCATGTGGGCCTATTAAACAAAGGACTTCATATTAGTTCTTCTTCTGAGCACTGTCATTTGGTAGATGAGGGGTGAAGCTATTTTCTGTTGGTTACGCTAAGGATGTTTCTGGGTAGGGCCTGGATTTTTGTCTTTCCCCGACTGCTGTTTCAGGAAGGTAATAGCAGCCATATGCAAAAAAAATTCACACTACACTGAGCCCATGTTTTGAATACTCCTGTTTGGAGCCAACCTCCCTCCTGCCACTTTGCACAACGGTTGTGTCAGTAGATCAGCCTGAAAACTACAATTGAAAAATGAACCAATACAAAACAATTCTGAAATCTTAGACAGTGGATTGACATCTCCTGACTGAAACATATCTATAAAAGTGGGGTCCAACCCACCCTACTCAGTTCCAGTTCTAAGTGCTTCAGAGTACTTGAAGGGCTGCTGCATGGCCGGTCCCTCGGAGGTGAAGGCATCACCTGAGGCCTGCAATGTATGCTAGAAGAGCTGAAGGTCTTCCAAGTGCCTGAGCCTGCATGCTGGCTGAGAGCGGGAAAGGGAGTGCCTGGTCCTGCAGGAGGAGTTGCCCAGTGTTTACCCGGCGTACGATACACCCAGAGGAACCAAACTGTCCCAAAGAGCAAAACCAGGGGCAACCCATGTTGTAAATGGGTTTCCAGGTCTATCTATATAGAGCCTCTTGTGAAATGTACTAAGACTTTGCAAGCACATGTACCATTGTGACAGCTTGCGGCTGCAGTGGGAATGTGAGCCACTTCGAACGACAGAGAAGACAAGCCACATTACTGCTGAAGTGCAGCCTGATCCGTCTGGGAGGCAGCAAATTCTGAAGGAACATCATAACTGATGACTCGGCTGGGAGGCAGCAACTACCTTGCCAGCTCAGCTGAGAAGGCCACAAGTGCCGAAGACATTTTGCTGCTATGCAAGGGCTGCTATGCTGATTGCGCCTTTGATTCCTGCTCCAAAGGAATGTCATTGCTAAGGAGCAACCATTGGGAGGGTTGGGGCACAGGGTGCGCCCCACTACACCTTACTATTCACAACACCAGTGAGCAGTTAAATATTGGAGTTAAACGTCAAATGGAATGAGGGACTAAACGCGTTCCGAGCAACCTTGCACCAGGGCTTGAGACTTTATGCCCAAGTTAATACCTGGTGTAAGAACTGTTGAGCGGAGGTGTACATCTAATCAATGGTGGTAAAGTGAAGTAATCTGTTCCTGTCCCTCCTTCATACCAAAAGTATAGCAGGGACTATAACTATTGGTATAACCAAATTAAAAAAAGGGTATCGAAAAGGAGATAAAATGCTTACTCCGGATTGTAACCAGGATCAACAACGCTGTAATTGAAATCCCACTTAAGCTGTGTAGTATTTAGTTCTGCGGTGTGATTTAAGTACTTTCTTTTTTACCTAAAAGATGAGAACTGGGCTTTACATTGTTACTGTGTCTGTTGTTTGACTGTTGCATTCTGAGATCTTGTCCCCCCCACACTACCTGTATCTGCTCGCCCTTACTACTCTTTGAGTCAATTGTGGAAAGGGTTGTACTCAGCCCAGTTTACAAAGCCATAGTAGGTGGACCCCATGGCACCAGTGGCAAACGATCTCAAACGCCGTGGTTGGGGCTTAGTAGCCAATGTCTACTCTGCAGCCCACCGAATCTGGTCTGACAGTCTTCTAATGCTATTAATAGAATATTCTACCTACTGCACTGTGGCAATGCACATAGTGAAACTGAATGTTGTTTTTAGTGGGTTTGGTAAAAATTAATATATAGGACTTTTTATCTCTTTGTAAATGTGCCTAATATGGGTAGAACATACTTTGGATCAATTGTGAATGATTAACTGGAATCAGTCTAACAGATAAACTGAGAGGTGTTGACGTTTGTGTAGGACAGTGGAAGCGCTATTCAAGCAAACAGAACATCAGGTTCCCTTTTTCCCTCTCCCCAATACTCGCCTTCTGTCCTTTTCCTTCTTCCCTCTCATGCCATGCCCTTCCTGGTCACCCTTGACACTTCGAAGCAGACTTCAGGTGTTATATGCATGATACAAGCCAATAGCGCCTCGAAACTGTTAAAAGCACTGTGAAACCCTTACATTGCCATGAAACATCTGTGGGTGTACGAGTGCTTTTAGCTGAAACAAATAACAGCCTTTTTCAAATAGAATATAACTCTCTAGGACAGATCTCGAGTACTTTTGTGCAGCTTTCTCTTCCATTTCCAAAGCACAATTCCCCCCCACTTGTTCTAAATATTTTAGTGCTCACGTGTATAGTGTGCAGAGCTGTTGGCACTCCTGCTTGAGTTTTTCCATATGAATCTCCTCCCTGCAGTATTCTCAAGTCAGCACATTCTCCCCCCAGCTCAGCAATCCTTGGAAAAGAACTCTTCGAAATCCTTCACTCTGGTGTGAACTACTATCCGCCCGAAGAGGTGCGCGGTCTTGAGTCTGAGTAAAACTCATCGTGTCTCCCTTTTCATGTAACCTGAAGCAATCTGCGAGGCTTCCTCCGTATCCTTGGAAATGCCCTACTTCACGGTAAGTTCTCGAGGTATTTCATGCTCAATTTCTGAATTGCCTTAGTCCAAGTTCTTGTAGTCTTCTGCTTGTAGTCCGCGATGGTCTTTGTCCTGTTCTCAGTTACTCCATTAACTTCAGTTCTTTCACTGCTGCTATATCCGACGAGTCTAGCAGCACTGCTTATCTTTAATAGTCAGATTTTGTAATGCTTGCTCCAAGTCCTCTAAATGCTATTTAGTATGGTGCTTGTTGTAGGCGTCTAAGAACGAGATATGGGTTCCTGTGTACCGGTTTGCTTACTTCTGTCGTGTCCAGCACAGTAGTAGCCTCATCCACACTGCTGCTAACTCACGATTTCAAGGGCTACACCCTTGCCTTTTGCTCTCCTATACATCAGATTCCTTCCACTGTCTTCATCTTAGTGCCTCAGTAACTAATTATTTTATTGCATTTCTCCCTCTGTTTTTAGTCTATTTTTTTAATTTCAGTTTTAGTTTGAGAAAAGTATAGTTTTGCAGCCTGTTTCGCCCTAGAATCACCTTACTCAGCCTCTCTAGAGCATGGCTATGTTAGCATTCTCTAACCTCGACCCCCACTGTTTCACAGTGGCCATCCAGTTCGTAATGCGGGTAACTTGCGCCTCCATTGCTGTGCTTCTCCACGGTTCATTCATGCATCTTTTATTGTCTTCCAGTAACTTGGTATAACACACCCCATCAGTCCACTGCTGTATGCTCGCACTCTTTCCGTGTCATGCGGGTAACTTGCGCCTCCATGACTGCTTCTCCATGGTTCATTCATGCATATTTTACTGTCTTCCAGTAACTTGGTATAACACACCCCATCAGTCCACTGCTGTATGCTCGCACTCTTTCCGTGTCATGCGGGTAACTTGTGCCTCCATTGCTGTGCTTCTCCATGGTTCATGCATGCTTCTTTTATTGTCTTACAGTAACTTGGTATAACACACCCCATCAGTCCACTGCTGTGTGCTCGCACTCTTTTCGTGTCATGCGGGTACTTGCGCCTCCATGACTGCATCTCCATGGTTCATGCATGCTTCTTTTATTGTCTTACAGTAACTTGGTATAACACACCCCATCAGTCCACTGCTGTGTGCTCGCACTCTTTCCGTGTCATGCGGGTAACTTGCGCCTCCATGACTGCTTCTCCATGGTTCATGCATGCTTCTTTTATTGTCTTACAGTAACTTGGTATAACACACCCCATCAGTCCACTGCTGTGTGCTCGCACTCTTTCCGTGTCATGCGGGTACTTGCGCCTCCATGACTGCATCTCCATGGTTCATGCATGCTTCTTTTATTGTCTTACAGTAACTTGGTATAACACACCCCATCAGTCCACTGCTGTGTGCTCGCACTCTTTCCGTGTCATGCGGGTAACTTGCGCCTCCATGACTGCTTCTCCATGGTTCATGCATGCTTCTTTTATTGTCTTACAGTAACTTGGTATAACACACCCCATCAGTCCACTGCTGTGTGCTCGCACTCTTTCCGTGTCATGCGGGTACTTGCGCCTCCATGACTGCATCTCCATGGTTCATGCATGCTTCTTTTATTGTCTTACAGTAACTTGGTATAACACACCCCATCAGTCCACTGCTGTGTGCTCGCACTCTTTCCGTGTCATGCGGGTAACTTGCGCCTCCATGACTGCATCTCCATGGTTCATGCATGCTTCTTTTATTGTCTTACAGTAACTTGGTATAACACACCCCATCAGTCCACTGCTGTGTGCTCGCACTCTTTCCGTGTCATGCGGGTACTTGCGCCTCCATGACTGCATCTCCATGGTTCATGCATGCTTCTTTTATTGTCTTACAGTAACTTCGTATAACACACCCCATCAGTCCACTGCTGTGTGCTCGCACTCTTTCCGTGTCATGCGGGTACTTGCGCCTCCATGACTGCATCTCTATGGTTCATGCATGCTTCTTTTATTGTCTTACAGTAACTTGGTATAACACACCCCATCAGTCCACTGCTGTGTGCTCGCACTCTTTTCGTGTCATGCGGGTACTTGCGCCTCCATGACTGCATCTCCATGGTTCATGCATGCTTCTTTTATTGTCTTACAGTAACTTGGTATAACACACCCCATCAGTCCACTGCTGTGTGCTCGCACTCTTTCCGTGTCATGCGGGTAACTTGCGCCTCCATGACTGCATCTCCATGGTTCATGCATGCTTCTTTTATTGTCTTACAGTAACTTGGTATAACACACCCCATCAGTCCACTGCTGTGTGCTCGTACTCTTTCCGTGTCATGCGGGTAACTTGCGCCTCCATGACTGCATCTCTATGGTTCATGCATGCTTCTTTTATTGTCTTACAGTAACTTGGTATAACACACCCCATCAGTCCACTGCTGTGTGCTCGCACTCTTTCCGTGTCATGCGGGTAACTTGCGCCTCCATGACTGCATCTCCATGGTTCATGCATGCTTCTTTTATTGTCTTACAGTAACTTGGTATAACACACCCCATCAGTCCACTGCTGTGTGCTCGCACTCTTTCCATGTCATGCGGGTAACTTGCGCCTCCATGACTGCATCTCCATGGTTCATGCATGCTTCTTTTATTGTCTTACAGTAACTTGGTATAACACACCCCATCAGTCCACTGCTGTGTGCTCGCACTCTTTCCGTGTCATGCGGGTAACTTGCGCCTCCATGACTGCATCTCTATGGTTCATGCATGCTTCTTTTATTGTCTTACAGTAACTTGGCATAACACACAGCCCTTGAGTCCACTGCTGTATACTGTTTCTCTTTCCCTTAAGTCTGCTCTGGTACATCTTATCAAATCACAGCGTGGTACTTGCTGACATGCAGCATTCCACAGTTCTTTGTATTGCTCTCGTAAGTTTCCATTGCTGTACACCACACAACCCTGTGTCAATAGCCTGGAGAGCTCGGTCTGTTTTCCCTGGAAGCCGCACCATCAAATATTGTAGTTTTTTGTTTACTCCGTTTTATTTAAGATATATTACTGTTTGGTAACCTGCAGTTCGCAAACGTTTAACAGATTAATAAAGTATACATTAAACACAAGGCAGACCGAGGACTGAATGATTGCAAATTATAACGTTTGTAATGTGTAAATGTTCCTGCTATGTACCCGACCGGCATTACTTTGTGTCTAAAGTATTGTAAAGATTTACCAAAGCTTGGTTTAATAAAAAAATAAAAATAAAGTATACATTGGTAAAAAAAAAGCAACATCATTTAAAACGCTGAGTAAATGTTAAGGAAATTGAAATTGGAGCCTAACAAATTGGTACCATTGCCCTGATTTGTGTGGGTGCCCCACAAGTAAAGCAAATGGAATCTAGTAACGATGATTGCTGGCCTTTATTGGAGCAATGAAATGCACCAACAAAGAGAGTATGCATTCGCAACAAAAAAAGACCATGTGATACGCTAGGGTTTACCATATTTTATGTTTTAGAATTAAGTCAATTTGGAAAGGCTCTAACATTACTATAAAATGGAAAATTTCGATTTCTGCATTTTTTTGCTTGTGAATTAAATAAAACTCCATAATTTATGAATGTTCTGTATACTTGTTTATGCATTTTTGTGTATTGCTTTGACATTCAATTCATAGAACTTGCTTAGGGAGAGGTCCTCGGCTTCCAGTAGTTATTCAGTGGGGGTCCACAGAAGTCAAAAGGATAACTGCTGTTGTATATGATCTGCTCTTTCTTCAAGTTTTGTTGGTATTTAGTAAATGTCTTTGTTTTAATTAAAGCATGATATGACAAAGACAATAACGCTATGTATTTACATTGTCTGGCTGAGAATGAAAGCCATACATGCATGCAAGATACTTTTTTGTGTTAAAAAGTTCAATCCCCCCTCCCCTGTTAGCCTTATTAGTAGAACATTGGTCCCCTCAGTGGCATGTCATGGCGTTATTCGGACAAAGAGAACGTGTGACCAAATGGTTTTTGCTTCTTTGAAAAGATTTGTCAACAAAAGTTTCTTAATTTGTGTATTAACTCCTGTTTCCTGAGATATATTCTATTAGCTGGATTCAATTATCTAGAGAAGAAATAGAAAAGACACAGGAAAATAGGTGAACCGTGCCAGGAGCGATTAGTTGGAGAGTTGTGAGTCTTGTGCTTTGGCAAGAGAGGGTGGACCTATTGCTAATGTAGTTTTGTGTGTACTTTCTCCCCCTGAGCACTGAGATGATTGTGCAGTTGTTATGGCAGATTGACAATCTCTTTTCCCCGATGTGTACAGTGTGTTCCTGTGACCAGGGCTGTTATACGGTGGGGTTCTTCAAGGACTATTTTTAAAATAAGTGTGTTGCCATTCGTTGTCTGGTCCAGTCAGCTTTGAAGTTGGCTTGTGTTTCTGTATGTGTGGACAAGGCTTATGGGTCCTTGTGTAACATTAATAATGCTTCATTTGAGAATGTCTTTGAAAGGCCTGAGATAGACGTTTCCTGTAGTCCGCGTGTTTCCTTCTTATTCTTAAATGTTGGTTCTTTACAAGGGCAGTACCTGCTAGAAACAATTCGGACCTCAATTACTGTTTCGTTGGTGGTTACATCGATTGTTACATGTTGTGGAAACGTCTTGAGGCACCGTGAGACACACAACTCTAGTCTATTTTCCTGTGTTGGCTATTGCTGGTTAAAATTTGTTGTGGTTGATCTTTTTGCCCTGCTGACTGACCGGCTATACTCTGTCCTGGTGCATCTACTATGGTAGCCTATTCTCAGCGCCTCGTAGCCTCACCCACGGACAGCCCCACCCTCTTCACCCCTTCCAAGTACTCCGAGGAACACCACCAAGCTACCTCCCCACATTCACCCAAAATGAAGGACCCACCCTGATGGAAACCAGACAAAAACAAGCATTTGAAATGCAATAGGTCTCGCATTAGGAACGTTTGAGCTATTGGACTTGTAAATGACACATTTTTTTATTTATGTTGGTTTTGAAAATAGCTAAATTTATAGCTTTGTCATTTACAATGCCAATACTTTTAACTTTTGCAAACGTGACACCTATAGCATTTGTAATGCAACATGTTTTGTATTTACGTAACTTAGATGTATTGATATTACAAATAACAATGGCTTTTAATTTTTTTAAATAATTAATACTTAAATAAAAGTTATTGTAATTTATAATGGCAATAGCTTAAACTTTTGTAAATAACTTTTGTGAAGATTATGTTCAGTGTATTTTATTGTGACGAAAATCCAAGTACAGAAGTGAAATATTAATATCTTTTTTGTGATATTTGTAATAAAGCTTGAAACATTGAGAGAACATATTTGAGCCAGTTGTTGTTGAATGGTTGCACAGATTGATGTTGTGGTGGCGCTGAGTGATGTGGTGGCGACGAGTGATGCCGTGGTGCCCCTGAGTGATGCCGTGGTGCCCCTGAGTGATGCCGTGGTGCCCCTGAGTGATGCCGTGGTGCCCCTGAGTGATGCCGTGGTGCCCCTGAGTGATGCCGTGGTGCCCCTGAGTGATGCCGTGGTGCCCCTGAGTGATGCCGTGGTGCCCCTGAGTGATGCCGTGGTGCCCCTGAGTGATGCTGTGGTGCCCCTGAGTGATGCTGTGGTGCCCCTGAGTGATGCTGTGGTGCCCCTGAGTGATGCTGTGGTGCCCCTGAGTGATGCTGTGGTGGTGCGATAGATAGATAGAGGCAGGGCGATAGATCGATAGATCGATAGAGGGAGGGCGATAGATAGAGTGAGTGCGATCGATAAATAGATAGTGATGTCGATAGATAGACAAATAGAGTGAGGGCGATAGATGGAGTGTGGGCGATAGATGGAGTGTGGGCGATAGATGGAGTGTGGGCGATGGAGTGTGGGCAATGGAGTGTGGGCGATGGATGGATAGAGTGTGGGCGATAAATAGAAGAAAACAGGGAGTTAGAGAAGGAGGCGGTGGAAGGGAACAGCAGATCAACGCAGGAGAAGAGAACAGGGAGTTACAGAAGGAGGCGGGGTGGAAGAGAGCAGCAGATCATCACAGGAGAAGAGAAGAGAACAGGGAATTAGAGAAGGAGGCTGGTGGAAGAGAGCAGCAGATCGGCACAGGAGAAGAGAACAGGGAGTTAGAGAAAGAGGTGGGTGGAAGAGAACAGCAGATTAGCACTGGAGAAGAGAACAGGGAGTTAAAGAAGGAGGCGGGTGGAAGAGAGCAGCAGATCGGCACAGGAGAAGAGAAGAGAACAGGGAGCTAGAGAAGGAGGCGGAGGAAGAGAGCAGCAGATCAGTACGGGAGAAGAGAAGAGAACAGGGAATTAGAGAAGGAGGTGGGTGGAAGAGAGCAGCAGATCAGCACAGCAAAAGAGAACAGAGTTAAAGAAGGAGGCTGGTGGAAGAGAGCAGCAGATCGGCACAGGAAAGAGAACAGGGAGTTAGGCGGTGGAAGAGAACAGCAGATTAGCACTGGAG
This sequence comes from Lissotriton helveticus, assembly GCF_964261635.1. Lineage (NCBI taxonomy): Eukaryota > Metazoa > Chordata > Amphibia > Caudata > Salamandridae > Lissotriton > Lissotriton helveticus. Next base: position 402,273,318 of record NC_136061.1, read on the forward strand.
AAGAGAACAGGGAGTTAAAGAAGGAGGTGGGGTGGAAGAGATCAGCAGATCGGCACAGTAGAAGAGAAGAGAACAGGGAGTTAGAGAAGGAGGCAGGATAGAAGAGATCAGCAGATCAGCAGAAGTTAACATGGGGTTAAAGAAGGGGGTGGGGTGGAAGAGAGCAACAGATCAGTAAAGGAGAAGAGAACAGTGAGTTTAAGAAGGAGGTGGGGTGGAAGAGAGTAGCAGAACAGCATGGGAGAAGAGAACAGGGAGGTAGAGAATGAGGTGGGGTGGAAGAGAGCAGCAGATCAGCACGGCAGAACAGAACAGGGAGTTAAAGGAGGCGGCGGGTGGAAGAGAGCAGCAGATCAGCACGGCAGAACAGAACAGGGAGTTAAAGGAGGCGTCGGGTGGAAGAGAGCAGCAGATTAGCACAGGAGAAGAGAAGAGAAGAGAACAGGGAGTTAAAGAAGGAGGCGGGTGTAAGAGAGCAGAAGATCAGCCCAGGAGAAGAGAACAGGGAGTTAAAGAAGGAAGCGGGTGGAAGAGAACAGCAGATCAGCACAGGAGAAGATAAGAGGGAGTTAAAGAAGGAGGCGGGTTTATAAGTGATTAACAAGGTATGAAAGACTGCAGGTCTGTAGCAGGAAATGTTTGTTTTAATATCAGGGAAATCACCACTAAAAACTGGCCCCACAGACCATAAAACACGTTCACGGACAAAAATAACGGACAATATGCTGACGTGTGAAACCAGCCCTTGGGGCACGGCGTTATTGCCCTTCAGGCAAGTCCGACCTTGTTGGCAGTCTTGAAAGGTCATTCCCATCGGGGGTGTATCCCTGTAAAAGTTTTAAACCAACTCTTTGGATCAGAGTTTGTTTGTTGAGGGAATGCTTGTGCTTTATAGTGTCAGTGCTAACAATTTACGCTATCTTCGTTGGCATTGCCTGAAGATCAGGAGTTCTTGCCAGCCATCACCGTACACCCCTTTGGAACAGGACAGAAAGGTTTGTCAAAAGAAAGAATCCCGCCCACATGAATACAAAGGAATGTTTAATTTGACTTAAAAATCAGAAGGCCTTATTCTGACTGTGGGTTTTGTTCAAGCTTCTAATGGAGTATACACCGAAAACGGCTATGTGGAGAGAGTAGCCATCCCATTTTTTTTAGTAAAAGCTTAGTGCTAAATTCACATTCTGTAAATGTTCTTGTAAGCCTGCATATCTAAAGGAAGAAAGCCGATTTAATTGACTCTTCTGTCACCCATCCGAGAGCTGACAGTTTTTTAACTAACACATGAAAGCCGGATTTAAGTTGGACAGCTTTATTGTACAAAGATGCTACAGCCAGGGTGAGGACGGGAGGGGTGATCTCCGAGGCGTGCAGGGTGGGAAGGCGCACACAACAGGGTTGTCCCCTTTCCCTGTTGTTGTTTGCTATAGCGATGGAGCCTCTTGCGGCACATGCTTGTTTGGGGCAAGCATATCAGGGTTTGGACGTGTATGGGCAGGTCCACCATATCGCACTTTATGCGTACGACCTATTAATGTTCTTGGCAGATGTGGGGGAAGCCCTGCGTGGAGCGAAAGCGCTGCTGAGAGCCCTAAGTGTGGTAACAGGGTTGAAAGTCAACTGGACAAAGTCAGGCCTATTTCCGACACTTGGAGGTAGAGGATGCCCGCGGTCTGTAGAGGGGGTGTCCTGGGAGGAGAGACGTCTTCGCTATTTGGGTATGGTGATTTACCACGAACGTGGAGATATCCTGGACGGAAATGTGGGGAGGGCGATTAGGGGTGCCAAAGCTAATTTTGAGTAATGGAGCATGCTCCCTTCATCTGTGGCGGGACGTGTGGCACTACTCAAAATGGTGACCCTACCGCGCTTGCTCTACTTCTCTGGGACTCTCCCGATCTGGATTCCGGCGAGCTACTTTCGGAGGCTTCGGGGGCTGATCAGTTCCTTTTTGTGGGACTCCGGCAGACGCAGGGTGGCGCTCGGGACCCTCATGAGACCCCGAGCAGAGGGGGGACTAGCGGTCCCGGGCTATGAGACGTACTACCTAGCTGCCCAACTTCAATGGCTTACACAATGGGTGGCGAGGGCCACTAGGAAGGAGGGGGAAATGGGAGAACTGATGGGCCCCCTGCTGGTGCTGTTTCGTATCGTGCTGCGACTCCCGCTTGGAGATATGCAACTCACTCAGGAGTTTGCCACAGCGCGTAAATGTTGGCACGGATATCTACGACGAGGGGGTATAGCGATCCCTTATGCGCCCGATATCCCATTAAAACGGTGCAGGGCACTACATAGCTGCCAAGGTTTCAAATTGCTTATGTGTGACATGTTCATAATTTCAGTGCAATTATGAGTGACATCCAACGACTATGAGTGACACTCATGAGCAAGCAAAAATCTAGCATATCAAGTACATCCATTTGAGCAACGAGAAACTCTAAGGTATGAAATCTGCAAAAAAAGAACCAGACATGGAAGGGCACTAAGGAGTCTGTCCAGGGTCTCTCTCCACGTGGGCCCTCAATGTAAGCAAACTGAAACCGGATCATGTGAGAGTCCCCAGCCTCGATCTCAGCTGCCTCACCTGTTAATAAATTATTATAATAGACTATTATTAATAGTACTAGCCATGACAGTTGACAGACTCAGTGACTCGGAGCGTGGATACAGCACCAGGCAAGCCTCAAGATTACCAATGCCTGTCTTTACTCCTTGGCGGATATTTTGACACGTGACCGGTGCAGCAAGGCCTACCTTTGCATTTACCCCGAATTTAAGGAGTTTTTTAAATATATTCTGGCATTCTCGCTTCTCAACTGTGAGAAAAAGCGAGGGTCAGGCGGCCGAGACAGAGCAGGCCTACTGCGGCCGGCAGATAGTGCAAATGTTAATTTGGAAATCATGATCAATCAGAACTTGCAGATACCTCAATAATGAGGAGACAGAGCAAACCTGCCGTCCGCTTTTAACCAGTTAGTGGGTCTGAAATAATCGATGCAGATCTGCAGTGGTGGTGCGCTCCGCGGCGCAGGCGCTGTGTGACTGAAGTACAGTTTACACTTAAAATTAAGTAGTGGCCGCAGGCTGCCTGGCGTCAGCGTGGGGCCAAAGTACTTACTTTTCACTTACTGCGCCGGTGTCTCTAGCTGCGAGTGCGTCCCTGGTCCGGCGGCCGCACAACTGCAGCACTTAGTTGATTATGCGCCATGGCGGCCATCAGAGCTGCTGAGAGTGTCTCTCACTGGTGGTTGATCCTGGCCAGGTTCCCGCCGCCGGCCGGGTCCAACGGGTTAATTTATGCGCACCAGGAGTACTCACGGCGGACGCGATAGCTCTCAGATTCAAGTCCCACGCCGCTTCTGACCAACAACTTCACTTCCCTCCTCCTCTGTTCCAGGACGTGACGGAGTGGCAGAGGACCTCACATCCGGATATTCCTTCCCATGGTGCCACAAGAAAGTGGCAACCACTGCTGATTGTAGGCCCTGCCCCGGGTCTTGGTAATTCGACAGTCCGTGTCAACAGCGCTGCGGACGGGAAATGATGCAGCCAGGCGCCACGTTTGTAACATTGTAGCGCAGTGCACTCTCAGCCAGAGAGCTGGAACAAGATCTTTAACTGTTACTAAGCCACTCACTGCAGCTAGTGCTGGCAAGTCTGCCGTGCAGCACAGAGCCGGCGCAGCCGCGCACAGGTCACAGGAGGCTCTGGTGGCACACGCTAGCACCCAGTTTCAGAGTGGCATTAAATGCGTGACAACGCATTTCAGTGCGGTGATGCGGAACATCACACTGAAATGCGTTAGTGTCACACCGGATGCGTGATACTTGGCAGGACTGGCACTACCGCACGGAGGAAACTGGCGGAGACTAGAGGACTGTGAACAACAGGGCTTAGACCTGTACGAGGACGGCAATTTGCTGCCATTTGATGTCCTCAGGGACCGTTTTGAACTGCCCGGGGGGGACTTCCTGGTCCATGCCGCTCTCACGACAGCGATTCGTAAACACTGGAAATCGGGCCTGACCGAACCGCCTACGTCTGTGGGCTGCCAATACGTTGTGGTTGCTGCGGGCAAAATCAAGGCGGTCTCATGTTTGTATAAGCGCATGACCCACAAAGCTCTTAACACCAATGGTAAAATTGAAGGCGAAATGGGAGGCGGTCATAGGAATGGAGATACCAGATCCGGCATGGGATGGGATAGTGGAGAGAGCCTGGAGGAGTACGCGTAATGCGAGGTTCCAGCTGGTGCATTTCCACATCCTACATAGGGCATACCTGGCACCAGCCGTTTACATAAATACTTTCCAGCTCAGTCTGTGGCCTGTCCAAGATGTGCGCAAGGGGACGCCGACTTTAAACACATGATGTGGGCGTCTCCGGCGCTCGATTCCTTTTGGCAAGGGGTGTCAACACTGTTGAGGGAGGTTACTGAGAGGGACAAACAACCCACTATGGCCCACTGTATCCTCCACTGGTTTCCCCACACCTCAAAAAACAAAATCACTAGTAAATGTATTGATCTGGGATTCCTCTTAGCTAAAAGAACCATAACCTCTCAGTGGAAGGCGAACAAAGGCCCCAATATAGATAAATGGAGGCAGGAATTTAGTAAGTGGGCCCGTTACGAGGGGGAGGTCAGACTACAAGTGGTGCATAGAGCAGAAAATGAACTGGAAATAGAGAGGGCAAGGGCTTGGGAGAGATTGGTAATGGAACTCAGACTGCCCGAAGACGGGGAGGGAGGGTCCCCTGCACATAGCCCTGGGATGCACCCGCCATAGCAGGCCACGATGGAAATATGTCGCCTAGCACTAATTGATTGCACACAGATGCCCCATACTGAGCACGGAGGCACCTCTTACCACATAATATCCACGGACCCAGTAGCGAGACAGGAGTACGGCAGCCATCCCTTTTCCAGCCCGATGGGGGCTGCACCACGACATGCCTGGGGGGGGGGGGTTGCAGGGAGGAGAGGGGGACAGGGGGAAGGGGGGAAGGTGGGGAGAAACTTTAGGTGGAATAGGTAATGGGTGTTGGGGGGGAGGGAGGGGGGACTTCCGGGGGGGTTTTAGATCAAGCTGTTGTCATTAATTGCACTGCCGTTTTTACTGGCCCAGAGTACAAGAGATATGTATATGCAAATTTCACAGATGCCCATGGACATGAAATGTGTAATGGTCTGGGGGTAGGCTGAGGCACATGCTTATGCTATAATTCACGTGCCCTGTAATTCTGTGCTCTCATTGCAATAAAAAGTGTGTTACAAAATAAAAATGAAAGCCGGATTTATTCTGAATTATTTGGTTGTTGTGGAGTAGCTGTGTGGACGCATGCGCATTCCTGCACAGTTTAGTAGGCCAGCATAAGGTGACAGATAACCTTTTCACTGCTGTAGGTGTGACTCGGTGAAGGGAAGGCTATATCATTATGAAATAAATTGCTAGGTGCGTTCGAGCCCTCCTATGAACGCTTCACTAACGGTCGTCCGAATTTGAAGGCTGTAAAAATGATTACCTTCCTTTAAGAAAAAAATCGAAAAAGTTGCATGGTTAAGAGACATTTCACCCTTTACTTGCTTTGCTGGGTTGTGTTGCAATGACTGCGCCTACCTTTCATGCGGGTGGAGTCTAGCAGTGTTGAAATGTTTTTTTCTGCATTCATTAGTAGCGCATACACGGGAGGGGTATAAAGTTGGGGCAAAAGGTTATGAAAAAACTTATAGAAATTAAGATGGGTGCCCAGTACATGACCGCGGAGCATCACTCTCCAGGGTGCTAAGATTCCGCTTAAAAACAAAAGAGCGAGAGACTGTGTGAGCAAGTGTACCTTCTGTGTGTGCTTTTCGTTCTGCAAGCATAGCTCTGCAGACACGGTCACACTGCTAGCCACTCACTACATACCTGTGGGAGGTGTCCTGAAGCATGATACACAAGGGTCCGGCTGAAGACTGTGGCACATGCACAATTAGAAAGGCACTGGGCAAGAGGTAGTACACTACTAGGAAATTGTGCATGGACTTTAGCAGTGAGCGGCCACAGAGTGCTGAACTTGGAAGCTTAAGAGGCATTAGCGGCAGCGCCTCCTCCTCCTGACTCTGGGGTTTTAACAAGCCAGGTGTACGTTTTTTTTTGTCTTCGATTTGTACATAATTAAAAAAATTATCTTCTTTTTACAACAATCAACTTTTGCAGAGAAAATGTTTCACCAGCTTCAGTGGTACAGCGAGGTCGCCCGAAGGCACACAGCATTAAAATGTGCAACGGAGATTCAAACATGCTCACAGTGAACACTTGCCAAAGCGCACACGCTTTCCGAAGCATTTTAAACAAGCAATGGAAGTATGTGCGAACAAGCAACAGAGGTGTGTGTGTACCACTTACACAGCTTCATTCACCTCAAGGCACAAACTCTACTGAGTGTTGGCGTTGGATCTGTGTGCCTTCCAAAAATAAAATGCAGCTATATGTGGGGTAAAGAAAAAAAAAGTAAAACAATGGCGAGCATGTTCGGAAACTGGAGTCTGTGTAAGGGGAGGGATGCATGGATTGGAGAGAGGCAGGCTGTACCGTGCAGAGTTTAGAAGCCATGTTGGGAGAGTCTACCAAGAGATGTGTAGCACGAGCAGTGGGAGGAGCCGGGAGGCGGGGCACATGTATACACGAAGGAGGATGCGGTTTCAGATTTATGTTTTGGGAGGGCTATATCGCAGTCCGGAAAGGGGACTTGCAAAAGAGCAGAGCGTGTCATGTGGTTTCTGGGGAGATGTAAAGGTGCGGGGAGAGTCTGAGGTTACGTTAACATAAAAATAATAAAACCGGGCACCGTGGTAGGCAGTGCGGCGCCCAGGCACATTTTTTAAATAAACAACAAAACAACGCATCGGAAACATAAAACAAGGCTACCGTAAACAAGCACGGTAGGTTTTCACTTTCGTCCAGAAAAAAAAACGAGAAAGGGGCAGAGCACTCCAAACAAAACACGTCTTCCCTGCGAAATGAATGCAAAAAAAACCAAGCTCTCTGCATTGCTGTGGAGGGGGGGGTAGGGGGGAGAGTGGGAGCGCATACCTTTGAAGTGTGATGGGGGAGCGGCTTGGGAGCGGATTCCTTTGAAGTCTGATGCCGAGGCTCAGACAAATGGTGGTGTACGAGCGGATTCCTTTGAAGTCTGATGCCGAGGGAAGGTGTGGGATGTGGCTGGCGATGATGTGCATGCGCATAGCTCACATGAACTGTACGCGATCCGCAGCTAGATAGACTTTTCTTTTCCTCATACTATAATCTCGCCTATTTATCCCTGCGGGATAAGATAGGCGAGACCTAAAGGAAAGAAAGGAAAGAAAATCGTAGACAAAAATGGAGCGCACAGACCCGGGTATGGCAGTGGAATACTCTGCAACCAGACCTTGTATGTGTATATCTGACTTTGTGTCATGCCTTTGCCGTGCCTATGCTCAGATACTGTGTGTTTGTCATTATGAAGGGATCGGGCGCATTTTAGGCTGTATGCTGTTCAGGTTCGGTCACCATACAATACACAAAACTACGGAAGCCCGCACGCACTTGCCTTCACATGTACCACGTGTGGGCAGAGATTGACGCGCGTCTCATTAAAATGAAGTGCCGAGGATCTGTGTGCCGGGCCCGGTGTGGAAGTGCTTGTGAGTCAACGTGCAGAGGGCGCCCTACCCTGAGATTAGTTTCTCACACCCCTGCGCTCCCGGCAGCCACAGATCTCTCGACAATCATTTTTCCACTGAAACATACTTTCCCCATAAAAGGAAGCGGAGGTGGAGAGCGGGGCTGCCTGGGAAGAGCCTGTTTACCCCGGTCCACCCCAGGAATGTGGGCGCTGCCTCCTGCAGCCGCAGAGCAGCCTTCATAAGCGTTCATTTGCATCGGGCAGCTTTCATCTGTAAGTGGGACTCGCTGGTCCACGTGTGCAGTATGAAGAGAAGAATTAATATAGAGTGATTTAAAGGAGTCCAATATTACGACGGGTGCTCGGTGTTCCACGATGACCCTTCACGAGCCCATCTGGAATACCAGTGAAGGGGCGCGCGGTACCTTTTCGCAGCCTGAAGAAAACAATGAATGTTTATTTATTGATTGGTTGTAGTTACTAATGAGGCTGTCACTCACTGCCCGCCTGGGTATCCTGCTTAGCAGAATGAATATTCACTGAGTTGTCCAAGTCTATTATTAATGAAGGGGTCGGCCTTCCCCCCGTGCGCCCCGCAGAGCGGCGCTAATCTTCATTGATAAGTGTAACTTTTATTCTAGTGACTGTACTGTCTCTTCAAAGCCTGACGAGAAGATTGAATGTGCATAGTTTTGCTTTTTACATAGTTTCATCCCTGTGCAGCTTTGGGTGAATGAATGAATGAATGAATAAATATCCATCCATTCATTCACTTGTCTGGCTTTAATATTAGTGCTTGGGCGGATGCATCCTTTAATGCAGCGTTATTATCCATTGATTAGTTTACCTTTAATATTTGTGATGTGCGCAATGTCTGAAGAGCAGAATACATATTCATTTTTCAATCTAAAATATTATTGATGAAAAGACATGGCGTCCTTCTGTGTGCCCTGCAGGGCAGTATTGATATCCGTTGATTAGCACAGCTTTTCTTTTACTGTCTGGGCACACACCTCTCCCTTCGTATCCCGAAAATATGATTTAATATGCGTTGTGTTGGTATTCATTGACAATACCCTCCCTGTGCAGCCATCATATATTAATTAATATCGATTCATTCATCTGATTTTATTAACGGTGAATGGGCAGCCGGGCCCCGTGCAGCATTAATCCTCATTGGTCACTCGAATATTCACGATGGGATTACCGCCCCCCCCCCCCTCCTCCCAGCCAGCCTGAAGAGCCAGAAATATTCATGGTTTAGCCTGCTGTATTATTCATGAAGGGGCGGAGCGTCCCGCACATATCATTGATTACAATCGCTTTCAGTGGCTGGACACACTGCTCTCCCTAGGAGGTTATGTAATAATCATTGATTAGCCTTCGATATTAACCATGACGCACCCTGTCCTACTCCTTCATCCGTGTAATATTTGGGAAGGGGCCACGACCCCAGCGCAGCTGCAATGCAGCGTTAATGTTAATTGATTAATTTCACGTTTAGTGCTGATGAGGGGGCCCAGTGTCACCTGCAGCGGAGGGGCAGCATTCATTCATGCCTGAGTTTTAATTGAATATTAATGTAGGGACTCACTGTACACCCTTCAGCTTGCAGAGGCGCATTAATATAGGCATTCATCCATTAACTTTCATATTGATGAAGAGGCAGAGTGCACTGACCCGCAGGCTGCAGAGCAGCATTATATTCATTCATTCATTCATTAGCTTAATTGTAATATTCATGGAGGGGCCCACTGTACACCCTTGCAGCTTGCAGAGCAGCAATAATATAGGCACTCATCCGTTAGTTTAACTGTCATATTGATGAAGAGGCAGAGTGCACTGCGCCTCAGCCTGCAAAGCAGTATTATATTCATTAATTACTTAACTTAAATGTAATATGTATAGAGGGGCCATCTGTACACCCTTGCAGCTTGCAGAGCAGCATTAATATAGGCATTCATTCATTAACTTTCATATTGATGAAGAGGCAGAGTGCACTGCGCCGCAGCCTGCAGACTAGAGCAGCATTAAGATAGACATTCATCCATTAGGAGTTCAAGTCAATTTGATTGATTTAGTTAATTAAAACCGTAATAATTTTACAGAAATACTGGTACATAACATTACACAATTGACTAATGTAATTTTAAAATAAGTCTGAAAAAGAGTTTTCGTCAGATCATACAGCTTATTCTTATTAGGCTTAAATTTTAAAAACAGATGTATTAGAGAAACAGGGTTATTTTTCCAACGCAGGAGGTGCTTAAAACAAAGTATTGGGTCCAATTTATCACATGTTTATGCTGAGTAAGCAAGCGTTCTACTTTGTGAACTCTTCTAGCCAATTTCGTCAGATCATGCAGCTTATTCTTGTTAGGCTAAGATTTTAAAGTAAACAGATGTACAAGATGCAACAGGATTACAAATTGTTGCCAACCCTGCAGATGCTTTAAACAAAGTGGTGGGTTCAATTTATCACACTTGTGCAAAGTAAGCGAGCATTATAATTTGTGAATGCTACCATCCACCAGTCTATCTGATTTGTCTGTTGTGAGTTTCCTATCATGAGGCGAGATGTGTTTTTTTATCCATCCTATCGCTATGCGTAGTAAAAATGCAGCTTAGATTACATTATGTATACATTCATTAGCTAGTTGGTAGCGGATAGTAGAGGAACGTACATCCTATCGCTGGACATAGTGAAGTACGGGCAAAATGCATAGAAAGAATTAAAGAATAGAGGATTGTTTTTTTGTTAAATACTGGTTGCGGTGCGGTATAAATTCTTTCTTGGTATAGCAACTATACATGATATAGTGCAAGATTTGGTGCATTCACGGAGTGAGTTCACAAGGCCTGGTGATCATGGCTTCACTCCACACTACTTGCCATAGCTTGAAAGTTAACTATTGTGGTGGAGTTATTTGACATCTGGTTGTTGGCAACAGGCTATTCCAGGAATTTAACACATTTGCAAATTAATTGTGGGCCGCCAGTGTGAAAACATGAGATTATGGCTTCCCTGCATGTTGGTATATTTCTGTCATTAAAACTGTGCTTTAAATATAGTAGCCTGGGCTTATGCAGCTGAGGACAGATGCAAATCAGGAGAATAAGATCCTCTTCTTGATCATTGCAGTGCCTGCACACTCTCGGGCCGGTGTGTTTCCATGCTGGTCTGGCTGCTAGGGCTGGTATGTTACCCATGCGTGAAGACAAGAAGCTGTGTTTTGTGCCTGCTGAGAATGGAATAGACATGTATGGGGTGGAGTCCAAAGTGTTCTAATGCTTTATTGTCATCCATGCGTGCGAACGGAAGATATATTTACTGTTGTCCTCTAGCGAGGATATCAGATGTGTGGCTCTGTTGGTTCCCCTTTTGAACGCATCACATGACCCTCTAGCCGCCAATATATCTGTGAGACTCCGCAGCTTCATAAAGGTGCACAGATATGTGTGGTGCTCCGATGGTCGGTGGTTTTGAAGAGTCTTGGGAATGACTGACCTTGTACCCGTTTGTTATCGCTGCTGCTCTTGAGACTAGATCTTGCTTTATTTGGCCGAATTCTAGGCGGATTTGTGCTGGGGAAGCATTCTGTGGTAAATTGAACGCTCACTTAAACGTGTTGATCTGGATTTTTTTAACCCACCGTTTCCATTAGTTTAACTGTAATATTGATGGAACAGGCAGAGTGCACTGCACCACAGCCTGCAGAGGTGTAACCTGGGCTTCATCCTTGACTCCTCCCTCACGATGGCCAGGCAAGTTAACGCCGTTACCTCCTCCTGCTTCAACACACTCCGTATGCTCCGTAAGATCTTCCGCTGGATCCCCACTGGAACCAGGAAAACGGTCACCCAGGCCCTCGTCACCAGCCGTCTGGACTACGGGAACGCCCTCTACGCTGGGACCACCGCCAAACTACAGAAAAAACTCCAGCACATCCAGAACGCCTCAGCACGACTCGTCTTGGACATCCCCCGACACAGCCATATCTCCGCCCACCTGAGGGACCTGCACTGGCTCCCCGTCAGCAAGAGGATCACGTTTAGACTCCTCACCCACACACACAAGGCTCTCCACGACTTGGGCCCCGAATACCTCAACTACTGCCTCACATTCTACACGCCAACCCGCCAGCTCCGCCCTCGCCACCGTCCCACGGATCCGCAGAACCACCATCGGAGGAAGATCCTTCACCTACCTGGCGGCCAAGACCTGGAACACCCTCCCACCCACCTACGACTCACCCAGGACCATCTCTCCTTCAGGAAGCAACTCAAGACCTGGCTTTTTCGAGCAGTAGCAGCCCCCCCCCCCTCCCTCAGCGCCTTGAGACCCTAGCGGGTCAGTAGCGCGCTTTACAAATGTTCCTGATTGATTGATTGAGCAGTATTATATTTATTCCTTGATTCATTAATTTATATTTAGTATGAATGGAGGGACACACTGTACACCCTTGAATCTTGAGGAGCAACATTCATATTGCCATTCATCCGTTACTTTAACTGTAATATTGGCGATGAGGCCCAATGCACTGCCCTCAGCCCGCAGAGCTGCATTAATATAGCCATTCATCCGTTACTTTAACTGTAATATTGGCGATGAGGCCCAATGCACTGCCCTCAGCCCGCAGAGCTGCATTAATATAGCCATTCATCCGTTACTTTAACTGTAATATTGGCGATGAGGCCCAATGCACTGCCCTCAGCCCGCAGAGCTGCATTAATATAGCCATTCATCCGTTACTTTAACTGTAATATTGGCGATGAGGCCCAATGCACTGCCCTCAGCCCGCAGAGCTGCATTAATATAGCCATTCATCCGTTACTTTAACTGTAATATTGGCGATGAGGCCCAATGCACTGCCCTCAGCCCGCAGAGCTGCATTAATATAGCCATTCATCCGTTACTTTAACTGTAATATTGGCGATGAGGCCCAATGCACTGCCCTCAGCCCGCAGAGCTGCATTAATATAGCCATTCATCCGTTACTTTAACTGTAATATTGGCGATGAGGCCCAATGCACTGCCCTCAGCCCGCAGAGCTGCATTAATATAGCCATTCATCCGTTACTTTAACTGTAATATTGGCGATGAGGCCCAATGCACTGCCCTCAGCCCGCAGAGCTGCATTAATATAGCCATTCATCCGTTACTTTAACTGTAATATTGGCGATGAGGCCCAATGCACTGCCCTCAGCCCGCAGAGCTGCATTAATATAGCCATTCATCCGTTACTTTAACTGTAATATTGGCGATGAGGCCCAATGCACTGCCCTCAGCCCGCAGAGCTGCATTAATATAGCCATTCATCCGTTACTTTAACTGTAATATTGGCGATGAGGCCCAATGCACTGCCCTCAGCCCGCAGAGCTGCATTAATATAGCCATTCATCCGTTACTTTAACTGTAATATTGGCGATGAGGCCCAATGCACTGCCCTCAGCCCGCAGAGCTGCATTAATATAGCCATTCATCCGTTACTTTAACTGTAATATTGGCGATGAGGCCCAATGCACTGCCCTCAGCCCGCAGAGCTGCATTAATATAGCCATTCATCCGTTACTTTAACTGTAATATTGGCGATGAGGCCCAATGCACTGCCCTCAGCCCGCAGAGCTGCATTAATATAGCCATTCATCCGTTACTTTAACTGTAATATTGGCGATGAGGCCCAATGCACTGCCCTCAGCCCGCAGAGCTGCATTAATATAGCCATTCATCCGTTACTTTAACTGTAATATTGGCGATGAGGCCCAATGCACTGCCCTCAGCCCGCAGAGCTGCATTAATATAGCCATTCATCCGTTACTTTAACTGTAATATTGGCGATGAGGCCCAATGCACTGCCCTCAGCCCGCAGAGCTGCATTAATATAGCCATTCATCCGTTACTTTAACTGTAATATTGGCGATGAGGCCCAATGCATTGCCCTCAGCCCGCAGAGCTGCATTAATATAGCCATTCATCCGTTACTTTAACTGTAATATTGGTGATGAGGCCCAATGCACTGCGCCGCATTCATTATGTTCACTGTAATAGTAATGACAGAGCGCGCTGTACACCGTGCCGCCCGCGGAGCTGTATTCATTTCATATTACTTGGCCCACAGGAGGGGTGTAAATGTAATGGTTATGTAGAGACCCCGTCTCTCGCTGGCCTCGGCCTACACACACTCCTTAGCCCCCATTCCCCTCGGCGTCACTCCGATGGTAATCTGGTGAGTCGGTCGCCTCCCGCAGCGCATCCCCGGCTCTGAGAACTGTACACGGCAGAAAGACCAACGCGTGTTTTGCATTCCCTGACTATATTTACCTGCTTTAGTCAAATATTTCGGCGCCTTCCAGCCACTCCCTGGTCGTCCACTAAGTGTCTCTCTGCTTCTGACCTCATGCACGCACCAGGTTGTCCTGTGCCTCTGTGCCTGATGAGCACGTGCTTCTTGCGCACGCACTTATTGCGTCTCTCGTACGCCCCTGAGCTTCTAGCTCATGCATACTTGTCTGTGCAAACATTTGACCTCTTTTTCTTTGCACTCCGCCCTGTGTATCCAGGTCTTTCTTGATCCTCGTTCTTGCACGCGCATCTATGTGTATGTCTGCTTTATTTTAGCTTTAGTTCACTGTATAACACCTGCCTGTACTGGTTTTCCTGTTCATTCGCCTTCGGGTTCTCAAGTTTTCCAGTCCGTGCTCGAGCAGCCACTCATTCCCGGTATTTTCTTTCAATACTGGAACTTGTAGTCCTTATTTTAAAATGGTTTAAACGTGACTACAGATCTCAGCATGGAACATACACCACTCGGATATTTTGCGGAATAAAGTTCGGTATTTACCGCTCCCACTAAAATGCTGTTTCTATGGGTTCAGATATTTACTGGTTGTGTTAAATACCTCTAATGCTGACTTTTCAGCTTCTGAACAAGGCTCGCCGTGCATATTCAGTATTAAACACACCAAAAGTCTGCATGTATGCCTTTTTCCAGTTTTTTTCTGCTAAGGAATTTTTGCAAGTTCGAAACGCCGGAATCTGTCAGTAGTAGACTGAGGTTGCGATAATTATTAGACCACTCGTAATTCCAATCTCCATGCAAACTGAAATCAGAATGTAGCTCCTGATTTGTGAGCAGGGCTCAGTATACCTTTGTCTGTATCTCTGCCTCCTGCGCTCGACTTATCACTTATCAATGCCTTCGCTCGTTTTCCTGCACATTCACCTTTGTGGTGTACAACGTGCATTCACAGTTCCTCTGTAGTTGTGCCTACTAAGTGCTTGTGGCCCCACACACTCACACGTATGTACGCATCCATGACTCTCGAGGTTCTCTGCACACCCAAATATGGAAAGGCACACCTGTGGTCCCCTATCCTGCTGTACCCTAGCAACCCGGTGCCCAGATCTACGAAACCGATGAGGGCTTGGGCCCTACCCAGACTTGCACATGCTCAAAGGTGCCAGTAAAGTAATGTGCACGTTTTGGGCGGTGATGGCCATTGACAGCTTTAAGTGGGATGAAAGAACAGGGGTGGTGGCGGTGTCTCCCGAAGGGGAGAGGCCGATGTAATTAATTAGCTTAAAAACACTTAAGGTAACAACTACCCGACTGCTATGTTGCTATCTCTTTCTGTCATTGCGCCCAGATATATAATACAAGTAACATTACACCTACAACAAGCCATGACTATTGGCTTTGTCAATGGTTGTTAGTTGCATAAGATAAATAATCAACAACAATGGCTTCGTTGTATATAAAATTAAAAAGGCTTCGGTTCTGAAATGATGAGACTGAAAGAACTATAACGAGTTTATTTGTTACACCAAAGGCAGTGAACGGTGGTCCTGCTTCACAGTTAAGATTTTTTTCCACCCCGAGGATGAGGGCAAAAATTGAGAGCCCGATAGGGACCTGTCTCAGCACCGGCAGGACCCGGCCCACTTAAAATCCTGAGCATTGACCCCGATCGCCTTTGGTCTTCGGTCCTTGTTGTAGACAGCAGTGACGTGTCGGTATGCTGTAGAAGCTCCTTACCCTCGTCTCGGCTCATTTGCATCCGTGGGCACTTTTCATCTTAACTGCAGTCCACCTAATGACTACCAGGCTGCCTGACTTCTGTCTTGGCCTTTGCAGTGCAAAATTATAGCATGAGACATGTTTGTGTTTATTACATTGCCATGGTTACAGAAATGAGCAAGGCAGCAGGCTTGCACAGCAGAAACATTCATTGGACACAGTGTCTTTGTTCCTCAAATCTTTAAAATGTCTGATTACTCATTTTTTAGGCCACACAAACGTTTAGATAACCCTCCCTCACAATCGGAACGTTTCACATTTTTCTTAATTCCGAATTGTGCCATGGACTGTTGTATCTTAAAGATGCGGGACACTGTGTATCTATGGCGGAATTTGCACTTCTATTAAAAGATACGACATTGATTTAAATTTGCACTTCGTAGAAGGTGGTTGGTAGCGGTGTGCCCGCGATCTTACTTTTTTATCTGGCATAAGTGGAGAAGTTGGTGGTTACAAATGTGCAAGTTTAAGGAATTTTGTAAAAAAATCACGTACGAGATTAAAAAAAAGTACTTTTTTTTTTTGTTGCAATCAGCCCTTTTATTGAGCCTTAAATTGTATGACCAAATCGGCACCCACCAAAGAGAGAAACGAGAGGGACACGTATAGCTGGCTGACTCATCCCTAAACTGACCAGAGGAGGACATTTCTTTGACTCAAAAGCAAATTTTGAGGCACTCTGACCACCGGATGCCGAGGACTGTCAGTGTGGCACTACTGCCCCACCATGATAGTAAGGAGCCTCTGGTCACTTCAGGACTAGAACTGAAGATGTTGTCCCCATAGCCCAGTTTGAAATAGTTTGCAGTTAAGGGATTTCCAAACAGTAACTCTTGACTTCGATCAGAAGGAGTTAATCGAAGCTGTGCTCGGTATCCAGTCGGGATGCTACCAGCAAAAACTCATCTCCTGTTTCATCCCGCTTATAGGACCCGTACCCTCCAGTTTTGCCCCGCCCTCCACAAGATTACCAAAGCAATATTCCACACACTTGCAATAACCAAAGATTCTGGTGTGGTAAAAAAGGCCATGTTTAATCTTAACATTGGATAAACATGACGAGCATAAAAACACATGCATAATTGGTAATCATAATCACATTACGTTATTCTGATATTCCATGTCCTTATCACATTTCCAGCCCTAAGGGAGGAGCCCCATCTGGCTCGCATCTCGCACTGGGTATCCTATGCCAGGTGCCATGCACCTGCCCCTTAGAGTGGTGGGCCCGTACCCCTGTTCCTTGTCCGGCATTACCAGGGCCCACCCCCCTACCACAAGGCTGCCCTGGGACACCCGGGAGGCACGAATTCTGTCGCCCTAGCCTCCCCAGCCGGTGTTGACTTCCTCCCAGCGGAGAGCTCACCATATCCCCCCTCAGAGCTGGCCTATGGAGTCCGTCAAGCGGCCTCCCATCAACCACTGTCTATTGATCGCAGGTCCTATTTCCGCCACGAGGGTGGCCAAGGCCCTTAGGTCTGACGCCCTCCCCACCTGCGTTCAAAATAAAAGACCAAAGTTCTCTTATGAAATGTCCGTTCCCAAGTCCGATAGGTGTACCCCATCCTGGTGGTACATCGCTTCACCCGAAATCATCCGGTGTTGTAAGTAGCGCAAGCGGCCCTTCGCTGAGCACAACCTTGCCAGTTCACCGTTCAATCTTCTCACTGAGACATTCACAGCTCTCACCCGGACTCCTGGGCCCCATGTCCTGCGTGAGAGCATGCCTGACCAAACAATCCTTGCTGCTGGAAACTTGTTTAGATAACCCTCCCTCACAATCTGAACGTTTCACATTTTTCTTAATTCCGAATTGTGCCATGGACTGTTGTATCTTAAAGATGCGGGACACTGTGTATCTATGGCGGAATTTGCACTTCTATTAAAAGATACGACATTGATTTAAATTTGCACTTCGTAGAAGGTGGTTGGTAGCGGTGTGCCCGCGAATTTACTTTTTTATCTGGCATAAGTGGAGAAGTTGGTGGTTACAAATGTGCAAGTTTAAGGAATTTTGTAAAAAATCACGCATGAGATTAAAAAAAAGTACTTTTTTTTTTTTGTTGCAATCAGCCCTTTTATTGAGCCTTAAATTGTATGACCAAATCGGCACCCACCAAAGAGAGAAACGAGAGGGACACGTATAGCTGGCTAACTCATCCCTAAACTGATCAAAGGAGGACATTTCTTTGACTCAAAAACAAATTTTGAGGCACTCTGACCACCGGATGCCGAGGACTGTCAGTGTGGCACTACTGCCCCACCATGATAGTAAGGAGCCTCTGGTCACTTCAGGACTAGAACTGAAGATGTTGTCCCCATAGCCCAGTTTGAAATAGTTTGCAGTTAAGGGATTTCCAAACAGTAACTCTTGACTTCGATCAGAAGGAGTTAATCGAAGCTGTGCTCGGTATCCAGTCGGGATGCTACCAGCAAAAACTCATCTCCTGTTTCATCCCGCTTAAAATGATTGTGAGTACCTAGAGCCCCTCTGACTACAAGCCCCTTCGCACTGTACACCTCCTGGAGCCCTTTTCCACCGGGCACTGTTTTGAAACAAGCACCACTGGGACAAAGCTGAAAACAAGCATTGGCAAAGACAATAGGTCTTGCCGATGGGAGAGCTATTGGCTTAGTCAGTTTCTTTTAGTTATGTTGTACAGCAGCCCATCTGGAAGTTAGAAAAAAACACTAGGATGTATGATATTCACTGCCTGCACAATTTGTTTTTAATGTTCTTACTCCTGTACTGATGTGCACCTTTTTGGCCCCACATGAAGACAGCACTCAAAAGGCCTTACAGAGCAGGGAGTGCAGTGCCGTTTGAATCTTTGTAGCATCTTGGTGTGACTTTTGGGTGCTTTAATTTGTGGTGAGACCGGGGTGGACAGGGCAGCCAACAACAGAGGAGGGGTGGACCAAACAAGCAGCAACACAGTAGGAGTGGGGGTGTGGGAGGGGCAGAGCAAGCAACAATGTGGGAGGTGGAAGAGACAAAGGGGGTGCAAATAAAAGGGAGAAAAAAGTACCTATGAAAGGGGCGACCAGTGGAAGCAGTAGTTGGGCCATGCTCGGGGTCTGACTTGGGTAGGAAATGGGCCATGGCAGCAAAATAAAAAGTGGCCTATATGAGTGAATTAGATAGCTAATAGGTGGCCCATGTTTGAATATTGTGGCAGTTCTGAACTGTAAAGAGACGCTTTGTAAGTGTTTTGCAAGGTATGGGAGACTGCATAGATTTGAGGTTGCTGCAGGCAAGTTTGTTTTAATATAGGGGAAATCAAACTGGCCCACCAGGCCTATAAACAGCCATAAACAGCGGCCCACACCACTGACATTTCAAAGCAGCCTGTGGGCCACTGCCTGTTTGCCCTGTAGGCCAGTAGGACCATGGCCATGCTCCAGGGCTGGGACAAACCCACGAAGAGGATGTGAGGATGATACTTGCTGACCAAACAAGAGCATGCAAAATGCAAATGATGATGAAGCCAACTGATGGTAAGCAATGGGTGGGCTGAAAACCCCCTAAGTAAAGGGATTGTCTTGCAAATGCGCTGTATTAGGCGAGACGTGAAGGGGAAAGAAGAGGGCAAACTCTCAAAGAGGTGAAGGTGCCAGCCTGACAAACTGAAAGGCATAAAACAAAGGACAGTTGACTCGAGGGCTTAGGAGTGGGTACAGGCAAACATAGGTCAGGGAGACTTGATTGGATAGTAGGATATGGCAGGACCTGTAATTGTATAGTATGTTATGGTCTGTCATTTGAAAGTATTGGATGGGCTGTTATTGCGTGCTATGTTATAGTATTGCCTGTTATTTTATAGTATGGTATTGTTTCCTATTGTATAATTTGCTATGTTATGCTCATTTATTTTAAAGTATGGTGTGTTATGTCATGCCTGTTGCATAGTAAATTATGGGATGAGTGTGGTATTGTATGTTATTGAGGTGCACAACATATGAACTGCTAACAGCACACCTACAGTTGAATTTAGGCAAGTAGCAATTTTACCAGTTGGTACGCTATTACAAGATGAAACTTATGTTGGCTTTCCCAAATTGAAAAGGAAGAAAGCATTACAGGGAATTCGACCAAAACTAGCATAAATCATGAACAAAATCACCCTTAGTGAATGCTGAAATATGTAACTTAATTAACAAGTAATAAATTGTGGCGTTGTGTTGTAATGCGGCTCGGACAAGACTGGCCAAAAAAAGTGACTTACTGGAAAGTGAAGTTTTGAAAAATCTGGAAAAGCAAACGACGAGTGAGGGGAGGGTCGGTCCCGAGACAGAAAAGCAAAAAACGGAGGGGCATAAAAGCAGCTCAAAAACGAGATAGAGCGGCATAGGAGCACGTAAAAAGAACAAGCAAACAATACACACTCTCAAAAAAAGTACCACAATCTAAGCACAAGCAGCACGGGAGAACTCTAATTAAGAAATCAGTCATGACTTGACATTGATTTATTCTAAGACTATAATTTTAATTTCTTCCAGTTATGTGTATTTGAACATGCTTAGGCTAATATTGGCAAGTTTATTGTTTAATAATGAATTCACAGTAATTTAGAATTTTCTTTTATTAGTTCTTCCTACACAGCATTAGCAGAGCTATGTCGAAGACCTGTCGTCTCCAATGGATGAAATATATACATACAGTTGGCTTTCTCTCAGCCCCTTGCTCCTATTGGATGGCGTTCTTGTCTGTCTCATATCACTGCTTCTTATTCAATAGCTTCCCTCCCTGTTATTTGTTTGTCCCGCATCTGGTGCAATGCTTCTTTACTATGTTGGGAATGGATGCCATATGCCACTGAGTACATTCATGGAACTATGTTATTCCATTTTAATACTCCAGGGAGTTCATATGTCGTCTCCCCCATGAGTAGCTCGCTACACGTTTTTAAGAGAAGAGGCAAGGGAGACACATTTTCCTTTTCTTTTAGCATTTTATGGGAATGCATTTTGTGTTGCTCCTTTCCTTTCTGTCCTGCCAAGAGAGTGTTAGTCATTTTTTAACAGCAAGTCAGAAAGACTTTGCCAGTGCTTGATTTACTTTCCATTGTTTGAGCCTTTGAACGCATGAATTATGTCACAATGCATCTAGAATTGTGCACACCCTTGTAGAAGGTTAAACCTTATGTTTGATCAAGCTACCAAAATGTGAGCTAGGGTTGATTTAGATTAATCTCTTTACGTATAATCTGTATCCACCGCGTCAGTAGCTCTTTTGCAGCCCGGGAAGCTTTCACTCGCTATCATTCACTTTCAGAGTTTCTCACACTTACGTACTATGTTTCCTTCTCTGCTGGTAATTTGCTGGGTGTGCAGCAGATTAGGTGCCGTGTTTCTTTCTCTTCTGTTCATTGTTCGATAGCAATTTGTTAATGTGTTTTCATTTCTGCTGGTGCTTGACCGGGCGTTGATTGAGTATGGCTTCCTTTTTCTCCTCGTGAATTGCTCGGGGCACAATCGGTACTGATAACTTCTCTACTGGTAATTAGTTGTGTTCCTATTTGTGGATGTAAGCTTTCCCTACAGGCTTACTGTAGTTGAGAACACACAACTGCTATTTATCCCAAGCCTCTCCTAGGCCACTCTACACCTAGGTAGCATGGGAGACCACGTGTCTCAAACCCATGTAAATCCTCCAGAGCGGCAATACCAAGGAGAGCCAGCAGGTTTCACTGAGAGCTCTCGGCTCTGTGGTCGACACAGGAGAACAGCTCACAACAATGCAACTTGGTAAAACAAATTCAGAAGCTGCGGTCATTGGGAACAGTCCAGCTATCCGCATGACCCGCACAATAATTCCAAAGCAGTGATACGTTTCTAATTGGGTCATGCCAGTGGGCAGGGGGTCATTTGTTAAGTCTGGGCAGTAACCATGCTGTGCAGGTGGCATAGTGACCAGATCTCCCCACTGGCTGACTAGAGTACAGGTTGGGACAGAATATCATGGCAGCGCTAAGATTGTACTGCCTTAGCTGATGTAACATTTGGGTGCTCACTCCTATAGGGTTAGATACATTTAATACTTTTGTATGATCTATATGATGATCCCGCTGGTAGATCTCTCCCCATGCAAACTGTGCTTCTGAAAAATATCTGCATTCTAATGCTGAGTGAACGTTCCGTTAATCCTCTTTAAAGCTTATACCCTCCGAATGCAGGTGGGGGTACCCTGGCCTTCCTTCACAGAGAAGGAATGGGTTTAAGCCACCTTCATGGCTTTCCATTGACACACGGAGATTGTGCCTGGATAAAAGAAAGGAACTGTTCTGCTCCCTCTTAACTCCCCCAAGGCATGTGCTTAGTTTTAAGAAAAAATTTACTTTTTACTGACCCAAGCCTGAAGTAAATGATGGCAGGTGTACAATATTATGTTGCGCTTCTGTTATAAAGTGCACTAAATTTGCTCAGTGTTGATGCTATGCTGTAATGCATAAAAGCAGTGTAAGCGTGATTAAATGCAAGCATATTGGATTCCACACATACTCCATGGGGCTTTAGGTCAACCTCCATCATGCATTGGATTCTTTGGTTCAGAAACTATTAGCCATTCGCTTCAGACATTACCAGTCACATCATGGATCACCTAACAGGAGTATTTTAGTCTCACCTTCTTTGTATTGGCTGTTTATGTATATATAGTGTTCTGCCTCCTTTGAGACACAGAAAGGACTATTTTACATCTGAAAGATACATACTGTCATCACACGTGTATTTCTTTATTTTATCTATCAACTGTGTATTTATAACAATCCTTTTGAGGCTGGGCGTGTTATCGCAGCTCTCCAATAATATATTGTTAACAGTTCTTTAAAATATGCATGGAATTGGCTTTGGATAAATCCAGAAGTGTATTAATCTCCCTTCCTCATGCTGTTAGTTGTTTAGTGTATCCTGTCACCTTCCACGAGGTGCATGCATTGCAATGCTTGAGGGAATATTTTACATCTGTAAAGTACACTATCATGAAATATTTAATTCTTTATCTCATAGATGCACAGAATACAAAAAGCTTTTTTTTTTACTGCAGTAGGCTTTTTAATGTTAGTCAGGACTCAAAAGGAAAATCAGACCTTATGGCTTTACCAATTTTATTTTTATTGTTTTACGCTAGAGCAGGCATTTGTATTGCTTTTTTTAAGCATTCTAGGGCAAGTGTCAATCGTATTGGATTTGCCAAAGCTTTGTGATTTTGCAGGGAAGCTTTTACTCAGTGAATGCAATCAAGTCCCTAACAGACAGGCCTCCAATTCTTTAGGTTTCCCAAAACACAGAAACATACTGCTGTACTTTGATAACCTCGCTCTCATCCCTCACTGGAGCATTATTTGTAAGGAAAATGTCAGTTCTAGCTGGTATCTAAACGTAAGACTAATTATACTAAAGCTGGATGCCTGAAGATTGCAGGCAGGGGATATGCACCTATAATATTTGAGGTTGTAATCATTCTAGAGCTGACAGGTTTAATAGCAGCCAGTTATGGTGGATACACTGATGAATCCACTTGGGAGAGATTTAAAGAACTAGGTGGCCGTGGCACCGATCTGCTTTACAGGTCGTATATATTTAGTAAAATGTTGTTCCACCTACAATCAGTGCTTCGTTTTTAAACAGCCGTTTGCTTTCCGGGTGATTATCTGCAGGTAAGTTAATCTGGCACGAGCTCTTCCATCAGTGGGCTGTAATATTGTAGCAGTTCCTGGCTTGTGTCCTTCTTGAATCATGGTTCATCTGTGCAGTCGGCCGGGGCTCTCTGACAGTGCTTCTTTTTGTAGTGAGTGAAGTGTCTGTGCAGTACGTGCATCTCTGTGCTGTAAGGGACCGCATAGTGTTTGATCAGTCAGGGGCGGCTCTGAGCAATGGGTGAGGCCTCTGCAATGAGTGAGGGCTGTGTGCACTGAGTGAGGGCATGCACAGTCAGTATTTCTCTGAGCAATGACTGAGATACCTGCTGAGTGAGGGATGTGTGCACTGAGTGAGGGCATGCACATGTAGTACTTCTCTGAGCAATGAGTGAGATCCCTGCTATGAGTGAGGACTATACAATGAGTGAGGTATGTGTGCAGTGAGTAGGGGGGATGCAGTCAGTATAGCAATGGATGAGGCCTCTGCAATGAGTGAGGGATGTGTGCACTGAGTGAGGGCATGCACAGTCAGTACTTCTCTGAGCAATGAGTGAGATCCCTGCTGTGAGTGAGGACTATACAATGAGTGAGGTATGTGTGCAGTGAGTTGGGGGGATGCAGTCAGTATTTCTCTGTGCAGTGAGTGAGGACTCTGCAGTGAGCCAGGGCTCAGTGCATTGAATCTCCAAAAAGTCAGAAAAATATTTCGAATGTATGAGGAAATTTATAGAAGAGGGGCTGTGTGCTGCTCAGGAGGGCCTATACCGTTGCCTGTGCACTCAGTGTGGACTGTGTACAATCTGTATTCCTCCGTTCACCGAATGCTGTAATTGGTGCCTCTCGTTACACGCCTCCCTCGTCACAATTACAGCCTCGTTTAGAGGCTGCAAAAGTGCGGAGAACGTTTGGAAAACAGATTTTTTTTTAAACAGCACTTTCCCCCGATTTCCTCGAGCACGTTGAAGGTCTTTCCGTGCATGCGTGAGGTAAACATGTGGAGGGGGTGCGTGGAACTGTGTGGTGAAATGTGGGCCCTCGGTTTTACTGCACATGCTCTGCTTTCAGCCTACCCTTTGCAGTGCGTGCATTTTACGCCTGCCCTGAGGTGGCTGTTTATGCACAAAGCAGCAAGTAATGTTCATTCTAAAGGCTCGCCCTACTCTCGTCATTAAAGGATGGTTAATCGAGTGCATGACTTGTGTCCGCGATTATTAGAAGGTTGTGAAATGTGGCTGCCCTATCTAGTGTTTTGTGACTACAATGTCTGTGACGCCAGTGAATCCGCCGACCCCCGCCTTGCTGTAACAATGGAGTGTCCCACGCACCATCACTGCTTGTGATGCGCGCGGAGGTGGACGTGACGCGCCGTGCTTCCCTCAGTGTGTTGTACCAGGGGTGGTGTTTCTGGCAAGCTCTTGAATGTATCAGCTGATCCACTGCGTGTGTCTTTTAGGGGCAGCGGGGGCCGAAGGGGATGGCTGGAAGGATCGAGGCCTTCATGCTAATAATGACATGTTTATCTCGCCTCCCACGGTGTCCCAGCTCTCCGCCCTGCCCACAGTTTATGCCATGTCACTGCTCTTATTTACTGCTCTGTGCAGTCGCCAGTGGGCGCCTGCACTATGCAGCTGGGCGCTCAACTTGGATTTTTTTGCTGTCAGAGATGGCTGTAATTTCGTGCGCAGCCTATGAGGCCGCTATACACACCTGCCCTGCTATGCACTCGGTGGTGGGGGAGGGGGGCGGTCGTGAGGACTCTGTGCAGACAGCGAGGGCCCTGTTAACACCCTGCCTTGCTGTGCACTCAGTGACGGCTGTTTGCTGTCCTAATCTGCATGGCTCTTTAATGGCTCTTTAAAGACTGCGCTTCTATGCACGGTCGGTGAGTGACTGCTCATAGGTAGCTGTCAGTAAGTGTCCTTGGCACAGCCGCCCCCTACACTCACCGAGGGGTTTGCTGCCCGCGAGGCTTCTGCAGAGTGAGGGCTCGCGGGTAGCAGTCATTGAGGGCCATAGACACAGCCTGTGTTCCTATGCACTCACTGAGGAACGTTTGCCACCTCTGAGGCCGGGCTCTGCAGAGTGACGGCTCACAGGGAGCAGGCAGTGATGGCCCTAGGCACAGCCCGTGCTCCTATGCACTCACTGAGGAACGTTTGCCACCTCTGAGGCCGGGCTCTGCAGAGTGACGGCTCACAGGGAGCAGGCAGTGAGAGCTCTAGGCACAGCCGCCCCCTGTACATTCACCGAGGGATGTTTTTGCTACCGTGAGGTCTCGGTAGAGTGCGCGAGAGCTGCGGGCAGTCTGTTTCTACACCCGGGCTGTGAGGTTCCTATACACTCAGTGGCGGGTGTCTGCTGCCGCGAGGGCTCAGTGCTGTGAGTGAGGGCTGCGAGCAGTCCGTGTTCCTCCCAATGCCTCTCCGTTCCTCCCTCAGCTTTCCCAGCTCTCGGCCCAGCCCACAGTTTCCACCCTCTGACTCGTGTCATTGGCAGCCCGAGGACCCAGCCTGTAAGACACATTCCTCTGGCGGCCTCTCCAGGCTCCTCGCCTCTCCCTTCTCCACTCCCCTCCATTCCTCAGTTTGGAAAAAGCAACATCTTTATGTGGGCCGTTTCCACGCAGCAGACAGTCCCAGCTCTGCAGCCCGGCTGCATGGGTGGATGTGAGCTGAGAAGGAGCAAGGACTGAGCGCGCCCTGAGTGTGGACTGACCTTTGTTCCTGTGTTTTGGCTTTTCATCGAACTCTGCTATTCCTCCCACTCTCGAGTGCACCAAGCAGCGAGGAGCCGAGGTCACCCCTGGAATGTGGGGGTCAGCGCTGCGACCGCTGCCTTGCCACAGGTGTGGGGGGCGTTGGATGCCTTTGGGATCTCCTAGAACGGGGCTGAATATGTATGAGAGGCCGTGACGTGGGTGCCTCGAGACCCGTCTCAGCCCTCTACTGGAAACCTCAGACCTACTAAGATCTGAAGTCTTTTTGACAGCCTTGTTTTTTCCGAGCTCCTCTGCTGGCCCCGACTCCTCCGGCATCAGGCCTTACCCTGGTGGATCTCACGGGCTGTCTCTTTGGGGCTGGAGCCCACGCCAGCTCTGCGCTGTGTGGGACCCAGCTCTCAACACCCTTCACCTCAGTGACCACTACCCACTGACTCTGCCATCTCTGGACCCCAACTTGACTCAACTGGGTGAGGACTTGACGTGTTACGCAGCGCTCCTTGGACCCTTGGTTCTGTTCGGCGCTGCCCTGGCGGTTTCATTGGCGTTGGTTTTGTGCTCTCTAAAAGAAGGCTTTCCTCGAGTCGGCATTACAGCTCTCTGGACCTGGGTCCGGACCCCCTCGCCAGTACACAGCTCTGGTTCTGCACTGTGTGAACGCTCGCTCTGCCGGAAGTGGGCCTCGATTCGACCCTGACATGGATATGATTGGTTGCTGCTTCACTAGCTAGAACACCTCGGTTCTTCTCCCAGGGCTCTGGCCCTTTGCAGTTGATCGATTACTGGGAGTATATCCTGACCTGCAGACATGAAGTACCGGGCAGCGGTGAGCGTTTGCTTTAATTTTGTGTTTTCTTCGCCACGTGTGTTAAATATTACCTGTAAGCTGTGTGAGGTTGGTGCGCATAAGGCCCATCTCACTCACCAAGTGTGCAGACATGTGCATATGCATGCTTTAGAAGTTTGTCTGGCCATTGATGCGGGATATATTGCTATGCACATACCTGGCAGTGATCCCTTGAGCAGACTTTTGTGCACCGGTGGGTGTGGTGTTCACGTATATTTATGCCTGAGTGTATGCATGTTGTATGTTTTTGTATTTTTGGAGTTTGGTACTCGAACATGGTTCCTCATTCTTGGCTGTAGGCCACATCTCCTCCCCTTAGAGAATGAATAGCATACTTTTGGGGATCCAAATCTAACAATTTATGTGTGCCAGCCCAGGTTCACGAGAATTTCAAACAAAATCATTAGTAAGAGTGGCACAGCTCACATATCTGATAAATGAAGGTCATTTCAGGAGACGATGGGGCTGGATTTGAGCCAGGAAAAGTGGAAAGCAAAGGATGGACACATGGCACAACACTGAAAACGCTAAAGATGTCAACATTTAATGAGTTTTGGGTGTGTCTTTGGAAGGATAAACATATCCTTTTTGTCTACGATTTGCTGGCTTGTGGTCACTTCCCTCGTGGCCAGAGGTGGATAGCTCTTTCATTATCACGAGTCAGTGACTTATGGTGTCAATTTCATTGCAGGGATTTGACTGTTGTGTCCCTCTTTGCTGTGATTTCATGGCTTAAGTTACAGCTCCTGATTGCTCCATGATTTGATGAGCCCCTGTGTCCCACTGATTGCAGAGATTTGATTGTATTTGGTGTCTAAGACATTACTGTTATTTGATGAATTACGGTGCCCCACCCCCAATAGGTATGATTTGCTTATAAGTACGTGATTTATAAAGCATAAATAAGGCAAAAAGCATCGGGGCACTGCAGGATAGAAGGGCACGACAGTTCAGTTACAATTACAAGGGTGATATAAAGCATATAAGAACAGAAGGGTCAAGGGTGCTATAGGATCTACTCATGAGCAAGGCGCAGGGCACCCTTGGGATCCAGAACCTCAACATGAGGAAGAAGGGTTGGATGATGGCTAAACGGAAAATGGCAAGTGATTTGTGGACCAAAAGATATTTTCTTGCAAGACGGTCTGAAGCGGAGCACCCTGAAATAACCCCTGAGTGGGACGACAATGGTCTTGCTGGAAGCCACTGTTTGTCTTCCAACACTGATCATGGCACATGCTCCTCCTCATGGACACAGTCTGGCTGTGGGATTCCGATGGGAGTCAATCATGTACCTTGAACCACAGACTCTTATCTTTAGAGCCATAGCCTCTTGAAAAACCGTCTGGTTTCTTGAGCTGCAGTCTCATAAGCCAGTCTTGCGTCTTTGAAGCCATAGTCTCTTGCCTCTTATGTTGCAGTCTCTTGAATGCCATTCTATTGAGTAATAATCTCTGGAGTTTTGAGCTGCAATTTTATGAGCCAATCTTCTGTCATTTTTTGCCACATTCCCTCAAGTTGCAGTCTCCAGCACCTCGGTTTTTCATGGTGCTGTCTTCCGAACTGCAGTACCTGAGCTCTTGAAGCTCTGCATAAAAAAGCAGAATAATTTGGATCCCTGATTTTCAAATAAACTCGCGTAGGCCCGTGTATTTTATTTGGTGAAACATTACAAATAGAAATAAAAAATTAATGGCAGGATAAATGCTTGAGGAGTTAAACAGAGTTCTCTTGATGAGATGGAAGCTATGTGATGAAATTACAGAGCTCGTGTCCTGCTGTAATTTTCCATCCTAATCAGGCAGGAGGGTAGTTTGAGTTGGAATCGCAAACCTGTACACTTTCTGCAATGTAGTCTTTCTACGATAACTCCAAATTGGTCCTTCCTAAGTCCCTCCAATTGTTGCTTCTTCTTTTCACATAGGTACTCCATCCAATGACCCTCCAGTGGTTCCTATTGCAAACCTCTTACTTTCATGGCCCCTCCAAAGGTTTCCCTCCCAAGATCAATCTGCTGGTTCTTTCTGACAAAGATGCTAATTTCAAGCCCCCTCCAAAGTTACTTTCAGCATATATTTCAACATATATTTCCAAGGCCTCCACTAGAGTTACTTTTGCTAGGCGCCTCCATAAGTTCTTTGTGGCACCTTCCGGAGCTCTTTGTGACAAAGGTACTATCGGAAAAGAACCCCAGCGCCCGAGGGCCTTTGGTGTAACTGGGCAATCCTTTTAATAAGTACTGCATATTGACTCTGGAACCAGATACTGTTGCAAGCTCTCTGAAGCCTACTATCTCCTTTTCAGACTCTGTCTATCAGGGCGAAGGCAAACTCTAACCGTCAAGTCGTTGGCTTGGGGAGGTGAAAATCAGGTAAAAAAAAATGTTGTCAATCATTTTTTATTCGGTTTCATAAAATAAAAACATGCAGTAAAATGAACCATATCAAATAAGGAAGTGACCAGGGCGAAATATAATGAACAAGATACAGGTAACAACAGGGTCGCACAAACATGGCCAGGTATGAAGAAATCATTCCAATTAACAAAACACATCCGGTAGCAACAATTAATAAACATAGAGTGTGTGCAAGGCATAACAAAGTGCAATGTGCCGTAAATAAATAAAATGTTGTGCTGTAAATAAATAGAATGTTAAAAACACACAACGATTAATCGCAGCTGTCCCTTAGCCTGACTGCAGATTTTTAATAACCAAGCACATAAAAAAAATAACTGGCCGTAAGCATTTGTAGAAAAATATAAGCAGGACGCGCTTGCCTAAAATTTGCTTTTTTTCACAATCGGTATAATAGAAGACTTTCTGGGTAGATCATAAAAACTGCAGAACATCAAAAAATGGAGCATGTCATGTGGAAACTTCCGTCACAGCCACAGGGCAACAAGCTCTGTCCTTTATGTTGACCCCTGGGATGGGCGAGGAGAAGATAAAAGAGGGCAAACCGGAACCTAGTCAAGAGAAATCGATCATATGAATTCACAAACCCTAATAGGTACGGTTCCACCATCGGCGTGGTTCTTAACATAATATAGTGACGTACACTAGGCTTTAATAGCTCCTTTTCTTCCCTAGCCATACACTGCTGTTTAAGAAAAGCCCCTTAATATCAACTAATTCCCTCTTGTTGCACACTTCAGGGTTAGCAAAAAGATCTATTCTCCAGGCTCTCAAGTCACTCCTTAATGTACTTGAGCCACGGGATATGAGAGGCATGGTCAAGCGCCGTAAGTCCCTTATAATCGTTTTATTTGAAGATGTCCCCTAACTGGTCAAAATTTCTACCCATAATGACACCGGGTTCTAGGCTAACCGGTCTGTTAGATAAGCCATAGCAAATTCTTCATATATAGTGAAAGCGGGAGTACCCTGAGGGACGGCTAGTATCCTTCTCCAAAAAATATTTTCAGTAATTTGGAGCTCATGTAAGGTGGTGTAGATTTCGCTACCATACAACTCTTTTGTAACACACTTAGCCCTATAAAGCTCTAATGGTGCCCCAATGGGTCTTTTCCCCAGTCTCACAAACAGGTACTTAAAACAGAAATAGGACTAAATATTTGCACCGAGTGTTGTATGATTTTAATGAAAAGATAACACTTTTATTGGGATTATGTTTGGTAACTTACTATTGACGCGATAGTGTCATAGTTGTACAGAGTCTACCCAAATGTTTGTATCCTTCGACTTCCCTTAGTTGATGTCAAATCGACAAACCTAGCATGCGGGGAGGAAGACAGGAACATTGTGCGCATTCTTAAAGTCTCTCATGGCATACAGCTGTGTGGTAGATGTGCCATAAGAAGGCTGGAGTGGTCTGTGACTGTTTGTATTCAGTATTACACATTTCTTAGATGGAGGAGGCCAACGCTGGTCTTCAGAGGCATATGCTGCTGAAGAAACTGAGCCAATAGCTAACAGTCAGCTGTTCCGGTGATGTTCAAATATGCTAGAAGAGTGCGTGGACGGCTTCACTGCCTCAGTGGAACACAATCTGCATAGTCTAGGTGTGGATGCATATACGCAGACAGTGCATAAGGAGGCTAGAATGCAGTTTCCATGAGTGGAAAGGATGAGGCAGTCCTTGGATAAGGGAGGCTTGTAACTACTCAGGAGCAAAGCTCAGGAAGGCATGCTACACATATGATTGGTGAATCAAAAAAGGAAGCTATCACTGGGGAGCAGGAACACTTCTGGCAATTTGCAAAATGGAAGCAGCTTTCCCCAGAGGCTTTTGAGCATTTTTTCACACCTGGTAGTCATTGTTGCATGTACAAGGAAGATCTGCCTCACAAGGAAACATGGAGGGAGGCAGCAAAGACCACCTTTAGTACTACGTGCTGCTTCTTGAGTCTTCTGGAGCTGGACAGTGGGGGTTAGCTATCAGATCTGCAGCAGGATAATCGCATTTGTGCAGTTAGTTCTCAGATCCTGTTCTTCAGATGAGTTCAGACAGGTTCTAGGTTCAAACGGCAATCTGTCTCCTTCTCTAATGCAAGCAACATTAAACCTTTCTTCCTCAGACCCCGGACCCTGCCTAATTTGACCTCCGCACTGGTGTATAGAGCTTCACCAAACTCAAAAGGTGAACTATTTTACGCGCCAGCTTATTTTCAGAGTTAGTGTTAGTTAGTACTAGGCCAATCAGCCATTCATAACTTGTGGAATACCTGAATGTTTTGAGGAAGCCAATCGGTTCCAAGTATATGTCCCTCCAGGTACTTTCCTCTTGCAGGGTAGTACTCCCCATAGTGTTCGGGTTGTTTGTGGTTAATGCTGATGACAA
This sequence comes from Lissotriton helveticus, assembly GCF_964261635.1. Classification (NCBI taxonomy): domain Eukaryota; kingdom Metazoa; phylum Chordata; class Amphibia; order Caudata; family Salamandridae; genus Lissotriton; species Lissotriton helveticus. The sequence goes on from NC_136061.1 coordinate 402,305,057, forward strand.
ACACCCCATGATGCTAGTAAGGAATATAAATCTCTTGCAGAGAGTTTTGCAGTCAACCAGGGAGGGACTATTGCTAGGCTCCAGCTCTCTGGCGGGATCTTCCCACAGGAACCATACAAATGACCACAGTGTTTGTAAGGATATGACAATTGTCAGGCCACATGCAGACCTATTTAAACTGGTATATTCTAAAATGGATGAAAACAAATGCAACCATTACCTGCTCTGTTGAAAATGTGGTTAATCTGATAAGATGCACAACAACCAAGGGTAGAGTCTTCTATGTGGGGGGTCCTCGTGTACTCGAAACCATGCTACAGGCATACCGCTCTCTGTCTCTGGCGGAAGAAGGAGGTCCAGTTTACGGCAGGCTTCACAGATTTACCAGAGCGAGCCAGTTGGTAGTCCCCTACCTGCAATGAAGGGCAAAAGGCCTGCAAACCACAACTATAAATCACCCGCCACCACCCTTCAGTTGTGTCATGACATGTCAATGGGGAGCTTAGTCACTCCTATTGAAAGGAATTCCACAACGAGCGGACTTCAGTCTCCAGCAGTGTGGAGTAATCTGCTCATGGCCAACATTACGCCAAACTGATACGGAGCACTTGCTAGGTATGGGGGCTCGTGACAAACCTACCGGACCCAACAGACACTGAAATAAGGAGCAGGGTAGCACATGGTTACTGCAGCAAGGACAGCCATCCCTCTTTCAGAGGTCCCGTCATAGTTGGACTTTCCATGACCCTTGCCTCCAAAGCTATAGCTTCCTGGGCCCAACACAGATACTTTGATAAATGGACCTTTTCCAAGGTCCCTCGCAAACCAACATTTCTTAGGCCCATCTATGGGTTCTTCTTGACAAGCTACTCTTTGAAAAGCCCCACTACAGGTGACGTCGCAACATAAGATCCCTACGATGTACATTCTGACTTAGTTTCTCTATCCAGTCAGCACCTCCCGACTGTCATACTCTTTCAAACGCCCCTGCACCTTATGTCCAAGATACTCTCTCCTTGGATGTGCTTTGGGGGCTCTCCATCTACAGTGCTTTAGGGTTCTTGCTAGCGCGCATATCACACAGTAAATACAGTTTCAGGAAAGCCGTTAAGGAAATTTGCTTCATTTCAGCTTGGAGATAGGCCTTGAGGGAACTTACATTTGTTCATGTGGTGATAGCCTGGCATGATCCATCTACACTCACCTTGCGTTAACTGTAAGGATTACTATATGCAGTGCCAATGGAAGGAAAATGTGGGTTGAAGACCAGTTTCTCTTTCTTCTACACCGCCCATTTAAGTCTATGACAGTGGATTAGGGACTTGACTCGAGATCACCAATCAGCGGTGTAAGGCAAAATGATTGGGCATCCCTGCAGAATGTGACGAGGGGCCCCTGAGTCTCTCATATCTTTACTTAAATTAATTGATTTTGGACTGAATGGGGCCCCTTGAAGGGTTGGGGCTCGCCTTGCGTCGCAGGGGCCTGCTTTACACGCCTGTCACCAATGCCAATTCGATGGTGGGTGGCTGATTCCTATCGTCCCCGAAAACATCTGGTGGTTTGATTTGTACTATGGCACCCACCTTCTGGGGTTCTCCATTGTTTGAGGTGTGTGATTGTTTACTCCTCAGAACTGGTATATGGACATTTGAAAGACAATCTCTGATGTAACTACCATTTCACTAATTTACCATTGATTGCCACAAAACAAAGTTGAAAATCCCAACTGAAGCATGTGTTTTGCCTACTAAAATTCACAAACTCATATAGTCCATTTAGAAAAATAACAGAATAAAATGGTATTCACATATTTTCTGGGAGTGTCCTCTTTTAGTTGCATCACGCATTAGAACAAGCTTCATCGTTCAATGATTAACAGGTAAGGTTTGCATCTTCGAAGTGTAGCATTTTTTTGTAGGGCACCATTTGTTATAGTTGCTTGCTCAGTAGGCACGTTACTACCCTTTATTCTGGTGGTGAACAGAAGAGGAGGTTATGACTCGGAGAGCGTGACTTTAAGCGAACCGACTCAGACCACCTAGAAGGGGACCGTGACTGCATCACCCTGTGGGAAACGGTCCTTATCCACACTTGTTGCTCGTGAGTGGTCGAGGATAACCTTTTTTGCCATATTAGTTACTGCTAAAGCAGAAATAAGCTTGCCCACTTTCTTGTCCATTTAGTAAAAGGTTAATAACCTGTTCTATATTTTATTCGAAACATCGGCTAAGACTCCTCTTGTGTTGAAAAGAGCATAACTTGGAGCTGCTGTTACTTCGGCTATCTTGTCGGTCTCATAAGCTAAATGAAGTTTACCTCAACACCTATGACACCAAATGAGTCCCTGTCGCTCGTCTGTGGCTCTGTAATCGGGGTCTCCCTCTCACCCGTCTCCTCTTCTTCAGTGATGACGAAGATCAAGTGTTTCAGGAATAAAAATGGGAGCCTGGTTCTCGTCCATGTAGCTGGCTGTGAGTGGAAGTCTGCCTGGCCACCGTCTCCCGGCCCGATGCTCACCTGCGGATCCCTGGCTGCAGAGGCGACGGAGTACCGCACACCCCGCTGGATGGGGGAAACGGCCATTACAACGAAGCCTTTACAACGAAATCGTTAACCACGCATGCAGTACAACGCATTTTTAAAAAAAATATAATTAGTTAACTAAAAACTTCTTAAAAGCAGTGGGATGACACTCCTCTGTCTTAGCTGAGGAGTCACCACTGGTTGAATCCATTTTTCTTTTGCTCACTTTGCCACCCCAGTTTGTACCCACCTATATACAAATCAGTCTTGACCCTGCTCCTCATGGGTACAGTCCAGCCCGAATTACCAGGCTAGGTTCTCCCTGGACCGGAAACAAGCATTCTAGGACCTGTTTCAGGGTATCTCACCTCATCAGCTAGGATAGCTTGAATCCAGTGGCACAGCGAACAAGGGACCCACATGTGGGCATACCTTTAGTCACTTAGGGTGAACATAGCAAACATAACGTGAGAAGGAACAGAAGAAAATGGCAAATGTCAACTGTGGCACTGAGATAGCGACGAGAAGGCAAGTAGGGAGATGATGAGATTGTGACTTAGAAAGTGATGGAGGTAGTGGGTGAGGGGAATAGTGAAAGGAAGATGATGAATTAGAAATAGCTGGGAGCACTGTGATAGTGACAGACAAAGAGACATCAGGGAGAGTGTCAGGGGAAATAGTAGAGGTAGATGAGACTCTGATAGCTCAAGCCAGGCTCGAGTCTGTAGCCTGGCTGTGGCTCAGCTCACTGTCCTGTTGGAACCTCGAGCTCATTGCGAGCCGAGCTTTCATGTTGCTTCTGCTCTACCCTCATGCACAGAGGTAAAAACAAAGCATTAACATTTGAGGTAAAAGAAAGTGGCTGATTTGCACAAAGTGAAACAAGAAAACCTGAATTAATCGTGGCTTCCCTGCTTAATCAAAGTGTGTGATTTTACACCAATATTTTATTTTACCAATCCTCTTTTTTCTTCTCCATCGCATATGAAAGTACCTTCAAATAGGAGAGTTCAGAACACCAGCTGTACAAAACCTATTTGATTTAATAGACTACAATTTTGCTCTATCCATAAAACTCTGGGTCACATTCAGAGTTCCGATGACAACTGTCTCGCCTCTTCGTTCACTGATGGCAGCGTTGCCAGGGTGGGGGCAGAGACAGGAGCAGGAATGGAAGTTCATGTTTAAAAACTATCACTTTTAATAAGTACTTCTCAGAGCAGTGCTATAGCGTGACGTACTAATGGCCAAGCTTCCACATGCTAATGAAATACACTTTTTTGAATAGACTATTTTACATGGATTCCATGATTGCGATTAGGGTACTGCAGCTCTGAGTTAGTGATTGTGTTCAGGGTACTGCAGCCAGAAGCTCTGATTGCAATCAGGGCTTTGCAGCTAGAGGCAGTGATCTTAATATGGCTAGAGCAGCCAGAGACCGTGATTGTGAAAAGGGTACACCAGCAGAGGCTATGATTGGGAACAGGGCACTGAAGTTAGAGGCTGTAGCCCAATCAGGAAGGTGCAACGTAATGCTTTGCTTGACATGAGCAGTGCATCTCACACTGTGGGATTGGGATAAGAGCAGTTCAGTGTACGTCATACTACAATAGATCAGGGGTAGTGCAGATTCGAGGCTGTGACTGAGCGAAAGGCAGCACAGCTTTGAGTGGGATCTAGAACTAGGAGGCAGGGAGGCTCCAGGGCTTTGAAGGCTGGGATGACGTGTGCGGGCCAGGTTAGCATGTGCATTCATCACTGGAAGCAGGTGAGCGGCCTTGTTGTCTAGGGATGGGGAGTTCCAGCCTCAGGGCCCCAGGGAGACCCACACATGTTATTGGTGCAGCGAGTGCTCCCTGGAGAGAGTCCTGTGCTGAGAGCAGTGTTATTGTGCACGCTGGCCCAAGACACAGCTGGCTCCCACTGGCTCCTCACTCTGGATGTGTTTCGCAGCCATCTGGCCACTCCAAAGGTTGCTTCGTAACTGTCTCCACACTTCAAAAGTGCTCCAAACTCTGACCAGGCTCCACATCTGGCTTTACGCCCTGCAGGCAGCGCCTGAGCTTCACAAGCATAGCATTGCCAACCATGGACACCAAGGGGCTCTGGACACTGGTGCAGCAGAGGCGAGTGCAGCTGGTGCCCAACGGGTACCATCTGCGCCAGCACGAGCTGCAGATCATTGTGCATGAGCCGGAGGATGACGGGAGGACAGAAGAGGAGTGGATGACAGAGCCTGAGGAGGAACAGGAGAAAGCAGAGAGTGCTCCTCAGCCAGAGGATGGAGAGGTGAGAGGGATGACCGGTAATGGGAAGCGGAGAGATTGGTGGAGGAGTGTGTGATGGGGACCAGTGGATCCATCAGAGTTGGAATGTGTAGTGATGATTTCCTGAATCCAGTGAGCAGTGGAGATCTCAGCCAGGTACAGTTCTATCTGCTGGAGAGATTAAATCCGATGGAGGAGAGCATGGGCTGTTTTGTGGTTGTCCAGCCACCGGTTCCTCTGTCCAAGGTAAACTTTTGAAGGCACTCGACTACAAATTTCTGTCGCTGTACTCTACTCACCTTTCCAAGGCCACTTGATAGCTCCAAGCTGGGATATTTTCTCAACTGTTGGTAAACGTTTTGGAAGGCCAGGGCATATTGCCATCTTGGTCAGGATAACAGATGGTTGTAGGGTAGCTGCTGATAGTGGAGTGTCTGCTAGCTGGAAGTATGGTATCTGCAGACTGTGGGGATAAGCAGGCAGTGAAATGCCTGCTAAAAATTCTGTATCTCCGGTATATAATGTCAGCACGGTATCTGCTAGTGATGAGGTGTTCGTAGTATCCACTGGTAGCAGATTATCTGTTATGGCAGGGTATCTCCTAGTAGTGTAATATCTGCTGGAGTCAACTTTTCTGCTAGTGGTGCATGTATCAGTAAGGGGTGGTTGTACCTGTTGTCAGTGGGTGCTATTTGCTGGTGCTGCCGTATGTGCAGACAGTGGACTATGTGTTGGTGGGGGGACTATCTGTAGGTAGAAGGGCAGTTGCTGGGCTTGGAGTATGTTATGTGCTGTGTCTGCAGTTCGTGGAATACCTGCTGGTGGTGAGGTATATTGTGGCAGTGAGGTACCAGCTGGTGAACTATCTACTAAGAGTAAAGCATCTGCTGCTGTTGGTATGTAGTCATGGCTAATATCTGGTGGTGGTTGTGAAGAATCTACTTTCACTGGGTACCTGCTGGCGGCGGATAATCCACTGTGATGTGGAATCTAGTAACGGTGGGTTATCTGCTTGCAGCATAGTCTCCTTTGGGAGTGTGGTAGCTGTTGACAATGTAAAAATTGCAGAGAGTAGACGTTGTGGTAGTGGTGTACGTGCATGATGTGGTGTACCTAGAGGAGGTGGGGTACCTGAAGGCTGTCTGATATCTGTGATATCTGTTGGGGCGGAAGCAGCTTTAGGTGCTGGTTGTGAGAAATCTGGTGGTGGGTGCTGGTAGCAAGACAACTTGTGGTGGTGACCGATATCTGATGGTGGAGGTGATGTGATCTCTAGTGACAGATGAATGTCAGCTAGCAGTGAAATATGTCTCCTGGTGATGGGGTGTACGCTGGGTATCTGCTGGCATATAGGCTATCCGCTGTTAGGGAAGTATCTGCTGGTAACGTTGTATCTGCTGGTGGCGGAGTATCTGCTGTTAGTAACGTATCTGCAGGCAGTGGGGTACCTACATTCAGGTGGGATATATACTGGTGACAGAATATCTGCTGTTGTTGAAGAGTCTGCTGGTGGTGAGGGATCTGGAGTTAGTAAAATATCTGCAAGCAGCACTTTACCTTCAGGCAGTGGGGTATCTGCTGGTGGTGGAATATCTGCAGTTAGTGAAGCGCCTTGTGACGTGATATCCTCTGGACATGATGTTGCTGCTGACAGTGGATTATCTGCTGGCACTGGAGTACCTGCTGATAGTGAGCTACCTGCAGGCAGTGGTTTATCTGGTGTTAATGAAGTATCTGCTGGTTCCTTGATTATCTGCGGGCTGCTGGGTATCCGCGATGGTGAACTAGCTGCAAGCATTGGTGTATCTGGTGTTAGTGAAGTATCTGCTGGTTCATTGATTATCTGCGGGCTGCTGGGTATCCGCGATGGTGAACTAGCTGAAGGCATTGGTGTATCTGTTGTTAGTGAAGTATCTGCTGGTGCTTTGATTATCCGCGGGCTGCTGGGTATCTGCGTTGCTGAACTAGCTGCAGGCATTGGTGTATCTGGAGTTAGTGAAGTATCTGCTGGAGCTTTGATGGTCTGCAGGCTGCTGGGTATCTGCACTGGTGTACTAGCTGCAGGCAGTGGTGTATCTGCTGGCACTGAAGTATCTGCGGATAGTGAACTAGCTGAAGGCATTGGTGTATCTGGCGTTAGTGAAGTATCTGCTGGTGCTTTCAATATCTGCGGGCCGCTGGGTATCTGCGTTGGTGAACTAGCTGCAGGTAGTGGTGTATCTGCTGGCACTGGAGTATCTGCTGGTGCTTTGATGGTCTGCGGGCTGCTGGGTATCTGCACTGGTGAACTAGCTGCAGGCAGTGGTGTATCTGCTGGCACTGAAGTATCTGCGGATAGTGAACTAGCTGAAGGCATTGGTGTATCTGGTGTTAGTGGAGTATCTGCTGGTGCTTTGATTAGCTATGTTGCTGTGTATCTGCGGTGGTGAACTAGCTGCAGGCAGTGGTGTATCTGCTGGCACTGGAGTATCTGCTGATAGTGAACTAGCTGCAGGCAGTGGTGTATCTGGTGTTACTGAAGTATCTGCTGGTGCATTGATTATCTGTGGGCTGCTGGGTATCTGCTATTAGTGAAGTACCTGCAGACCGTGCTTTATCAGCAAACATTGGTATATTTAATGACGGCTGGGAATCTCCTGGCACTGGTTATCTGTTGTCAAGTGGAATATGTTGAGGAGACGAGGTAGCCACTGTTACTGAACTACATTCAGGCAGGGCTGCATCTGGAGACAGCGGAAGTCTGCTGGCGGTGAGGTATTTGCCAGAAGTGATCACTTTTGGCAGTGAAGTGTCTGCTAGTGGTATCTTTTGGATGTAATGTATCGGCAGGTGAGGGGAGAAGGGTATCTGCTGTTAGTGAGGCATTTGCTGGTGCCAGAGGGCACCAGGAGTATCCGCTGGTGGTGGAGTGTTCGGTAAGGGATGGAGAGCGTCCTTTGTGTGGGGTTAACAGCTGTGTAAGTGCACATGGTAATACCTGTTCCTCAGAGGATCGTGCAAGCCAGATGTTGATGCGTACTTGCACTCTTCTCAGAAGCTCGCAGGCTCTGTAATTTAATGCATTAATTTTCTCTTGCAATTCCCACCTCCTTTTGTTTCCTTTACTTCATATTTCGCCTCCTCTCCAGTAATACTACTGCAATGTATGGGCCTTATTTCCTTTTGTTAATGTTGAACGTTTTAGCAAGCAGCATTAACCCCAGAAGCTATCTTCTAAAAATAACTGGGCTGATTCACCAGATTGAGTTACTGAGCCATGGTTCTGTCATAAACAGTCAAAAGGCATCGCCTTCCATGTTTGAGGCGTTTGTAGGGTAAAAGGGACTCCAGAGAGGAGAAACTCTGTCCCTTCACCTTCATAGATTGATGTGCAGTTTAATCCCAATTTCAGGTTAACAAGACTTGTCAGTCCATAAAACCAATACATACAAAACTATGCAATGTAAAATGTATAGAGTTTGAGACTATTCGCATCTTTCCTCGAGGATAAGGAACAATTATTTCCCTAGCACTGGATCCGTATCAAAGGAGCATGTGAGCGGATGCGAGTGCCAGATTTAAAAATAATCATAATTGTGGCAAATTCTTATGACTAGAAATTATAAACAGGCAGCCGTAGATTAAGTGCTGAATGGAAAATTTTACATTCATTCGACAGTTACATTTTACTTCTCTGAATCTGATCTTCACCATAAACTATTTCAATATTCTACTCGGGGTCAAAACTCACCCTCCATTTCAAAAATCTCACTTTGTAATTCGACATCTGGAAACTCAAGAATTAAGTGCATAATTCCCTCCAAGCTAGTTCCCCATGGCTTCAGTTGAGCTGATCTCAGTTTGCTAAAGGTTATTATTCTTTTTTCTTTTTAAATCTTTGAAGGCCGCAGTCGCCAAGTCCTAACCCTGCTGCGGCCCCCCCCCCCCGTACCTGGCCAGACTAAGTGCATAACTTCTTATCCTCTGCAGTTAGTTGCTTTAAAAAAACATGGTTTACTCTCGACAAAAGTCGAGCATAGATAGGGGCGAAAGTTTATCCGTTGGATCTACCTGGGGACCCGCTTAAATATTTAAATACATATACTTTTCTTTTTTTGGGGCAAGAATTCCAACGAGCATAATTCCAGCTCTAATCGAAGGGCCTGATCCGTCACTGAAGTAGAAGTAATGTCCATTCAGCACCGTTTCCTCTATGTAGCTGAAATTCATTTTTGCGTCCAGTGATATTAATCGCTCTCCTTTAAAGCTAACAGGCCAGTCTTCCCACAAACACCTTTGTGCACGTGCCGGCTCTGCGAATGTGACACAGGGGCCGGGGTCAGGGACCAGGTATTGCGCGTGACGCCGCAGCGTGCGTGCCCGGGCGTGCTGGAGCCGCAGGTGCGCTCGCGCGCATTCTGCTTTCACTGCTCTGTTGCTAGATGTCAAAATGTCCCGAGGGGCTCGTGCAGGCATCGGTGTCGAGCAACACGTAGATTCCAATCAGCCACTTGTTTTTGTGGCCATGACTACTAACTAGCCCGCCGCCGTGCGAACAGGATAGTATGGAACAACGATGGTGCTCAGACAATACTCCATTAAAGGAAGATGGGGTGGAGAAACTGGGGGTGTGATGAGTGGGCAGAGCTTTTCCCATAAAATCTATCCCAATCTAGAACTGGCACCTTCACCAGCGGCCCGCGTAGAATGTGAAACAGTTCTGGAATAGGAAAAAAGTAACTCGGAAATCCAAAAAGGTTTGGCAGAGAAAAGGGGTGGAGCCACGAAGGGTGGAGCCTGAAACACTGAGTACGACAGTCAATACACCAGCCGTACTCGCAAACATTTTCCATGGGGCCACAAAGTTTGATCTATGACGGGACGGAGGGCCGCAATGGTGCCAGCAGGGTGGTGGTGGGGGGCAATAAGGTAGGTATAAGGGAAGTGAAGCATACTAGAGGATGAATTGCACAATGTGAAACCAGAAAATGATTAATTCCAGCATCCCCACTTTAGTTGTGTGATCCTAGGCAATTGCTTTATTTCACGTTTCCTCCTTTTTCTTCATTAACACATATAAGAGGAGCTCGAAAAACATGCCTTTAGGATGTGTATTGCACAAAACATTCTCCTTTGTTTGATTTTAATAAACTATAATGTTGTTCACGTATAATAGGAACCCAGGCCAGCCAAAGAGTGCACATAACGACCGACTTGCCTCTTAGTTCACTATTGGCATTGTTGTCAGTGTGGGGGGAAAATAATTTCTTCTAAATTCATATTTGATAACAATCACTTTAAAAAATACTTTTCAATGTACTGATATATTCTGATGTACTAAGGTGAAATCGTTCTAGATGTTACTGAAATGCACATTGCTTAATTTTTGAAGATACCTTATCATAGTATTACACTTTTGCTGCAAGATGTCTTTGAAAATGAAGGTGTTCCTAAAGTTGAGTGGTTCAAAAATCCTTAGTTACTTCCTTTCTTTAACTTCAATTAACCTTTAAATATAGGCTTCCAAGCAAAGTTTTGAGAAATTATTGACAGCACTCCTGTAAACAAGTGATCATAACCGTTAGGGCGTAAATTATGGGCCCTGCTGATCTCCAATGTATCAAGCTCTATTAGTTATAGAGTTATGCAAAAAAGAAAATTAATGACACAATGATATCAAAATAAGTCTTTGTCAAAACAGGGGGTTCAAAAATATAGTCCACTTATTTCTTTTTCTTCAATCTTTATTCTTTCATTTTTCATAAAACAGGTATTCCCAGCAATAAGTAAAGATCACCAACACGTGTTTCGTCCTACACAAGGACTTTTTCAAGGCTGGAAAAAATGTATAAACAATATACAATGTGATAACAGGTTTAAAAATTATTATACATATATATGCATGTTGTGAACAAAATTTCTTAAAATTAAAAAAAACCTATATATGTACATACGTTAGCACATGCTAACCATGTCTACAATAAATATTGCACAAGGTTGCTTGCGATGTTGTTTAGAAAAACGGTGTAATATCTCATTATATGACATATGAATTGTTGTAGACCAAAAGGTTATAACAACATAAAACATACATGTCCCAGATGAGAGAAGGATATCACCATGTAGCAAAACAAACTCTAAGGGGTGACCATGTGATTTCCATATTATCAATATGTACACTTTAAAAACCGTTTAAAAACATACAAATATGCATAAGCACACCCACCATAAGTAGGACAACCTGAGTTGAGTGTGTTGCATCAAAATGTGGCAGAACCAATCATGGTATGTTTATTGAAGCTTAATATCTGAGGAGATATAATGAATTAAGAGGAGAGTAAGGATCACAGTTGAAAAACCCATGCTTACTGATGCCTGTGTCAAAAACAAACGTCTACCAATATAAGGGCCACACAGAAGTTATATACATGAACCTATGTATCGGATGAAGCAAGGAGACTGAATATAGGCAAGGCCTAAACATGATAAGCAGCCAGTAGTAGGTAGAGCAAAAGGGTATAGGGTACAGAAACTCACCCAAGATCGAAATAAATGTAACAGGGTGAGAAATGCGGCACGTAGTGGGGATGGAGAGGGTCACCCGGTATGTTGCACCCTTTCCAAAGGTGAATAAGCGTCTCAGCAAAATACACTATAAACGAGCAGGTAGAGGAAAAACATAAAACCATGAGCGTCACGTAAGGCTCAAACAAAGTCAGGTTACAACCATAGTAAGTTGGGAAGCTGAAACGACATAATGTCGTTTCAGCTTCCCAACTTACTATGGTTGTAACCTGACTTTGTGGACCATACTGTCCTTTATCGAGTGTTCGTATTTGGAACCCGTTTGTAATTATATACTTTTATTTATTGAACTACATAATTTGTTACTAGGTGAGTCTATTCCTTTGGAGTCGCTCCTTATTTGTAGTCATTTAACGGATACATTTGTGTCAACATATTCACATAATGTACACCGCTTTGTATAAGCTTTGTCAATTCAATTTTGTTACCTGTTCATCATATATTCTAGAACTTGGTCTGGTCTTTTTTGGAATTTATAATGCTCTATACCCATATTTGTGGTACTTCTCGTTATATGAGTTGCAAACTTAGTTTGAGCCTTACGTGACGCTCATGGTTTTATGTTTTTCCTCTACCTGCTCGTTTATATTGTATTTTGCTGAGACGCTTATTCACCTTTGGAAAGGGTGCAACATACCGGGTGACCCTCTCCATCCCCACTACGTGCCGCATTTCTCACCCTGTTACATTTATTTCGATCTTGGGTGAGTTTCTGTACCCTATACCCTTTTGCTCTTCCTACTACTGGCTGCTTATCATGTTTAGGCCTTGCCTATATTCAGTCTCCTTGCTTCATCCGATGCATAGGTTCATGTATATAACTTCTGTGTGGCCCTTATATTGGTAGACGTTTGTTTTTGACACAGGCATCAGTAAGCATGGGTTTTTCAACTGTGATCCTTACTCTCCTCTTAATTCATTATATCTCCTCAGATATTAAGCTTCAATAAACATACCATGATTGGTTCTGCCACATTTTGATGCAACACACTCAACTCAGGTTGTCCTACTTATGGTGGGTGTGCTTATGCATATTTGTATGTTTTTAAACGGTTTTTAAAGTGTACATATTGATAATATGGAAATCACATGGTCACCCCTTAGAGTTTGTTTTGCTACATGGTGATATCCTTCTCTCATCTGGGACATGTATGTTTTATGTTGTTATAACCTTTTGGTCTACAACAATTCATATGTCATATAATGAGATATTACACCGTTTTTCTAAACAACATCGCAAGCAACCTTGTGCAATATTTATTGTAGGCATGGTTAGCATGTGCTAACGTATGTACATATATAGGTTTTTTTTAATTTTAAGAAATTTTGTTCACAACATGCATATATATGTATAATAATTTTTAAACCTGTTATCACATTGTATATTGTTTATACATTTTTTCCAGCCTTGAAAAAGTCCTTGTGTAGGACGAAACACGTGTTGGTGATCTTTACTTATTGCTGGGAATACCTGTTTTATGAAAAATGAAAGAATAAAGATTGAAGAAAAAGTAATAAGTGGACTATATTTTTGAACCCCCTGTTTTGACAAAGACTTATTTTGATATCATTGTGTCATTAATTTTCTTTTTTGCATAACTCTATAACTAATAGAGCTTGATACATTGGAGATCAGCAGGGCCCATAATTTACGCCCTAACGGTTATGATCACTTGTTTACAGGAGTGCTGTCAATAATTTCTCAAAACTTTGCTTGATTGTATGTGTATCACGTTTGTGTACACTAATGGCACCTCGAGGTGGTAGGTGCCTTGAGATTCCTTAGCACCCTTTTTGGTTACTTTTTCTATAAAACATATATTGTTGGATATGTACTGAATTTGGAGACATTATATTTGCTTTGTAGAGTGTGTGCGGACGTTTCCCTTTTGGGAACACTACCACCTGTATCTTTTTGTTTAAATATAGGCTTGCCTGTTTAGTCAACATCTTTATAATGTTAGTGCTGAGTCAAGTGACCATCATCCCAGTGCTGCTCTTGACTAGGGGTTCGCATGTAAAGGTCAGGTGGGCCGCATGTGGCCCCCGGACTGTACTTTGAGTATCAGTGATGTCGACATTTATTTAAAAATAGAAAAAGTCTGCTGTAAAGAAATTGGAAACTGGGGACATATGTGACAGTAAATCTGTTCCAAATTACTTATTTGGTCACAAAGAAGCTACATTTTATAATAGCCTACAGGGTTAAAACACCTGCTTCAAAGGTTTTTTGTGCTCAGTAATTTTGAAGGAATTATAACAGCTTCAAGATAACTATGGTGGTTAGCGCAGTTCTTGGAGAGTTCTATGCTTTGTCCAGTCACAGTTTTGAGTAATAAAGCAGCATTGAGGGTTAATGTGCCTGCTGAAAAACACATTGTGTAATATGCAGGTCAGAGATACATTTTATTTTGATAGGTGAATGGGCTACTGCTTTTGACACCGAGATCATTTTGTTACTTCCAATTTATAAGTATCAAGCCTTCTAATTTAGCACAGTAATCTATTTACTGGCATCAAAGAGATAGATGCAAACAGTAAGTTGTGGGTTTAGATCCTTATTGTTTTGTTCTCAATCTGTTGTTATTCTAGGAGTGCACAAATTGATTCATTTGGAAAGTAATAGTCTTGTTAGTACAGACCGCAACAATAACTGTTATATTTTGTATTCTGACTTTTTCTCCTGACCCATTCTCTCTTAACATATTATGTCTACAATTATGGATGAGATGTTATTCCTACACTTTACAACCCTCGTTGTGTTGTTTAACATTTCCTGTTCATTGATTTACACACTTGCATGAGTTATTGTGCCTGTGTGTGTGATTCCAGCTTCCCCTCTCTACCTTTCGTTTCTGGTTCCGTCTCTGGGATGCCATATTTACCGCTTGCATGGAGTTTAAAAGCATACGTGCGTGTTCTAGGGAGATTGTGATTCCCATTTATGAGTGACCAGTACTAGAGGTCTGTGCAGAGCACTGGGACCATCTGGCTAAGTGGACAGCTCATAAGGATTTACATCCCGGTCCCTGTTACTTCGTCTGGCTACTTGTCTTCTTCCAGAGTGATATATGACAGGCTTGGTGCCTTTTTGTGGTCAGTGTCCACCTGTAGGAGCATTTCGGAGCTCATTATGGGATGCAGTGTCCTTCACGGATTCTTTTGCTCTCTATCTGTTATGTCATTTTTTAGTTGAACCTTCCCAGAAACATCCCATGCTACCATCCTGATCCGTCCCATTCATTTTGACTTCACCCTTAAAGTATGTTCTTTTTAGACATTTTTGGATAGGAACGTTAATTTTTGTTGTAGCTAAGATGTTCATTTTGGTGGAAATCCCGTCTGCTAGTTGATGGGGCGAAGGCGGGCCGGGGGGGGCATTGATGGGCACGAACATCAGTTAGTAACAAAGCAGGCCTAGACAGAGGCGTGCCTTATTCTACACAGACCGTTTCTCCACCTCAGAAGCAAGTGCCTCCAAAGCTGCCAAATTTCCCATCTGCTTACGTGTGACTTTTCATATTTGCACAGCGTCATTGTGTGACATTTCCCGGTCTCATGCATGACATTTTGAGTGACACTATGACCCTGATTACTAGTCGGGTGGAGCGGAATTCTCGTGTAGAACACACTCCAGCAATCCTACATTAGTGGTTCATTGCTTCGCATGGATTTTCTGGGCGCAGAAACAGTGGACCAGATTACTCGGAATGGGGTTAAAGTGCAGTGCGACCACGGTCCCCACCACCTCACCCACCAATCAAGGCTTGGGGAGGAGCAGGTAGGGTGCAACTTCCAGGCAATATTCTCCCCTTCTCTGCCACCTTCCCACCACCCATTTTCCCGCATCTCGCCATGGATGCATTGCAAAGCAGGTGTTCTATGTCTCTGTTAACCCTCACAAACTTGGGAATTTAGTGCGCAAATCTGTCTGGCAAATCCAGGTCAGGACAGTTATTCCCCATACATTGGAGCTAAACTTGCATTAGGCAGAGATATTGGCAATAACAGAAGTTCTGGCCACTTAGAATCTCTCCAAACGTATCCGCACAACGTTTTATTGGGATCTTGATCTCAAGCTTAGTCGTTTGAGCTAAGCAATGACATTTCATCCTCTTGTAGCAGAAATTCCCCCCAGAGATATAATCACTGACACTTGATAAACCAGAGATATAATCACTGACACTTGATAAAGGAATAGACTCAATAGTAGTATGAATCCCCAGCATTGCAGACTGACTTAGCTTGCGGCCTCTGGCACATTAGTACCTCCCTGCCAGCAATAATCCTCCTGCCTCATAAAAAAGTGCACAGCGGTGCCCTCTTCTACACAAGCTGCTGGATTTTACAGGAACTGGTGTAATTGAAAATGTCATACTTGAGAATGAGTACTGTTTGGAAACCTAACAAAATAAAATAGCCGACGCTGCACAACTGTAAATACTAGATTGGAATGGAAAAAAGCTGGACGTGCCCCAGATATAAGACAACCTGAGAGCGAGCGCTGCTTCTCAACACAAAAGTTTTAATTTAGGAAGTACAAGTATTCAATTCACTGAAGTGTATTCTGAGAATTGGAAAGTAGTTCCTTTCTTAAGTTTAGTTTTGGAAATGAGTAAAGCTGTTCACAGGGACACAATTTGAGTGATTGTGTGGGTTAGACGTGGCCCGTATTTTACCCCATGCCTAGGGGCGTATCTTGGTCAGTAAAATGGGGGGGGGGTGTATGAGCTTCAGATTTCCCAAGTCACACTTGTTAAAATACATAATATGAGATTCAGGGCAAGACGGGGACTTAAGGAGCAGTAAGAAGGGAGAGGAGTGCGGATTGCCAAATATAAGTAAAACTCAAGATTATGTAAAACAACAATTTTGAAAAACTTTAAATCAGAGGTGTGTGTGTGTTTCTGTCTGCATTTGTATGTAAAAATCCCATGTAGAATCTGACAAACACCTCACCGTTTCCGACTTAAAGCACCTCTACCCAACTATTTACCACATAATTAAGTGTCAAGCGTGCACTGCCTTTGTTGCCACCCCTGGCCTGCCAGCTGTGTGCCAGCTCAGCCTGTTCGGAATTATAATGACGCTGCCTACCCCTGGGCTGGTAATATTTAGGTGCAAGAGGCTGGGAAGGGCGGACCGGGCATCATTCGGAGTGGGAGAGAGGCAGTAAGCAGTTATGTCTTCCCAGTGTTTGCGGAGAGAAACATGAGCAGCTTTGCAACAGTTCGAGACCTATAAAACACTGAAGACTTATTTTTAAATGACTTGGTTTTAAATATTTTCAGTCAAATAAATTATAAGGAGCTCATAAGGTTCCTCTGTGGATGTTTTGCTCTCGGTACTGCCCCTCCCCGAACAACCACAAGACAATGACTTCTGAGAGCAACGATTGGACACAGTGGATCTCGTTGCCATAACTCCCACCCCTACGACACTACGCAAACTGCAGGAAAGTGCTTGTAGCGTCTGACTGTGAAAGTTATTACCACGAATAGGGTCGTGAGTTAGTCTGAGCTATGAAAGATCTTTATTTGCGTGACATTTCATGTAAGTGCAGTGATGCTAGAAAAATGCCCAATTTGCGTTACTCTCACCCTTGATGAGTGGCCCTTAGCAGAGTTGTGCCTGGTATCAAATTTTAATTCTGTAGTCTTGTTTTTACATTCCAAAATATTTGGATGGTAAAAGTCTTGAGCATATGTTTTGCGGGCTCTCAAGCAGTCCACAGTGTAGTGCATAGCAGGGCTGGACTGGAAACCAAAATTAGCCATGGAAAAAAATATTCAAACCAGTCCCACACTCACACTGCAGAAGGCTTCGACTAGAATGGGACAATTAGGGTACCTTTTCATCAAAGCAGTCCATCCTGCACTGAAAGCAGCCCCATAGGGCGCAAGGTATTGACTTCGAAGCTGCATATTTTTTTAAATTATTTTACAAATAGTAAAACTGTCAATGGTGTTGGGAAAAAAGGAATGTGGTAGAGGGTGTGTGATGGGGGTTGCAAGCAAGAGTCTAAGGGGTTTAGGGAGAATGGGAAGATAGCAGTGGGTATGGGGCAAGACAAGTACGTGTATAGTGACTGCTTTGTGTAAAGTGGTCATATTTTGTGGAGTGGTGTGGCTCACTGGTTAGAGGCAGCAGACCCGGGAGCAGAGGACGGCCTGGGACCAGGGTTTAATTCCCGACGCGGCAGGGTCTTGGACCAGGGTCAACGGACTCAATAATTCTCGCCTCGGTGCCTACTCTAACCAGGGATCACACTCGGCAACTCTGGGCATTAGCTTGCCTCATCTCCACAACGGCCCCCCACATACGCCGGGGATGCCTGGTTTCACCTTGGAGATACCCAGTAGGGACCATCTCACAGGGAAAGCCAGGACGGGTGCCCCAGCGGTCTACAGCGCAGAGATACTCCTTCGGGAGTCGATTCTAGCGCTTTACAAACCCACAATCAATCAACAATCAATCATTGTGAAAGGGGCCAGAGAGTTGGTGGTGGCTCGAGAGTCAAATGGGGATAAACGGAGGTGAGCGTGAAATTTGACCAGCTGTAAGAGAAAGGAAGAGATTGTGGGACGTTCTGACAAGGGTTGTTCGGCAGTGAGTTATATTCTGTTAAGCAAACTGAAAATAAGTGCAGCCAAAATGAGTACAGACATTTTAGGTTTGGTGTAAAAGCCCAACTCTTGCCAGAACTTATGGATCACAAAAAAAAGACCGTATGGAGCTGTACTGTGAAAAGGGGCTTAGGCTCTGCTCATTTGATGATCTTCCCAGTGGCGGCCCATGCAGGTAAGAGCGGTGCGGTGCGGTGGGGGAGAGGGGCCTCGATAAACGGCGAGGGACAATTAATTATTTAATTATCTCTCGTCGTTGTCTGTCGAGTTCCCCCCACCACCACCACCCCGCCCTATCGCTTTTACCTGCACAGGCTGCTCCTGGATCTTTGGCGCTAGATGCTTCCGATTGGGCAGAAGGTGTGTACTTCCACTAAAAAGACCTTATTTGCACATTTTACCTTGTGGTGGGGAAGGCCTGTGCTCAATACATTAGGCCTAAATTGGTTATGTTGGCAAACCGGTGATCAAGGCTATAGGCCTAAATGGTTCATTAGGAAACGTTAGGTCAGATGCCTTATGTCTGATCTGTTTGATATGCAAAGTTACAATGAATCAGTACGCCACACTCGTTTGTTGTGAAACACATCTTAACGGTAATGGTCCTAAATGGTCAGATTTTGATTACACTGTGTTAAAGTCTGTGGGCAGGTAATTTGTTACATTAATTCTCATACATTTGCAGAGTAGGCAAGGGTTTTGGTGTTGAGTATCAAGTCTGATCATGCTGTTGGTAGAAGATTTGTACTGTGAGACTCCTCCTTAGGCCCCCATGAGCAGTTGTATTTTGTTTATTTCCACAATAGTTTTGAATCTATTGTACAGGGCTCAGATTAATGAAACCTTGTTTTGTTGTAAGTAAAGCCATGCACAATACAAAGAAAACACACTAAAATGTAACTTTAGTGATGACCTCTAAACTGCCCATGTGTTGTGTACATATTCTGGCTTCCCCTCATGCATGCTATCTTCCCCTACAATCAAAACTTTAGTTGATGAGGGGTTGACGCACGGCATACAGAGAGAAAGTGATGGTGCCGGGATTAAAAACTGGTTTGTCGGGAATCTGACTCATATTTTGTTTCCCAAGACCAACAGCTGGAATGAACCTAAGACTTTCCAGAAAAGTACACTGTATATTTGCTTTTTCTAATTAATAATCAATCAATCGATCAGTGGTTTAATAGAGCGTGCTACTCACCTGTGAGGGTCTTAAGGCGCTTGGGGTGGGGGAGTAGCTCTGGGTCAGTCGAAGAGCAAGGTCTTGAGGTCCTTCCTGAACGTGTGGAGGGTTGGGGAGTGTCTGATGTTGTCCAGGAGCTCGTTCCAGGATTTAGCTGCTATGTAGGAGAAAGCTCTCCCGCCAGTTCTGTTTCTGCGGATGCGGGGGACCTCTGCCAGGGCGAGGTCAGCGGAGCGCAGGTTCCTCTTGGGTGCATGGAAACAAACTCTGTTGTTGAGGTTTTTGGGTCCAATGTTGTTGAGGGATTTGTGGGCATGGGTGAGGAGTTTGAAAGTGATTCTCTTCTCGATGGGGAGCCAGTGGAGGTGTTGGGTCATATGTTTGTGGCGTGGAGTCCCTAGAATGAGCCTGGCTGCGGCGTTCTGGATGGTTTGGAGTTTGTGTATAAGAGTTTTGTTGATTTCGACATAGAGGGCGTTGCCATAGTCTAGTCTGCTGGTTATGAGTGAGTGTGTGACGGTCTTTCTGCTGTCGGGTGGGATCCATTTGAAGGTCTTGCGGAGGATGCGGAGGCAGTTGAAGCTGGTGGACGCGACGGCGTTGATCTGGCGGTTAATGGAGAGGGAGAAGTCGAGGATTATGCAGAGGTTCCAAGCATGGTCTGTAGGGTTGGGTGGGCTCCCAAGGACGGAGGGCCACCAGGTGTTGTCCCAGGCGGAGGTGCAGGGTCCGAGGATGAGGACCTGGGTCTTCTCGGAGTTGAGCTTTAGGCAGCTGTCCTTCATCCAGGTGGCTAGGTTTCTCATTCCTTCCTGGAAGCTGAGTCTGGTGACTTCTAAGTTGTGGGTGAGGGAGAGGATGAGCTCTGTCTCGTCGGCGTAGGATACGATGCTGAGATCGTGTTGTTGGTCGATGGCGGCTATGTAGATTTTGAAGAGCATCGGGCTTAGTGAAGATCCCTGAGGTACTCCGCAGATGATGTCAGTGGGGTCGGAGAGGAAGGGGCGGGGGAGCCTGATCCTCTGTCTTCTGCCGGAGAGGAAGGATTGGTTCTAGTCGAGGGCGGACCCCTGTATTCCTGCGTCGTGGAGCCTAGCAGCTAGCGTGCGATGTGAGACGGTGTCGAAGGCTGCAGAGAGGTCTACGAGGATAAGGGCTGCGGTGACTAACCGGTTGACCATCAGAAGACGTCAGCTGCAGCATTCGCTAGGTCTCTTTTACTGTTCTCATTGTTCGACACCTTTATTATGTTACTTTGCTATTATCATAAAGATGCTCCTTAGTTTGAGCCTGTATGCATGTATCCAGCCATTACTTTAAGCTTTTACTCCCTGAGCTGATCAGCTATTATTGTGAAAGTGGTAGCCTAGAGGTAGTCTGGAAGTGGACAGTTTGTTCACCTATTTCTAGGACTAATAAAAAAACCTAATGTAGCTTTATCTATTACAAATATTTTTTTTCTACAATGTTGCACCCTCCAATTGCCTTCTATCTCAAAATGCCTCCCTTATATTGCAAAAACCTTACATGAAAAATTGACTCTAACTTAAAACGTCTGATTTTCGCCTCTCCTTGAGTTTTTTCGAGTGACACTCTTCTCATTCTACTTCCTCTGCAAGCATCCTCCATCTAGAGTAGAACACTCTCTAGGTCTCATGCATGTTTGCATTAATCTCAGTTTTCTTCTCCAAAGTGCCAGCACCTCATTTCATAAATCACAACTACTCTTTCTTTGACACTATTCCCCTGCAATTTAACAATACCTAATCTTTTCTAATTGTTCTATTAGTCCCACCAATCATTCACGTGATCTCATATAGCCCTCAATAATGACGTCGCCTAACCTCTATTTATGTAATCTACAACAGAGAAAGGGAGCAAATGCATGGAATGGTTCCCTCGATAGCACAAGAATAATCTCAACAGCCAACCAATGACAACAGGACTAACCACTAACCGTGTGTTACAAGCAGCATGCTGCTCAATATATATTGCTTCTCATCAGGGTAGTAAGGGTTATAAATGCAATTACAATGCTGTATTATGACTCTGTGCCTGGTGGTTGCCTTATGTGAAGCCTTATGCTCAGTACAGTAGGCCCAGTAGCCCTAAGTTGTTCATGGTGGCAAACCAGTAGTAAACTGTACGCGTGATTGATTTACTGTGGCAGATGTAGAGGGCATAGGTCTGAAATGTTTAACATGAAAACTTACTACAGTAGCAGTAAGCTTTGCTTATTTACTGTGAAAAACATAGTAGGCAAGGGTGTTGGTGTTGGGTACTCCCCTGACAAACCTTGGGCATAGATGATTTGCCCAGTGATAATCCTAACTAGATTTTCTTAGGAGGGGTTACGCATTGTTTTACTAACTGTAAATTTGTACATACTTGTAATTTTTTGCGTAGCATATAGCTGTGGGTATATTGAAGGACGTTTTTGGTTTAACCGTACAGCTTTAGCTGCCTGCCAGGCTCCCCTAATAACAGAAAAACAAAATTCGTACCAAGATAGGCATACATACAAGTGCTTTTGGGCAGCTGTTGATGTGCTCAAGTGTCATTCACATTCTGCTTCCGATCACGACAGCATGGGGAAATGTCTGAGGCCACCTCGGCCTCTATTCTATATGATTTGGGTTCTATTGCA
Source organism: Lissotriton helveticus (assembly GCF_964261635.1). NCBI lineage: Eukaryota > Metazoa > Chordata > Amphibia > Caudata > Salamandridae > Lissotriton > Lissotriton helveticus. The sequence continues at coordinate 402,326,870 of NC_136061.1, forward strand.
CATACCACATGTTTTCATCTGACTCAAAATGAAAACACTTCAATGGCAGGATTAGTAGACCAGCTCTTTTAGTTTCCCTTTTTCTCCTTTTAATATGTCCTCTTTCCTTTCTTTACTCTTTTATTTTGATTTCTTTTTTAAAAGCACCAGGCAGCTTCCCGGATACTGCTATTGGACCATTTTTTGCTTCCCAATCTATTTACAGTGCAGGGCATCCCATTCGGCATTTGCCCCTAAACCAGGTGTCTTAGATTTAAACAAACAAAAGGTGATGAGAGGAATGCTTACAATTAGCGTAATCACTCAAAATTACACAGGGTAGTATTCCAACGCATTGTTATTTTGCCTACTATGTCATATCACTTTAATTAGTCTTTATTCGATATATTTCAATCATAAAAGACATTTTTCAAAATAAAATAAAATGCGTTGTTTTTTATCCCACCCCACCCCCCCACCCCACAGAAATACAGAATCCACATAAGTTAATACAATAAATAAGCAGAAAAAAGCAAAATAATAAAAATCTTCCTATCTCATACTATTTACACTACTACTATGTATTCTACTTACATCTTTACACAATCTTACAATATCCTATTTACATTTTTACATAATCTTAAAATATCCAGCTAAGTTCATTAGAATCCAATCAAATAAGGATAGAAGAACAACAACTATATGTTGAAAATTACATATTTTATCACGTAAAATGTAACTTAAAAGAGATTTAAATAAATGCAAACTGTACGGCATTGAATAGCAATCCTAACTTATTCCAGACAGGTTTTGCGTGCCCGAATTATCCACATCCAGTGAAGGAACTTTGCCATAGCTATAACAACAGGCTGGGAGGAATCTGTTCTTAAAATCCTGACAGCCTCATTTGACGTCTTTATACCTAACTGGATGCAAATTGGTTTGAGCCATGATTGTCTCGGTATTCTATATTCAGGGCAGGCAAATAACACATGACCAATGTTTTCATTATGGTCCGGACAGAAAGGGCACCTTGGAGTTTGTGCTTTATACCATTTCACTGTTAGGGCATTCAACGGGAGTGTCCCCACCCTCATCTGATGGTACCTCTTCCGGTCCCCTGGGACCGTAATCCAATCCCAGTATAATTCGAGGGCCGGTGAGTGCTTGAGCTCCAAATAATCATATGTAAAAGAACGGTCAATATGATTTCTAAAGCACTTAATCTCCACCATACTCCAGTAGAGTTCACGAAGTATCTTTTTTGGTGGAAAAACACTATTTAGCGGATCATCCCACATTTGGGATAAACCCAGTGCCCTATATAGAAGCTTAGCCTCTTTCAACCAGACTATCTTATTAGCAGTATCTAGGGATCTCACCTCCAGGAAGCCTTGGGCATACTGGGAGAGCTCAGGAGTTGTCCATAGCCTTCTCCAGTAGGCCACAATTCTATACTTGGCTATGTCACTAAAGCTATAGATTCCCAGATCATACTTTAAAGGTATCAATGGGGTTGACATTGGTAGCCCAGTAATGTTGCGGAGAAATTTATTCTGTGCTACCGTCAACTTATTCAGATTACTGGACCCCCATAGTTCTGCTCCATAAAGAACAGCTGCTCCGACCTTAGCATTGTAGATTTTTAAGACAGGTCTAATTGGTTTAGTGTGAGATGAAAAAAGCTCCTTTGTGAGAACTCCTGCAAGTTGAGCATGCTTTGTGTCTAGTTCGTTTATATGGTGTTTCCAATCTAGATTGTATGACAGATTGATACCAAGGTACTTAAAGACCTGGGTCTGCTCAAGCTGGACCCCATCCATAATAACTCTGCCTCTAATGTGTTTTCGTTTGTGCATAACCATAAATTTAGTTTTGCTGGTGTTAATTACAAGACCATGATCCTTGCAAAATCCTTCAAACACCCTAATGGCCTTTTGTAGCCCCTGCTGCGTCTTTGATATCAGCAAGGTGTCGTCCGCAAACATCAACAGGGGGATCGGCCTTCCTGCCAACCTAGGGGCATCCGTGGGCTTTTGTTCAAAATAACCGATCACCCTGTTGATGTATAGCGAGAAGAGTGTTGGTGCAAGCACGCACCCTTGACGTACACCCCTCGCTATGGGGAACTTCTCAGTAGTACTACCCCGCTGATTCCATCGGACTTGTGCAAAACTATTTTCATGCATCCTAATCAATAAAGACAGGATTTCTATTGGAATGCCCTGATCGTGTAGGATATTCCACAGTTTGTGGCGGGGAACTAAATCAAAAGCTGATTTTAAATCAACGAAAGCTGCAAAAAGCATCCCGCCTTCTAATAAAACTGTGCGCCAATATAATAAAACAAATCTAAAAATTTGATCAATAGTGCTGGTATGACTACGAAAACCAGCCTGCAGGGGAGATAATATATCATAGTCATCTATCCACCCATGAATTCGCTGTAATAATAGCCTTGCCACAACTTTTTGCATGCATGCAATCAGGCTAATAGGCCTGTAATTGCCTGGATCCGAGCATGCCCCCTTTTTAAAGATGGGGATAATCTCGGCTCCTTTCCAGGTCTCAGGGATAGGCGAGCCCTTTGCAATAGCGTTGGCTAACAGCTGAATATAGGTGGCCCATAGATCCTTGTCATGCATAAACAAATCTGCAGGGATAAAATCTAGGCCCGGGGCTCTGGCTTTAGGTATACAGCTCAGAGTTTTTAGGATATCATCTTTTGAAAAGACTAAGGGGCTCTCGAGGATATCTACAGAAGCTAGACATTCCTCTTCGACTTCATCCTCAGCAGAAAAGTGGGTAGAACAATGGGATACCCAGGCTTCTGGTAACACATGGTTAATGGGTTCTCCTCTACTAGACCCCCTTCCCCATTTAACGATGTTCCAGAAGGGTGTCATGGATCTTTCCCTACTGGCATCAAGTAGGTCCCTCCAATAGCCTTCCTCCCAATCCCTTTTTGCACTAAGTTGCACTTTTTTGTACATAACTCGGGCCTCCCTTATTTTAGTTTTGTCTCGAGTTTTTACCGCATCTGACAGTAGTCTATAGGCAGTCCTGCAGGACTTGTCATACCACTGATCCTCCTTTCTAATTGGTCTACGTGGCTTTTTCTTAGCTTTCTTTACAAAAAATAATTTTAAATTGTTAAAAAATTTATCGTGGATCCTGCTAATTTCAGCTATCGGGGTATTATTTTCAAGTATATCCTGGACTTCTTGAATGGCCAAAGTTGTTAGATCCCTTATGGCTACCATGCTTTCCTCATTTGCTGCACAAATTGCCCATCTAATGTGTCTTTGATCGTTAGAAAGGTTTATCTGGACAGTTTCCCTCTCCTCCTCATTTGCCATCAGATCGAACAATTTAAAGGTTAAAATCAGTGGGTCGTGATCACTTTCCACCCTAGTCTCAACCCTCATATCAAGAACTTTCCCCCAATTCTCTTTATTAGTTAATATATAATCAATACGGCTTTGCGTAGTTCCATTAGAGAAAGTAGGGGCGCCCTGCTTGTCCGATGGCGTTCTTCCATTAGTGGCCCTCAGCCCAGACTCAACACATAATACTTTTAACTGTAATGCAGCCTCAGTCCATCTTTTGATGGGTATCAAGGAAAGCTGTGGGATTTCCCAAATGAAGTCCTCTTCAGTAGTGAGGTCAACATCCTGGTTGTCAAGTGGTTCAAAACAACAATTAAAATCACCACCAATAATAATATCAGCATTCAAACAGTGTTGATTTAATAGTATATCCAATAGCTCAACCGCCTTGGTGGATTTACCACCCGGTAGGCCCCTAGAGTAAATGTTAAAAATAAAGATGTCCCTACTTGGCGGTCGCTGTAGTTTGACCAGTAATATATCAGAACTATTGGTATCTATTTGTAACACTGTGTAGTCATTCCTCTGCTTAATCCATGTAACCAAGCCACCTTTTGCCCTTCCCCTTGAGCTCGGGGTGGCTGGAATAAAATAATGTAGATATCCCTGAATTGGATCCGGTTCTAACTGCCAAGTCTCCTGCAAAAGGACTATATCCTTAGAATCCAGGAAATTTAGCAGATCCTGTGATAAAATCTTGTTTTTTAACCCTGCCACATTCCAGGACAACAAGGTACTTTGTATGTCAGCATTGTCACTGGTAGGTTTTGTACTATTGGTTAAACCTTTACCATGTTGCTGAGTAAAAATATATTCACATGCATTACCTTCTATAGTACCCAGTTCAGGGGAGAGAATCTCATATGACTCAAGTATATCATTATTTGTAGTAAGTTTGGGACATTCAATACGCTGTTCGACATTAATCACATTACCAGACTCGACCTGAGTGCTACTTACATTGGTCAGAGCATCAGCTAGTCCAGTATTTAGACGGGTGCCCATTTCCCTAGCCTCAGAAGTGACAACAGGAATTAAAAATTTTTCAAGACTATTACCCAGTCAATCACAGTCATTTAGCCCTGATAAGGCATCATATCTATTACCTAGAACCATACCCCAGTCTTTTTGGGGAACACCTTGGCCTCTGTTGTTTCTCACAGTGTTCCACATAGGTCCGGGGGTCCTAGGAAAAGTCACATTCTCTTGCTCTCCATAGAAGAATTTTAACGTAAGGGGAACGACAGATCCTGCTCTTCTTTGGGGGGGATTGATATGTTTTAGGAGATTTGGCAGAACACCTGGATGGAAAAAAGTCACTATAACACAATCTCCCTTGAATACTTTCGGTCGATTTCCAATCCACGCCACCCTCTTAGTGGATTTAATCTCAGACGCAAGTTGATGTTTACCTCCTGGTGCCATTTGCATATTGTTTGTTAACCAATGGAGGGCTTTGCTGGACAAAGATTCCGGGGTTTCGGGTTGTGCATCTGCTGGCGAGGGAACATTTGCCAGAACCAGGACCACAGGAGACGCTTCCTCAATAAATTGGAGGGGATCTGTTTCCTGACAGTTTAATGGCAAGTTTTTGGGTCCTGATACCCCGGCAATGTTTGGAGGTCGAATAATAGGATGAGTTTCATTCCCGACTGTACTTTCTGGGAGCATAGGACTGTTCTCCTTTTCTATAGAGCTCTTTGCCTTAGGTTCAATTGATTTTGCCATTTGTGTCACTAAAGTATTGACCGTCTCAGCCCCTTCCACAGCTTTGACTTGAAGAATAGTCATCTTTTTTACCTCCGCATTCAATTTATCAATCTTGGCGATCAAAGGCTTAATGATAGTTTGGATTTTGGAATCAATAATGTCTGCTATTTTCTGAAGCAAATCATCTTCGTTATAGCTTTTTTCATGATTGCTTTTATCAAGGACATTAATATCACCATCATCTAAAGTTTTTGACTTGTTTTGCCCTGTTGGAGAAACATTTTTCCTCCTATTACTGGAACGTAACCCCATCCGTTTTTGATGAGTTCTCCTGTTTTTTCTCGTAGGTCGAGTTTCCTGCTCAGGAGAAGGTAAGTCATCAACATTATGCACCAGAATCTCATAGTCATGTTCAATATTTACTCCTTGGTCTAGTGGCATAGCATTAGCGGCATCATCCAGATTAAGACTAATCTGATCATCCAAATTTGGAGTAGGATGAACCGTGATGTCTATTAGGTTTGGGGTATCATCCAGTACTAGAGAACCTGAATGTTGAGGACTTTGAATTGGGCTTAGTAACTGTAAGTCAGGCGACTGACTTAATCCCAATGATTCTCTTCTGTCTTTATTTATTTTAGTTATGACTTGAAGCATGTAGTTTTCAATGGGCTTAGAGTTGACTGTAGGCTTAGAGCTAGCAGGAGGCTGTTTTTTAGAATTCTTTTTAGACATATTAAGATTATATAGTCGATTGTCCAGGGATTATATAAGCTTTACCAATACACACCGGATACTTGAATAGAGCCTTACGTAATGACACTATATAGTAAAGTCAGTAAAGAAAGGGAATTTCTTACTTGCTTGGGTTGCAGACATTAGAGGGGTTGCCCAGTCCAGTCCCGGCCAGTCTAGGACTGTCTAAGACTGTCCCGCCCTTGTCCCGGGCTTCTCCCGCGCGCGACTCGCGTGTGCGAGAGGCGTTCCCTGCTGATAAGGCGCCTCCTGGCGCGTAGGCGTCGTCACCCCCGCCGCGTCCACCCCCGGGGCAGCTGGGTGATGTAGTTCCCCAGCTGCTGCTGCACCGGGTGGATAGCGGAGGATGGCGGTATGGGCGCTGCGCTTCTGGCCGTTTCCCTCACGGCGCGGTTTGGCAAGATTTCGGGCTGTGGGCTGCAGCAACAGGCAACGAGATGGCCGTTTCCCTCACGGCAAGTACTGCGGCGTTCCGAGTGTCCCAGGAGCGCTTCGGCGCTCCCTGCTGATAAGGCGCCTCCTGGCGCGTAGGCGTCGTCACCCCCGCCGCGTCCACCCCCGGGGCAGCTGGGTGATGTAGTTCCCCAGCTGCTGCTGCACCGGGTGGATAGCGGAGGATGGCGGTATGGGCGCTGCGCTTCTGGCCGTTTCCCTCACGGCGCGGTTTGGCAAGATTTCGGGCTGTGGGCTGCAGCAACAGGCAACGAGATGGCCGTTTCCCTCACGGCAAGTACTGCGGCGTTCCGAGTGTCCCAGGAGCGCTTCGGCGCTCCCTGCTGATAAGGCGCCTCCTGGCGCGTAGGCGTCGTCACCCCCGCCGCGTCCACCCCCGGGGCAGCTGGGTGATGTAGTTCCCCAGCTGCTGCTGCACCGGGTGGATAGCGGAGGATGGCGGTATGGGCGCTGCGCTTCTGGCCGTTTCCCTCACGGCGCGGTTTGGCAAGATTTCGGGCTGTGGGCTGCAGCAACAGGCAACGAGATGGCCGTTTCCCTCACGGCAAGTACTGCGGCGTTCCGAGTGTCCCAGGAGCGCTTCGGCGCTCCCTGCTGATAAGGCGCCTCCTGGCGCGTAGGCGTCGTCACCCCCGCCGCGTCCACCCCCGGGGCAGCTGGGTGATGTAGTTCCCCAGCTGCTGCTGCACCGGGTGGATAGCGGAGGATGGCGGTATGGGCGCTGCGCTTCTGGCCGTTTCCCTCACGGCGCGGTTTGGCAAGATTTCGGGCTGTGGGCTGCAGCAACAGGCAACGAGATGGCCGTTTCCCTCACGGCAAGTACTGCGGCGTTCCGAGTGTCCCAGGAGCGCTTCGGCGCTCCCTGCTGATAAGGCGCCTCCTGGCGCGTAGGCGTCGTCACCCCCGCCGCGTCCACCCCCGGGGCAGCTGGGTGATGTAGTTCCCCAGCTGCTGCTGCACCGGGTGGATAGCGGAGGATGGCGGTATGGGCGCTGCGCTTCTGGCCGTTTCCCTCACGGCGCGGTTTGGCAAGATTTCGGGCTGTGGGCTGCAGCAACAGGCAACGAGATGGCCGTTTCCCTCACGGCAAGTACTGCGGCGTTCCGAGTGTCATATCAGTTTGGACCCAGTCATAGGCAAATTGGTCTTGACACTACTTAAATAGGAACAGTCCAGCCTGAACCGCAAGGCACACAATCAAGAATGCAAGCAATCCTGAACTGGAACACAAGCAATCCAAGACCGGTGTCACCCTGATGGAGGCTCTTAAGTTGGTTGGTTACATTGGTACAATGAGCACAGCACCCATGTCTGGTCATACCCTTTAAACTTAGGGGGTACAAGAAACACACAGAAGGTGATGGGAGGAAAGCTTGCTATTTGTTTGGCCGCTGGTGATCACTCGGGGTAGCATTCCAACCCATTATTCTTTTGCCTACCATATCATGTCAGTTTGGACCCTGCCATTTGGAAATCCATCTTGACTCTGCTACAATAGGAACAGTCCAGCCCGAACTGCAAAGCCAGATCGTCCCCAAACTGGAGCTCAATCAACACAAGACTGGTTGAGGTTCTTGAGGCGGCTGTAGCTTAGTTCCAGTTGCACAGTGAGCACAGGCACTCATGTCTGGGTATATCCTTGCGACTTATAGTGGTACATCAAACATACAAAAAGTGTTTGGAAAATCCTTGCAATTTGTCTAACCACTGGCAATCACTGAGTGTAGCATTTAAAATCATCATTATTTTGCCCACCATGTCACTTCAGGTTGGACCCTCCCATATGCAAATCAGTCTTGACCCTGCTGCAATAGGTATAGTCCAGCCCAAACTGCAAGGCACACAAGCTGGAAGATAAGCAAACCAAGAGCGGGTCAGTTGGGTGTAGCTTGGTTCCACTGGCCCAAAGAGCATGGGACCCACATCTGTCAAACTTTGCCACTTTGGGAGATACATCAGACAAATGAAGGGTGATGGGAGGAATGCTTGCAATGTGTCTAACCACTGGCAATTGCTCGAGGTAGCATCCAAGCCCATTTTTCCTTTGCCCACCATGTCACCTCAGTGTGGACCTAGACATATGCAAATCAGTCAGGACCATGCTCTTCCAGTAGGAAGAGCAAGGCCTGGTACTCCCCAAACTGGAACACAAGCAACCCAAGACTAGTTTTGTTCTGATTGCGGCTGTTCAGTCGGGTGTAGCTTGGTTCCAGTGAGCACTGGACCCACGTCTGGCTGTGCCCTTGCCACTTAGGGTGGTACGTCGAGCACACAATTATAGACTGTGCATATCATATTATTGTTTTATTGTTCCAAGAAGATACATTGCTTCTAAATAAATGTGGAAGTCATGTTGGAACGTTAAATGAAAGACGCAGTATGTGCAATACTATCCCAATATTTCCACCCTCTGCTATGTTTAATTTATTGCTTATTGTTTATTACAAGCACATGCATGCAACTTTAATGCGAAGAAATGTTTTCTTTTTTTATATTTTTATTCCACATGCCTGTTGAGTTTGTGTGTTTTAGTATATGAGTTAGTGGGTGCGTGCAAAAATGAGTCAAATGGTGGATGAATGGATGCATGAGGGAAAGGATAAGTGATTGAGTGCGTATAGGATGTTATTGAGTGCTTAAACTCGCTAGTGACTGAAGCCAGACCTTTGTACATAGCCAGTGTGCGTTTCTGTTGTAACATGAGAGATACAGCGCTTTTTCTTGGATTCGTGCAATAATTTTTAAGTTTGTACTCAGCTGAAAATGGTGGGCCAAAAACATAAGTTGGCATCTACGTTATTTGGCTTGGGTGCCGTTTGGGGCTTTAGAAAACATCAGTCTGGAGCCCTGTGACTTGCTGATGAGAAATACACGTACACTGCACTCCAGAAATTACATCTTCCCTGATTAGGACTATCGAATTACCTTATTGTTTTAGGGCTTATATCATAAGACTTGATTTTTGTTTAGTTGTTTGTAAAGTTTACAAAACTGTTAACATTTAAAATGTTTCTCAGAAGCTTTCATGTCAGCCACCCATTGTCTGACAATATAGACATGTGTAAGTGTTTTCTTACAGACCAATCCTGCTGAGTTACCATCTTTGCCCTTAGTTATAATTAGGTCTCCCAATTTTATAGTATTTTTTTTATATTTCCTTCTGTATTTATCCATATTTATTTTGGGTTTTCTGGAAAAATGAAGCTGAAATTAGTATATTTCCACATGTATTTAACCGGTAAATATGCACTCATGCTTGAATGCCTACTAGGTTTCAATGTTGTGAACCCCCACAGAAGATAAATCAATGCACTTATATAAAAATATGCATATTTCAGTATCAACCTTGTGCATATCTACTTCTGTTAATGCCTCTTTACTAAACATTCTATCTTTTTTAGCACTCTTACCTACCAATCCACACAGCTATTGTTGGCCTGGCAGCCATGGCAGACAGTATTTAGAATCACTCAAAAAGCAACCCAATTTCTGGTTTTATCCACATTTAAAAATAAATACAGACAAGAAAATAAATGTTTTCGGTCTGTTTTTATCTGTAAAAATTAGTAAAAACTGAAAAAGGGAGTCTGAGTTATAAATTACTAACATTAAAAGTGTTTTCCAGCCTTTGCATTTTTCTGCATTGAGCTGTAGAACGAGGGACCAAAAATATGGGGAAGAAAGCTTCCAAGAGAATTTTAAAAAATGAAATGCATTTCAACATTACGACCAAAACATTACAACGGAAGACTCAAAATATCATTCTTTACTTTTCAAAAGTGTTTACATGTGATGTCTTAAGGGTCAGGAGCCATGTGACATCACTTCCTATATTGTCATTGGGGTAAATGGGCCAGTGATGCGACTTCCAATCCGGCATCCCCCTGGTGAATTGACACCCTTCGATTAAAAAAAGAGAGCGGGAACACGTATTCAGGTAGACGTTACTCGCACCCTGCTGTGGTGGGTACCGTCCGGGTTGTTGCCACACACAGGGCATCTAGGCACTAGATTCCAAGTTCCTGGTAAAAAGGAGAATGTATACTACTACCCAGGTAAAGTCAAGAGGGCGATGAGTTTTAAAAAGGTATAGCTGTAGGGAACGGCCGGGTATTACTTGGAGGTGCTGATGAAGCGAGGGTGATTAGCAGTAGCGACTGGAAAGTCGGGTGTGATGATCAGGATGTTTGATTTCTTGTATAATGTTTTATGCCTCCATGGCCTAAGGTCGCCGGTACGTGGGGAGAAGCGGGTTGCTTTGCTAACACCCAAGCGTGCACTGCAGGCTTGCATGCATAAGATGCGGCCTCTCCACATGTTATGATACTTGGTGGGTTAGGAATAGAGCTGGAGTTTAAGTACACCGGGCCCGTTGTGACTTTACATGCTTCCTGATTGCAGGTGCCAGCGAGTGACGGGATCCGGCTAACCATGGAGAGCGCCCTGACGGCCCGGGACCGGGTCGGAGTTCAAGACTTCGTCCTGCTGGAGAACTTCACGAGCGAAGCAGCGTTCATTGAAAACCTCCGGAAGCGATTCAAGGAGCACCTCATCTACGTGAGTAGCACCGCTGTGTCCCTGCACGCACGCGGCACGAGTTCGTTATGACATCATGTGTATTGCAGTTGAGTCTGTGCTCGCGCAGCGTCTCGAGATGGCGCCCCGTGTTTACCTTCAGCGGGTCACGGTGTTCTCGTTCCAGGTCCTTGGCTGTTGCGTCGAGTGGCGCCGGAGGCTGCACGTGTCAAGGTCTGTTGGCCTCCTTGCTGTGTAAACGTCAATAGATCTTTATTCGAGTTACTTCCTGGCCCTGGTCTTGTCTAACCGTCGGAAGTCGGCCCCGGCACTAGGTTACCTGGTCCGCTTCTCTGATGCTAGTGTTACTGCGGTCACAGACTTCCTGGCCCCTCTCATTTCTTTTCTTTCTGTCGTTTTTTTCTGTTGAGCATTGAATGCATTATTGGGTTTGCAGACGCTTACACATACCGAATGGAATGAAATGACGATGACTTTCCCTTTGCACCGAGAAATGGTGTCCGTGTTTTCCTTTTTCCAGTTAGTTCTCTCGTAATATAAATAGTCTGGCTGATTTTTTTTCTTTTTGTGCAAGAGAGAAGGTATAGCTTACTTCTTCATGGTAGTGTGGCTACTGCTGCAATTCACAACCTTGTTGCGTGGGACTGTGCGCCACCCTGTATTGGTTTGTTCTTACTGTCACACAAGGCGTCACCTTATTGTATGGGGCAGTATACCTCCATGCTGTGTGGGGCAGTGTGCAGTTATATTCCGCGGGGCAGTATGCCAGCCTCTTGACACATTCTGTTTGAGGTTTGCTCTTTCACTTAGCTGTATCACACAGTTTGTCCACCTTGTTGTGTTTGGCAGTGTGTTGGCATGTTGAGTGGGGAGGTGTGTTGCTGTATGTTGGGGTGTGCTGTCATATTGTGCTGGGCAAAAGATAGTTGAATTAATAAATGAAAAATGTAATTCAGATAAGCTGTAAAAAGAGATTAGTTAAATACAATTAGAGAGTCAATCAACAGAAAATATAGGAACTGTTGTAATCTATTCCTATTTCACCCAGGTACTTAAGCTCATTTGTCCTCTGTGGTTACCTTTGCTCTTATTATCCCCACTATGGACTATACCATTTCCCTAATTCCATTTCTCCTTCTACCACCCTTCTCTTCTTCCCAAAGAATATGGTTGGAATGTTCCTGTAGTAGGACGAATGTTCCTCTTCTCTATGTCCTCTCTCTTTCCCCAGTTCCATTTTGTCATCTGTCACCGTCGAATGTTGTGAGTGCACAGCTCACTGGAAATGGTGACCAGCAATTAACTCACCTTGTTTTCTTGTGAAGATCTTGTTTATTTATCATAACAGAAACCTCTTTGGTAATTAACTTTTGTTTGACAAACATCGACACCCCAATACTTTACTCAAAACTGCAATTGAAGAACATCTATTTGGAGTACCTGGAAAAACTTTTTTTAAAGCTTCACGTGTTCCAGGAAGTTGTATCCACATAAAGACGAAGAGCAAGAGTCAGAAACGTCTGTGAAAGTAGATACGTTCCAGTTCAAAACAGAAAAATCTGATGACTTTATATCATGATTTGTAAATCTTACAATTCAGAATTTGAAAATCTGGTGAATTAATATATTTATTTGCAGTCATGTATTGTGTGCCTTTAAACATAATACGCCTATTAAAGTTCCTCTATTGCTATTGTTAAGCATTGCAGAAGATTTTCCAAAACTCAAAAATCTGCAAACCTTAGAGAACTTTGAGGTCTCCGTTCCTTATTAATTCTGTTATTTTCACCTTGGACAGATCTGCTTGCAACCAAAGGCTGTAATGCAAAAGATAAAGTGTTCTCAAACTTCTGCTTAGCTGTTCTTATGTACTACATTCAATTAAGCCTGTATGAGAAATTCCTTTTGAGAGAAATTAGTTTCAAAGAACCAGTTATCGATCCAGGATTCCCCGTTCAGCAACTCCAGCAGTGTAACCCAGTCGTAATATGGTATGCGAAACAATATTACCTCCCCAATACACCACTGAACATTCAGAGCAGGCTTCAAAACTAACTGTACCCTCATACAACAACCATGTTAATTCTTTCAACAGGACCATTCCTGTTTAGAGAGTGTAATTCTGTCTGTGTATTCTTGATACCGTGTTCATTGTTTATGTTTCTGAGAAGTAAATTGTACACTGTTATCTCTCATAATCGTAATAAACAGAAAGAACAGGGGGTCTAAAAGCCAATAATGTAGCTGGCTGGCTTCAACTCCTCATCAAGTGAGTCGGAACACAAGTCGCGTAGAAGCCCACAAGGACAGAAAAAGCAAGCAAACAGAGAGCAAAAGACAAGTGATTACTAGTGAGATCCAAAAACAGCTAAATTGATTCCCATCAATGTATCGCAGTGATCAATTTTCTCATTTGGTCATCCATCTATCGGGATGGTATGTCTCTTGATCATAGAGACTTGTTGCCATACCCACGATAATTGGCTGGATTGGATCAGACCCACAATCACTTTAGACCAAAAATATGTTACTAGATAGTAGATCACAAGGGAATTCAGTGCAGTGCAAAACACAAAAAAGTGGTGAGTAAAATAGGGTGATGAGGCGGAAAAAGGGGGAACTTTTTATTAGGATACCGACTCACCCCCTAGTTAAAAACAGAACAGTGCAAGAAGTAGTTTAAACAAATAACTGCAAAAAGGCCAACATGTTTCAGCCAATAGGGAAACAAATACCTCGGCTTTTTCAGGGCCTCTGCTCTAAAACTTTGCTACTGCGAAACAGGGTGTATGCTAACAAAAAGTGAAAACTTATATTTAAACAGGACTTTTGATAGTGTTAATACAGACAAAGATAAGAGGTTGGATCAATTACAACCTACTTGTACTGATCCTCCGCATCAAGGAATGCAGATGACATCTAGAAAACAATTGAATTGTATAACATGTTACTAGAAAATCGCTCTCTTTGCTTTGTTCATGTAAGTTCGTGCCAGTTCAAAACAATTCCGTATGCTCACCCAGCTTGACCGCGGACTGGTCCTCACCTCACCTGGACCAAGCTCAGGAAATGGAGTCCCCGCTCTGTGAAGGTAAAGCAAAGGGAAAGCATAGAGTAAAGAAAGGAGAACTAGAGCTTATTAGTCCTTTGCATACTCATTCTATAGCGTCTCCTATCGTCTATCCTTCTCAGAAATTTGCCAATTCTAGAACGCCACAAGGCTTAACCCAAGAATTCTTCACACTGAATACGCCTACAGTTTGAATTTTAAGATATAGACTTCCAAGAACAGAATATCCATTCATATAGAGGTCTTCCCAACAATTTCATCATGTCCTCATATCTATTGTAACACGTAGCTAAGAAAAGTTTTATACTCAAGATGGAGTAGAGAACATCCTTCATAGATTAGAAAACAAAAACCAATTCCGGAATATGGGATCCTAAGATGGCTCCATATGCAGTTCAGTAGCCTTAATATAACCCCCAACAAAGACTTGGGGCCCTTCAGGATAATGCTAGTACTTCTCGTTAAAAATACCCATGTTACCAGCTATTCCACACTGCATACAACAAAGTATTTGCTGTAAAGGCCCACAGCTAGCCTATCTGTCCGTCGTTGCCTCAGACGGATCCTGAGTCAAGGGGGAGGCAACGAACGGCTCAGGCAAGGCGTTTATATTGGCCAACAGAAAGGCTCGAATTTGTCATTCTGAGGCACGCCCCCTGACACCCAGCGACACTTGCATCACAAATAACCTGCCGTCAGGTAGCTTCATAAAAATTGTATGCGTCCTTATTACAACCCAAAATACCTTGTGTAGAACATAAGAACCGCTTGTTGCTCGAAACGCCTGTTACAATACTTCCGCACGTAGTCTCTCATAATCGAACTGGGAAAGATCTCTACGGAAACATTTTGTAAAAATTCTCCACAACAGCATCACTGTTGAGATGCCTTACTGAATTAGCTCTGCCCATTTAGAAATAAAATCGATCAGAACTAAAGTATAAATCTTTACGTGACACCAACTTTCATGGGATGAAAATCAGTCCATGGCAAGATCTTACTGAGGGCTATGGGGAAACCTGGAATGATTCAACTTTACACCTTGTAACTTTAATGTTGTATCTGAGTTTAAGAATTGAGAACAACACTGTACAAACCCTGAAATGTGAACATCCACCCACAGCCACCAAAACGTGGCTCTAACCTTTTAAGATACTGTCTCGCCCCCCATGCCCAAAATTAGCCAAAGCAATCATCTTGGTAAATGGTGTTAGGAGGAATAAAATAATTACCTTTTGTGAGACCACTTTCTCAACACTTAATCCGTCTGTTAGTTTTTCAGAAAACTTGCAATCTTAATACCAAAAGCTTTTCTTTAAGCTAGTCTTTTCTCAAGTGTTTTCTAACATTCGACAGCACTGCACCATTTTTAATTTCATCAGACCAAAATCTCAAACTAGCCACTTGATCTAAACTACTTGCGGCATCCTTACTGGTAACCACAACACCTTCAACAGATTTGGAATCCATGAACTCCTTGTTGGCCGTAAATAAAGTGGTAGGATCCTCTCTGACATTTGACACACCAGAAATATAAGAAACATGAGCAAGCAAATGCTTCCTTTTCAATAGTGGAATATCTGGACGGCGCACAGTACAAAGATCTGAAAGTAAAAGCAACAGTGTATTGTTGTCTAGACATCATTTGGCTAAACACAACACCAGCATCCTGATTATTGGTTTTTACTGTTAAAATATTCGTTTGGGGGGGGGGGGGGGAGGGAAGATGGCCGGGTGATAAGACGCACAGTGTGCTCCTTTGCCAGCCCAGTGTGATCTGTGGCCATCTGACACCACTAACCCTACTGAATTCGCTGGTAACCACTGGTGAGCCACGAGAATCACTCAAGAGGGGCCCTGTGGTGCCTAGTGGCACAATGTACTCACGGTGGGAGCCATTGGAAGGTGTCTGGGGAATCACGTTCCGCTCAGAAACTGGTGCTCGGGCCCAGTTGAACGGGGATCAGACACCTGAGAATCCCCCACGTTGACCAGGCAGTGTTTTAGCGATGGGAGATGCGACCTAGAGGAGCAATGAAGAAGCAATTGACAACAGGGGTGGTGCTACAAGAGTCATATAAGGCAGGGGACTGAGCGAAGAGTCATGACAGTATAGACCCTGGGACCCACTGAGCAGAGATGTTGGGTCCTTAGTAGACCGCAGAACTGGCAGTGTTTTGTGGCCAATATTGTAGAAGCAGGAGAGCGCAAGGGGAGTCTGACTACTTGCTTAGCCTCAGGCAAGAAAAGGCCTAATAGCAGATCTTCTGGAAACTGAGTCTATACCTGCATTGCACCAGGTGAGCTGGGCAGCAAAAATATAGCTTGGCCAGATTAAGATTTCCTGGTCAGGGAGCCCAAGAAGCTGAGCAGACCAGGAGAGGGCCTATTAAACTTATTAGTGGGGTTTCACTGATAACGTAACCCCCTAGGATTCCCAAACTAAGTAGTCTCAATGAGAAGTTGTACATGCACGATTCAGGCTAGGCACTGTAGAGCTACACTCTTGGTTACAGTGCCACTGTACTGGGTAACCTATATATATAGGCCTAGCGGTGCACAATGCAGGTCTGCCAGTGATGGAAAATTCTGGTCTCATCGGAGCCTAAGGGAGCTTGGAACGCGGAACATGTGAGTTTTAAGTGGGGACACATTGGAGAGCTCCTGGATCCCCCACAGGATTAGGCTTCCCGCACTCTGACCCTCAGAGAAACAGTGCTGCAAAGGCCCCAAGGGGACAAGCAACAGGCAGCGGCCAGACATGAGACTCTACCATCAGAGACATGCTGTCCTTTACGGGGTCAGCTAAATAGGACTCTGTATCTAAAGACGGTGGCAACTCACCACCATGCAACTCCACGCTTTTGGAGGACAGCACTTTATAAGAATCACAAATAACATGCACATTCATGGCATAACTTTTCCAGGGCCTACACGATGAGCTTAAAGCATTGAAACATTAGGTCAGACAGGATATCCAAATGCTCAAGCAAGACTTCTGTGATGTTGGAGACAGAGTCTCTACTTTAGAAAATGCAGGAGATGCTGAGAAAAAAGCGGTCCGTGGTGCTGCAACATAATGTCCTATCACGTAAAGACCAAGTATCAAAATCCAACCTCCTACTGAAGGAATATGAGAGCTGCTCAAGGCCACAGAATATCTGTAGGAAAGGGGTTCCAGGGTACCTGGAGCAAGAGGAGCATTGAAGCATATGTTAAAGGACTGTTCCACAAGATCATGCACTGGACATTCTAACATGTCAGCTGAAAGAATTTCTACTTCTGGCCGCTAGGGAATTAAAACACATGACTTTTGGAGGTTACATAAGATTGCCCTATTTCAGGATCTATCTGCCATCACATTGTAAAAGCGACAGGAGTTTAAAGTGGTCACAGACTCGGAGAAGCGAAGAAATCAAATACAAAAGTGACCACCTTTTCTGCATCCTCTCTACATAGGAAGGTATCCAGCACCAAAGGAGACCATTAGCAGAGGCTTGTCATCTTCTCAATCTTGCAGATCCTCAATCGGACCATTGGTGTTGTGAAGGAGCGTCTCGAGTCACATCTCCAGACCCTGAAACCAGAGAGCTGGAAAAAGGGTTGAAGTGCAAAAGCAGCAAAGCCATCAAAGGAGGCATAAGAGTCTGAACGACAGGCTTTGCTATCATAGCTGCTCAGACGTGCCCAAGCCCTGGAGACCTGAAGGTGATGGAAACTGCAGTATAGACTCACTTTGAGCCTAGATAAGACAAAGTGGGGATGGCACAGGGGATTTGGCTAAAGACTTGACTAAGGAGTCGGTTGGAGGAGCAGTGGGAGGCAAGCACATTATGAGTAACAGGACAGCTTTATCTAAAAGTGAGCTAGTCACTAGCGCATTTGCCCAAGGTGTCCACATTGGTGGGGCAGAGTTTCATTCTGTTTATGTTGAAAAGGTCTTGGAAAGTTGCTCTTGGGAAGGGATACAGGTTAATGGTCACGGCAGGTAAACACATAACTGCATTCCAAACCATAGCAGCTGGCACAGAACATATCATGACCCTTCTATTATAGTGGGGGCAAGGTCTGGAGCTCTTACTGTTGTAACATGTTCCTGATATTAAGATACTGGGCTTAATGTTAGAGCCCTTAACACACCTGTCAAAAGCGGAGTAACCCTTTCTTTGCTACGATATTCTGGCTGTTAAATATGTCTCCTTTAGAATCATCTGGTAAAAAAGGATTGGCACAGGCTCCGATCTCGATGGTTCTCGTACCAGTATCTATCCTCGGACAGAAATAAAGTAGCAGGGTTGGCTATCCTGCTATCGAACACTTTAAGGGAAGGGTGAAAGATACAGTCTCAAAGATACCAGGGAGGTTGCCAGCTTTTAGTCTCACTTGAAGATTACACTCTCACAGTAGCACTTAACACAAGGACAAGGAAAATTGCTTAGAACCTCTATTCTACTTATGCTGAAAACTGTGTAGTCGCTGAGCGTGGTGATGTGCAGTGATAAGGATAGATCAGCAGGGTGGGGCAGAGAGATGGGGCAATGTCCTCTTCCTGTACGGAGTGGCTGACAGAAGTAAGCCTTAAACACACAGGGACACCTCAATCTGCTCACTAGAAGCTAAACACACACTTCTCAGAGACACACCAAAATGTTGCATGTATGGATTATTTTCTCTGCTCGACGCACATGCTGGTTCAGATGAAGACATTCGACATAGGGGTACAGTCTGTCAAATCATGCACAGACCCAGGCTAATATACAGTTACCCCGGGGGGGGGGTAGACTAGGAGTCAGCGACGCATATAGAGAAGAGGCTAAAAAGGCACTCATAGCCTACCTATCAATGTTGAAGAGGGGACAAGGATTCAGACCCTATGGGAGGCACTCAAGGCTGCTATATTAAGCACACTAATAGCTATTGCCACTAAAAATAACAAAGAGCACCACAATAATGGACAAAACTAATGAGATGCTACTGAATTTTAATAACCTTTCCAATGGAAGAATGCAGCAAATGAATGAGAGATTCTTGAATCATACTCGGACCCTGGTGGATATGAAAAAGGAGCTCGATATGGTGTTTCGAAGAATCAGAACTCTTAAAGGGAAATTTGCAAAACTATACCCGGAAGCTTTTAGCAGTGCAAGTGAGTGAAGTGATCCGGGAGTCTTGCAGGAGCTGTAGGGGCGACAGAAGACCGAAGCCTGCCCCCATCGACACCGGTGGATACCTGGCAAACTGCTGAGCCGCTTTTCAGGATAATACAGGCTGGGAGCCCCGATGTGAGATCAAGGACATACAGTACATACAGCCACATACTTCTCATGGACTAAAGCAGTGTTTCTGTAAAACTCTACTGGAAATATTTACAGGCGCACAGAAACTTAAGGTATTTACTTCTCCCACCCGCCTGTTCTCTTTTTAAGAAAATTCTAACTCCTTTGTTCAAAATGGCTGGGACCATAAAACTGTAGCAATAAATCCCCCCGTACCTCTGTTGTCCACGTGGCCCCTCTTTCAATCCACGGACAAGAACCTGGAATTACTAGACAACCTGTTCCCCAAGTTCAAAGAGCACCTCTCCAAGCTGCGGACCCCCACCCAGAATTCCGCCAGCACTATCACCCCTGATGTCGCAGCCACCACCTACTACACTTCTACCCCTAGCACCCAAGTAAATGGCCCACCTGCTGTTAACGCCCCCCACTCCCCAAGGACAGTCACAAATAACTCCACCGCACATACTAGCAGCCCCTCTAACATGACCCTTCTTATCCCCACTCATACCCCCTCCTCCTTCCCCCTTCAGGGGCCTCAGATGTTCAATCACTGACTGACCACTACCTTGACTCTATGAATACAATAGTCAATGAAGTCGCCCCTCTGCAACTGAAGAGAGTCTCCACCAAAATCTCTAACCCCTGGTATGATGACAGACTCAATGACGAAAGGCGTAATATGCGAATGGCAGAGCGCACCTGGAGATCGGACCCTTCAGCACTGCATCTCAAAAAGCTTAAGAACAAGAGAAATGCCTACTTTAGGAGAATAAAGCGCACAAAGTCGGACTTCTTCAGCCGCCAGTTGGACCAAGCGAAGAACAGGCCAAGAAAGCTGTTCGAGCTAATCAAGACCCAAACAAAGGCACAACCCACACAATCAAACAGCACAACAAACGACACCCCACATTGTGAAGCCTTCTCTGCTTTCTTTAAACTAAAGACTGACAACATAAGAAATGACCTCATCATGGATGTAAGCCGATACCCCAACCACACCAGAATGGCAGACACTCAACCTAAAAACAAAGCATCCTGGCAGTACTTCGATACCTATTCGGAAGAAGAAATACACAAACTGCTCTGCACCTTGAAGCCCTCTAATCACCTCACAGACCCTCTACCTGCTAATGCTGTAAAAGACTTTATCCCCTTGCTCCTCCCTCTCTGGACCAAGATCATCAACAGCTCTTTGCAACAAGGCCACATTCCAGACTCCCTTAAGGTGGGGCAAGTCACGCCTATACTCAAGAAACCTACAGCTGATCCGTCTGACCTAAACAACTATCGGCCCATCATCAATATCCCCACCCTGGCCAAACTGCTGGAGAAATGTGTCCAACTCCAACTAACAAAACACATTGATCAATTTGACCTCCTCAACCCTCATCAATCAGGCTTCAGAGCGAAACATAGCACGGAAACAGCTATGACACACATAATTGATGACGCCCTCCAAATTCTGGATCGTAATGAGTCCTGCCTCCTCATCCTTCTTGACCTCTCGTCAGCATTTGACACGGTCAAACATGAGAACTTGCTGGAGCTGCTAAGCACTAGAATGGGGCTATCGGGAACTGTTCTCAAGTGGTTTTCGTCCTTCCTTCACAATCGGTCTCAGAGGTTCAAGATCGACAATGTGCTATCTACACCTGTGCCTGCAGATCTAGGTGTCCCACAAGGATCCACCCTCTCCCCTACACTGTTCAACCTCGTTATGGAACCGCTCGCCACCTTGCTTCAAGCATCCAATGTTCAATTCCATATGTACGCCGATGACACACAACTCTATCTAAAGTTACAATCCCCGGAAGATATCAAACATCTGAATTCCACGCTTATTAACACCCAATCATGGCTGGCCGATAATCACCTCAAACTAAATGCTCTGAAAACTGAGTTCCTACTCATCACACCCCCGGCGAAAATCTCCACCACCCAAGCCTGGCTCAACAACCTAACAGCACTCAATGTCCAACCTACCATCGTGGACTCGGCGAAATCCCTAGGCATCACACTCGACGCCAAGCTCAACATGCAGCAGCACGTCAGCAAAGGCACAAAAGCAGCTAATTTCCAAATTAACACGCTGAGGAAAATCAAACCCTTCCTCCCGGCCAAAGACTTCCAAACTGCTGTACAGGCGTTAGTCATCCCTCGAATAGACTACGGAATTGCGGCCCTCAGCGGTCTCCCGCTATCCACAACAGCACCCTTAAGAGCCTCCCTGAACGCTGCCGCGAGACTCATTACTGGCTCTAGAAAGCATTCGCACATATCCCCAGACTTAAAGTCTCTAAAATGGCTGCCTTTTGAAGCCAGAATACAGCTAAAAATTGCAGTTATGACACACGCGGCCGTGCACCATAAGGCACCCAACTACCTCGCGCAAAAGCTGTCTATATCAGGAGGTTCGAGATCCAATAGGAGTACAAAAAATCTACTCCTGAAACCTCGTAGATTCCGGAAAGTGAAAACTTACAAGCGCTCCTTCTCAGGAATGGCACCCAGGATCTGGAATGCGCTCCCTCCTGAAACCAGGCTGATCTCCTCCACTGCACTCTTCAAGAAAGAGGTGAAAAAAATCCTTCTGGCCAAGATCTCCTGATCGTTATAGATGTTGGTTCAGAGACTCTGCATTGCTTTGTATCACTGCTCACCCTATCCCTTGGCACTATACTCTACTTGTTGGGGGCACTACTACGCTACTCTCTTACTACCGTCCAAGATATGATACACGCTGGTTTACTGATCCACCTGAACACCTCTGTAGTGGGATCAATGACTTGTGCTGTCCTATGTTACTTCCTTACCTGATTGTATATGGATTGGTTTTATGTATGTTTTTATTATCCATGTTATTACCATGTTATTGACTATTATACTGTTCCCATTATCTCTGTTGACTCCTACTGCCCCTACCCTGTCTTTGTGAAGCGCTCTGATATCTGTAAGGATCCTGTTCGCGCTATATAAAACTTTGAATAAA
The DNA here is from genome assembly GCF_964261635.1 of Lissotriton helveticus. Classification (NCBI taxonomy): domain Eukaryota; kingdom Metazoa; phylum Chordata; class Amphibia; order Caudata; family Salamandridae; genus Lissotriton; species Lissotriton helveticus. The sequence continues at coordinate 402,349,031 of NC_136061.1, forward strand.
TAAATAAAACCTACAACTTCACATACGAACGTGGGAAAAACAGCATAAGGAGTCAGGATCCTGCTCAAAGCCGTAGACAATGACAGGACAGAGTTTGCGCTGTTGCATGTAAACACTAATATCATGAGGGCAATAAGGTAGGTCTAGGTGGCGCTAAAATCACATATGATAATGAAAACTGAAGGAGGTGAGACAACATTAGAGGCAGACCTGATAAAAAAGCATTATCCAAAAAGTTTATGAGCAACTGCATAGGGCTAAAAATATACCAGAATTGGGTATTATTTTTTTTCTGGACGGGGTTACTCTGTCCGGGCTTTCAGATTCTCAAGCCTAGACTTTAGAGAACCTAATCACAACAGATGAAGTAATATCGGCCATAGAGAGATTAAAGTTGCAGAAATCACTGGGGTCAGATGGGTATTCTTCTCTATTTTATAAAACATACTGCTAGATCCTAGCACCTGTAATCATTCGTCTCTTTAATGCCATAGGGGATCTAAAAACCATAACTGCAACAATGCAAGAGGTGTCCATTACAGTCTTTTCTAAGCCAGGAAATGATCCCTTGTTATGCACCTCATATGGGCCTACGTCTTTTTTTAAACAATGTGAAATTACTCAAAAACATTCTTGCCAATAGATTAGGAACCTATATGCATGCTCTGATAGACCAAGGCCTGGCGGGATTCATACAAGGTCACAACTGCTACGATAACGCTAAATGCCTGCTTCACATAATTGACCAAATCCTCTCTGCAGTAGACATTGAAAAGACATTTGATTGTGTCCACTGGCCCTTAATTGCTCACCTCAATGCGACTCATAGGTATAGGGCCCACATTTCTGGCTTGGACATTTAGCAATTATGAATACTCCCAGGCAAGAATTAGAATAAATGGATTCTCCTTGAGCCTCCTTACTTTCCGGCGAGGAACAAGATAGGGCTGCCCGTTGTTGCTTCTATTCTATGCCATCTACAAGGAGACACTAGCTACTGCCAGATCTAGCAGACAGATTGACATATGTTAAAGGCGTACAATTAGGCGTAAATGAACATAGAATCAGCCTATATGCTGATGGCGTAATAAACGGCTTTCAGACCTCATGGCCTCAGTCCCCACTTCAATGTTGAATGCTCAGAACTTTGGAATAGCCTCTAGGTTCAAGATAGATGAACCTGCAAAAGTCATAGATCTTGAACCTATCAACACACCCATCTAACAATTCTCAATACAAAGGGGATAGTTACAGCATCCAATACTTTAAGGGTCACTTTGACACTGTCCTTAACTAAGACTCGATGAGTAAATTACAGCTTATTGATGAGGCATCTACAAAATGATTATTAGTCAGCTGGGACACCTGGCAGCCTTTAAAATGACTGCCTAGATTCTTGAGTGAAGTATAGACAGTTTTGTTTTGACCCCCCTGTTATATGTAATGTAAGGTGGATTTATACAGCACTGCTTCTCACCCATGAGAGTATCCAGGTGCTGTGAGTAGGTGTGTGGTGAGGCTGGTCCTGAGTACAGGCAGTCTCAATGGTACAGCAAGAAAACAAATTGAACGGCAGTTCTTGACAACATCCGGGTCCAGGTTGATGCAAGGCATTGACCTTACTGCAGCTTTTGACACCCTGTCTCCTTTGAGGCTGGTGAAGCGCCTCTTTGAGATAGGGATCGGGGGCACGGCCCTTGGGCTTTTTGCTCCTTCCTTAGTGAGCGGGCACAGGTAGTGAAAATGGGTCAATTTTACTCTGCTTCAATCCCTTTGATATGTGCACTTATTAATATCTACGTTGCCCCATTGGCCAAGGTCGTGAGATCCTTTGGATTTGAGGTGTTGTCCTATGCTGGTGACACATTAATCATGGTGTCCATTACCAACAGTATTAGGGAATCTGCCGCAAATTTTAAAAACTGCATGCAGGCATTCTCATCCTGGATGGTGGAAAACTATCTTAACCCCTTCGCTGCTGCCGTCGCACGAGCTACCTCCCTGGTGCTGCGCACGTCCAACGGCCGACGCGGCCGCACCCGTTTCTTCGAACGTTCAGCACTGGCGCTGAACGTTCGAAGCAGCAAACGGGTTAAACTGAATGGGGAAGAGACTGAGATTTTGATTTTTGGTAACCAACATGACATCTGGTCGAATGACTGGTGGCCTGACACTTTGGGCAGCTGCCCATCCCCTATACCCCATGGGAAGAATCTGGGGGTTATAGTGGACACATCTGTCCCTAAACTTTCAGATTAGCAGAACAGTGTCCACCTGCTTTGGATTAATAAAGCTTCTTAGAAAAATCTCCCAGTTCCTTTTCTTTGCATCATAAAAGCAGGCAGTGATTGCCTTGATAATGTCCAGACGTGATTATTGTAATGTCGACGGTGCGACGGTTACAGTTAGTGCAGAATGCTGCAGCAAGGCTGGTGATGGATTTGCCGAAGTACCACTCAGTGTCGGCTTCCCTCATCTCGCTGCACTGGTTACCTCTGGATCGAAGAATTCTCTTGAAGACTCTATGCCTTACCCAAAATGCCTATTACGGCTTGGCCCTGATGCCATTCAAGCAATGTTTTTTTTGTGGGTTTTTTTGTTGTTTTTTTTGCAGAGTTTTATATAGCGCGAACTAGAACCGAACCGAATCAGTTATCAGAGCGCTTTACATAGCACCAGTTACGTTACATGAGGACACACTTTCATTTTAGGCACGGGGAGATTAAGTGATTTGCCCAGAATCACAGGGGGTTTTTGGCGTCGTTACCGAGACTCGAACCAAGTTCCCCAGGTCCGAGGTCGAGCGCCTTAGCCGTTAGGCCAACCCCTCTCCCCAATGTTCTAGCTCTATACCCCTACCAAGGAACTCCGGTCTGCTAGCATGAATTTTCTAGTAGTTCCCAGGTATAAAAAGGTTAGATGGGGAGGCAGGGCCTTTTCCACTGCCAGGTTGTGGAACTCTCTCCCTGATGGCTTACCTGGTCTGGGGGGGTCACATTCTCTTTTCCGCAATGCCTTAAAAACCTGGCTCTTTACATAGACTTCAATATGAGCATTTTATACGATTGCACATCAGTCCACTGTAGCGCCTTGATGCCCTTGGGCTAAGTTAGCATAAAATTAATATATATATATATATATATATTCATTCATTCATTCATGGGATCCCAATGATGTTAGCCAGAGGAGTCTTGTACATTTTGAAAAGCGTGGGGCTGAGTGATGATCCCTATGGCACTCCACAAATGAGGTGCTTGTAACAGTGAATATTGTAGGGGAAATACAAAAACTATTTAGCAACTTTGTGTGGGCAGACAAGAAGCAACAGTTGGCAAGAAGGCAGAGTTTCAAACCAATGGAGGATGGAGGCTTGCCAAATATATTGAAATACTACATTGCTGCTCAAATACACTGTGAAGTGGAACACCTCTGAAAAGAGTGCAAGAAACACTGGTGCTTCATGGACTGGGTGCCCCAGTGAGGACCCTTAGCTGGCCAGATGGTGTGGGCTGTAGAGCCTGCATTCACCCCCTGTAACAAAGGCAACTCAGGGACATTGAGATAATAAAGTCAGGCCTCTCCACAAGCCCCTTACCTTTCACTCCTTTTGTAGGCAACCCAGACTTTGACCTGCCAGCAGAGGAAATTAAGTTCTCAATAAGGCAAAAACTGAATTGTCAGTAGATAGGGGATTTGTTGTCAAGCGGAGGGCCTCAAATCTTTCGAACACATTAAAGTAGATTACACCGGCACAAGGGAGACATAGACCCCTTCAAATTTAATACTGGGTGTCTCACAAAAAAGGGAGGCAACATATATTGTGAGAAATTTACCGATTTCTGGGAGGAAAAACACCTAGCCAAAACAGATGCAACAGAGAACTGGGTTGTAATCTCACGCCGAATGGTTCTCCATTTATCAGAGGGTGAAGGTCTCCTCACCCAGTGCCTCTATTAAAGGAAACAGCAATTCACTGATATTATACCCGAAGAGAGGTTTAATTCTGGGTATAGTGCCCGAACAAAGGAATGTTAGTGAGACTGTGGTGGGAACAGGCATGACATTTCACCTGCTGTGGCATTGCCTGAAACTCATGAAATACTAGGCGGTGGTACTGGATGATATTGATTCCATGACAGACACCAAGGTATTGAAATTTCCTGCATATATAGTTCTAGGAATGCCGAATCACCTTTCTCATCTGTTTAGGTTACCCAGGGGAAAGGTGATACTTCTTCTAAACTCAGCAATGCAGAATATATTAGCCACAGATCGACTGCCCGATCATAATTCATGAATTTGCAAGGTATAGGATATTTTGGTGATGGAAAGAATCACTATGATCCTAGAAGAAAAGGGTAAGGATTTTGAAACCTCTGGAGATATTGTTTATTTCTCTTTTCCACTGAATTCAGGGATCTTTTGTTCCCCAAATAACTCCGGGACCCAGATTATCGGCACAGACATCGGGACTCATGGTGGAACACTAGCTGGAGGGTTGTAATGCTTGGTTTAGAGACCTAGAGTCTCAAGAAAATATGTGGCGGCGTGGTTATTTTGTGTGACAATATTTTATATGCCAGGTGGCCTGTGGTGACTAATCATTAGATAGCTATTCCTGTAAAGAGGGGGTGGGGTGGAGCCAAGGTTTATTCTTTAATTGTTAATTTTCCTTGTTTGAGTATTCAAGTAAATATGCATCACTGTACACCAGTGGTTGTAGGTAGTAGGGCCCGGGGTATGTGTCAAATAACATTTCAAAACTATTTGTTGTAGTGTGGAAATAGTGAGTAAGCTGACTAGCATGTACAGTAGCTAGTCTGAGTTGTTGAAACACAGATACATGTTTCTGTGCCAAGGCCTTCTTGAGAAGTAACCTTGGTGGCACACCAATCATGACAAACGTATTTATTAACCTCTGATAAAGTTCACATAAACATGGGAATGATCTCAATGGGTCTTTGTTGCCAGGTTTGATTTGAATCAATGGAGATGAAGATATCAACTTGGAATGACACAATTCCCTCAATATTCCAAAATAGTATATTCCTAGGATTTCAGAATACTGAGGTGGCAGAAGCTAACTCAGTTTGTTAGTAAGTTATTTTGATGCATCAGAACAGAAATAAGACGTATAGTAATGTCCTTAGAATGACCCGGGAGCTCAGTCAGATAATACACAGATATTAAGTCCAGCATTCTAAAATATTTAGCTTCTTCAAGTAATGCTAACATTTCTTGATTGTATAGCAATTTATAATAATCCACAGCAATCAGTTTGTTTACTGGTCAAAGGTCTGAACACAATCTCAAATTTCACATATTTTTTAAACCAACCAAAACAATAGCCAAAGCCTATTCTGTTGCTTCTACTGGTTCAATAACACATTCCCTACGCATTTCCTAGAGCATTATAGGCTATTCTTTTCTTGCACTGATGGAAGCATTCATGATCAAAGGTTAGATGGTCTTCTTTAAATTTGATTTCGTTTGAAAAAAACCTTCTTTTTATATTTCCATGTGAAAAACTACTATGAATGTTTCTAAAAACCTTTTCTAAAGCAGTATCTCTAAAACTCACGTAAAAAGTTTCAAAACCATTCATGCATTATACAGAATTTTTGGCATGTAGAGTATGAACAATTCCAAGATTACCCTATTGGAACCAACCGAAAATAATGTGACACGCCGCAGTCATGTATGCTTTCCCTAATGTCTTCCTTCCCTTGAAACAAATAGTGGGAACAAAATCACTAATCTGTTCATTCTTGGTCTTTCGGAAAGGATAAACTTTACCGTTATCGGGCTCTTGGTTCTTATTGACCGATTGGTCTTAACAATATTCATCAGACAGAAATTATAGTGAACTACGAACCAGAAGCCACCAAAATCTCAACACACTTGTCATATATTTAAATTTTACAGTTGTGAAGATTGTAGGTTTTTCATCAGTTAAAATAAAACCTTCATTAACTTCCGTAGCACCTGTTCAGCCACGATTGACCCGTTGGGCAACACCTAACACAGATACAAGCAGACATCTTTCAGTCACAGTAGAAATCTGTAAAAAAAAAAAAAAGTTTCATATCTCTTGAATCATACTGACAACGCCACCCTCTGAAGCAACATCTTGCGCAAAAGCTACCCCTCTAAAACAATGTTTGTTGTACGTTTTTGAGAAATGATCAGGTTTCCCATAAAAATGTTACTTTCCAAAGCCGGATAAGATCTGTGTGATGAAAGCACTTCTCAAACCACAATGTGAACATTTGTTATCTACTTGATTACCTACAAAGTTTTGTTGTGATTTATTTATCAGCTTTGTCAGATTTATTTCTGCATAAACCTTAGTAGACATTGTAGCAAGAGATACATTTGACAAACTGACACAATTAAATGTTTTAAATTAAGCAATAGAGCAGTAAACACTTTTTTAGGTCTCGAGACCTATTGTTACCGTCTTGCCTGCCAAGTGATACAGACCGGAGCACGCGCCGATTGATGCTTGTGGACGCGTTTCTAAAGAATCGCGCTTGCGCAGACGCGCTTCCATATACACACACAGCCCCTGCTTTAGCTAGTCTGGCATGTACTAACGGCGCGCGCACACACACACACACAGCCAGCCCCCCCTTCCTTGAACACACACACAAACACGCACACATACACGCACACGCGCATTGCCCCCCACCCCGCTTCCCCCATGCCCCACTCACTGCATCGGCGGCCTCAGCCGCCACTCCTGACTTCTGCAGCCACTGCGGGGCTCTCCGTCAGGCATGGGAGCCCCGCGTCAGTACTGCTTCTCTGGGCCAGCCACTCCGTGGGCGCGGGCTTCCCATAGAAGACGGAAGTCCCGCCCCACGACAGGCGTGACGCACCCGAACTTCCGGTTTCGGGATGTGCACGCTCAAGGCTGCACATCCCGACATCACGGCCTCTGGCAGGAAGTTTTCATTTTTACTGAACACGGGCACGGGAGCTAGCACAGAGGAGCTGGGAGCAGCATCCGCGCAGAGTACCTCCCTGAACAGCTAACGCCGGCCACTGACCGCTCTGACCCAGCCACCCGTGAGCACCCCTTCCCGGAGGCACCATGGGCGGGTCATCATGCAGTCAGCTGGATGAGAGCAAGTGCGCCTACATCCGAGGTACGGCACTTTCGGGCAGGTGGTGGGGAGATGGGACTAGTTCTTAAAAGTCATCACTAGTGTCCGTGCTTAGCTCGCAGCATGACTCCGGAGTTGGTCACCATGGTAATACGAACACACTTGTTCTATAATTGCAATGGTTTTTAATAACCGCGTGAATAAAGATGTGACACATGAAAGTGTTTAAGACCTCCACAGAGAACACGCTAGAAGCTGAAGCAGGCTGGGTTCCAAGTGTCTCCCTAGCAGGGCTTTAAGTGGGATGAAAAAACTATGTTGGGGAGTTGCCATGAGCAGAGTGCCTGGAAGGGTGAGGATGGGCCCTCTCGGCGCTCCCTGTCTGTTCACCCCACCCCAGTGACTGTTCTTCGTGTGTGCGCGCCCTGGACATCTTTAGGGAATCCTGATCCTGCACCCACCTCGTCCTGAAACACTTGAGTAAGGTAAGTCCCTGCGCATGAGCCCAGCCCTGAAAAACCGAGTGAGGTGTGAGCCGGAGAAGGTGCTGTCAAGAGTGCAGCAGGCGCAGTGGCACCGGGGCCGACACTTTGACTCTTACACTGCCTCGCATGTCCATGGCTAACCCATCGGGTCACAACGCTTTTCACGCAGGAACCGCTGTCCAGACTTGAGTAGCGCTCCTGCCGGCCCGCACCCCCAACCCTTCACAACATTAACACTGACTCACCGTGAGACACCCGGAAAGCCAATCCGTTTACGCCAGAGTGATTGCATCACCCCCAACCCCCCATCACACCCTAAAGTACTTCCTCTAATGACCTGACAGATTAACCCCACCCCCTTTCCCGAAATGCACCGACAGGCAGGAGCAGAGCTCCCACTCCATTCACTTTGATGCCGGGTGCTAATTACCACACTTCCTGTGAGTAATCCGGCTGACCTTTCACTACAGTGACAATCATCAGGACTTGCCCATTGAACGCAATGGGCACCATTAAAAACCCAGTGTATTAGCATGGCAGTGAAGTCTACAGATGTGCGTGGGGGTGTAATACAGTATTACACCCCCACACACAGCTGTAGACTTCACTGCCATGGATGGGATCGTAAATCCTCCCCAAGTGGCTAGTACCGCACCCAGGGATGGGGGGGGGGATGCTTGGTGCAGTGCGATGACTCGAAAGTGAAGGGTCTGTCTCTTACACCACTAAAACGCACATGCACTATGTGAAAGCAGGCCAGAGGGAGACTTTGAGAAAGTATTTTGAACATAAATTCATGGGGGGAGGGGTGCATTTTTGCCTCGTTGACGTCCGATTTACAGCGCTCTGACACCTTCGGGTAATGTCCGCGCTTTATAAAAAATACACTAAATAAATACAATTGTAACTCATGAAATTGGGGGCCTTGAGTATTGACGGCTAATGTCTGCTGTCGGTAGCGGCAGCAGAATGAGGCCTGCGTGAATGATGGTTGGATGATTTTCTTTTGTATTCTCTTTCCCAACCATTACTTTAATTTATCGTGAATGGACCTTGGCTTCCCGCATGTTAACAATACCTGGTCCATGGTATTGTGTTCTGTTCTGCCATAGGCTATTGGCTCCCCTTTCAGCCAATGGCAGTCTCCTGCTGCTACTGTGTGAAAGGTCATCCCATTGTCTCTTGCTTTCAAAAGGGACCAGCCCGACCTCTTCGAATTTCTCCTCACTCAGTTTAGTAACCGAGCAGCCAATAGGAAGACCGTTTTGTTAAAGCAGCAAATGGGAGGACACACACACAACCATACACACAACTGCACACACAACTGCACACACACACAAACACACTGTCAGTCCACACTTTCACCAGGCACAAACACCATCAGTAGTCAGTGCACGATTTCACCGGGCACAAACACCACCAGTCGTCGGTGAAAGCGTGCACTAAGTACAAACACCACCAGCCGTCAGTGCACACATCAATTGTTAACGGATCCATAATTAACTATTGTAGCAATCGCAGTATGGGGCACTTTACTTTTAAACATATTCATCTAAAGCGCAGCATGCCACCATTGCTACAAAAATAAATCTACATTTTTTTGGCCTACAATTTATAGACTTTTGTTGCAATTGGTGTTGCAATATTTAGCAATGCCAATAGCTCAAACTTAATTAATGCGAGACCTAAGACTTTGCAAATGCTTGTTTGGTTAAGTGTACAATATCATAGTAACTGTTCTTGTATCTTTTTTATTCCAGCAACAAATAATGAATTGGTCTTGAATGTATACATCCATTGTGTTTCCAAATTTACAGTTACCTGTCAATAATACTCTTAAGCACAGTCTCATTGAAACAACAGGTTTCATGAAAATTTAAATTCAAGAATAGAAATGAAACCTCTCCATCACTATATGTAGTGCTTTAGTGAAATGAAGCTTGAACCTATTCAATGCTTCTGTAACTGAAGCAAAGTCCCCAACATCTGATGGAGGATTGTAGTAGATGCTTTGTCTCTGATACTGTCATGTCATATGTTGTTGGTCACTGTACCTCCATGTTGTGTTGAGGACTGAACTTCCATATTTTATGGAACAGTGTACTGAAGAGCTTTGTTTGGGAGTATACTATCTTGTTATGTGTACCAGTTTGCAACCATGTTGCATAGAGCAATGTATCACACTGCTGCACCATTCAGTGTTTTCGGCATTGCATCTGTGTTGTGACTGGTATGTGTGTGGCATTTTGCCTGAGATTGTGCTGCCATGATGCGTCCACCACTCTGCCTCCATGTCATGCCTGATCACAGAGGGTGCCAACTAGGTGTGTCCTACAGCATAACTTCTACTTCCTGTCTGTGCCATCATAGTGTTAGCCTGTCTGTTCTGCCAAGTTGGATTGCCACATCTCTGACCTAGATGAGAGGGTTCCATTTTATGTTGAGCAGTGTTCTGTCTTACTGCTGGTCCTCCATTTTATTTCATGAGCAGAAGTCACATGTAATGGCTCATACGCTATTCTCGTTTATGCACAATCTCTTTTCTGTTAAATGAAGTAACATTTACAGTCTTGTCCCTCCTCATGTTCTCCATGTCTGTTTTTGTTAGTAGTAGTCGCATGCCCTGTCTTACTTTTGTTGTATTCTCCCCTCAGACTTACATTGGTTCGGTTCTGGTCTCGGTTAACCCTTACAAGGAGCTGGAAATTTACAGCAAACAGCACATGGAGCGGTACCGAGGAGTCAGCTTCTACGAAGTCTCCCCTCACCTGTAAGTGACTCTCGATTGTGGGAAAGGCACACTTAAAATAATGTTGTTTAATGAGAAATACATCATCTTTGGCTGTACTCGTACACTAATAATAATGTGCTAACTTACTGCCACACAGGCTGGATGTTATGCAGTCATATTTTACAACTGACCTTTTCCTGTCAGTTTAGTCCACGGTGCAAATAAACAAAATACCAGTCACTGTAGTGCCTCTTATTATGGTAGTCCCAATGCCCCAGACCATTGCATGCACAAACAGAGTTTCTGACTTGCCCACTCAGTCCATTTCTCTCTATCTTGAAATGTAGCATTTCTTGCGTTGAATCCTGTCCAGGAGGTGGAAGATGCAGATTTTGGGGAACATTCATTTTTTCATTCTATGAATGGCGTCCTACGCAGGCTCAAGGCGGAGCTTGTAGTGGGGAGCCACTCTTATATTATAGGCGAGATGGAGTGACCTCAGCAATGTCATTATGGTCATTAAAAACCTGTCTGAAAAGCCTTCAGAAAATAGGTGCTTGAGTCTGGCACTGGGTTTAGGATAACTTGTTATGGCTCATTTGACAACATCATTTAAATCTAACTACTTCAGAGTGTAACACAATCCTTTTTTTATGAGCAAAACGGTATTGGCGATTCTGTGTGTGCTTAAAGTCCGGTTGAAATTGTCCGGTTATAGTTGTACTGGGGCCTTGATGTGGATGAACAAGGTTGACACAGAATTTGCATAGTCCTATTGTATTGACATGAAATAAGATGTGTCAGGACCACAAAATATCTTCAAACATATGGGCTATGTTAGCCGGACAGTTTATATTTCTAACATAATCACAACATTCTGATTAATTTGACAGCACAACTCACTGTTCCTGTAGCTAAAAAAATTCCCACACTGCCCCAGGTGTTGTATGTTTAAGACAGCCTCTAGCCAGATAGGTTTGCTCCTTCAACTTCACACATCAGTCCGTGCCACCTGCCGAGCCTTATAGGACGGAGGATTTTCCAACCTTCAATATTTTCCAAAGTTTCTTTTTGCCAGTAAGGTTCCCATTCCCAATAGTGTTCTGACCCCCCCCTCCCTACTCCCCTCCCTACTCACCTCCCCACTCCTTGCACATTCATGTCTTCTACAATCCAGAGCAAGCACATCTTTGCAAAGAGATCTGCAGGCCTCTGCAATACTTTTATTAATGTGCTTAAGGCCTTTTTCCAGAAATAAAAGAATGAGGAGACATGCCCATGTCATATGTACCAGTTTATTCGTGACATCTTGTGCACATTGGGCATTAAGCAAGTCTCTCACCCAAAGGTGTTCGGGATGAAATATGTAAATAATTATTTTGAATTGGCTCCAGTTTTGCCTTTATTGTTCTCTCCCTCGAATCAAGGAGGACATGCCTCCAGTCCACATCTTCCAAGGGTCCTACATCCCTCTTCCATTTAGCCCATAGAGCTTGCAAGGAATCATCATTTGTTGTATCAAGAGAATGTCAGATTCCAGAGCGCCCTGACTAGAAATGATTTACTTTGATGAATAAAGTAGCCACATGCACAATTACATCACAGTAAAAGAAAAGTCCTCTTCTATTTACCCTAGAAGTCAAATCGAGTGAAGAGCGTTATGGAATCAAGTTAAAAATTGTATGTTTTCTCTTTTGTTTATCTTCGGAAGTCCTTGATTTACTAAAAATAAAGAAATGCCTTTGTTTTTGGTTTAGTTTAGAGAAAAGTATAGTATCTTGCAGATTCTGCTTTTCTCAGGTTTCACTGTTGACAAATTTTGCCTTCTGTGTTTCTGTCTTGATCTTTATCAGCAGGTCTCTATTTCCAGACTAATGGCCACTCAATCCATATTTGACTGTGGTTTGCGTTTTCAAACTTGGTCAGGTATTAATCAAACTCAAAGTGGTGTGTAATTTTTCGGTAGCCTTCTATTCCAGCTGTGTCTTTCAGTAGGCTGTGTACAAATCTCTGCTGTATGTTATGTTAAAAAGTTTTCTAGAGCGCTCAGATTACTCCAGCTGGAGTGTCCCAGCGCTAGAATTGCTACCCTAACTGGAATAATACAGAACGAGAGGCAGCGCAGAAGGTAAAAAGTATTTTGAGAGCGGGGAAAATCAGGCAAAAAATCTGGTAAAAGCTGGTGTAAGAGCACTAGGAGTAATAGTTTTATCTAAACAGCCAGGTTTTAAGATTTCTCCTAAAAATAGCGTCAACAGGTTCTGGTCTTGGATGCAAGGACAGAGTATTACATAACCTGGATGCACAAACGCCAAAAGAGCAGCCACCCCCCGGGCTTTCCTAACCGTTGGAGTCACCGCCTGTGCAGTAGCCGAAGATCTGAGCTAGTGGGCAGGTGAATAGGGTTTTTACCAAGTCAAGCAAGTAGCGAGGCCCTCTATTGTTGAAAAGTTTGTAACATAAGCACATAGCCTTAAAGCTGATAAGCTTTACCAAAGGAAGCCAATTAAGTTCTGCCCAGGCTGGAGACACGTGTGCTCGTCTCAGGAGCTTTAAGAGAAGTCGGGCAGCTGCGTTTTGCACCCTTTGTAGCTTCTGGAGTCTATACTTGGTCACTCTGATGTACAAGCTGTTGCAATAATCTAGTCTTGAGATTACAAGAGCCTGTACTACCGCCTTCCTCTCAGTCAAGGGAAGCAGATTAGAGATCTTGGCAATCATTATGAGTATGGCAAAACATTTTCTGGCCCGGCAGGACATTTGGTTGGCAATAAAAAGCTGTACATCAAACCATATTCCAAGATTTTTTACTTTGGGTTTGGGGAAAGAGCATAGCGTCTTAAGCTACCATGCTGAGGACCACACTGAGTGTTTTTCCCCCAACTATAAGAACCTTAGTTTTGTTGGTGTTCAGTTTTACGTAGCTAGATTTCATCCACTAGGCCAGTTCTACCATGCAAGATTCGAAGCTCATTGCAGACTCTCCGTCATCCTGGGCAAGAGTGATAATCAATCCGGTGTCATCTGCATAGGATACCATGGTGACATTGTGTTTGCTGAGGACATCTGCCAGAGGGCGCATATAGATGTTAAATAACTTAGGGCTCAGCGTAGATCCCTGGGGCATCGCCTGGTCGAGGGAAGCACTACCGAGGCACGCAGAGTCTTGACTACCTGAAAGGTGCAACCTTGAAGAAAAGAGGCCAGCCACTTAAGAGCCAGGGAACACCATTCAACTGCGAAACCGTTGCAGCAGCAGACCGTGAAAAATCAGTAATGAATGCCACACTTAGATCCAACATGATCAAGGCATCAGTGTGCCCTTTGTCTGCCATGGATCTGAGAGATTTTGAAGCCAATAGCAGTGCAGATTCTGTGTTGTTTTGAGCCGGGATACCAGATTTGGACTCATGAAGCAAGTTATTGGATTTTATAAAATGAGTCAGTTTAGCATTGATCTGTTTCTCAGCTACTTTGGCAAAAAAAGGGAGAAGTGTGTCGGGTCTGAGGTTTTCCGGTAAGTCTGGGTCTAAAGATAGTTTTTAAGAAAGGGGCTTAACAATGGCATGTTTCCAGCTTTTAAGCATCATACCGGAAGCAAATGAAATGTTAAGAAGGTTGCTCAGTCCAGACAGAATGGACTTCGTAGCTAATTTCAGAATCTTAGGGAGAGCAGGTTCCTTGGGGGAATCCTGATTTAACCCTGGTGACCAAAGCCCGCAATTCTTCCAGAGAGGCACAGATGAAGCTGGAAAGGCCATCCACAGAGGCTGGATCTTACCCCCAAAGCCTCCTGACATCCTAAATCCCTCACAGTTTCAGGAAATGACTGATAAATGCCAGACACCTTCTCACGAAAAAGTTGGGCAATGGAATTACAACTTTCAAGAGAGGGAGTAACCTGTGCGGAGACCCGATCTAAAAAAAATCAGTTCCCTGGAAGGATTGTGGGCAAAATCAATTTTATCGGTTTAGAAAATCCTCCTGGAGGTAATGATTCTTTTATGATAAATTCTCAATGCAACATGATAATCCTGTTTACTGCTGACACTCTTAACTTTGTTCCATATGCGCCCCAGTCGTTTACAGGATTTTTTTAAAGATAGGAGCTCAACATTGAACCATTCTGCTTTCTTCGTGCTACATGATCCTTTAATGGGGCCCTGACTAAAGAAGTCAGGGATTTGATGATAGAGAACAATTCCCTGGAAGAGTTATGAGCAGAATCAATTTTATTGATGTAGAAAATCCTCCTGGAGGTACGGTTTCCTTCAATGCGACATGATAATCCTGTTTACTGCTGACACTCTTGACTTTGCACCACATACGCTCCAGCAGTTTACAGGATTTTTTTAAAGGTAGGTGATCAGCATTGAACCCGTCTGCGGAGGGTTGGCTCTTCGTGCTACATGATCCTTTATTGGGGCAATCCTCTTGAAGGCCCCAGTAATCCAATTGTCCAAAAGCTGGTTTGCTGATTCACTGTCCTTACCAAATTGAAATTTATTGGACTGTAGTGCCGCCTTGAAAGACTCTGGGGGTAACGTTCCTGATCTTGTAGTTCCCACGTTTCATGGGTGGTCTAGAGAGCCCTAGCTAAAAGGGGACCAAATAATGCTCTGACCACAGAATGGGAGTTCAAACAGTCAAAACATGTGAGTTGGCAAACACAGGGTCTACCTGAGATATGCGTCGGGCTGATGACCCGTTGGGACAGTTGAAGGATATCAAGATCTTTTATGAGAGAGGAGGCCAGGCGACAACTGGTGTCCTCGAAATGGATATTAAGGTCCCCTATAACCACCAAGTTGTTATTATGTAAAGCATAAGAGGGCAAACAGTCAGCTAGCGAAGTAGCAAATTAGAGACAGGGCCATGGGGCCGATAAATAAGAAAGCCTGCCATCGAATGAGTACTGGAGAAGGCTAAATTGAAAAAGGTGGCCTCACAATCTATCAATTCAGTATCAGTGAAAGTGAAACTGATATAATGTTTAAAAATTATCGCAATCTCCCCTCCCCTTTGGGGGAAGCGATTGTTTCTGACAAGTGCATAGACATCACGGATAGTGCTAAGGATGTCGGGCTGGAACTATCCGGTAGCCATATTATGGTAAACTGCTTACACTTTGCATGCTAAACAATGCATGCCATAACAACGCAGTCGTTACAATGACTGCGTTATTACGCACACCGTTACAACGCAAGCTGGAACAACGACTTGCGTTAGGGGGCAAAAGGTGTTGGGTTTAAAATCCAACACCTTCCCTAGTGTCCCCACAGACTGAAGTTGGAATAGTAAATTATACTATTCCAACATCCAGCTTCACCTAAAAGCAAGTCGTTGTTCCGACTTGTGTTGTAACAGTATGCGAAATAACAACGTGCCCATTGTAACGACCGTGTTGTTATGGCATGCGTTGTAAAGGCATGCGAAAAAAAGTCATATATTCCCATATTTCTGTTAGGAATAGCACGTATGGGCTTTAGTCCCTAAGGAAATCGAAAATCTTGGTACCTATGTTTCGCCACGGACCGGCAGTTTAAAACAAAACAGTCAGCCTGAGGCTCACTAGATATTTCCAACTTGTTCGGAGACCGGGCCCTAAACTGCTTAGTTAGCATAAACCCACAATTCGGACAGCTGGAGCATCCTAAGGAGATATCCAGGACATGGTGACACTACGTGGCTGAGTACACAACCAGACTACTGAGTTCATCAGAAAAATATTGCCTGTGAGAGGGTCCTGGCATAGCAGGGGTGCTAGTCCCTGGTGCCGTTTGGGCGCAGACGGACTTGCCTTTGGTGCACACGAGACACGTCCGTGCACCGGTTATGTCCTAGCTAGCCTGCCTACCAAGGGGCCGTATCTAAGGTGCCGGCAAACAGAGCTAAAAAAACAAAGGAGGGACAAAAAACTCTCAAACCGGAGCCAAGCAGCCCCATACCAAACAGGAAGGCTCCCCTGCCTGTAGGTAATATTAGCAACATGTAAATTAATTAAATTAATACAACTAAAATAATGGGGAGAAAAGGAAAAGCAATAAAATATTAAAAGTGAATGTGAACGAGGGGGTTGAACAACTAAGCCACCAACCCTTTCTTGAAGTCAAGCATCTCCATGCACTTGGGTGTTTACAAGGTAAGAGTATGGTAACAGAGATAAGCAAAGCAGTGCCAGCAGAGTGAAACGGGTAGTAAGTGTTGCTCCGACCAATGCATGTTTTAAGTTCTGTGAGATACCTTTTTCCGGATGTGATTGGCTGTAATGTGAGGATGTCAGCATTCGCCAGAGGACTGCGAAACTGAATACTGAACATTTGCCTTAACCCTACCTCAAATTGATCCTCTTTCATAGATTTACTTGAAGTGTGGACTGGGTGGCCATTATGAGACATTTGTGTATGACTTTGGTTAGTGTGAGGGCTTTCGGATCAGTACCCCATGTATTATTGTTCTTTTAAAGAAAGGAGATTTTGTGTCTAGTACGTTCCAAAGGAAAGGCAACGCTCGTATGACAGAGTAGAGATGGGCAAATTAGTTCAAGGAGGGCTGCAGCCATGCAATATTTTAAGGCTACCATAAAAGATAAATGTGCATATATTGAATCTAAATGGAAACAATGTGCTGAGTCATTGGTTTTCCTGAGAATTGTGCATGGATTCTGCCATTCCGAAGCTACTTTGAACACTGTAGTAGAAGAGGGTGCAGATAAACTGTGCTTTCAAGAGATCACTCTCTTGCATACAGTAACATATTGAACAATACTTGAATAATGTGAAGACAGGGTTTGGAATAATTTCATTTGAAAAGTGAGCCTGTGAATGAGCCTGAAAATGAAACTATATCAATCATGTGACCCTAAGCTGCTGCTCTGTTATCTGCGGAACTCAATAAATCAATCAACCATTGTAAGAAGACAAACAAATGTATCTCAGAAAAGCTTTGTGAGATCCCCATTGAGCTGTTGCATAAACTGAGTTTTTGGCTCAGTTCTACAAGGTTTGCTTTCCAAACCACCGGTGACACAAGTGAACTTAGCTCAATGCTTGAATGTGAAACACAAGTTGTTATAGCCCAGCAAACACCACCCAGTACATAATTGAAGTGACATCAATGCTTTTGGGTTACTAACAATCCGTAAAGAGGGATCCAGGGATACCGTGGTAATTAGAAGCAAACCATTTTTATTCTCTTAATTTTTTTTTTTTAAAACGTACACACTCTCACTAAAAAGCGTGTTTATTTCAACTGGTGCACCCTGTTTCTCAGCTTATGTAAACCAACCACACAGATACAGCCAGACAAAGAACCCTTTTGGCATTTATTATTTCAGATTAAATTGGTTTGTGCACTTTCAGTTATAGGCTTCATGAGGAAATGTCTTTTTCTCGGTATCTACAAACTATAGGGCATGCATGACGTTATTCTGCAGAAGCAGCATAAAGAAACAAGCATTTGCAATGCAACAGGTCTCGCATTTGCGAGAGTTTAAGCAATTGCCATTGTAAATGACAGTGCCTTTTATTTATATGCTTTGCAAACCAGCACATATATAAAAAGACATTGGTATTTTTAATGCCAATAATTCAAACTCTCGCAAATACAAGGCCACTTCAATGGTGGCTACGCCCCTTGCGATAGACGCTGCTCGCCGTATTCAGGTTACAGCAAGCCGTGTCTGAAGGAAGGGGCATGGCCACTATTAAAGTGAAAGCATGGTATGAGGCACTTTCACTGGGAAAAAAAGAAAGGTTTCGTAGTGCGGCTGATAAAGTTATAGCAGACCGTGCTTACAAACACAATAAATAAAGAAGTGCAGCCACTATAGTTACAGCCTACCACCCTGCCCAAGTAAATAAATAAAGAAGAGGGCGGCGTGGGTAAAGCGGGCGGTGTGCTGCGTTGTAGGAAAGCGCGTCGTGGGTGGAATAGGGGAAAATAGTGCTCACAGACCGTGTAACAACACAAGTAAAAAGTCCAGTCCTCAGGGGAGGTTACAAATGCAGACAAGGTGGTTCCAAGGAGGGACTACTAAGCATATTCATGAATCAAATGCAACGATTTAGAAAGGACAATAAATGGAGCCAAATAAAAGGTGGGCGGGGAAATGGGCGGAGCTTCAAGTGCCTACCTTTATACAGCATGCCTCGCAGAGCAGCGTATGCGATGCTTAGGCTCGACCTAAAAATTATTATAACTCATCCCAAGTGTTAAACCGTAGCACCTTTTGTAACAGCATCCACTTGTTCAGAGTCAAGCAGCCTCCAATAGCATTTCTGGCCCCAGATTTGACCTTAGTTAGGGAGGTTCCTGGGTGGCTGGCCAGGTGATTGTGCTGACGCTTTCCTAGGCAGGATAGGCAGTCGTGGGGGTTCTTATATTATTGATTAAATGTGCCCAAAGCCTTCCACCCCAAAATGAGCCTGGATGCAGAATAATGAATCATTTGATTAGGGGAATATATCTCTTGTGGACATCTTGAAAGAGAAAATGCCATTTCCCAGTCTCTGTGATCAATTACACACAGCACAGCCCCTTATGACACTTCACTTTTGGTTTTCACTCGAGAATAAAGTTCAAGGCAATGGTTGTATATCCACAGCCTCAATAAGGAATATACACTTTAAAGTATCAGAGGTCCCGAGCAGCATCTCTGTATGTTGTCATACTTTAAATAAAATGTCATGTTACACATGATACTATCAAGCAAAGGTAGCAATTTCTCAAAAACATTCCTCAAACATGGACATATTGTGCCCTGTTTGAGGGTCAGCAACGTTATTGACAGCCAGGCTCTGTAATTAATGAAGCTTTATTTGACACCAATGACAAACAATCTCACTGATGCTGTTGGTAAAAAAAGACAAACAACACTGCAAGCAGGCAGGAGCTCAAAAGTGGCGCGTAATCTCAACAGATTGACTTATATTCAGCAAAACATTTGCAATATTTCATTTATGGTGCTCTAGGGAACAACACGGACGGTGAACAGCTCACACAACGGCTTCTAGACTAAAAAAGACGTCACAAATGCACCACCATCAGCAAAAGAGAAGCTGGCAGTCTCAGCGCTCCCTTGACAGTCGTACACAATCCTAATCGAATGAAAGCCAAAGGGTGTGATAGAATGACTAAATCTGTGTGCTGCTGGGTATAACATCTTGCACTTTTTTCTTCTCTTTTACGCCTTAGTGGGCCAACCATATGCAACTAATGTGAGGCTGTTGTCACAACTGTTCCATGCAAGCCACATGGAGCCTCAGATGCACTTCTGCCTGTTTGGGCTTCATCGGGATGGTGTAGCTCGACTTTCGGGCCTCACTGAGTCCATGTCTAAACATTCTCTCATCAGACTCAGGGTTACAAAAAAAGTTACAAATAACTGTTTCCTTCTCTGCGTTTCTCATTCTCTCTCGTGCCTCTCTTGCATAGCGCTCTTCGCGATCCAGATCACATGTAGGCGCTCACAATCTTTGCAGGTCTGAGACAAAGGGAACCCAAAAGCTTTTGTCCAGAATCACACTGTGTGCACGTGGAAGCCTAGATCCTGGTCTTGCGGTTCCTAGGCCTGACCTATCTCGCCCATTGGCACGAGGTGCTTTTCCACTCTGAGAGTTCTCTGCCCTGGTTTCCGCCCGCAGCATGTGGGGCCCACTTTTGGCAGAATAGTGCAGGGTGACTGTACCAGGCTTCTCCTGTTGCACGGAAATCGATTAATCTGGGTGCCTCAGAGTTGCCTCAAATCAACCCTTCTGTCTTTGCCTGGAAGGGGCAGGTTTTGGTGCACACATGTGTGCGCGCACCTTCTCCGATCGATTCGACACACTCCATGAGGTGGGTGTAATGATTTACAGAAGGGGCCGGGCAGCAGTTAGCTATACGCTTAGAGATTGCTGAACCGATTTTTGTTGGTGTTTTTATTGTGCTGGTGTGCTTGGCAGCCTTTCATTTAGGAGCAGAGAAATCCCACCCGTCTTCACTACTTCAGTCAGCCTGTGTTCACAGGCACTAAGAATGCTTGTTATATCTGACGAAAGTTCAGGTAGTTTCAGACGTCAAAGGTTGGTAGTGTTTTATTACGTGAAACAGCCTTCATTTCTCTCTTTTAAAAACACGAACTGTGTGCCTAAGGTTCCCGCCCCCTGCAGATTCATATATCTTCAACACCCTGCAGCCAAGTACGGGGAGGCATGTCACTGTTAAGAGGAAGGACGGCCGAAGTCGACGCAGGAGGGAAACTGAAAGCGTGTGATGCATGCGCTGCCAGCCTCCGGGAACAGGAGATGTGCACGCGTACAGAGTGCACATCTCCTGTCCGCACGCGTGCACATCTCCTGTCCGCACGCGTGCATATCTCCTGTCCGCGCATGCTGCCTCCTGGCTCCCTTCTCAAACAAAAGCCACAGCAATAGAGCTCGTCAAGCGAAGCAGCTGCGCTGCATTCTATAGGTGAGACCTAAAAACCTACAAACCCTCTCCTCAGAGTAAACCGTTCTGAGTGAATTGTTTTTCCAGACATGCCATCTCAGTCAGGAATCCACACGAGGTGTCCTGGATCCACACGTAGTGGGATATCCCCAAGGTGCCCATTCGAACAAGTCCAGAAGCTTGACCAGAGATACCTTTGAGATCTTAATTGGGGCATTTTCCAAGGCACTGCATCGCCCACAACTGGGGGTGAGCCCGGCTTGTTGTTGCAACTTAACACTGAGGGGTCCCAAGTAGTTCTCGATGAACCTAACTCTGGTACTGTTCCTAGTATTGAGTCATGGCTGTGCTAAACAGAGAACCAGCACACATCTGCTGGTCAGCTACAGTCTTTGAGAGGTGTGTGAGTATTGTTGTCACATAGTAAAAAAAGCTACTTACCCCTATGCTGATGCTCCCTCTTTCAGCTTCTCGGTCACTTTGTCCCATCTCCAAAAGACCCTTTTCCCCATCCCCTGAAGCCTCTTGTTCCTGACCTTCATTTGATGTCCCTAACATGTGACCCCAGGTCTAGCTCTCACAGCCCTTGCAACCAATGAGCCCCCAACCCCCTCCCCACACCCCTTCCTTCCTAAACCATAGCATCTCTATGGCTTATTAACAGGGCCAAAGGCAAATATACTGTCATTGAGTGATGGAAGGGGTAACTGGGTCCCGAAAGAGAAAGTGGACTATTTCTGAATTAGAGATCCCTTTTCTCTGTTTGGATTTTATGGCCAGGACTGGTCGACACCTATCATCTGAGGCGTCATTCAGCAGACGGGTGCAGTTCTGTGCTTATAAGCTCTACTTCAAGCACAAGAAAATGTTCTTGATAAATAATTTTGTGGGAGCAATCTCTAATAGCCTTAAACCTCAGTATCTTGAGTCTTCGCCACAAAATGCCCTTTACGTTGTTTCAGTGTCTTTCTTTCATTGGTACAATTGCGAACAGAGCCTACATCTTCACTCGCGCTGTTCTTTACCAGTTTTCGGCTGCGCTTCACCATTTCCTCCCCGCCATTTCATCTGCCGGGCTGCCGCGCTTGCGGCCATCTTGGGTGAGTCCGTCTCGGAGCTGGGACGGCATCCCTGGAGGACTTGAGCACCTTTCCCTCCATGATCCTTCTAGGCAACATCAGCGCCGCTTCACGACTTACTCTGGCCGCATTCTCCTTCCTTCTTGCAGCTCTTGAAGCGCCCTCCTATCACCACTCGCGCTGCTGCCGCTTGGCCTAGTGGCACAGCCTCCACTGCGATCCCACTTCGGCTCCTGTGAAGAATCTTCACCCTCTTCATTCTACACCCTCGAGCTGGTATCGGCACCTATAACGACCGGGCTTCAGCTCCTGGTCCAGTCCTCTTTCTCCCCCCCCCCCTTTTTCAGCTTACTCCCTCCCGAGCTCTGGCGTCCATACCCGCGGCAGTGTCCCAGACACCGCTACAAGCCATGGGCCGCAGCGATGCACGACAATCAAAAATCCCGTTTGAATCTAAGAGAACCACCAAGACGGCGCCGGAGGGAGGTGGGAGCCCCTCAACCTCGGCCCCCCAGAGGAGGACTGGAAAACGCTTTTACTGGGTATGAAGCAAAGCCTCTCGTCTATTGACTCTAAAATCGATACCATCAACGCACGTATGGACAGCGTGGTGGCGAAACTTGAGCATGACACTCAAATAAAAGAGGCTGAGGAGAGAATCTCCAGACTGGAAGACAACGCCACTTCTTCACATCGCCAAATCACCCAAATGGATAGACTGCTCAAAATCATAGCGGACAAGAACGAGGACTTAGAAGCGAGATCGCGCCGAAACAATGTCCGCATTTTGGGCCTTGCGGAGACCACAAACACGGGGAAGATGGAACTATTTGTTGAAAACCTCGTCATGGAACTGTTTGGTAAGGAATCCTTCTCCCCACTCCTCATTGTTGAGCGAGCCCATCGCTCCCTGGCTGCTCCCCCTCCCCCCGGCTTCCCGCCTAGGCCCATTATAACGCGCTTCCTTAATTACAGAGACCGAGATGCGGTGTTGCGTCGGGCGAGGGAACTGAAGATGGTGCACTATGAAAACACAACGCTTTCTTTTTTCCCTGACTTCACCCCTGCTGTCCAAGAAGCCAGGCGCAAATTTGCAGGGATCAAAAAGAAATTGCAGGCCCAGGAGATCCCCTATGCCATGCTGTGCCCGGCCAAACTAAAACTCTCCCACCAGGGCAAGCATCACTTCTTTCAGAATCCGCAACAGGTTGAAGACTACCTTAAACAATGCAAAAAGGACCAGCACAGGGAGGAATCCACGCGCCGCCGCTCTAGATCGCACTCTCCACTATCACAACAAGACTGACATGTTTCATCGCTTGATGGCTCTTTGTACTTCTGATTCACTGTGCAACTGACCTGTGCAAATTGACTCTTGTGTACTCCGGTGAGGTCTTTGCTTTATTACATATATCGCTGGTTTAAATGTACACTGTGTGCTCACTAGACCACCTCCGTCCCGCGGTCCCTACTAGGGCGACCTGGTTGTGGGCGGGTGTGAGTAGGGAGGTGGTTGGCAGGTCTGGTGCCCCTAGTTTGGACCCCTAATGGGTATTCCCCACTATTCCTCCCCCCTACTGTCGTGTATTTCTATAGGTTCTGATTCGATCCCCCTATTCCTGACCCTATTCTGGTTAAACTTACTAGCTAGTTAACTAACAGTCAGCCCATGAGGCAAGAAATCCCCCATGATGCAGATACCGTTATCTGACGCAGTCACACTACGGCACAGGAACGTGTTATCTGATTAGGTCATAACGCTTGAGATCTAATTAGACAAGCGATATTCCTCCAGCCCCTGATAAGGCATACGACGTTCTCATAACAAATCAAACCTATGACAACCTGGATAATCCGTGCGGCCATTGTTTTGATTTCACAGAGAACTTTAGTAAAGAATGTGCTAACGAGCAAGTCGTATGACATCTTTATTGACGTACCTATGTCCATCCTTACGTCAATCTCGGCACCTTTAAGGTATAAATATTGCCGACCTTGCCCTATGCAAAGACACGCGTGGTGACAAGACGGAGCAGCCATACTTGCCGAAGCCGAGAGCAGAAGCAGACCCCGCAGGCAGCAGCCCCGCCTTCCTGACGCGCTGAGAGACGCGCTGCTATCTCAAGCCGAGAGACCCAGCACCGGCGCTTCTGGGCAGCCCTCGCAGGCAGCCTGGAATATCGAGAGCAGAGAAAGAGATACCATTCCTCATTCATCCTAAATTCCAGGTACAGAACTGAATAACCCCTCCTAGAGAATTCTTTAGTTATTCACTTGGCAAAAACAAACTTAAACTAAACTGTAACTTTCTATTCCCGCCCACGCATTAGACTTAGGTCAGGTACACGGGGTAGGCGTATTTAGAAACACCAGTTGAGTACGTTTAGTCAAATGTATATGTGTATGTAAATATATTTTAATCATTTTAAACATCATATGGCTCAGAAACCATATCAATGTTTTTACAGTATTATTTTATACTATTGCTTCTAATGTATGCACTTTACTTAACTATAAGTATTGCAATAATATCGATCCATTTCTCTTGTACGAGAAAAGAGACTGATCAATAAATAACATCTTTTATTGAACACGCCCGTCTCTTCCTTTTCTCTACATTCTGATGAGACTAAGAATGCACGTACTGACTGAGTAAAATAATTGCCTTGTGCTCACACGACTCTCGAGATTGACTCTTGATTAGGGGAGAGCAAAGTTGTCATGTTCTATGGTTGTCAGAAACTAAATCCCTTCTTGTCTAATCAGGGGAGTTCATCCTTCCTTGAACATTCGAGAAAGTTTCTAGCGAACTCTGAGCTTAGCTGGCAAACCCAAAAATTAAGTCTAGTATCGACAGTAGTAGACCTAGTTAACGTCTGGCCTAGGCCTTTACTGCTGTAGGTACTATTCCAATGCGCAGAGCCTATTGGGAAAATAGGAGCTACACTACATGGCGCCCAACGCGTTTGGAAAGGGCGATAAAACTAACGTAAGACATTTAGAGTAACTCAGTCGTGCTTTCTCACTCAGACCCCTTTTCCCAAATACTCCAAAGACGTCTGGAGTGGGTGAAAGGTTATTATATCCTCCAAAACCTCGCAGGAGGGAACTCCTATGTATGGTTCTTGGTCTAGTCAACGTTGAAGGATAAAACAGTTCCAAAATATTGTGCACCTAATCTCTGTTTCCATAAAGAAACCTGATCTGCAAATAAAAATAATACCATCCTGTCAGTAAAATGGGAGACAGTGATGGAGAAAGAGAGGCAATTAGATTAGCTACTGAAATAGCAGATGCTGATGCTACCATGCAAACAGCAGACCCGGATATAATACTCATCCAGGTCGCCAAAAGGAGATCTATAACCTTAAAACTTATAGAAAATGGACTGACACCTAGAGGTGGCACAGTCATATTCGTAATTGAGGCACACGAATATCGGCAGACAGAGGTATACTATACATGGATACATTTTCCAGCAGCAAATGCTGTAACAAAGTACTTCCACTATTACAAAGTAGAGGAACCTCCTGAAACGTACACTCCTTTCGAGGAGGTGGAAGTACCACTCAAATTCCAAGAGCATTTGCTCTTATTTGATGGCGCCCTAAAACATAATAATCACATTACAAGGCTCGGTCCTTTAGGAAGACCAGGAGCAACGTGGCCGGTCTTAGCCGGATACACACCACATCCAGACATCGACGAGATGACTGCACCAGAGCTATTAATACAGCTAAAACAACTACTAAAAATTCACAGACAATTAGTTCAGTATGTAATGCGGACTTCAACAATTCAGCTAGCGATTAAAATTCCACAGCTGACCCCTCACCAGGGGAACACAAATAAAATCACACCACAGAACATCCAATCCTGCCTAGGTAAAGTTCCAGCTAAACGGGAACAAATACCATTCTGGTTGGCACAGAAAATCACCCAAATAGAGGCGGTGTTTCCTGACACCACCCCATTAGAAAAGCACAGGATTCTGACTATATGTCTCCCAATGGGAATCGCACCACACATTGAGGACTGTGACACTTGGGGTACGGTCTTTGCTTCAATCTACACAAAAACGCACGGTGTTCCATCCATTTCGGTAATACCAGATGTGCTAAAACAAATTCAAGATGAATACGGTCCAGAACCTGCTTTAACTCTTGGTATGAAATTACTGAAAGACTTCAAGCAGGTCTCGGCTATATTACTAGCCAACATAAAGGGTGAAGCAGCAAACGTGGCGATCCGCCAGAGGTTAAAAGAGACAGATATAGCAGACCAACCAGCTGAAATTGCCAGAATCATAGAAAAATCCTATGAAGAACTAGGCAGAGATAGTGTAGGTGGAATACCAGTAAAACCGCAACTGACTACAAGTCCAGAAAAAATATTTTTTAATAATAATTCACCAAAAAAGAACTGGGATGGAAATAAACAATCCAATCCTAAAGAAAAGAAATTCCAGTCCAGAGGAAGGTCTCCTAGGCGAAGAGAGAAATCTCCAAACCCGAGACAAAGGTCACCTCAGAGTGAACCCTCTGGGAATAGATATAACCTTAGAAATAGGGATAATATTAAAAAACCTGATAGATATCAAGACATTGATACACGTCCGTCTCAATCTTTTCAGAATTCCTCGCAGAAATCGGAAAGAAGAGGACGATCAGAAGAGCACGCCAAGTCCAAAGACAAGGAACCTGCTCAACTGAAAAAGAAATCACAATTTCCAAAAAAGAAGGTAGCCAGTATCAAGGTAGTTAACAATGCCGAGAATACTGAGGACACAACTGAAAAACGGAGAATGGGCTCAGACAATGCTAGACAGCGCAGCAGAGGTGAGCATAGCTCGCAAAATCCTTATGAATCATCTGGAGACAGTGGACACGAATGAATACCTTCAAGTGGAAACTGCAGATACCAGAGTTAGCAAGCCCCACAAAATATACGAGATAACATTACGTATAGAGGGAGATAAGACTAGGAAAATAAGGGGACTATTTTGGGATAACCTATCCAAGGGCTATGACATCCTTCTAGCTGAAAAAGACTGGCCACCGGAGTTTGTCAGGGAGTGCCCTCATGGCGAAGAAGTAATTATGCCTGCCTTCTCGAATCAAATACCGATTCATAAAAAATACACACTTGCTAGAAAGTGGGCAGTGGCCTTAGCACCTGCTTTATATAAAAATCACGTAGGATGGGATGAGGATTCTCCTCCTCACAAAGTCCAGTTAAAATCACAACCTACTGCACAAAGGCAGTACCCAATTAAGCAAGAAGCTAAAAAACAAGTAAATGAAATACTAGATCAGCTAGAATACCAGGGGGTGATTGAAACTTGCACCTCACAAATGAACAATCCTTTGTTTCCGGTCTCCAAACCAGACAATTCGTACCGTCTAGTTTTGGATTACCGACACCTTAACACATGTTGCAAAACTTTTGCAGTGCAAAACTCACACAGTGCTGCACTAATGAATAACATAGTGCGCAAAAAATACAAAACAACCTTGGACATCTCCAACGGATTCTTTTGTCAAAACATAGCACCAGAGAGCAGATATTTAACTGCATTTTCAGTAAATGGCACTCAAAAACAATTCTGTCGGTTAGCCCAGGGGTACAAGAACAGCCCGGGGGTATTCTCAGCGAGAGTAACAGAATTACTACAACTATATGATGATGAAGCATTATCTTATGTCGATGACATTTACTTAACAGATGATGACTTGGAGACTCACTTGAAAAGAGTGAACACCATAATACTTGGTTTCGCTGCAGAGGGTTACAAATTCAACTTCAAAAAGTCCAGAATTGCCCATCTGACGGTCCTATTCTTAGGATATGAGTTATCAAGTGAAGGCAAAAGCCTGGCAGACAATTTCCTAGAGAAATGTGCCGTAATCCAAGCTCCTAAAACACTAAAAAACCTACAGTCAATTCTAGGCTTCCTAAATTTCGGAAGAACTTACATTGCAAATTACGCAGAAAGGGTCAAACCCCTTTACGATCTAATTAAACCAGACTTTAAAAGATCCAGTTGGACTCAAGCACACACAGAAATTTTGAGATCCTTACAAACAGACATGCTAATTAAAACAAAATTAGAAACCCGTGATAATACACGCAACCTTGTGATCCGAGTCATCCCAGGGAGATACGGATTCACATACCTAACCTCTAATGAGGGAGATAAGGTACCAATTGCATTCAAATCACATTTGTACACAAAAGCTGAACAGAGATTCAACAACAAAGGAAAAATTGTTCAAGCAGTTCAAACCGCAATAGCTAGAGAAAAAGACATAGCTGACGGTAGACATATCACAGTCAGAACAGCAGAATCAGCCTTTGAGGCATTAACAACACCGTGTAATTTACCAACAACAACATTGGATCCAGAATGGTTACAATGGGTAAATTCAATCACAACGGACAAAGTATATTACTTCTTTGATCCAGAACTAGAAGAATTAAAAAATCTAAAATATGAAAAAACGTATCCTCTGCCAATCGACATTCTGCCTCTACGACATTACGCCTGTGTAATCTATACAGACGGACATGCTCAACCCTCCGTTTGGGGAGAACATGCATACAATCCCACATGTGAGATTACAAAAGAAGTGTGGCACGGAGGTAAACTAAGACCTCTATTAACAAAATCACACTCAGTAGAAACTAATTCAGAACTACAAACTGAAATATTAGCTTTGAAAATGGCGCTAGATAATGCGGATCGCGAATTCCCGACACTTATAGTGTCAGATTCATATTTCTGCGTCAAAGCATATAACAAGGATTTGCAGACCTGGATTCAGAACGATTACAAAGATGACACGGATGCACCAATAAAGCAGAGACTGCTCTGGGAACAGGTAGCTCTTTTGAAAAAAGAACTACCAAAGACTCACGTGACACACTCACTGAGTCACCAGCGTGATGGCGTTCACGTTGTAGGGAATTCATTGGCTGAAACAGCCGCAGCGGCAGCCAGTAAACCGGCTCCCGTAGATCGAAAAAAGCGTACATTAAAATACATTGACGGCGAAACAGTGCTGGCAGTAAAAACGTCATCAAAAGGCGACTGCTCGGCGTTACCGATCAACTATCCACTCAATTACACATACATCATAGATGCAAACTCCATTCCTTTTGCTCGAATCCCTGGAGTGGGGGATAGAGTGATTCCAAACATGGACAGGAGAAACTTGTTAATCGCAGACGCACACATGGGCGAGGGTCTCAGACACCTTAAATTAAAAGATTCTCTGGAAGAATTACAATCACGGTACTGGTGGCCAGGCATGAGCCTGCACTACACCATGTTTGTAAAAAACTGCCCAAACTGCAACAGAGATCGCAGTGGGGAGAGAAGCAGTTTAATACCTCGTCGTATCAAGGCAGATAACATCACCACTAAAAAGAATGGCTTGCGATTAACATATACAGGCTAGTTCCCACTTATAATGTAGATCCACAGCACTCGGCTGACGTCCGGACTGTTATACAAGATTTGCGAGTCTAAATGGCATATACGCTAAGAGCATGCTACGTTCGACCATTTTTTTTCTTTTTCTCAGGCAATCCAGCCTGGGGGGGGGAAAGAATGGCCAAATGAGCACAGCCCAGCGGGAATCTTCTCACTTCCTTCCTGAGGGTATGGGATGGTGTAAAGAAAAAACCAAGACAGAAAGCAATCTATAATAGAAAGGATATTAGGTTCGGGAGCTGGGTGGGTCAAACATCTAATAAGTGTCCAACGTAGTCTAAATAACTTGCCAAGAAATTCTCTGAAGGGATTCAGTCCGTACGAATTATTATTCGGAACTAGGATGTTGATCTCTGACCTTGATAGTCAGACTTCAGTGGTAACAGAAAAAAGCTTTGATGTCAAAGACCGTTTGGCTATTTTGCAGGACTTAAACAAAACAAGAAAAGACCTGAGCAACATACAGTTGAAAGAACAGCCAACGACCACTGAAGAATCACCACCTGTCCCAGCAAGACCTGTCTGGATTCCAAAAGTCGGGGATCTAGTCAGGGAGAAGATCGCGGTAAAGAAGGAATTTGGGCCTTCTTACAGAAAAGCAGTTCCTGTATTGTCTGTCAACGGGACAAGATCAGTTGTACTACCGCCACTTGCTGGAAAAAAGGAGAACCGAGTTGTATCCATCGACCTGGTAAAACCACAACATGTGGCCGATAACCAACAGTAGGCCAAGTGGACTCCCAATAAGTAGCAGAACACCAAGGTTTGCTACCAGTACAGAGGTCCTATCAAAGAGGCTCATCACATTCGAAACGCCTACAGAAGAACAACAAGGACTATGCAACAATGCAATAGAACTTAGACCTCTGAAAACCCAAATAAAGACATTTAGCAGAGACACACCAATCTATACAGAAGTACCAAGTGAAAATGCAAGAAACAAAAATCCTGAACCAATTGGAACAATTGACAGAACTGCATCCGGTTACTTCATCAACTTTGATGATTCCTCTGAAGGCTTCAGCGAACAAAAGACACAGCCATCATCAAAATCCTTTAAAGACAAAGCGAAGGAACTTTTGAAACAACTGAAAGAAACATATCTAGTTTCTCCATGGATTGAATTTTGGGTGGGTTTTGGTGCATTTATCCTCATACTTTGGCTCATCATGGTATTTACCTTGGGACGCTTCATTGAGGGAAAATATGCTAAAATGGACACAGCAAGTCAGAACATCAACTTGGTCCTCAAACCACACACATCTTCACACGTCGAGAAAAGAGAACTTTCTTCAGAACTTTCTTCAGCCAACTTCACAGCAATTCCAATATCTGGTGGGGTAGCCTGGGACAACACTGACTATGAAATTTATGGTCCGGTCGAGATCCTGAAATATCCACACCAAATCAAGATTTCCTTGAGTGACTTTGCAAAACCAAACTCATTTGCTGATGATTGGGACTTTGAAAGTATAAACAATATGATGTCTGACTTAGTAATGTCTGCTAAATTTACAAAACATGATTATTTGCAGGGTTCTACAAATTATGACAGCATGTACTGCTATAACCATTATGGTAACCATTTCTTGCATAAATCTGCACAACCTAGAAATGTTTTAAATTTTAATCAATGGGAACATTGTGCTACACCTCCAAAAGGGAGCTCTAGAACCGTGTATGGCAAATATTCATATTTTTCAGGTTTTAACATAACTAATGCTGAAACATTTTATTACAAATTGTCAAACAAGACAGGGATGAAAACCATGATAACCAACACAAAATTGATATATTCAGATTCTTTCTTTGAAAAAATGAATACTTTTGGATTTGATTATTGGGACAAACATGTTGATTTGAAAAGTGTTTGGGGTACAAAAGAATGGCAAGTACAGGGTATAGAAGCTTTGTTTAGAGCCTGCATGATCCCAGAACAAATGATATTTTTAAATGACACCGTTCAACAAACCACCTGTCTTGGCTTAGCCAAAATCAAAGATTTAAATAACCTGTCTATTCCAAAGCCAACAATGTTTAGCAATAACTCTGAAACAGATGAAGAAATAGACATAAACCATATACTTAACCAAAACAGAACACATCCTGATTGGAAACAATGGTTGATCTGCCCACAGATACAAATAACTGTCAAGATAGATTCCTGAATAAAACACAGGGTTTCAAAATGAACAGGCCAGACCCTAGATATCCCCAAAGACATCACCCAGGGATAATAACAACCTACAGTGTGGGCAAATTATGCCTTCAATGGCTACAAACTTCCACACTGCCTGAAATTAAGCAACACCTAACTTTACTTACTGATGGTGCTGACTTGCGTGATTTCATAATGGGACCACGCAAACAGCGTCAAAAGCGTTTCATAGCAGCCTCTGTATATGCAGCATACAATGAGGCCTGGAAGGTTACTCAAATTGAGACAGCAGAAAGAATACGGGAAATTGACCGTATTAATTTGGAAAAATCACTTTCTGTAGTGGACAATGGGTTAATGACTCTGTCCTCCAGAATTTTTTCATTGGACAGCATTGTGTCTTCAGCAATCGATATATTATCGCAAGACTTACTGTTATTACAACATGGTCAGTCACAATTGCGTTCTATTGTACAGCTTGGCTGGACGTTACAAAATCTGCGTTCAGGCTATGTGCCTTGGCGTTTAATCAACACAACGTCACTATTTCAAATCTTTAACCTTACTGATAGACAAATCGGTATGGCGCAGAAGGGTGCTGATTATACAATCTTGAGCATTGAAAAACTAGAAAGATTACCGTTGACAATGTCAGAACGACCTGTCAGTGAATGGATAATCCACGGAATCATAAATATTCCAATCTCAACCTTCAGGTTTCAATACTGCCAAAAATATATACAGGCTGGCATGTACGAGAAATTGGGAAAGGGGTACCTTAAAACAACATGGAACCTGCCCTATTCACATGCATGTATCAGTAACAAAGGACAGAAAGTGTTTCTTAGTGGCATCAATTGTGCTATGTCACTAAGCGGCACGCTTCTGTGTAACGGTATTAGTTTGCACGGAGCCTGTGAAGGGAATTCATACAACCTTTCATGTCACCAGCAAGGCGCACCTGCAACTGAAATAGAACCATTCTTTCAAAGACTCTATAATGGGAGTTACATTCTTATTGTAGACCGCAGATGCTGTAGTCTTATGCCCGGGACTCCTTATCTCGTCACTACGACGGCGAAGGTCAAGTGCTGTGGACGTTCTTTGTTCCCCAGCTCCTTTCCAGACAGGGAGGCGAGGGCATGGCCCAGTTTGAAAATTACTTCTATTCGAATAGACACTTTAAGCAGAATGAAAACAGTGCTTCTTCAGACGCCTACAAGGCTCACGTCATCTAAAGAAACGTATGATCTACAAGTCGCAAGGACGACTGCAGAGATACATACATTATTATCAACTAATTCCCCCGTACATTTCGCGGAAATCCTGAGCGAAATCTTAAATATTTCTGATACCACAGGGGTCTCAAAGGTATTTAAGACAGTATTTTCGATGGCATTAACACCATTCAAAGCCATACTGGGTATTTTTCCAGACTTCGTCCATTCGATTTTTGGCGGACTTCCCCTGATCCTAGGACTAATTGCAGGAATCCTATTCCTAGTCTTTATTTTTCGTTATGGCAACCCATGTCACAGATCAAACTCTCGCGACAATGGAAGATACGATCCTAGCCATTGGATACCGGGACCGGATATCAAAAATCCTGGGAATATCCCGGCTTAGAGACCTAAACATGACTTGGTTTCTATCATTTCGACCAATGTGGCAAAGGTGTGTTTTACCTGTACTAAGGTGTCTGCTATGCGGAGAAGAATGCGTGTTAGACACCTGTCTGACGCTACAATCGGATGCGCCGGTGGATGCAGATACACTGTTGGTTCCTACCAAGGTTCACGCACTGTGCTGCCCTCAAAGGCTGCCAATTCTGATGACGGCATTCCTGGAATCTTCACCACTGCGATTGAAGAGTAGTGAAGTTCAAGATGAAAGCAGCATCGAACAGGTACGACCTTCTGTCAGCAATGCAAATCAGAATGTCAATGGAGACAATCATACGCATGAATGCATGGTTACCCCTATTTCCGACTTAGAGGAACTTTCCCATGAAGCTGTTGACAGTTTTTTCGAAAGCCTGAATGATATGATGTTCTCTCCGGAACAGAAATAGAGACTTTTGAGTAAACTCGCACACGGCGTTCCCTGAATTCGGCCTTCAACTTTAAAAATAAAGTCACATGAACAATTACAATCCAGTTCACGGACAGCAACTTTTTTCAGCAAGCCCCTAAAATATTTTTCTATATATTTTTTCCCGGGACACTGATTTTCTGCTTAAAGTAAGAGACTATTCCTAGAGAACTAAGATTTCTATTTTAGATACTTTATAGACTTTATAGACTTTAGCTGCCCGCTGGTATGTTCGCAATAGATTTTATGTGATGAAATGGTTTCGACTTTTTTTCTGTATAGCCATATTAAGAGCCATTTCATGTGTATTTCTCATATACCAACAATCAATAATGCATAACAATGCGTGTTCACTTTTGCATTTAATTCATAGCTTAAGTGCATACAATATATATGACTGCAATTTTTCAGTATATTTGAAAATTTCGAAATGCATTTATGTATTTTGGGGTGGTAAGGTATACACTATACTCTATAGTATGTTGTACTATGCATAGATTAGTAGATATGACCATAGTTAGCGTGGAGTGGGTGTCGTGTATTTCTATAGGTTCTGATTCGATCCCCCTATTCCTGACCCTATTCTGGTTAAACTTACTAGCTAGTTAACTAACAGTCAGCCCATGAGGCAAGAAATCCCCCATGATGCAGATACCGTTATCTGACGCAGTCACACTACGGCACAGGAACGTGTTATCTGATTAGGTCATAACGCTTGAGATCTAATTAGACAAGCGATATTCCTCCAGCCCCTGATAAGGCATACGACGTTCTCATAACAAATCAAACCTATGACAACCTGGATAATCCGTGCGGCCATTGTTTTGATTTCACAGAGAACTTTAGTAAAGAATGTGCTAACGAGCAAGTCGTATGACATCTTTATTGACGTACCTATGTCCATCCTTACGTCAATCTCGGCACCTTTAAGGTATAAATATTGCCGACCTTGCCCTATGCAAAGACACGCGTGGTGACAAGACGGAGCAGCCATACTTGCCGAAGCCGAGAGCAGAAGCAGACCCCGCAGGCAGCAGCCCCGCCTTCCTGACGCGCTGAGAGACGCGCTGCTATCTCAAGCCGAGAGACCCAGCACCGGCGCTTCTGGGCAGCCCTCGCAGGCAGCCTGGAATATCGAGAGCAGAGAAAGAGATACCATTCCTCATTCATCCTAAATTCCAGGTACAGAACTGAATAACCCCTCCTAGAGAATTCTTTAGTTATTCACTTGGCAAAAACAAACTTAAACTAAACTGTAACTTTCTATTCCCGCCCACGCATTAGACTTAGGTCAGGTACACGGGGTAGGCGTATTTAGAAACACCAGTTGAGTACGTTTAGTCAAATGTATATGTGTATGTAAATATATTTTAATCATTTTAAACATCATATGGCTCAGAAACCATATCAATGTTTTTACAGTATTATTTTATACTATTGCTTCTAATGTATGCACTTTACTTAACTATAAGTATTGCAATAATATCGATCCATTTCTCTTGTACGAGAAAAGAGACTGATCAATAAATAACATCTTTTATTGAACACGCCCGTCTCTTCCTTTTCTCTACATTCTGATGAGACTAAGAATGCACGTACTGACTGAGTAAAATAATTGCCTTGTGCTCACACGACTCTCGAGATTGACTCTTGATTAGGGGAGAGCAAAGTTGTCATGTTCTATGGTTGTCAGAAACTAAATCCCTTCTTGTCTAATCAGGGGAGTTCATCCTTCCTTGAACATTCGAGAAAGTTTCTAGCGAACTCTGAGCTTAGCTGGCAAACCCAAAAATTAAGTCTAGTATCGACAGTAGTAGACCTAGTTAACGTCTGGCCTAGGCCTTTACTGCTGTAGGTACTATTCCAATGCGCAGAGCCTATTGGGAAAATAGGAGCTACACTACACTACTACGGGCTGAGGCCATTGCTGCCGTTTTTTCGGCCTTTGTTCTGGTTTTGTTTGGGTCAAGGGTGGGCGGGTGGGTAATCAATGCACGGCTAGTTGGGGCGGCCGTTGTGGGTGGGTTGATGCTCCAGATCTACAAAGTCATAAATATTGGGGTGAGGTGTTGTGGGGTGGGTTGGGCGGCGGGAGGGGGTTGGGGGAGGACTTGTGTTTTTCATGCATTTTCTACTGTTGTGAACCGATCTAAGGTACCAATGTGCTGCATATGTATACACTCGGCTTCATGGGTGACGTGAGGCCGTCAAATCCGACGCAGCAGTTCCGCCTCATGACATGGAAACATTCGTGGTCTGAATGACCCGCGCAAGAAGAGGCAAATATTAGGCAGACCCTCCAGGTTTTCGCGATTTGCAAAATAATCGCGAAACCGGCACTTTTGTAAAAAGGCCGCACTTTTTACAAGAATGCCCGCGAAATTAGGTGTTGAAAGCTCCCCGGGGGCTGATATGGGGTAATCAGCATCAATTGTTAAAATGCCTCAGACCCAGCGCCTCCATTTTACATCAAAGAGATAAAGGGCTGTGAACGGAGGTCACCGTGAGCAGGATGGATTTACATACTGACAGTTTTAGACTACTCATAAACAGCATGTGGCAGTGTGGATGTAATCCAGGCATGATACAGGGGCCCATCCTTTCCTTTAAACGTCTGGCTGGATTCTGCTTTCTGAAATGAGAAAGTGGCGTTTTGACATTTCTAGGAAGGTTTTTTTTTCATCCTTGCCATGTGTTTGTTTTCATAGTGGCAGTGTTAGAAAGACATTCAGTCTTTACAGAAATCATTTAACCATCTTTCAAACAATGATAGGCAGTAATTTACGGCACCAAAAGCTTTGTGTGTGAAATGTGGTGAAGATACTCCCTTCCTCTTCACAGAGGGTGTGTTGTTGCTGGGTGATGTGCTTCTGCATCGTTATGAACTGGTAAGTTTATGGCCCCCACATTACTAGTAATGAGTTTTCACAGTAGTAGTGTGGCTCACTGGTTAGAGGCGGCAGACCCGAGAGCAGAGAACGGCCCGGGACCAGGGTTCGATTCCCGGCGCGGCAGGTTTCTGGACCAGGGTCAGCGGACTCGATAATTCTCTCGCCTCGGTGCCCACTCTGATCAGCGATCACACTCGGCAACTCTGGGCATTAGCTTGCCTCATCTTCACTAACGGCCCCACCAGACCGCCGGGGATGCCTGGTCTCACCCTGGAGATACCCATTAAGGGACCATCTCTCAGGGAAGCCAGGAAGGGTTTCGCAGCGGTCGAAGCGCCTTGGGACCCTACGGGTAAGTAGTGCGCTATATAAATGCCTATACATACTATACATACATACACATGGTTGCATCTAATTCACTCAGAATTCTTTATGCGACGCTGGGCAATTATCTCGCTAAGAAAAATGTATGATCTTGTTGACCTGTTGACCTCCTTTCCCAATTCCTATAATCTCAATCAGTTTACCTTCGTGTTTACTTTCATACAGTTTCAATCACCATTACCTTAAATCAGTCTGCTCCACTGCATTCTGTTTCACTTATACAAAGTTCATTTTCCCGAGCTTTTTGCCTGCACGGATATTAAGAATAGGCATCTGGGATATTTCTACAAATGCCAGACATTATAGACAATTTAGCCCCATCGAAGTGCCGTTTATCATTATTTCTCTTCAAAGTGGCAATCTTGTTTTTGAGTCTGTGAGTCTTTTTTTGGCTTTGAATAACTGTATTTAGTAAGCCCTCTCATATTTCGTCATGGCCCATAATCCATTACAGTGGGCATTTGGAACGTTATTACCACACATCTCTACGAAGTGGCTCATGGCCACTATAGTAAATTAAATTATTAGCTTATGCAGGGCCACTCTTATTGTTTCTTAACACGCAAGTGCACTTGGCACAACATGGGCTTGGTCCTTTTTCTGCTGTTTGTAACTTTCATCAGTAATCTGTATTATGATTGGGCTACTTGCTCCTTACCAGTGTATAAGACCTTTATTTAACTCAATTTGTTTCCATCTCCATAAGGCCCTCCTACTATCACTAGGATGGCCACTAGTGTTCACTCCCTATCATCCTTGGTGATCCCAGCTGATATAGAGTCTTTCACTATTTTACTCTGCATTGAACCCAGTGCAGTTGCCAATCAGGAGCTGAGGAGAACTGAGAGATCCGGTGAAGCTGCCAATGAGGAGCAGTGCAGTTCTGGTGAAACCCTCAGGTCATCCAGGAGAAGTACACTTTGACTCCAGTCAAGGGTTCAGGACCTTGATGACAGCTCTTTGGGGTCAGGACTCAGTCCCACAGATGCAGCAAGGTGACCAGCAACACTGTTCTATTGTGCTTGGCTTAAATCTATGCTAAAAAATGTTATAAAAAAGGAGAATATGTCAAACAAACACTCTCAGACACTTAAAATATGCCTATTTCAAAGTGGAATACTCTGCTAAAACAGAGTCATTGATTCATGGCTGAAAAGGATTGATTAGGAGTAAAGTAAAGTGCCGCAATAATGCCGATAAATTTCAATTTTTGTGCCGCTAAATTTGCAATATCCTGGGGGGTCTGATTAGGCTATCTGGATAGGCAGGGGGTATCTATCGCCCTGCTTCAAGAAACCCACTTACGACCTGACCGATCCCCTATGTTTGCATCTAGATGGGCCTCTTGTAAGGTTTTCTCCTCTTACTCTAACTACACAAGGGGGGTTACAATCTTGGTTAGACGGGGTATACGCTTTATACCTGCTGGCACTGAGGTAGACTCGGGTGGGAGGTATTGCATGATGTGGGGGACGCTATACTCACACACGGTCCTCCTAGCTTGTTATTATGGCCCTAACACGGATGACACTTCCACGCTCCTCACGCTGTGGGGCAAAATTCAAACCCTGGGCATCAACCACGTCATACTCGGGGGGGGGGGGGGGGGGACGACTTCAACACAGCATTGGTACCGAGCCGAGACAGATCCCACCCTCAATCACTCCACTATACACAAACCCAACGCACACTTTCTGATCTTGTCAAGGACCACCACTACATTGATGCATGGAGGCACCTACACCCCACTCTTACTCAGGGTACCCACCACTCAGCGGTACACTCTACGTGGGCACGACTCGACTATGTGTTCCTGTCAGCTGGCCTCCTCCCTTGGCTGGAAGGTGCTCTCCATCTTGCTAGGACTTTCTCCGACCACTCACCAGTCCTCCTCACTATGCGCATACCCATTGATGCTTCCCCATACCTGAGCTGGCGCCTCAACCCCGCACACCTCACCGATTCCGCGTTCAGGGGGGAACTAGAACAGGACATTCAGGACTTTTTTGAACGAAACCCTGGGTCCGTCACATCTTTCACTACGGTGTGGGAGGCCTTTAAGGTCACTGTCAGAGGCTGGTGTATTGCGAAGGGTGGTGGTGTCCTTAAATCGCTTCGAGGTGACCTACACAAATTAGACACTGAACTCAAGCTACTCGTGCGTGACATGGCCAGAGATCCACACAATCCTACTCCTAAGGCCCTCCTCAGGGACAAACTTAACGAATACGCTGAGGCGGCCGAAAAAGAATGCAAATTCCTTGGGAAGCCATACGCGGCCCGCCTTTACGGCGAGGGCGACAGGCCTGGTAGAGCACTTGCCTTCGCGGTTAAGCCTATGAAATAACACAACTATATTTCGACCCTAATGGACGAACATCAGGCCCCACAGAGGGACATTACGTTACAAATGCGTATCCTGACTCATCGTTACTCTGCTCTCTACACTTCCCACCGACAGTCATCCATCGACTTGCAGTCCTACCTTGAGGACACCGCAGTCGCGTGGCTCGGTCCCTCCCAGCAGAAATTTCTACACCACGAGCTTGAGCTTGACGAAATCAAAGACGCCATCATGTCTATGAAATCGGGCAAATCGCCTGGATCGGACGGGCTTCCAATAGACTTCTACAAGGCCTATATACATTTGCTTGCCCCCCTACTAAAACGAGTTTACTACTCTGCCCTAGAGGAGGGCGCATTGCCTTCCACCATGCAGGAAGCCCTCATAGCTTCCTTGTTGAAACCTGGCAAGCCTCCAGAGCTCTGCGATTCCCACAGGCCTCTGTCTTTGCTTAATACTGACGTGAAAATTCTGGCAAAAGTGCTCGCGACACGCCTGAACTTACTGATGGAACGCCTGGTCTTACCGGATCAGGCCGGATTTGTTCCCAACAGGGCGACATCCCACAACTTACGCACCCTACAAGCCGTCCTGCAGCGTTCGACTCCCTAGAATGGGATTACCTGCTGGCCCTACTGGAGCGAATGGGTATCCCCTTCTCCTTTCTCGACTGGATCCGGCTGCTGTATTGCAGACCTCAGGCCACCGTGTTGTTAAACGGCTCCCGCTCTGCCCCATTTGCGATCCATAGGGGCACCCGGCAGGGCTGCCCGCTCTCGCCGGTCTTCTTTGCGATTGCCATTGAGCCCCTGGCGGCCAAACTCCGGCAGCATCATCACCACCGCTCCCTGATTTATCCGGAAAGGCAGCTGCTGGTCGCCTTATATGCTGATGATGTGACCCTATACGTGGACAAGCCACAGGAGAACCTTAACCCTCTGCTGCGGGAGATAACCAAGTTTGGCGCCATATCCGGAATCCAGATCAACTGGTCCAAATCGGCCCTGTTTCCCCTGACGGACAAGACTGCCCCTTTCCCACTGGATTACACCCTTATGTGGGAGGCTGACGAAATAAAATACCTGGGCATAATCGTGACTAGAGACCGGGAAGCCCTCATCAGAGCCAACTATGGTACGGCTATCGATAAGCTAACTGACACCATTACTAGATGGATTCACCTCCCCCTCTCGATGGCGGGACGCATTTCCCTTATCAAGATGGTAGTCCTCCCCAAACTCCTGTACTTATTTACCAACATACCGTACACTCCGGGAGCCAGCTTCTTTCGAGTACTAAATTCCCAGCTGTCTCGACTGATCTGGGGTGGCAAACAGGCTAGGCTTAGTCTCAAGACGCTTATGTTGCCATACCACCAGGGCGGGTTTGATGTCCCTAATTTTCAACGCTACTATGACTGCGCCCAGGGACACTTCGCTGTGTACTGGCTACACCCCCCTCCCTTCATGGCTCACCTTGCGGTGGAAGATGGTTATATGAGACCAGCCCAACCATCGGGGTACCTCTACATCCCTACCCGGGCATGTGAGCGGGACCCTACCACGGTCGACTGCACGGTACGGGCCTGGAATCGTATCGCGGCCCAGTTGGAGGTCGAGCTCTTGTACTCGCCTCGCATGCTCTTAGCGCATGACCCCAGATTGAGCGTTGCTTGCGAAGAGATAGGCCGTAAACTACTTACGAGATATGCGATTCATACCTGGGGTGACCTGTATCTTGGGGGGCAGTTTCGCACCTCGTCCCAATTCTTTGGGGACTCTACCCCTTCAGTCATGGACACATTCCTCTATACCCGCCTACGCCAGAATGTCAGGGCGGTCACACCCGATTTTCCTGCTGAGCCGGAAATCGTTGCCCCGCTGCACGCTCTCCTTCATCCTGACCCCCCGAAACATGTGGTGTCTATGCTGTATAAATATACCCAGGCC
Source organism: Lissotriton helveticus (assembly GCF_964261635.1). NCBI lineage: Eukaryota > Metazoa > Chordata > Amphibia > Caudata > Salamandridae > Lissotriton > Lissotriton helveticus. Next base: position 402,390,178 of record NC_136061.1, read on the forward strand.
CCCCCCCGACGCTCAGAGCGCGTGGTGACTGGGATAGAGACCTTGATGAGCCCTTGTCGGATGAGCAATGGGAAGAAAGCTGTTCACACACGAACGCAGTCACAGGTAACGCACGTCTCAGGCTTGCACATTATAAATTCTTGCACCGACTCTACCATACCCCCGCCAACCTACTCCGCTTTGGCTTGCGGGATAACGATAAATGTTTGAGGTGCGGTGCCAAGGGGGCGGATTTTTTCCACCTGTCCTGGACGTGCCCGGCTGTAGCTACATATTGGGCAGAAATATTTAAGGCACTATCCGATATGGTTGGCGTGGCCATCGCGCCTTGTCCCAAGATCGCCTTACTGGGTCTTCCACCCCCAATGATCAAGATGCATCGGAAGTTTCTTGCGTTAGGCTTCCTATTGGCCAAAAGACACGTGGCGTGCCGCTGGGGTAGGGGTCGCGCACCTAAATTTAAGGTATGGCTCTCTACGATGGTAACATGGCAAGAACACTTACACACATATGCCGATTTATTACCACCGAAGTCACGTCCCAAGGATCTTTGGACCCCCCTGACCTCGTACCTTCTTTCACTTCAGGAGACAGACGACCCCCAGCCTGGTGACGGCGAATCGGGTGACTAGACGTGCCCCCTCCCTGACTACGTCCTGTGCCCTGACGCCTCCCCCCCCCCCGTCGCACTGCCCTGCTGCATGCTCGCGTAATTGTCGCCACACTAGAGGTAGGCTAATACCACGGGTCTGATTACACTTTTGTAGGTTACGAATTCAAGAGCGGCACCCATCACCCCCCGCTCCCCCCGCCGATGCCGAGCAGACGTCAATCCCCATCACAGTTGTTACCATGCCGCGTAAATCCATGTCATGTGGGGCGCCTCCATCGTTACGTCATGAGCGGCTCTTGCCTGGACCGGTTCGACTCCCCCCCCCCCTCCTGCTTTTCTGCATCCCATATACTACTCCGCACCTTCGATACCCCTTACATCTTTCGGAATGATTAGAGCATCACAGTTGGGATTGTTTTCGTTTTGTTGATTTATTTGATAGCCTTATTAGCATAAACGAAACCTCATATCATTAAACTATGTTTGTACATTGCCGACTTGCGCGCTTGCTGTAACACAGTTTTAAAGTTGAATAGCCTTTCCACCGCGGCCGGCCCTCTGGGTTGTAGGCGACTTGCTGTGTCTGTAGTACCGTCTTACTTTTTGACATTTTTAACATCTGTTCACCTACATCTATGCTTGAAATGCGAGCGCTGCCGGCCTGTGGTTGACAGGTTGTAGGCAATTGGCTGTGTACACTCTCCTTGCTACCTATAAAGGTTTTTGAAAAAAAAAAAAATCCAGCCCTTGCTTCTCCACAAGCAGAGAAACACTATTAGTTTCCATTTGTTTTACATATATTGCTACATTCAGAGAAGGATATCAAGAATATGTTCTTAGGGACTGATGTACTATGCCTTTTAATGGTCGCAAACATTCCAGTTCGACATTTGCAACTGTTAAAATACTTTTTCTTATGTACTTATTCCCATTTAGGAATCAGGCAAGTTTTATGTCCCCAACTCCTAAAATGGCATTTTAAATATTACCAATTTTGTATCTGGAAGGGAGATGTTGTGGGCATACTTTCCAAATACCCAACAGCTATCTTATGTATCCTCGTTTTCCGACTGGAAATAAAACAAGCGATTTTGCCAACACCACCAAGAAGTTGGTAATACATTTGCAATAGCCTTTTGGGAGAACCGCTTACATTTTGTGAATGTTAAAAGGTTTGTTGAAGAATAAGCAGGGGTCCAGTGCACCACTACCAACAGAAAAACATTACATTTTCTTTTTAAACACAGTCCTGTTTCCTCTAACGAAAACGGCCTGCATTTAAAAAAAAAAAAAAAAGTTTGCTTTATTAAAAGCAGTCAGGTTGCATGGTGGTCTTTTGACCCCAGCACGTCACCATTCTTGTGAAGGCCTCAAATCATAGTGAGCAACAATTTGCAAGCTACTTTATTATTATTTATGAGGTAGGTAGTATGATGGCCCACTACGATTCTGAATTTTAAGAATCGACTTAGTAGGACATAGGTCAGTTCTAAAATGCCTTACTTTAGCAAATAGCGATGTGAAATTTTGCGACCAGTAAATAGTAAATCTGGCACCTTATTCTGTAGAATAGTAGGTTGGCCGTTAATCACCTCAAACTAAATGCGCTGAAAACTGAGTTCCTACTCATCTCACCCCCGGCGCAAACTTCCACCACCCAAACGTGGCTCAATAACCTAACTGCACTCAATGTCCAACCTACTATCGTGGACTCAGCGAAATCCCTAGGCATCACAGTTGACGCCAAGCTCAACATGCAACAGCACGTTAGCATAGCCACAAAAGGGGCTAATTTCCAAATCAACACACTGAGGAAACTCAAACCCTTCCTCCCTGCCAAAGACTTCCAAACTGCTGTACAAGCTTTAGTCATCCCTCGCATAGACTACGGAATTGTGGCCCTCAGCGGACTCCCGCTATCCACAACAGCACCCCTAAGAGCCTCCCTGAACGCTGCCGCGAGACTCATTACTGGCTCAAGAAAACATTCGCATATTTCCCCAGACTTAAAATCTCTAAAATGGCTGCCTTTTGAAGCCAGAATACAGCTAAAAATTGCAATAATGACACACTCAGCCGTGCACCACAAAGCACCCAACTACCTCGCGCAAAAGTTGTCTATATCAGGAGGGTCGAGATCCAATCGTAGTACAAAAAATCTACTTCTGAAACCTAGTAGATTCCGGAAAGAAAAAACATACAAGCGCTCCTTCTCAGGAATGGCACCCAGGATCTGGAATGCGCTCCCTCCGGAAACGAGGCTTATCTCCTCCACTGCACTCTTCAAGAAAGAGGTGAAGAGAATCCTTCTGGCCAAGATCTCCTGAACCTTACAGAGACTGGAACTGAGTCTCTGCATCGCGCTGTATCACTGATCACCCTGCCCTTTGGCACTCTCCTCCTACCTAGGGGGTCACTACTACGCTACTTTATTTCTAACGACCAATATATGCTACTCTTTGCTGTATTTATATTACTTGTTTACCTGACTGTATTTTGATAGGTTTTGATATGTTTCTGTACATTATTATTATCTTCTATGTTTAGTGACTACTATATTGCTCCCATTATCTTGTTCATTCCTGTTGCCCTTGCCCCTGTTTCTGTGAAGCGCTCTGATATCTGTAAGGATCTTGTTCGCGCTATATAAAACTTTGAATAAATAAATAAATAAGTAGACTTTGTATTTAGGATTTGTTCTGTGTACCGTATTATACAATTAAAAGTAGTGTGCTTTTTCTTTAAGGACATATTTGTTAGTTGTAAACTTTACACTGTTATAAATATGGTGCATCAGCCTTTAGTGAAAACCCCATTGAGTGCCCCAAAGCAACTGCATGGAAAGGCAAGTAATGACCTGGGGAGGAACTTTCATTTATTTGTTAGTAATTCAGCACGTTTGACCCATAGTGTAATATTTGTTTAGGGCCCACTTTGTTGTAGTTTTCTGATGTTTCTAATTGTCAAAGATCAGTAAATTACGGTCAGCATATAGTGGGGGTAGTCTATAAGACATGATGGCATGGTAACTGATCACCTAAATGCCCTAATATAGTCACTGGTTGTAGGATGTCGTGCGGGCATCTTTGGCCTCAGATACATGGTGGGGTTCTCTCTGACCTCTGTGATTCGGTAGGGTGGTCACGGATCCTTGGGATGTCGTGAAATAGACCGAATTTATGAGGTGTGCTAATTCTGAAGTATTAATAGGTAGTTAGTGATTCATAAATATGATATGTTTGTATTCTTTCTGAAACTTGGTGGGATGGTCACAGATTTGACATCTATTATGATAGTTGCTAACTTTTCAGACATGGTGGGGTGGTCACTGATCTTTGAGAGATGGCAGCTGAATCCCATATTGAGACTAGGTAGTATGGTGACTGATGTCCAGTTAAAAGGAGAGTGTCACTTATCTATCTTACGGTAGCACCGTCACTGATAAATGGTGACAGTGACTGATTCTGTGACACAGTGAGTTGGTCACTTAGTCTAAAATATGGTGGATTAGTAATTAATCTGGGAAAGGCAGAATATAGTGAACTCTTTTAAACTCGAAGTACCCTTTTAAAAATAGCTGCTCCTTGGAAACAATTGCACTCTAAACCTCGCCCTAAGGTGCTGCTAGAGAATGTACTCTAAACACGCATTGCCATTGGGTTTCTCTTCACTGCTTCTCCATTGTCTCTCAATCTATCCACTCAAAGTAACAATGTTTCTATGTAACATTTGTTTTGAAATACAACATCTCTTGCTGAACGTTTAATCATGTGACATAAAAAGTGAAACAAGACATTTCCGTGACCATGAATAATCCTTTACTCTGGAGCACAAATAGACTAAATACTTTCCCCAATCACCAGGCTACGGTTTAAGGGAACAATAGAAATATTTTCCCCAAGTGAGCGGCATTGTCACCTATTTAATGCCTGAATACATCAATCAAGTGAAAGGCAACCAATTAACGTTTACAGTGGTTGCAGGAGCTATCTAGCGTTTCTTTATGAGCTAAAATTGTTTTGTTGAAATATGCTTGTAGCACAGATGTAGGTGGATTATGTGGGAATTGTGGCAAATCCATAATTATGTGGTGAACACTGCGATCATGGATTCACATATTCTCATTGGCTGAATACCACGAGCAAAGAAGGTCTCCAAAGGAACTGATGCCATTTAGTGGATCAGTTTGGGGAGGAAAAACGGGACTGTGAGAGATTGTTAGACCCATCAAGAAGTCACAGGAACATGCCACAAGCTAGAGCTGTAGAGATGGTGGCAGTGGAGAAGCTGGTTAATGCTGAGAAGTTGACAGAAAGGTGAGACTTCTGAAGCTGATGATCTGCCAAAGCTTGCTGAAGAGCTCCCTGGTTTTCTCTTTCCCACCTTTTGCAGGCTAGCCCTGCTTATCAATTGCGCATTGACATCTTGTTTGACTGAATGTCCCACTAAAAGAGCCTAAAACAATAACCAAAAGTGCAAAAGGGATTCCATTGAGTTCAAAATAGGATTTCAAAGGTAGGTTCATCCTCTAGTATTGGTAAATAGCTATTAGGACAACAATAATAGTAGGAAACTTTGTTGCATTGGGTACAAGCACTGGAACGTGAGACCCATTTGAGATGCTAATGGCCCGAGGTTATTGCAGGATGACCAGGTGCTGGAAGTAGAGGGCACTCAAAACAAGGACTCCTTGGTTACCAAACATCAATAGCCTTTATTTATTAACTGGATAGTCATGATGTTTTCAGTTGGCGAGGCCACCCAATAGACGTACAGAATTGACCAGTTAGAACTGGAATTTAGGGTTAGTGAGCAGCATCAGCTTTGAAATTGTGCATCTCTGAAATGGGTAGGCCTAGTAAGACGATTCTAACTCATTCACAGAGTGTCTGGCTGCAGCCTCCAGGGCACTACCCCTTGCTTAGAGTGAGGAGAAGCATATCTGTGTCTCTGGGGACGGTTTGGCGCAGCTATGACCTCCCTTTGTATACTGGGAAAGTTAGTGTGTCCTTACAGATTCACAATCTATAAAGTTCACAGTTGCTTCCTGACGAGACTGGCCAGCTGAGCTTCAAGGTTTTAATGGGCATTTCATTTCATTCTTTTGATGCATCTTTCCCTCAGGTGTCAAATAGCTGGTTCTTGCTCGTTGTCCTCTTGGTCATTACCTTCTCCTCAGCTCTCTCTGGGTAGGTCAGCTCCTCTTATTGCAAGTTAGGTGTAGTAGCAGGGGTTCTTTCAAAATCTAGGCCTCACCATGGATTGTAGGGGATATCAGCTACCAGCAAGGTCCTATCCATTACATGCTTCCTCTCACAGCTACTGCTCAGTCTTCGTAAAATCCAGATGAGTTAAATTAACTGCTCAAAGGGACCAATGTTTATACTGCTTTGAGGGTACTGGTGGCAAATCATAGTCAACCATGTTCTTTTTTCCATCACTGCCCGAGTCTCTGGGCTACCAGGCGGAAGAAAGGCTTAATCCAACGAGTGAATTGTCTACATGTGACCCAAACATCCTTACCCATGATCTTGTGGTAAACAACCAGCACAAAACTTAAGGGAGGGAGAAGGAGGAAAGTGAAAGATAAGCATGCTCGACAGGGGGCAGTGTGTGTCTCGTACTCACCAGACAGCTACAGTTTTAAGGAAAGGACACTGATAAGCCAGAGCCTGCCAGTAGCCATATCCCCCGACAGCCAAATGCAGGAGCTCCACAATGTTGTGCAGATTCACATCCTATCCTAATAAAAACATTTTTTTCAAGTCCACAGTCTGCTGGTCCCTTGCACTCTTAACACATTCACAGGGCATACCACGTACCAGAGAGGTAAAGTACGAGCCTTAATTAATTATGGGAAACAATGGATTTTACAGACTTTCCTCTAAGGTTGCATATTAAAATGCCAATGATAATCTGTAGCGCCCAACCCTATGTCCTTGTGTAGCCTGGAATAAACGGGCAATAGCCACCTTTGACTAAGCGTGGGGTGTTTTTTGGGTGTAGTCTCTAACCATTATAGCATAAGCCTTCGCGTTGTATGCCTAAACAGAACATAAGGCACCACCAGTGGTCTGACAGATTTTCAAACCCACGTGGTAAAAAACAAAAGGCAGGTCAACTTAAAATCAAACAAGTTAGAAAGGCACAACTTTTTAAAACGTGCTTGGATTTATGTACCTACAGCATTGTTATACTATGTTCTTGTCCTCCTCTTATTTTCCCATTGAGTTGAAGCAATAATTTGGACTTGACTTCACGCTGCATTTCAGGCATCATTGCCTAGGTAGCAATGTGATGAAAGGCTTGAGTTGCGTATGGGTTAAGTAGGATCCCTAGAAAGCTCTCTAGGCTTTTCCTCACCGGTTCACCTCAACATTTGACAAGGTTGTCCCTAAATTTACAGCAGTACTTGCAGGTTTGTAAAGTCAAGAGATAACAGCTGAAAAGAAATGGAGATTATCGAATCTAAGAAGATCATTTAAATTGTTGCTGGGTTGTAATATCCATTGTAAAACTGCAGACATCTGCAGATGCGAGACTTGAGGTTCCGTAGTCTCATTTAGAGGTGGGGGACCAGCTTGTTTTCCAATAGCTGAGCCTCAGCTTTTGTTATTATGGGAGACACTAAACCAGCAGCACATCTGCAATATGGCCACTGGCATTGCAGCATTAGAAGGTCAATCCTACTTATAGCTGGCCTTCCATTCCTGATTTTTTCCTTCCTGATACGACCATGCTCAGGGCTCCCGGGAGGGGAAAAAAATGAATATCTCCCCACTGTACAAGGAGAAAAAGTCCTGCACCGGCATTCAATTTTCGATTTACAGAAACAGACCCGGCTTTGCCAGCTAGTTTCTGGAAAAACACAAGATAAAAAGCCTTACTTTTTCACAGCAAGTGTCGTTGCTATCTGAGAATGGACACTTTCATAAAAAATTAAAATAAAAATAAAAATTGGTGGCATGATGGTGTTAAATTCTCATTATGGTTAGCAGTCAGTCCTCCCTGAGGCTGGCAAAGATGTGGCCTCCTCTGCCTTGGTGTTTGTGGCACGTCTGACGAACTAAAATGGCTCACTAATTGCATTCTTGCAGTGTACAGGAAACTTTTCTTAGTGTGAAGGTGATATCTTCCTCCACAGCCTGTGTGGCCCCATTCTATGTGAAGGGTACGGTTGGCTTTATATTTTACTTGAGACAAAGGTCTAAAAAATTGCAAGTTTAGAACTTTTATATGTGAGATGACAAGTATATATCCACTTCTCTTATCTCTCAGTGAGACTTGCTCTGGCTCAGGTTACACCTTATGAAAGACTCCCTTACTAACCCGTGTTCCATTCAGATTTTGAAGGCTCTTTGACTGACCATTGCTCCCTACCTTAACAGGTGCTTGTTTTCACTGTTCTAAAATAATTTGTCCTTAACTTGGAAGCCGTGCAAATGTTCGCTCCATCTCAGTGCTGCGGACTACACCTAAACTTCCTGAGAATGCAGGCCCTTACTGTTTCAGAACATCATGGAGTACTTTGGCTGACTGAATATTTTCCATGTTGCTCTCGCTCTCATTGAGAGATTGAATCTGTACTTTCTGTGGAGCTGGATAACATTTGTTGGTGTGGATAGCTGCCTCTTCCCCTCCATGCACCAGGTCCTTCTGAACTTGCCTATCATAGTCAGCACTGTCAACCGTAACATTTTCATAAAAAGTTTTAAAACCATCTCTTTAAGGCGATGTTGTATCGTGGTCTACACCATTCTTTTAAAAAAAATCTTTTTATTAACCTTGCAGAAAACAGTGGTGTGTGTCACAGATAACATAGTTATACATATAGTTGTATTGTCAGAAATCAGAGCTCGTTGGTAACCAACATTTTGAAGTAATCATTGCAGTACATAATTTAAACATTCTACAGTGCGAGCGGTTCGTCAATCAGGGCATTCGTTTGGGGGGGGGTTCACAAATATGTCCCCTGTATTCATTCCATGCAGACCATATGTCACACCATTTACGGGGGCATCCCCTGGCTGTATAGACTGTCTTCTCCTGGAGCATGCACCAATCCATGTCCCTTTTCCATACCCCTAGTTTTGGCGGCGCCTCTGCCCCCCACAGCCTGGCTATGTTTCTCTTTTTTTTAATTTTTATTATTTTTAAAGTTTTCTCCCCATTTTACAGTATTTTCCAGTACAGCACAAAAAGAATTCAAAACATGAAATCATATTCACACAAGAAATTTAACAACAAATTTGATGTAAGTCATAGCTTTAATATTGAGTGCTTTCTATCTACTCTTTTCTTCCCTCGTCCGAACGTGGGAATCCTAACACAATTCTATCTATTTTTCCACTGATCTAATGGTTGCCAGATTCTATCTCCCAATGCTCTCGCCCTCCTACCCTTCCTTTCATAGATAGCTTTCTCCAAATTATACGTGGAGATCAGTCTTGCTATCCACATTTGAAATGTTGGGGGAACCCTATCGAGCCATGCCCTTGCAATTCCAATTCGGTAGACCGCCGCTACCATAAACATAAATTCTATATGTTGGTCCTCTGTCCCTCCCGACACTCCTAAGATTATTATATCATCCATCAGTTTACTCTTAACTCCCAATGAGATCTCCAGAAAGTTTTCAATTGCCCCTTTTAATGTATGTAATAATGGGCATTGAGCAAACATATGAACAATGTCCGCCTCTCTTGAATCACAGCGTGGACAAGTAGTTCCTGTGTCTCCACCCCACTGTGCAATTCTGGCTGGCGTATGATATAAGGAATATAATGACTTATAGTATTGCAATTGTAGTGTCGCAGAGCATAGAACTGTGTGCCCTAAATCCAACGATGTCTGTAGATCCTCCACGCACGCGCCCACCTTTTCCGCCCATTTATTAGCAAATTTCTCTCTGTCATCGGTTTTTAATATATACAATTCTGCATACAGCTGTCGAATTGTGCAGTGATTCGCCCTCTCTAAATAATCCATAATTCTACTATGCTCAAACCCTATTAATCCACCTCTTTTATTTGCAAAGTAGCTTCTTATCTGTAAATATTTAAAAAAATTGTTTCCCAATATCCCGTATTTTTATTGTAAATCCTGGAATTGGCGAATCACCCCCTCCGTGTCCAGTAGATCCCCTATCTTCTTGATCCCTTTGTTCTCCCAATCCTTCATAGTTGCATCCCTAAATATATCTCCTGGCAATGAATGATTACTGTACAAGCGCGTATAGTAATTATATCGACCAATGCCAAGCTTTTTCGCCACCACCTTCCAAACATTATATACTGCTCGTAGAGTCTTAAACTTAGTATGTTTGAAATAGTTAAAGTCAACTGTTTTCAGCAGGCCATTCTCGGCTTCCTCCCCCACTAGTGCACTATATACATTCGTGTAGCTTATTCTGCCAACTTGATTCTCGTTACCCCCGCCACCTAATAATCCTTGTGTATACTGCAAAACTGCTGCCCAATAATAGAGTCTAAAATCTGGGGCCCCCCATCCTCCCTTCGCCCTCGGAAGTACCATGTATCGATATGCTCTTCTGGTCTTCCCTTAAGCCCAGATCAGTCTATTAAGTATTAATTCCAGTTTCCTGAACCAAGACTGATCGAAAAACAATGGGATCGCTCTAAAAAGGTACAGAAATTTCGGAAAAGTGATCATCTTAATGACATTTATCCTACCCATTAATGTCAGAAGTAAATTGTGGATACTTTCGGTATTTCTTTTTACTTTATCTAATAGTGGATTCATATTAAGTCCTACTAGACTATCTAAGTCGGTAGTCACCTTTACCCCTAAATATGTGGCTGCGGGGACTATTCTAGTATCTTGATATATTGTGTACAATCTGGGTTTTGCCTTTATTAATCGAGTAGCCTGCAATTATCCCAAAGTTCAAGGCCTCCTTCTCTATATCAGTTATCGCTCTCCCTGGGTTTGATGTTATAATAGCCACGTCATCCGCATATGCGAATATCTTATACTCACTTCCATGTAGTATAACCGGGTAGATGTTAATATTGCTTGCTAGTTTTCTTAAAAATGGATCTAGATATAAGGCGAACAACAAGGGCGAAGCTGGGCAGCCCTGTCTAGTCCCTCGTCTGATCTGGACTGCCTTTGTGTAATTTCTGTTTATTCTTACCCTTGCTGTTGGGTTTTCATAAAGGGCCTGAATTGCCTTGATGTAGCCCACGCCTATCCCGAACCACTTCATAACCCTCCACAGATAGTCCCACGAGACCCTGTCGAAAGCCTTCTCAGCATCAAGAAATATAGCCGCGACAGGGTCCCGTGTCACCTCTGCGGCATCCAGAACAGTAATCATTTGCCTGATATGCTGTGTCGTGCCTTTCCCAGGAATGAAGCCATGCTGTGAAGTGATGACTAACCCCTCAATAACCTTGCTTAGTCTTTGAGCTAGTGTTTTAGAAAAAAAAATTGTGTCTGCGTTTAGTAGAGTAATTGGCCTGTAAGATCCGGGCTCTAAGGCTGGCTTGTCCTTCTTTAAAATCACTACAATATCGGCGCCTGCCCATGACTGTGGTACCGATCGGCCTGCCTGTGCCTGTCTAAAGGTCACTAACATATCTCCCTCCAATAAGTTCCAAAATGTCTTATAAAATTCAGCCGGTATTTGGTCTGGTCCTGTGGCTTTTCCCGCTGGTAGTTTATTCACAGCCTCCCTTAGTTCTTGTGGTGTTAATGGGAGGTCTAATTCCTCTTTAGCCTCCGGATCTAGTATATCATGCTGTATCCCTGTCAAGTACTCTGTTATCTTCTCATCTGTGTTACTTAGATTTGAATCATACAGGTTATCATAAAAGCTCCTGAAGACCTCCTGTATCTCATCTGGTGTATTAACCCTGTTACCTAAACTATCTCTAATTTCCTTTATATCCCCTGCTGATAAATTTTGTCGGGTGCGTATTGCTAGGAGGTGTCCAACTCTTTCATTAAATTCATAGCACTTTTCTTTCTTTGTCAGGTAATTCCCCGCAGCTTTCTGTGCCAGACTTATTCCTGCCTCTGCTTTGTTCAATTCTATTTCTAATAGTATTCCCTCTATTGACTCTCGTTTAGCTATAGCCATGATTAATCTCTCTTCTAAGATCCCCAATTCCCTCATCCTATTATCCATCCTGATCTTCTCCTTCTTGGTTCTTTGTAATGTATAGCTTAGTGTTTCCCCCCTAACACCGGCCTTAAATGCATCCCACACCATATTAATCGGGGCTGTATTCCTATTAACCTCCCAGAATTTGGGAATCCATTCCTGCATATGCCGAATATATCCAGGCTCCCTCAACAGGCGTCTCTCAAATGTCCATGTGCTGTTTTTCCCCGCTCTCCTAGTAACCAATGGCAGATTTAACACTAATGGGTTGTGATCCGAAACTACCCTGGGCAACCTTTCTAATTTAGATTCATTCATTATTGATCTTGATATAAAAAAAGAATCAAGTCTTGCTACCACCTTGTGGGGGGCTGAGTAAAACGTGCTCCCTGTCCCTATTGGGTTCTTTTCTGCCCATACACCCACTAAGGCATTATGTAACGCCATGTTGTGTATGGCCTTACATGTTTTTTTCTTTCCCCCGACATATCCTCCTCTATTCATCATACTCCCCCCCCCCCCCCCCCCCCCCCATCCAAACCATTGATGTTGAAATCTCCACAGCATATTATAGGTTCGGGCCATAAAACGAGTTCTACATCTAGAAACTCAAAAATCCCTGGTTCATTATCATTAGAAGCATAAACTGATACCATTGTATAACTTCCAGCATGGGTTTCCACCTCCACAATTACCCATCTTCCATCTTGGTCCTCTTTTTTTCTTTTGAGTTTAACAACCCCTTTTTTAGCTAATATGGCAACCCCTCTTGTTCTAGTATCCTGTTTTGTATGGGCAAGAATATCAAACCCCATTTGTTCCAACAAGAATTTTTCCTTTCCTGCAATGTGTGTCTCCTGCAGGCACATTAACTCTAATCTAAGCATTCTTAGCATGGCAGCAACTTTCTGTCTTTTATCTCCATTGTTCAAGCCGCAGACATTTATAGAAATAATCCTTAATGCCATTTACATTTTCCTCGGTTTCTCCTTCTCAAGCATCGCCATAATTTCATTCTTCCTCTGCCAGCTCTTAGTAGCACTCTTAGTAACAGAACCATCTCTTATTTTTGTTTTCTTTTTTGATTTTTTGTGCCATTTTCCCCAGATTCCAGCCTCCCCCCTTCCCCCCTTCTGCCCCCCTCCCTCCCTGCAGCGCCCCCCTCCCGCATGTCCCCCCCCCCTTTCACAGGCAAATAGGTCATACATGACCTATATGTGACTGCTGTGTGATGTATAGTCGCCTCCCTCTCCCAACTCCTGTTCCATCTTTCCCCCCTCATCCTATTCTGCTGCCCTGATTCCCTATGCTACATCTCTGTCCTATCATTAATATACAACTAGCAATCTAGACCTTTATCTATTCCCTCTTCCCTTGTTCATCTCAGTAAGTTCTGTTAAATATTCTCCCGCCTTTACTTCAGAGAAAAACATCCTGGTGCGACCACCTGTAATAATCTTCAACTTTGCAGGAAACATCAAATAGGCCTCTGCCCCTTGTTGCTGAAAAGGTGCTATCATTTGTCTAAGCCGCCACCTTCTCTCTACAGTCACATGGCAGAAATCTGGCCGAGCGAAAAAAGTTACTCCCTGAGCTGTTTTTTTGGAGTCTGGTCTGGCTTTTTCAATTATTTCCTGTCTTGCCAAATAGTTCCCACAGAAAACTAACATGGCTCTAGGCAGATTATCCTGTCTACCATCTTTCTTCTTTCGATTTGACAGTGGGAACCTGTGTGCCCGCTGGACTTCAAGCTCCCATTGCCATTGGGCTTCTGGAAAAGCCTCTTGCAATAGCTTGATAACAAATTCTCTTGGGTCCTGCCCCTCCACTCCTTCCTCAATCCCGAGGAGTCTTACGTTTTTCCTTCTCTGTCGATTTTCCACTGTAAATCCTGTTATTTTCGACTGTTCCGATTTGAATGACTGCCAATCCGTAATCTTGTCCTCGATTCTGCTCGTCCGCTCCTCTACATGTACGACTCTCTCTTCCACCTCCTCGTATTTTTTGTTCATTTTTCTTATTGATGCTTGGATTTTCTTAGTATCATGTCTAGCTCTCCGGCTCTCTGTTCTCGCTTCAGCCTGCATTTGTTTTAGCATGTTAAATAACATGTCCATCGTAGCATGTTGAGAGGCTCCATATTCTCCTCCTCCTGTTGCACCACCTTCCCCTTGTAGAGGCTCCTGATAAACCACTGAAGTTGCTGAGTAGTCCCATAAAAGTTTTTTATTTGTTTTGTCTGGGGAGCCCCCTCGCCTTGCGGTCGGTTTCCTCCTTTTCTTTGTGTTTCTATTATCGCTCCCCTCTGTATCTGAGCTGATTTCTGTTGAACTTTTGCCTTCCTCTTCACTAGAGGTAGTGTCTAAACCTTCATTGACAGAGAAAAATGTATCGCCTTCACGTTCTCTCTGTGATTCAATACTCGCTAGGCTCCCCCACTTTGCACCCTTGGGCTGGTTCAAATTATTAGCCATTTCCTCTTCTACCTGTAATAGAGCATCCAGCATCTGAGCGTTATTAGCGTTTCCTGCCCCTTCTGCCGCTCTAATTGCATCTGTTTCAGTCCCCTTACTCCCCTGCTTACTCTGGTTACCGCTCGCCTCTTCCAGCTCTCCTGTCTCCGCTGCTGTCTCCGCTGCTCCCATCGAGGACGCGCAGCCCGTAGCTGGGTTTGTTTGTTGCTTGGTAACCGAGACGCTTACGTCCTCGAGGACGTCTCCCATTGCGCTCTCACTCGTTCCTCCATTAGCGTCTTCATTGTCGTTCTCTGCCGGGGGATGTTTTCCTGCCGATTTGACCACTGCATTTGCTGTAAGCCTCGCACTAAATGACTCTGATAAGGTAGGCTGTCTGAGTATTGATTCTTTAACTTCTTTTGCAGCCGCAGACTTGTTGCTTCGTGTAGGTACGGGCGAATTTTTGTTTGGGTCAGATGCTGTGAGCGGATCCTCGTTCCGAATTGCGGAGGATTTCGCTTCTGTTTTCCTCTCTCTCTCGGCTTTCCTTTGTTGAGTTTTCTGAGCCATAGTTGCTGCTGGGGTCCCACGTTTGCCTGGAAGGAGGACTTTAGGGATCGTGCCAGATCCTGACAACTTGCTCGCAGTGAACCGTAACATTTTCATAAAAAGTTTTAAAGCCAACTCTTTAAGGCGATGTTGTATCGTGGTCTACACCATTCTTTTAAAAAAATCTTTTTATTAACCTTGCAGAAAACAGTGGTGAGTGTCACAGATAAACATAGTTATACATATAGTTATATTGTCAGAAATCAGAGCTCGTTGGTAACCGACATTTTGAAGTAATCATTGCAGTACATAATTTAAACATTCTACAGTGCGAGCGGTTCGTCAATCAGGGCATTCGTTTGGGGGGGTTCACAAATATGTCCCCTGTATTCATTCCATGCAGACCATATGTCACACCATTTACGGGGGCATCCCCTGGCTGTATAGACTTTCTTCTCCTGGAGCATGCACCAATCCATGTCCCTTTTCCATGCCCCTAGTTTTGGCGGCGCCTCTGCCCCCCACAGCCTGGCTATGTTTCTCTTTGCGATTATGAATCTCAGTGTGGCCCATGTCCTCCCACGGCCCATGTCCTCCCACGGGGCGGCAGATCCGTGGGCTCCCAAATGTTCAGGATACACCTCTTCGCCTCCGCTCGGAGCTCGATCTCCCACACCTCTCGCATGCAAATGTGTACCCGGCGCCAGTAAGGCTGGAGTACTGGACAATCCCACAGTATGTGGAAGAACGTCCCCCTCCCCCCGCATAGTCTCCTGCAGAGACCGTCCTCACTACGGCCCATCAGTTGCAATCTGGTCTCCGAGATATATACACGTTGAAGGATTTTGAGCTGAATGAGCCTGAGTCTGTCCGATATGGCCACTTCCTTAGGGGAAGCTAGAGCACTCTGCCACTCCTCCTCGTCTATCTCCAGCCCTTCGGTCTCCCACTTCCCTTTAAGGGGTAGCAGTATATCAGGGGAGATATTGATAATCTTTTTGTATGTGAGTGAAATGGCATGTTCGGGTAAATGACCGTCCAGCAGTCTGTCCTCCATGGGTGAGGTGTCTGGGGGCATAGTTCCTGGCGGAATGTTGGATTGGAGGGAGTGCCTAACCTACAGGTATCTGAAATATTCAGTTTGAGCAAGCTCATAGGTATTCTGGAGTGATGCAAAGGACACCACTCCGTCGGACCCCCATAGGTCTCTGATATGGGAGATTCCAATTAGGTCCCAGCTATGGAACCCCTTGGTCCGGTTCAGGGTGCCCAGTCGTTGTGAAACCCACAGCGGGGTAGGCATAGTCAAAGTGTTAGCCCACCCTAGGTGTCGTTGCACTGTGAGCCATATTTGGACTGAGTGCTTGGTCGGTCCAGTCAGGTGGTATCTGCCCGGTTTAAAATACAAGGCCGCTTCAAAGTTCCCGCCCAGCAACAGCCACCTGTCCATGCCATAGCCCGGGTCATTGCCGTCACAATACGTAGTCTGATTAATGGCCGAGAGATGAGCGGCCCAGTAATATTTTCGAATGTCCGGCAGTGCTATGCCGCCATCAAACCAGCTCATTGTGAGTTTTGGCAGGGAGATTCGGGGCGTTCCGGACCAGAGCAGCTCCCTAAGCGCAGTCTCAATAGCCTTGAAGTAAGACTGCGGAACCATATCTGGATGATTTTGCAGTGCGCATAAGAATCTAGGCAACGCCATCATTTTGAATAGCGACGCCCTTCCTAGCAAGGACAGTGGGAGCTTTCTCCAGGAGAGGGAATCCCTTTTAAACCGCTGTAGTGGGGGCAGGAGGTTCCTGTCATATCTGATGGCCCTTTCTGTAGAAGCAAAAATGCCCAGGTACTTAAACCCGTCCGAGGCTACCGTAAGTAGGCAGCTCCGGGGAATCGCCATGAACGACATACATTACTGATTTACCCCAGTTAATGGTATATCCAGAGTTCAGGGTATGCTCAGACGTGAGTCCCTTGTTCACTTGGCCACTGGATTCAAGATAGCCAGGCTGATGAGGATTATGAATCCGAAACCGATCCCAGGATGCTTGTTTCCGGTCCAGGGAAGACATGGCTTGGCAGTTCGGGCTGGACTGTTCCCATAAGGCACAGGGTCAGACTGATTTGCATATTGCCATGTCTGAACTGGGGTGGCTGAGTGAACTAAAGAATGGTGATGGATTAAACCCAGATCAGTTGACTGGGGGTGAGTGTTTGATTTGGTCAAACGCTCCGTCCATCATCCCCTTTTGTATCGCTTTGTTCGCCCTAAGTTCGCAGGGTATGCTCAGACGTGAGTCCCTTTTTCACTTGGCCACTGGATTCAAGATAGCCTGGCAGAGGAGGATTATGAATCCGAAACCGGTCCCAGGATGCTTGTTTCCGGTCCAGGGAAGACATGGCTTGGCAGTTCGGGCAGGACTGTTCCCATGAGGCACAGGGTCAGGCTGATTTGCATATTGCCATGTCTGAACTAGGGTGGCTGAGTGAACTAAAGAATGGTGATGGATTAAACCCAGATCAGTTGACTGGGGGTGAGTGTTTGATTTGCTCAAACGCTCCGTCCATCATCCCCTTTTGTATCGCTATAGCCAGAGTTCCTGCCAAAACTCGTGAAGATGTCCATGGCTACAATTAAGGACTTACGAGGCTTGGTGAGGTAAAGGAGGACGTCGTCCGCATAAAGCGATATCCTGTCCTCCCAGCCATCGGCCCACCAGATCCCTTTCAAAGAGAGGTCCTGTCTGATCCAGGCCGCAAGTGGCTCCAGGGATAACGCGAAGAGCAGGAGCGAGAGGGGGCACCCCTATTGTGTCCCTCTCTCAAGGGTGAAGACCTCGGAGACCTTGTTGTTATCCGTAACCTGTGCCAGTGGCTCGGAGTACAGGAGTCGCACCCAACCAAGAAACTCAGGGCCAAAGCCCAGTTTACGTAGGACAGCCATCATATATGGCCACTCTAGCGTGTCAAACGCCATGAGGGCATCAAGTGATACCACCACTGCGTCCTCCCCGAGAGTCTGACTACGCCCCAGCACCCCATGGAGACGGCGGAGGTTGAGAGCCGTGTTGCGATGGGGCATAAAGCCCGACTGGTCCGGGTGGACCAGTGTTGGTAGGACTGGCTTGAGCCTATTAGCCAGTACCTTGGCCAGGATTTTGGGCTCCGCGTTGAGCAGAGATATAGGTCTGTAAGATGCACAGGAGTCTCGTGGCTTGCCGTCTTTGGGAATGGCTACAATGGTGGCTATACGCTGATCTCGCGGCAATATGCCCCTCTCCTTGCTTTCCTCAAACATTCGCTTGAGGAAGGGGCTGAGGCCATCTGGCCGGAGCTTGTACAGCTCGATCGGCAGCCCATTGGGCCCCATGGCCTTCCCCGAGTGAAGATTATGAATAGCTCGGCCTAGCTCCTCGACCGTGAGTGGTGCCTCGAGAGTTTCACGTTCCGCCTCCGTAAGGGTTGGGAGACGGATGTCGGTAAGCAGGTCTACAGAGTCCTCCTCGGGCCGGTCGGACCCCCTGCTGTATACTGTCCGGTAGTGTCGCTCAAACTCCCTCACTATATCGCGGGGTTCCGTGATGGCAGCCCCTGACCCTGACTTGAGCTCTGCCACCACCTTCTGCGATTGCTGCTTTTTGTCCAGCCACGCTATGAGCTTACCGGCCTTGTCCCCCTGGTCGTAGAGTCTACCCTCCCTGTCCCTTAGGATATGTTTGGCAGCGTCCGTCGCTAGTGCTTTATACTCCGCACTCTTAATCTGTAGATGGTGAGGTGCCTCTGGGGTGCTCCCGGCAAGAGCCGCAGCCTCCTGCAGCTCCTTCTCCAGAGTGACCATTTGTGCCTCCCTGTCCCTGCGGCGACCCGCAGTCACCGAGAGGGCCTCCCCTCTAAGCACTGTCTTGAAGGCCTCCCACAACACTACCAAGGAGTCGAACGTGCCGCCATTGTCCTCGAAGTAGCGAGTAATCGCCAGGGTCAGTTTCTTTTTTGTGTCCTCATCACGGAGATACCAGGCGTTAATCGGCATTATTGTCCCCCTCCCTCCTTTCTCCCAACGTAAGATGTACGAATAGCGGGGAGTGGTCCGAAATGCCTCTCGCCAAGTGTGTGGCCGTCTGCACGGTGGTGCCCTGGTGTATAGGTGCCAACATGTAATCTATGCGAGAGAAGGTATGGTGGGGCCTCGAAAAGAAGGTGTACTGGTTATCTCTAGGGTGTTTGAAACGCCATATGTCAGTGAGGCCAAACGTCTCGGTGAAATCAACTAACCACATATGGCCCGGTGGTATATCTCTAAGGGGGGTGCCTGTCGAGGCGTCGAGAGAGCACTGCATTGAAATCGCCTCCTGCTACCTGCTGCCCTTCCGGAAGGGATAGAAGCAGTTTCCCAAAGTCCAGGTATGATTGGGATTGGAGACTAGGTGGGATGTAGCTAGTGACAAGGTTAACTCTCTGGCCCTCCCATATGCCCGTAATGGCAGCATAGCGGCCAAGAGGGTCAGAGTCTATGCGGTCTATGACCATTGGGAAATGGCGGCGGGTCATTAT
Source organism: Lissotriton helveticus (assembly GCF_964261635.1). Lineage (NCBI taxonomy): Eukaryota > Metazoa > Chordata > Amphibia > Caudata > Salamandridae > Lissotriton > Lissotriton helveticus. Next base: position 402,409,475 of record NC_136061.1, read on the forward strand.
GCCCACCCCTCGGGACCCTGAGGTGAATCCGGCATGGATAGCAAGTGAGTACCCCCATCTATTCAGTGCGTGACATGAGTTTCCCAGTAGGTGGGTCTCCTGGAGGAGCACCACGTCCGGCAAGTGACGTTTGATAAATTGCAGCACTATGGTTCTCTTGAGTTTATCCCCCAACCCATTGATGTTCCAGCTCATAATCTTGAGGCTTTTATCCCACCCCATGGTTACTTTCCATCCTGACTGCAATGAGGGCCCTGAAATCTCTGGTACAACTCATCCTGATATCCTCAAAAATCTGTCGTGACAACACTAAACATTTCCCAACCCCTCCTCCCACCCCCCTCTCGGTTCCATCCCTTCCAACTCCCCCGCTGCCCCCCTCCCCTGACCTTTCCACCATGCCCCAAACAATCACCAAACTGTCAAGACCCCCCCTCCCCAACAGCCTTCCCACCCTGCTACCCTGCTTTGTAGGCTTTGAACTAACCACATCCCCAATTAGCAGAGCGCCTTTCGCCCAAAACCCGCCCGGGATTGAGGAAACCTCCCCCTCCCGCTAGAACTCTAAGGGGGAAGTGCACCGGCCCCAGCTCCAGACGCCGCCCACCCCTGTCCCCTTCATTGTCGAATACAACTGTTTCTAAGAGTACCCTCTCTTCCTATTAACAGCTTTCTTGAACTATACGTGCCCCACAACCTGTGTTACTGCATATGGGACTTGTAACAGTTCCATCGTCCCTCTCTCTGACCAGTCTACACCATTCTTAAATTAGCTGGACCAAGAATTCTCTCTACTGCCCTTTGTCACTCATGCCTTCTCTCAACAAATGATCTCCATTGCTCCTCTTTATCCCCTAACCTGTATATTGTTTACGTTGAACCTCCGCCTCAACCCATCCTGTAGCACTGTCTACATGCCAAGGGCCTTCTAATTGCTGAAGTTTCAATAGGGATCTGGTTACTGGAGCCAGGTGTTACTAGCACTGCATGATGGAGATTAAAGAGTGGATGGGCAGACACTGTCTCAATCAGAATATTGTTAAAATAGAGATCATGATCCTAAGCAGCAGGAAGGACGCTAGGGTCTGCATTTCTGGGTTGCTAACCACAAAACAACCCAGAAGCTGAGGTTCAAGTGTGATTCATACTTTTTTGTAATACCCAAGTTAAAAAACAGTTCCATCAGTCTAATTCTTCCTACATAGAGTCCTATGGAGAATTTACCTTGATTTCTCATGGCCGGATTTTTGCCACAATTGCGTCTGGGCTAGATTATGAAAAGGCCCTTCTTATAGGATGCCTACATTTGCAGCTTTTAGACTCATCTGTGGATCTTGGATATGAGACTTAGGGCCAGATGTACAAAGGTTTTAGCGTTTGCAAATCCTCTGATATGGTAACTCAGCAGTTTTGAGAATGTTAAAACCCTTCTTCAAATCTACTTGCCCATTTAATGTTTAGAAAAATATTTTCTGAATTCTTTAATATGTTCAGAAACCATCCTGAATCAGTATTTTACGGACATGTTTAGAGCATCCCTTCCTAATACCAATGCCTTGTAGTGTGTATTATTGTTTTAATATTATTATCACACCTTAAATGTGGACTCCATTCCCTTATGTGCATGTTGGAAAAAACATAGGACCACAGCTGACTTCCAAAACAAAAAGGTTGTAAAGCATTTATTTTTTATTTTTTACATCCGGTTTTACTTTAAGGAATCATTGCTGCATTAACCTTGCTGCATTAAAATATGATTGCTGTATTTAAAAATGACCAGACAAAATGCTTACCCCAGCAGGCCACCATCCCCTTGATGGCAACAAATCATAGTGGGGTGCTATAGGCACATAGCTCATTAATATTAATGATGTAGTGTAAATTGCGCCCCACAACGATTCAGTATTTTTTGGATCGATTTATCATCACATAGGTCGGTTTGCAAAATACCAATGCATTCGGTAAACGTTGGTGCACAAATTGTGATCACTTTTAGCAAAGGCATTGTACATACATCCGACCCCTTTTGTATCAACTGCAAGACTCTGCATTGGCTCAAGTGACTTTAGCAGTACAATTCATGGTACATTGTATTGTTTGTTGGGCCCTCCCAAGTCAAAGCCACTCAGAGTCTTAACAGTGCAGTGATTGCTTATGTTCCCCTAATAGCCTCGTGCTCTGTTCTGTTGTGATCTAATCTTCTCCCGGATCCAAAGACAACATGAAGTTAGTCACTCTCCTTTTCTGTTACCTCCCTCCCAAAAAATTTGGTAGTGGTTTCTTTCAGTTTTATAATTTATTCTTCTTTTGTAAGAACATTGGCATTTTACCATTGAACCCAACTCTTCCTTTTTTTAAATATATGTTAATGACTTTATACCAGTAAACAGAGAAAATGTGTGTTTGACTAAGCACTGCTTCGCCTTCGACAGCTACTGCACGATAGGTCAGAATCCCAAGAGGGATACATAATGGACAGTGAGTTATTTAAGATAATGTAGATTTATCAATGTTTCTGAAAGGTGATCACTTATTTTTGAGACAGTTGGTACAATACAGCTTTCTGAGGTGCACTGGCAGAAAATCAATGATTTTCAGAATGTTGTGAGATAGCTAATGATTTATGAAATTTGGTGGTAGAATTGTTGATTCGGTGGGCGTGTTGCGAATATCTCATCACTGCACAGTCCTTTGAGGCTTTTTTTCTCTTGAAACAGGCTGACAGTCTCTCCTCTTTATTTCTATATTAGCTATGCAATTGCTGACAACTCCTATCGGTCAATGCGTACAGAAAGGCGAGATCAGTGTATCCTTATATCCGGGGAAAGTGGTGCTGGCAAGACTGAGGCCACGAAGAAGATTCTGCAGTACTTCGCCATTACCTGCCCTGTCAGCGACCAGGTGGAGACCATTAAAGATCGGCTACTCCAGTCCAATCCTGTGTTAGAGGTAAATAGTTGAGCTCGTACTGGAACAAAAAGCAAATCTGTGGATTATTTGGAGTTCTGTAAAGTCCTGCATACATTAGTATCGTGGCATCTTCAGTACAGGTACAGGAATGGAAAAATACTGGGAGACCTGGACTGGAAAATTCAGTCAGTCAGCTTGCTGCTGAAGGGACAGCTGGCGGACACATTTTGCAGTTATGGGTAAGATGCTAAAGCCTTGGAGAAGCCAACAAATGTAAGCCTGGAAGAGACTGTTATCAAGCCTGTGACTGTCCTAGCAGCATATCGAGTTAAAGAAGTTCATATGAAGTGGCTATTTTCCTGGACTACCTAAATTTCAGAAAGTCAGATTCTTGCCTCGTCTGTAGGAGGTAATGAGTTCCAAAGAGATGAGCCTTGTATATGAGGGGGTCTTCCATCAAAATTGTGGACCTTGTGGATATCATATGTTGCTTGGCAGGCCTTAGGCTGATGGTTGAAAGATACGAGCAATCAGTTTGCAAGGTACTCCAGCAAGGGGCCATAGAACTCCTTCCGTAATAGACTAAGGGTTTTACCTTTGGATTATTCCTATACTTTGTGCAAATGGAGGTGTTTTAATCCGAACCAGAGGCATGTTGCACGTTTCTTGACTTGTTCTGGGCCTATTGGAGATTTATACTAGAGGTTAATGCAGTAATACAGATGAGAGATTATCACTGCAAGTACTAGGTCAATTTTCTGGGATCTTTGCTACCATGATCCTAGTATGTACTAATCTGTTCCATATTCCTTTGTTACATGTATACTTACTGTGTTCCTTAGACAGACTCAACCGCGTTGTACTTAATGCAGGCACACACCTACATAGAATGGTCCTCTAGCATAGACACTAGCCAATGATGCAGACAATACCACTTTTTTCCTTACATGCACATTCCATTGTCCTCAAATGCTAACACATCTAAGAGTGACCACCAGTTCTCTCATGCTGGACCCAGCTTCCATAAACTCTGAGGTTTCATTGAAGCACAGGCGACATATGCTCCATTCCTGTTAGTGCCGTCAGAGATGCATCATGTGTTGATTATGCTGCCTGAACGGGATTTGTCTGTTATTGATGTTACTCTTACTGTACTCTTTTACAGGTGACTCATATGTGCCCTTTCTTTACTATGGGAATTATATAGTAATTTTTTGATGAGTTATTTTTTTCTTATTATTATTTTCAGGCCTTTGGTAATGCAAAAACACTACGAAATGACAACTCAAGCCGGTTCGGCAAGTACATGGATGTGCAGTTTGATTATAAGGTAATTTTCAAGTCTATCTGAGAAGTCATAGGTCTTAAATGTTCACTTCTGTACTGCTGTGCATGTTTCTGTACAGCCCCTTTTCCCCCTCTAGTTTTCTGCATCATCTCTCCTTGTTGTGAACTAAATGATCTCTCACTTCATTGATCCTTGCATATGTTTGTGCCCTCTAAACTCATTCAGCCTGTTGTCTCTCCGGCATATACAAAAACTAAGTGGCGACAATGACACCAGAACATTTTTATAAATCATCAGTGCAAGATCCTAAGTATGCTATATAACTCCATTAAAGCAGACTCCTGTAATTGTTGCCAGTGGCTGTCAGTGAGCAAGCCTCTGCTCCTTTACAACAGTAGCAGTCTAAGTAGGAATATAGAAAGTAGAAAGCGCCTAGAAGCCTTTGGGCAGTAGTGTGCTATACAAAAACACTATTCATTTAATTTCTGTATTGGGAAATGTGAATGCATGGCACAGGAATATAGCATCAATCTTCCAACAGCTCTCACTTGCTGTTGCCAAGAACCAATAAAGTTTAGTTTATGCTACTTAACATCCCGAGTGCATTTCTCCCTTATGGCATTCAGGTTCAAATAACTCTTCAGGGTTGCATTCAGTGCAGGGGAGAGTTTCGATGGTGACTGTATTTACAAAAGGAGTTATTCCTAAGCTGAATTGCTGGTTTGGGGCGATATTGCAAACACATTGCCTTTAGTGTATACATATGTGACAGTATCTAATACTAACTTGATTTTTCTGAATGATATTAAAGAGTTGGAAATGACAAAGAACATAGGGACACGGATTCCTATTTATTTGTTAGACAACCTTGCTTCCCAAGCAAACATTGATTTTCAAAGCACCTTTGTTTCCACAGTTAATCATAGTCTGAGCATTGATATCACTTGATGCTCTCTGATACCAGTAACACATGCAATCGGGGGTGACTTGGTGTCCTTCTGGATTACACAGATCAAACCCCTACAAGTTGTTAGGCCTTCATGCCAAAAAGGGGTTTGCAAACAGGACAACTGGATGGGCCAAAATTATAGGGTGGCTTTCTACTTAAACCCACAGCCCAACTGCTTGACCTACCTATGGAATATACAACCCCTCTAAACGCCCTTCGCAAAAAAAGTCACTACACAAAAATGGTAAGTATTCGCAAAGGCAACTACGTCTGTCTCAGTGAAGCAGACACTTCTTCCTCTCTGCTCACCGCCTGCAGTCCCACAACTTTTCCTACATAAATTTAATTGCAACAGACATCCTGTCACGCATGCGATTGAAGGGAGACCAGGATCTCGATGAAAGTCTGAATGCTCCATTGAGCTTCTGGGTCTGTAAAGCATCTTCTAAATGGTATAGATTATATATAGAAAGTTCCTTAGGCCTCGCAAAGGGAATGGAAAATGCTTTGTGTGTATATATAACCACTCCATACCGTACCCAGACACCGCTTCTATTTACCTTGCATTGGAGGCTAATTCTGTTAGTAATTGTGTTTTCCCTGTCTAAGTCATAGTTTCATACTCTCTGGAAGATGATAAAAACTTGAATTGAACATGGTGCAATCATTGGCGGGTTCTGCAGATTATAGAGGACAGAAGATTTATGTCTGGCTACTGCACAGAACTCAATCTTTCTGACTGATCTAACTGTCCAATAATCTTCAAGGAATTCAGAGGCAAGGGAAGGCAAAGTGCCCACTTCCGCACCAAATGTGACGGTAAAAACACCTGATATGCGAGTTTTGAAATGGAGTGCATCTGTCACCATACATGTCTTTAAAATACACAGCACCATTTTAAGGATTTTAGGTTCCTGGATCCATACATTTAGATTTAAGTGCTAGAAATAACACAGACATTAGAGACTGACAAGAATGTCAGCCCACATTCAAAGAAGTATGACTGGAATGGCAATGTAGGAGTTTTGTTTATTTGCAACATGTGGGGTATGTTTCAGCTCTTTCAGGAAAGGATTATCATAGCTACACATTTTGTACATAAGGGATATTAAAAGAAATGTTAAGGTAGAGTAGTTTCCATATTTGTAAATGCAGCAGAGCGCAATTGCATCCTGAAACTGCATCAGAGGCAGAGTGATTATTTTATTGATATGTTTAGGCTGTGCATAGATGCACAAATTCAGGTTGCAGTTTGTTAATGCATGGGAAAGGCATAAAGCATCTATGAATATGCCATCTCTGTATCCAATTTACTAATCGATTTTAGTTGTGGCATATGTCATAGAACTGGACAGACCTTCATAGCAAGAGGACCCAAAGGTTGTTCATGGCTTTGGAAAGTTATGTCACTCTACTCTTGAACATTTTTAGGGCAACCTGGTGTTTTCCCTCCAGTGAGCTTGACAATCATGCGAGTCCTCTGGCAGTGTTGACGCTTGAAATGAAGATGGTGCAGACATCATCCTATTCCAGAGATTCAAGCCTTTTCTACCTGTACCCTTAGTAGGAGACTTTGCCTTCATTATGTCTGGGAAATGGATGCAGGATGAATGTTGTATGTATTTGAGATATTTGTTTGAGTCAGGCTGGTGAATGTTGCACTCCGTACATGTTTTGTGTGGGAGCCAGAGGATTTAAACACATCAGCCCATTCCTTTTATCCAAATCCAAATTCAGTTCCCCTGTGCCAAAAGTGAAACTCATCCACCCTTTGTGTCCAGTGTTGGGCAATCGCCCATGGCTATAAAGGGTGATTAGAATGATTCCAAGAAGTGTTTTTACTGGAAGACATGATTTGAATTCACATTGATGTTTATCCTGTGAATTGGTATCCAGTAAAAGTTAATCAGATTCAGAGGACTTACACCAACACGTTTCATGACAAAATCAATTAAATCATCACTTCATCAGGGCTTAAAGGAATATAGAAGTAATTAGAACTATTATAAGGTAAGGTAGGGGTGCTTTAAACAAGTGTATAAGGTACACAATAATGACATATACATGAGAGGTGAACAACATAGGGTAAGAACAAATAATATGTATATTTAACTATGTAAACATAAAATAACAATATAAAGACAAATTACATTAAGTATGATTGGTGAACTCATTCAACATAGTCATCCTAAGGAACTCTCTCAGTTAAGGAGATAGAGAGAGAGAGGTCATACGTTTAAGGTTGGTCAACTATTATACAGATATCATATTTTTTGTTTATATTAGAGAGATGAAAGATAAAACAATGTTGTGACGCTTACCAGTGTTATTGGCAGCACGATCATGCCAGATCGATGCAGTGGGAAGAGTGAACTTTGAGTAACAAGAGTGTAACATGCTGGTCTGTTCTTCTTCTCCGGCTCCCAGATTTGATCTGACACTGGTGTTTTTGAATACCGAGGCTTGGGCCTCATTACTCCATATTCACTCACTTAGAATTTTTTAAGTCACAATTTTTTTTTCTTGCTGATCTGTGACACATTTGCACAGGTGAACTAGTTCACAGGGTCGGCGCTATGATGAGCTGCAGGTAGCGGTCAAAAGGGTTTGCAGAAATGTCAGCTGATTGTTTGATCAGTGGGCTTTCATTTTAATCAGATGTAACATTTCTTGATATAATAATTTACTTTGAAAAATACTAGAGAACAGCCTTAATCAAGGATGCATTCTTGCCGCTTTGCTTTTCTCGCTATATCTCTCAGACCTCATGGATATAATCTCACAAGTCTGAAGCTTTCTACCAACCCTCAGGGGTTGTCTCCTACTGCTGCTCATAGTTGATGGTGATCGTGCCCTTGTAGGTCTTACCCCATCAGTCTCCTGCATCATTTATCCCTGTTTTTAGTCTCATAAACTGAGGAGCAACTTACTAAAGACAATAATAATGATTTTTCGGATCGGAATGACAAGTTACCTAGAAACTGGACTATCAAAGGGTCATCCGTAGATGCTGTTAAGGAATGTCTATACTTAGTAGTTCGGTTTGGTAGACGTTTAGCATATTGTCAAGTGATATATTTAGTCTGGTTGTGAAGTTGACCTTCGGAATTAAGGGGCTTGTGCACAAAATTGTAGGCCTAATATACAAATTTTGCATTAATGTGTAGGCATGATATGCAAATCTTAATGACCACATACATTGCAAGTGTACTTTATGTAGCTTTGTGCTGTTATTGGAGCAAGAAGACAAAATACAGGCAAAGCTCTGGAACGCTTTTCTATTCCTTGGCCAAATTTGCCTATTAAAGCTGTTAGGCTGGAATTGGGCATTTTAGTTTTGGGTTCTAGAGATCATGCTCTAGAGATCATGCTTGTTCCTTGTTCAGATTATCACTGCAAATACTTTAAATGTTTTTTATATTTGAAGAATTTTCTTCAGATAAAGCACTTTATTATATTTACTATCAAATCTTGTATTATTAATTGGTATACTAAAAACATATACATAGGCGGAAAACTCCCACACAAAACTCAAAGGGTAGCTTAACACACTTTGCAATTACGGAGCTTTGAGTAAGCACTAAATCACTGCTCCACAAACAAACATTTAAACCCAGCATGTGCATCAGTAGGAAGGGCTCCCTGCAGTTTTATATACAGATAAATCTTAATAAATAAATAAATCTTAATGCTAAAGGAGTTTTATATGCCTTTTAAAACTGGAGGTCTACATTTAACTGGTAACCCTCTATCCAAGATATAAATAACTACTGATAGTACTATAACCTATAATATGTGTAATCTCATTCATGTGTTGTTCATTTGACCTGGTCTCTCTATCTCGAAAAGGTGGTTCATAACTCTGGTTTGTTGTACACATATTATTACTGTGGGGGCAAAAGATATATTCCATTTTACCATCATCAGTCTTTGACATTGAGAGCAATGATTATGTTTCTGCAGATGACGCGATATGTATTCAGCTTCTACTGCATGCCAGATTTCATATGGGTTTTTTGCATAAATGGCTCAACAATCCATGGCTACAGAAGCAGGAGGGTTGGCATGATGCAGTAGTTGTGGAAGTTCATAAGAGTCTTGTGAGAATCTGGATTTCTGTTGCAGTAACCCCACGCTTTTTTTCAGACCACGTACATCTAGTCACTGCTACAGCTGATGCATCGATCACAGGGTTGAAGCCCAGACAATGAATATGATAGCACAGGGCAAATGGGATCCATATTAAAGCACTCTTTATAACAGTGTGCTGGAGTTATAGAACAAGTTCTGGCCACGAAATGTGTGTCAAATCCATTTGCAGAGAAGATAGTGAACGATAAGACCAATTAGACCACATAATGCAAAACGTCCTGAAACAAAGGGCTCACAATCTCCAGTCGTAATGCAGAAGGTGATCAGTAAGTCAAACATGCATGTGGAGGCAAAATAACATGCCTCTCTCAATAGCAACTTGATAGACATTCTAGCTAAAGGACTACGCACCGTTTGTTGATGGGAATTAAATGAGACCATAGATGAATAAGTATTTCCGGATTGGGATTAGTAGAAATAGACTTATTCACCATAAAATGCAACAAAACATGTTACGATTATGCCACCAAGGTATCCACAACTCCTGTCAAGAACCAAGGCTCTGTCGAGGAGTAGATTATATAATATTTTATTATTAATTTCTCCCAATTCCTTTGATTTGGCAGTGAGTCGAAAAGGGATTTCAGACGTGGTACTCATTTAATGAAGATATCATTCACATTAACTAGAATGCTAGCTCTCCGCAACACCTTAATTGTGAAACTCATTTATTCAGACGTTAGGTTATGACTCAGTTCCTGAGGTCTTAGAATATTACCATCATAGATGTAGAGAAGTTGTAACAGAAAGGAGGAGAGCAACAATCGGGAAGTGTTTCTTAGAAAAGTAGAACAGATTTGCAACATGACCTTAGCACTAACAGTGAACATTTTTTTAAATATGCCTGCAAGGTATTACACAATGCATATAATTTCATTCAGTGAATACTAGGTTGACTTAGTCCAGTGATGGTGCATCTAGCAACAGAAAAGAAAGACCCTGCATTGCTGTTTAAGATTCTAATGCTACATGGTTACCTCGATGGAGAATAACCCCACAGACACAGAGTACAACCTTTAGTCTTGGTCTTTAATATGATGCTGCTAAGGTTAATATTGTGAATATGTAGCTGCTAACGTTAATATTCCCCCAATTCAAACCAATGCGCATATGTCCAGTCAAATTAATTGATTGGACAGCGGTGACGTTAATAAAGAGTCATTGAGTTTCAGGCTTTCACAGTCAGACCTTGCTTTCAAATACATGAGTGCAAATTAGTTCTTGGATAAGACAAAGGTATCGGGTGAAGGACATCTCTCCTTTCCATGTTATTTAAACTTTAGAATTACCAACTTGTTAAAAACCCTCAGTCACCTGCTGCAAGAAATCTTCATGCACTAGATTTTAGAAGTCCTTGCAACTTGCATTGTTTACTTATATCCAAATAATGTCCAATAAGTGTATAGACATAATGGATTCTCTGTTGTGAAAAATATTTTCTTTACATTTTTGTTGTGCACGAAATACTTCAGCTATTGTGTTGAGAATTCTGACAGTCTATGTATGACTTGTTGCTTAGGTATAAAACTGCATCCCTTATTCCCTATATAAGCGTGAGGGAGAGTGATGGACAGAACCAGACCTGATTGTCCTTTCTACTGTTGGGTCACAACTTTGGTTTACTTAGAAGCAAGGGCCCTTCGTTGGAGTCCAGACTAGTGACATGAATTCTAGGTCGATTTAGTAGCGAGGACTGTCCTGCCTTTAGTTAATTTTCCCCACCTTTTTCTGGCATCATACGTCTAGTGCACACTTCTATCTGTCTTCATACTTTGTGGAAAAGCCATATCTGTAAATAGCTAGGCACCTCCCCACGATTGTTCAAACATAACCTAGGTTTAGTTGCATACCTAAATAAATATATAGAATCTGTTTGCACAACTTAACACTTAAACAAAAACAGAATTGGAGGTTGTCAGCTGTTTAATATTCTTATTCTGAGTCATCTTTTCCATGTGAAACTGTTGAGAGCCAACACGTTTTGCCCTTTGAACATTTTTAAGGCTTTACAAGCCATAAGAAATGGCCAGTACATTGTTGAAATCTATGTGCTACACAGCTTGAAGTCATTTACACAGATATATACTATCCTCCGTTTATGCAGATACCCTAACAGGCTATGACCAGTGTGAGTAGACCAAAGATCCTGTCACCAAAAGATAAAGGAGATTCTGTATTTGTGTTACACGTTACAATGCGAAAAAGGCAGTGAGCACTTCAAAGTAAGGAGCAGAATAAAGAATGACAGTGCTCAAAATCTGGTAAGTGAATAGATAAGAATCCAGAAGTGACCTAGTGAAGTGAATAAAAACCTACATTCATATGACTTGCACTGATCTGTGAAGCACTAGATGTGCCAGGTTCCACTTTATTGAAAGAGAGCTCTGACTTTATTAGCCTAAGTTAATCAGATGTTGGTTCCCAAAAGATGTTGGCAGAGTCATATAACAATGGTGTGGTATACCGGTTCCTCTAATAACATACCAAAACAGAGTAAAGAACGAAGTGTGATGATAACGATCAATTAGGTAAAACAAACCCTATGTTATTCCATGCTGTGGATCTGTTCTAAATAAACTATGTAATATACCAAACCTGAACCATAAAGGTGCCTTGGTACAGCATGTCTAAAAGTCTGTAAGTATATGTCAGAACCAAGTTAGCTGCAAGGAAATATGAGGGATACCGTCTTCTGTTGTGGTGGAAGAGCAGTAACAATTGTCTACATGCCATGAAGCGATGGTAGCCTCTGTGTCTACTTGATAGAGATGGACTGCATAAGTAAAGGTGAACTGCATTGTAATTGTATGTAAATGACAACCATTGAAGGTAATTGGATAATGCAATGTAGTGTTACAGGCCCAATGGCAAAGTGTTTCTCTTAGTGCAGTATGTTAGACAATCTGTTCGGAAAGTCAAGTATGATAGAGCCAAATAAACAGCAAATGTAATATACTGAGCTGAAAATCTGAAAGCAGGATTTAAATAATATACATTGTGAATTAATATGGGACTAAGATTGCGGGAGATGGCAAATGTCTTGCAAGATCACACGTTTGAGATGACACCTTAAGTTACAGAAGTAAATGCAAGAAACTAATCGAATGCCTGCTGTAGTGGACTAGGAAGTACAGAGAAAATCTCAAAGTGCTGAAGAAACATGAGAAAACCCGTATTGGATCAGCATTTGAAATCTTAATGGGGTTTGGTTAAAGAGATAACCATGGGGCATTTCCTTTCATCCATAAGTAGCATGGAATGGACTATGAAAAAATAATAAAAAAGTTGTTTCTGCTATTGACAGTGCTTTGTCTCTATAGACATGCAGTCTGTAATAGATGCTAAGCTTTAAAATCAGCTTCACAAGTAAGTAATGTCCTGTTTTATTGCAGTGTAAAGAGCCAAAGCTATGCATCTAGGCCACAGGTCAAGCAACAAAAACTCAAGTTGTTTAAATTGTCTCCCTAAGTTGAATTGGGTACCAGTTTAGTAATCTGTCACTACGAAGCTCTCTCTCAGGAGATGTAGGGGTTGCCATGGATGTTAATTATTGTGGCGGGGTACCTGAAAGAGTAGTTGTGATGCATAGGAAATGTCTTCACTGCTAGGAAGGGACTGTGTCATGCTCTGAAACAATAGGAGAGTTAGATGCTCTTTCAATTAAATACCTGTTTTTCTTTGTTTAGGGGGCTCCAGTTGGGGGACACATTCTGAACTACCTCTTAGAGAAGTCCCGCGTAGTCCATCAGAATCACGGCGAGCGGAACTTTCACATTTTTTACCAACTACTGGAGGGAGGAGAAGATGACCTACTGCGAAGGCTGGGCCTGGACAAGAATGCACAGAGCTACCAGTATCTGGTAAAGGTGAGTGGGAGACTGGACAGCAGAGGATAAAGGAGGACCGCAGTGGGTGTTATCAGAGCATGGGTGAATAGTGTGAACAATATCATAAAGAGGTTGGAACAAAGGATTGTAGAAAGGATGAAACTGAGGCCTGGCGACAGAATAATGCGATTATTGATTTCTTTGTACCCTTTCAAAGCCAGTGATAATTAACCTGTTTCTGAACAGCAGCCCATACAAGTCTTTGATAGGATCTCCCAGAATTAGAGGTTACCCCAACCTCCTGGGTAATCTAAGTATCCTGAAATCCTGTTGAAGTCCACCCCCTATGTGTATGACCCTCCTCTTTTATCTTTTACATTTATATGGTGCATTGTTTGATGTTTCAAACCTGAAAGGGATTTGTTAGATCTCATCAGGACGGGGTCATTTGTTTAAAACATTATGAATAGCGAAGATAAACAGCCCTTAGTCTAGGAGTAAAGTCAGCTATCTTTGTTAGGCAGCATATTTGTTTCTAGTTACTATACATGATTTGTTAGCTGAAAGGCACATCCTTCAACCTATGCCATTGGTCTTATGATTTTCTACAATTGAGGGTTACCTGTGAATTAGATAACAGGATTCACATTATAATGAATTAGGATATCTATCTTAGGTGTTTTAGTGTTTTCATGTAATTCTGTGTGTGGACACTGTCATTTGCACTAATTTCATTATATATTGCACCTGTAGGTGTTGATGGATGAATAATATTATTTATAAAAGAAGCTTTGATTATTGAGTGAGTTGATCTTTGTATGCTTGTCATTGTTTTTACATTAAGTAGTTCTTTGTCTGTCTGTATTACCTGTTATTGATTATGTGTGGTAGTGGTACCAATGAGTCCCATAAGACCAGTGTTTTTTCTATTGCATTATTGTAACAGCCACGCTCCAAGTAGTCAGTCTCACCCTCTTCCTTAATTACCCTGGCCTTGTGGTCCTACTTGACCTCTCTACTGTCAAGCATCCAGCATTGATCCACACCCTGAAAAATAACATGGTATTCACTGGCACAGTTATGCAATGGTTCATACTACCTCACCAATCGGCAGCACCTCATTCAAATAGCACCTACAAAATCCTGGTTGCACTCTGTCAACTGGAGTTCTCCACAGCTACATTCTGTGACACTTAATTTTCTCATCAACCAATGACATGCAGAGACTCCTAGGCAGCCTTGAAGAATCCAAACCTCGATGTCTACAAATTACCTGATGCTACACCCTACAAAGACTGAATTCCTCCTGTTTGCCATCAACACCAAACATTCTCAGATTCAGTCATGGCTCTCCAACTGAACCCTAGCGGACTTTGCACCCCAACTTACAGAATAGGACAAAGCCCTCTTATTCATCCTCGACTCAAACTTCTCACTTCAAGAACACATTGCTAAGAAGACCATAAACGCCTGGTTCCACATCTCTCTTCTTCAAAAAGTGAAATCTTTTCCTCCAGGAGAAGACTTCAGAATAACAGTACATGTCCTTCTCCTGTTCCACCTAGATGGAATTAATGCCCTGCTCAATGGCTTCCCAGAGACTACCCTCACTCCCCTGTAAGACACCCTTTGTACAGCAGCATGGTTCAGTTGTCTGAAGAAATCCCTCAACATCAGCCTGATACTGAAATATTTACACTGTCTTTCTCTGCAAGACCGAATCATCTTCAAGATCAACTGAGTCACTTACACATCCCTCTAAACCAGACCTCAGTCTATCTATCTAATCAACTAACTATATTTGGAGGTCAACGCCAGACGAGGAGCTCTGATATGAAAGAATAGAGACTAAACACTGCTGTTAGGTGAAGACAAGTCTTCTCAGCCTACACTCTCGGGATTTGGAAAAGCATCCCTTCTGACATCAGAACAGCACCAACTATAAATTCAGGAAGAAACTGAAAACTTAAATCTTCACTCAATTTTGACTTCTCACCCTTCCACTTAGTCTATGTCCTCCCTCTGTTGTTTGCTCCATGTATCCCATCTGGGGCTTGCCTTCATAACATGCTCAATTGCAAGCAAGTTAGGTTTGCACTTAAAAAATGTCCTGACTCTTCCTGTGTTGCCGGCTGTCTCCTGACACCTTCTTATGAACTATGTCTATGAATCCTCTGTGAGACTTTGACCAGTTGTAACTGATCTGACCTTGTACACCTTGCTCCAGAAGCTTATCAACATAGATGGCAAAGAAGGAAGCTGAACGTTTTCCTGATATGGATAAGACTTACATTTTAGAAGACATTTGACTTAGGCTTTCTGGCTGGCATGCAAAATCAGATAAATCATACCCACACCCATAACCTGTATGTTATTAGAGGGGGACCCTGTAGCATCTGAAGCTTTGCCAGGGCCGGAACCGCTGCTTGAAGCTTCATAACACAACCAAGGCCCAATGCTGGATTTGGATTCCTGGAACATGTTGCTGCTTTGATCTGTGGGAGAAGGGATGTCTGGCAAGGCGAGGAGCTGCCATTTTCAGGACTTTACAAGACCCAGCTGACTGAAGACTTGCTTAGAGGATGATGTAAGTAACCAAAGACTACCCAGTTGCCATGAGTTCTCGCCATCCGAGCTAGCCTGTAAGCAGAGTAAAGAGAAAGGGCAGGCTTTGCCTGAGACATGGAATTGCAGAGATGCTTTCTTGCATGTTAACTGGTGGCCCTGCACTGCCAGTGACTTGCCATGTGCTCTTGTTTGCCTTATCCCAGTGCTAAAAGGACCCAGAACCTATTTTTTCAACTCTACACAACCCTACCCTACTTTAGCCTAGAGTAAGCCTATACTCATTGATTACTGTACCTTTTAAGTGTCAAGTGCTCAAAAGGAGCAGTTTTATTCTCTGGTGCAATTGCTGGCATGGGGCATAAGTTGCATTTTACAGAATTCACATAGGAAGGATATGGTCACTGACTCCCTTACAAATCTAAGAAAATGCCCACATACATAGTTGGAAAGGTATAAGCAATAAGAGTGCAAGACAATAGACAATGATCTATTTACTTAGAGTCGAACGAACTGTTGGACCCCTCGCAGACCAGCTTCAGGGCTGCCAACAGCAATGAGGCAACGCTGCTGGCCGTCCTAAACAATAGCAGATCTCGGACTGACCAGGGGGGGAGCTGTAGCACTGATTTTGTTGGATTGGTCTGCAGCGTTCGATATGGCCTCACACAATAGACTGCTGGGAGTCCTGTGCGAGAAAGGAATCCATTCCAAAGCACTAGAATGGCTCAGCTCGTTCCTGAGTAATTGAACTCAAACGGTACAACTGGGTCATTTTCTTTCCAAACCCAGCACCATTGGCTGTGGTGTCCCGCAGTATCATCTTTGGCAAAAATCTGTAAGAAATGGGGCCTCAGTGTCTGCTCCTATGTGGATGACACACAGCTGATGGTAGCTCTCGATGAAAGGCCTGACACCACCAAAGCAAAGCTGAACACCTGTCTTTTAGAAATGGCACAATGGATGTCAAACCATTGCCTGAAGCTAAATTCAGGGAAATCTGAAATCCTGCTCTTCGGAGGAGCAAACTTATTCTGGGATGCTACCTGGTGGCCACAAACCCTGGGAGATGCTCCAGCTCCTAAGCGATGTGCAAAAAACCTAGGCATCCTCATTGACGACTTCCTTTCCATGAAGGACCATGTGCGGGCCTTCTGGTGAAGGAGTTTTGCAACCCTGAAATTACTTAGGAGACTCTTTCCCTGGATCCCATTGGACTGCAGAAGAACTGTCCCACAGGCCTTACTCATAAGTAAGCTAAACTATGTAAATGCCCTCTTTGTTGGCATGGCTGATTACCCTTTTACACGCCTGCAGGTGCTTCAAAATGTTGCAGATAAACTGGTGTGTGGTGAAGGCAGACTGAGCTCAGCATCTAAGTACATGAAATACCTACACTGGCTACCCATGCGACAAAGAGCAGTGTTCAAACTACTCAGTTACACACACAAAGCTCTGCACCAAAGTGGCCCTATAATTCTACAGAATAGAATTGAATTGTACGTCCCCACAAGGAGCCTACGTTCACTCCATCAAGCGCTGGCCAGGACAAAGCATATAAAGAAAGTAAGAGCAGGTGGATGCTCATTCTCCTATCTGCAGCCAAAAAATGGAACGAACTCCCCCAACACTTACACCTCACGACTGACTATTTAGCTTTCAGGAAAAAACTTAACTCACTTATTTCCTAAGACCAAACCCCCAACAGATCATGTGATTAGACTGGCAGCCCATCCACAACTTCTCGCTACATAGCGCCGTGATATCCTCTGGGATGAGAGTTGTGCTCTACAAATAAATAAATAAATGTTGAAGAAATATGTGTACCAAATGTATCAGCGAGCTGGACACAGTATATGGTGAGAGAAGGTAGAGCATAACGTGGAGAGATGAAGAATTGGGGCAGCATATGTGATCTCAAGTGAAAACTGAGCACAGTATTGGGAAATAACTGGATTAATATATAGAGGGAGAGAGCCCACACGCACTCTTTGGGGAAACCTGGGGACAATGTTGCAAAGGAGAAATTACAGGGAAGGAAGGCAAACTGTTTAACAGTGTATTGAGGATAGAGATGTACAAAAAATGTGTGAAATTGAGAACTGGTTCCTATACTTTGGAGAGAGAACCTATAGTGGTGTGGAAGATTACACAGAGGGTGACACCGTATTTGGAAAGAGACCCAGGGAAAGCTTTTAAGGCACGAGGTTAGTATTGAGAGGGAGTAACATGGGGTTAGTATATAGAAAAGCAAGTATCGGAGCTTTCTAGAGGTAATATTAGGACCTTAGGACAGTATCAAGAAGTGAGGTCTCATTTATATTTTCAGGTTCTCGGTTCCTCCTTTTAAAAGTTCCGAAAAGAGATCAGATCTTTCAGACTATCTAAATATTTCCCCCCTCTCTCTCTTGATTTTCTTACAGGGTCAATGTGCGAAGGTCAGCTCCATCAATGACAAGAACGATTGGAAAGTTGTTCGAAAAGCACTGTCTGTCATTGGCTTCAGTGATGATGACGTAGAGGTATGGAGCTTCATGTCTGTCTGAACACCATTATTTAATTCATTTAATAGAAGACCTATCTTCAGCTTGTTATATATTTGGGGTAATACCTCCTATGAACTTGAGGGAATTTCTGTTTCAGGTTTGCAGGAAGTCCTCTTGCAGGTTTGAAGGAAGGCCTCTTCTGAATTAGATGGATTGCATTTCAAAGGTTTAGTGATAGGCATTTGGGTGGTGTGATAAGAGGCTTTGTTTAGATTTGTGGGGAAAGCCTATTATGATTTTGGAGGGCATCTGTGGATTTAGAGCAAATCTTGTGTGGGCTTCAGGAAAGACCCTGTTCTAGTTGATTGAAATATTTTTTTTCTAGATCAAAGATGGCAGTAGAAAAGGCATATTGAGGGGAAGACTTCTTGCATTTCAGTGAAAGGTCTTTAGTCTGGAAGATCCTGGGCTGGTTTGTTTTAAGGTCATTTGAGAATTGAGCTGTAATCCTGTGTAGGGCTAGGTCATGGGGTTGTTTCTTTAGTGAAAGGTCTTGCTTTGTTCACTGAAATATTTTGGTGGGCTTGGGAAAAGTATACTTGTAGTTATTGTAGTTTTGGGGGTTATTCACTTGGGCTACGGCCTCTTGTGGGATTGGTGAAATACATTGTGTTGGCTTGATGGATGGGCTTGTGCTGGTTAGTTGGTTTGAAAATCTGTGTGTTTAGGAGAATGCCTATTGTGGGCTTGAAGGACATCTGTAGTGTGTTTGAGGTAAGGATTCTTGTGGCTTTGGAGTGACGGCCATTAGGGTTTATGGAAGCCTTGGCGATGGTTTGGTGGAAGCCCTTTTGTTAGATCATGGCAGTGTCTGATTTTGGAGAAGTTTGTTTGTGGTTTTGAGAGCATGTGTTTAGTATGAATGTAGGAAGTGATTTGTGGCTTTGAAGGAATGTTAACTTTGAGTTTGCTTATTAATTTAGGGGACGTCTCTTTAGTGAGAACCACTCTGTGGTGTGATGAAGGCCTCAAGGAAGGTAATGCACATGGTTTGGAGTAGGCCTCTGGAATGTGGAGAAAGTCTTTTTGTACAGAAGCAAAGTTGAGGTTGGAGGAAACCTTATGCTGTCTAGGGTAATTATTTTGTAATTGAGCGGCAATTCCACTTTTTGATATATTGAAGGTCTCTGGGATTTCAACAAGGATTTTCTTGATCATTGTGTTTGGTTGTGCTTTGAATGCATAGTTTTGTAGCCCATCCTCGTAGCCAATAATAAATCGAGTGCAGCATCATAGCCAATAGTAAATTAAGTGCATCATCTATTGGTATCAGGTGCCGCAGGCCTCCACTGTCAAGGGGCTATGGTACCTGGGCCTCACCAATAACTGATGAATGGGACATGTTAAATCAAGCGAGAACAGCAACAGGCTGAGGGTGAAGCCAACGGTGTCCTTCTGTGACGTGTTCCAAAGAAAAGGCATCCAGTGAAAGGGAATCACAGAAGCCAAAAGGAGATCCTTTCACCTCTGGCTCAGCTGTCTGGTTTATAAAGAGCATGGAAAAAGTGTTGGCTAGATTAGCATGTAGCAGTTTGCAGCAGAGGTTCATATATAGCTGAAGTTGTAATTCATTGCAACAATCATCAGATCGTTAATAGTAGCACTTTAAACAAATCGGTTTGTCATTAAAAACAACCTCTTTTCAATGTACCAACTAAACTTTTTTCCCCTTTGTTTTAAAATCGTATCACTCTGTTTCAATTAAAAACTGAAGTACTGTGGGAGCTGGGGGCGACAAGATTCCCATTCGACCCTGCGGGGGCCAGACCAGAGGAGGAAGTAGGTGCGAGGCTGGGAGCAATGAGGAACAGGTGCAGGGACCGCGCCCTAGACGTCGAGGTGGCCTAACGTCCGGGACTTTGCCTTCTTTGCTGCCCTTGATGAGAGTAGGCTCAGCCGGGACCATTGCCGCCTACAACTGAGGCCAACTCGGGGGTCGAAGTAGCCCCCAGTGTTGCGGAGAGTGGACCTGCTCGGCGGCTGTGAACGGCAGTGCGAACTTGGAGGCAGGAGAGCAACGGCACGCACACTCAGTGGGAGCGACTGGCACATAAGCTGGTGGGCGTTGAAGGAACCCCTTGGAGCCCGAGGAACGACGGACGTTGAGGAGCGGCACGAGATGGTCTGATGACCGTTATTTGGATCTTACTGGAGCACTATTATTGAGAGGCAGGTGTCGGCCCACAGGCGGTGCCGCCTCAAGCCTTAACAAGAGATCCGGTACCCTCGAGTGCAGTGGACCAGAAGATCGCGATTGCGGAAAGTAAGCCCAAAGGTAGTGCAACAATCCAAACGAATAAACTGGACAAATATGCGGTCCCTATGTCAGCCCCACAAGACGAAGGAACTGCAGGGGACCAATCTGTAGCCACTGAGCCGTCTTTAGCATCCATAATGGCGGCTATTCAAGGGCTAGGGTCCACTCTTGAGACGAAACTTGACAAGGTTTCCATCAAAATTAACCTCCTACGAGCCGACCTTAACAAAACATCAGACAAAGTTAGAACCAACGAGACTGACATCCAGGAACTCCAAGCATCTGCCAAAAAGCTTGAGAAGAGTCAGTGAACTGGTCCAACAGCACCGTCAAGTGGCCCTGAAGCTCGAGGACCAAGAAGAGAGGGCTCGCCAAAACAACATCAAGGTGGTACGAGTTCCAGAAGGTTCCGAAGGGCTTAATATGGACCTCTTCCTTGAAGACTTGATCCTTAACCATCTGAAACCAAAACGGCTCTCGACCATGTTCACAATTGAGAGGACACACCGGTCGCCAAACCACAAGCGCCCCCCAGGACCATAAAAGCAAAAAAACTACAGGGACCGGGACACCATCTTGCAGGCTGCCAGACAACAGGGAGACTTGCACTATGAAAACGCAACTGTCCGATTCTTCCCAGACTTCACACTTAAAGTGCAACGTGACCGGCGCTCCTTTGACGGGTGAAAGCGACACTACGACAAAGAGGAATTAAGTATATGATGTTCTTGCCCGCGAAGCTTAAAATCTTGGCCGACAGCAAATCCCTCTTCATTACGCCATTGGAGGCGCAAGACTGGCTGGACAGAGACAACACAGAGGCGTCGGCAACTGCGACAGGCGACGACTGGAGAGACACTCGTGCCAATTCACCGGCGTCATCAGATGGGAGATCAGACATCGACAGGCGGAGTCAGGGCTCCTGGCGATCATGGTCAAGCAGCCATGGCTCAAGGGGCACACAGAGAAACTAGGTGGCCCACACAGACTGTGGTGCTCAGCATGGACGGATCTAGACAACCAGCAATGTAACAAATAAACATTTCTTACGATACTCAGGGTAGGGGACTCCCAGCACGGTGCCAACCAGGCGAAGGTGGTGCTCCCCACGCCCATAGCCAATCATTAAGGTATACTGCAGGTCAGAGACAATACTCTACTTTGACTGCTCGAACTGAACTGGCGGACTGGCCCAGCCGTCCTGTAGGCAAAAGTAAGGATATCAGGCAGAGGGCAGGGTAGGGTATGCAGTGCAACAAGACTTCTGGCAAATTCTGGGTGCACAAACCTGACAAATTATTTAAGGTACGGGGCTCTAGGGGCTGGAGTTGGTACTAGCGCATTTCCCCACCTAACTGTTGACCGGGGGCGGGGGGGAGAGGTGTTCTTTTTGGGGCGATAGGCGCTCTGCTAGTTGGGGATGTGGGTCGTTCTAAACCTACGTGGCAGGGTAGCAGGGTGGGGTGGGGACAAACTGTTTGTAATGTTTGAGGGGTTTCCACGTTGGTCGTGCAAGAAACGCAATATTGTGATTGAACAGTGTTACAGGATGTACGGATTGTGCAAAAGAGTAGCTTTCAGCCATGACTACGAGGTGGGATAAAAGTTTAAAAATCCTTAGTTGGAACGTCAACTGGCTAGGGGACAGGGTTAATAGGGGTGGTGTTCTCCAATTCGTCAAACGTCATCTCCCAGATTTTGTCTTACTGCAAGAAACGCACCTTATTGGGAACAACTGTCATGCACTTAACAGATGGGGCTACAATTTGGCGACACATGCCGGCTTCACAAAGGGGTCCCGGGGTGTGGGCATTCTGTTACGACGTACCTTCCAGCTCGTCATTGAACATACCTGGATTGATCCACTGGGACGCTTTGCGGTACTCTCGGGCAAATGGGAGGGGCGCACACTCAACATGTTGACGGTTTATATTCCACCTGGTTTATATACCAAGATCTGGGCAAGCTTCTCCTTTCCCTTCCCTAACGGGTGGGTACTTTAACGCAGTAGAATCGGGTAGGCTTGACAGGCACCCACCCCGAGATATCACCACAGGGCACATGTGGCTCTCTAACCTCCTTGAAGCGTTCGGCTTAGTAGACCTCTGGCGAATAAGTCACCCGGACCTCCAACAATACACATTTTCTTCTGGCTCACACCACACCCTCTCCAGAATAGACTACGTCCTTATGCCTTTGCAACACGACTCTATCATTCAGGAGATCAAACACCTGGCACGGGGCATATCCGACTATTCCCCCATATAGACCCATCTCTCTGTAGGGGAAAAAAAGGTAGGCTGTATTGGGCCTATAAATCCCTGGTTTCTCCGTAATCCAGAGACCAAAACTGAGATAACCCGCACAATAGGCCAGTACTTTCAGGAAAACGAAGGGGCGGTAGAGTCCCCTACCATTCTTTGGGAGGCTTTTAAAACAGTGCTTAGGCAAAAGTAAGGATATCAGGCAGAGGGCAGGGTAGGGTATGCAGTACAACAAGACTTCTGGCAAATTCTGGGTGCACAAACCTGACAAATTATTTAAGGTACAGGGACGGGGCTCTAGGGGCTGGAGTTGGTACTAGCGCATTTCCCCACCTAACTGTTGACCGGGGACGGGGGGAGAGGTGTTCTTTTTGGGGCGATAGGCGCTCTGCTAGTTGGGGATGTGGGTCGTTCTAAACCTGGGTAGCAGGGTGGGGTGGGGACAAACTGTTTGTAATGTTTGAGGGGTTTCCAAGTTGGTCATGCAAGAAACGCAATATTGTGATTGAACAGTGTTACAGGATGTACGGATTGTGCAAAAGAGTAGCTTTCAGCCATGACTACGAGGTGGGATAAAAGTTTAAAAATCCTTAGTTGGAACGTCAACTGGCTAGGGGACAGGGTTAAGAGGGGTGGTGTTCTCCAATTCGTCAAACGTCATCTCCCAGATGTTGTCTTACTGCAAGAAACGCACCTTATTGGGAACAACTGTCATGCACTTAACAGATGGGGCTACAATTTGGCGACACATGCCGGCTTCACAAAGGGGTCCCGGGGTGTGGGCATTCTGTTACGACGTACCTTCCAGCTCGTCATTGAACATACCTGGATTGATCCACTGGGACGCTTTGCGGTACTCTCGGGCAAATGGGAGGGGCGCACACTCAACATGTTGACGGTTTATATTCCACCTGGTTTATATACCAAGATCTGGGCAAGCTTCTCCTTTCCCTTCCCTAACGTGTGGGTACTTTAACGCAGTAGAATCGGGTAGGCTTGACAGGCACCCACCCCGAGATATCACCACAGGGCACATGTGGCTCTCTAACCTCCTTGAAGCGTTCGGCTTAGTAGACCTCTGGCGAATACGTCACCCGGACCTCCAACAATACACATTTTCTTCTGGCTCACACCACACCCTCTCCAGAATAGACTACGTCCTTATGCCTTTTGCAACACGACTCTATCATTCAAGAGATCAAACACCTGGCACGGGGCATATCCGACTATTCCCCCATATAGACCCATCTCTCTGTAGGGGAAAAAAAGGTAGGCTGTATTGGGCCTATAAATCCCTGGTTTCTTCATAATCCAGAGACCAAAACTGAGATAACCCGCACAATAGGCCAGTACTTTCAGGAAAACGAAGGGACGGTAGAGTCCCCTACTATTCTTTGGGAGGCTTTTAAAACAGTGCTTAGGGGTAACGCCCTCACCGCCATAGCCGGGCAGCGCAAGGACAGAGAAAAGCAACTGCTCACTATCAAGCGCAACCCTCTTAGTGTCGAGAAAGCTGCGCAAGCAGATGGCGATCTGGTGGCTCTTCACCAAATGCAGCTAAAGGCGGCCGAATAGAAGTCATTGGCGACTGAAGCCGCTAAAACCCTTGCGAGAGACAGGAACGGGCGGCTATATGACCCAGGGGACAACGCGGGCAAAATGCTTGCTTGGCTGGACAAAAAAGAGAAATCACAGAGAGTAGTGGCAGCGCTCAAAGACAGTTCGGGCATCCTCTTAACGGAACCTCTGAATATAGTCCGTGAGATCGCCGCACACTTTAAACAAGTGTATCAACGGGGGTCGGAGCTCCCGGAGGAAGACACCTCCACGCTCTTAGCCGACATCCACCTACCTACCCTCTCAGATCCAGACCGAGAGGCTCTGGAGGCTGCACTCGCTGAAGAGGAGCAGGCCACAGCGATTAGGGACCTCCGGCCCGGGAAAGCCCTAGCACTAAACGGTCTACCGATTGAGCTGTACAAGCTCAAGCCCGACGGCCTGGCCCCTTACTTTAAGCGTATGTTTGAGGATAGTAAAGCTTTGAGAATACTGCAGAGAGAGCAACACATCGCCACATTGGTGGCCATCCCAAAACAGGGGGGAAAAAACAAAGCTGTATGTGCCTCTTATAGGCCAATCTCACTGTTAAACGCCGAACCCAAAATCCTTGCAAAACTTCTCACAAACAGGCTCAAACCGATAATAACCAAATTAATCCACCCAGACCAATCGAGCTTCATGCCACACCGCAACACTGCACTTAATCTAAGACGACTCCATGGTGTGTTGGGACGCAGCCACATGATCCAGGAAGATGCAGTGGTGGTCTCGTTGGATGCCACAATGGCATTCAACACACTTGAATGGACATATCTGATGGCGGACCTCAAAAAGTTGGGCTTCGGCCCTAATTTTATTGGGTGGGTACGGCTCCTCTATACGGAACCGCTGGCCCAAGTAGTCGTCAACAACAAAATATCCGAGGTGTTAAACCTGGAAAGGGGGACGCAATAGGGCTGCCCCCTCTCTCCTGTGCTCTTTGCCCTCTCCCTCCGGCCGCTTGCGGCTTGGATAAGACAGGATTCCTCCAAACGGGGACTCAAATGGGCCGAGAGGTGGGAGGATCGGATCTCGCTTTATGCAGACGATATCCTCTTGAATCTAGCTTCCCCTTATAAGTCGCTGAGGGTAGCCTTGGACATATTCACCAGTTTCGGGAGAAACTCCGGCTACAGCATTAACTGGGGAAAATCGTTGCTCCATGATTTGCATGCCCCCCCCGCCCCCTTCCCCATCTCTATTCCACGCTACTGCCCGAACCGTCACAGAGGGGTTCACATATCTCGGTATCTTCATCACCACTGATCCGACAGCCCACTATGAGAGGAATCTCCTACCGCCTCTGTAGAGGTTTAAACACGACACTGCCACCTGGAAGAGGCTTCCGTTGTCCCTGTTGGGACGAGCGGCTCTTTTTAAGATGATGACACTGCCATGTTTCCTATACACTCTCCAGAACTACGCGGACCTAGTCCCACAGAGGTATTTTAAAGAAATAGAAGCCACCCAGAGGGATCTACTATGGGACGGAACACCGCGTATCTCACTCCATAAATTGACACTTGGCTGGTACGATGGGGGGATAACACTTACAGACATCAGGAAATACTACTGGGCAGCACACCTCTCGGCCATCAACCAAGGTACATACTGTGGTGGTGGCGACCCCGGCTACGGGATGGATAGATGGCTTCTCCCGGGAGGGAAATTTGTGGCGACGATTTATTCTAAACCCAACAAATACCCCCTTACAGGACCCAAAAGACACTCGGTCCAACTCTGGCCGCAACCTGGGATGGGCTGATAAACGTACGCTGGCTACCCCACTTTGGGTTTCTGAATGGCTGGGCACACTGGGTCGGACTAAAGGGTTCGATAAATGGGACCTGATAGAGATCTCCCGTATAAAAGACCTCTGGGGACCTAGTAGCATGGTGGTGTTTGCCTCACTACAGCTGACGAACGAACGAGCACACACGGAGTACTTTAGGTATGTGCAGGTTAGGCACTTACTTCAGGAAAACATCCCAACAGGCACGTCCCTTCCGGAGTCCTCCCACTAGAGGACAGGCTGCTCGATGGTTATCTGCCAGAAAAGGCCATTTCTCTCACACAAAAAACTCTTACATCACACCCCTGACCCCCTAGTCAAACTAAAGGAAAAGTGGGAGAGGGACGGTATGGAGATAGATGACAAGGAATATTGAGGAGGCGCTTTCGTCCCCCAAGAAAGTGGCAATATCAGCGAAACTGAGGCTGATTCAACTTAAGATACTGCACCGAGTATACCTCTCTGGTAACCAAATGGTGTTGATGGGCAGGAGGGAAGAGGGGAAATGTGGTCTCGAAGGGACATTTATGCATGTACTTTGGGAGTGCTCTTTGATACAAGCCTACTGAAAGCAGGTACATGCATGCATGAGTACAGTTTTGGGGGTAGAAATGCGGCTTGAAGCCAAAAGGTGTCTCTTAAACATCTGGGAGCCCACAGACCTGACGGCAAAGGGCAGAATAAGGGCGACGCTAGGCCATACTATAGCGAATCGCATTGCACGCCTATGGGGGGCAGTAACACCACCAACTGCCCCCAGAAATGGATAGCAATACGGACAAAATGGAATGTGTACCGTGGCAATCTTTGTGGACCCCCCGATCCCATCCCTTGACGTACCATTAACGCCTTATACTGAAGTGAAATGTGTCCATCTAGTAATGTATAACATCAAAAGTTGTGACATCTGTGTGCGATCCCGAATATGTGCCACTGAAATAAGTAATGATTTCCGGCATGTGATGACCATTATGTTTAACGGTGTTAATAAAAAGAGTTATAAAAAAAAAAAAACTGAATTACCCCTGGTTTGTAGAATGATGCATGATTGGACACTAAGGGCCAGATGTATCAAAGCATTTTTCAATCGTATTTGCGAACGCAAAAATGCGTTTTCAAATGTATCAAGCGTGAAGAAATTGCAATATGGGTAATCGCAATTATTTGCGATTACCTAAATTGCAAATGCATTTGGGGAATTGCAAATTGCGATTCCCTAAAAGCTATTTGCGATATTCCCTTAAGGAATCACAAATTACCACCAACTACAAGTTGGTGGTAATTTGCGATTTACTTGAAAAATTAACTTTTTGTAATTTTTCAGAGTGCTATGGGGCACACATACATGCCCTTGCACCACATGTGCGCACATGCACATTTCAGGGGTGCAACAGGGTGTCCTTTAGGAACCCTTGCACCCTTGAAATTGCTTGCGCAATTTGCGAGTACCTATTGGGTACTCGCATATTGCGTACGCACTTTCCATTCATTCCAATGGGCCTCTTTGCCCATAGGAATGACTGGGAAGCCATTCCTTATTTGTGAATCGCAATTTGCGAGTCGCATATAAGTCATGTGTAGGAATCGCAAAAATGATTGCGATTCCTACCTACCTAGCATTTTGCGAGTCCTTAATAGCGATTCTCTAAAAATCGCTATTAAGGACTTGCAATCTGCTACAATGATACATCTGCCCCTTTGTAAATTTAGTTTTCACACTTCTTTGTTTGATGATCTCTAACATTTTTCATATTCTTGTATATTAATCAAAAAACTGCTTCAGAGGACTAATAAAAACAAACTATGATCACAACCCCCTGAGACCCTTAGTTGGAAAGTTGATTATGATGGCTTTATGGTGCATAGCTTGTTAAAACAATCTTTGTATTGCTTAATTTCTGTATTATTGCGTAGCAGGTATGATTGAATATTTATAAATGCACACTTTCTCTTAATGTAGGCATGTGCATTGCTTTGAACATTCATTGCTGCTTTGCAGTAACAGACAAAAAATGTAGTGGCATGCAGGCGTATGTAACATATATAATGTGAGATTATGTATGATTGTATGTTCCACAGTTTGTTTCATGGATTTCCCTAGAAACTCTACCAATTCTGATTCATGTGAATGGTCGATAGGGTTGTGCCATCTCTTCATGTATGTAATGAAGCAATACTACTTTCTGATATCCAAGATAATTAGCCTCCATCTGTTCTTAGGGCTGGTCCCCATCTTTCTGTGTTCAAGGTAGGGTACCTAGAGCTGGTTGCTTAGGGCTGTAAACGAAATCAAGAAATAGAGGTTTCTTGATAGTTTTGCTAATAAGAACCGTAGTGGATCCTGGTTCTTTTCAAATAGAAATCAGGCTAATGTGTCATAACATCCTGATGGTTACGTAATGCATCTAGTCCCAGTGCAATTCGTATGATCTTGCATGTTCCCCAACCAGTGCTTAGTTTATAAAATAAGTACTGGTGCCCAAGGTTTTTATCAGATGCCTGCAGCCAGTACTGAAGAATGTTGTGATTATCAAATACCATGCTGAATAGTCTGGATGCCCTCTCATGCATGCCTTTTTCTTCCATCACCATACTATCCTGCCCTTCATTTCACTCTTGCAGGTACTTTTTCATCTCTGCTACCTCCCTATGTCACTGATTTTCGGTCTTTCATCTCCTTCCCTCCCATTGTGTTTTCTCTTTTTTTGTTGTGTTTCTAAATCTGTTGAGGAAACAAAAGTGCAGATGCCAAAATATTAAATGCTGGTGTGTCCCACCTGCAACCACTGGCTCAAATTAAGTACTCTCCCAACTATGGTTTGGGGACCCCCAGCTCCTATGGCAGCTATTGTTTATTACAGCCAAGGAATGGACTTAAACAAGAGCTGTCCCTCAAGATCCTCCCTACCGGAAACTGCCCTACTCTGAATGGTATTCATTCCACCAAAGAACTAGAACACTAAAATAATTCTAAAGTGACATCACAAATTAAAGGAATGGACAAGCTATGTTAGGAATTAATAGACCAGAACTATTTCCAGGTTATAACAGAGGTCTCAGATTCAGATGTAGTTTCATTAGCATTTGGGGTACGTCTATTTGTGGTTGTGAAATGTCTCATTGGCTTTTTGAATATTCTTTGTGTAGTTGTTGAACAGGCTTGTCTTTTGAAATTAGTGCTGTACAAAATATTTCTGTAGAAAAAGCATTTTTGGTGTTAACTATGGGTTACATTACTGATGGGGGAGGCATTTTTATCTGGCTTATTTTGTTCTGTGGAAAACCTATCATTTGGGTTATTGTTTGGGTATTGAGTGCTGGCCTCTCTTTCTCCAAGAAATTGAATTTTTAAGCTTTTTGTCTCTCATTCTAGGATCTGCTTAGCATT
This sequence comes from Lissotriton helveticus, assembly GCF_964261635.1. Lineage (NCBI taxonomy): Eukaryota > Metazoa > Chordata > Amphibia > Caudata > Salamandridae > Lissotriton > Lissotriton helveticus. The sequence goes on from NC_136061.1 coordinate 402,439,012, forward strand.
GTGGCAAGTGTGCTGCATTTGGGGAATGTTCAGTTTGTTACTGATGAGCAGGGCAACTCACAGGTGACCACAGAGAACCAGATCAAGTACTTGGCCAGGGTAAGTATCACCACTGGAGTTGAATCTTGTTTCTATAGTGCAGATGGAATGACTGGACGTCTTATACACCCCAGGAACCACCTTGGCTTCAAACTTTGTATTTATACCATGGAGACTACTAGCCCTCCAGAAACAATGCTGCAATGATTGGGGAATTGTTATATAGATGGGATGCCCTATCCTGTGCATTGATGTATGGCTCCTTCCTCATAGACAATACAATACAATAACATTTCATTGATGCAGTTAACGATAAAAGCATTTCTAGACAAGTGACTAGACTACACACATTACTGTGGGATCAAATGAACGGCTTGGAAGTGATATTTCTTGTCTTGCGTTACTGTCTTACAAGTTGGAATGTACAATAATGTGTACCTTATGTCAATAATTGTGCTACCTTGTCAATTGTACAAACTGAGAATGCAAATGTCATTTGCTGTCAGCAAGTTTGTTATTTAAACTAATAAAAACTTTAAAAAAGAAAAAGCATTTCTAGACCTCTGTTATGCATGGGACATCTACTGTGCTGTAAGATCTCCCTAATAAAGTGACCCTCCTATAGAAACGGTGCATTTGACAGTGGTCATGGTATCAGTTTGGAAAGTGAGCTAGAGCTACATCCTTCTCCAGCTACTGGTGGATTACAGGTAGAAGGGGAGTAGGGGTTCAGTGATATTGCTCTGATGCACAAGGTGTCCGATGTGAGTGTGAAAAACATTAGTCTTCGTAGACTGGCAAGTTAAAAAATACAGTTTACCCAAACTCTGTTCCAAACTGTAGGTGTACCAGATCCTGTAAAAACCCATTATCAGTATCAGATTGAGAACTTCTCTTGGCTTATCTCAGGGTAAGCCCTTCCTTTGGAAAGTCTCCCACTGATAAGTCTGATTAGAAGTCTCAAAATGTGTTCACTGAGAGAGCTTCATGTTAGCTCTTTCTGCACAGAGGAGGAAGTAGGGCAGGTGGGGTCATCTGAATTCATGAGTGGGTTTCCTGCAGTTCAAACAAGTTCAGTGAAAGGTCTTTTTTCAGAGGTCCAAACAAGCGCTTCCTTTCCAGGCAGGAAAGGGGGCAGAGTGGAGGGTGCAGGCCTGCAGTCCACAGATTTAGCCACTGCTCAGCCTGATCTTCTGAGGTCAAGTTGATGACTTTGTGCTCACGAGAACATGGGTTGTTAAGGGGATGCTTGAGGTGGGTTGCGAGGTTCTGAGCTCTGTAGTAAGATGCACCTACTCAGGATTTTGGTTGGAATTCAAGCACGTGAATGCTGTCCAATGAGTGTAGGTAGCTGGTGCAATCTGGTAGGAGCTCATTGTCTGCATTCTAGACTCTTATTGCATGTTTTGAGTGTAAGTGACAGATCTATGTCATTACAGTGCACTGCCTTTAGCCTGAGCATGAAGTAACATGCCATTAACATGACTGTTCATAATTGCAGCTCCTTCATGTGGACGCATCTGTTCTCCGAGATGCACTGACACACAAGAAGATTATTGCCAAAGGGGAAGAGGTGAGTGTTCGGGGGTCGGGGGCATGGGATATAGGCTGAATAAGAGCGGAGTATGCTCACTCAAACAGTAAGATCAAAAATGGGTATTAATGTAGGGGGAAGAGGTGTGCATGCACATCCAAAAGGGAAAATGGAACTTGCACATGTGGGATGAGCAGAACCGGCATGGTTTAGTAGTGAAATGTAATCAGGCTGAAGATGAGTTTTCATGTGATGGAGAGTGGGGTGGAAAGTAGGTGTATACCAAGAGAAAGAGGCCTGTGTGCTGAAAGGGTAACAATAGAGGGTATACACAGTGGGAGGAAGAGATGGGCATGCACTTCTAAAGTGGATGAGAGCATGCGTTCGCAGCAGGGACAATAAAAAATGTGCATACTCCAACAGAAAGAGAAGAGATCACGCATGGCCGAGGTGAGAAGGTGCATATGTATCTCCGAAAGCAAACCCACCATTCCTATCCAAGATGGCCGCCTGGTAGGAGCTCTATTCCGGAGCTCCTAGTGCTTGGGATCCCTTTCTGGATTTATCCCGGTTAGCACTCATCTTAGCGAGGAACACAAGTAACTGGATTGTAACCTGAAAGTAACTGGATTGAATGCTGTAACTCACGTACCTGTAGCACCGGCGGCTGGGACCCCTGCCACTTTCGCCTGCCATCCTCATCATCTGTGGAGCCCAGGACGGTGGGGGAGAGCCTGCTGTGGTTGCTGCGGTCGCCGAGGAGGCTGGTCACGGTCAGCAATCCGGGCTCGACCGGGAGGCTGTGGACGTCAGAGAAGCGCTGCCATCGCTTTCATCGGATCTACGGCGGTGGGTTGGAGCCTGCCGTGTCTGCCTGCTGAGGCTGCTTCGATCACCGGTCTCATCGGACCTTCAGCGACGGGCTGGAGCCGGCCGTGTCTACGGCGATCACCGATCACAAGCGGGCACTTCAGGCATCGGATCCGGCCAGCAAGGCATCGGATCTTCACCGTGACTGCCTGCCGGGGCTGCTGGTCGCTCTAAGCCTGCAGAGCGGAGCGAAGTGGCGAGGCCATCCCCCCCCCATACGGAGAGTGCCGACGTGGAGGCACCGGCTACGGGAGCGCCAAGCCCTGAATCACGAGGCTCACGGCGGAGGCACCTCTGGCCTCTCCCCTCCTCACCGGAGTGTCCATTGGGAGATTTGACATTGTTTTGCGGCGGAGCCCTTGACGAGTAGCGGGTGGCGGAGCCCCTGATCAGTAGCGGGTGGGCTCCAGTGACTCTGGGGAGAGCTGGGCGGCGGACCGGCTGGATTGCGGCTTCGGCGGCGTAGGAGGGCGGACCGCGCTGCAAACATGGAGAGAAGCCGCCTCATAGCCCCGCCCCCAGGAAATGCACCGAAGAATCAAAACAACGCTGATAGCATAGCACCACCTTTGACTATCAGTCATTAATGGAGATATTATTTCTATGGAACCTAAAAAGGAATCTGCACACCGACAACGTGAAAAAGGGCACAGTGAAGCCAGCTGATCAACCATCTCGTAAAAAAAACGGCCCCAAGACTATGGCAAGGTATCGTGCCCCCTGCTCAGTTTCTCATTTTTATTTTTAACCGCTTTTTAAGCTGTTTTACATGACTGTACTGTTGTGATCCTCTGCCCAAAATGGCTGGGGCCATAAAGTTGTAGTATCTACTAGACTCCATTTCCCCTGTCGTCCTTAGAAAACAGATCTTCCACTCAAAATGGTTGGGGTCATAAACCTGCAACAACAAATTGCCAGACCCCCACAAAGCTAATCTATAAGCACTGCCTCCCCTTGGCCTTCCAAAATAGACATAGGACTCACCTCCACCCTCCCAGTAAGATAGAAACAGGACTTCCTCGAAACTTGTCTGCATCCCTGATCTCAGGGCATAAGAACAAAGATAGGACTACTATACACTATACTCTCTGCCATCTTAGACTAGTCAATCCCCATCTCCTCATCATGCCTAACGAAGCGGCCATCTTAGGCTAGTCAAACTCTCTACCCCTCCATACACACTTCTTAACCTCTTCTCACACCCCCCCTGCGCACACCTTAGCTCTTATCCTACACCTACCCTTACCCTACACCCCTCACCTGCCCTTTTTTTTTTTTTGCAGAGTTTTATATAGCGCGAACTAGAACCAAACCGAATCAGTTATCAGAGCGCTTTACATAGCACCAGTTACGTTACATGAGGACACACCTTCCCCCACGTCCATCATGGAACCCACGGGCAAACACACATATAAAATTAATTACCCCCCAGAGCTCTCCAAAAAAAACGCAAAACGTTTTAAGCACAAATTCATAAAGTCCCACCCTGAAACCCCCTTTTTAGACACCTACTACTCCCTCATCAATGGTACTAAGAGCACTGATATCATTCTCTACACTATACGCAGAGCACAATGGAGAAAAGCATTCCTCACCTTACTCACCATATCGACCACCAGGAAAACTGCCCATGGCATAACACTTTCCACCACACCATCCCAACTCTACCCAGCTAGAGCATCCATCACTATCTACAATAACGGTACTATCCTAATTCAATCCACAGACAGAAACCTTGACCTATTTGACAACCTGTTCCCCACCTTCAAAGAATACATTTCCAACGCTCAGATCCCACACCATCAGGCCTCTAATACCAACATCCTCGACCCCACAGCACCTCCTACCATTAACACGCACCTCTTCCCTCCCCCCGGTACTCTACTTTTTCACCCCCCGGCTTCATACACCCCACACTCCTCAATCCCAGACGCGGATCTCCCCGTCGCCATCAACACCGCCACCCCCTCCACCCCACTCCCACTTAACCAGAACCCCACACATCCCACTATTATTTCAGAACAACAAACCCCACCTGACTGCACCCTACACAACATGACTCTCTCCCAACCAATTTCCCTCTCCTCTCTTTGCACTCCCTCCACTCCTAGCCCTAATCTCTCCCTCAACCCCCCCCCCCCCTCTCTTTGCACTCCCTCCACTCCTGGCCATCATCTCTCCCTTAACCTCTCTCCCCCCCCCCACTCTGTGCACTCCCACCACTCCTGGCCCTCTTTCCTCCCACAGCCTCTCCCCCCCACTCTCACTCCCTTCTACCACACCATCATCCCCGCAACGCCCAGCCTCCACACGTCCCGCAATAGGCTCACCCCCTATCACTGACTCCCCGTCCAATAACAACAATACCATCTCTAACCCTTCCACTCCCTCCCCCCAACCTCCCTACCTACCCGAACACCAACACACTCACTATCACCTCCTACCCCAACTCCACCCACCTCACTGACTCCCCGTCCAATAACAACAATACCATCTCTAACCCTTCCACTCCCTCCCCCCCAACCTCCCTACCTACCCGAACACCAACACACTCACTAACACCTCCAACCCCAACTCCACCCACCTCACTAACCCCCCCACCTCCTCCCCCCTCCTACTCCACTAACCAAGACACTTGCTCTCCATCTATGCCCACCCCCAACTCTGTACCCCACCCCACGCTAGACATGATCAAGTCAACCCTCCTCCAAGTGAGAGAAGAACTCCACACCCTCAAAGAGTTACTTCTCACACACCCCAGACACCCCCCCCACCTCCACTTCTCAACCTAACAACATATCCCCCTCACATCCTACTCACCCCCTACACTGGACCTCTATCCCCTCTCACAATACCTCTAGCCGCCCTCGGCGCACTATCAAGACTCTCTCGGACCCTGACATACACACCCTTCTCCGCACTTATGTCCCGGATAGACGAAACCTCTTAGCCACCACACACCTGCCTATTCCTACGATTCTCTCCAACCCTCTCAGACACCCCACGCATAACTACAGAGGTTCTGTCCCCAACAACCTCACAAAAATCCCCCTCACTTTAGATCCCTCCTCCTCCCTCTGCACCCCCAGACTCAAATGCGCACTCCTCAACTGCAGATCGGCCCAAAGACACGCCTCGGAGGTCGCTGATCTCATCATTTCTTTGAACCTTGACCTCGCCATCCTAACTGAAACATGGTTAACTGAATCTTCTACTCCTATCATGGATATCCTAGTCCCCCCCCAACTACTGCATCATTAGACTTGACAGTTCCAAGAAGGCAGGCGGTGGAATCGCATGCATTTACAAGAGCAACCTTTCAATTAATAAAGTCACCTCCCCTTCTCTTACCTCCTGTGAATACATCTGCCTTGATGTCATCAGTGAAAACAAACCTGTATGTTCTCTACACATCATTTACCACCCTCCTGGGGACAACATCACCTTCTCCCAACAACTCATGGACACAATCTCAATCAACTCAGGACAGCAAAACACACAAATTTACCTGAGCGATTAAAATCTTCACTGGAATGATTGTAGTGACGCAGTGGTCAATAGCCTCAAAAATTACCTTAATGCTTCCGACCTCACCCAAATTTGCAACAGCCCGACCCATGACAAAGGCTCTATCCTTGACCTTATCATCTCCAAAGAAGGCACTACTCAACTTGATTCAATCCAACCATGTGACTGCTCTGATCACCATATTGTCACATTCTTCATCAAGGAAAAAGTTAAACATATCCCGATCCAAACCTCCAAGCCCAAAGCCTGGAAAAGAGACTTAAAGAAACTCGATCCAAACTCTCTACCCCCTGACAGCTGCAATCTCCTACTTCCCCCTACCGGCGTTACTGACGTTCAGTGCTTAACTGACCACTATCTCAACTCTGTGACCTCAATAATCAACGAGGCTGCACCGATGCAACTGAAAAGAGTCTCCCCCAAGATCTCCAACCCTTGGTACAACGGGAGTCTCAATGAAGACAGAAGGTCCATGCGAATGGCAGAGCGCACCTGGAGATCTGTTCCCTCAGCTCTGCACCTAAAAACTCTGAAGAAAAAGAGAAACGCGTACTTCAGGAAAATAAAACGCTCAAAGTCAGATTTCTTCAGACTCCAGCTCGACCAAGCAAAAAACCGGCCTAAAAAACTGTTCGAGCTAATCCGATCACAATCCAAGGAACAACCCCAAGCAGTCGACACCATGGGCAATGCACCTTCCTGTGAAGAGTTCTCTGCTTTCTTTAACCAAAAAACTGACAACATAAGGAGCGATCTCCTCATTGACGCAAGCCTATACCCCAAACCCCACTGCGTTACACCCAATGAACCAAAAAACAATGCGGCATGGTCATCCTTTGACACTTACTCTGAAGAAGAAATTGACAGACTACTCAGCACCCTGAAACCATCCAATCACCTCAATGACCCTCTTCCGGCTAACGTTGTAAAAGACTTCACCCCTCTGCTCCTTCCACTCTGGACTAAAATTATTAATTGCTCACTTCAACAAGGAACAATCCCTGACTCCCTCAAAGTTGGACAAGTTACACCTTTACTAAAGAAACCAACTGCCGACCCCACTGATCTAAACAACTACCGTCCTATTACCAACATTCCCACTCTCGCCAAACTTTTGGAAAAATGCGTTCAACTACAATTGACAAAGCACATAGAGCAGTTTGATCTCCTCAACCCTCATTAATCAGGCTTCAGAGCAGGGCACAGTACCAAAACTGCTATGACTCACATAATTGACGACGCCCTACAAATCTTAGATCAAAATGATACATGCCTCCTCATCCTTCTTGATCTCTCTTCAGCATTCGATACTGTGAAACATGAGAACTTACTCGAGCTCTTAAGCACGAGAATGGGTCTTTCTGGGACTGTTCTTCAGTGGTTCACCTCTTTTCTACACAACAGGTCTCAGAAATTCAAGAGCAACAACTTTATGTCCTCTCCAGTACCTGTATCGTTAGGGGTCCCTCAAGGATCCTGCCTATCCCCTACTTTGTTCAACTTAGTTATGGAACCTCTCACCACCCTGCTACAAGCATCCAATGTGCACTTTCACATGTACGCTGATGACACTCAACTATATCTCAAATTACAATCCCCCAAAGACATTATCCGTCTGAACTCAACGATCAGAAACACCCAATCCTGGCTGGCTGATAACCACCTCAAGCTCAATGCTATGAAAACTGAGTTCCTTCTAATCTCACCTCCCGCGAAAATTTCCACCACTCAAACCTGGCTTAAATACCTAACTGCACTCAATGTCCAACCGACCATCGTGGATTCAGCAAAATCTTTAGGCATAACACTTGACACCAATCTCAACATGCAGCAGCATATCAGCAAGGCAACTAAAGGAGCGAACTTCCAAATAAATACCTTGAGGAAACTTAAACCCTTCCTCCCAGCCAAAGACTTCCGAAATGCAGTACAAGCACTAATCATCCCGCGCATAGACTACGGCAGCATCGCCCTCTGCGGCCTCCCCCTAACTACAACTGCACCGCTAAGAGCCTCACTAAACGCGGCAGCGAGGCTCATCACTGGATCTAAAAAGCACTCACATATTTCCCCTGACTTCAAATCCCTGAACTGGCTGCCTTTTGAAGCCAGAATACATCTGAAAATTGCCTGCATGACGCACAAGGCTATACACCTGAACTCACCCGGCTACCTCACTCAGAAGCTGACAATCTCCGGCGGCTCCAGAACCACCAGAAGTGCAAACAATCTTCTGCTGAAGCCTCGAAGATTCCGGAAGGAAAGAGCTTACAAACGCTCCTTCTCAGGAATGGCGCCTAGGATCTGGAACTCACTCCCTCCTGAAACCAGGCTCATCCCCTCCACTTTTCTTTTTAAGAAAGAAGTTAAAGCTATCCTCATGGCTAAATACACTTGAACTACTACTCTTGATCTTTAAGACTCTGCGCCGATCTGTACTACTTGTTTGATCCCTTTGCACATGTGTTTTACTTGTATTATCGACCCTACCCGATTGTTCATGCTCCCTCTTATTTGTACTACTTGCATTGTTGACCCACCTTCCTAACTATGCTTCCTCGTGTACCCACCCTACCTCCTACCTATGTAAAGCGCTCTGTTATCTGCAAAGATCTTGTTCGCGCTATATAAAACTTTCAAAATAAATAAATAAATAAAGGAAATGTGCATTCATGCTCCAAGTGGAAGTCATAGATGTGCACTCCCTCAAATGAACGAGATGAACAAGCATGCCTTAAAATGGTGAAGTACAGCTTACACGTTTTGAGGAGGAGAGGGGAACCTGCCACGGGGTGGAGGAGGCTTGAGAGAGGTCAGGCGAGCATGCATTCAGGATAGCATAACTGTGTATGCACTCAGGGGGTATAGGTCAGGTTTAGGAGAGAAGCATGTCTGTGGCTATTGTGGTGAAGAGGTATGTGTATGCAGTAAAAGCTCTAACTAATTGGTTGTTTGCAGAATATAAGAAGTACCGTTTTGCTGCTTTGCATGAAGCATGTATGGTTTATGTTGCCTTTTTGTCTTTCTTTTAGATGTTGTTTCTTGCATGTAAACATTGTTTTTTTAATTGGAGAAACTTCCAGACATTAATGTTCACTATATTAAAAACTATGATGTTCGTAGCATGTGTGGATAGAGATTCGAATGCTGTGCATACTCTTAACGTCTAGTCTTGTGACTCCTTATCGAATATTGCGCATTGTCACCGACTCCATGTTAGATTCTTTTTTCCGCCATCAGGTTAGGACGTACACCAAGACAGCTCTGAGTTCATCCTGTTCGCAACATGTTTTTGGGCCCCACACAAACACATTTGACACTGACACATCAGGAAAAACCTACTTATGCTTGGACAACGTTTTGTCACGCTGCCGCAACAGACACTTGCTGTGACAGATGCTCAGGCCTCCCCACACTCTTCGGGGACTGCAAGTTCTTCTTTGGACTTTGGCTCCTAAAGGGGGTGATGGAACGGACATTCTTTTAACATTCCTCCCAGTGCAACTCTAAATATCTGTGGTTGAATCATCACGTCTGTTACCTATCTCTCTTCCCAGGCAACAACAGCACTTCATGCAAGTCCCGCCTTTTCTCCCTTTCCAAGTACCAAACTGTAAGGCACTGGGCTTATCACAAAATGCACCAACAGACCTTCTCCGAAACCCTGGACAGCTTTGGTAAAAAGGACCTATTCGGTACCAAAGGTGGTGAGGAGCTCGGCCCCTATGGATTATTGTAAGCCCAGGCATCACTTAGACTGAAGACTGTTTATTTGGGTACCTCTTACCACAAGGAGGAAGAAGCTGAGCCAACACCAATAACCAGCAGCCCTCGTACAAAGACCATGTCCAGGGTCCTAAGTACACCACCCGGCTCTGAGACTAGTGCCACCAAGCCAGGGTCACACAAAAGGTCCCACGTAGAAGTGTAGAGCACCACTCCTGCGGGAATCGGGCACTGAGCATGGACATAAAACACTACCCTCTGCAGAGCCGCAGCCACCTTCGACCCACATTGGTCATCAAGTTTTACAGCTCCCTCAAATCTTTCTTAGATCTCAGGCCTCTCAACAATTACTCCTTGTCAGAACATTTCCATATGATTACCCTACAAAAAGCCATCCCTCTTATCAAACAAGGCATATACTTAACAGTGCTCATCCTCAAGGATGCCTACTTTCACATACCCATCCACCCTGCCCTTCGCTGGTATATTCGTTTTGTGGTAAGTGGGCATCAATAGCAATCAATTCAAAGTACTTCCATTAGGTGTCATTACGACTTTAAGGGTGTTCACGAAATGCCGGGTGTTGGCCCACCTGTAAAGGCAGACAGTCGCATCTTCCACTATGCTAACCATTAGCTGATCAAGAGCGGCATTAGGCTGTAATGCCTTACCAACACGCCGGCATCGTTTTCACTGCTCCACAGCTTTGGATTCACTATAAATGACAGCAAGTCCTATCTACAGCCTCAACCCTTCCAAGGGACCCTGTTGAATGTAGTTACAGGGAGAGGCTAGCCCATTCTGGCTCACACCTGGCTCCATACACAACCCCCAAGGCAGTGGTCATAGGCAGAAGGTCACTGGTAAGATCGAGTGCTCTCTGCATTGGTGGAACAGCAACTATTTGTTGTGGAGCAGACATTTCACGTACCGCATTCAACTAGTGACCATCACTATCAACGCCTCTCTCAGACTGAGGGGTGCACTTCAGCGACATGACTGTTCAGGAGTATGGCCACCTCATCACAAGGGCCGCCACATCAGTTACCTAGAACTGCTAGCCATACCACTAGCCTTCAAAGCTGCCTTACAGGTCAATCGAGGGAAGGTAGTCCTCTTCAAGAAATACAACACAACTACAGAAACAGGGTGGCACCCATTCTCACCATTTCATTAGCTATGGGGATTTGTCATTGGACAATCCACTATGACACACAACTCCTAGCATAACACCTTGCGGAAATGGCCAACAACATTGCAGATCTGATTAGCAGGATGCATCAAAAGGTCCATGAGACGGAACCCCGTCCACATGCCCTTTCAAGGTACTTCAATACTTGACCAAATGGGTACCCCAGAAATAGACCTGCATGCAACCCTTGAAAACACAAAAAGCCCAGACATCGCCTCCATGTTTCCACAGTACATGGGCACAAACTATGAATTGGTCAGGGATCATTTCCTATACTTTTCAGAGTCTCCCACTCCTCCAGTGCATAGTGAGGCAGAGGAGGCAAAGATCCCTGACACTCATCCTGGTGGCTTTTATCTGGGCCAGACAACCCTTGTACACCTATCCTCCGGGAGATGTCCATCAGCCCTCACAAGAAGTTACCGCTCATGTTGTATCTTCTCACAGAGAGCCAAGGCCAGATGAGACAGGCTATCCCCAGGCCGCTCAACCTAGAGTTCTGACACCTGGGTTCTCAGAATTTATTTGCCTAATTTAAACCTTCAGCAAGGATTTATGACCATTCTTCTGGAAGTCTGATTGCCCACTACATGGGCCTGTTATTCCACAAAGTGGAAAAGATTTATCCACTACTGCATTTTCAAGCACCTAAATACCTTCACGCCTAACATCCAGGACATCATCTGCTATATGCTGCATCTGCAGAACCGAGGCCTTCCCTATACATCCTTATGCCTACATTTAACTGCTGTTGTTGCCTTTTGTGCAAAAAAGGGAAACTCCCCCTCATCTACATTTAAGCTTTCATAGAGGCCTTAAAAGGGTCATACCTTCCTGATTACCTCCTGCCCCTTTTTTGAACCTTAGTTAATCCTCATAGGGGCCACCCTCTGAACTTTTACACTATTGCCCTTTCTAGTTACTTTCCTCGAAATTAGCTTTCCTTGTGGCCATTACTTCCCTCAGACACATTAGTGAATTGCAAGCACATACTTTACAAGAACTCTGCCTTCAAGTTGATAGAATTGTTCTCAGAAACCAGTCCTGAATTTCTTCCCAAGGTAGTCTCTTACTTCCACCTTAACCAAACTATAGAGATCCTAGTCTTCTTTCCTCAGTCTGACTCGGTTGCTAGAGCTCTCATGTAAAACATCAACAGGACCAGGCGCTTTGGTTAGTCTGATCAGCTCTTTTTCACTTTTGCGAAACCCACAAAGGCCATCCTTGGCCTAGAAAGATGGGCAGTCAAGTGCATCCAGACCTGCTATCACAAAGCTGAGAGTCCTACCTGATCTGCCCAGGAAGCAACCATGCCTTTCTAGGCACCATGCTTCTAGATGGCATTGGCAAAGTGGCCAACTGGCTCTTTCCACATGTATATCAAGCTGTACTTTGTGGGCATTGTAACTTGCAAACAGACTATGGTTGCCCAGACAGTCTTAAGGTCTTTATTACAACCATTCGCTAGCCACTGCTTTACAAGGTTTTTGTCTCCACAGAGCTGGTGTTCCTACAGCCTCACTTGCTATCAACAGAAAATGTCTCTTTCCCTGTATTCTGGAAGGCAGCAGTATGTAGAACATGTGAATCTTCAGAGGTACACAGCAAGAACAGATGCTTTCAGGATAGTAACATTTTCCTTATCCGTGCACCTTGCCCTCAATACAACTAGTAAGCCACGTGAATTTGGGTTCAGTGGGTCATCATGCATAAATGTTTGAAATGTATTACTAAAATAAAGAAACAAACACATTGTTACACACATGTGGGAAATAGCCATTGTTCAACATAAAATAACTACAAAACTCCAACAATATTACCTTCAGATTAGACATGTTGATATTACGAGCTACTCTACAGAAGAAGCACTGTTCCTCCCATCTTGAGGTATAGCACACAGCACAAGTACATAGGTATTGCTGTAAGGTTTGTTTTGATTATTAATCACTTGAGTTAACTTCTGGAATGTTGTTAGCCCTTGTCACTGTTATGAGAGCAGACGTCTGAGGCTCTTAATCTGAGCCTCAGATTAATTACATTCCCGGCATGCTCTGTGGTTTGGAGCTTTGTCTGACCTTTGTACGCTACTGTTATAACAAGGTCTCTGCTGTTACTAGTCCTCTGCCCAGGCTCTTATTGTTATATCTAGAGGCAGGTAGGGGATGATGCCCAGCAACACTGTCTCACAGCACTGGCTCACTGCTGAACAGCTATGTGTTGGGACATGGCAAAGAAGGCTAGGGCCTCGCCCATCTTGGGCACAGCAGGCTTACAGCTGGAAGCTATGGGGCATTGTGGGAGGCAAACATTCTGGAAGAGTTCCCATAGGAAGACTGGATGCAAACATGAGTAAGACTAAGGACAATCTTTGGATAATGCCAGTCCCCTGGGATTGCACTTGGCATTCAGGAAGACAGGTGTTTCACGTCTGAGAGATGGATGAGTCTGGCGTTTGTGTGATTCCATTAGGCTTGAGAGTGTGGAGGGGTAGGGGTCTTTCCTCAATCGAGGCCCTGTGATTGGAACAATGACTTTTGCTGTAGACTGCCTGAGTGCAGCAATCATAAGGTTAATATTGTCTTCCTTGGCCTTTCTTCCCCACCTGCAGTTGAACAGCCCCCTAAATCTGGAGCAGGCAGCCTATGCCCGTGATGCTCTATCCAAGGCTGTCTATGGGCGTACCTTCTCGTGGTTGGTTAACAAGATCAACAGCTCTCTGACGTACAAGGTAAGGGAACTGGTCCTGAATTACTGCAATTTGGGGATTAAGAGTTCGCATTTATTCAAAATGAATATTAAACCAGGGTTTAAAAAACGACATTCTTAATGCCAAAAACGACACTACTGGAATAACAGTGTGACACCCCAGGAACGCCTCATATTTAACACTTCCCACTAAAGCTTTACTGGTGTCTTTGGCAGAACAAAGCTCCTTCGCCAAGCTAACACATTCTAGTGAGAGTGCAGTACAGCATGTGAGCTGCGATTTCCAAGGATTAACAACAGCAGAATCCTGGAATCCTGGGTGCTCTTTAGTTTCTAGACTCGCAAAAGGAAAAAGGAGCACACAGCTAACAAATTTGGAGAAACCTGCAGAGGCAAAGAAGAAGGACATAAAGTATTCTTAAGGGTACTTTCATAAACCATTACATACACTGTAAAGTTTCTTTTATCCGGTGTACTTGGGCCAAAAAAGAAAGGGGATGAACACACACTTCTAGTATTGCTTTAGGATGGGGGGGCACTTGCTGGCACTGCTGACAAAGCTATGATATATCTATTGGAAAATATGGACGACTAAGCAAGGCAGAAAGGCAGCCATCAAGCGATTGCAATTAGATTTTGCACTTGATTTAGTTCATGGGCATTATGAAATCTGAAGTATAGTATTTGTAATTACGTCCTTGAAAGACACAATATTGACCACCACTTGGGAATCACTTGGGTTACCAGAAAAGAGAGAGGAGATTTCCTCCTACTCCTGTCTCTCAGTGGACGCTGCCCCACCCTGGTCCTTGGGTTCCTCGAACATGTAGTTTGTTTGATAGCTTCCAGCATCACTACCTGGGGGGTCTAGGGAAATTCAGTTACTTACGTTGTCTAAATTCTAACTTCTACTAGCTGCAGATTCGGTTTTTGTAAACAAATGCCTATCACAGTGTAGGATAAATTAAAGGACGTCACGCTGTGGAATAAACAATAATGTAGTAAATGATCCAATAGGAAACAAATGTTGTATTAGAGGAGTAAAAAGCAACTGAGGGGCTGGAGTGAGTATTGTGCTGGTGTAGAAGAGAAAGGACAGCTCAGGGCTTTTCCAGAAGCCTAAGTGAAGAGGGGATTGAAAATTATTTTATGACTTTTGAAACTATTTGGACCGAAAATTAAAAGTTATTGCTAGATCTTACTCTAGCGTTCGTGTCGTCCGTCATGATTCAGTTAGAGTTATCCAACTTTATACGTAATAGTATTCGTTTTGTGCCCTTCCCCAGCTCAAACTCCTCTTGTGCGGATGTGGTATATATTCATCCGAATCACTCCTCCAGCCAAATACTACCTTCTACCAACCATGCTCACTATTCAATACATTTTACTGCCCCATGTCATTTCTACATAAACTGCAACCCATCTCAGTTATTTCCTTCAGAAGTTCACAGTTGACCTTTCCAGGTGGAGTGTCCTCTTCCGAGTCCTGCTCCCCCTCATCCTTTGGATGTCCAAGAGGGTGTTCACCACCACCTCACACACACACCACATAAGACTCCATCAGCAGAAGTGTCTTGTCTTGTACCATGTAACACTTTTCTAGCCTTGATTTTTGTGACCTTACCCAGCTCGGGTTCTCTACATCAGAGTGTGGTTCCTCTTTCCAGGCCACGTGTGGAGTCTAATCAGTCAATTTGTGGTGTCCTTCACCACCTAAATCTCATTAAGACCGAGATATGTGTTTTCATGTTACAGTTATGGTGTTCTATCCCAGGGTTCCATATAATTGTTTTGTTGTACTTGGGTAGTTTGACATGAATATCGTGAGATTAATGTCAGTCAATTATTGAATGTTTCTATTTTTAACGGTCTTTTTAGGGTTTATATCAGATGAACAATTACAGTTGCATTCAGTATACATTTTGTTTAGTTTTTGTAATCTCCTGCACATTGCACTGCTGCTTAATTGGGAGGCTCTCATGAGTTATGTTTCCACCAGTGAAGTCACCATTCCGTTCTACAGCCCTTATTTGATATCTTTCACCAGTACATAACCCCTTCTCTCATGTGGGTTCCACCCCAAGCCCTGGGATGGCATTTTCTCCCAAAACTCCCACTTCTACAGTCAAGGTTTGCTGTCCTGCCCTAGTCCCGGGGTTATACTTTCCCAGTCCTCCACAAACAAGAGATGGTATCGTAGATCAGCTAACTCGCCTTTTATTTTCCCGTCTGTTTTTTAGGAGGAGGAACATCGCAGCTGGGGATCAGCTTCTGTCATTGGACTGCTAGATATTTATGGCTTTGAGGTCTTTCAGCACAACAGGTGAGTGTTCTCTAGAATGGAGCCTTCTTCACTTCTGACGTGCTAGATATTAATTGAGTTTGCATCAATTACCAAAGCATACTTGGCAATCTACCTTCTATATATGATGTGTACCTGCACCTTCAATGTATAATGTATTCCTACTGCTTCCTAGTGCAGTGTGTATCTGTCTCTGGTACTTACAGGTGCCTGTTCCTTCTCTGTACTCTATGTCCCTGCTACTCCCTGGCACATTGTGTACCTGTCACTCTTCTGTAGGTTGTATCTTTAGCTCCCCACACATAGCTTAGCTGCCACTCTACTGTGCAGTCTGTGCCCCAGTGCAATAAGAATATGTTCATTATTTACATATCCTTATCCCTTTAGGGGGCGTAAACCACCAGTGACTCTTCCATAGTGGCTATCGGTCCTCAGGAGTGATCTTTTCATGCTGTGTAGGTCATTATTGTCCTTGTCACTATGTAAGGAGTAATTTTAAAGTGTTGTGGCCTAATTATTGTATCAACCCCAAATTGACGTGAAAGCCTGCTTCATCTGATATGCCATATGGTTGTACCGCCAGTAAAATATATGTCAGAATGGGTACCTGGGAGAGTCTACGTACCAACAAAGGAGCGCATAGATTTGGTGGCATTGTTGCCACACTGACTGCATTGCTGTTGACATTAGCACACTATACCCGATGTATGGCGACTGTGTCCTGTACTTATGCAGACTCTCTCAGCCTCCCAGGGTCAACAGGCCCAACAGGACTTTCTGCCAGTGGGCTTCTAAGGGCCTACATAAATACAAGATATTCAGAGGCAACTCCAGTCTTGTGATGGGGAGTGTGGGAGAATGTTCTTTGATGGATCTTAAATTTTTTTTGGATTACTAACAACCCCCAAACACCTGCTGGCCCATTTTGAGTATGTCCCACTTGTTTGCTGGTTTAAGTTCAGGAATCTAGTTTGATACTGTATGAACTTTCATGTGCCTCATGTTGGCTTGTCACACAATACAGGGCTCTTCTCCCTTACTGACATTAACTTTTAGACATTCACAGTCAAAGCAGTGGCCAGCCTTGGCTTAACAGAAACATGGTCCAGTAGATGCAGTCTGCAAAGCAGGCTGAATGGCTAATTTCCAAACAAAGGGAATGTTGTTGTAGTGCAGGTCATGTCACAAAACCTCTTTGTGAAGCCCATGCGGATTATCACAATTACCATCTAACACGGTTTTAGTGCATTGGAAGCCTTCTCATATTCTTTGAACAAAAAGGCACTTGGCAAATAACTAAGAACATGCTTCTCACTATTATAACTTTAATACTTATTTTCCTAAATGCTCCTTTTTCACAGGCACCTACTTTCCATCACCTTTGTCCTCTTCCATGTATTTATCATGCCAACTTGCTAGTGATAAAATGCTTTGTCTGCAGTGAGTCCTGATTACCTAGGCCCATCTCTACTAGTGAGATAGAATAAATTGCCCCTTTTTACTCTAGCAATTCACTGTTTTTTTTTACTTTTAGTGTCCAGTTGAGTGATGTTTAAGGCATGCTTCCTGATAAACAAGACCCTGTGGGATTGCAAACCCACAAGCTCTAGTGATATACTCAAGCCACATATTCCTACCAATGCCCCGCATTCCTCGATATCTGCTGATTTTATTTTTTGGGGGTTCAGAAAAGTTAGGCCTGGTGGCAGAAACTACATTGGTCAAGATGTTGTCCCTTGGAACATTCTTTTACAGAATGGTGCAAGGAAACCGACTCACTGAAATTCAGAAAAACAATCATGCTCTGGCTGTTCTCTTGAATCGAATCAGAAAACTTGAGATTTCACACTATTCACACTTGTTTAGAAAAAAAATAGGAATAAAAGTGACTGAGGCAAAGTTGGCATGTGGGTAAGAGGCTAGGAGTAGGGATGTACGTGGCCCAGATAAAGTTAGTACTCTTATTCGTCTTCCAGTCTCCTCAGTCTAACCGTAAAATAAAAACTACTGTTACTATGGTGAGAAACCTATATCTGTGATGCAGAGTTATTGATTCTTTTATAATTTTATTTCATTTCTTACAGCTTTGAACAGTTTTGCATTAATTATTGTAATGAGAAACTGCAGCAGCTTTTCATCGAGCTCACCCTGAAGTCTGAGCAGGAGGAGTACGAGTCCGAGGGAATTGCGGTAATGCCCTGTGCTGTTTCCTTCAATAATTTCCTGGGCTGAGTCCCTTCCTGCAGTGCTGTAACTCTACTTCACCAGACACATCTCCGGTTACCTCAAGCTTCCCCACATCCGGCACCATTATTTACAAATCCCACACACACCCTCCTTCCGGCATCATCCACTACCAATTTCCTTTACACTTTTATTGCAGCTAGCACCCTGCCAATCCTCTTACAAGCTACTCTTCAGCTTTGACTCTTACATAATTCACTTTTTATATAGCTAACTCTCCTATTCCATTCCCTGCAGTTTAAGTGCTCCTACATCACTTCCTATGTCTCTCCACAGCCAGTGATCACTCACCATTCCCTATGCTTCCCCAAGGACACCCATTTACACCAGTCCTTTTGTCCCATCGCTCAGCCGTACATGTACCCAAGAACTACCATTCCTTCTCCATCCATTTGCTATAGTTCCTGCACAATCCTAAGCAGCTACAGCTCTTCCACAGCCAGAGCATCTGCCCTATTTGCAATACCTCTCCCACAGTCATCAATTCTTTACCATTCCCTTAAACTACTTGACAGCCAGTACTCCTGTAATGTTTCTTAAAGCTCTGACACAGATGCTTTACCTGTACAACTGCAATGTGCCGTAGAAATCCTGTGCGGCTCTGTGATCACTAAGTACTGTGTAGTTTTGTGAATGGCAGCTGGTATAATGTGCAATTTTATATTGAGCTCTTGATGTGCTGCACTGGTCTGCAAGTCCTCAAGAGCCCATTACAAAACTGCTATGTCACTGGTCTGTGGTATGAGTGATTATGAAGTATCCTCCTCGAAGCTGCACCTATGACTGCCATGGTTTTGCAAACTTCTCTGTAACGACCTTTAGGAGATGTGTCTCTGTGATGGCCCTTGATCTAATGTGCTTTTCCATGATGGGTTTCTTATGTGTGCTCTCGCTTGTATTTGCAGTGGGAGCCAGTTCAATATTTCAACAACAAAATTATCTGTGATTTGGTGGAAGAGAAGTTCAGAGGCATAATTTCAATCTTGGTGAGTGTGTTCCACCTCTATTGGAACAATGAGAAAGCCGAGACCCCATGGTGTTAGTAGGGCCTTCAGTGCCATGTGGGCCAAACGGGTGGAATTCACAGGGTTGGAATAGGTATCACACTATCAGATGTACCATGACCTTGGGATGAGACAAAAAGCAAGTCCCACAGAGCCCTGTAGGCATGAAAATAAAGTGGCATATGGCATAAATGTGCACCAAATGACCTGTGGGTCCGGAGATGGAATATCACAGTGCATGAGTGAGGAACCAGTTTCTCTGTGGGTAATAAGAGAAAGTCAACAGACATGAATTAGGGCCACAGTACCAGATGGGGCTCAAGCACAAAAGGACACAGCGGTTCATGATGGAGACTGGAGGGCACTGTGTACAAGCACGGTCCACTGATCCGGGCACAGTTTGGCTCAACAATGCCATGTCGGTCAGGTGAACAGCACAAGACATGAATGAAGCCAACAAGGTCACATGGGTCAGGACAGTGGAGAGCACAAGTGACAAAGAGAGTCCGACAGTGGGATGTCTACCATAAGATGGTACAGGATAAAAGTTGGAACCCAGTGCCACTTAGGTCACAAAAGTAGAGTGCACAGTGCCTCAGTTTGGCCCTCGGTGCTGAGGGCATAGGTGGGGTGTTTATTACTATTGAGTGAAGATAGAACATTAAAATGTCTGGCTGAGCCAGTGAGTGGATCCTTTGGTTGGGGGTGAGGGGGTTATTTGAAGAGTGAGATGAATGACCTTCTCCTGTTGTTCAGGATGAAGAGTGTTTGCGTCCTGGAGATGCCACTGACCTAACGTTTTTGGAAAAATTGGAAGAAGCTGTGAAGAATCATCCTCACTTTGTCACGTGAGTATCATTAGGAGAGAGAGGGAGGGATTTGCTGTGAATATCAATTTGGTACATATGGGGATGGATTTGTGGCAGTGAAAAGATTGGTTCAGATGTGTGACCAGAGAGGCAGGGGAGTTGGCTACGTGTGATAATAAAAAGACTTGTAGAAAGATTGTTTTTAATTTGTGTTATGTATCTCCAGATTCTCTTAGTCACTGAGCACAGGTAGGTGATAGTCTGATACAGGGCTTAATTTCTGGAGGTGATAGTAGGTAGTGGACTTCAGCACTCGTTTGTGGGACCACAAGTTATTTTCTGTAAGAGATTGGACTATTATTTGGAGTGGGCCAATGCCCACCTAAAGGAATAATGACACTAACTTTTCAGGGTGAATACCAAAGATACTCAATTAGCAAGAGCTTAGGCATAATTTATGGCAATGTGTAAAGTATTTGTGCAGTACCAAACAGTAATTATGTCTCAAAACTCCAAACAATAAAAATCTCAAACTGAATTTGAAATGTAGAGTAAAATGTAATATACAAAATTACACAAAAACTACAAACATTGAATGAGGTGAACCAGAGAGATGATTTTTTAAAACGTTTTATGATAAAATAGTGCCAAAACGTGCTAAGCACCGATGATATTCTAAGGAAGCGGTAGACCAGGACCTAGGTGCGATTTCAGCCCTACTGCAAAAGAGTGAAGTTGGGAAATCCCAAGCGGGTTTGTCCTGGTCAAAGATTTTACCTCCTTACGTAGTCTTTTAATGGAGCTCAAAATCGGCCATCAGGGAAAGCCTGAAGTTGAATCTGAGGTTAGCGTTTTGAAATCGGATACCTTTGCTGCCAGATCCTCCTGATGGCACTGGAGCTCTCAGAGGTCCCCAAAAAAAGCCAAGTCGTAACTTTTCAGGAATTTTGAAGCAGCTCCTCTGGGTCACTTCAAAGGCTTCAAGGACCTCATGGACCAGGACCCACTCCAGCAGAGCCACCAGCAAGGTCCAATACAGGCCCAGTTGGTACTTGTCATCTTTTCACTTCAGGAATAGGACTCTTGCAGCTTGTTGTGCCACTGTATCCACAGAGGTGGTCACCTACATGACCCTTGTAGTCTTTGTTGTTTGTTCCGGGTATTAGTAGTAACGTGCCAGTCCTTTAGTGCTCCTTCCAAGTCACTGACAGCAGGCTCAAGTCCCCCTCGGTACTTCTGCAGGTCCAGAAGGTGTTTTGAGGAGATCTTCTTGGGGTGCAACATTTATGGTTGGCACTTTGCTGTCTGTAGGGGGTGACTCCTCCACTCCCCTGACAATGGATTATATGTTCCCAGGGGGAGGCCTATCCACTTTTGCAGCAGGTCCAGTTTGCCCCACTGAAACCAACCCCACAGTGCACCTTACTCCTAAAATTCAAGATGGAGTACTCTTCGTTCCTTGTGTAGAGCTTTTGTGCCCACCCAGAGTGTGGCCAGGGAAATGAGCAGTCCTCTCCTCTGTGGTCACTCAAAACCCATTCTGGACAAGCTCCCCTCACCTTACATTTACTTGTGAAAGGACAGGCTTCTTTACAGGTTATTTGAGTTCCTGGGACCACCTTAACAGGTCTTCCTGCAAGGGGAAGAGTAATACTACCCCATGCCATTTTTCTTTCTCTGGGGGCAGGTTGAACACCTCATTAAGGTCAAGCACTTGGCTGGACAGCTGCTAGAGAAATTATCCTCCAGGAGCTTTAGACAGGGCAAATGTAAGTTTCTAAAAGTTACTTTTCCTAAAGATTCTTTTACCATCTAACTTCACCAATCAAGTGGACTTTTAATAAACATGAAAATTCGCTCAATTACTATTTTAGCTGTTTTCCATCAAAGTTTATAACCTATACTTTAATATTTTCTATGAGTGAAAATAGCTTTAGGAGGCTAGTCACTATATGACCATGCCAACTTAAATTTTGCTCATGTGCCAATTTTAAATATCAGTCACCCCTACCTTGTGGATGACTATTTGTATGAATGACTTATTTATATTCAAAAGCGTGGTTCCCCCTGTCGAAAAGGTTATTTTGGCAGGTCTCTACAGCAGGTTTTTGGCTGTTGCAGTTAGGCTACTTAGGGTAGGCTTGAAGTCATTCCTTTTCAGTCACTGCAGTGGATCGTATAATCGGTGCTGCAATGCTCAAATGATGACGTTAAACTTCAGATGCAAGGGGTATATTTCTGCACCATATACTATCATCTTAATAAAACAATTAAATATGCCAATTTAACAATGTGCATAGTGGAGCACAGTGACTTTACTCCTGTTTAGTAGGGGTAAAGTGCACAGAGTTTACAAACCAGCAAACATAAGGTCTAGAAAAAGGCAGAAATCTGAGGTGACCATACAGAAAAGGCAGATTTGACCCATTTCCATCATCAGGCTTTGACCCAGACCAAGAGTAAGAAGACAGAGAAAGAAGGACGACAAGAAAGAAAGGAAAACAATGGTAAAGGGAGAAAGCAGAGGTGAAAAAAATTGCAGTAGTGCGATTAAGAGACAGGAAGTATAGAATGGTGGCATGACATGGAATCAAGAGTAGAAAGCCTTGTTTTGTGTCAAACCTGGCATTCTATGGAACTGGCAGTGGGCTGATGATAAAAATCTTTGGACACCTGCACTTAATTTTTCCAAGTCAATCACAGGAATTCTGAGAAAATGATATGCTCCCATCCATGGCTTACTTAAAAATGTCTACAAGCATGTTTGTGTATTTTACTTTATTTAACACCATATCCATACTCAGTTTTTGATGTTTAGTGTCATACAGCAGCACTGCATGAAAGTTCAGGGAGATTTATTTTTTTAATTGACGACCAGTCCCAGTCTTCCATGGGAGGGCTCTATTAGCACTCCACCACCCGTTTCCAACATACTTTCATGCCCACGAGTCATCAATTAAATCTCAACAAGTTTCCATCCCAAATGTCCCCACTCCCAGCCCATACCCAGATGTGATGTGGTTCATATTGTCTTTGGTTTTTCACAGAAGCTAAACAGGTTATAACTAGTGTTTTGTCTGCTGCTGTGTGCCATTGCTGAATTCTCTGATGCGATGCAGCGTCTCAGTAGGATTTTGTCTGGTGCAATGGTTTGTCATTATTCAGAGCCCTGTTGAAGTTGGAGATTGTCCTGTGTACTGCTGTATACCACTAAGATTTTGTTTCATGTACTTCAAGATATCATTTGTATTGTCTTCTGTTAATAATTTCTTGTTTATTTTTTTGTAGTCATAAGTTGGCTGACCAGAAAACTCGCAAATGCTTGGGCCGTGATGAGTTTCGTCTTTTGCACTATGCAGGCGAGGTCAATTATTGTGTGACAGGTAAATGTCTCAGGTATATGAATTGTTTGTAAACCTGGCATTAAAGAAGATACCTTACAAAATGAGTGTTTTCGATGTTGGCATATATTATAAAGTCAAACAGATTAGCTGCTCTGGTTCCCTTTTTCTCCTGTGATTTGTGGTTTTCTGCCACTTGAGGCTCCCTGTATCGTTTGCCGGATCTACCATATAAACCACTGCATTAAGGGTGGATACAAAGAAACACCAGCTTTATTCTTCATGCTCCTCTGATGTCGCTTCCCTCCCTGTTCATACCATTCATTCATCTTGCAAACTCTTCACCTGCAGCTTTAATTTTGTATAGTTAGTTATTGCTCTAGGCCTTTAATCTGATTATCTATCTTTTCTCTGTCACTGGACGATGGGACCCCTAGATGACCAGCGATATCTCGAAACTCTGCTTCTTTATGATAGCATAATGTAGGTCATGGGGAAGAAGATCGTGGCTCATTTAAAAAATGTAATGGTAATCATTCTTCTTCTCCACGGACAAACTGCCCCTAATGTCGGTGCCAGACGCATTACTTGAATGTACAAGGAAGCGTTGACGTCAGGATAAATATGGACCAGCTTTAATGCTAGCAATTCTTCCAGGTGTGGAAAAAGACTTTTAAGCTGCCAGCTCCCATGGGACCTTGGACACTGCTGTATTCTTTAAAGAGATTTGCAAGGGACACCATCATGCTGAGAAACAGAGGGGTAGCAGTGGCGGCTAGTAACTCTTGAAAATGGTAGGGCATAGGTAAAGTTGTTGACAGTAAAAACTGTCAACAAGTAAAAACTTCAAAAATAATGTTGATACGATAGCACCATGTCAAAGTTAAATTTGTAGTTTTTAAGTGCGAACTCTGCCAATAATATTCGAGTGCTTTGCCTTTACATTACTTACATACAGTGCTTCTGTGCATCACATTATACATACAAACTGTATGTATTCCACCACACAGAGCTGCCTCTCCCGGAAGACAGTGTCATGCGCATACAACGCAGAATTCTCAGAGAAGGAACATGTGAAAACATGTCCCCTCTCCAAAAATTCAGCAGTGTACATCCAAGCATGTTGTCTAATTATATCTATTGTATAAAGAAAGGCCAGGATATATCTGTGAACCCCAAAGCGGAAGTGTGCCTGCAGGCACAGACTTTTGCAGGAGCCTTGTGCCTTCCTGCTGGCAACGGCTCCCCACTTGAAAAACCCTCTAGGTGCAACGAACGCTGTCAGCGGCTAACATGATTATTCAATGCCTTCCTCTACTTGGATTTAAAGTGCTAATATCTTTAGCCTGCACACAACTGGTGCATACTTGTGATGAAACAGATGGCACGCTTAGATCATTATTATAAAATTTAAAAAAGTTACAAATATTCAACTTACCTCAGCAGTCGATCTTCTACGTCCGGCGTGGACCGACTCTTTGAAATCGACACCTCATGAGTTGAGCAATGCATGCTGGGAGGCAAAATTAAACTAAACCCCCAGGCATCGCAGCCAAATAAAGCACTTCTTTCATGCTGTTTATAATAGTAAACGGCATAAGAGCAGTGTGAGGATTGGCTTGGATAGGTGACCACAGCGCTCCATCTGTGACTGATGAGGCTTTGCTGCTTTATTATTATTATTATTATTATTAACCGGGTTTTATAAAGCGCAAACAACCCTGAGGCCTCGTAGCGCTAAGTACCGTCATACTAAAGAGAGAGGAGGAGAATTAGATGAACAGATAGGTTTTCAGATTCCTCCGAAATTTTAAAAGGTTTGGTTCACTGCGAAGGAGAGTGGGCAAAGAGTTCCATTCCCTAGCAGCATTCCAGGAAAAGGAGCGTCCACCCCATCTAGTGCGTCTGATCTTATTGACAGTAGCTAGAAAGGCAGTGCTTGAACGCAGAGATCTGTGAGGGAGGTAGGGTTCCGCTAGAGAGCAGATCAGAGTGGGGGCGGTCTTCCGCATGGCTTTGTGCATGAAACACAGGGATTTAAACAACACTCTGGCTTTTATAGGAAGCCAGTGCAGTTTCCTCAGGGCCATGGTACCTGATTGCCGTTTGTTGAGGCCTAATAGAAGGCGGGCTGCAGCATTTTGAGTCACCTGCAACTTCCTTATTGTGGAGGTAGGAGCCCCTAAGTATAAGGAGTTCCCGTAGTCCAGGCGGGACAGAATAATGGCTTGCACCATTATTCTGCGGGCTTCGAAAGGGAGAAGTGGTAACACCTTTCTCAGCATACGCATGAGCCCAAAGCATATGGCGGACAGAGTAGTAGCTTGCTGCAGAAAGTTAAGATTAGTGTCCAGCCAAATGCCTAGGCTCTTTATATGGGGCTTGGGTTGTGGCGGGGGCCCCATACACAGGGGCCAATCCATGAGAAGGCTGGGAATGGCTGAGTTGCCTAACATCAGGAGCTCCGTTTTCTCGCCATTTAATTTTAAGTGCGAGATAGCCATCCAGTGAGCAACCGCTACTAGACAGTTGCTTAAGTTTGAAGAAGAGGAGTCCGCCTGATTCATAGATACGACTAATTGCGTATCATCGGCGTATGTCACTATGCCAAGGCCGAACGAGTGCACTATATCAGCCAAAGGCTGCATATAAATATTAAAAAGTGTTGGACTCAAGGCAGAGCCCTGGGGCACACCTTGATCCAAGGGCCAGCATTTTGAATGGGTAGTGCCCTCGACAACCTTAAATGAGCGATTCTCCAGAAAAGATTGGAGCCAATCCATGGCCTTCCCTGAGATTCCCATTTTATAGAGGCGGTGAAGAAGAATGCTGGTGTTAACAGTGTCGAAAGCGGCACTAAGATCGAGCAGCATGATTGCTGTAGTGCCGCCTTGATCCATTTGTTTCCTGGCCAATTCAGTTACCGCCAAAAGAGCCGCCTCAGTTCCCAATTTGGGACGAAAGCCGGCTTAGGAGTCATGGAGAAGATGATAATCTTCTAAAAATTGGGTGATAGACGTGTTAATATGTCTTTCCAAAAGTTTACTGACCCATGGAAGGAGAGAAATAGGCCGGTAGTTAGCCATGTCCTCAGAATCTAGGGTGGGCTTTTTCAGTAGAGCCTTAACTTGGGCACATTTCCACACTGTGGGCACTAGGCCTGTGGTAATGGAGGCATTTAAAATATTAAGGATAACTGGTTTGATGGTATTTTCAATTGTTATTAAATGGCAGGGGGGAGCAGGATCCGCAGGAGATCCGGATTTTATTTTTGACATGATGACCCCAAGTGAGTTGGTATCCAACAGTGGAAATTCTTCTAATTTTGGAGTGCTGGTGTTAGGTGAGTTGGTTCCTATGTCCTGACATAAGTTAGGTGGTTCAAAAGCAGAGGCAATTTTCTGTATTTTGCTGTGAAAGTATTCAGCTTGACTATCACAGCGAGCCTGAGCTTTACTAGGGTCAGGTGGGGACAAAGGGGTATCAATCAGAAATTTAGCTATCCGAAAAATTTCTCTAGAAGAGTTGGAGGCGATTTTAATTTTTTCCTCAAAATATGATGTTTTAGTGCATCTAATTTCTGCTTTGTATAGTTTGATAGCTTCAAGATGCGTAGTTTTGTCTATATTGCTATGGGAGATCCTCCAATTTCTTTCAAGTTTCCTGCACACTCTCTTTAGTTCTTTAAGTTGGGGAGTATACCAAGGCGAATCCTTGGATTTAGTTTTTTCTTTGAGGGCTTTGATAGGTGCAATAGAGTCCAGGGCTGCACACAGCCAGTTGTTGTAGTTCTCGTATTGCAATGCAGGGTCTGTCTCATTTGGAGGGAGAGCAGAGGAGAGCAAGTTGGCCCATTGATCCGAGGAAATTTTGGACCAGTCCCTCCCTTGTAGGATAGTGCGGGGCGAGGGCTGTAGTGGCATAGCTGGTGTCCACTGTATAGGTATTAGATAGTGGTCTGTCCATGTAAGAGGCAACGGACTCCCTACTTCCAATCTGTGATCATTACTAAGCACCCCATCAAGGAGATGGCCCTTTTCATGAGTGGGTTCAAAGCCCTTCTGTACAATTTGAAGAGCCGCCAGATTGTCCAGAAATGCCCTGGCCGTAGAGTTGTTAGGGTCATCTAAATGAATATTTATGTCCCCTAATATCGAGAAATAGGGTCTACTAACCACTAAATCGGCTATCTTAGATTGGAGTGAGTCAATAAATTCACCTATTTGGTTGGGGGGACGGTAAATAAGAGCACCAGAGAATGAGACTGTGGGTGAAAAGTCCAAAGTAAAGAGCAAACTTTCACAATTAGATATGGCGGCCGATGAAGTCCTACAGAGGTAGTGGTTTTTTAAAAGAATGGCTAAGCCACCTCCTCTGCCTTCTGGTCTATCTTGCCTTTGCAACGTGTATCCCATTTGTAAAATAGATAGAGGTAATATCCATGTCAGAAGCTTCTTTCAGCCATGTCTCTGTTAAAAACATTACATCAGGGTCACTCTCCTCTAACAGGAGGGACATTTGCAGGGCGTGTTTGGTTAATGAGCGGCAATTTAAAAGAAACATTTTGTAGGTTTTAGCAGGGTGGAGTTGACCCTCCTGACTAGAAAGTGAAAATTTACAGTGGGAACAGATTCCCGTGGTGGAATTAGGATGAATGGAATGCCGGCAGGCATCACTAATGGGCCCCATAAGGCTTTTTAATGTGGCTGTATCATACCATATCGGTTGACTGCCCTCTGGTCCACGCTGCACAGGGGGGGTGGCCCCTGGTCCCGTCCGGTCGCGGACGGGCGCAGACGGGCTTGCCTTTGGCGCGCCGCCGGCGCGCCCGCTGCGCCCGCCCGCTGCGCGGACGGGTGTGTCTGGTGTTTATATCCACTGTAAGGGGCGGGAGGAGGGTGGGATCGACGATCATCTAGACCGCGATCCTTCCCCTACCCAAGATGGCGCCCAAAGTGAGTTCAGCGCCTGGTAATAGCGGCGCTCTGATCGGCTGAGGAGGGGGAAGGAGGCCGCCCTGGGCGACTTAAGTCTCACACCAGGTCAGGCTAACTGGATAAGTAAAATCTATCCTGTTAAAATATATACAGATTTTAAAAACGGGTAATCTCAAATCATTAACCAACAGTTAGTACAAATTGCAGGTAATCTTAAGTCATTAGCCAGCAGTTAGCACAAATAGCAGTATTTCGAAAAAGACAGCAAGAGCGCTGAAGGGCCCCCGGCTTCCGCCTCAAGGGTGAAAGAGAGTATGGCAAATACCTCGATTAGGCGGGGCTGCACTCCTTTAGTAACCTGGGAGGACGGGATCGACGATCATCTAGACCGCGATCCTTCCCCTACCCAAGATGGCGCCCAAAGTGAGTTCAGCGCCCAGCGCCTGGTAATAGCGGCGCTCTGATCGGCTGAGGAGGGGGAAGGAGGCCGCCCTGGGCGACTTAAGTCTCACACCAGGTCAGGCTAACTCAGTGGTTCCCAAACTTTTTTGACCCGTGGCTCCCTTGACCTAATTGGCAGTTGGCCGTGGCTCCCCACCATTTTTTTACCGGTGGGCGGGTGGGGTGGGATGTAAGCCCGACCTCGGGTGTACTTCCTGTTGTCTTCCTTAAATAATTGGGATGCAATCCCAGTGAGATCCACAGAAGCAAGTGGTACTGGCCCACTTTGCCTTTGACCACCCCAAGCTCTGCGTGCAGTTCAAAGTGTGGACTGAGGCCTCTGCTAGAGGAGGCCTGAAAGCTAAAGGGAGTCTGACTCAGTGGGTGGATGCAGAAGTGGATAAGCTGAACATAGGAGTTTTCTGGCCTTAACTGGAAAGGCAAACGTGCTCAAGAAACAACCACTCCCCGTGACTTTGTGGGCACTTGCAATGACCGGTGCTTGTGCCAAACTCTGTATGGAGTCATAAAGTTAATCGATGTCTCTACCCTTCTTATCTTAATTAACCATTTAATGTCCGGTTCTTTTCCGTGCCTTTATTCGTACATTTCTTAAGTGTTGACCCCAGCAACAACAACAAAAATTAAGACATTTGAAGATGGGAAAATCCCAGGTAGCTTACAATCTATCAAGGTGCTGACATCTGGGCATTTCACAACCCTTGGGGATACCTAAATACACCTCCGACTACAGAACTGGGTTTGAGTCTCGGCGGGGAAGTTTAACATCCTGTGATTCTGGGCAAATCACTTAATCTCCCCGTGCCCAAAATAATCTGTCTATATGAAACGCAACTGGTGCTTCGTAAATCGCGCTGATACCTTCGGTCAAGTTCGAGCTATATAAAAAAAAACACCCTTTTAGGACCCTTCATCTGAATGGGCCTGGCGGGACACCTGTTAATTTTGAAACATTTTCAGAATCCGTATGAGTTCAGTGAGTGTAGCACCACCACTCTTAATATTATTCCAGCACCACGTAGAAAAAAATATATATAAAAATACTGAGTGCTCAACCCTTTTATGACATCTGGAAAGATCTTTAACAGACATGCCTTATCTTAAATGCAAATCCTTGCAGGCACCCACTATTCTGATGAACACTGTGTGCACATACATTTTCCAATTGTAACACCTCAGAAACATTTCCTCTCGCATTTTTAATGAATAAAAGATGCATTCTTCGCAATAACCTACTTTGAACTTATGCAGCAGCAGACATTCCATTTTACCGAAGGGCCGTCCTTGGTAGCGCTTTCGTGAACTCTGCAGAGAGGTGCGCCTGCACTTCATTCACGTGTGCAATGCTGCCCCGGGCCCCCAGTGCAGCGCAGCCGCCACCGCCCCCAAAATAGTGCCGCCTGGGGCGGACCGCCCCCACCGCACCCCCCTAGCTACGCGGGCATTCCTCTCGCCAGCATTATGTTTAATGTAAAAACGGAGCACTTTAGAAATCAGAGATAAAACATAAGCCAAGTCAAGGCTTTCTCTCAGCGAGACGAAGGCCTTGACTTGGCTTATGTTTTATGTCTGATTTCTAACATGCTGCGTTTTTACATTAAACATAATGCTGGTGATGTGTTTGGCTGCAGAAAAAAGAGGCTTCAGGTTTCCACATTGTGGTCGCGGCGCCCCTGGCTCCCGATTACGGCGCACCGGGGTGCCGCGGCGCACAGTTTGGGAACCACAGGGCTAACTGGATAAGTCAAATCTATCCTGTTAAAATATATACAGATTTTAAAAACGGGTAATCTCAAATCATTAACCAACAGTTAGTACAAATTGTAGATAATCTTAAGTCATTAGCCAGCAGTTAGCACAAATAGCAGTATTTCGAAAAAGACAGCAAGAGCGCTGAAGGGCCCCCGGCTTCCGCCTCAAGGGTGAAAGAGAGTATGGCTTTGTTGTTTGTCCAGCTCGGTGACAGCTTATGTCTAGGGAAACCATAAACTGCGCCTGCGGGTTTGGCCATAAGCAAAATACCGACCAAACTGGCATGCGCAGTGCAGACAAACAGCCCTAGCAGCCAGACGGCACTAAAGCCATGCCTACTATTGTCTGCCGGTAGAGGCAGCTCCATGTGGTGGAATGTATTCAGTTTGTATGTATGATGTAATGCACTGCATGTAAGTTATGGCTTCAGTCAGGGGGTCCACACCCATGTGTAGAAACCGCCGCTGAGGTGTAGTCTTCTAGTATCTTATAAATCACAGACCTGCTTCTTATTTCTAAGTGCTGAGTCAAGCTGTTTGCTTCAGGGCATGTTGTTTGGTTTCTGAGGAGCATGCAGATAAAAATTGTTAGGTTCTATGGTATTCCCTGCTTCCATGAGCAATGTTGGCGTTCCAGTCCAAACTGAATATCGTAACGCCATCCAAATACAAGGCGGGACAACCTGAATAATAAAGCATATGTAAGTTGCAGAAAAGTTTCTTGAGGAGTTAAAAAGCAATGTAAATCTCTTGGTGTGGCTTATGCTGGCTCACGAATATGATGAACATGACTTAACGATATTTGCCAGTAATCTTTAGATAAATCTAGGGTGCTAATAACATGGCCATTTTTTGCATGCCTCCCACCTCAATTTGAATTGTCTCCCTTTTTGCATCCCGAATGCAACGATGCCTTTGTTATGAAATTTCACATGGAACTTTCAATGAGCAAGGTGTGCCCTGGATCCATTGAGAAGACAATTGTTGTCTTCTCCATGAGGTGTTACAGCTCCTCTTTATGTAATATCACAATAGAGCTTCTCTGTTCTCTGTAGGACCATCTCTTCAGTGACCAGGCAACAAACAGAAACCATACTCTGTTGGTCCTAAGCACTCCTTTATCAGGCACTTGGGTTGGGTTTTTTTGGCCTCGAGGCAATTTGGTGTGTGAGATGCTCTTGTTATTCCGGAAAAGTCTGTAAAGTAATCTGCATATCCTTGGACCTAAGTTAGTGCCACATTAAATATTCGAAAAGGGGAAAGGTTCTTGGTCATGTTTTGTTTAACCTCATTTCTGGTCTCCAGGTCTAAAAAGTTGGTGTCATTGAAGTACTTCATTGACCTACTATTTCTGTCACATTACTTCAATCACCTCTAGGTGTACATCTTATAGTCAATCCACTGAACCTATTCCAATATAGCTTGTCCCTCAACCATCTCTTATAATCTTTCATTTGATCGTACACCCACCTTTAATTTGTTAACTCACTCTTCCAATACTTCCTTGTCTTCTCAGTCAGTCTGTTTTGCCCCTTTGCAGGTAACCACTATCCCTTCCAAGCGTTGTTGCCCCTCATCTCCAAATCCAACTCTACCTCTTTCCATCCATCTAACAAATCATGCTCCAAGCTTTTGCAATTAATTCCAAAACAAACGTTTTAATTCATCCTGCTCTTCCAAAGCAGCTTGCCCTATCTCTTCCAGTGGATCTTTGTTTAATCCTTTCTTTTCTCCTGCTTTTCAAAACCATCCTGGCACTCCAAGGTTTAAAATCCAACCAGCCACCATGTCGTACTATACTTTCCACCCCCACCTCTCAAAACCCATCAGACCCTTGCCTCATACACTCTAACCAGTTATGTCTCTTTTAGTCCATCCAGCCTTTACCAGTCCTCTGGGCCCTTTCCCTATAAATACATCCTGTGTAATCACCTTTCAAGTCCACTAGTCTGTCCCTCTACCTTCCTCTAGTAATCCTTTCCTCTCCTCATCTACTCCCCCCTATACATCCTATCCAAATGCCTCATGACACAATAGTCATCACTTTTTTGTCTCCTTTCTTGCAGGATTCCTTGACAAAAACAATGATCTTCTATTCCGGAATTTGAAGGAGGTGAGTATAAAAAAAGATTTCTTTGTGAGCACGGTTTGAAGGCAGTGACGAGAGGAAAGAGAAGCAAGGTTAGAGGTTTGGGTGGAACCGGTGAATTCAGAAAGGAGTGAAATAGGGAGAGACAATCAAGTGGCGAGCAAGATAGAAAGGAATGGGAGAGCAAAGAAGATTTCAAGGAAGATTACGTTCAGCAAGGGAGTAGGGGTGTGAAAATTTGGGTGGGGGAACAGCATTAGAGGTGAGGATTGGAAAACAGTAATGAAAGTTAGGGTTGGTAGAGTAAGTTAGCATAAGTGCTTAGAACTAGGCAAGAAAGGAGATATGTCAGAGAGACAACACAGAAGGTAAGTACCAGAAATAGAGCACAGAAGGTGGGTGCTGGTGAGGATTAGCACAGGGTAAGGAATGTAAAGCCTGGGTGGAGGCTAAGGAACTTGAAAACATTGGAGCTTTGTGAGAGATAAAAATAGGTGAGTGCTCTATGAGCGGAAGAACAGCACGATAGGCTGCAGCTGAGAGCCAGTCACATCCCACAGAGAGCTGGAAACGTTTTTCACCATTGTGAACTGCTTTAAAAATCCTGTTTTAAACCATTTTCTTTTAAACTAAGCCTCACATAGAGCTTTTAATCGCGTTTAAACAAGCCTCATTCTTACCTGCTCTCCCGTCTTGGTCCAGCGCTTCAGTGTGGCGATTTCTTGGAGGGTGTGGCAAAGCAGAGTGCAATTATCCACACCTGGTTTTCAAAGAGGAGGGGGTGGAGCGGAGGAGGAGTTTCACCGAGCAACACCCTACTTAACTCTGATGTGCCGCGGACGCATGCAAGGCGAAGGCGCTCCTAAGGCAAGCCCGTCTGCGCCCGTCCATGCCCGATCAGGCCCAGGGACCAGAACCCCGGCTGTGGGTTACCCCATCACGATGTTAAATACACAGCGAATGAGCTAAAGAGCCCGATGACACCCATTATGGAGGCATGTAAACACAACATACACGGAGACAAGGTAGAACTCTCCTGCAGCAATTGCAACAAGTACTTCACCTCAACAATAATGAATACTCAACAGAGAGAAGGACTGTCCTTCCTCCTGCTGAACTGTAGATCCCTAACTAAACATATAAATGAAATTCACTATGTACTGGAGGAAAAAAACTACGCCATGTTTTTGACTGAAACTGGCTCAATAACAGCTCTACCCCTGATATCTTGGATGCCTTACTGGAAGGCTACGGGATAGCAAAACAGGATCGGGTTGGACATTGGGGGGTGCGGCGGGAGATTGCTATACTCTATAAATTAATGATAAAATGCGACATTGAAGAATCAGACCTTGATAAATGTGAGGGGATCTTTTTCACGCTTTCAATAGCAGGTAACGATACCATAGCTGGTTTCCAGATTTACTGTCTTCCAGGGCCAGAAACACAATTCATAACCAGCTTAGGTGATGAAATCATACACACAGCTAACTCCTTGTTCTAGGGGACCTTAACATACACTTTGATGAAACTACTAGACCAGAGGCACAAACTGTGTGTAAGGACCTCATGATCTTCAACCTTGCCCAAAAAGTTCACGCACCTACACATCAAACAGGACACATTTTAAATCCTATTTTCACTAACATAACTGATATGAAAGTGGGAGCATCTTGGCCGATCCCATGGTCCGATCACCACATAATCCTTTTCAGATCCCACACACAAACCCAAGAGTCAGCTTACCCAAAAAGTCAGTTACACGTAGGAAGTGGGAGAAGGTTAATCCTGACTCGTTCCCTCAGGCGCTACGAAAAAATTAGCCAGAGCTGAACAAGTATATTAACCTAGCCAACAGACAGGTGGGATCAAGGATAACCGAAGCACTGAATGAAATAGCTCCCTGGACGACCAAAAATACAAGAAGGGTGAGCATCTCAGCTGCATGGTTCAATGACACCTTAATGAAGGCCAAACAAAAGTGCAAACAGTTGGAACTAAGGTGGCGTAAGAACTACTGCGCAAACATTATAGGAGAATATAAATGACAACAAAAACATACTACGCTCTGATAAAGAAAACTCGTTGTGAGTTCTACACTGGGAAAATTGAAATGGCCAAAAACGCCTCAAAAGAGATGTTTGTCATATTAAAATCCCTACAGTCAGCAGATACACTAACGGAGCCCCCTTCACATCAGAGGAATCCTGCAATAGAATTGCAGACTTCTTTGCAGAGAAAGTGAAATAAATCTATGATACTTTCCCTAGAGAAGCACGCCAGGCCACTAGCTCCAAAGACACTACAACTGCAGTAGTCAAAGTTGCCACCCTAGTTGATTTTATAATGTCAGAGCCTGATGTAATAAGGAAAGAGAATCAAATCAGGTTCACATAGGGACCCAGCCCATCCCAAAATCCTATTACAAGGAGCAAAAAGTATTGTACCTTTCATATCAGAACTTATCTCCCGCTACTTCCAATTGGAAGAAGTTCCCTATGAATGGAAGCAAGCTATGGTCCGCCCATTAAGGACAAAAACCACGAATAGATTATGAGGTACTAGATAATCTATGCCTAATCTCGCTCCTACCTTTCTTTGCTAAAATCACAGAAAAAATAGTTAACACTCAGCTCGCAAAACACAGCGGTAGTACTGACCTACTACACTGCTCACAATCAGGTTTCCGTGCCGCACATTCCACTGAAACCGCATTACTCTTGGCCACAGAAACTCTTAAGACAACGGGCGGACAAAGGACACACAGCTGCACTGATCCTGTTGGACCTCAGTGCAGCATTTGATACAGTCTCCCATGGCCTCCTCCTACAGAGATTAGAATCTTGTGGTATCAGGGTTATGGCTCTGAGCTGAATGAAATCCTTCCTGGTGAAAAGGGGCTTCCAGGTTTCACAAGCCACATTCACTTCCAAGAGATCTCCCCTATTACAAGGAGTTCCCCAGGGGTCAATATTGAGCCCCACATTGTTCAACCTATACATGGGACATCTTGCTAATATAGTGGAAGGCCACAAAGTGTCCATTGTATCTTACGCTGATAATACTCAGCTTATCGTCACACTATCGCAAAACCCACATCATAATGCACATCAATTTTCCCAATGTTTGGAGGAAGTAATAGCATGGATGGCAGACCACTTGCTGAAAACTTCATGGCAGTAAGACAGAAGTGATGGTAATGGGTAGAGCGCCTTCTATCTGAATATCAGCTTGGTGACCGGAAGCACTTGGCCAGCTCCCTACCTCTAAATCCGAAGTCAAGAACCTTAGAGAATGGCTTGACCCCAACCTGACATATGAAAATCAAATCCGAATAATAACAGGCAAATGTTTCGGAACGCTGAAAACCCCACGGAAAGTCATTGACCTACTACCGGTTCAAGCCAGAAAAAGTATAATACATGCAGTGGTCACTTCTCAGATTGACTACGGCAATGTTCTATACCTAGGTGTAGCAAAAAAAAAGGCTGATGAAGCTGCAATCATTCCAAAACGCCGCTGCCCGGCTAGTGCTGAATCTACCTAGAAGATTGTCTAACACAAAGGCCCTGGCCAAATTGCATTGGTTGCCCGTGGGCAATGTGCTTCTGCCATCGTATCCCAGCAATTAAAGGCCCAAGTTATGTACAAGGCATGATTACACCCCACACCCCCAATAGAAGCCTACGGTCTGAAGGAAAGTCATTGGTAACAGTACGCAAATTTAGGAAGGCTAGGCTAGAAGGCTGCTCTTTCAAATACCTGGCAGCAAAACATTGGAATTCATTACCAATGGATTTCAGGAAAGAGCAATGTAAAGCTGCCTTTAGGAAAAGGCTGAAAACTTGTTTTTTCTCCCACCTATAAACCAGAATAGACCTTGAAACATAACTGCTAGGGCTCTCCTAACTATTTCCCGTCATTTCTGAGTTTCTGCTCAGCCCGTTGTTGTAACCAGGCGCTCTAAAAATGATGATGATGATTGGTATAAAGTAAAATTGGGAGGGTAAAAGGTGTGAAGAATGGGGAGAGAGTGAAGAAAGGGGAAGCTGGGTTGAGCGGAGAGAAAGTTAGGCACAGCGATGAGCAGGGACAGTAAAGACCAACTAGACACGTCGGGACTAGAGTGATAAGGGGCTGGGAAATGAGCATGGGTCATGAGGGCTAAAACAGAGTATTGAAAGGAAGGAGTGAGTATGTAAGGTGAAAGCTGGAACGAGCAAGGAATAAGCAGACCAACAAGGAAGGTGAATGCTAAGAAGGAGAGAATGGAAAGATAGGGTTCAATAAGTATGTAATGTGAGCAACAGGAAGGAAAAAGGTAGGTGATAGCTAGGGATAGCAATTAAGGTGACTCTTGCAGAGAGCATGAAAGGTGAATGCTAGAAGAGACTAAGGAAGCTAATAGCAGGCTAGAAGGTAATGAATTTTAAATGTGGAAGGCCTGAAAGAATAGAAGCTTTGAGATTGATGGGGGAAGGTGAATGCAGGAATAGGGCAATAATGGTCCTCAGGAGAAAACAAAATGGTTAGGAGAAGGAGGATGTGGGCTGGGCTAGATTAAGGACAATGAGGGCTAAGGAAGAAGCAACAGGTAAATTCCCAGTAGAGGTTATAGACTGGAGGGTGGGTAAAAATGAAGAAAACAATGGCAGAGGAAAATAAGCAAGGTGACGCTTGTTGAAAGGAGTAGGGAGAGGAAGAAAGTTGAAAATTGGCTAGTTAGGGAGGTGAACAGTAGACCCTAAAAACGGTGACGAGAAGGAAAAGATAAACATGGTATGGATAATGAGATAAATCGGGTAAGCGCTGGGAGAGAAGACTGGGAAGGGGTAGAAGAAACTGAAATGATGGGACTGGAATAAGATTAAGAAGAAGAATGCAAGGGGCACTCATTTATTGTTTATATTCATGGTCACGTACTCAGAAGTTTCATACTAGGTACTTGTTGGTTGGATATGCATATGTTGGTACGCACTCATTGGATATATTCATGGACCCACGTTTAGTGAGTTTATATCTGAAAGAAACAGGTTAGTATTAGATTCCTTACCTTAGAATATCCCCAGGCGTCAGTCTGGATCCGGAAACTTTTGCGTTGCAGTACTCCTACGCGTCGGTAGGCGTCGTCTGCAGGCGTCCTCTGCGGCTCTGCGTCCGGCGTCGTGCGCCGTGATGACGTCGCTGGAGTATATAGACGCCGCCTCCGCGCGCTGATGTCAGTTCTTCTTTTTTCCGCGCCAGTTAGCGCAGATCCGAGAAGTGCAGTACTCCGGTCTTTTGACCAAAGTTTTTTGTGAATCCTTGATTCTTCTTACGGTGCCGGTAGGATGCCCGGTTTTAAGAACTGTGACGACTGTGACCGCACGATGTCGGTCACGGATCATCACCGACTCTGCCTCCGGTGCCTGGGCCCCGACCACGCCGTGGACGACTGTGTCGACTGCCGGGCCCTGACGAGTAAAGCTAGGCGGGAGCGGTCCCGCAAGCTACTCGAGCTGCGGGTGTCGGCCCCGCGTCGAGAGCGGTCCCGGTCCGGCCGGAGGTCGAGGGAGCGGTCGCGGAGCCGCCACGAGCGCTCCGGAAGTCGTCACCATTCCTCTGGTTCCTCAGGTAGGAAACACAAGAAGTCGGGGCGTCGTCATCGTACCCCCGACTCCCCCCGACGCGGCCGGGGGTTCGGGTGGCCCCACCCCCGCGGCTCCGCGTGAGTCGCTGGCGCGGCCTGCTCCATACCCTACGGTCCCTGGTCAAGGCGCGACGCCCGGGGAGATAGAGGAGTTCCTCATGGCCATGAGGGCACTGTCTCCTCCGACGGGGCCTACGGCGCCTTCGGGCCCTGTGCTTCCGTCCGGGGGCCCTAGCGGTTCGGGTGCTCCTGCCTCGACGCCGTCGGGTGCTCCGGTGCCGCCGACGGCTCCGACCCCGGCGCCGCAGGGACCCTCAGGCTCGACGCCGGCTGGTCTTCCGGCCTCTCCGGCACCGATTCCATCGGGGTTGCCCCCGAGGCCGCCCCCGCGCGGCGCCGGTGCGCCGGCTCCGGGCGGCGCCGCCCCCATACCCTCTCCGACTCCGGACGCGGAGTCGGACCGGCGTCGCCCGACGCCGAGTCCGACCCCGATGGGGCCTGTGGACCCCGGGAGCCGGTCTACATTGTTGATTCCGAATATGGTGAAGATGTAGATTACGGAGAGGGTTGGGAGGGGTCTGAGGACCCTCTGTCACGCGAGTGTCAGTACAATGTGGACTGGACAGGTGATTTGGGTGACGCCAGTGGTCTGGACGACTCTCCTAACCCTGGGTTTGTCTCGCCTCCTACCGTGGCTTCGGAGGAGGGGGCTGCTTATTCAGTGGTGTTGATGAGGGCTGCCAAGGCCTTACACCTTGAGCTCCCCGTCGCGGCCGTGAGGCCTAACATCCTCACTGAGGTCTTCAAACCGCAGTCATGCCCACAGGAGCCACTGCTGCCGTTCAACGAAGCCTTGTCTGACGTTCTTTTGGGCACGTGGTCCAGGCCCGCTTCAGGTTCGCCTGTTGATAGGAACGTGGCCAGACGCCACCGTCCATGTAAGGATGACCCCAAGTTCCTGTCCACCCATCCCACCCC
Organism: Lissotriton helveticus; assembly: GCF_964261635.1. Taxonomy (NCBI): domain Eukaryota; kingdom Metazoa; phylum Chordata; class Amphibia; order Caudata; family Salamandridae; genus Lissotriton; species Lissotriton helveticus. The sequence continues at coordinate 402,478,153 of NC_136061.1, forward strand.
TGAGAGTCTGGTGATCCAGGCCTCGACTTCCCAGACCGCATTCCCGTCGGCCCCGCCCGACCGGGAATCCAAGAGCTACGACCAGTATGGAAAAAAGGTCTTCTCGTCCCTGAGTTTGGGACTGCGGTCTTGCAACACCGCATGCCTCTTGGGCCGCTACTCCCACTCTCTGTGGGATACGGTCGCGGACCTGCTGCCAGAATGCCCGCAGGAGGTACGGGCAAAGCTCGGCAAGGCTATGATTGAAGGCCGAGACGCAGCAAGATACTCCATCAGGTGTGGTCTTGATACGACCGACTCGCTGGGCAGAGCGATGTCCACGACGGTGGCGATTCTTCGCCACGCCTGGCTGAGGTCCGCCAACTTTTCGGCAGATGTCCAGAATGCCTTGATGGACATGCCGTTCGATGGCAGTCGCCTGTTTGGCGACAAAGCGGACCACGCGCTGGAGCGCTTCAAGGACTCCAGGGTCACGGCCAAGTCCTTGGGTCTCTCGACCCAGCGCCAGCAAACGGGTTCGTTTCGCTCCTTTCGTGGCCAAGGAAGGGGCGGTCCCACACGAGCTGCCAGCCATGCGCCGCAACACATTCTCAACGCGGTGGCAGCCGTGGAGTCCACCGTGGAGGCGGTCGGGGACAACGGCGAGGTCAGACCACACCTCCCCCCGCAGCATCGGCCTCCAAATCCTCCTAGTCCGTGCTTTCAGGCCCATGTGACGCCAGTGGGTGGCAGGGTTCGCCATCACCACTCCCGCTGGCGCGCAATCACATCGGACAGGTGGGTGCTGCAGCTCGTCCGAAGGGGCTACTCCCTCCCCTTCGAGACCACTCCTCCAGACATGCCACCGCAGAACCACCGTGTGTCGGGGGACCACTTGACACTTCTGCAGGAGGAAGTTACGGCCCTCTTGGCCAAGGGGGCCGTCGAGCGCGTTCCTGGGCCAGAAGTAGGGCGTGGTTGCTATTCCCACTACTTTCTGGTACCCAAGAAGGACAAAGGGGGCCTATGTCCTATCTTGGATCTACGGAACGTCAACGGCTTCCTCCGGAAGGAGAAGTTCAAGATGTTGACTTTGGCTCAGGTCTTGGCTGCTCTAGACCCGCTAGACTGGATGGTAGCGTTGGTCTTTCAGGATGCGTATTTTCACATCCCCGTTCTGCCGGCCCACCGGCGTTACCTGCGGTTCACGGTAGGCCACGAGCACTTTCAGTTTATCGTGCTCCCATTCTGCCTTACCAGCGCCCCACGGGTGTTCACAAAGGTGATGGCGGTGGTCGCAGCCCATCTGCGCCGGTTGGGGGTTTCAGTCTTCCCCTACCTGGACGACTGGTTGTTGAAGGCGGGCTCGCCCCAGACAGTCGTCCACCACCTTCAGATGACGGCAGACCTCCTGCACGAGCTGGGGTTTTCCATCAATGTGCCGAAATCACACCTGTGTCCCTCTCAAAAGCTCCTTTTCATCGGAGCGGTTCTCGACTCGGCGCAGTTTCGGGTTTATCCTCCGGAACGGCGAGTCCGGGATATACAGGCTTTGATTCCCATCTTTCAGCCGTTATCCCGGGTTTCGGTCAGGTTGAGGCTGCGGCTGCTGGGGCTGATGGCTTCCTGCATCCTTCTGGTGCATCACGCCCGGTGGCGGATGCGGGCTCTGCAGTGGGACCTGAAGTTTCAGTGGGCCCAGCATCAGGGCAACTTGTCCGACCATGTCTTGATCTCGGAGGGCACTGCGAGACAACTGCAGTGGTGGCTTACGGACCGCGATTGGGTCAGAGGCAGATCCCTCTCCCTTCCCCAACCGGAGCACGTGGTAATGACGGACGCGTCCCTCCAGGGCTGGGGAGGCCACTTGGGAGAGGCGGAGATCAGAGGCATCTGGTCTCCGGCGGAGTCCCGGCTCCATATAAACCTGTTGGAGCTGCGGGCGATCCGTCTAGCACTGAAGGCATTCCTCCCCTTTGTCAACGGGAGTGTAGTGCAGGTGTTCACGGACAACACCAACACCATGTGTCTCTGGCCACATGGCCTCTGAAACCCAACTCCTTCCCCCTTCACTGCCTTCTCTCCTGGGTGCAAACTGGTGCCTGGCACCCAGCGACAGCAGTTGATGGATTGGCTTTAGCTCCACCTATCTTTTCTCCTTGGAGGGAAGATCTTGCTCTGGGAAGAAAGGTCATTAACCTAACCTGCCATGGCCAGACCCCAGCCAGGGACTCAGAGAAATATGACCCAAAAGCAGTACAAATATGACTTTGAACTTTGCAGAATACTCATTTTCACATCTGCTACACTGGACATTCGTGCGTGTCTGGAATCTGTAGGCTTTGTGGAAGTCATTTTAGCCATGGGCCCCACATCCCCATAGGGAAATAATGAAGTAAAAACACAGTAAAACACACTGACTTTCCCTGGCATGTTCCCTCCCAGGATATAAAGCCTATTCCATGTCACCACCCAATTCTGCATAAGCTGGTCACGCCATTCCCTCTGTAGCTGCTCCTGGACTGCGCATGCTAGGAATCTCCCCTGCGCAGCCCCTACACGTGTGCACACGCATGTACACCTGTGTCTGCATGTAACCAGCACGGTGTCCCATACTCCAGCTGCTGCGCAGCGGCCTGGTCAAGCCAGGCGGACACCAGTAAAATCTCCATGCAGTCTGCTTCATGATGAGTTCACTGTGGGTGAGTCCCAGATTATGAGGCTCCCCCACAGTAAAAGCTCAACAATTAGGTGCTCAAAAAGCGAAAAATCCGGGCGGCCCATAGTGTCAGAACCACATTCTAACAAGTTGCTTTACGGAAAAAGCCATATCATGATCTCCTTCTATGTGCCGTGTTAACTAAAATAGCACTGTCTACAGCACATACACTTACTCTAACTCCTAATCTTATTTCATAAGCTGCAAACTTCACAACTTGGAAACTGATTGCTGTTCTGTGTTCCTGCTCCAAGGAAGCCCATTATACAATCCCAGATCTTTAAGATTTTCCAGCTTTAGACATTATCTTCTGATTCCAAGTTAAATGTTATTCCTGTGTGCTGTTCCTCGGGCAGGAAACAACTGCAACTTACCCACTCTCTTCAGAATTTGAATGAATTTCCTTGAATGCAGATAAGGAGAGCAGTAATTTTCTCTGCTGGTACTGAGATTTTTCCAATGGAAAACCTTGGCCTATGATTTAAAAGGTGCCATGTACTATCCAGTATCTTAAATGTTGTTCTCTATAGTAGACTGGATTAGAGCAATTACTATCTCTGGCATAATGTTGTAGAGGTGTGCTTGGCATTTGTTTTGTTTTTCAGTAATAAATACACACAGTTTGTTTTCACTGCATGTCAGGAACCTTTACGTTTTTTTAATCTTTGCAAACTTCTTACCTTGCACGGCAGATGAAAGCATGAAAAGTCTGTAGCTTTTTAGCAGATGGGACAACAACATAGAGTTTCCAACACCGGACAGCCTAAGGCAACTCTGTCAGAAACGTCAAAAGAGGTGGGAGAACGAAAGGTGTGGGGAGAACCAGGACATCTGGCCATTTACTCCGGATGATTTGTTTGTCGCACTCTAAATGAGGCCTGAAGTAGTACAACATGGAAACCGATTACCGCATACAGAAATTAGAACCATTTGTTAAGACATACTTTTGTCTTGGCAAAAAAGATCCTTCATTGGGTGATTTGATCGAGCTAGGGCTCCAAAATGATTGTTCCCCATCAAATCAATGGTGCCCAAATCAGTGGGGCACTAACGTATACAAACAAGTGATAGTGGAATGCTTGAATTAATCTCAGCCATCAATAATTACTCGGGACCACACCCTAGTCCATAATTCTCCAATAGGAACAGAACAGTCCAGCTGACCTGCCAGTCTATGTCCTTCTTGAACCGAAACACAGGCAACCCCGGACCATTTTTGCCCTGGTTAGAACTCATCAGCAAGGTATAGTTTGGTTCCTGTGACACATGGACTTCCCATCTGGGAGGACCTGGCACATGACTTTGATTTGATAACACTGATACCATGCATTCTACACGTCATGTCTCTTGGCGCTGAGCTGCCATGTTGTACATTATTTGATAGCTCAGCTGGTATTCATTATCTTAGGTTAAGAAGAGATTCGTACAATGACCTGAATTTCAGGTAGTGGTCCTCTTGTTTAGTGCCATTTTGCAAGGCAAACTTTTCAAGTACCTTGGAACCAGGAAAGAAATGTCTTTCTCCCAACTTCTTACATTCACAATTTTCAAAATGATTGGAACCCGGTATGAGCAACTATATTCTCTTGCCTCAGTCACTCCCAACCTCCAATGCTCCACGGGCCAATAGGAGACTTGCACCAGCCTCTGTACACATATTGACAACCAAAAGATTACACTTGTGGCTGCGGGGATTGAAGAAGAGGATTTTCTTACACTACTGGTTAGCTTGAGCTATTTCTACAACAGCCTATGCTATCTCTGTTTCTCCCAAGCAATGCAGAACCCATCTGTGTTGAACAATGGCTTTGTGTAGTGTAGCTAAGCTTTCATATACTGTTCAGAAGTCTGCAAAAAGAGGAGGTCTTGAGTCCAACAATAGGTCACTTATGTGAGCTTCATTCTTTCTTAAGGATTATTCGGTGGTCAAGATGAATATATGAAAGAGACACCTTAGTGATAGATTTCTTACCTTAGAATATCCCCAGGCGTCAGACTGGATCCGGAAAGCATTCGTCAGCAGTACCCCAGCGCATCAATAGGCATCGTCGTACGGCTCCGCGTGCGTCGTTGTATTCGCCGAGATGACGTCACTGGAGCTACTTAGACGCGCCCACGTGCGCTGACGTCCGTTCTTTTTCCGCGCCAGCAAGCGCAGATCCAGAGAGAGCAGTACCTTGTTACTTGTTGACTAAGTAATTTTTTGTTATTATTTGTGAGTACACTGTACCCCTGGTGCATAGGGATACCCGGTTTCAAGCTTTGCGAGGCCTGTCTGCGCACGATGTCGCTAACGGACCCGCACCGTGTGTGTCTCTTGTGCCTGGAGCATGACCACGACACCGAGTCATGTTCCCACTGCCGGGCCATAGCCCCGAAAACGTTGCTGGAGCAGTCCTGAAAGTGGCTGGAGGCCCGGGAGTGGGCCCCACGTCGTTCCAGGCCCCGGTCCCTTGGGAGCTCGAGGGCCCGGTCGCGGAGCAAGCATCATCATTCGAAGTCTTTGCACTCGGAGTCAGGTAAGGTGAAGCACAAAAAGTCGAAGAAGCGTCGCCGCTCTTCGTCCTCCCCTCGCGGGACACGGCTGAGGGGGCATGTGACACCGCCCCTGTGGCTCCAACGGAGCCTGAGCAGTTACCATTGGTTTACCCACCTTTCTTGGGTCCATCGGCGACTCCGGCCGAATTGCAAGAGTTCTTGTCTGCAATGGCACGTATCTTCGGCTCGTGCGGCCCTGTTGGAACTCCTTCGGGACTGTTCCGCATTCCTCGGCGTCGCCGGCTCCAACCCAGACGTCGTCGACTCCCAGAGGCCTCCATGGCTCCGGCCGTGGCTCCCCGTTCTTGCCACTGGACCCTGTACGGCCCCCACCGACATCGACGTCGCCCGAGGCCGGCATCGACTTCTTTTCTGACTTCGGCACGGTGCCGGAGGGATATTTCAGACGCCGATCCCGACGCCGATGGGGGACTTTTACCCTTTTATTCACCCACGTCCTTGTCCACTTGTGGAGGAAGGGGAGGACTGGGAGGGGTTTGAAGACCCTCTCGCAGCACAGTGCGAGTCTGTCTCCGACTGGGATGAGGATGCGGAGGCCGGTGGCCCGGATTACACTCAGCCACCTGGTTCACTATCCCCTTCAGCTACTATAGAGGAGAGTGGTACTTTTTCCACTGTGCTACATAGGGTGGTCGAGGCTCTTGGCCTCGAGCTCCCTACAGTGGCTGTCAGGACTGAAGTGCTTCGGCCAGCGTCATCTACAGAAATACTGTTGCCGTTTAATGATGCACTTACTGATGTGCTTCTGGGCACTTGGTCCCGGCTCAACACAGGGGTCCATGTGGACAATGGGGTGGGCCGACGTCATCATCTGGCCCCGGACGACCCTGCCATCCTAACCCAGCACCCTAAGCCTGAGAGTTTGGTGGTTCAGGCCTCGAACGTCACTGAGTGCGTTTCTTTCTGCTCCACCAGACAAGGAATCCAAGAAATTGGAGCAGTTTGGCGATTTATTCTTCCACATGTTTTGGACTGCGGTCTGTGAACAATGCCTGTCTCTAGGGCTGCTATTCCCATTCTTTATGGGATGTGGTTGAGTAGGTGCTACCTCAGTGTCCGGAGGGGGCCCGGACAGTTCCCTCCCGATCTCTTATGGAGGGGAGAGATGCGGTCAAGTTCACTATTTGTTGTGGGCTTCATACCGCTGATTCGCTGGATAAGGCGATTTCCACAACGGTGGCGCTACGCCGTCATGCCTGGTTGAGGACGACTGGTTTTTCTGCAGATGTCCAGAATACTTTGATGGACATGCCCTTCGATGGCACTCGCCTTTTTGGTGATAAAGCGGATTCCACATTGGAGCGTTACAAGGACTCTCGGGCCATGGTCAAGTCCTTAGGCATTTCGGCCACACGTACTCCTTCTGCTTCTAACTTTCATTCCTTTTGAAGCTCCGGAAGGGGCGTACAAAACACGTTAATTTCAGAACAAGCCTGAGTAGCAACCGTCCCAGCGCAGCCGCGGATGTGGGGCTCGTAGAGGCGGGTCAAGGGGCCAGCGTGTAGGTCAGTCCACCAACACCCCCGCTGCCAGTGCCGCCACACCTTCCTAGTCTTGTGTTTCAGGCCCACCAGAAGCCAGTGGGTGGCAGGATTCGTCGTCACCTCCCCCACTGGTACACCATTACATCAGACAGGTGGATTCTGGAGATTGTACGAAGGGGCTACTCCCTCCCCTTCGAGTCTACCCCCCACAGCCATACCACCGCAGTTCCACCGCATGTCAGGGGATCATTTTGCACTTCTCCAGGAGGAAGTTACGGCCCTCTTGGCCAAGGGGGCCATCGAGCGCGTTCCGACGCCAGAAGTAGGTCGTGGTTGTTACTCCCACTACTTCTTGGTTCCGAAGAAGAACAAGGGTCTATGTCCCATCTTAGACCTTCAGAACGTAAATCGCTTCCTCCAGAAGGAGAAGTTCAAGATGCTCACTCTGGCTCAGGTCTTGTCTGCTCTCGACCCACAAGACTGGATGGTGGCACTGGACCTCCAGGACGCGTATTTTCATATTTCCGTCCTGCCGGCCCATTGGCGTTATCTGCGATTCATGGTGAGCCAGGAGCATTTTCAGTTCACAGTGCTCCCCTTTGGCCTTACCAGCGCCCCTCGGGTGTTCACGAAAGTGATGGCGGTGGTCACAGCTCATCTGCGCAGATCAGGGGTTTCAGTCTTCCCCTATCTAGACGACTGGTTGTTCAAGGCGGGCTCGCCCCAGACAGTCGTTTCCCACCTCCAGACTACGGCAGACCTCCTGCATTTGCTGGGGTTCTCCATCAACGTGCCGCAGTCGCACCTGAATCCCTCCCAGAAGCTCCTTTTCATCGGAGCAGTTCTAGACACGGCACAGTTTCGGGTTTATCCTCCCGAACAGCGAGTTCAGGACATTAGGGTTATGATTCCGATCTTTCAGCCCTTGTCCTGGGTTCCGGTCAGGACCACCCTGAGGCTGCTGGGCCTCATGGCCTCCTGCATACTGCTGACCAATCATGCCAGATGGCATATGCGGGCTCTGCAGTGAGACCTGAAGTTCCAGTGGGCGCAGCATCAGGGAAACCTGTCCGATTTAGTCCAGATCTCGGATGGCACTGCACAACAATTGCAGTGGTGGCTCACGAATCAGCATTGGGTCAGCAGCAGATCCCTCTCCCTTCCCCTACCGGAGCACACAGTGGTGACGGATGCGTCCCTCCAGGGATAGGGCTGCCACATGGGAGAGGCGGAGATCAGAGGCCTCTGGTCTCCGGCGGAGTCCCGGCTCCATATCAAATCTTCTGGAGCTTCGGGTGATCCTTCTTGCACTGAAGGCATTCCTCCCCTCTGTCAGGGGGAAGGTAGTGCAGGTGTTCACAGACAAAACCACCGCCATGTGGTATTGCAACAAACAAGGCGGGGTAGGATCTTGGACCCTATGTCATGCGGCTCTGCGCCTCTGGACATGGCTGGAATGTCATGGCATTTCTTTGGTGGTTCAACACCTGGCAGGTTCTCTGAATGCCAGGGCGAACGAACTCAGCCATCGGTGTCTGATGGATCACGAATGGCATCTTCACTCTGAGGTGGCGCAATGTCTCTTTCAACAGTGGGGAGAGCATTGGTTAGATCTATTCACCACAGAAGAGAACGCGCAATGTCTGCTGTTCTGCGCGTTGGAATTTCCAAGGCGGCATTTGCTCGCTGACACTTTTCGTCGCGAGTGGACTGCGGTCTGTTGTACGCATTTCCACCTATACCTCTTCTACCCAGAGTGCTGAAGAAAATCAGGCACGACTGGGCCCAAGTCATCCTTGTGGGTCCGGACTGGGCTCGAAGAGTTTGGTATCCCGAGCTGCTCAGTAGGAGCCTGGATCCCTCTATCTGACTGCCTCTGCGGGAGGATCTTTTGTCGCAGCAGCAGGGGGTGGTTCTCCACCTGAACCTGTCCAGCCTCCACCTACATGCGTGGAGATTGAGCGGCGACAGTTGATTTCATTTGACTTGCCTCCCGAAGTCTGTGATGTCATTCTGGCAGCCAGGCGTCCCTCCACTAAATCGGTATACACCTGCAGGTGGAACACATTTGTTGCATGGTGCACAGCCAAGACTGTGGATCCCCTTTCTGTCCCTCTTTCTGAGGTCCTTTTGTTCCTTCTTTCTCTGGCCCGGCAGGGCTCTGCTCTGGGTACTATCAAGGGCTATCTTTTGTCCATTTCTGCCTTTCTGAGGCTTCCAGACCAGCCTTCTCTTTTTAAGTCCCCTGTTGTACAGAGATTCTTAAAAGGCATTACTCATATGTTCCCTACTGTTCCTTTCATAAAGCCTCAGTGGGACTTGAATCTTGTCTTGACTTATCTCATGTGCGCTCCCTTTGAGCCGCTTCACAATTGCCCTTCTAACTTTGAAAACTGCCTTCCTGGTGACCATCACCTCTGCCAGGAGAGTGAGTGAGCTTCAGGCTCTTTCTTGTAAGCCTCCTTTTCTGTCGGTTCATCCGGACAAGATTGCGCTTCGCACTCATCTTTCCTTCTCGCCAAAGGTTGTCACTGCCTTCCACATCGAGCAGACTATCACCTTGACCACTTTCTTTCCGCCTCAGCATCCTTCCATAGAGGAAGAGAGGCTCCACCGTCTGTACCCAAAATGTGCGCTCTCCTTTTACCTGAATCGCACACAAGCATTCGGGGTGGATGACCAGCTCTTTGTTGGCTATGCAGGCGCCAAGAAAGGCTGGGGTGTTCACAAGAGGACTATCTCCTGCTGGGTCGTCTTGTGTAGCAAGGCCTCTTATTCTATGGCTAAAAAGGAACCTCCAGTGGGGATGCATGCCCATTCTACCAGGGTGACTGCAGCTACTACAGCATTTGGACATGGTGCCCCCTGCAAGACATCTGTCAGGCTGCCACGTGGGCTTCGCTGCACACTTTTACAAAGCATTATTGCTGTGACAGTCAGATCCGGAGGGAAGGCTTTTTTGGCCCTTCTGTTCTCCGTGACTTTCTGGTGTAATCGTGTTCACAGACCCACCACCGGGGTTGGTATTGCTGGGCTATCTATTCTAAGGTAAGGAATCTATCACTATCATGTCCTTTTCAGATGCTACTTGTGTAACGATATATCTGTAAGAGACATTAGTTAGTAATAGATTCTTTTCCGCCCCACCCATCCTCCCCGTTCTGCGAACTGATTTGTAGGGTTAAGGTCATCCTTTCGGGCCCTAGTTTCTATGCACCAGTGGTCAGTATCTTACATGGCTCTGTGCTCCTGTCGCAGAAAGTTGTGTACAGAACTGACGTCCGGCCGTGTGGGTGCGTCTAAGTAGCTCCAGTGACGTCATCTCAGCGAATACGACGCCAACGACGCACGTGAAGCCGTATGACAACGCCTATCGACGCGCAGGGGTACTGCTGACGAAAGCTTTCCAGATCAAGTCTGACGCCTGGGGATATTCTAAGGTAAGAAATCTATCACTAACTAATGTCTCTTACAGATATATCGTTACACAAGTAGTAACTTGTGCGCTAAGTGCTTTTGGTCTGGACTGGAAGGGTGTGTTATCCCCGCTGGTTTAGTTGTTATTGGTGCTTGCTGTTAAGGAAAGGTATGGCTAGGCTGTGGGGCAGCATGGAGTCTTAATCCAGTAGTTGTTTGTTTGGACAGACAGTGACTGTTTTAGTGATAGTTCCAAGAGTTGCTCTGAAGATTGCTCGGGCTGCTAAGACTGTAGAGTTGGTGCACTGGGGTTATCTTCCGTCAGTGTTTGACTCTTGTTTGAAAGGTTGTTGAGAGAAAGGGTCCTCGACCATGCAAGCCCCCTCAGGTAAGACAATAGTTAACCTGTCATAAGTTGATTGAACCAACGTTTGCCTTGGCTGGTGTGGACCGAGGTCTGATATAAGAATAATGTGGCCCATTTATCTACCTGATCTAGAACAATGTATATTTGCTCACTTGTGTAGTTGCTCTAGAATGGTAAGCCCAAAGGTTAACGTCATCAATAGTGTCCCCGATTTGACCCTCATTACCTTGTTCCTTACCTACCCCAGAAGTCCTGGTAATTTCTGTGGTATAGAAATAACGGAGATTACATGTTTTTGGGAAAAATATTTAGAAATCTGTGTTTCAGCACCATTTCCCGGATGTTTTCTAGTGAAGTCTTACACAGGCATTTTGGCTGCTTTTAGCAGCCGAAATCTCACAGATAAAAAGCAGAATTGTATAATTCCAGTGGGCCCAGTAACTTCTGTTTTAGGTGTTTACAGACAACACATATTGAGAGCATTAGTCTGCACACGTGTAGCCCCTCTCATGCTTAACTGTGTCTGAACTGAGGGAGATTGTCAGGCTTCAGTTTTGTGTACTGAGAAGGCGGCTACTTGGCCAAATTTTGGTTTAACTTTGGCCCCATTGCAACTAAAAATCCACATCATATTCTTATGTAGGAAATGAAGGTGGGTAAGTTCCTCAATTACTTAATCCAAAATATCTAGGGCTATGTCAGGTAATGATCTGTAATTAGATCTATTTTCTCCCCTTCTTTCTAGGCCATGTGTGATTCAGAGAATCCAATTATCAACCAGTGCTTCGACAGGATGGAGCTCACAGATAAAAAGAGGCCAGAAACAGTGAGTACAGCATAATGAGCAAAGAGTGTAGAGCGTTTTGGGAGAACAAAGGGGAAAAGGAGATAGGGGTAAGAATGTATAGTGTCTGGCTATGCGAGGGGGTGATTATAGCTATAGTTTGGGCGCATGGCATGGAAGAAGGTTAGTCAACTGTGGCATCATTATATTCTAATTGTCAGATAGGGATTTTTGTTGCCTACCAATGTGGTCCATCTACATTTTGCAAAAAGCATATTTAAGTTAAGGAAGCAAGCAGTTTGTGGAGTGCTCAATAATGTTTAAAGGTGCCATTGTTAGTATTTACCATTTCTCTGGCCATCCACATATTCTTCTCTCTCCCTTTTCAATCCCCCACTTTGTTTCTTAACTTGTTCTTTCCCTAAATTCTACTTGTTCCCCCTAAATGAATGGCCTTGCCTTTTCACTTCCCTCTTTTACCACAATTTTCGTAATTGTTGGTCTGTTTGTTTCTTGTCTTCTCAAGGCAGCCACTCAGTTTAAGAATAGCCTGTCCAAGCTGATGGAGATCTTGATGTCCAAGGACCCTTCATACATCCGCTGCATTAAGCCCAATGATGCCAAGCAGGCAGGTGGGTCCGTACTTCTTGGTATGAGCTTCTGTGCCAGGCTGAGCAGATGCCAGGCATGCTTGACTCGAGACCGTGCATGTACTCAACTATGCCAACCCAACCCACAAGTCTGACCCTGTCTGTACTGCACTGTTATGCTGTCTCTGCCAGCTGCACCCTCACACTGAACTACTCTGATAACCACAGTATTACCTGCCTTGGTCTATAACATTCTCGTTTTCCAAGCTGCTCTGATCGATGTTGTGCTGTCCTGTCGTTGCTAGCTGCTGTTTTACTTTAAGGGACTACTCTGTTAGCTGCAGTCACCATTGGCTTCATGGATGTATTCACAACTGCTTTTCTAGCTGTAGTGTTACCCCATCTCTGTTAAGTGCTGGCAGCTTTGCTCATAGTCAGTGACTTGTCCAATAGTCCATATTATGTTCCTATAAGTCTTAGTTTTGGCCTCCCTCTCCTTTCCATGACTAAAAATGGCCAGTGACAGGTGGGAAATCTTTTTTAGGCACAGATCTCTACTCAGCTATAGTAAGTACCTCTGATAATCGAACTCAATGTCCATATGTTCTTTTGGTTGTTGCTTGGCAGTAGCAGAGCTTGGACTTCAGTGTCTGGCAGGCCTCCACATGGAATCCCGAAACTGACTATTTTGTACCTGACCCTTTCCTGTCCTGACAAACGCTCAGTACAAAACCTACAAAGAAACATTGGTGATGGCTTGCATGTTAATGTTTAAAGAGTTTAGACTTTCTTTCACTTCTCACCAATGGCCTCAGTTAGAAAAAATGCTACCCCATGTATGCCAGTAACTCATGCGTCAGCTAAACAGTCAGAAAAAGCTCTGTTTTACCAGCCTAGCAACATGACTCTCTGTTCACCTTATGTTGCTGGGTGGTGTGCCATTGGTTAAGGCTGGTGCTCCTGATTGCAGAACTGTTGGGGTATTGCTGTAGCCCGTACCGTTTGGTGATGTTGTTTGATGTTTCAGTTGAACACTGAACACCAGTTAATTTCTGAAGTTTCAGCTGGTAGTTACGTAGGGTTCCCCAAATCCCATAGATGCTTAGTTAAATATCCCAATTGTGACGGACCATTATTGAGATATGTACCCAAATCCAGCTCCAGGTAAAATAATAGGTCTCCCATAGTTGTATTGGGTGATCCAAATTCCCACCACCGAGCTCCAATGGGCCCTTAAACTAGACATTGAGACTCTTGGAAACCAGTACATTGGCAATTTTGTTTTTGGGTAGAGTTCCGTGTTCATTTTCAGTGGTGTTTTTTCTGTTGAGATGGAATCCTTAACTTATGGGATATTCTTAACACATTAGCCACCTGGGCTGAATGAAACCCAGCATGTTATCTCTCCTTCCACTCAAGGACATTGAAAAACTAAGGAAACGGCTGCAGCAGACTCTGTATATTGTAAAATACTCTCTAGCACTTTTGTTGTGTAAAGGGCAGATGTACCATATGAGACTTGATATATTATGACACACTGTCTGGTACCTTAGCTCTACACACTACAACTTGTATTAGTTAAAGACTTGAGACCTAAATGTTTTCAATATAACCACACTCCTGCTCCCATCAAATCCTTAAATATCAGATACCACTGGCCACAGAGCCCCATGTTATTTGCACCCAAATAGGGCTCCATGTTATCTGTAACAAAATGCGACCCCAAGCACAATAATTGTGTTCGAGGTTGTATCCTACCCTAGAAGATGTATTTATTTTATTTATTTAAAGAGTTTTATATAGCGCTAGCTAGACCCGAGGGTACCAGAGCGATTTACATGAGATTCAACAATGTTACAGAGTTACATTCAGTTACAATTGCATTAGTTACAGACAAAAAACATTTAAAGAGCATAGAAGACTCGGAAATGCAGTGGAAGAAGGGAAAGGAGTATGGTAAAAGGGGTAGGAGGGAGATATGACGGAGACGAAGGGAAAGTCTGCCCAAGGTCCGACTGGGTAGGTGAGGGCCGAGGGGGAAGTCCGCAGCCCATCTACTCTATAGCTATCCAGTAGCTCCACCGGGCATCGGCCAAATGGCTAGGTCTCCACGGAAAAACAATTAAAGAGCATAGAAGATGAGAGGAAAGGAGCGTAGAGGGGTAGGGGTTAGGGTAAAGAGGTGAGAGGGAGGTATGACGGAGAGACGAAGTAAGACTGTCCAAAGCACGGCTGGGTAGGTCACGGTCGAGGAGGAATTCCACAACCCATCTCCTTTATAGCTATCAGGTAGCTCCACCAGGCATCAGCCAGATAGCTAGGTCTCCACGATCGGAGGTAAGTTCAGCAGGTTCTACGTCTTGATGGGGGAAAGGTGACGGTCAGTTTGATGTCCGGTTTTTGTCCTAGAGTAATAGCACAACATGGTGTGGACCACTGTGGCAGCCATCTTGTGGTCAGGCAAGGGAATTCTGACCTTGATGGTACATTCAGGCCGATCCCCAAAATTCCAAGTGACCAAACTAGGTGCCAGCAAGTCCTCCGAGCTCTTATAGTGATCACTAGAGCCCACCCTCTGCTCCCCCACTCCCCGAATCCAAAGCGCATCTGCTGTTTGTATGAAGAATCCTGTGCTCAGGTGTTTGATTGGCCACCCAAGATGGTGTTCCTTATTCTAATTGCCCTACATTCCTATCTGTAAATTCTAGAACCATGTCTGTCTAAAAAAATGTTGAGTTGGTGTGTAATTTCTTTATGCACTATCTGAGTTCCAAACCCTCTACAACTTACTGGAGTCTGGCATTTACTGCTTGCCTTCAGTACTCTAGGTGAGTCATTTCCATTTGAGGTTAAAGGAGAATTGTTTTGAGGTTTTAAATAAACTGAATACATATCACTTAAGCTCAGCCCATGCTCTGGGTTCACCGTTATAAGCTTCAAGTCCTGCCTATTGATTGGTTAAATGCCCAAGACTGACATTTCTACATGGTTCCAAACAAGACGTTTCAAACAATTATTCAAAGGTTTGGCTCTGTGCTATGAAGAAGTCAATGTGAATCCTGATTTCCGACAGCTACAGAGTCTCAGACATTGCGGTATCCTTAAATAATAGGTCTGCAGGGCCTCTTGACACAATAGTACATTATATGCCTTGCCTATTGCCTTGTCCCTCTTGCATTGCAATGCAGCCATAAATGTGGCACTTAAGAAAAAACCCAAGAGAAATAAATGAGTAACTTGGTTATCCATTTTGAGTGCAATAGTGCCCAACACCATCTGGCACCAGCAGAAAGACAATATCCCCAAATACTTCCTAACAACTACTTTCTGCAGGAGAAAAGACTTGCTCATCCTTTGCCTCACAGTACTGCACTGGATTTCCTCCTTGAGTGCATGCACTTCAAGGTGACTGTGTAAAGAGTAACTTGAAGTACACCTCTTGTGGTCTTTAAACTTGCTCTCCTGTTTGTCATCCGCAGGGCGCTTTGATGAGGTTCTTATCCGACATCAAGTAAAATACTTGGGATTGATGGAGAATTTGCGGGTTCGCAGGGCAGGATTTGCATATCGACGCAAATATGAAATCTTTCTGCAAAGGTAGGTATCAACACGTAGCAGTATTGCCAGAAAAGCATGACAGGTCATTCTTTAAAATGTTATCAACATTTGATATGAGCTCTTTGCATCATCTGATATGGTGATTTGTGTAATCTGTCAGTCAGACTATTTTTATAGCTATGGTGTCATAGTTTCAAATATCCATGATCTCCCTAGCACACTCTACACTTGCCAATAGCAGCTCTGACTCACCTGTTTCGGGTGACATTTCTTAGACCTTAGTCTTGTGCTGCCTCTGAAACCTTTACTTGGAGTCCTGGGTCAATCAGTGGTTACTTAGCAGTGTCCTGTGTGTGCATTGTGGTTTACCAGTGGTGTTCCAGTGCCACAATACTCTTGTACTTTGAAACTCTAAATCAATCTGATACAGGAAATTGGACTCCACTAGATATGCGCCCAGTCAGTGCTCAACGTTATAAACGGAAAATGAATGAGTGGGACAAGGAAGTAACATAAGCTGAAGAGACGTGGCTGCGTAATGTCTTGCGCAGAACCAATAAGTAAGTAGAAAAAGATGTTTTACTTATAACAATTTGCTCTAGGGAACTCAAAGGCAGCGGCCACCAATGTGCCCAAAACAATCTCCTGTGCAACACAGAAAGCAGACCAATTATTGTTCATAAGGGACAAGGAAGTAACTTGTTCATTTAAAAGGGAGAGGGGCACACAATTCTAGAGGGAACTGAAAACTGCCACAGGCCATAGATAACACCTCAAACGTTATTATAGCTCCTTAGGGTAAGGCATTACGTTTCTGATAACATTGGTCCAATGGCTGGTCTTATCCTATAGGGCCTGAAACAGATCAGCTTTAACCTGTTTAAAAGTGTAGCAGAAATATAAAAGGTGGGATGAGATGCAGGTGCATGGACCATGGCCCCAGCTGGTGTCCAGGTTGGAATAAAAGATATCACCCCTAAAAGTAGAATAGTGCCAGAATAAAGACTCAAACCCTGACCAAAAACCCAGCACTCAAACAACTTGGACCCAACCAAGCAAAGCCTGTGGTGTTCCATATGATGACCAGGTGACCCATTGTCTGGTTAGAGAGACAGTTCAGAAAGTCCAAGTTGGTGAATTCCAGGTCCTGCATGTGACTGGAAATAAAACTATCTCCTGAGCCATTCGGACTAGAAAGATAATTCTAACATTCCCTGAATCAGGGCAGCCTACTCTTGCTAGCAGATCTGGACTACACATTGGAAGTGTTGAAATGCGCTACCTACTGGTTGTTCTGGGCCCAGAGACAGTGGGTATACAAGGTACTCTGTAGTCGTGGGATGGGCTAGGAACAGTGCAGACTCTCAGTGTCTGGGGATGATGGAGCAGCTCACCATTGCAAACAAAGCTACTGATACTCATTGCTTCAGCTGGTTGCAGCAACCTCTTGACTTAGGCATGACTTATTCCATTGAGATCTCCTCCAGGCAAGTCTTTCATTAAGCTGGGTCATGGCTTTCTGCACTTGGATCCTCCAGGCACAATTAAATCCACCTTGCAAGTAGGTAAGTATTTCCCTATCCCTATCTCCACATATCTAGCAACAAGGTTCTTTCCCAGGCTTTCCCAGATTTAGGCCAGTCATGGAGGGATAATGACAAAAGCAGATGTTCCACTCCTGGATCTACCAAAATCTTCTCTGGTGCTACAAAGGATCTCCTTTATGCTGACTTGAAACACTTAGCTAAGTAGTGGCTGACAAAGCCAGTTTTCCCTCCTCTGGTGGTTTGACCAATTGGGGAAGGCTGCTCCTTTTGAATTTGCAGGTGTTTCTTAAATCCTGAAGGTGTATTTTTCTACTGCAGTAGTCAAGTGTCACAGACTGTCTGATGTGACGGATGTGTGTGTGGTCCCATGCGACTCCCTGTTGACTCTTTCTGACCCAGATGTGACAGAACAGATTTGCATAAAGGCGCCACCCCTGCACACTGATGTCAGATGCAGATTCAGAGCTCTGTTCCCTATTTTGTTGGCCTTCTGACAACTCCTAAAACAACACCGACTCTAGTATACTAGGGAACGATGTCCCTCCTAAGACTACAGGTTTCAAACCATGTAATGACTGTAGAAAATAGATGTCTTTCACAGATCCTCATGAAATGTGTAATCGGTGTTTGGGCTCGAAGTTGTGCAACAAGCATGCTCTCATTCACTCGAAAGTGAGACGGGATCAAGAAGCTCCAAGTCTAGTACACTCCAGTGATCGCTCCAGCGATAGGTCAACTTTGCAGTTGAAGTGTTCCGGTAAGTCAATTGAAGTCCAAATGCAAGCACTAGAAAGCAACACGGGATTTAACTCTATCCCGCCACTCTCTATCTAAAGACAATGCGCAAGGGCGTCACAATGCCAGTTAGTCTCCTTCTAGATGTAATATTATTGTGATTTGTATAGCGCATTAATAATCAGATCACACATTGCGGAGTCATATCCAAAGTTGGTCTTGGTGCAACCCGAACTCCCTGGGCCATTCGGGGCACTGCAGAAAGTTACTGCCTTAAGAAGCCCATGCTACAGATATTTGTTATTATTCCAGCTCCCTCTTAGGATCATTGGAGCCCTCAGTTGCATTGCCCGTAGTGGATCTGTCCTCTGTGCCGTCTGCCCCCCTTGGACCTATTACAGGCTCTGTACTGATTTTGGTACAGACTTCCACCCTGCTCCATGGCCTACACAAGTCCCTCCCTCATCAAAAGAGAGGTACCATCACCGCTGGTGCTGGGCAAGTGTCCAATGCTGGTTCTAATGTCTGATCCTGAACTGACTTCAGCCCAATCAAGAGCAATGTCTCACTACAAAATGACTAAAGCACAGCCAGTCAGTATGCAGCCTAACTCTGATCCTATGGCTGCGATACAGTGTATGTGACATCAGAGGCCCTATTATAATTTTTTCTCTGATTCTGACTAAAACTTATCTTCAGCCAGAAATGATGATGGTTGGGATGGGGATAATTTACCTTAAGAAAGAAGACAGATAAGAAGAGTCACACAGCAAGAACAGAAGGCTGAGATACTGACTTGGCGCCATCCCAGCCAGCCTGCCTGTTGACTATGCCTATTGCACCAAAAGTCGACTTGTCCTGCAGCTGCTGAGTCCCCAAAACCCGGGAGACCTGCCAGCCCTAGCCCAGGAACCTAGACCTCCGAGGTACAGTGGAACTGTCCCCTGCATCCTGCAGACAGCACAAGAAGGACCAAGTGGACCCCGGCCCACCAAAAGCTGCCGCCGCCAAGTACCACTGCACCCGAGTCCCCCAGCCAGTGTCGAAGTGGGCCAACATTGTTAGTGTGGTCCTCAAGGTACAAAGTCCACTGTGGAGTGACCACTCGTGAACTCCCCAACATCGCCTGCAGCCTCTGTTGACAGCCCCCTCAAACCTGACACCCAAAGACCCTATGCACCCAGATACCCCATCCTGAGGGGAAGAGGACCAAAGGTGTCCCCTCATTCACCAAACTGGTCTCACAGCCCCCTCAAGCAGCCCTTTTCTAGCACGACCATTCTCTATAAGATAACATTGAGCACCCAGTGCTATTTGGCGCGTCTGCACCTGGCCGCCCTAGTGGAGCTGGTGCTGTTCTTCTGGTGATTCCTTGGACTTTGCCCACCACTCACCTTAACTCTTGGAGAAGTGTCCCATAAGTCGCTGACAAGAACTGGCGAAACGCATATGATTTTCCTCCCAAACAATAACATTTCAAAATGCAAAAATTGCACTAAGTAACTGAAAAGTATTTCTCTTTAAAAACTTACTTTCCTGAACGATTTTCTTTCGATGCCTAAACATTTATAAATATACTTGCTATTTTTATAAATTAGTGTGGATCTCCTTTTTGAGTTGTCTCATTTATTGTCTAGTGTGTATGTTTTCAGAGGTGTTGCACTCCTCTTTGTTAAGCCTTAGGCTGCTTGACCACACTACCCCATAACTGAGCACCTTGGGATTGCCATAGCATGTTCCCTGTCCACTCATAAGGGAACCCCTGGACTCTTTACATGATATATCTCATTTTTATATATCATCTAAAGAGCTATCTTCCTACAATCATTCCAGGGTACACCGTGTGTAGACAATCAGCTTTTCTTGGAGTTTTTCAGGGTGAAAAAAGGGACAATTGTGCAGAAAAGGACCCACATTAAGATCTTCTAAGTACTGGCCAAGAATTAGCCACCAGAGGGTCTCTGGACCTATTCCACTGGGGCTAAGGCTGCTTCCAGTACATTGGCATGCAGAGTATCTGTCCTTGACATCTGCCAGGCTATGATGTGGACATCAATGCGTACATTCATAAACTATTGCCTTGATAGTCTGGTCCAGAAGGAAGGACATTATACCCACTCAGTCATGCAAGACTTTTTGGTCAGAGGCAGAGCTTTCCACAGAAGGTGGTACTGGTTTGGTATCTGTTCTAAAGGTGAGAAATCTTTGTTAGAAGAATCCATCCAAATAACACGTTACTTAATTTCAGTAACCCTCTTTCTGGTGGATACTCCATCTAACTGCAGATTCCTCACTGCCCTCCCCATTCTGTATAGTGGCCTCTTGAGTGAGTGAAGAAAGAAGTGAAAGAGCAATCAAGGTTGACAGCCTGAGAAGAAACTTCTCTTTTGTTTTGAATAGGGCTTCATGACACAAGCTCCTCTCATGAACCTGAAGACTTTCAGAGACAGACGAGCACGAGTGTGCAAGCCATACATGTTTTTAGTTCATTCCTAAATGCAGACATTTATTGACACTAAAATAAACGAGCATTGAAAATGCAATAGGTCTCGCCTTTGATTAAGTTAAAGCCATTTGCTTTGCTAATGGAATTGTATAGCAAAGCAAATGGCTTTAATTCAATGAAAAGTGAGACATATTGCATTTTTAATGCTTGTTTGCTGATGCTATTATTGCACTCAAGGTCCTTAAAAATATGCTGATATCTGATCTTTCGCAAGCATTATTCCACTCCAGCCAACCAGGGAATCTCAAGACCCTTGTCATAAGTGAGCCAGTCCATAATAATATCCCTGGTTAGACGTGCATCCTTGTTTTCTCACACTGCTAACCATAACAAGGGTGGACATACTCTGAAATAATATCCTATATACGGCAGATGCAATTCACTGTGACAAATTAGGTGAGAGGATGAAATGGGAGCTGCAAGAAACTTTCGACAACCTATTTTCTTCAGGCTGAATAATATTGCATTTGGAGATACCCGTACACCTGACCCATATAAGCTGCATTTTGAAAATTTGCAAGATGGGCATTGGACCCCCCACCCTGGGTTGGCGTAGGCTAAACAACGTGCCAGTAGCCTTTATTAGTTTAATCCAGCTGTAAGCAATAGGTGTGGCCCCCCTGACCCATTAACAGCAAAGCTTAATCCCAAATATGAAAAGGTGCTAGTGTATTTTAAACTATTATTTTCCACAGCAAGAGTGCACAATTGCTGCTTTATAGGACCGCAGGACATAATATAGGATTTTGTTAAATTGGTGCGCAAATCTAGCGTGTCCTTAAAGTCCATAAAGTCCATAATCCTGGTACTAGTAGACGCAGGGCTCTTGCTGTGCATGCTATCAGCCTTGTGTCATTCACATACGGTTATTAAAAAGGGTAACTGTGATGTGGAGAAGTGTGGCTCACTGGTTAGAGGAGGCAGACCCTGAAGCAGAGGTCAGACCCGGGACCAGGGTTCAATTCCCGACGCGGCAGGGTTTTGAGCCCAAATATCCACGGACTCGATAATTCTCGTTTCAGTGCCTACTCGAATCACGGGTTCACAATCTGCAGCTCTGGGCATTAGCCTGCTTAATCTCCACTACGGCCCCCCCGCGGCGGGATGCCTGCGTTTCACCTTGGGGATGCCCATTACGGGTATCTCACAGGGAAAAGCCAGGACGGGTTCCCAAGGCAAGCGCCGAGATGCCTGCAGGTAATCGAGCGCTATATAAGAACGCATAATAATAATAATAATAATTATGTGTCCTTGTGTATTATAACTGGTGCTCATGTAAAGCGCTCCTATTCATTCGAGTCGAGCTCACGCTACACTAAACCGGAAAAAGCAATGCATTTACTGGTGTAACTTGTGGAAGTCCTGCAATTAACTGCAGAGCTGAAGCGTTGTCTTACTCTGAAGTGTACGCAACTAGGGGCGGGGTTTGTTTTATGAGTAGGGTGGCTATCACCTCTGCCGTGGGAAGAAGGGTTAGGCTTCAACCTTTCGAGACGTGTATAAAAACAAGAACTTACAAATGTAACTTCGCCTCTGCTTTCCTAAGAAGCCGTCTCGCTCTCGTTAACCCCTTCGCTGCTAGGCCTTTTCCCCTCCTGTGCTAAGCCTTTTTTTGGCGATTTGGGGTAGTGCGCGCTTAGGCCCCTGTAACTTTTTGTCCACATAAGGTATCCACGCCAAATTTGCGTCCTTTTCTTCCAACATCATGTGGATTCAAGAGGTGCCCAGGGTTTGTGGATTCCCTTGGAGGGGTCCCAGAAATTAAGCAAAATACAGTGACATTTTAGTTTTTTTCAGAAAAATGGGAAAAACGGGCCGCAAATGAAAGCCTCTGGGTTTTTCCCTGCAATTGTTATCAAAAAAGGGTTTGTGGGGCTGAAATCTCCATTTTCTCAGCTTTTAGGGAATGACAGTCTTTTGTCGGAGAACCAACATTTTTCACACAGTTTTGGCATTTTTCTGGGACATAGCCTATTTTTGCTATTTTTAGAGCTTTCAACCTCCTTCCAGTTAATGGTAGAAATGAGTTTGAAAGCAATAATGGATCCTGGAAAGCTATACATTTTCGTAAAGTAGACAAAATTCTGAATTCAGAAAGGGGTCATTTGTCTAAATCCATGAACGTTTCGTTAAAGAAACTAACATTTAAATATTGGATTAATTGAAAATGAGTTGAAAAAAACAACCTTTTGTCTCAACGTTTTCACCTATAACTTCTTAACAGCTCTTTGAAAGCAATATACCGTTACATCCGTGTGACCTTCCCGGTTGTGGGGATATATAGGACTTCTAGTTTCACCAAGAACCCGACGAACCCAGAGCCAAAAACTGAGCAGCAACTTTCAATGGTATTTTATTATTTACTGGGTATAGAGCACTTATTCTTGGAAAATGTATACATGGAAAAATCGGTATGAAAGACACCTATGTATTTCTGAATTGGGTACAAATTATAGAGTTTAGAAACAGTATATATTTGTACATTTTCAAATTGGAAATACTCATACTAGCATTTGAATTATTGGTCATTTTTCAAAAAGATTTTTTTTTTAAACAGTCTTTCATTGGGAAGGGAGAAATGCCTGAAAACTCAATACGTAATAACAGTTGATTTACAAATCTGAATTACCCTAAGTCTCCCGACAAACACGGTACCTCACTTGTGTGGGTCGGCCTTGTGCCTGCGACAGGAAACGCCGCAAAATGCAACGTGTTCACACCTCAATTTTGCAGTTAAAAATTGACCCTTTTTGGGCAAAGTGCCTAGCTGTAGTTTTTGCACCCTAGCTCTGCCGGCACCTAGGGAAACGTAGCAAACCTATACATTTTTGAAAAGTAGACACCCAAGGGAATTCAGGATGGGTTGACTCGACTGCCTCCCACCAGGTTCTGTTACCCAGAATCCCTTGTAAAGCTAAAGAATTGACAAAAAAACGCATTTTCCTCACATTTCTGTGGTGGAAAGTTCTGGAATCTGTGTGGATCAACACATTTTCACCCACCCAGCGTTCCCCCAGGTCTCCCGAGAAAAATGGTACCTCACTTGCCTGGGTCTGCCTAGTGCCTTCGACAGGAAACGGCGCAAAATGCAACGTGGTCGCACCTCAATTTCGCAGTCAATACTGGTCCTTTTTTAGCTATGTGCCTACCTGTAGTTTTTTAACCCTAGCTCTGCCGGCAACTAGGGAAACCTAGCAAACCTATACATTTTTGAAAAGTAGACACCCAGGGGAGTTTAGGATGGGGTGACTCAACTGAATCCCACCAGGTTCTGTTACCCAGAATCCCTTGCAAAGCTAAACAATTGACAAAAAAAACGCATTTTCCTCACATTTCTGTGGTGTAAAGTTGTGGAATCTGCGTGGATCAACGAATTTTCACCCACCCATCGTTCCCCAAGGTCTCCCGAGAAAAATGGTATCTCACTTGCCTGGGTCTGCCTAGTGCCTGCGACAGGAAACAGCGCAAAACGCAACATGTTCGCACCGCAATTTCACAGTGAGAACGGGCCCTTTTTTGGCTATGTGCCTACCTTTCGTTTTTGGAGCCTAGCTCGGCCAGCACCTATGGAAACCTAGCAAACCTATACATTTCTGAAAACTAGACACCCGAGGGAATTCAGGATGGGGTGACTCATCTGCATACCACCATGTTCTGTTACCCATAATCTCTTGCAAAGTAAAAAAAAATGTTAAAAAAAATGCATTTTCCTCACATTTCTGTGGTGGAAAGTTCTGGAATCTGCGTGGGTCCACAAATTTCCACCCACCCCGTGTTCCTCCAGGTCTCCTGAAAAAAATAATACCTCACTTGCCTGGGTCTGCCTAGTGCCTGCGACAGGAAACAGCGCAAAACGCAATGTGTTCACACCGCAATTTCGCAGTGAAAACGGGCCCTTTTTTGGCAAAGTGTCTATCTTTTGTTTTTGAACCCTAGCTTGGCCGGCCCCTGGGGAAACCTAGCAAACCTATACATTTTTAAAAACTAGACACCCAGGGAAATTCAGGATGGGGTGACTCAACTGCCTCCCACCAGGTTCTGTTACCCAGAATCCCTTGCAAAGCTAAACAATTGTCCAAAAAAACGCATTTTCCTCACATTTCTGTGGTGGAAAGTTCTGGAATCTGCGTGGGTCAACAAATTTCCACCCACCCCGTGTTCCCCCAGGTCTCCTGAAAAAAATTATACCTCACTTGCCTGGGTCTGCCTAGTGGCTGCGACAGGAAACAGCCAAAATGCAATGTGTTCGCACCGCAATTTCTCAGTGAAAACGGGCCCTTTTTTGGCGAAGTGTCTACCTTTTGTTTTTGAACCCTAGCTCGGCCGGCCCCTAGGGAAACCTAGCAAACCTATACATTTTTGAAAACTAGACACCCAGGGGAATTCAGGATGGGGTGACTCAACTGTCTTCCACCAGGTTCTGTTACCCAGATTCCCTTGCAAACCTAAAAATTGACCCAAAAAACGCATTTTCCTCACTTTTCTGTGGTGGAAAGTTCTGCAATCTGCGTGGATCAACAAATTCCCACCCTCCCCGCGTTCCCCCAGGTCTCCCGAAAAAAATGGTACCTCACTTGCCTGGGTAGGCATAGTGGCTGCAACAGGAAAAGGCCCAAATCGTACGGTGGAGAATTTAAAATAACCAATAGCAAAATTACCTTCTTTTTTGGGGGGGGGGGGGGCACCAGAGTTTTTGGCCTGGGGATCGGCGGCAAACTTGTGAAACTACCAAACCCAAACAGTTCTGAAAACTAGACACCCGGGGGAGTCCAGGGAGGTATGGCATGCGTGGGTCCCCCAATGTTTTCCTACCCAGAATTCCTTACAAACCTTAAATGTAGGTAAAAAAAATAACTTTTCTAAATGTCCTACCATCCAGCGTTCCCCTTGTTCTCCCGAGTAAAATGATACCTTACTTGTGTGGGTGGGCCAAAGCAGAACAGGCCAAAAATGTATTTTTAAAAAATTGTAGCATTCAGGATTCACAAATTAAGCACAGAGAATTCAACTGTTTTGGGGGTCATCCTAGTCACAGGCCTTTGGCCCACCCACACAAGTGAGGTATCATTTTACTCGGGAGATCAAGGGGAACGCTGGGTGGTAGGACATTTGTGCCAGCACGGAGATCCCACGCAAAAATGTATGGAAAAGTGTTTTTTTAACCTAAATTTAAGGTTTGCAGGGATTTCTTGGTCGGAAAACATTGGGGGACCCACGCATGCCATACCTCCCTGGACTCCCCTGGGTGTCTAGGTTTCAGATCTGTTTGGGTTTGGTAGTTTCCAAAGATGCCCGCCGAGCCCCGGGCCAAAAGCTCAGGTGACCCCCCCAAAAATAAGGTAGTTTTGCTAAAGGTAACTTTTAAGTCTCCACCGTACGAATTGAAAAACCAACCAGTTCACTTTACCACTCATGGATGCTCCCAAAAATTATTTTGCGTGTGGTACAATCTAAAACAAGCAGGTACACATAGCCCAGGGTTTGAAGGGCAGTCGGGGCAGTACATACGAACCTCCTTCCGTAAACCTCTTCGCCAACAGACTCTACATCCGACTGGGAAAGTCTTTTGAGGTTGTAGGAGGAATTTGATCAGAAAAGTGGCGATCTTTCGATCTGGCAACATCTTCCACCACTCCAATTCTAGGAACACTTGCCTGTTCCACTAAAACAAGGCTGCCTATTACAGACTCCTGAAACTTTACAAAAGTCATCTTTGACTGGGGACAAGATTTCTGGAACACAACAAAAGCATTAAAGGTTGCCAAGTGGAAAAGATGGATAGCCAACTTCTTGTACCAAATGTAAGCCGTACGAAGAGCAGCATACGGTTCCAACCTCTGATCTACTCTGTCAACACCACCCATGCACACAGGTTTGCGCGCTTCTGCAACCTGACCCCAAACAGTCACCGGTTCAGTGCTTTCATCATGTATGGAAGTCAACATGTAGACATCTCTCCTGTCTGAAAACTTCACAGCTAGAAGCTCCTCACAACGCAATGCACTGCACTGTCCCCGAGCAAGTTTTTGACAAACAAGTTCTTTTGGGAAACTTTTACGGTTTGAGCGGATTGTGCCACAAGCAACAGTGTCCACTTTGGCCAATTCCCTGAACAACCGCACACCAGTGTAGAAGTTATCGACATACAAATGATGGCCTTTGTTAAAAAATCCACGACCAAGTTCCCACACAATTTTCTCAGTCACTCCAAAAGTCGACGGACAACCAGGGGGGTTAATCCTGGATTCCTTACCAGTGTACACCCTGAAATTAGAGACATATCCAGTCAGACTGTCACACAGCATATAAAGCTTAATTCCATAGCATGCCCTCTTACAGGGAATTTATTGCCGAAATACCAAGCAGCCCTTGAACAACAGCAAAGACTCATCCACTGCAATTTCTTTCCCAGGATAAAAGATCTCAGGAAATCGATCAACGAAATGATCAATGACAGGCCAAATCTTGAAAAGACGGTCACAATCAGGGTGATCTCGTGCCAAAGCAGAACTATTGTCAACAAAATGCATCATCCGAAGCAGAAGCAAATACCTATCACGACTCATGACTGCCGGAAATATAGCTGTTGCCATCAAGGGACTAGTAGACCAATATGAAGCCATTGATGGTTTCCTAAGCAAGCCCATGAAAAAAGTTAAACCCAAAAACTTTTTAATCTCCAAATTTGTGGGAGTCCACCGGGTAGCTCTAGCGTGGGGCTTAAGGCTGGCACTGTTCACCCTCAAAAAAAATTCAGCATACAAATTAGTATGCTCTACAATCTCTGCCAAAAACACATCATCTATAAACAACTTGAAAAAATCAATAGGCAAAAAGTTTTCAGTGTTCAACCTACACCCTGGAACACCAGTAAATTCAGGCAATGCCGGCTGCACCATGCCTGGTGCAACCCAGAGATCAGAACTTTCAACGTCAAGTCTTGCAGCCGCAGGCTGCCGCCCAGCTGCCTCTGTCACACTACACCAACTGGAAGTCTAGCAGCCCCAGGCTGCAGCCCAGATATCTCTTGCCGCACTATTGGCACAGCAATGTCCTCCGCAACCACAGGCACTTCATCCACACCAAACGTAGCTTCATCAGCACTGAGAGTATCTTCATCATCAGATGAAGCCATGTGTAAAGAAAACTCACTACCTGAATCTTCACCTCCCACCTCTGGCTCAGAATCAGAGTCAGTCTCTGTACCATGGTCAGAGGAAGAATCAAGAAGCATTCCAACAACTTGCTGAGCAGTAATCCGGCAGCTAGCCATTATCCTTACAAATAAAGGAGTCTGCACAAACAACTCAACAACCCCAACACTATGCAAAGTAAGTTAAAAAATGTAAGCCTTTATCACAAATATCTATATTTAGAAAAAATATACAATTCACTTACAAGACACAACTACACTCACCAGCACCTACACTGCAAAGACACAGCAAATAGGCAACGATATCCCACTAGTAAGAAGAAAAAAAACTTACATCTACAGAAGTACACATCAAGAACAAATGCAAAACATGTTTTACAATCTGAAAAAACAGAAACCAAACATACTCGTATTATTACACACTTAACAAAAAAACAATAACATTAGAATTGAACACAAAAGGTCTCTTACCAAACACATGCAACTACACAAACAGCAGAACAACAGAACCACCAGTAACGGAACCGCACACTGCAACAATCTAAAGAGAAAAAAAAACAATACACATTAGAAGAAACAAAAACAACACACATTACAACAGGCTATGTCACAGGGTATGTCACAAATGGGGTGTCTGTCCCCATGGGGGGCAGAATAAAAATCCCCTGGAAGCAAACCTACGGAGGGCAGAGAGGCCAAATAAAGACACTAATCGGCCCCAGGAGGGGTCAGAACATACTTTTGAAAAAAATGGGCCCAAGGAAGCGACCCTTGGCCAAGGGGTTCCTTCCTATAAAAAAAAAAACCTCGAGTCTAGTGGGCTTTTCTATCCCCCCCTGGGTCTAGATTCGGCCCAAAAACCAGCTGATGGGGCAGAAAAGTCTAAAATATTCATATTGCCCCCTGGAAGCGACCCTTGCCCAAGGGGTCGCTCCTTTATAAAAAAAAAACAATCACTGGTGTCTAGTGGGCTTTTCTGCCCCCCCCCCTGGGTCCAGATTCGGCCCAAAAACCAGCTGATGGGGCAGAAAAGTCTAAAAAAAAAAAAAAAATTGTTGGCCCCTATGAAGCGACCCTTACCCAAGGTGTCGCTTCCTTTACAAATAAAATACAATCCCTGGTGTCTAGTGGGCTTTTCTGTCCCCCCTGGGTCCAGATTAGGCCCAAAAACCGGCCGATCTGCCCCCAGGGGGGGCAGAAAAGTCTCAAAAAAATTGTGGGCCCCTAGGAAGCGACCCTTACCCAAGGTGTTGCTTCCTTTATAAATAAAATACAATCCCTGGTGTCTAGTGGGCTTTTCTGCCCCCCCCTGGGTCCAGATTCGGCCCAAAAAACGGCCGATCTCTAAAAACAATTGAGGGCCCCTAGGAAGCGACCCTTACCCGAGGGGTCGCTTCCTTTTTAACTAAAATACAATCCCTGGTGATCCCCCCCTCCCCCCCCCCCCCCGGCCGGGTGCAGATCGGCCAAAAAAAATAAAGAAACAATCCCTGGTGTCTAGTGGGGGCATTTCTGGTGGAGGATCGCGACGCTGTGTGCGATCCTGAACCAGAAATGCTCTGCATTGGGACATCAGGGGAGAGGAAACACTGTTTCCGACGCCTCAAGGCACCAAGAAACGGCCCCCCGCCCCACCGGAGTACCAAAAACCTACCTGGTAGCTGGACGCGCTGGAAACAGATGGCTTCCAGCGCATCCAGCGCTTCCTGATGACGTCGGCGCGCGCTGTGCGCGCTGACGTCGCCAGGAAGCGTGGGGGGCCAGGGGGTGGCAGCGGAAAGTCTTCCGCTGCCACCCCCAGCTGAAATCCACACGATCGATGGCCCAGGGGGGAGCGCCAGCGCTCCCCCCGAGGGCTGTGCTGATGACGGAGCGGTTCTGTCATCAGCGTCGGTTGGGCTGTGCAGTTTAACCCCGTCGAAGGGGTTAAACTGGTAATGCGGGCGGAGCGTAGATGACGCTGGCAACCTGTGCAAGTTGCTGCTCTCTCGTCTGTGAAAGTGCATCACTAAACAAAACGCAGCACTCTCGACAATCCACAGCAGGACGGATACATGACGGAGATACGGGTCGCTGTTCAGGACATTAGTCGGTCATTTCTCACTCACTTGATGGCATAGGTAAATAACTCGAAGGAACGAGATTACAATGGGGCCATACTTTGACCACGACGTGAACCTGTGAGACCCAGGGGACTGGAATGGCTGAAGAGCCGTCCCTCAAAGCCTGCTTTTGATCTCGGCAATACGAGAGTTAAGTGTATTTTGACAGATTGCTTTTGAGCGCCAGCAGGATCGCCTTTATCATGTCTCTGATCACTCTAAACGACAATGAATCCAGTGTGCGCCATTCATCCTTCTCACACACTCAATAGGGTGGTCATGCCATGGCCGAAGACATTATAATTGGGTGTCATGTTCCAAGTAAAAGCTTTATGATCTCAAATGAAGTTTGCTACATGCAGCTATTTAAACAAGCGCATCCCGAAATCGCGCCGGAGCTTATCTTTATGGGGCCATGTGTTTGAAACACATGGGCCCATAAAGATAAGATTCCTTTTGCGACGGAGTAAGTCAAGTGACGAGAAACAAAAGGGAGAGAAAGGGTGTCAGTCGGGAGGAAACTCCTGGTCCCCTTAAGCAGTATTAAACAACAAATGGAGGAGTATCCCCTAGAGGCTATATAGTGCCTCTCTTCAGAGAATGTCGAGGTGCACACAGTGCCACACAACCAGGGATGGAGTTTGTCCTTAAGAAGACCCCTCACTCACCAACCTGGTTGGTGACCTGCTTCATCATCGGGGTCCCACCCGGACAGTCGAGTGCCATCCGGGTGTGCTGCGACACCTGACTACAGTGGAGCGGGTTTTTGATTTATTTTATATGTGCAGGATTATGAGTGAATGTTTAAAAGTTGTCCAATACTACTCACTCGTCGAATTTATTCTGGAGTGATTGGGCAACGGATAAAACGCGACGCCTGCAGACTCAGAACCAGGGGCCACCCCAACGGCGATCAGCCGAGGGTAAGCTTTTCCGACCCCCAAAGACACCCCTGCACCCGGCACCCCGCGGCCCCCTGTGCCTCCTTTTGGGGTACCTACCTGTGCTCCAACATCCCAACTTACCTCTCGAAGCGCTGATCGCCCCTGGAGAGTCACCGTCCCCGAGCCTGCAGCCTTTGTTCCTTTTTTAAGATCCTCATTGGATAACATTGAGCACCCGACTGCTCAAAAGCACCCTGCACCCAGCCGCCCGAGTACGGCTGGATGTGACCTCTCTGTCCTATCTTACTTCCCCCCTTGCCCTGAGCAAGTGACCAGGAGCCCAGCTCCCAGAACCGCGTGGCCTGCTAGCCAGCCGCCACCAACTGACATTGGATAACATTGGGCCTTCCTTCCTCTGCACCCGGCCGCCCCTGTGCCGCTGGGACTGAACTAACTGTACTCACCTGACCCTGGGGAACCCCTGATTCTACGCCCATAACCCTAACTTCACCAACCAAGTACTCACCTGGAAACCGGTAATTCACTTACCTGCCATTGGATAACATTGACCCATTTTGACTCGAAAATTTTCTAAGTGTGAAGTTTTGAAAACTGAAAATATTCCTATAAAATCAGCCAAAGTTCGAATTCCAAAGTACTCACCTGTGATCAGGGGAGAAGCCAGTACTGTACCTTTCAGCCTAGTACTGAACCGCAAAAGTAATCCCTAGCGGGTTTACTAGTAATCTGTATTTTCTCCATAGTTATCCATTGTCTGCTTTTCTATGAAATTTCTTCTAAGTGTCTGCTTTTGAAAACTGCAAATATTCTTTAAAAATCGTACGAAATACTGAAACGCAATTACCTACCTGTTTTGAGTTAAGCTCCCAGTGCTGGCCCTAGGAGACTAGTGCTGGGCTACAAAAGTAACGCGATCGTACTTTACCTGTAACCTGAATTTCCTCCCATTGGATAACATTGTCAGAATCACCTTGAAAAGTTTCTAAGTGTGAACTTTTAAAAGCGCTTTATATGCAGGAATATTCATCACAGTAACTAAAACATTTTTGCTGATCTGGTTTCAGCTTAGACCCCAGGACTGAATCTAAGATCTAGTCCTCGAACTACCAAAGTAATCCACAAAGTAATCAACTGTACTTTCCTATGAAAAACCCATTGAGCTCAATGCTAGAGTGTGTTTCAGAACTGTTGCTTATTATCTATCCTGTAATTATTGTGTGTACAAACTTATTGCTCCTCTGCAAAGTATTTACATGAGAGTACTCGTACCTCGAAAAGTATATTCTATAACTGTTGGTTCTAAAAATAAAACAACAATATCTGAGGATATAACAACAATTGGCCTGGAGTTCAGTTCTTGAGTGTGTGAAACCTTTTGCTGACTGAGTGTGTACAACAAATGCTTTACACTGTCCTCTGGTACTGCCTTACTGCTCGACCAAGCTACCACTTTGGAGAGTAAGGTCAGTTCTGACTTTAGCCTCTGTTATACATCTGGGGTTGGTGGACTCTATACACACTGTACTTCCTTCTAGTCTAGTATATATAGAGCCACTTTCTCACAACCTCTCTGTGGCATGTGATACTATTGACCATAGTCTGTTCTTTTCCTCTCCCCACAATAAAGACATTGCTGGCACTGTTTTCTATTTGTTCTCTATTCTTCTCTGTCAGACCACTCCGAGTGTCAACTAGGGCTCTTACTCTTCTGCTTCTTCTTAGTTCCGTGTGCCATTTCGCATAGATCCCTCATTGTATTTCGTCAACAGTTTCAGGAACGCAGATCATTCCATCTCCAATGACATCCTCCAACTTTGCCTCTCAAAAATATGGAAATTAATGAGCCAGAGTTGGCTCAAGTTTAACATTGAGAAAACTGGTGTCCTTGTGGCTACAGGCTCCTCCGATAGCTAATATCTGTTTTTGCAGCTCTCATCTGCTCCCAAATAGACTACTGCAAAAGCATCTACATGGACTTGCCTAACACTCAGTTGAACCAACTCTAACTACCCCGCCCATCTTGTCACCTTGGCCCCTCAGTTCAGTATGCTTCCCCTTCCTCTTTCACCTACATTGGCTTCCCATCCATGACAGAATCTCTTTCACAACCATATGCACCATTCTCTTTCTTACTCTGCCCCCACCTTCATCCAAAACTCACCACGCGTATGCCTAAAAGAGCACCTCATTACGCGAGTCAGATTCTTCTCTGCATCACCTTCTTCTGCGCAGCCAAATCTGGGGTATTAGGAAAAGGGCATTCTCTCTACGTTATAGCCCTCTCTCATATGAGATTCCTCGTGAGATTCATACCCTTTCTTCTCACTTCAAGTTCCAGCAGTTGCTCAAAACCTGGCTCATTAATCAATATTTTTAAAACTTTCCTCCTCTGCGGTTCTCCACGCTAGTCCTCAGTTCCAAGAGACCTCTCCATAGATACTGTGCTCTACAAGTGCTTGTTAACTTAACTACCTGGTGAGCCACTGCCCATGATTAAGAAATAACAAAACACACTATTTAGGCTCCAATTATGAGTCTCTGCATTTAGATGCACTAATATCATGTGGCCAAAAATAAAGTTTCTGGATAGTATCCTTATACCTAAATCCAACTACTAAGGGTTAATGCCCACAGAATGGGGAATAAGCAGACAAGGCCTTTTTTCAAGTAAAAATATGCACAGTAGTCCCAATTCCATGTGGGTTACCACTCACATTTACCACCTTCTTAGAACAGGTGGTAAGTTGGCTCAGTGAGGCCAGTGGAGGGTTACAGTGGAGGCTATGCGCCGACAAGGGGAGGCGTTCTGTGCACTCCAGTTCCATAGCAAGGGATATGGGGCCTGGGACCAAGGCTGGACTGCACCTGCAGCCCAATACTTCTGCAACTTTACCAGACAGATTTTCCAGCTGTAAAATCAGACATTGTGTTCCTGTGTACAGGAGATTTGAGTGCTAGATTCAAGGCCATTTGTAACCAAGCCTAGGTTCCAAATCCTGTTTATGCTTTTTTTTATTTTAAATATAAAGGCATTTAGAAATAACAAACTTTAAACACTTTACTTTTTTTATTTTTTTACTGACAATACAGTTCCTTAAATGATTTGTATCCCTGTGTGCCATTAACTCAGTTTGCCTAAGGTTGATGTTTTATTGCAACCCCCTTCTGGTTTATGGTCACTCTCTTTCTGAATAAGGCCCATTCACTTTAGGTGTTGATATTCCTCTTGCAACACCTTTAAACATAAATGTGTTCCTAAAGATGACCAGGGTGGGATACCTTCTGTGCTTCGGCACTTCAATAGCACTGCGCATGTAAATACATTCTCGGCCCTGTCCTCTTTCAGTTTTGTAAGCAGCAGCCTATTGCTGCTGTTAGCTCAAGGTAATGTTACCAAGGGAGGGTTTTACCCAAAAAGTAATTGGAACCTGGGTGCTAGGCAGTACAAATATAAAGGGGTCCCAGAGAAAGAACGTAACATAAAAGTACGCAAATTATTTGATCAAATCAATATAGAAAGTTAGAATTCATCATATTTATATTTAATAAACCCAACATTGTCCGTACATCACAATGTGCTGTTCAATTCAATTTGAGCAATGTAAAAACATTAAAGCCCCGAACAGAGAAGAAAAGGGAAGGAGTGTGAAATGTGAAATGAAAAAGGTAAAGTGACTTGAAGAAAAAGAATTATATATTCAAATACAATACAATCATTATCATTTATAAAAGGCTGTAACTTATTCAAGCCAATACAATGAAACGAATAAGACAATCATTCTACGGTCACAATCATGAGTAATCTAATCTTGGATAGTGCCGGATGATGGGGTAAGTAGAGCCGTCGACGTTTCGACCCCTACATGGAAGGTTGACTTGAGCCCTTACAACGGGGTCTTCATCAGAACGAAAGAGCTTATGCGGCAAGGCAATTCTAAAGAATAAAAATATATATTTCAATAAATTCCGAATCATAAATTAATTATCAGATTTAAATAGTTATTAAAGGAGGAATTGTTAAGTTTACCATGGATAATCGGGCCAGCCGACATCGAATATAGGGAATCTGAAGAAACAACTTCCGTGAAGTCAGCAGTTGTTGAAGCCGACTAAAGGGGAGCAAGAGGGAATCTAATCAATACAGATAAGTAATTATTTAGTTGAAATACAGGAAACAAGAGTAAGAAATAAGTAATCACTTACATATTTCCTTTATTTTATTAGTACTGAGGTTACGTCCTTCCTAATTGGTCATCCTCAGCAACCGCTGGAAGGAGAGAAGGGGAATTAATTCCCATAACCCAAATTGAATCTAAACAGAAGTGGTCTCCTGCTCGCTGGTCAAGTACTTTACATAAATCAAGCGATTAATATCGATATGATGGCCATTAACGGTGAAGGTACGTCCGCGTTAAAGCCGGATACCTGCAAGCTTTAAGGTAAAGGAGCGAGTGTCAGTGTGTTTACGACACGCTCACCGATCAGAAAACAATTCAGACTATTATACAACAAAATAAGCCCCAGTATGGGTACTTACATAAATCAGGCAATCAGCACCGTATTAGTGAATGGCCTTTAACGGAGAAGAATACGTCCTATTTCTGTAGACTGTCACAGTGTGAATCACTGCAAACTGTAATAAAAATGGGGCAAGTATCAGTTATATGTATTTTATAGTAACGTCTGCGGTTAAAAGCGACGGGAGAGACCGGGCCTTCTCATACAATTGACTTACTTGCAAGCGTAGCCGCAGCCGCGGTCTCTCACTCCTAAGTACTTCACTGCTTCGATTCTGCGAGGCCAGCCTACTTCCGTATTTTGTTAGTTTTGTCGTCAGATCACGTGAGTGACTGACATAAAGGAAATACTACTCGGTAACTCGGACCAATTCACAAATGTGTTTGACGGTGAAACCCAATTTCTGAATTCACTCAGTTTTAAAATATTACGTTAACATTTAGCACAGATATGCGTTTACTAAATTGAGGACAGTGAAACTTTGCATATTGGCATAGTTTAAGAAGTATTATTTGAACTGATGAACTTAATATTGCCATCGCTTAGACATCACAATATTAAACAAAATCACAAAAATGTACGCATCATATGCCAGGAACAGGTACTATTTTAGTATGCATTATATCGTACCGATTGTTTGGAGACGTGCACCTCTCAAGCATGGGGGTGTAGACGTCAGATAATCTCCCAATTCATTCCTGACAGATAGAAAGCCATTACTGGGTATGATTTATAAAACATAAGTATTGTCAGGCGTGCACCTCACACACAGGAGGGTGTAAACGTCATGTCCTTAAGTTGGTGAAGTTCAAGTTACATGGAATTGTACAATATGCATGGCAAGTCTGTAAGGTATAAGAACACATCACCTGTTTGCAAATAGTTCAGTCCCCAAATTCAATGTCCTAATACTGCCATTTGGGCGTAGCTGCTATCGGTTTCATTCAAACCATTTGCAATGGAATCGAATGTGGCCATTCATTTTAATTCTCTGGTGTTAAGTACTGTAGTTAGATTACAGCCCCTTCTGCCCAAGGTTATTCTCTCTATGACTAACCATTTAAAATCCTGAGGGACATGGCCCATTCTCTGACAGTGTTCAACCAAAGGGGCACCCGGTACAGCACAGCGTATCCTGCTAGCATGCTGCAGAATCCTTTGTTTAATCTTTTGTTGGGTCTGCCCAACGTAGATTTTGTCACACGGGCACAAAAGGATGTATATAACGTTGGCAGTGTTGCAATTGGTGTACGATTTCAAAGGAAAGGTTCGATTTTGGTATGTGAACTCTTTTGTTTGTAATGTAGACAAGCAAGCAATACATGCGCCACATTTATAATGTCCAATGATCGGAGGGAGATTCCACAAGGAGGTGATGGTAGGCTGTTCCGGTGAATTAGCTTCGGACATACTTCAGGTGACACAGCGAGGCCTGGATGAAGGTTTTCTGTCAGACCTAGAATTCAAGTTTTTAAATCAACAAGATCCGAGATTGGCTGATGACATCAATCAGAAAAATCTACCATTACACTCTTTCAAGAGAGCCAAGAACATTCGAGATACAGTGGTGCACTCCTTCCTAGATTCACCGGAACAGCCTACCATCACCTCCTTGTGGAATCTCCCTCCGATCATTGGACATTATAAATGTGGCGCATGTATTGCTTGCTTGTCTACATTACAAACAAAAGAGTTCACATACCAAAATCGAACCTTTCCTTTGAAATCGTACACCAATTGCAACACTGCCAACGTTATATACATCCTTTTGTGCCCGTGTGACAAAATCTATGTTGGGCAGACCCAACAAAAGATTAAACAAAGGATTCTGCAGCATGCTAGCAGGATACGCTGTGCTGTACCGGGTGCCCCTTTGGTTGAACACTGTCAGAGAATGGGCCATGTCCCTCAGGATTTTAAATGGTTAGTCATAGAGAGAATAACCTTGGGCAGAAGGGGCGGTAATCTAACTACAGTACTTAACACCAGAGAATTAAAATGGATGGCCACATTTGATTCTATTGCAAATGGTTTGAATGAAACCGATAGCAGCTACGCCCAAATGGCAGTATTAGGACATTGAATCTGGGGACTGAACTATTTGCAAACAGGTGATGTGTTCTCATACCTTACAGACTTGCCATGCATATTGTACAATTCCATGTAACTTGAACTTCACCAACTTAAGGACATGACGTTTACACCCTCCTGTGTGTGAGGTGCACGCCTGACAATACTTACGTTTTATAAATCATACCCAGTAATGGCTTTCTATCTGTCAGGAATGAATTGGGAGATTATCTGACGTCTACACCCCCATGCTTGAGAGGTGCACGTCTCCAAACAATCGGTACGATATGATAATGCATACTAAAATAGTACCTGTTCCCGGCATATGATGCGTACATTTTTACATTTTTGTGATTTTGTTTAATATTGTGATGTCTAAGCGATGGCAATATTAAGTTCATCAGTTCAAATAATACTTCTTAAACTATGCCAATATGCAAAGTTTCACTGTCCTCAATTTAGTAAACGCATATCTGTGCTAAATGTTAACGCAATATTTTAAAACTGAGTGAATTCAGAAATTGGGTTACACCGTCAAACACATTTGTGAATTGGTCCGAGTTACCGAGTAGTATTTCCTTTCAGTCACTCACGTGATCTGACGACAAAACTAACAAAATACGGAAGTACGCTGGCCTCGCAGAATCGAAGCAGTAAAGTACTTAGGAGTGAGAGACCGTGGCTGCGGCTACGTGTGCAAGTAAGTCGATTGTATGAGAAGGCCCGGTCTCTCCCGTCGCTTTTAACCGCAGACGTTACTATAAAATACATATAACTGATACTTGCCCCATTTTTATTACAGTTTGCAGTGATTCACACTGTGACAGTCTACAGAAATAGGACGTATTCTTCTCCGTTAAAGGCCATTCACTTATACGGTGCTGATTGCTTGATTTATGTAAGTACCCATACTGGGGCTTATTTTGTTGTATACTAGTCTGAATTGTTTTCTGATCGGTGAGCGCGTCGTAAACACACTGACACTCGCTCCTTTACCTTAAAGCTTGCAGGTATCCGGCTTTAACGCGGACGTACCTTCACCGTTAATGGCCATCATATCGATATTAATCGCTTGATTTATGTAAGTACTTGACCAGCGAGCAGGAGACCACTTCTGTTTAGATTCAATTTGGGTTATGGGAATTAATTCCCCTTCTCTCCTTCCAGCGGTTGCTGAGGATGACCAATTAGGAAGGACTTAACCTCAGTACTAATAAAATAAAGGAAATATGTAAGTGATAACTTATTTCTTACTCTTGTTTCCTGTATTTCAACTAAATAATTACTTATCTGTATTGATTAGATTCCCTCTTGCTCCCCTTTAGTCGGCTTCAACAACTGCTGACTTCACGGAAGTTGTTTCTTCAGATTCCCTATATTCGGTGCCGGCTTGCCCGATTATCCATGATAAACTTAACAATTCCTCCTTTAATAACTATTTAAATCTGATAATTAATTTATGATTCGGAATTTATTGAAATATATATTTTTATTCTTTAGAATTGCCTTGCCCCATAAGCTCTTTCGTCCTGATGAAGACCCCGTTGTCAGGGCTCAAGTCAACCTTCCATGTAGGGGTCGAAACGTCGACGACTCTACTTACCCCATCATCCGGCACTATCCAAGATTAGATTACTCATGATTGTGACCGTAGAATGATTGTCTTATTCGTTTCATTGTATTGGCTTGAATAAGTTACAGCCTTTTATAAATGATAATGATTGTATTGTATTTGAATATATAATTCTTTTTCTTCAAGTCACTTTACCTTTTT
The DNA here is from genome assembly GCF_964261635.1 of Lissotriton helveticus. Lineage (NCBI taxonomy): Eukaryota > Metazoa > Chordata > Amphibia > Caudata > Salamandridae > Lissotriton > Lissotriton helveticus. The sequence goes on from NC_136061.1 coordinate 402,516,920, forward strand.
CATTTCACATTTCACACTCCTTCCCTTTTCTTCTCTGTTCGGGGCTTTAATGTTTTTACATTGCTCAAATTGAATTGAACAGCACATTGTGATGCAAGGACAATGTTGGCTTTATTAAATATAAATATGATGAATTCTAACTTTCTATATTGATTTTATCAAATAATTTGCGTACTTTTATGTTACGTTCTTTCTCTGGGACCCCTTTATATTTGTACTGCTGTTAGCTCAAGGGCCATATGGGCCTACAATCATTACCCCTGGTCTAATAGATACCCTCACTTACTTGTCTATTTGCACAGTCAGCCATACACAGTCATTGTCAACCCTTCATAAAAGCCCTAGATATAGTAAAGACCAAGAAATCTTGCTATATTAAATTGACCTGAACTTTACCTGAACAGCGGCAGGCAACTAATCCCTCTAGGGTACAAGCAAATAAGCTTGTACCCCTGACTCAAAATACACTGCCACCAATGTCAATCTACTCTTTCCCTGGGTAGTGAGGGCAGTAGCTACTCTCTCAGAAAGGGATATGCTTTTGGTGTGACCCTGAATTGACATCAGGGTACAGTTCTGATGTCTCAAGTCAGTTTTAACTGAAGAACTCCAATAGGTTTGCAGGATTGTTGAGATCGCTGACAGAAAGCACACAGGACATATAGAATTTTTGTAAGAGTCAGACAGCACAATTTCCTGAAGCCTTGGAAATTACTTATTGAAGAATGTAGGGGTTCAAGGTCATCTGGCAAAGAGTTTGGCAGACTCTTTGGGTGTGGATGAAGGACTGGCACTTTCAGACTTTTTCAGCATTGCTATATGAACATCTTATGCAACCTTAGTGAGGCATCACAGACTGGACATGGGACATCAGGAGAGTCAGCTTTTGGGGAATAAATCATAGTTTGTCAATTATATCTTAAGGTTGGCATAGGAATGCTGAGTTTTTGTAGTGTTAGTATGTCTCACTGTATTCATTCATTCATTCAAAGATGTACAATGACGAAGGACAATAAGAGGCTAGATGACTTAACAGCATTAGGTCAGACCTCCTGTGTATGACTTGGATAAGCAGTGCTGCTCTTAAGGTACTTTGAGGGGGAGATGTTAACGGTTATGTTAGAACACTGCTTAGGGAGCCTGATGACTCTCTACCTCCACCAGCTACTACAACAGCATTGATTCCGATATTAGAGCTACATGATCTTATTGATGTCATGAGGGCACAAACACCTGACTACTCCAGATTTTTCCATTCAACAGCTAATGACATGTCATCAAGACTTGACTCCTGTTTAGGCACTGAAGACATCAGAACCTGGACTTCGGATATCACACACCTTATCGGATCACGCTTCAGTAAAAATACAGATTGATCTCCTTTGCTGTGTGAAGCATACTAGATATTGGCACTATTCATCCACTGCTAGAAGTGGTGTACAAGGAGGAACGTAGGGGGTGCATAGTAGACTAATTTATACAATGGTTCTGTGTCTGCCCCCTAGGTATTTTGGGAGACATTCAGGGGGAGTATGAATGGCTAAACAAATTAACAATGCAGTGATATGCATACCGACCTCCCAAGCTTGGAGGTTAGACTGCAGAATTTGAAGACACATCATTGGGAGATATACCAAAGATAGAATGATCTACAGGAGGGCTGGCCTTTAGCACTAATTATACTCAGCAACAATTTAATTTCAGATCTCTACTCTTTTCACACCTCAATAGCAAATGTGGAAAAATCTAAACTATTTTGATAAGATTGCACTGGCTTAAGAAATGATCCCCAGGACCAGCTTCTGCCCCCAGTTTAAATGCAGGACTTCCACTCCAGAATCAGAGCTGTGTGGAGAGGCTGATCTTGAGGTAGTGCTGACTTCTCTGTTGAATTCTAAAAAAAAATATTTGTGGCGATCTCATACCATGCCTAAGAATGTATGAGGACGGTAGACAAAAAGGTGATCCCCCGCCCTCGCTGTGCGAATTTATTTAGTTTTTCTATGAAAACTGGACAAAATCCTGTGTAAATGTGAATCAAGCTCTACTGGCAGCCGTTGTAGCCTATAGACTTCTCACATTCTTGCTACTGCTTTCCTGTTCCAAGATGTGAAAACTAGACACAAAGAGAAGCTGCTATTCTTCCAAAAAAAAGAGCCTTCAAGTTGGCTGTGGCTTCCCGACGACCAGCAGAGGACAGTAAAGGCTGGAGCCGTCCACCAGGTTGTACATCATTTAGACTTCCATGGTACTCTGTACACTAATGAAGAGCAAACATGTTAACTGGAACTGAACCACTGTATAGAAGACGAGGTGGAGAAAGATAAATTAATCTGCCCAACACCTGGGACCTGTACCTATGAAGTTCTGGGACATCTTGCACCACACATACATAAGCTAGAGGTGGGAATGGTGGTTCTGAAACCATAAACATCTACCTTCTAGCCCTTATGGTTCCAAAAATCCCACGTTTTATTATCGCGGTCAACCCTATCCTCAAGTCAAATTCCCATTGGGAACTGATGAAACCTAGGAGTCCAGTGGGTGTCTCCACCATTAAACAAGCATTTAAAATGCAATAGGTCTCGCAGCATTAAGGTTTGAGTTATTGGCATTGTGTATGACAATGCGTTGCATAAATATTTTAGCAAACTTTGAATTGGTGAGCAGTGAGAGTGTGTGCAAGAGTATGCTGTTCTTGAAAGCAGTGTGGTAGAGAGTGCAGGAATTTGGATGACCTGAGCAATGTGGATGATGCACCTCACGCACGGGGCTGACGCAGTTATTATTCACACAGCTCTGATGATGCACCTCAGGCACGGGCTCACAGCTGTTATTATTCACACAGCTTTGATGATGCACCTCATGCACGGGCTCACAGCTGTTATTATTCACACAGCTCTGATGATGCACCTCACGCACGGGGCTGACGCAGTTATTATTCACACAGCTCTGATGATGCACCTCAGGCACGGGTTGACAGCTGTTATTATTCACACAGCTCTGATGATGCACCTCAGGCACGGGGCTGACGGAGTTATTATTCACACAGCTTTGATGATGCACCTCACGCATGGGCTCACAGCTGTTATTCACACAGCTCTGATGGTGCACCTCACGCACGGGGCTGACGCTGCTATTATTCACACAGCTCTGATGATGCACCACGCACGGGGCTGACGCTGTTATTATTCACACAGCTCTGATGATGTACCTCAGGCACGGGCTGACAGCTGTTATTATCATACAGCTCTGATGATGCACCTCAGGCACGGGCTGACGCAGTAATTATTCACACAGCTCTGATGATGCAGCTCGTTCCCACCAGGAGGATGGGTTTCACCCACCCCCCACTGAACTAATCGTGGATGCTAAATAGTACAGATAGAAGTTAGCCATCCCTAGGCCCCCTTCATACAAATCATGCTGACAGATGTATAAGGCTTAACAGGTTCTAAAAACATGCCACAAAAGGGAAATGGCCATGGAATAGCAAAATGATTAAACCACTGTAAGCATCAGATACACAAGTTGAAGGAGAGCAATAAAATGCCTCACTGGAGAGGAAAAGGGTGGGTGCCTAGTGTGCAATGGTTACTGAACATTATATCTGTGTTACATACAAACTGCACAACCCTTCTTCCAGCCAATCGAGTCTCCAAAAATGTACGTAAAGTACACAACTTTAGAGGTTTTTTCAAAGCAGTTTAGAAACATCTGCTCTAAAATTGGGAAACACCCACTACATCGATGTAAATACATCGCGGTGCTATCGCACCGCGACGTTTACATCGCTTGGTCGTTCACATCGCAGCCTATTAGTCCGCATGGTACATCGGCATTAACATCGCATGCAATTACAATGCATGCGATGTTAGAATGCCATTACATCGCAAACGAAAATGGGCTAAATGGGCTTGAGACGTGCTGAGACTAGTAAAAACGGACGAATGGTGCAACTTTAAAAATGATGCAAGTTGTTATTATTTTAACAGAAACGAGCGAATGATAACAGTGTGGCCATGCAAAGGCTTTCGAAGCACTGTTTATGCCCCAGCACTCCTGCCAGAAAATAGAGAAGGCCACAAAAAACGAGGGAAACAGAGGAGGAGAAGCGCGCATTGACTGGAATAAGACGCACTCCCACTGAGCCCAGCGCGCCCAGTTAAAGTCACTGCCTGGGGCAGCAGGCACTTGTATAATTCGCAGGATAGATAGGATAGTTGGGAAATAAATGCGCTGGAAAAAAACTATTATTGCCTCTTGACGTCTCTGCCCGACCTTGGCTGGTTTTACCTTCCAAATCCATGTTTCAGAAGTTGGAATGTGGACTAACTTGCAATTAAATTGCATGCAGTGTAAAACACGCCGGTAATTCCATGTATTCTTTCCAGCTCCTTTACATGCACAGATTCTGCCGCGTAGTTTCTGGGGTGGGGGATAAGGGCACCAAGAGACCAATCGTTATTTGCTCCCAGCTCGGACCGAGCCAGTGATTCTTTTCTTGCAGCCTGCAGGCACTGCCCCCTAGGAACAGATTTCTGGCACTTCGCTACACAATTGGCAGGCGTAACCATCTTACAAACCTATTTTTAGTTTCTCTGCCACTAAAATATACGCCCAGTAAAATAGTCAGATCACAACACCCCTCCCCTCAACGAAAGACCATAGCCCTCAACAACTTTGAGGAAATCTGACCCTCACAGCGCCTGATATTAAGCATGTTTCTGGCACTGAACCAAGTGTTGCCAGAGTGGAGGCATGATTCACCGAGGCCATTGATTCTCTCATATCACTCAGTCCTGGCTCTGATAAGCGGTTCAACAGAGAACTGTCTTCCATGAAACGAGAAACAGGGTTTGGGAAATGCGTAGGTGCAAGAAAACTAACCAGGCAAGGTACTTTAGCTCCAACACACCAGCCTTCGGAATGGGCCGCGTTGAACTACAAACGTTACGTTGGTTACGTCATTTTGTAGTTCAAAGCGGCCCGCCTCTCATCGTCCGCAAATGAAAAAGAGAAGCAGTGCTGGTGACGCGGGGCTCCCATGCCCGAGGGGGAGCCCCGCGGAGGCTGCAAGACTTTAGAATGACGGTAAGTGGGGCCTGGGGGGGGCGCTTGTATGTATGCGGTGGCTTTGGGGGGTGAGGGGGGCCTTGTATGTATGCGGCGGCGGCGGCCGGGGGAGGCTCTATGTATGCGGCGGCGGCCGGGGGAGGGGGGGGGGCACTTCTATGTATGCGGCGGCGGCCGGGGGAGGGGGGGGGCTCTTCTATGTATGCGGCGGCGGCGTGGGGGGGGGTTGAGCGCTTCGATGTATGCGGGGGGTGGGGTGGGGCTCTGTATGTGTAGGTGCGCTCCTGTGTGTGTGCGGCGGGGGGTGCCGGTGAGTGCGGGGAAGTAGGGGGGGTGCGCGCGCGTGTGTGCCTTCCTGCATGTGTGTGTTCAGGGGACGTGCACGGCGCCGTGCTGGGCGTGCGCGCCCACGAGGTCAAATCTCGGCCAGAAAAAGCTTGTGACAGTCTGCTGGCCACATTCCCCCAAAAGTAACTACATACGTTGTCTCGCATAGACAGCAAAAGCTTCGCTTTTGCTTTCGTCTAGCGAGACCTAAAAACCATGGGCAAAATCCCTGCGATATAGGCTGTTACATTCTGAGGTTTGCAGGGGATTAAGTAGATTACATTTAAAAAACTTTAGATCTCAAAAAGACTTTGAGAATCTAGTTAGCATCCCCAATTAGATCCTGGACTGTAGGAGACTGTGTTTCTGCGTGCAACCAGTTACCATGGGTCGTCGTCTGTAGCTGGCTAATAAACTTTGAACGTATTTCTCAGTTGCCAATAGTATTGTTCACTGGAGCCTGGGGTGGAACCCTGTTCCAGTATACAATGCTAGGTGGGTTTTGTGCTGGACATTGGGATTAAATGTTTGTGGAAACTCAAATCCACAGTGAACCTGGAGCCAGAGACCTTCAAAGATAGAGGAGCAAACTTATCATATCTAAGTGGCTCAATTGTTTTTCGGTCTAGCACTTTTGTGTCCAGATGTAAGCCTAGCTGATGAGTCGTAAAGTTCCCAAATCGGCCTACATTCAGAATAACAGTGCCAGCATTATAGAATATCTAGCATGTAGAGGTTCTAAACTCATTTGGAATCATATCTCTGCCTCCGACGGTGCTGCTGGAAGAGTCGGTTTTTGTGTGCCGTAGATCTAACTGTTCTATTTATCTGTTTTTCATAGATCGTATAGAACAGACCAGACATATATGTTAATACAGTGCCAGACAGTATATACGTTTCTAGCTCTCTCTACCTACTAGAGTAAGCCTTGACTGAGTGCTGTTGTTTGTTGAGTGTGTCCAATTGTTTACTCTCTCTCTTTCAACTGTTAATGTAAAAGTAGTAAGGTCTGGAGACATCGGGGGTAAAATCTCTTTCAACTGTTAATGTAAAAGTAGTAAGGTCTGGAGACATCGGGGGTAAAAAAAAACCAGGACCCAAAAAGGATGCTTCCCAGTAATCACTGACTGCCTCTATGTTTCAGGTATTGCCAAATAGTACTCCTATTACTTTGATTCTCCTTTCATCACCTCATCCCTTATAGATATTAAAAGTCCTAAGGGTGACTTTTAAGAGCTTTCTCTCTCAGTTCTTGTCACCTAACTTCTTTATTCACACCAATGGACTCAAGACCCTACATATTTACTTGTAGATACTCTATTATTATTTCGTTCATTCTGTGGTAGAGTCTTTTATTGTTGTCTGCCATCATCCATAGTCAACAAGAGCGGCTTCCACCTCTCATACCTGGCAGAGGAGCGACTGGTGATTAGTGTCAGTGAATGAATAGTTCAGAGTTGTAGGCCTTGGCCATCCCCATAAAAGTCCGATGAGTCCATTGTAACTTTGGTATTTGTTTCTCTTTAGTGTACACATTTGCACATGTTTCATGTGCATGTGCTGAGATGAAAGCTTTCAGGGGTACTGGTTTCCATTTGGGGCACATTATGTGTGTCTGTTCAAGATGGTGATTTCCTTGCAGGTAGCCAAGTGGACAGGACAACTTCAGATCCTTTGTTCCTTGACCACGAATACAGCTGTGTACGACCACCATCCCTTCCTTAAAAAAACTGTCTCCTCTCTACTCAACTGAAATCCACTCTTACTATTTCGCTCTGTTGTGATGGCCATCATCTTGCAGCCAATGACGCAGCAGGGGGGAAAAAAAGCTGTGCCTGCCCTGCAAATGTTTCTGGCATTGTCATTTATTTGGTCTAAAGTGAACTTAACAATCAACAAGTATATTGGAGCACTAAACATTCCTTCATGTATCGTTGTCAGTATAGCCAAGGTCTGCTGACAGGGTCACTGAAAGGGTATCCCCTAAATGAGTCAGGGTAGGTACTTCACACCCACTGCAAGTATGAGGAGACTGGTGGTGGAGGTACAGTGATTTTAGTCTGTATCATAGGCTATGTTATCTGTAGGACTACAGCTAGACTACCTACTGGCACTCTCTTAAAATATTCCCTTGTGTCAGTTGATTATATTAATGTGTGGGAGGTGCGTCATACGTGTGGGTGTTTCACAGTAACACTAGGAAATGGTGATATTAACTGGGATACAGGGTGAGCATGACTTTATGCTCTTTCCCTGTGTTTGAGGCTCTCTGCAGCTAGTTATAACTGGCAGGTGGGGGACGTTGTATCCCCTTCACTTTGCTCAGAGCAGTGTTGCTCCTGCTTTGAGGAGATTCACATTGCCCCCTCTTCTTGTTTTGCTTGCTGTCCTCTATTAATGGTGGTGGTCTGCTGGTCTGACTGACCTTAGAGCATCTGCTCTGGAAGCTCATGAAACAAGAGGCCAAAGATGTACACCCACTTCTCCATGATTAATTAAAGTGCTGAAATGTTGAAAAATGATACACTTTGGTTGGCTCATGCTTTTTACCTGTGTTCTAAGAGTGGAATAAATATTGGACTTCTGGACCCAGTATTTTGTAGAGCCTTTAGACATCCGCCTGACTTTGCACACCACATGGATCACCTTTCTCCTATTCAAGTGGGAGACAAAGCCTGGACTATTTGAAGACTTCCTGCTGTAATCGCTGGAAAGAGCAGGTGCTGAACTATCCCATAAAAGAGGAGCTGGAAATCCTCTTTAAAGTTTTCCTTGATACTAGGATCAGAGTCCAAAGGTGTGGAGAATCTGCATGGAGGATGCTTAAAAGACCAAAATCACTAGTTACCACAGTAGAACCTGCTTACAGAAGCTAAACAAAATAGCTAGTCTCAGACGAGCATTACCTGGGTATAGTTAAAGCTGCTGGGGAGCTCATCCTTATTGCAGACCTAACCCATGATTACCACTAACTTGGACATTGATACATTGATTGAGACCCTGATAGAACCTTACACTGCACTACTGGCTACCTTCCATCTGACCATCGTTGATTGAGTGGTGAGCTTTTGGTAAATAGTGTTTTCCAACTTTATATGACTAGAAACTCAGCTGCTGGGGTTTCAGACCACAGAATTGGACAGTCTTTCACCCAGTGCCAAATCATTAAACTAGCAGCCAGATCTATCACAAAGTTGGTACATTCTGTCATTTCTGTCTGATACCCGAGTACCATGACTACAATGTAGAAACATTCTTAGAGACATCATAGTAGAAAGAGACATCATAGTAGAAAGCCCGAATAGTCTTGTTGTTAAGCAAGTCCAGTAGAGTGCGGCCTCACAGAATAACATTGACTACAGTGCCCATACTTTTTAAGTAATCCATCATCTGTGACATAAACTCTATAAACATGTTATAGGTTGTATTTTGGCTTAAGACCCCTGGGTCACCACGGGCTGTAGTGCAGTATCGCCAAGTAGAACATGTCCACCACTGATCCACTATTTACCTGCCGTCCCTGTGACAAGAACAATTATAAGCAGCCATTAAGAAAGACTGGCAGGGTATTGTTAGGGATTAATCTTGGGCAAAAGTAGTGACTCTACCTGGTCTACATGAGAGCATAAGTTTCTAACCTCCTGTAAAAAGCCTTAACTGCTTCACTTCGCTTTCACTGGAATATCACATGCCCAAAGGAAGTAACTCAGTTATCCAGTTGGAGCTCACCAGTACATTATCCGTGCAGCACTTTAACTGACAATATGCACCATAAATGATGCCTAGATAACCACTGATTGCCCCTGGAACAGGCCTCATATGCCTTACTCAACTCCCTTTTTTGTTGACATCTTAGCCTCAATACTCAAATGTGGGTTGTATCATTTTAAGTTCCTTATGAGGGGGAGGATAGGGGAAGAAGAAAAAGAAACATTGAAGTGGGAAATAACGTTTTTGGGGACGCTTCTCTACATCTCTACTGTTCGATCATGTGACCACAGATTAACAAAAAGAGTAAATGTTTTTTTACTGTCTTCTGCTCCTGGCTACAGGTACAAGTCGTTGTGTCCAGAAACGTGGCCACACTGGGACGGACGGGCACTCGATGGAGTGGCAGTGTTAGTGAAGCACTTAGGCTACAAACCTGAGGAGTTCAAAATGGGCAGGTAAGGTACCGGCAGTAAATGTAAACTGATTGCCTTGCAAGGATGTAAACCAACAGCTGCCCTCAGTCAAATATAGCCCAGTGCGATTACTTGAGTAACAATTCATGTTTCTGAAAACACAAAATTATCGCTTTGACAAATGACTACTTTGAAAAAGTAAACCTTTCTATAATTTATCAGCTGAGGCAAATAAAGATGGAGTGTGTTCATTTAGGTCACAAAACCTCTAAATTAAACATTTCTGATATACATTTTACAGATATGTATTTTTGTAGTATTTCATTAACAGTTGTTCTGAAACTGGAGTCATAGCTTAAAATGTAATGTCGACTTCTGTGCTGCTTCTTGCTTTACTCTTCACATTCCAAGTAGCTGTAAGAAAAAATTGTTCTGTAAAGTTAATTGTGCACGATTCAGTATTGTTTACAATACCCGTGGTGCATATAGGTTCATTCTTACATTGATAGGATTTTTCACTTTGTTGTGTTTCAAACAAATAGTATGATTTCTCTGTTGTGTAGTTTTGATTCAGTGAAAAGTCCCCCAGCAAATCTGTCTTAAGCTATGCGAAGTAGAAACTATGGTACCCGGCTCATTTGAGTAGTTCTAACATCTTTTTAACTGAGCTATTTAAACTTGAGATAGCGCTATATTTAAACTTAAACTTGAGATAGAGCTATATTGAAGATGATTTTCAAATTGCTGGTCTTTGTCTACAGTGATATACAGGGCTGCAGACCAAGAAATTACCAGTGGCTGAGATTAATTCAAGCATTCCACCTATCCCCCTTTTATTTACTCCTTAGTACGATTCCATAAGTTCTAAGGGTAGGTCAGGAAGTCCGTCCTCGGCTCTCTATGCAATCGAAACCAAGCTATACCTCACTAATGAGTCCTAAACCTGCCAAAGCTGGTCTGAGGTTGCTTGTGTTCACATCTGGAAGGGACTTTACCTGGCAGTTCAGAGCTGGCCCAAACTTCCCTGTATAGAATGGCATATTGGGCAACCAAACATTGATGGACTGGAATGTGGCCCAGGTAACTTCCAGTGGCTGAGATGATGTAAGCCTTCCGCCCATAACAATTCTGTTTTTCTTAGTGCAATGCCCGAAGTGTTACGAGTATGCCCAGATATACGTTGTGTGCTCACAACACCATATAATTCAAACTATTCCTTATTGATGAGGCCTAAGTGGACTGAACCTGGTCTTGAGTTGCAAGTGCCTCAATTCTTAAAGCGATCTGGCCTGATAGACTTTTCTTATTGGAACCACACCATGGCTTATTTACATATGAGAGGTATCTGTCTAGAGTGAGATAAAGAGCAAAAACAAAAAAGGACTGCAATGCAGCCTTGAGTAATCATTAGTGGCTCACAATAATTCAGGAATGCCACCCATGACCACTTTGCTATTGTCAACGTGAGACATATTCCCATATATGGGTCCCCTGACTCACTGTGCTGTAAGAATCAAGCTATACTTCTCTGATTAGGCCTAAGTACCTCAAAAACAGTTCTGCGTTGTATTCATCTGGTCATTGTCTACAAAGGGTAAAAACAATAGACTGAAATGTGACCCAAGTAGTTACCTAGGCCAGGTCTAATGAAAACATTTCCACTCTCAACTAATTGTTTTTAGAAATTTCCTTTGAGGTACAGGAGGTCATCTTTTTTCAAAGGGGGTCAAGTTGCTATAAAATTAACCATATTTGTTGGAGTAGTCAATTTGAAATGTTGCTTTTTGAAGTAACATTTAATTTTGTGCATTGTAAAAATACTAATGAAAATGTTAGCATTAAAAGTATGGTATTGAAAAAAGTATAAACTTTAGGTAAATACTATATGTTCTGCAAAATCATACTACCTGCCTCTTTAGGATACAACCTGTCTCACCCTTATTCATGTAGACACCACACCACTGGCTCCTTATTACAACCAGAATTCTATTGAAGATGTTAGGGTTATGCTCAAAGATCTTCACAGCAAGCATCTTCACATATCTTTAATGCTTTATCCGCCTGTTAGGTGGTTGAGGTTAGTGAGTCAAAACATTCTTTTCTTTCCAGAGCAACATACTAACTGACCCTATGTGTACTAGAATATTTCTATTCTAACCGGCTCCCTTTGCTTCTTAAAGTGAGGAAAGACCTGAAGATGTCCGGTTCGGACAGGCTTTTTGACTACAACTAACAGGACTGTCTAGCACTAGGAATTATTTATCAGAACTGTTAATAGGGTACTTTTATAGCGCACGGCTACTCCGAAGAGTGTCCCGGCGCTGAAGATCATCACGGACCCATAGTGGAAAGTGGAAAAAGGAGAGAGAGCTGAGAACAGAATGGAATCAGTTATTGCGTGAACGACAGGGTCTTCAAATCCTTCCGGAATGCCAGCAGATTGGTGTTGGATCTGAGTGACAGAGGAAGAGCGTTCCATAGCCGGGGGGCGAGGTGTTTAAAGGAACGCCCCCCGCAGCGCGCCCGTCGGATCACCGGGGTGACCGTCCTGGCCTGGGTGGAGGATCGCAGAGATCTAGAAGGCAAATAGAAGCTGATTCGTTTCCGAAGATAACAGGCACCAGTACCATGAAGGGCTTTGAAGGCAATGGTAAGGGCCTTAAAAGTGATCCGCTTCTTAATGGGCAGCCAGTGAAGAGTTCTGAGAAGGTCCCTGGCCCTGGCTCTCCTAGTGAGGCAAAAGATGGCCCGGGCCGCCGAGTTTTGCACAACCTGGAGACGCGCAAGGAGAAAGTCAGGAAGGCCTAGGTACAATATGTTGGAGTAGTCCAAGCGAGAACCTATCAAGGCCTGTACCGTAATCTTTCTATGCTCGAAGGATAAGAGCGGCAGAAACTTCCTTAGCATCTTAAGGATTGCAAAACATTTGCCGGCCAGACCAGCCACCTGGGTTTTAAAAGAGAGGCTGTTGTCAATCTGGATACCTAGATTTTTAGCAGCCTGCGAATCGCTGGCAGGAGGGAACATGGCGGTAGGCCACCATTCCTTCCATCTGGGGTCCGCGTGGCAGCCGAAGAAGAGCACTTCGGACTTGTCGGAGTTGCACTTGAGGCTGTTACGACTAAACGAGTCAAATACTGCCCCAAGGCAACCCCGGATGGACGCCCCATCAAACTCGCAGCCCTTGTCGCAGGTGAACAGAAGTTGTGCGTCATCCGCGTACGACACGATCTGGGTCCCAAAATCCTCCGCCAGTGCCGCCAGAGGGTCATATAGATGTTAAAGAGCGAAGGGCTCAAAATTGAGCCCTGCGGAACTCCGACCTCCAGAGGCGGCATTGTGGCAGAGAAAGGGGTGCCCAGACCGTTTGCTGACGACTCGAGTAAAAAGACCTAAACCACCGGAACACCGTCCCCATCAGACCAATTTCCCAGAGTCTAAAAAGGAGGCGGTCATGGGGGACGGTGTCGAAAGCAGCGGAGAAGTCAAGCATAACCAACATGGCTTTGCCTCCACTGTCTAAGGTTTCCTTAACAGCCTCGGTGACCTCGAGCAAAGCTGTTTCTGTGCTCAGGTTGGAACGGAAACCGGACTGCGACTTATGGAGTATGTTGTTCGTCTCAAGAAAATGGGACAGGGTAGTATGGACATGTTTCTCGACCACTTTCGCGAGCGCTGGCAAGAGGGAGATTGGTCTATAATTGGCATGGGATTCAGGGTTCAAGTTGGTTTTCTTTAGCAGAGGCAGAATAAGAGCCTGTTTCCACGGCTGGGGGACCTCACCCGTGCTAAGAGAGAGATTAAGTATCGGGTTAATAAGATGGTTGAGAGTAGGGGCCAACTGTGCGAGGAGTTTAGCAGGACACGGGTCTAACGGGGAGCCAGATTTCAATTTGGAAAGGAGATCCAGGGAGGCCTGTAAGGTCAGAGAGGAAAAGTTCCAGAGGGCAGGACCCGCGGAGATCGGGCAGGGGCAAGGGGACCGCAGGTTAGGAGTGGTAGACGTTCCAAAGGAGGCCTGGATAGTCCGAATTTTGCTGGCAAAAAAGTCAGCAAGTTCGGAGATCCAGGATTCCAAATGCGTTAATCGGGGGGTGCACCACAGAGGGGAGATAAAGTCCTTGACTATCCTGAAAATGTATTTACAGGAACTGGAAGCATCTTCAATCCTACTGGCCAGATAGGACTTTTTGCCAGCAGTGATGTCGTGGTGATAATCTCTAACCATAGCCCTATAAGTTTCCTTCGAGCTGGCATCATAATGCTTGCGCCACTCCCTTTCGGCTTTTTTACATTGCCGTCGCTTATCGGCAAGTGCTGGCGAAAACCAAGGAGCGGATGCTTTCACTGATGGTGTCCTGGGGGACAGAGGAGGGGCTAAGTCTGCTAGTCGTTGGGTCAGCCAACACTGCAGAAGCTCAAGATCCGTTTCCAAAGTACCCGTCAGCAGGCACTGATGGGTGTCTAAAGCCTGCATCAACTTAGCAGGGGATACCCGGTGGAAAGCTCTGGAGGGGTTGCTTCACGCCATTGTCCGTTGTAGGTGCCCTTCTTTTTAAGAGGGATCTCGAAGTCCGCTAAGAAGTGGTCGGACCACAGCACAGGAGCAAGAGAGGCCAAAGCTACAGGGACAGTAGAGAATATTTGGTCCAAAATAGGACCCTTGCAATGAGTGGGCGACTGGAGGTATGGAATGAGCCCTAAGGTTGAGGTGATGTCATTGAGCTTTATGCTGTCAGGGTCTGCCACACTGTCCATGTGAATATTAAAGTCACCTAAGAGCAGGCAGTGAGTAGACCTGAGGCATAGCGTGGAAATAGCCAAGTGGAGCTCTTAAAAAAAAAAAACATTGGGCCCAGGGCTCTATAGACCAAGAGCCCTATACATGATTAATGGGGTGAAAAGGAGAGGGAAAAGGCTAGAACTTCACACCCAAAAATGTTGTCCGAGGGAAGGATGGAACAAGCAATGCGCCTGTCGATGAACAGGGCGACACCGCCTCCCTTCCCGCTAACTCTGTCCTTTTCTGGGGGGATGGCAGTGGCAATATCAGGGCCTGCACCCTCCCCCAGCCATGTCTCTGTCACACAGTGTCCGCTTTTGAGTCCGTCATTGTAAGGCATACAATAATCTGACCATCTGTCTTGTACCTTAACCCAGGCAAGTGGTTGTATGACTCCTAATGAACTGAAGACAGTGTCTTCAAATTATACTTTCCACCATTGTGTTATGTTATGTTATGTTATGTTAACAAGTTTTGTAAAGTGCGCATCTGCCCCAGCCAATGGGCGTCCCGGCGCTGGCCGTGAGAAGGCACAGACAACAAACAGACTAACAGTGGCCGAAAATCCCATCAAAGCTACACTAAAGGAAAAAGAAACGTTTTAATAGCTTTCCTAAAAGCAGACAGGCAATCAATGGCCCGGATTTGCTCAGGCAAAGAGTTCTAGAGCCTAGGGGCAAGGTGGCGGAAGGAATGTCCGCCGACACGAGAGAGCCTAATTCTTGGCACGACCGCCAGATGTTGTCCGGGCGAGCGAAGCTGGCGGGAGGGGACATAGAAAGTGAGCAAGTTGCGCAAAAGATCAGGACTAGCAGATTTCAGTATCTTAAAGGAAAGACACAAAGTCTTAAACTGAATTCGCCTTTCCACAGGAAGCCAGTGCAGCCTATGGATCGTACTGGTTGCAGAGCAAAAGTGTGGAAGACCCACCAAGGCTCTGGCAGCAGCATTTTGCACACGCTGCATCCTGAGTATTTCTGCCTTATTCGCCCCCAAGAGGAGGGAACTTGCATAGTCCAAGCGAGATAAAATAGTTGCCTGAACGATCAATTGTCGTATAGGAGGATCAAAGAACTTCAGAACGGGCCGAAGGCCACGCAGAAGGCCAAAGCAGATGGCGGCAACTTGCCTAGTGTGCTCTTGAAAAGAAAGAGATGAGTCCATCAGGACCCCAAGGTTTTTTACCACTTCCTTGGGTTTAGGGATAACACCCAAGGCAGTGGGCCACCAATCCTTATTCCAGAGACTAGTATTGTTTCCAACCAACAGAATCTCAGTTTTGGTGGCATTTAGTTGCAGGCAATTGACAGCCATCCATTCTGCTACCGCGGTCATCCCTTCTCTAAATCTAGAGGCAGACGAAGAGAATCCTTCAGCCAGGGTGATAACAAGCTGCGTGTCGTCCGCATAGGAGACCATAGTAAGGTCCCATTGCTTGGCGACCGCAGCCAATGTCTGTACATAAAGATTAAAAAGAGAAGGGCTCAGTGCCGACCCCTAAGGGACCCCTGATTGATAGGATGGACCTTAGAAAGGAAAGGGGGGCGGACACACGGAAGGATCTTTTAGTAAAAAAAGAACGAAACCATTCTAACGCAGACCCCTTCATCCCCACTTCTTCTAACCTTCGGAGTAGGATGCCATGAGAAACCGTGTCAAAGGCGGCACTGAGATCAAGCAAAAACAGAGCCGCACTTTGACCGGTATCCATGATAGACCGCAGATGTTCAGTTGTGGCCAGCAGGGCCGTTTCCGTACTATGACCCGGACGGAACCCATTCTGTGAAGAGTCCAGGATGTTATTAGAGTCCACAAACTGAGTCAGTACGTTGTTGACATGTGCTTCTGCGATTTTGGCCACCCAAGGAAGAAGGGATATGGGTCTGAAATTCTCAGGTTTGGTAGGGTCAAGCGTAACTTTCTTTAGAATGGGCGAGACCCGTGCCTGTTTCCATAAGCCCGGAACTGTTCCAGTTGAAAAAGAGGAGTTGATAATTTTGCAAAGCAGGCCCCGGAAAATGGAAAGAGATTACCTGAATTGCGTTGGCCTCAAAGGGTCAGAGGGGGAACCAGATTAAATTTTTCCGCATAGTCTAATGAACTCTTCCTCCGATAGGGTCGGGATTATTGACATAGTAGCACCAGAACTGCTGCCAGACAACAATAGGGTAGGAAGGGTGGAGATATGAGGGAAAGATTGATAGAAGGTACGGACCTTTTCCACAAAAAAGGTCGCTAGTTTGTCGCATTGGTGCGCAGACGATATAGCAGGTCCGGCAGCTTTCCTGGTCCTAAGGTCTTTAAGGATCTTAAAGATGCATTTAGCAGGATTTGGACTAGACCTAATTTCATTTGCATAGAAGGCAGCACGGGCTTTACAAATGGCTCTGTGATGTTTCATTTTGGCCAGATAACATAGCGTTTTCACTGACTCATAATCTTTCCTCCAGACCCGTTCTGCCTGTTTACATTCTTTCCTTAAAGCAATCAAGGAGTCGTCATACCAAAGGCTAGAAGAGGAAGTCCGTTCCTAGACCCATTTAGCAGGGATAAGGGTATCTAAGCCCTTTTTAATCCAGTCGCAGAACAGACCATAATCTAGGTCACTGTCATGCGAGAGTCCGAGCGGGTTGGCATCAAGGAAAGTGTGAAAATCTGCCAGCTTCAGTTTGCGCCAAGGGCGTTTAAAGACCGACTTAGGGGTCTCTGGGTTAGGAGGCTCTGCAAACGCGGAACAGACCACTCCACCAGCGAGTGATCGGTCCAGCCCATAGGTTTCGGTGTCTCCACTTTTACAGATGAAACACTCTTCTGATGGGTATCATTAGTTTTTATTTACTTGGGCTACAATAGTCAAAAAGTAGATCTAACTGTGGATCAATAAAGATTCTAAGAACACAAACATCTAAAAATTGACAGCAAGCTTTTTTTGGGTGACTAGTACGATCGTCAATGATTTGTGAATATGTTTAATTCAAAATCATTAAGGCGAGATAGTTCGTTTTTTTGCCTTTTTAAAAAGTATTTATGTTTTAATTAGTGACAGATTCTGAACATGGAAGGAGTGGAAAAGAGGGTTAGAATTCTATGGGAGAGCATGAGAGCAGACAAAGGGAAAAGGTAGCTCTGGACAAGAATTACAGAGATCATTCCAGAGAGATTTTAAAAAGGTGATTTTTTAGTACTTTGCTGAAGGCTAGGAAATATTTTGAGCACCTCGGGTAAGCTGGGAGTGAGTTTCACAGAGAAGGTGTTTCTACAGTGAAGGACTGTTTGGCGTCTTTGCAACTTCTGATTTTTTTGGCCTTCAGATTTTAGTGCGTCAGTGCATCTGATGCTTTTATTATGAAACAATTGGAGAGAGAGAGGGTAAGAGGCACTCTTATTCCCCCTGGTTAGGTATGCAAAACAAAGAAAGAGTGTCATATGCAAGATGTCTGTGTAGAACACAGAAGCAGAGACTGTAAAAAAGACTACAGAAAGATACCCTCTTGTAGACACATTGGAAACCTTCAAGGGTTTTATAGGAAGCCCTCACTCACCAACCTGGTTGGTGACATGCTTCATCATCGGGCCCACCAGGAGAAGCCGAATGCCTCCCTGGTGTGCTACAACGCCAGATTATTGCGGAGCTGGATTTATTGACAGTGATGTGAAAAGTGATGTTAAAAATGTCTAATACTGTACCAACCAAAATTATTTATTTACTGGTCAGTTTAGACATGGTTAAAAAGGTATGTGTGGAAGAACTACCACTGATTATGATGGGAGTTTCCACTTAAAGTGGGGTCAACATGTATCTGCCCTTTATAAGTGTAAGAATTACGTGGGCATTCGTCAGGACCATGTAGCGTGTACCTTGGCGGTATGGGCGCGCTAAGGCCCACCCAGACCAAAGGACGTGAAAGTAAAAAATTTGTGCTATGTGTAAAAAAGGGTGCAAAACAAAACACAAACCACAAGTTGTGGGAATTACCTCCACTCAGAGGAACCTGTATAGTTTGTGCAGTAAAAGATCCACGCCCCATGGGTCTCGGGAGGGGGGTGGAGGCGAAAATGGCACACCGCCCGCAACGCCTGGCACCCTCTTGGCACCTAGCTACTCCTGCTCCGGACCCTGGCTTTTATTGCCACCTTCTATTTTTAGCGACGCTCCAAGATATTCTGAATGTTGCATAAACATGTCCTTAAAAGTAATGTAGGATAGCTTGAAGTTGATCTTGGCTTGTATCGGAAGCCAGTGCAGGTCTTATACAAAAGGCGATATGTAGTCATACTTTCTAGTGCCTGGTAGCACCCTAGCCACAGAATAAGGATTAGCTTTCATTGGTGCTAAAGTCATAAAACGCCTGCTAGAATGGATTTATCATTATCTATCATACCAAGTCCAGTGGCCTAGATTGTGGTGCAGCAGTCATTAGAGTGCAATATGGGTTTGAATTTAGCAGAGTTAGTTGTACAAACAATTAGTGAATTAATTGAAAGACAGTAATTGATCCAAATGTGAAGTGATTTTAATTTGTCTACCAGGGCAATTTGTTGGTGCTGAGCTCAGGTATCCAAACGATGTTGAATTTTATGTTATGGAGTTTTCTAATATGGATCACCTCAGTTTTCTCAACTTCAACTTGAGGAAGTTTGACATCTAGTTGTAACGTTTTATTTTTTTTGAATGTGGATAATTTGATTTAGGTTTTATATTGATGTTAATGTCATCTGCATATTAAAGGATTGCCCCTTCTTCAAACGCCGCTCAGCAGCTTAATGGTTGCAGGAACAGGATGAACAATGTGGGTGCAAGAATAAACCCATTAGGGATCCTGACTGACATTGGCATAGGATCGGATGAGGTGTTTGCTAATCTGACCAACTGCTCAAGTTTTTTTTCTTTCATGAAAAAGATACTGGTCTTTACACCAATACATGATTTAAGGATATCGTCCAAGATTTTAAGCGTTACAGTTTCTTTGCTGCAACCTTTCCTGAAGGTGGATTTGCATGAAGCCAGCAGCTTTTCTCGATCGATTTGGCAGGCTAGTAGATCAGCAATGCTTTTTCTTTTACTTTACCCATCAGTGGTATGTTTGTTACGGACCTCAAATTGGAAAGTTTTTTGGGATTGTCTTTTTTAACAGAGGTGTGATGTTGACACTTCTGGAGACAATCAGAGTAGGTGACATCTGTAATAACACATTTGTAATGCAATCCAAAGTTTGCAGGCTAGATGAAAATCTGTTTTGATTATAACATCCTGAATGATGTCTTCCTAGTAGAAAGCTGGTTTAATTTTATTACAAATACTGTTATCTAGTTGTTCTTCAGTAATAGTGTTGAAATGGGACCAGATGTTTTTTGAATAGAGATGTAAGTGATAATTCCTGTGAACTTTCTGATATGATTGTAATTGTGATTTGAGTGGTGCTGTTTGAGAAGACATAAGACACTCGGTGCACTTGTCCTTGGTTGGAAATTGCACCAGATCCAGTAATATCTCATACAACACTTGATTCTTTATTTGTGACAATTGCTTAGACCCGTTCAGTCAGCCCTGCTTCTACTTCAGGTCCATCCTCTGTAATAAAGAGCAACACACAAGATACCATGAAGAAAAAAAGATTGAAACAGTGGCAGCTGCACAAGGGCAGATTCCCAATTCTGCTGTATTACTGATCATGTATAGGCTTGGGGGGATGTTGAGGATGTTTTACAACTTTGACCTGATGAACATAAAGTATGCTTCGTTTATTGTGCAGTACAGGAGATTGTCATGCTTAAAATCATCATTAGACCGCTCTGATCCATCTTATTTTTTATTTTAATTTTATTTTTTTAATATTTGTAAAGCGCGAACAATTACCCGAAGGTGTCCAGGCGCTAGGGGCCTTCGGGAAGATTAAGTGAGCTATTGCCCAGAGTCACATGGTGCTAGGCTGATCTGCCGCCGCTGCCTGGGATCGAACTGTGAGCCCCCTGGTTCTGCAGTCAGTCGCCCTGGCCGCTGCGCCACACTTCTTCCACTCATCAAAGGATATGTCATTCGCCACAGGCATGGCTTAGAGTTTCCAACTTAAGACGTTAGGCACAAAGCCCCATGATAAATATGCCTTAAAAGGTTGAGCATCTCTGTGGCTCAAGTATAACAGGTTACTGAGACTGTTAAGATGATAGGTGCATTAAGACAAAGTGGTTCTTTTAGCCAAGGACCAAAGCCCTCAAGACAGGCAGCAATTCTTTCTACAGGGATGTCATCAGCAACAGTCACCGAGACAGACTGGTGGCTTAGTGGCTAATGTACTCAATATTACAAAAATAACCCCCGTCCGACCTTACTTAATCTATAAACCTCTGTCTTTAGTTTGACTATAATGTGATAAAGGCTCAGTACAATTACTGATTGCATCAACAATATTTGTTAGCTTGCGGTGATACATTTATTCCTTCTTTACGTACCGGGTGGTTCCCTTTCTCCCC
Source organism: Lissotriton helveticus (assembly GCF_964261635.1). Classification (NCBI taxonomy): domain Eukaryota; kingdom Metazoa; phylum Chordata; class Amphibia; order Caudata; family Salamandridae; genus Lissotriton; species Lissotriton helveticus. The sequence goes on from NC_136061.1 coordinate 402,537,701, forward strand.
AGTTTGGCGCTGCTTCAAAGGTGCGTGGCTCTCACGGTTGAACCAAACTGCCGATAAGTTCCAACAATTAGTGTCCTCGAGAAACCAAAAAAGAGCCTCAAACTCCAGCCTCGTTTGTTTCTGAAAATTGATTTATTGTTCAATCCATTACGTAGTTTCCGCACAGATTTAGACCAACGCGTTTCAGTAGTTCTGTACTACCTTGATCACGGTTAGTAAATTTCGCGGGCAAACATAATTTAAAAACCTTTTTTCAAACAGGAAGCTGTCATTACCCAGCTTGCTGTGTGTCACGGGAGGGGAAGGAGGCTACCTCAGGGATTCTGGGTCTTGTAGTCCCGATTATTCCTTCCGTGACATGTAATTACCTTATTTATGCAACATTAAATATGTTATCATCACATACAAATGCTTCTGATTTACAAAGAAACACCACTATGATCAATTTACAAAGATGCGCGCTCATGGTTCTACTCATTTTATGACCATGTGTCAATAAAGTTTTATCAATGCATTTCTACATGTACTTTTCCGATGCATTTGTTGATATTATTTAAAGCGCTTTCAAAGTTCCTTTATCCTTTGTGTTTTAGCCCTCCAGTGGGCGATACTGGTGGTGTTATGATTTTGTACTTAGAGTTGTTAACAGTTCTTTGCTTTGATGTTGCATAATTGTATCCTGTTTTAATGGAGAATTTTGAAGCTTCCGTTTTCACAAATGTATATACAGTTCTTCCGACTGATTCAGTCCGAAGGGTGTTATGGTGCGGAAATTCAATATATGACGTGACTCCTTCTGGCGTAAGATTTTTTCTCGGTGGCCACCTCTCTCGGATCTAGGTATTGTTTCTTTTCCGAAGAATTTTAGGAGTTTCCAGTTACCATTGTGATGGATTTCCATATGTTTGGCTATCGCGTTGTTTGTATCTTTATTCACCGTAGCACGGACATGCTCGAGAATTCGTTTTTTTAGCTCACATATAGGGCTCCCTACATATTTCAGCTTGCAGGGGCACTCTATGATGTAGATAGTATATTGACTCTTGCATGTTATCAGTTCTTTTATTTTCCAGAATTTGTTGTTTGCCATCATTGTTTCTTTTGTTGGATTCGCTATTTCACAAACTTTACAATTATGGCATTTTATGAATCCCTTCGTTTTCAACCAAGTTGTTTTTGAGTTTTTATTTCTGAAATGACTATGAATCAATTGATCTTTTAGATTTCTAGCTCTCCTGTACGTAATTACTGGATGTCTCCCCATTTTCTCTCCAATCGTTGGAGCTAACTGCAAGATTTTCCAGTTTTTCCTCATGATTGGTAGTATTTGTCTGGACTCTTAACTGTAGTCTATGATCATTCTTATGGGTTCCTCTTTTAGAGCGATTTCCTTGTCTTTAGGTTTAAGACAATCCATCCTGGATTTCTCATTTGCTCTCTTCCAACACTTTTGTATCATGTTTTTACCATATTTCCTCAGTTCAAAGCGTTTTATGGTTCCCGCACTGTTTCTCTTCCATTCATTGTCTTCGCTGCAGATTCTTCGCAGACGGAGAAATTCCCCATAGGAAATTTTGTAATTAACGATGGTTGATGGAAGCTTGTGGCTTCCAGAGTTGCATTGGTCACTGTCGCCTTTCGATGTAAGGTTGTTTCTATGCAATTATTTTTAATATACACTTCAGTATCCAAGAATACCACCTTGTTCTTGCTTTGCTCATAGGTGAATTTTAAACCTGGAGTACTTGTGTTCAAATTTCAAAATATTGCTGAAACTCCATCTCGCTTCCCTCCCAAATTATGAAAAGATCATCTATAAACCTTTGCCAGGTCACTATATGTTTGGTGAAGCGTTCGTTGTTGATTTTCCAGGCTACCTCTTTTTCCCACCAGCCCATAGCTACGCACGCGTAGCTTGGGCTGAAAGAAAAGCCCATTGCAGCTCCATTTTGTTGACAATACAATTGATCTCCGAAAAGGAATATATTAGTTAAACATGAGGAAATCATACTCAATAGCATGTCATTGTGTTCTTTATAATGGATGTTTCTCTCCTCTAAAAAGTATTGGCAGCTCTTATTTATTTATTTATTTATTCAAAGTTTTATATAGCGCGAACAAGATCTTTGCAGATATCAGAGCGCTTTACAGTAACAGAGGTTAGGGGCAACAAGGGGGGGTGATTATACACACTCTTAAAAACAATATAATAGTCGGTAGTAAGTGAGTTGCAAGGTAAGAAAGCAATCAGGTAAGAGTATAACAACAATAAACAATAGGCAATCAAAAATACAGAGCCGTGCAATGTCTTTGATCCAGTAACAATAGTGTTCAGGTGAACTTAGCCATAAGGATGGCTTTTACCTCTTTCTTAAAGAATGCAGTGGAGGGGATAAGCCTGGTTTCAGGCGGGAGTGAATTCCAGATCCTGGGTGCCATTCCTGAGAAGGAGCGTTTGTATGTTTTTTCCTTCCAGAATCTTCTAGGTTTCAGGAGGAGTTTTTTTGTGCTTCTATTGGATCTCGAGCCTCCTGATATAGTCAGCTTTTGAGTGAGGTAGTTGGGTGACTTGTGGTGTATGGCCGAGTGTGTCATACAGGAAATTTTCAGCTGTACTCTGGCTTCAAAAGGCAGCCAGTACAGGGATTTTAAGTCAGGGGATATATGCGAGTGTTTTCTTGAGCCAGTGATGAGTCTCGTGGCAGCGTTCAGGGAGGCTCTTAGGGGTGCCGTTGTTGATAGGGGGAGCCCGCTGAGAGCCACAACTTCGTAGTCTATGCGGGGGATGACTAGGGCTTGTACAGCAGTTTGGAAGTCCTTGGGTGGGAGGAAGGGTTTGAGTTTCCTCAGAGTGTTGATTTGGAAATTAGTTCCTTTAGTTGCTTTGCTAATGTGCTGCTGCATGTTGAGATTGGAGTCAAGTGTGATGCCTAGGGATTTCGCGGAGTCCACGATGGTGGGCTGGACATTGAGTGCAGTTAGATGATTGAGCCACGTTTGGGTGATGGCCTTTTTCGCAGGAGGTGAGATCAGAAGGAACTCAGTTTTCAGAGCATTTAGTTTGAGGTGATTATCGGCCAGCCATGATTGGGTGTCTCTTAATGTGGAGTTCAGAAGTTTGATGTCTTCCGGGGATTGTAGCTTGAGGTAAAGTTGAGTGTCATCGGCGTACATATGGAAGTGTACATTCGATGCTTGAAGCAAGGTGGTGAGTGGTTCCATGACGAGGTTGAACAATGTGGGGGATAGGGAAGATCCTTGAGGGACGCCTGGTGTTACGGGCACAGATGAGGACAACACGTTGTTGATCTTGAACTTTTGAGACCGGTTATGTAGGAAGGAGGTGAACCATTTGAGGACTGTCCCGGATAAACCCATTCTTGCATTTAACAACTCCAGTAGGTTCTCATGTTTGACCGTATCAAATGCTGAGGAGAGATCAAGAAGGATGAGGAGGCAGGAATCATTGCGATCAAGGATTTGGAGGGCGTCATCAATTATGTGTGTCATAGCCGTCTCCGTGCTGTGTTTTGCTCGGAATCCTGATTGATGAGTGTTGAGGAGGTCAAACTGATCGATGTGTTTTGTCAGTTGGAGTTGTACGCATTTTTCTAGCAGTTTGGCCAAGGTGGGGATATTGGTGATAGGGCGGTAATTGTTTAGGTCGGCCGGGTCAGCTGTTGGTTTCTTGAGTATAGGCATGACTTGCCCTACCTTGAGGGAGCCTGGGATGAGTCCTTGTTGAAGGGAGCCGTTAATGATTTTAGTCCAGAGTGGGAGGAGCAGGGGGGTGAAGTCTTTTACAGCATTAGCAGGTAGGGGGGGTCTGTGAGGTGATTAGAGGGCTTCAAGGAGCCAAGCAGTTTGTGAATTGATTCTTCAGAGTAGGTGTCGAAGGACGACCATGCCGCGTTGTTTTTAGGTTGAGTGTTAGTTATGCTGATGGGGCTGGAGTATCGGCTTACATCATTGAGGAGATCACTTCTTATATTGTCGGTCTTTAGCTTGAAGAAGGCAGAAAAGTCTTCAGAGCTTGGAATATCACTTGTTGTGGTGTTTGATTGTAGAGGTTGCATCTTCGTTTGCGTTTTGACTAGCTCGAACAGTTTTCTTGGTCGGTTTTTTGCTTGGTCCAGCTGTTGGCTAAAAAAGTCTGATTGCGAGCGCTTGATTTTCCTAAAGTAGGCATTTCTCTTATTCTTAAGCATTCTAAGGTGCAGTGCTGAGGGGTCAGATCTCCAGGTGCGCTCTGCCATTCGCATAGCGCGCCTGTCTTCATTGAGTCTACCATCAAACCATGGGTTCGAGTTCTTGGTGGAGACTCTCTTCAGTTGCAGGGGGGCGGCTTCATTGATTATTGAGGTAGTGGTCGTTCAGAGAATGAACATCAGAGACGCCCTTAGGGGGAAGGAGAGAGCTGCGGGTGCGGAAAGGCAAGGAGTTGGGGGTTAAGATTCTTCATGACCCTTTTCCAGATCTTGGTTTTGGTGGGTTGAGCCGGGTTAGGTTTGACCTTTTCGTTGATGAAAAATGTGATAATGTGGTGGTCTGACCAGTCACAGGGTTGGATTGCCTCCAGATGGGTAGAGTCCTCTTTGGCGATGATCAGGTCGAGGATAGAGCCTTTGTCGTGTGTAGGACTGTTGCAGATTTGGGTGAGGTCAAGCGCGTTGAGGAAAGTTTTGAGACTATTCACCACCGCGTCTTTCTGGTCGTTCCAGTGGAGGTTGAAGTCACCCAAGTAGATTTGAGTGATCAGTCGCCCGGCGTTGGATGTTATCGTGTCCATAAGTTGTTGGGAGAAGGTGAGGTTGTCCCCGGGTGGGTGGTAGATGACATGCAGGGAGCAGACAGGTTTGCCCTCGCTAGTAATATCGAAGCAGATGAGTTCACAGGAGGTAAGGGAGGGGGAGGTGGCTTTAGTAATAGCGAGATTGCTCCTAAAAATGCATGCGATACCCCCGCCCGTCTTGACTGTTCTGTCGAGTCTAATGATGTGATAGTTGGGGGGGACCAGTATGTCCATTATAGGTGAAGAGGCTTCAGTTAGCCACGTTTCAGTCAGAATGGCTAGGTCGAGGTCCTTTGTTAAGATGAGATCCGCGATGCTGGAGGAGTGTCTCGGGGCCGATCTGCAGTTGAGAAGGAGACATTTGAGTCTGGGGGTGAGAAGGGTGGTCGAGTGTTCTAGAGAGAGGGGGATTTTTCTGAGATTATTGGGGACGGAGCTTCTGTTGCTCAGTGTGGGGGGCCTAAGGGGATTTGTGAGAATTGAGGGTATGGGAAGGTGTGTGGTGGTTGTGTGTTTTGTGGGACCTGGGCCATATGAGCGGAGGAGAGTGTATAGGTCGCGGTCAGAGAAAGGGTTGGGGGGGCGACGGGGGCGGCAGGTGATATTGCGAGCGGGGATAGAGGGCCAACGCGGGGTGTAATGAATGAAAGGGTCTGTGGGGAGGGAGGTGGACTTGTTGGATGCGGAAGTGGTAGGTAGGGGGTGTCTGGGGTGTGTGAAAAGAAGTTCTTTGATGGTGTGGAGCTCTTCTTTGACTTGTACGAGGGTTGATATAATCAAGTCCAGGGTTGGATTGGGGATGGTATTGGGTATGAGAGCCTTGGGCGGGTGGTTGAGTGGGGCTCTGTAGTGGGATCTGAAGGGGAGGGATGTGCTAGCGACTGTGCCGGGCTCTTCGTCAGTAGTAGGTGGGGTGGCATTCGATGGGTGAGAGAGATTGTGGGTAAGGGGTGTGGATGAGGTAGGGGGCGGTTGGTAGAATAGGTGATGGCGCTGGTGGGAGGCGGCGCAGGTGAGTTGAGGGATGAGTGTAGGCTGGAGATGGTGGGGGTGCAAGTAAGATAGTGGGGGCTGAGAATGGGGGGGAGAGAGGATGAGGGGTTAGGGTAAGGGAGGTGGTGTGTTCCGTGAGTCTAACCGGGAGAGTGGGGTAGTGGGGGAGATAGGGTGAGAGATGGTCCTGCCGCGGGGTGTGGAAGATATATTCAGGGCGGTGATGTGTTCTGCGAGGCTCGTGTGAGGTGTGCGGTGGGGGGAAGAGAGGGTGGGGGTATGGGGGGTGTATGAAGGGGAGTGATCTTCGCCAGTGCATGAGGGGTGTGGAGAAGTGGGATCGGGAGGGTGACTGATTACAGCGCTGAGGGGAGGGGAGAGGTGTGTGACGTTCAGATGCTGTGATAGGATAGGCATGTTAGGTTGACGATTGGAAGACGAGGGTGTTGTGTAGTCCGTGGTGTTAGGAGTGGAGGTCCGCCTGTTGGAGATAAGATCTATGAAGGTGGGGAACAGGTTGTCGAGTAGGTCAAGGTTCCTGTCTGTGGATTGGAATAGGATGATCCCATTGTTGTAGATGGAGATAGTGGCTTTGCCAGGGAAAAGTTAGGATGGTGTAATGGAGAGTGTTAGCCCATGAGCAGATTTTCTAGTGGTGGAGATAGTGAGAGTGGAGAGGAACATTTTCCTCCACTGTGCTCTACGTAGAGTGTAGAAGATGATATCAGTGCTCGTGGCCCCATTAATTAGTGAGAAGTAGGTGTCCACAAACGGGGTTTCAGGGTGGGCCTTCAAGAAGTTGTGTTTGAAGCGTTTGGCGTTTTTTTGGGTGAGCTCGGGTGGGTAGTTAATTTTGTATGTGTGCTTGCCCATGCTTTCCATGGTGGAAGCGGTGTAGGTAGAAGAGGGGGGGGTGTGCGTGGGTGGGTGGGTGAAGTAATAGGGCGGTGAGCATGAAAAGAAAAGAAAAATAGAGGAGTATAGCCTTAGGTGTGAGTTAATGAGGATGACTAGTCTAAGATGGCCACCAAAGTGGAGGGCTGGTCAAGATGGCCGCCAAAATAGAGTATAGAAGGCAAGAGTATTAGTCCATTGTCTGTTGTTGTTGGGATTTGGAGAGATCAGTTTCCCTTTCTACTGAGGGCAGGTCAAGTAAGTCCTGCTTCTATGTTGCTGCTTCTTTGTTGCTGCTTGGTGGGGAGGAGAGAGACTTATCTCCGTTTAGGTGACCCCTGACCTAGTTGGTATGCAGCCTCATGGTCATCTGGGGGCAGTGGGGCGATTTATTGCTCCAGTTATGGCCCCCGCCATTTTAGACAATGGAGACACTGCCCAGTCGACGAAAATAGTTTTATTTGAAAGAAAATATCCCTTTAGGAAACCGGGCAGAGGGAGAGAAAACCGGCAAAAGTGTTCAGGAAAGTAAACTTGTGTGCACACACCTTGTAGAGAGTCAGGCGGCCGTTCGTAGCACCCCTGCACAGGCTACAGCTCCGCTCACGGTAGATCCCGGTGGCAGCAGAGGGGGTGTGGGGGGTGTCTGTTGTCGCTGCGGGCCGCGCGGCTTGATCCAGCTCCCGCTGATCTGATCCCTTGAGTCCCATGGTGTTGTCAATATTTGTATAGAGGGCACTTACGTCCATCGTTATCAGGGAATACTTTTTATGCCAAGTCAGTTTTTGTATGATTCCTGTTGTGTCCTTAATATAGGATTGTAGTTGTTCCACATATGGAAACAAAAAATAGTCAATGAAATTGGCCATTGGTTCTAAAAGTGAACCCTTTGCCGATACAATTGACCTCCCTGGTGGTTTCGTGGGGTCCTTATGTATTTTAGGAAGGAAATACATTGTTGCTAGTTTTGAAAAATCCACAGTCAGATATTTCTTTTCTTCATAATCAATTAGTATTTTGTTTTCCCATGTTGTTAATTTTTTTCTCAATTTCTCTCTTTATTTGATCAGTTGGGTTTGCTTGTAGTTTCACATAAAAGTCAGTATTGGTTAATTGGTTCATTGCTCTGTGGTGTATGCATCACGATCCCATAGGACCACATTGCCCCCCTTGTCCGCCATTTTGATTTCAATACTTTGGTCATTGATGAGGGTTTGTAGGGCTTCTTGTTCGTTAATGCTCAAATTATTCTTGTGTTTTGATTTTTTCATTTTATAGAGTTATGCGTCACTGCCTCCTGGAAAATAATTATTCCTTCTTTACTATAAAAAGATACTTTTCTTTTCATCAAATATAATCTTTTGCTTTTTTTTGCAAACAGTTGAGCTAATACAGAACAGATTTATTTGAAACACATTTTAAAACACACACATCTGCATGCCTACCTCAAACGTCTGCATTCATCATACACATTGCTTCATAAATCGCAGGACTTGAAAGAAAAATTAATTCATGTATACTGTTCACTGTTGGACATTGCTTCAGTTCTCTTGGATAGAACAAATAATGCTTCAGAAACAACATAGAATCAATTCAGTTATGCAGTTATATCTTTTCACATTCTTAATTTTACCTACTTTACTACTGTTGTATCTCATTGTGGCGTAGCCAATCTTCCTCAACCCACGTTTCAACACAAAATCTTTCCTCAATAGTGCCACATTTCTTGTCCCCTTAAACCACACAATGCCTGCAATTACATAAAAGGTCACTGAGCCACACATTCAAGTATAAGCACTAACATTAAAGTGCTGCTAATGTACCCACTCCAGGAATCTGCGTTTGACCTAAGAGGAGGCGTAGATGCTACAAGTAGGTGATACAACTATTATTCTAGTCTCCAGATCATAACATTCTATTTGGTAGACATCTGAGGTACTTCCCACACCAATGGGAAATCATCCGTCTCAGACCCATGTGACTAAAGCATAAAGCAACATGAATACTGCATAGAATTTAAAAGGAAACCACAGAAATAAAAGCCCCAAAAAATGTGTGTAAAAGAAGATCATGTGCCTCTGCTATTCAGTCTCGTCTATGAAAGAAATTTTTTCCACAGGCAATCAGGGAGAGTACTCAGTTTATTGACTGATTTTAGAGAAACGTGGTATCATGATCTCTGTCTTAGACATGTGACCTAAACAGATACATAATGACAGTCTTAAAATATGTCATTCCATTGCCATAAGAGCACGATTGATGGCAGTGGACCTCAAGATCGCCTGTTTTCACATGCACTTGTACCAATTACATCAGAAATGTCTTTGGTTTCTGGTAAGTGGCTAGATAACAAGTCAAAGTCTTCCATTGGAAATAAAGTCCAAGAATGCTCTCAAAATGCTTGATAGTGATGGCACATCTAAGGCAACAAGCGGTAGAGGTATATCAATACCTGGACACTTAGCTGTTATAGGGGAATGCCATAATACCCTAAACAGAATTATACAAATGTGCTGTTGGACTTTACAGCCAATTACCAGATGTCATCTGAAATCATTCTGAACAGAGGCAAGAAGGGAAGATGTTCAAATAGATACAGAAAACACTATAATGTCTTACATAAGGAGAGTGGAATAAAGTCTCAACCCTTGTCAAATATGGCACAAATGCTTTGTTGATGTTCGATACAACACAATGGACAACTTATTACCTTTCTTTTGCCAGTTCAAATGAATGCCATTGCTGGCTCCCAAGGTAGACAACTGGGGGTCACTCATGAATAGGAATTACATCAGCCCTTTGCCATTTACATTTTGTGGCTTGAGGACAACTCTTCATGGACATGTTTGCTACAAACACAATCTCAAAATGCCATATCTTTGCATTCTGGTTTCCACATCGCTCTCAGATGGTGATGCACTGTCAATAACTTCATCAGGGTTCTGTGCACATATTTTCTCCTCAGTTCCACTAATATCATATGTGGTTAAAAAAATGCAGGACAGCATACATGTCATTGATATCCCACTACAATTGTTGGAAATTGTCAACCAACAGACCGGAGCATACAATGCAACCAAGATCAACAATAATCTGTCAAGTTTTCTCTTCATTTTTCAATGGAAAAATCTTGGAAATCGAAAAAGAAATTGTATCAGTCAAAAGAGGGCTAAGAGCAAATGTAGAAAATGAACACAATTCGGACATTATATCCCCCATACCCAAGGGAGGAATAGACGGAGACTAACCTATCCAAAAATCAAGCTGTCTGGAGTAAAGTCAAATCACTTACTGAGGAAGAGGTCCACAAGACCTTACTATCCATGAAACCAACTTAACATTTCAACCACCCTATCCCCTCCACAATGTTAAAGAAACTCAGTCACCTCTTCTCACCCATACTGACAAAGATCGTAAATTCGCCAGTATTGGGGTGTCTTTCATAGATTCACATGCCTGAATCATTCCTCGTCATCAGAGTGGGAGCCCCACGGTACATAAAAATAACATGCAAATAGAAACCATATCATAGGTAATTTAGAACCAGGAAGTAAAGTAGCTAGAAGTCAAAAGAAAAAGATCCTACACTTTCATGACATGTCCAAGTCATCATATATAGTCCAAAACTACAGCCAATCAAGCAACAGCACCCTCCAGAATGTTCTCCTCAGAGGCTCAAGCTCTCAGGTTTTCAACCGCACGTCGTGTAAAGGGAGTCTCACTGAGCTATGCTCCGTACTTCTCAGGTTTCTTCAGAAATTCTTCATTATATGATGTCTTCTTCTAAGAAATCTCTCTTTCGACCTAGTGAATCTTGTCGGAAGCTCCGGCTGTTTTCAGAAGATCCCCAAAAGAAGTGCATTTACTGCTTGTATCCTGACCACCAGATGAGAGACTGCAAGATCTGCAGAACTTTCCCACAAAAGACTCTGAGGGACAGAGAGGGGCGTCTCTTTCTGTGGCTACAGAAGATTACAGATCAGGACAGTCCCTTATCTGAAGTTGGGAGTATTGCCTCTGTTCAGACTACTTCCTCTAGGTAGAGGACTGCTGACATGGACTTATCTTCTCCTGGGGCAAAGGTGTCAAAAAAACAGCGCACCTCTAAAAGTGCTGAGATGCCTTCTACTTCAAAAAAGGCTCCTCCAACTTCTAAGAGTAAAACTATGCCATCTATGCCCCCGAGAAGGCTTCAAAACAGGTTTCTGACAGAGATTTACCTCAGAAATTTCCCTCGTCGACAAGCTCGACGATGTCTTCGTCGACGTAGCCTTCCGTCGAGCTGCAACGACGTCGACTGCTATTTTCTCGTTGCCGAAGCCACAGATGATAATGTCGTCAGCATCTTCGCCGTCGACGCTGGTATCCGTCTCCTTAAGACCAGTCCCATCGACAAAAGAGGTGAAGTCTACCGTTGACGTTCCTTCGACGACGAAGATTAAAAGAGTGTCGTCGACGATTGCCTCATCGACGGCCCCCTCGTCGACGATTACTCCATGGACGCCCGCCTCATCGACGACTACTTCGTCAACGGCTACCCCGTCGACGCTACAGTTGTCTTCATACACAGCTCTTCAGGTTTGGTCTTCGTCTACACCTGCAGCAGCTTCTACATCGTCTACAACACCGTCTACGCAGTTGCCTCCATCGACAGCAGCGCCTTCTTTGTTACATAGACGTGGATCTTCCTTGGAGGTCCTTTCTCCAATTCACATCTCCCCTACTGAAGTTCCTCTTGTGTTACCTGAGCAGTTGTTGGATTCTGGAGAGGATGATGAAGAATCGGATGAGTGTGATAGGTTTCGAGCTGCCAGGAGCCTTTCGGAGCTCTTCATTAAGTATCAAGATGTGGATCAAGATGATAATTTTTGCCCAGAGACAGTTCCTTTAGCTCCAGATCCAATCCCTACGGCCCAAATGCCTTTGGCTCTTCTAAATAATCTGCAATACATGTTGGACGCTTATTATCGCAGTTTCCCACCATCTGAATCGGCTTCTTCTATACCGCCCACACCCGTTCCTCAGACTTCACCAGCTTTGAGGTCGCCCAGACCACGTTCTTCAGTACCTTCACATCACTCTCAGGATGCTCACACCACTGATGACGATAGGGAGGAAGGAGAATTGGATGACAAATCACTCCTTACGGAATGGGATGATTACCAGATATAAACTCCATCTCCTTCTACTCCTGACGACTCTCCTCCTGTTGACATTGGAGGTTTTCATCTTCTCATGGAAAGGGCAACACAACGATTTCTCCTTCGTATGGAAACTAAGAAGGATGATTGTTTCCTTTACGATTTTAAAGATCAACCAAAGAAACAAATACGGTCTATCCCTATTATTGATTTCATTTGGTAGGAAGGACTAAAGGTTATGAACGCTCCTGCTTCTATTCCTGCGTCCTGCCCCGCTGTGAGAAAAAATACAAGGCACCAGACAATTCGCCAGCATGTCTGATAGGTCCGCCAAAGGCAGATTCTGGTATCGCCCAAGTAGCTCAACGACGAGCGCGTAATCCTTCCTCTCCTGTGTCCGCTCCTCCCGATAGGGATGGGAGACGTCTGGACGCTATTGGGAAGAAGGTTTCAACTATGGCAGCAACGACCGTCTGTGCAGCTAACTCACTGGCTATCTTAGGACGATACGATAGACCGATGTGTTCGGACATTTCTCCATACAGCGACATGTTACCTGAGCCCTCTTCGTCAGAGGCGCTCAAAATCCTTCAGGAGGAGGAATGAATCTCGGCTGAGATTATTGTGATGGCTGTGGATGTTGCGTCTATAGGTTTTCGACAACTGGCAGGTGCCGCAGTCCTGCTGCCACAGGGTTGGTTAAAGTCCACATCATTTCACCAGGAGGTTCAGGCTAAAATAATTGATATGCCTTTTGACGGCAAGTCTCTTTTTGTTCAGCATGTTGGCGAGGCCCTCCAGGCCATTAAAAAGGATACCGAGACAGCAAGATCTCTCGGAACTCTTCAGTTTCGAAAACCGCCTTTTCATGGTGCTATAACCCGGGGATCTTTCTCTGGTCAAGGAGGCTGTAATCAGCAAAGACAATATCAGTCCTATCAGAGTAACCAACGTTACTCTTCCCAGCGCCAACAATCATTCAGGCAGCAACCATCTACCTCTTATTCACAAAACAGAAGAAAGTCTTCCTACCGCAGACATGATGCATCCAAGAAGCAGTGACAACTGCCACCTGCTCTACTGCTTACCCCTTTAAAAGTTGGAGGAAGAATCTCCCATTTTTACTCTAACTGGTCGGCTATAACAACAGCCAAATGGGTCTTGGACATTGTTGCCAGAGGCCATGTTCTAGAGTTTGTAAAACTTCCTCCGAATTCTCCTCCCAAAGGAACACCTCCTGCTCACCTCTCAGAGCTTTTTTGACAAATAAATTTGATGTTACGAAAAGGAGCAATCAAAATAGTTCCTCGGTTGCAAAGAGGAACCGGTTTGTATTCCAGATTTTTTCTAATAAGAAAGAAATCGGGAGAATGGCGTTCCATTCTAAGTCTTGGCTCCCTCAACAAATATCTAAAAAAGTTATCCTTCCGGATGCTGACTCTTCAAGAAATCCTTCAACTCCTCACGGCAGGGGATCACATGACCACCCTCGACCTCCAAGACGCTTATTTTCATGTACCAATTCTATCCAGACACAGAAAGTTCTTAAGGTTCAAAGTGGGTGGCAGGGACTCTCAGTTCAAAGTCCTTCCTTTCGGACTACGTTCCGTGCCCCGTGTCTTTACCAAGGTCTTCGCACCGGAGGCTGCACACCTTCGACATGAGGGGATTCTGATTTTTCCTTACTTAAGACGACTACCTTATCAACCACGGACGCCTCCCTCGAAGGATGGGGAGCACCACCTGCAAGTACTCACAGTAAGCGGCAAATGGGATGTTCAGCAACAGACTTGGCATATCAACCTCTTAAAGTTGCTAGTGATCTTTCTAGCCCTAAAACCTTTTCGCACCATCATTCTCGGAGCATCAGTGTTGATCCGGACGGACAACACGACAAGTATGCACTACTTGAACAAACAGGGAGGGACAAGATCTGCTTTACTGTCTCAGCAAGCCCAGCAGATTTGGGATTGGCGATCAGACATCAGATAAGTCTGACAGCAGTCCATGTCCATGTCCAACGTTCTCGTGGGTTCCCTTAGCAGATCGACAATTTCCAATCATGAGTGGGAGCTCCATCAACCAAATTTGGATCGTATTTTTCAGAGGTGGGGTCGACCCGATCTGGACTTGTTCGTGACCAGTTCGAACCGCAAATGCCCATTCTTCGCAAGCTGGCTTCCCCACAAGGGATCGTGCAGGAATGCGTTTTTGATGCACTGGTCGCGGATCTATGCTTACGCTTTTTCCACCGATACCGTTGGTTCCCAGGGTTCTCTGGAAAATGAAGAAGGAGCCTTGTCGCCTAATACTCATAGCTCCCAGGTGGCCTCGCCAGTTCTGGTTCACCGAACTCCTTCTTCTCTCCAAATGCGATCCTATTCAGTTGCGACCAATACTGAACATTCTATGCATTCAGAACGGACAGATCTGCCACCCGGATCCTGCATCTCTGCACTTAGCGGCCTGGCACCTGAGCACTTTGAATTCGCTCACCTAGACATTTCTTCGGTCTGTAGGGAAGTCTTGGCCAATGCTAGAGCGCCTTCCACAAGCTGCCAACATTCATCCAATCCATGCAAAACTGTAACAAATTTTGCCTTTCTTTTTACATTTGGCAAGATCAGGCCTTTCCCATTCTACCCTTAAAGTATTCTTAGCGGCTATGTCAAGATTCCGACAGGATGGTTCCAACTCTCTTTACTCCTCTGGGATCATTCAGCAGTTCTTCAAAGGATTGTTTCGCATGTTTCCTCCCGTCCACCTCCATCCTGACATCTTAACGTTGTGCTTCCAAAACTCATGCGTCACCCCTTTGAACGTATTCATAAGGCAGATTTAAAGTTTCTTTCATGGAAAGTGTCTCTGCTGTTGGCTCTTACATTAGCTAGACGGGTCAGCGACATTCAAGCCTTCACTATTAAACCGCCTTTCCTTCAATTCACTAGGGACTTGGTAGTGCTACGCACTAACCTCATTACTATGCCTAAAGTGCCTTCAGACTTCCATCTCATTGAACCGGTCATTTTAAAGACTTTCTTTGCTAATCCTCAATCACCTGCGGAAAGGGCTTTACATACTCTTGATGTTAAGAGGTGTCTCAAATTCTGTTTACAGAGGACATCCTCAATTCGAAAATCTGATCAGCTATTTATAGCTTATGGAAAGATGCTTACAAGACATCCAATATCCAAACAATCCATTGCTCGTTGGATTTCTGCTGCAATTTGTTTCTGTCATCAGCATGCAAGCAGACCATTACAAACAATTCTGAGGCCGCATTCTACTAGAGCAATCTCTTCCTCTACTGCTCTCTTTGCTGGTGTGCCTCTTCATCAAATCTGCAGAGCTGCTACGTGGTCCAGCAGGCACACCTTTACCGAGCACTACTGTCTGGAGGCTGCCAGCAATGCAGACACGTCTGTGGGACAGGCGGTTCTCTGTAATCTTTTTAAATAAGGTGAGCCTCTGTTTTTCCCTCCTCCTCTTGGGCATTTTCTTATGTACATATCTTCTATGATTGTTTATGGATAAATATATGTAAATACATATATATATGTAAATACATATATATATATATATATATATATATATATATATATATATATATATATGTCTATATCTGTAATTACATATTGCCTCTGATATGCATATGTTTATGTTGTGATCATAATCTCACAAGTATTATTATAGATTTACTGCTCTCTACTCTGATTCAGGCGTGTGAATCTATGAAGGATACCCTAATCTTGGAGAAGAAAATAGTTACTTACCTGTAATCTGTGGTTCTCTAGTATTGGTATCTTTCAGAGATTCACATGCAACCCAACCACCTCCCATCAGAGGCTCTTCTATGCTCTTTTTTTCACTCTGGATCACACTTGTGCTAGAAAATCTGAGAGCCTGAGCCTCTGAGGAGAACATTCTGGAGGGTGCTGTTGCCTGATTGGCTGTAGTTTGGACTATATATAATGACTTGGACGCGTCATGGAAGTGGAGGATTTTTGAATGGGTAGTGTTAAACTATCTTGATAATTATATGCACAATCGCAATAGTTATGGGTTATTAAGACGTCAGAAAGAAAGGCTACCAAGAACACTTCAGGCTGTATTTCCAATGTTGCTTTTATATTTCAAAAAAAGTATGAATTTATACATAAAGGAAAAAACATAATAGTGCTAGGTGTCGCCAGTGTGAATGGAACCAAAAAACGAAAAAACTTGAACATTTATGACATATGTGACTTGGTTTCCACAATTTTCAAAGACGACCATAAATAATTTTACAATGATCATAGCCACTGTGTTCAATAATCAGGGCTGATCAAATGGTTCGACAAAAGGACCAATCAGCTACCGTAAGGGTGGAGGAGTCTAAAAGCAGGAAGACAACGAGAATTCCGGGGGCAGAAGAAGCCGGGACGAAACTGGCCTCAGAAGAAGAAGCAAAGAGAAGAGACGCCACCGGAGATGACGTAGCCAAGACAATAACCAGAGCCGACGAAGCCACGGACGTGTGGAGCGAGGAGTGGTGGTCACCGGAGGACACTCAAGAAACACTGCAACTCTGGAGATTTGCGGCTAGAGGCGGTAGGTAAGCGTTAGAAAGGGTGGAGGTGGGATAAGGGGAAACAAAGCCCATACTGATACCCACAGAGAGGCATTTCGTCCGTTGGGTGATTTTTCTTTCTTCCTCTCTATTCCTCTCTCTCTCTCGCCCTCGTCGTCACTACTCTCTTAAAGCATGAGCATGATTCCCTGACGCTGCCCCATCTCGAGCCTGAATACCGAGCACCCATTCAAATGTTTTTGTTGGGTTTTTTTTCATCTCACCGGATTCCCCCAGATAACTCGCCCGCTCTCCCCCACCTCCACCTTTCTACTTATGTACAACTCTTCCCACCAGGGCGTGGTAAAAGGGTAGAACGGGAAATTCCCTTTTTTGTACTTACTACATCTTTGTCCTGTTTGCTTACTCCCTCTGCAAGCCTCCTGGGACCCCCTCCAGCCTACCGGAGCACCTAAAAAGAAGGAAGAGAGAGGAAAGGAATTAAGTGAAGCAACTTTTATTTTCATTTGAACCTCATTAAGACAAGAGCAGAATATCATTGGACAGAACTGTGAACATATCAGGGATGGGAACCCTGAAGTGAAGAACTATTGGTTTTTTTCCTCCCCTTATTGTGAAGTGAATACCTTTGTACGCTTTGGCCAACATGTTATTTTGACAATAAAACGCCCCAAAATTACACCAATCCGGCCTCCTCGCTTCTGTTTCCACCCATCCCTCCCACACCCATTGACACACGTCTTCAAAAAAGAGGCGAAAAAGATCCTACTGATCAGGTTCCTCTCTGAAAAGTCACTCTGAACCTGTCCCCTGGGTGCATTGGCAGCTACAATGACGGTAATACTAACTCATGGCTGAAACACATAATTCTCTGTGGAACCCACACACAAATTGTCCCCCTGGAAAACCCATTCCAATGACATAAAGAATGGAGATACTCTAGTTCTATTAATAACTCTGTTCCTACATACCATATCTTACTGGCGTTCTTAAAAGTTGCTATTTGTTTTTATTAAATGATCTTTAGATATAAGCAGCTCTTCGTTTATGTATCATATGTACAGCGCTCTGATACCCTTGGTCATGTTCGCCCTTTATAAAGCACCATAACTAAAATAAAAATAGCACCAATATTGGCTTGCCAGACTTGATTTTCACATCTGATGCATCTGTCAGTGCTGCAGCATCAGGAAATGCCAATAATACTACTCTTGTTATCGCTGCAGTAAGGTTGTTGCCTGGCACCCAGACTGAGTCCTTTAACCTTGGTGTCTGCATTAGAAAGAGCATCACATATTTTGGACATCAAAAAGGCAACAATGTGTTATAGAAAATAACGGTTTATCTTTGATGCAAAAAAAAGTTTTATTTTTACATGGACCCAACCACTTGATGGAAGAATAACACACTACATTTGACTGTAGTCTTAAACTGTCTATTGTTACAAGTAAGTAGTTCCTTCCAAAGAGAGGAGTTTACATGGTAACATTAACATAACATTGATAGTTTATTTTCTATTTGCAGAACAAAAATATTCATCAGATTTCCGAAGAGCCTCTTTGCAACGGAAGATGCCTTGGAAGTGCGGAAGCAAAGCCTGGGTGAGAAGGAAAAAGAAAATATCTCTGATAGGGTGGAAGTTGATGGTTAGGGACGGGACTGTGGCACCTGCTGATTAATGGCCACTTATAGCTCTCATACCATACTAAGCACTGGTGACACCATAACTCTTTTCAAACTCATACTCTGTTTTCAAAAGGCATTGTTGCAGTGCTTCAAATTCGTACTGTTTTTCCACAGTTGGACTCAGTGGATCTCCAACTCCCAAGTGATGTTTCTGGTTCCCACTTGCAGTTTTGACAGTGTCTTTACCTTCTGCATGAACGCACAATTTCTAATGTGGAGTATTTGCAATGCAAACGGCACCTGTAGGAGGTGTCCCTGTTTTCCACAAAACAGTAATGTCAGCACATTGCTTTATAGGATTTATGTTGGATTCCTTGCATCTCAATGGCTGTAGCTCCATTACAGGATTACTGTCTCCCATATGGAGTGCTTCAGTCTTTAACAAAATGTGTCCTTCATCCTTCGAATATGACCCTGATCCTGCATCTATTTATAATATACTATACTTACTCTTACTTTTCCTTTTCTACAGTGACCCTTATCCAGTCTTCGTGGAAAGGGTACCACCAACGTAAGAAGTTCCTGCATCTGAAGCATTCTGGTGAGAACACCCAGTGAAACTTTTTGCAGTTCAAATTGTTTCGTTTTTGGGGTAGATATCGTAGGAGTCTATCAATGATGACAATAGTTATACTTGGCAGATATATGTGGCTTAGATTTGCTGAGCTGGTGAAGCTGAAATGGTTTGTTCCAAATACTTGATAAAAGACGGTTGGGAAAGAGTGTTTAGGGACATTGACTTGCAGCACAAACTTAATAAAGTGTTCAAGTTGAAGAGGTTTTAGCCTGTTCTGAAATAAGTGTTCTGGGGAAGAGGATTGTAGGTTTAAAATGATGTTGCTCTGAAAGTTGTCATATCTGAAGTTTGCTACAAAGAGCAGGGTTGTTTAGTGCATATCTTCACAGGCTCATATCTAAATGGTTTCTTTTCATGCAGCCGTTGTTATTCAGTCTTGGTGGCGTGGAACTATTGGGCGTAGAAAAGCTGCCAAAAGGAAGTGGGCTGCAGAAACCATTCGACGGTAAGTAGAGCAGTGCATTGATTTGTGCTATGAAGGATTGTGAAAAAGAGCCTATTCTTCCGCACAGGCCTCCATACAACTTTCCGCAAACAGGAGTTTATTTTGCTTCCCTTTTTATCCTCATGAACAGAAGATCCGGATAGAGCCATGAAGTATTCTTATAGAAGTTTTCATCGCTGTTCATCCAACTTAAATTGTTACTCCTTTTTCTTTGGGATGTAGCAGTGTACAGCTATCTGTAGATTAATAGAATGTCTCTCCTCTTTCGGAGATGGTGCATTTTTGCAGGTATTACCTTCACTTCTCCTAATAGTAGTATAGATTTCACTGAGTAATTTCTTTTTCTCTTCATGACATTTTACTTTTTCTTATATTTTTGAACTTCTCATCCTTGCTTTATTGAGTGGTTCCTTTATCTGTTTTTTTACGCTTTCTACTAATCGGTTCACTCACTTACATTTTTGCCTGATGAATGAATATTCTCCTCTCTGCATTTCTAGGTTGATCAAAGGCTTTATCTACCGTAACTACCCCCGTTGCCCTGAGAATGAATACTTCATTGATTACATTCGCTACTCTTTTCTGATGAAACTGCGGCGGAATCTTCCAAAGAATGTTCTGGACAAGTCCTGGCCCACACCTCCCCCATCACTCAGTGAGGTACATGAGACTGACATGGTAACATTAACATGCTGACCTGTACAGGAGGTTTGGAAAGAAGGGCGCTCAAGGACTAAATATGTGATTTTTATCTTTGATAAAAGTGAACATTATTTTAAAGCTGCATATATATTTTTGATTAATTATTGAATTATTAATAAGAACATATGGGATTCAGCCACTGGTTCACACCTGGTGTGTGACCTACCTTAATTGATAAGCCACAATGCTTCAGTCATAAAAAAAGCTTTTGATATGGATTGTATTATATATTTGTTGTTTCTGATTGTGCTACATTCTGGGCAAACACATGCTTCTTCTGACTTTTAAGAAAATGTTTTAAAAACAGTCATCGTGATCACAGCAAGGATATGTTCTACAGAATGTTGGGAGTGGTGGAAGAAAAGTTGTTTGGGAACAGGTGGGAGGTGGTCAAAAAGCCTTTTTCTCCAATTGATGGATGGGGAGTTTGGCAGATCAATACCAGAGTTTGCTTAGGAATACATGAGTATTCCCCAAAAGATGGGTTAGTAGCTTGACTGAGGAATACTGGGATTTAGTGGTGAGTAGTTTGGCTGTGTGATAGAAATCTTATAGACCGGATGATTGGCTTAGAAATGAAAATCCTTTCCCAACTAGAGTTGGCAGCCATTGTTTTGCTTCAGGGTTATAGCAACTTTCTGTGCTGGATGGACAGGAATTTGGGTCAGCAGTAGAAAGTATTTCTTTTCTAGGCATAGTAGAAAGTGGTATAACACAGAAGTACAGAGTTGGTCCTTCCTAGAGTTACGTCTCAGCCATACTGGCTTGGGACCCCTATGACAATCCTATTGGACTGAAAGGTTTCCCAGCCTGCAAATACCGATGACCTCAGGTTTAATGGACTCTTGCACCTACCTTTCAGAAATAGTAATCCTCACACAACAACAGTAATGAGGAGTGTTCACCTAAGTATCTGCTCCTAACTGTACCCCCTTTTCCTACAGGCCTCACAGCTCCTGAGGGATATGTGTATGCAGAATATGGTTTGGAAATACTGCAAAAGGATCAGTCCAGAGTGGAAACAGCAGGTAATTTTGGATTTATGCTGAGAGACCTCATCAACTGTAAACAAACTTGCTGTGCCATGACTGGGTGAATGAAAAGTAGATAGCTATACAATGCTCTTCCAGGCATTATGAATTCACCGCTGAATATGACCCTGCCTGAGTTAAAGGATTGACTGCCAGGAATGGCTGAACCTTTTCAAGGGTTCTAGGCATTCCTTCTCAAGTGTCTTAGCTGGCTGGTTTGAGCTCTGCTCTGCATGAGTTGTTGTTTTCCGATCTTCTCTGTTCTGAAAGTTCTTGATTACCATTTCTGTATCTTTTACAGACAAACATTATGGATTCCCAAATTTTTTTTTTTAAACAAATTTTATTTGTCAAGCGTCACATGAATTGCAGGACCCTGAGCACCAGGGGCTACTACACATATTAAATATACATTTAATTGACTTTGACTTTTATGAGCAACAAACAAATCCCCGTATAACGACTGCCCCCCACTCTCCCTCCCCCCAAATCGCATCCATGTCACACACAGACATCCACTGCACCATCGTACACCCATAAAACCATAGTCCTTCCGGGACCTCTCGCCCCACCCCTGTACAAGCATGAGAATAGTATAAGCATCAGCCCGGCGGGTGCGTCTCCATGCCCTGTGGCAGGTCCAGGTCTAGCCCCCGGTAATCCGCCCACCTGTGCCATATCTTGTAATGCTTGCGCGGGCATCCCCTGGCCAGAAAGATAGGTTATTCAAGCACCATACAGAAGTCCAGCCCGTTTTTCCATGCGGCTACGGACGGAGCCCTAGGTGCCTTTCAGGCCCTAGCAATGTCTCTTTTCGGAAGTATAAGACCCAATAACAGGAGGTGCCGCTTGTACCGATTACCCCCACTCCCTCCATGATGTGTAGTAGAACCAGACGTGGTGTGTAGGGGACCTCCCACCCCAATACCTCCGACAAGCATGTGTACACTCCCCTCCAGAATCTATGTAGGGAGAGGCAGTCCCAGGCCGTATGAAGAAGCGTACCCTCTTCCCGCTCGCAGCGAAGGCACTCAGGTGATGCGATCAAGCCCGCCTTCCACAGGCGCTTCCTGGTAAAGTACACCCTGTGCAGATATTTAAACTGCACTAACCGCAGTCATGTTCCTATTGCCGCCCCATGCGGGCTTGCGAGAGCCTCAGCCCAGTCCTCTTCTTCCAGTTTCCCACATCCACCTGCCATGCACGTCTGAGCCCCTGCAGGTCAGGGGAACAGTGAATGACCAACGTTTGATAAAGGCGGGAGATCTTGCGATCTGGAAGCTCCCCCATAAAAACCTTCGCCTCTATGGGGCTAAAATCGGGGAGTGACTCCAGGCCTTCCAAACTGGGGGCCAGGGCATGCCTAAACTGTAGGTAATGATAGAATTGGGCTTGTGGCATACCGTAGTCTTCCTGCAGGTATTGAAAGGACTTGAGTGTCAGATCCTTTACAACATCTCCCAGTACTGAGACACCTATCGCGTCCCACCCCCGGAAGCCCTGCAGCGCTTCTAGTTGAGGCAGGCGTATGGATTCCCAATTCTAATACTTGCTCTGTCTTAGGTTTTTGGTTCCTCGTACTGAGCTCTTTTCTTAAGTATGTCATACTAGTTTTGTGCCTTGCTCTGCCCGTAATGTCCGTTTCCAATGCTATGCTCTGCTTTGGTGGGGTTGAGAGAGGGTTGCATTTCCCAGACATATCTGAGCTCTGCTTTTCAGGGGTCATATTTCCCATGTCTGTTTGTTTGTAATGTAGTGCCCTTCTCCACAATCTGGATTTGTATCCCATCTAATGCTCCAATCCCACATTTATCTCTAGGTGATAAACTGGAGTGATGTGCGGCTCACGTCTCTTAATAAATGGTGTACTACTGTTAGTGCAGTATTAAACTCATTAGAATAGTTTGCTTGAACCTTGAGGTACATGAGCGATCAGAATTCACTTGTGCCATAATCGGGTCTCTTTTGGGCACACTACACTCTGAAGAAGCACCAACTTCACAAAAATGTTACAAATGTCCTACAAAAAGACCTTCACACATTATTGACTAATGCAACAGTATGCTAGTAGAAATTCTGCAGAAAATATTGATACGAAAATTGCTACTACAGTTGTCTCACAAATTCTCAGAAGTCACGAGCTCCTGGTTAGAGAATGATTACAATTCAAAATTATATCTATCACTCATACAGGTATTATCACTCATTGCTAAACTCTTTCAAGACCATCCTTCAAACCTGCTAAACACGAACAGGATTCTGTGCCTGACCTTTTGTAAGGACCTCACAATCTCAAGACTCCATTGAATAAGAGCAGGTTGTAAGTCCTCATCCTGACACTATAGTTATGGAAAGTATACCATGTGACAAGTGGGTACCCAAGAACAGATGGCAGTGTTGTGGGCAGTGCAAGAGAAAACTTATTCAGAAGTAAAATAATACATTTAACATAATATGTAAAAATAATATTTAGATGTGTTCTAGTGGATCGTAAATCCAAAGGTAGGCAATTTCGAAGTCTGCCATTTGTCACTCAAAGGACACTAACAAAACAAGCCATCTTCTATTGAGAGAACTTACTTTGTAGTCTAAATGATCTTGTTAGATAGCAGGTCTTCGTCCTGCTACATCAGGCTGTGATTTGTGTCAAAGGGGCTCAGGCATCAATCAGCATCGAGAGACTGTACCTCCCCTTAAGTGCATAATGTAAGCATTTGCCTTCGCTCACTCACCAGTATTTGTAGCAGAGAAAGCAACAAAGCGGGTATCAGGAAATCCTTCCCCTCCCAGTACCTGTTATGGCAGTGCTCTGCTGCATCAATGTGAGTTGTAGCAACTAAAGGCAAAATTTATTTAGTGCATTGTTGGTGTCATCAACGGTCTGATATTGTTGTCCAAATCAGGGCAGGATGTGAAATTTGAGTTTGCAGAGAAGTAAAGTGCGGAACATCATAGGGAAACATTTCAAATTCTGCACAAAAGTACAACAAAGGAAGAGGCAGATGTTATGAGAAACCAGAATAAGTTGCCAACAAATTGTGTAATGTAAAAGGAAATGACCGAAATCTTAAAGATTAAAGGCATACACCCTACACTTAAGAGCATGAGACATGGTTTAAAAAACGCATGGGTTTACCACTCACTTTTCCAATTTGATCCATGGAGTAACAAACCGATCAAATGAAATCGTGTAGATATTCCAGAAACAAATCAATATGGAAATTCCCCCAATTTTTTTTTAAAAACTGGCAGTAAACAACAATGCTGCAAACCTTTTTTAATTTGTCAAGAGGGAAGTTTGACAGTCCATAAGGGCATATAAAAATTTTTGAACCATTACCATGTCTTCAAAAACCCGATGCTCCTGAGAAAAGAAATTTGTGGCTTGAGCAACTTTGCCCCAGCAGAGAGACGGATGTTTCCTGGAAATGAAGAATTGACTCATTCCCTTCACATTAGGGGGTGGGAATTCCCTTCCAGGTATTTAGCAGACATTGTGCCAGAAACATGTAAGGGGTATGGTTTTGGAGTGAATCAATGCATTCCAGACAAAGGCTTTCCTCTGAGAAATAGAGGAAGAAAACTTGACTGCCTGAACTGTTAGAATGAGTCGGTGGCCATTCTGCAGTCATTTGGTAAGTGGTTCAATAGCAGGCTTCGAGCCCTGCTGCAGTAGAGGGGAGTACATCTGTTCAGGCAACAGAAGTTCCATATAGCATTGTTTAAATCCTTTAATTGGTTAATCAGTTGAATTAAGACTCAAATGAAAGAGCAGTTGACCTCTTTGAACCTCCCCTCCTCCATAGACTCTGTTCTATATCTTGGATATGGGGGCCAGTTTTACGGACATCAGTTAGCTATGTTGTGACTTATGGACTCCTTATCTGTGATGCAGAACTTAATAAAGCTTTGGCGACCAGCACTGCATGGGTTTTAGTATTCAGGAGATGTTTCTAGCATGCAGTGTTTGATTTTGACCATGGCTTAATGCCATTTGGTGGACCCTCGGGGCCTATGCACAAGGCATTGGGGCATACATTTCACAGAACCTCCACTAGGAGGCGAATAATAAGAGGATTGTAGGCTGCAGGTTCTTCTAGACCTTCTGTAAATAGTGCAGATGGTGAGGTTGCACCAACTGCTGAATCTTATGATTACAACTGAAACATGCCCCTGGACTTTCTGCACATGGGGTGAAGTTGTGTACTATCCTTGAGATGGACAGGCATAAAAAAAACTGACATATATTGTGCATGAGGGGCAGAAGAATGAAGCCTTACACTTTTTCAGGGGCATTTAGAAATCTCATTGCAGAACGGCAGGGATAGGCCCACTTCAGCTCACACTACTTTCAGGATAGTGGTAAGATAGTTGTGTGATGGATGAGCCATTCAGTCCCACTAAATAGCTATAACGAATTCTTGGTGGTTCTTGCAGATATCAATCTAATGTTTTTGCAACTTTTACATTTGTTAGAATATTCAAAAGAATAATATATAATGCTCCTGCTGATTTGGCCATAAAACAAAATTCATTGTGGCAACTGGTTTAAATGGTGATTGATCATTTACCTGAGCATACAGCTACTTTAGGACAAACGATGGCTGATGACATAGATGAGTTCAACCAAATATTGGTGCTTGATCGTGATTTGATTACTCTTGTGTGAGGGAACAGCTATTTCATTGCCAATAAATGATGGTTGTCCTGGCTTAAGTTGTCTGGAGTTTCAGTGGATGTCCATTTTAACTTTATGGGCATGCCATTAGATGGAGAGAGATTGTTTGGGGACAGTGCTGAACATACACTAGAGACCGTTAAGTTGTCTAGACAGATCCCAAAACCCATAATAACCACCCAACAGTATAGTTACGTGCTTCTGACGCACAGGCATACATTTTGTAGAGGCCCTTCCTTTTTTGAGACAGCACCAGTAAATGAAGCTTTCCAAGGGCAGAGGACACAGTTGATTGTATGTATCGTAGGAAGTTGCTTTGATACCCTCCCTGCAGTCCCAATTCAGTCTGGCTTTATTCCACAGCACAGCCCAGTCCGCCATGCTGAATTGTAGAATGTTAGTGTGTTTCATGGATTAAGTTTCAGCTTCTCTACTAGTGAAGCTAGATCTCTTGGCTGCTTCAACACAGTGGATTATGTGCTTCTTTTGAGCAATATTCCCACCTTGCTGAAGGCTTCCGATAGCATTACATTATTTAATCCTTTCCTTATAGGCAGAACCTAATTTAAACGAAATCCCTCCTTCCCTCTGCACTGTGAAGCACTCCTCGGTGTTCCACAGGGTGCTGCATTTTGCTCAGCTGTATTTAATATCTATTGATGCCCCTTATGCCTCAAAATCGGTCCTCACACAATTGAAAACAGATGGCAGCCATTTCTTTATTAGAGTATCACACCTCTTGTTACAGAGGGTTCAAAACTGGATGCACAACAAGTATCTGCAATTAAATCAGACAAAGGGCCCAACTTATATATTGACAGATGCCCTGTTGTTCCGCCAGGGGGACGGAATAGATTACTCCATCCCCCTAGTGAATGGACCACCCACTAAATTTATAAATGACTGCCAAGCTAGCGGTCCTTTATAATGCATTGGCAGGAACCGCTGTCTAAATCGGTCGAGCGGACCATTATCCTGGCGTTAAGAATACACAATCGGACCGTAAATCTGAGGTGATCATTTTGGCACCTCATGCACGACTTCCTTATCAGCTCCTAATTTCCTTAAATTTGGTCCTTCAAAAAAGGTAAAAGAAAATGTGAGTTTAATTTTGGTTTTGAGGTTACATTCTAACCTCGGGTACAGTTAGTCATTATCAGTTATTACAAGCTATTTTTTCTATATCAATCAGCTTAAACTATTACTGGTCCTTTTTTCTTCAAAGAATCACGCTTTAGTAGTAGGTGCCACAGTAAATTCTAATCTGATAGAGACATATAGCCGCAGATTCCTTATCTTAGAATATCCCCAGGCGTCAGACTGGATCCGGAAATTTTTTGCAGCAGCACCTCAGCGCGCCGGGGGACGGCGCCACACGACCCCGCCCTGACGTCGTCCACGTATGTTGTAGTGTAGTTGCTATATTTTCAATAGGTTCTGCGCATTGGAATAATATATCCTATAGTTTTGCGAAGGATTTAGTTCGACTAGGTCTCTATTGAATATATTAGACTTAATTGTGAGTGCCAGCTAGCTCATAGGTCACTAGAAACTTTCTCGAATAAACAAGAAGGGATTAGCTTCTGACAACCGCATAAACATGACAACTTTGTTTCCCCAAGAGTAAAACTGATCTTCAGAGTCGTGGAAACAATAGATAGATATTTTACTCAGTCAATCATGCATGCTTCGTTTCATCAGAGGTGCAGAGAAATAGAGAGACGGGCGTTTTCAATAAAAGGATTTATTGAACAGTCTTCTTTCTCAAGCAAGTAAAGTGAACTGCTACAATTGTAATACTGGTTGCAAAGTATAATGCGTACAGTAAGAAGAGTATTATAAAATAATACTGTAAAAGCATTGTATGGTTTCTAAACCATAGATAAATACATACATAAATAACAAAGCTAAAAAAGTACTCAACTGATGCTTCTAAAATACACCTACTCCAATGTACCTAACCTAAGTCTAGTACGAGGGAAGAAGTAAGTGAGATGTAGCATAAGTTTAGTTTTTCTTTGCCAAGAATCTAACCAAGATTTCGCTTAAGGTCTAATCAGCTCCGTACCTTGGTTTTAGAATGAAGGAGGTCTGGTATCTCCGTCTCGGGACTCGATTTCCCAACACCCCGCGAGGGGAGCTTGGAAACACTGGATCTGGATTCTCAGCGAGAAAAAGGCAGCCTCTCTGTCAGTGCGTCAGCTGGAGGGTCGGCTTCCTTCTGCACTTGCTGTAGCGAGCTACTCCAAACCACGGTGTGTTTGCTAGGGAAAGGGTAGGCATATTTATACCTTGAAGGTGCCTAGTTTGACGTGAAGTCGGACATAATAACGTCACCAAAGTACCCCAAGGGAATGGTAGTTCTTTGAAAACGCCATGATTTCTAGGACAAATCAATATTCAAGTAAGGGGATGTCCCTGTTAGAAGGTGGTTCTGACACTATTGGCAGCCCAGATTTTTTGCTTTTTGAGCACCTAATTGTTGAGCTTTTACTGTGGGAGAGCCTCATAATCTGGGACTCAACCACAGTGACCTCATAATGAAGGAGACTGCATGGAGATTTGGCTGGTGTACCATTGGCTTGACTAGGCCGCAACGCAGCAGCTGGAGTATGGGACACCATGCTGGTTACATGCAGACATGGGTGTGCACACGCGAGGGGCTGTGCAGGGGAGATTCCTAGCGTGCGCAGTCCAGGAGCAGCTACAGAGTGAATGGTGTGGGAGGACTTAGGCAGAATTGGGTGGTGACATGGAATAGGCTTTATACACTGGAAAGGAACATGCCAGAGAAAGTCAGTGTGTTTTACTGTGTTTTCACTTCATTATTTCCCTATGGGGATGTGGGGCCCATGGCTAAAATGACTTCCACAAAGCCTACAGATTCCAGACACGCACTAATGTCCAGTGTAGCAGATGTGAAAATGAGTATTCTGCAGAGTCCAAAGTCATATTTGTACTGCTTTTGGGTAGTCCAGAAATGTCATATTTCTCTGAGTCCCTGGCTGGGGTCTGGCCATGGCAAGATAGATTAATGACCTTTCTTCCCAGAGCGAAGATCTTCCCTCCAAGGGGAAAAGATAGGTGGCGCTATAAGCCAATCCATCGACTGCTGTCGCTGGGTGCCAGGCACCAAGCTGAACTACGTGAAGGCAGTGAGGGGGAAGGAGTTGGGTTTCAGAGGCCATGTGGCCAGAGACACTGGACGACTCCATTTTGAACTACCCAGAGGCTGGACAAGAAGGAGTGAGGGGGCAGGATAGTGAGGTGTCGCTGTTTGATAGGACACCCAGAGACTTCCTGCCAGCCCCCTACTCAACTTTTAAAAAGTACTTGCACAGGAAGAGAAGCTCTCTCTGGGGTGTGGTCTGCTGAGGCGAAGGGTGCTGGAGCCTGGTGCAATGGGCAGTTGGAAGGAGAGACCCCCTGACTGCCACCCAAGCCCCTACCAGCGCCAGAAGAAGAGCCCAGGACCGGGGCGCAGAAGCAGAGGCCTCTGCGCAGGGAGAAGAGAGGCGCAAGGAGCCAGTGAAGACCGCTCCCTGCAGTAGGCACCCTCTTGGAGACCCAGAGGACGGAGGAGAGTGCTCCCAGTGGCTGGGGAACGCCACAAGGAGCGAGAAGACGCAAAAATGGGACAGATCGGACCCCCAGGGGCTGAGATATGACCCCCGGAAGGTAGGCGACTGTTGACCCCTAAGAAGACCGACGACGCGTGGGGTTCCGCCGCCGGTCTCAGAGATGCCCCCGGGGTGGGACAGGTCCCGGGGGCTACCCCCCAAAGAAGTAAAGACGTGATGTGCAGTCGCGCACCCCGTGAAGATGCCCCCGTGGGGTGCCAGGAGCCCACCCTGGCCCCTGCTGAACCGGAGGCTGGGGAGCGTCGTTGCCCCCCAACCCCCACCCACGCGAACATGGGTCCAAGGGGCCCGGACCCCATCCCCGGGCCCCAGAAGCGAAGCCGGGGAGCGCCGTTGCGCTCCCCGTGAAGATTCCGGCGAAGAGGAGGCGGGGCCAGGACCCCAACTCCGGGCCCCAACGAGAAGGCGGAGGCGGGAGGCGCGTCGCGCCCCTGCGCGAAGAAGACAGGAGGCGGGACTCCATCTCCGGGCCCCAACGAAGAGAAGGAGGCTGGGGGAGTGCCGCCGCACTCCCACGTGGTCCATCGAGGACTGCGAGAGTCCTGTGTCTGCCCGCCGGAGTGGGCATACCAGAAGGGATCGGCCGGCTCCCGCGACAGCACGGAAGAGTACTGGCCACACGGGGAACCGGCGGGGGCAGCTGGGGGTGGGTTCCCCAGGCTGCCCTCCAACAAAGGAGGACATCGGGGGACCCGGGACCCCCAAGGAAGGCCGTCAGTGGTGCGAGGGGCCCGGGTTGGACCGGGCCCCAGAAAAGTAGAGGAGCGGCGAGGGTGGGCTCCCCGAGCCGTGCATGCTCACCTGGGGGTCCCCCCACCGAGGCCCTAGAAGGGGCCGGAGGCCCACATCGCGGCTCTCCCCTGCGCAGCGGGAGAGCCGCTCATCAAGTATGCAACCCAGCCCCCAATGCCTTGCAGGCCAGGACCGGCCTGCAAGGGCTAACCGCGTGTTCTTTGCTTGTGGTGGCCCCAGGAGGACGGGGTCACCACCACATGAGTGCAAAGGTGCCGGGTAAGCTGCAGGAGCAACGCAGTCTCCCCCAGCGCGAAGATGACAAGTCACCCTAGGTGTCCTGGGGATTTGAAAAGAATAACCCCTCCAGGGCTCAACCCTCATTTAACACCTTCTGGGCTGGAACTTTTGTTCTTCAGCTGAGGCTGTTTTGATAATTGCATCGAGGAGGAAAGGGCTGAGTGGGGGATGTCTGGAGAAGGGCATCTCCTGGAGGTGAAGAGTGTAATTGCACCGAAATGCCTTTATTAATGGTTATTTATTTTCAAGAGATTGATGTGCCATCTGAAGTACTGGTTTAAGGTGATGTCATAAGCGAAGTGGATTTAAGTGGCTAGACACTCCTGCTAGGGTGTCTGACTATATTTACTTAATCCTGTGATCATCTGTGATGCCTTTAGGGGCTGTAATTGCACTGCATTTTTAATGATATCCAAATGTGCGGAGTACTGGTATTCTAAAGTGTGCGTAAACATGTATTCTTTTTGCTGCGCTTAGGAGAAGACCCCAGACTGTTAGCCCTTAAGATGAAGAGGTGCATACTGTATGGTCAGTAGGAGATGCTCAGTCAGGGTCATGTGTCACCAATGCAGGTGTAGCCTGTTTAATGCTTGTTGAGGTTATGGGGGGTTCGCCACTGGATGGTGCCAGTGCGCTGGGCCCTCGCCCCAGGTTAAGACCAATTCACTGCATTGGGGGCAAGATGATGTGCCTACATGGGAGTGGTGGTACTAGACCCCACCCCCCCCCTGCGGTGGAGATGTTATGCAATGTCACAAAGTAGTTCCATCAGCTTATGTATATTTGTAAATTGGTGTATAGTATTGAGTGGTGTGTGTGTTTAATAAATGTACTCTTACTTTTATAAAGCAAAGTACAGACTGGACAATCAATTATTGAGTGTTATTTTTGCGCACCTGCAAATTGTGATTACTAGCCCACACCACCTCCCTTGAATAAGCCTCAGACTGCTCTGCAACGCTACCCTCTGAGAGTCAGGCGCAGCCCTAAGGTGTTTGGTTCCCAGTGAAGGACAAATGTGTCATGTTATTTGTGCAGGCCTCACAGATGCTGCCTCGTTTTCCAACAGTCCCTGACTGCTGAAGCCGAGTTTTCCAAAAAATCGTTGTAGCTTGGACTGGATGGGTTATGTCTAAATATGGGTATGATTTCTATGCCTATATAAGGGCAATGTGAATTATAGCTATATAAGGGCATGAATGGGTAAATTACGCTTGATTCTAAAATGCTACACAACAACGTGATGTCAGCGAGGTCACATAAGTCCCTCACGGCGCGCTGACGTTAGTTTCCACGTGCAACGCGGATCCAGAGTGAGCAGTTCCTCTGGCCTGTTTCAGGCCTCCTTTTCGACGCTTCGCGTCAGGAACAGCGTGTGATGCCTTCGGGCTTTAAAACTCGTAATTCCTGTTCGTGGCAGATGTCCGCGACGGACCAGCATCTTATTTGTATGTGGTGTCTGGGCGAGCACCATTTATTTATTTATTTATTTATTTATTCAAAGTTTTATATAGCGCGAACAAGATCCTTACAGATATCAGAGCGCTTCACAGAGACAGGGGTAGGGGCAGCAGGAATGAACAAGATAATGGGAGCAGTATAGTAATCACTAACATAATAGGATAACAGTAATGTACAGAAACATATCAAAATACAATCAGGTAAACAAGTAATATAAGACGGCACAAGTCATTGCTCCCACTACAGAAGGGTTCAGGTAAAACCTTGGATGTTGTGGATGGCTTATACCAATTTCTTAGGATAGAGAAAGCACTGGGTGGGGGCATCGGGAGGGTGATTCAATACACCAAGGTGTAACATATATTGGTCGGTAGTAAGAGAGTAGCGTAGTGGTGTCACCATCAAGTAGTAGTATAGTGCCAAAGAACAAGGTGATCAGTGATACAAAGCGATGCAGAGTCTCAGATCCAGTATCTAAAAAGTTCAGGAGATCTTGGCCAGAAGGATGACTCCTCGGACTGCAAAGCCTGCCAACACCTGAAGCCGAAGTCACGGCGGGAGCGCCGTATGAAGCTTCTCTCTGCACGGCTGTCCCGGTCGGAGTCGTCTCGTCCCCCAGCCTCTTCATCGCCCGCAGGTCCCTCTACTGTCCGGTTCCGCCGTCGATCGCCCTCTGGGGTCCGGGGCCGTCGTTCGCCACTTGGTAAGTCGAGGCTCTTGTCTCCGAGGTCTTCGATCTCCCTTTCTTCTGTTGTCAGGGGCACTGGTTCTGGGAACAAATTCGGACATGCGCTCCAGACAGTCACCCCCCACCCCCCTCTATCCGCCCTTTCCGTGTCTGGGGGCGACTCGGGCCGAAATGGAGGCCTATGCTGCAGCTTTGCAGGCCTCCATTGGGTCCTTTCCCATTCCTGGGGTGTCCTCGGGGCCTCCACTTGTGGGATTGCCGGACTCACCGGAGGGTTTGCCCACCGGCACCAATTAAGCCTTTGCCCCCCAGGAACGTCAGAGATGTGGTGTCATTAGGGCTCGGCCCGGTTGGGACCCCCTTTACGGTCCACATGGAGTTGTCAGGGCGCGGCCCAGTTGGGTCCCCCTCTACCACCCACGGCGCCTCTGCCGCGCCGCATAGCCCCGCTGTGGCGTCGCAGTTGGTTGCCGGTGCTTTTAGCCCTGCCTCGAGCACACCCCGGGCTTCCAGGCAGGCGGTGCCGTTCCGGTGCCGTAAACTTGCCTCCCCGACTCCGCTTCTTTCTCCGTAGTCGGAGCCTGTCCTGGTTGAGGCAGAGTCAGCGCTGGTGCGGTGACAGAGGCCTGCCTCCCCAGCTTTGGCGCCTTATCCTTCTTCGGAAGGGGCGCTTGGCGTAGTTTCGGCACTAACTCTGCGCTGGATGCAGCCGAGTCGGTGACTGACGAGGCACCATCAGCGCCCCCGCACGTAGTTTTGGCGCCGGGTTGTGGACTCTTCGCTAGAGGCCTCTGGAGAGAGTTCAGCGTCGCACTCACGCCCGGCGACGCCAGAGGTATTGTTGCCAATGTCCCCCTTGGAATTTGTGGAGCCTCCTCAGCAGCTCCCAAATGCGGCAGGCTCTTCACCTCCCCAGGAGCCACAGCAGGATCCTCATTCTTCAATGGGGCTCCCTTCCGTGGGGCATTGGTTACACCCTCAGTGTCTTGGGAGGGTCAGCTTACCTACCTCCCCTACTGATGAGCTGTTGTCCCCTCCGCGGAGGGCTACTGAGGCAGGTGCTGCTTTTTTGAGAGTGGTCTCATTGGCCAGCCGCTTCTGCCCTTTGAGGCTTCCCTTTATGCTGCCCTTTTGGGTACCTGGGTCCAGCCTGCTTCAGGTGACCCGGTGGTTCATTCAGTTTTGCACCGCCACCGTCCAGCTCCACATGATCCTGCTTGTCTTTTTGTCCACCCTGATGCGCAGGGGTTTGTGTTGCAGACAGCCTTTCCTTCCCTACCCCCTCTAACGTTTCCTCCCTCTCGAGAGTCCAGATGGCTTGAGTCATCGGGTAGGAACATCTTTGCATCCACTATTGCAGCCCTACGGTCCTTAAATACAGTGTGTGTTTTGGCTTCGGCTACCTCTGCCCTGTGGGACTCTGCGGGGTCTTTACTTTCTGCCACCTCTGAAGGTGCTCGCGTTGATCTCCTTCACCTCCCCCGGGATGGCCGCGACCTTGCCGAATTCACAATCCGCTCAGCCTTAGATACTGCAGATTGTTTGGGCCGAGTTATGGAGGGTTCTGTTGCCTTAAGGCGTCACACTTGGTTGCGAGATAGCGTCTTCCCTGAAAATATCCGGGAGCGACTGGTTGACTTACCCTTTGATGGGGTTTTGCTGTTTGATGCTCACGCCGAATCGGAGGTTCACCGGCTCCTTGCGGGCTTTCGTCCTCCCACTTAGGTCTTCTTAGGCCCGTCTTCCATGGTGGTACTTTTTCATTAGGCATCCTTTAGATGCACTCTATGTTTAACATCGGCAGTGAGCCTTACATCTTCTCTTTTCTGTGGTCAAGGGTGATTACCCTTTTATTGGCATCCCTTGGATGCGTTTTTGCTTTGAGCTGCTTGTTGGCCTGCTGTGGCCGTGTTCCACAGGTTGCTGTGTCTGGTCATTTGTCTGTGGTATTGAGCCAGTGGCTCAGCTCGGTATTGTCATACGGCTCGGAACTCATGTTCCCGGCTTCAGTTCGTTACTGCACTCTTTTGGCTTGGCTTATTGCCCTAAGAGGTGTTCCCCGTTGTTTGGGGTATGCATACTCCATGTGGAGTACTTGTATGCTATTATATAGCTTTGCTTATCTCACCTGGGCCCGCAGATCCTGTGGACTCCATGCGTCGCTTGGTGGTCCGTTGTACGGTGTTCTATGTTTGTCCCTGGTGCCATCTGCTTACGCCATGGTCATCCACCTCCTTGGGAGGTTTCATGGTCTCCTCTTCAAAAACAGCTCCTATCTGCCCTTACTGTACTAGGTATTATCCGGTATGGACATGTTCCTGCTCCTGGCTAGTTCTGTCTCTACATAATTCTATGTTTATACATTTATGTATACATGCCGGTTGCCTTGGTACTCCTCTTCCTACGTCGCCACCTCTTTTCGAGGGTGCAAGATCTGGGCCAATATCTTCAGGTCTGGGGGAGCTTTCTGAGTTGTTGCAAGTTGCCCATAGGGTCCTCCTTTCTTCCGCTTACTGGGGTGATTTCCCAATTTGACATATGCTCCCTTTTTGCTGTTCGACTCTGTACGTATCTTTTCTGATGTGTTGGTCTCGAATTATTAGACTCTTCC
The DNA here is from genome assembly GCF_964261635.1 of Lissotriton helveticus. Classification (NCBI taxonomy): domain Eukaryota; kingdom Metazoa; phylum Chordata; class Amphibia; order Caudata; family Salamandridae; genus Lissotriton; species Lissotriton helveticus. The sequence continues at coordinate 402,572,643 of NC_136061.1, forward strand.
CACCATTCGTTACCTTGGTGTTTTTGGCCACTACCTTCGGATATGCCCTTTTTCCAAATTATCACCTACTATTGTTAAAGCTACACCTGTGGTACAGCTCTTCTGATGGCAGTGGTCCTTGGCTACTGCCTGCAGTCTACATTGTGGGTTGTTTGTCACTTAGCTTGCCCGGTCGGGCTCTCTTATGCTTCTTGTGTAAGCCACTTTAAGGTCTCTATGGCCGTTTGCCTGCTGCATGTTTCGACCTGTTTCAGTGGGTTTAAATTGATGCTATTGCCCCTATTTCCCCTTTTTGGGATTGGGTGTGCATTTGGCGTGTTGCTTGCCCCGCCGGCTATTCCCAACGCATTGCTCTGGTTCTAGCTCTTACCTTTGGGCTCTTGGCTCCGGCTCCTTCAGCCTTCCTTTTCTAGGCTAGTCTGTTAGGCTCTGGTTGCATCTCTTCTGGTTCCTTTTGAGCTTGGGTCGGCATACTCATCATGCGCCATTAAGCGGAGAGTGGTCCTTCTTCCTCTCTCTCTCTCTTTCTTTGCTCTGGTATAGGGCTCATGCCGTTCTACCTGTCATTTTTATACGGGTATGGTGTAGCGCCATTCTGGCATTTTTAGGATATCTACTATCCCTTTATTTCTGCTCTTCGAGCTGCTTGGGTTGCTGTCTGGCTGTTCCGCCACAGCTTTCCCCCTTTATCTGTCACTCTGTTCTCGGACCGGATGCTTGTCGCTTTCTGTTGTTCTGTCAAATACCCACCTCCCCTTTGGGGTATGGCTGTGGTATCTATTCTAAGTTAAGGAATCTGCAGCTAGATGTCTTTATCAGATGTATGAGTTACTTACCTTCGGTTTTTTTAGTAATGGGAGGATGAAAGCCTTTTTCCAGGTGCTTGGAACAGTGCCAGTTTTAAGAGAGTGATTAAGCACTGGATTAATTAAGGGATTAATGACATGCGCTATCTTAGGAAGGAACTTTGCAGAGCATGGATCCGATGGTGACCCAGATTTTAGTTTGGATAAAAGTTCCAGTGATGTTTGTGGGGAGAGGGGAGGAAAATTCGTGAGCAGATAGCGCTCAGAATCGGAAAAAGGAACAGATGAAATAAGACCAGGATCGCTAGGTCAGCCTGTCAGCATAAATGAGGCCTGAATGTCTTATATTAAAAATTGGCCAGATGTTTAATCCAATATTCCGAAGGAGAAAATTTGAAGATTGAGGTTGAAGGGGAGGTGAATTCCTTGCCAATAGTAAAAATTTCCTTACTGGTATTGGCTGCCGCTTCTATTCTTTTAGCGTAATAAGAATTTTTCTCCGAAATAATATCTTTATGGTAGATTTTAATGCATTCCTTATAGGCCTCCTTAAGTAATACCTCATAATTCTTGCGCCAGGCTCTCTCAGCTTTCTTACAGAGCCTTCTGCTTTCATGTAGCGCCGGAGTAAACCAGGGAGATGAGGCGCCAGAATTGTGCTTGTAACCCATAGAGCGGGTGCCAGCTCATCCAGGCGTTGAGTAAGCCAGGTCTGAAAAAGATCTAAGTCATAGTCCAAATCACCTGTGAACTGGCAAGGGTGTAAGGCCAAAGACTGAGCTAGCATGTCAGGCGACACGCGGTGGTATGAGCGGGTGGCAGTAGACTGTGGACAGGGGCCGGTTATGGTCGACTTAGTCACACGCAAGATATCAAAATTCACTAAATAGTGATCTGACCACACCAAAGGTAAAGGAAGGGAAGGGAAAGGAAAATAGGGATAGTGGAAAAGATTTGATCCAAAGTGTGGCCTTTATTGTGCGTGGCTGTGGTGAGATAAGGAATCAAGTCAAAGGGGTTTGTAACATCCCGGAGTTTAATGGTATCGGCCGCGTCGGCCACATCCATATGGATGTTGAAATCCCCCAGAAGCAAACAGTGCTTAAACTTCATAATTATTGAAGGAATAGCAATGTGAAGATCATCATGAAAAGATCCGACATAACCAGGTGGCCTATACACCAATAGCCCGGCACATGAGTGGTGGGGCGAGAAAGACAGACAAAAGCCTAAAGACTCCACCCCTTGAATATCTTCCGTTGGAACAATTGAGCAAGTATAGCGACTATCCACCACAATTGCAACTCCCCCGCCCTTGCCCGACACCCGGTCCTTTCTCAGAATATAGTAGTTTTGGGGAAGAGCCATCCTTTACCATCCTCTGTGGCCTGGATACTAAGGATCCAATTGGTTGGGCAATTGGCACTAATGTCACTATCTGTCTTCACAAATTGAATAAGATCAAAGGGTTTCTCCAGCGATGTTTAGTCGTATCTAATGGACATGCTCTTTGATGGGCTTTCCTTTTTGAGGTTGAAGTGAACTCTGCTTGGGAGCGTTTCAAAGACAGCAGGGCCACAGCATGCTAGTTGAGCTTATCTGCTTTGCCACGCCAACCACATAAGCCTATTCCATCTTTCCATAGCTCTGGCAGGTGCGCCTCAAACAGACATCCACTTCAGACGGGTTCCCAGTCTTTTTGTGGCCATGACACCCACCGGTCAGGGGGCAGCACTCCAGTCAGTCTACCGCCCTTTCCAACACCTCCACAACCTCCACCAGCCAAACCTGTTTAGTGTGCCATTAGGAAAGCCCAGTCACCCGGTTTGAGCCAGGATCCAATGATTTTAACCGGGTTGGCAGGCGATAACATCAGAAAGGTGAATCCTGCAAATTGCCTAGAGGAGGTTTGCCATCCGCTTCCTGGCCACTCTGTTGCACCTTCCACCATCTCTCGCATGACTGACAGAGGACCGTCTGTCTGGTTTACCACAAGCATTGCAAGCCCTTTTGCATCTAAGTGGGTTGTGGTTGTTACTTCAGCTACTTCCTAGTCCCAAAAAGGGACAGAGCTGTTCATCCTGCTTTAGACCTGCCCCTCCAGAAGGACAAATTAATGATGCTGAACCTGACCTCTTCTTACCTGCCCTAGAACTTGAAGACTGGATGGTGGTGTTGGACCTGCAGGATACATATTTCCATATTCCCCTCCTGTGGTCTCACCGATGCTCCCAGCAGTTCTTAGTGGGATTATTAACAGTTTGCTGTGCTCCCCTAATTCTGCCTCTTGAGTTTTAAGAAAAGTGATGGTGTTGGTGGCAACTTATCTTCAGAGGTTAGGTGTCTAGTCTTCCCCTACCTAGATGACTTGCTGTTGAAGGTGGGCTTGGCCCAGGCAGTTATTATCTGCCTCCAGACTATGGCAAACCCGAGATCCTTGGGGTTCACAATCAGCGTGCCATAGTCACACCGGTATCCTTCTCAGAAGCTCTCTTTTATCCGAGCTACTCTAGACACAGTTCGGTTCTGTGTCTTCCCCAGAAACAAGAGTCCAGGAAAATCAGGCTATCATCCCGATCTTTCAGCCTCTGTCCTGTATCTCATTGAGGACCACTATGAAACTGCTGGGATTGACGGCCTCCTGCATCTTGCGGATCAAAAATGCCAGGTGGTGTATGCGGGCTCTGCTTTGGGATCTAATGTGCCGTTGGGCCCTTCATCAAGGGGATCTCTCCAACCATGTCCAGATTTCAGTGGAGACTGCAAAAGACCTGCGGTGGTGGTTGCTGGAACACAATAGGGTCAGTGGTAGACCCGTCTCCATATCCCACCCAGATTTGACAGTGGTGACCGAGAGGGGTAGAGATCAGCAGCTGCTGGTCTCTGGCAGAGTCCCGGCTCCCTAACAATCTTCTGGAACCGCTTCTCATTGAGAGCCTTCCTTCCATCCATCAAGGGGAGGCTGGTGCCGGGGCTTACGGACAAAACCACCGCCATGTGTTACTGCAACAAGCGGGGGATCACTTTGACAGCTGAACATCTTTAACCTTCCCATGGAGGTAGATGATCTCATCTTGGCAGCTAGATGTCCCTTGACAAAATCTGCATGCGCCTGTTGTTGAGACAATTTTGTTGTTTGGTGCCGTACACTTCACATTGCTCCCATTCAGGTAAAGTAACCTGATGTTTTGTTATTTGTTCTCGCTCTGGCCTGACAAACCTTTGCTGTGGGCACAGTTAAAGGGTATCTTTCAGTTCTATCAGCCTTGTAACAGTTGCAGTATTTGCCCACATTATTTAAATTACCTTTTGTGATACCTTTGTTACAAGGACTCCAGCTTTTGTTTTGTCCTTCCCACTTTGTTATGATCTTAATCTGGTCCTCACATGTTGGATGTGAACTTCCTTTGAGCTGCTGCACAGCTGTCCATTGCTGCTTCTCATGCTCAAGACAGTGTTACTCATTGCCATAACACTGGCATGACTGGAGATTGAGCTCCAAACTCTGTGTTTCAACCTGCAACATACCACCTTCTTCCCAGATAGACTGGTCTGCTAAGTCTGTCATCCTTTGTTCCAAATGTAGTAACACCATTTCACATTGGTCAAACTAATACCTTTCCGGCATTCTTTGCTCCGCCACACCCCTCTAAGGAGGAGGAGGAGGAGACTCCATCACCTAGACACCAAAAGAGCACAAACTTTTTACTTCAATTGTAGTAGAGAACACCAGGTGGACGTTTAGCTCTTTGTGGACTTTGCATTAGCGAAGAAGGGCAAAGCCTTGCAGAAAAGGACCATCTTTCACTGGATCGAGCTCTGCATTAAGATCTGCTAATCAGTGGCCAATAAGCTGCCCCTAGAAGGGTTAAGGGCTCATTCCGCCAAAGAAGGCTGCTACCACTGCATTGGCGTGCAAGGTTCCTGTCCTGAACATTTGTCAGGTGGCTATGTGGGTGTCCTCCATATGTTCATGAAACACTACTGCCAGGACAGCCAGGTTCACCGAGAGGGGCATTTCTCCCTGCTCGGTCCTACAGAACATTTTGGTTAGAGCCAATTCGGCGACCCATTTCACAATGGGTATTACTTTGGTATCTACTCAAAAGGTGAGGAATCAGCGGTTAGAAGGCTTTATCAGAAGAACAATTTACTTACCTTTGTGATGCTCTTTCTGTTAGAAATGCTATCTGCAGATTCCTCTTCAACCCTCTCCATTCTGTGAATAGGACTCTGCCCTGTAAAAAGATCCCAAGTCAAGAAATCGGCACACTGGTCGGCGCTAATTTGCTGTTGGGGCTCTGCCTCTCGGGGAACGGAGAGCCTTGAGAGCAACTGACGTCTGCAAACAGGAGTGGCACCTATATGGCTCCACACGTCATTACCAAAGCAAAACGGCATCAGTGCGGCCCAACATAACACCACCTGACAGTGCTCATCGGTACTGCTCAAAATTTTCCAGATCCAGTCTGACTTCTTGGGAGTTATTTAAAAGGTGAGGAATGTGCAGTTATATAGAGTCTCTCCCAGAAAGAGCAGTACTGAAGTTAAGTAACTTGTTCCATTGAAAGCTAGCGATGTGTCTGAAGTACCGTGTAATGTGACCCTTAGTTTTAAATTAGAATTTACTACTCCACATGCTGGTCTGCCAGGATCTCCTCTTCAATACTTGATAGCACATAGAGAGTGGGCATTAGTTCCTGTTTAATGATCTGTAATTTCTCCTGTTCTTCTTCTAACATATCTCCCCACCTATTTTGCAGCTGGAGCAGAAAGTGGTGGCTAGTGAGATCTTTAAGGATAAAAAAGACAACTATCCTCAGAGTGTTCCCAGACTGTTTATCAGCACTCGTCTGGGTAAGTGTTTTTTACTCAGTACACACTGCAAATACTGTTTCCTAGTCACCGGTCTTTTCTCACTTCATGGCTTTCTTTACAGGCAATGAAGAAATCAATGCCAAAGTTCTTCAGGCCTTGGAAAACGAGACGATCCAGGTACAACATTTTAATGCAAACTACAGAACAATGGGATTGTAGATTGCTGTGGGAAACTATCTTCTCTCTGGGCTTTGTGTTTGAGGTTGTGCTATATAGCAGTGCAGTCTTTTATTTGATATTGACTTTGCTTTACTCTTTAACTTTCTGGCATGCCTCCTGTTAATCCTGGCATATTTTTTCAAAATAATTGTATTATATTTTTATTGAAGGGTTAAGTTGCCGATCAAATGATTGGATACATTGCAACAGAAGTCCTGTATGTAATATTTCACTTGCAGACTAATCAAATGTGGTAGGCAACTCAGAAGCAAACAGTTAACAGCAGTGAAGAATTCCCCTGGACCAATGTGGACTTATAAGCCTGTATCTGTTATTGTCTTCGGAAGGGGTGTTGGCCTGCGCACACCATTGCCATATTTTACATGTTAGAGCTGGAGTATTGGGGATTGTTTTGTCTTTGAGGTTCGAGTAGTGGTTCTACGGTTGTCTCTGGATAATAAATACTTTGCCCAGATCGGAGTAGATTGCTCACTCTTAGGTTTAGGATAGGTCGGGGTTCTTGACATGGCTTTTGGGGGTGCAGTTAACTGGGTTAGTGTTTGTGGCTTGCATTTCAGAGAGAAGATTGATACCCGTAGACCATTCATAATTTGATGACGGAGCTGCAGCACACAAGCATAAGTGGCAGCTTATGCCTGTGGTTAGAACCCTAAAGGTACTGATGATAATTTAGTACATTTTCAGAATGAATAATAACGTGTTTCAGAAGAGTTACTTCTTTAATACAGCTTGGATATGGGGTGATATCCATTTGTACTCCTCTTCAAATCTTGCCCCAGATTAATCTAGTGGTTAATTTTATTGCCTTCACCCATTTGCACCTACTGATGGCATTCCCAAAAATAAAGCCTAAGATGAGGGCAGCAGGGGATGCTCAGCTGAAGAGAGGGTTTTAATAGAGTCTTTTCTCTCCTGTTTGTTTCTATTTTTAGGGAATTGGATTGCCAGCATATGTTAACTCTAGGTGCCGGGAACCAGCTAGACACTTTTCACTGTGCACACTGACCCATAAATATGGAGAATATGCGAACTCCAATTTCAAGTCTGGACTTTAATTAAAGCCTTTGCAGAAAGCAGCCTAAATGGGACTAAAAGTTATGCGTTGGATGCAGTATTGATGTGCACCAAAAGTGACTTTAAAAACATGGCTTCTGGGATGTTACTGCACCCTTAGTTGCTGTAGGCCAAAAGGTGTATCAGGCACATGTCAGAATAACCCTGTTCGAGGCATATGGGCTGCAGACCACACACTATTGCATTAGATCACCATCTTGTGGTGGGCCCGGACGATTATACTTCTTTGTTTTTTTTGCAAGAGTCTTCATCTGTTGGATGACTCCTCCCTTAGATCGTAGTGCGCATGGGCTTCGACTCCATCTTCAGATTGTTTTTTTCCGCCATCGGGCTCGGTTGTGTTCATTGTTCGGTCCCATTACGATCTCTTTTCGAATTCATAAATCAGTCATAATACCATCGGCATCGTCGTCGACAGTAATTCCGGTTACCAGCATCTAAGAAAGGCTTCACTTCTCGATTCCAGCGTTCGTCGGGGCCGTCGGGCCCAACTGTGCAATTGGGCCTTTGGCTCATGGAAAGAACACCCTTCAAGAAGTGCCCTCGGTGTGGACACAAATTCCCTCACACCGATCTTCATGAGGTTTGCAATCTGTGCTTATCTCCAGAGCACGAGAGTCGAGACTGTGAGGCATGCACTTCGTTCCGGTCCAAGAGAACCATCAGGGACCGTCGAGCTCGAATAGTAATGGCGCAGTCATCTTCATCGACACCAGACCTCATCATAGACGAGGCTCCGATTGAAGTAGACGCTGAAGAACAGCAGCACGAAGACATCGCTTCCGAAGCAGAGGATTCAGCTTCTGGAGCGGAGGATCAATCCGAAGATGACGATCTTCCAGCTGGTCAACAGGTCGTGAGTACAGACGTCGACCCTGTTCACCCCACCATACCGGGACATGCTTCGGTTCCACCTCCACCTTTGGATCCAGGTGCACACCGATCAAAACCTTCCGACGCACCGCCTTCTGGCTCGGCAGCGAAGAATATAAAAAAGCTTCATGTCGACTCGGGCTCGAGTCAGTCTGTCGGTCCCAAAAAGCAGAAGTTCCTTAAGTCAAAATTAACACTGGCACCAAAGCATCCTTCGGTACCGAAAGCGGTCGAGTCGAAAGCAAGTTCGGCACCGAAAGAGGTTCCCAAAGCTACCGAACCAAAAACCACCCTGGTTCCGAAAAAAGTGGACCCGAAAACGGTTCCGGTACCGAAACATACTTCGGCTCCAAAGGTAGATGAGTCCAAACGTACTCTGGGAACAAAAACTCCGGATCCAAAGAGCAACGATCCTAGGAAAAAGTCTTCGGAACCAAAAGCTGCTCCAAAGACAATAGACACTTAAAGCTAAGCATTTCGGCCCCAAACCAAATAAATCGGCGCCGAGAAAGGGTTTTCCAGTAGAAGAGCTTTTCAAACCTGATCCAAAGCAAAAGACTGTTCATATTAATCCAAAGACTGGACATATCACTTCAGTGCCTGAAAAGAGGAAAATTGACTATCCTAAACCACCGCCAGTTCCTCTAAAAAAGCATGCTCAAACTTCACCCATAAGGATTCCTTCACCAGAAGTAGAAATACCAATAGATATTTCTCCTGTACATTACCATCTAGTACACATAATCTTATACCACAAGATGAGGATGATGGGGATAGCTACTCACAAGAGGTAGAGAGTGAACATCACATAGATGACATTAATGACCCAGATGATATTCCTGGGCCATCAGGTGAACCATGAGAAGATTATAATGCACCAGATCTGCCACAAGACGATGTATACCCGTCTAGACCATCTCCCCCAGGTGACACTATTGGGTTTACGCAGCTCATTCATAGAGCAGCCACTTTCAATGGAGTAGACTTACACACAGATACAGTGGAAGACGACTTCCTAATGGACACACTAATGTCGTCACATAAGACCACAACCACACTGCCAATACTTAGTGGAGTGGTAAGACATGCATCCGAAATATTTAAAGACCCAGTTAGAGCCAGGGTAATTAACCCAGACTAGAAAAGAAGTACAAAGCGGCTCCAACTGATCCAGCATACATTAAAGGACAGTTGCCATTGGACTCACTAGTAGTGTCAAATGCGAGAAAAAGGGCTAACTCACAGACAACAGGGGATGCTCCACCCCCTGACAAAGAGTCTAAGCTTTTAGATGCTTCGGGAAAACGCACCATTTCACAAGCAGCCAATGTCTGGAGGATTGCTAACACTCAAGCTTTGTTAGCAAGATATGATAGAGCTCATTATGATGAGTTAGAGTCACTCATGCAACACTTGCCAGAACAATATAAAACCAGGGCTTCTGACCTAATACAGGAAGGCAAGGTTATTACAAATACCTCCATTACGCTTTGCAGTAGACACAGCAGACACAGTCTCTAGAGCAATAAATACAGGGGTATTGTTGCGTAGACATGCATGGTTAAGCATCTCTGGGTTCAAACCAGAAGTACAAGCCAGCATCTTAAACCAGCCATTTGACCAACAACGTCTTTTCGGTCCAACGGTCGATAGTGCACTAGAAAAGATGAAAAAAGATACGGACACAGTAAAATCCATGGGAGCTTTGCAAACACAAGCCCATGGACCTTCCTTCCGTCGCTCCTCATATAGAGGTGCCTCTAAGGGTTTTCAAACCTACAATACCTCCTCTTCTTACAAAGCGCCCAACCAAACCTCGCCTAGTAAAGGATATTATAGAGGAAACAACAATAAGGGTAGAGGTAGAGAAAACAACAATCGCAACGCCTCTACTCCCAAACAGTGACTTCCCTTCCATCCCCCCAGACCATTCCACTCCTGTCGGGGGAGGTTACAACAGTTCCTACCTGTCTGGAACTCCATCACCACAGACAGGTGGGTAAGACAAATAATTCAGTCAGGTTGTTGCCTGGAGCTCACTTCCACTCCTCCAACAATGCCACCCAGGCAGCGTCCCATGTCACAAGAACACCTTATACTGCTAAGACAAGAGGTGGTATCTCTACTGCAAAAGAATGCAATAGAACCAGTCCCAAAACAACATCAAAACACAGGAGTTTATTCTCTATACTTTCTCATACCCAAAAAGGACGGGTCTCTCAGACCTATTTTAGATCTAAGGCCCCTAAACCTGTACATACAATCAGACCACTTTCATATGGTCACACTACAACAAGTTCTACCGTTGCAAAAAAAGGGCGACTTCCTTGCCACATTAGATCTCAAGGACGCCTACTTCCACATTCCCATCCATCAATCGCACAGAAAGTACCTGCGGTTCATTCTAGAAAGTCAACACTACCAATTCAAGGTACTCCCTTTCGGAGTAACTACAGCACCTCGAGTGTCAAACTAATACCATCATATATTCATGTGCCTTGAAAAATAACACTTCAATCAATTCAAAATTAAAGGAGTTTAGTCAATAAATCACAACTATTTGGACCAGCAGTTGCTGGTTTAATGCTTTGACTAATTTCCTTTAATTTTGAATTGATTGAAGTGTTATTTTTCAAGGCACATGATTATATGATGTATGGTCTTGTTTAATAGTCTTGTGTTTTATGTAGGATGTTGGTATTCATTTGATTTAAAGTTTTTTGTAATGTCATTATTTGTTTGTCAATTCCATTGTATATTAGTGTAAATATGTGGATGTACAGGTGTCTTATTTGCAGAAAAAATGTTTTCATAAAGAAATTTAAAAATAGATACAAATAGTTGGTATAAATAAAAATACCTGGTCAAATTAGATAAGTAGTGTTTTTGACCTTTTGAATTTTTTGTAAAAATAATGGTGGTCAGGCATTTTTGTGTTTTTCTTATATAAATAGGGTCCAGCCTAACCACTTGTCCATATGGGCCTAACTCCTTAGGTTTCCAGCTGATAGGAATGATGGCATCTTGCATTTTCATAGTACCATATGCAAGACTACAAATGCGCCCCATACAAGAGTGCTTGGCAAGTCAGTGGAATGAGGCTCAGCTACAAATAACAGATCTGGTGGTGGTAGACGACCAGAGATATCGCTCTCTGCAATGATGGAACACCAAAAACCTTTCCAAGGGCCGGCCGTTTATAGAACCTGTACCACAAATGATACTAACCACAGACACATCTCTCACAGGATGGAGAGCGCATTTAAAAAGACACACAGTACAGGGTACATGGACAATGCAACAAAAACTACTCCACATAAATCATCTGGAGTTACTAGCGATTTTTCTAGATCTAAAATCGTTTCAGCATTACCTATCAAACAAAGCTGTAATAGTCCGGACGGACAATATGACAGCAATGTACTACATTCAAAAACAAGGAGGAACACACTCCCTAAAGCTCTCCCGGCTGGCGCAGAGCATATGGAGGTGGGCCATTCCTCAGAACATTTTTCTATTAGCAGAAAATCTACTAGGAGTTCACAATCAAGTTGCAGATCTGTTAATTTGTCAGAGACAACAGATCAGCAAATGGGAACTTCATCATCAAGTTCTTCAGCCATTTTTCAAAAGTGGGGTCAACCAGAGATAGATCTGTTTGCTACAAACCACAACTCCAAATGCCCAAGCTTCGCCGCCAGATACCCACACCCATTATCCAAAGGCAATGCGGTATGGATGAACTGGTTAAACAAATGTACGTACACTTTCCACCTCTCCCACTAATTCCATTAGTGGTACGCAAGCTACAGCAACATTCTCTCACATTGATTCTCATAGCACCAACGTGGGCAAGACAACCCTGGTACACCACGCTACTAGAGCTCTCAGTAGTACCACATCACAAACTAAAACTCTCCCCACATCTACTGACACAGAACCATGGAGAGATTATGCATCCAGACCCAATGCAGCTCAATCTAGCGATTTGGCTCCTGAGGTCTTAGAATTTGGATACCAAATTTACCACCTGATTGTATAAATGTCATAAAAGAAGCAAGACGCCCTACCACTAAAGCATGTTATGCAGCAAAGTGGAAAAGGTTTGTTCTATATTGCACAAATAACATCAACCCCTTAGATGTTTCCATACAAAACATCATATGCTACCTGTTACATCTGCAAAGATCTAACTTAGCGTATTCCTCAATCAGGCTACATCTTGCTGCTATAGCAGCATATCTTCAAAACAGACAACATTTGTCATTGTTTAGAGTACCTGCAATCAAAGCGTTTATGGAAGGACTCAAAAGAATAATTCCTCCCAGAATACCACCTTCTCCAGTGTGGAATTTAAATGTTGTTCTCAAGACTTATGGGTCCTCCTTTCGAACCATTACATAAGTGTGAATTACAGTTACTTACATGGAAAGTTGCTTTTTTAGTAGCTGTTACCTCACTTAGAAGAGTAAGTGAGATCCAAGCATTAACAATTCAAGAACCATTTATACAACTTCATCATAATAAAGTGGTTCTTAAAACAAATTCAAAGTTTCTGCCAAAGGTCATTTCACCTTTCCACCTCAACCAATCTATTGATTTGCTAGTATTTTTTCCCCAACCGCAAACAGTTGCAGAAAGAGCTCTACATACATTCGATTTAAAAAGAGCACTTCTCTACTACATTGATAGGACGAAACCTTTTCGTAAAACTGAACAACTGTTTGTGTCTTTTTCTCCTCTGCATAAGGGAAATCCTATTTCAAAATCAGGCATTGCAAGATGGATTGTTAAGTTCATTCAAATTTGTCACCAAAAAGCAAAACACACTCTATCCATTCCCCCTAGGGCTCATTCTACCCGTAAATTAGGGGCATCTACGGCATTCCTAGGAAATATACCATTAGATGACATCTGTAAAGCAGCTACATGGTCTACTCCGCACACATTTACAAAACACTACTGTGTAGATGTGCAGGCAAAACAACAAGCAAGTGTGGGCCAGGCTGTACCCAAAACAATATTTCAAACTACTGCAACAGATGCGGGTGGTCGCCGCTAAGGGAGAAACTGCTGTGCAATCTATGCAATAGTGTGTGGTCTGCTGCCCATATGTCTCGAACGGAAAATGCTACTAACCAGTATGCATCTGTTCTTGGCATGTAGGGCTGCAGAACCACACACGCCCACCCGCCTCCCCGGCTACCTGTATCTGTTCCAGTATTATCTTATTTAGATACACAACACATGGTCATCTCTATCTGTACTCATACAACCCCATCATTGGCCCAAAGGCGAAAACAATCTGAAGATGGAGTTGATGCCCATGCGCACTACGATCTAAGGGAGGAGTCATCCAACAGACAAACAGCCACATGCATCAAGCGATTTAGGAATCGCAAACGGTGCGAATCTCAAAAAACGGCCGTTTGCGATTCCTAAATCACTATTTGGGATGCATCAATCAAAAATACATGAAATCTCTATTTTTTGCGATTTCTAAAAATGCGATTGCATTTAAGGAATCGCAATTTGCGATTCCTTAACCCCTTGCACGCTGATGACGAGCTGGGCTCGTCATGAGGTAGCCTCCTGCTACGCTGATGACGAGCCCAGCTCGTCACGTAACATGCGGTTTCGCAAAAGTCAGCGTACGAGCGGAATTCCGCCCGCACGCATGCGGTTAAATGCAATGCATGACACCTAAAACAAATTGCGAATTCGCAATTAGGAGGAAAAAATTACCATGAGGTTGGACCTCATGGTAATTTGTGAAAAATCTGAAAAATGCAATTTTGTGTATTTTTCAAACTGTCATGTTGTGTGCACACACATGCCCTTAGGGCATGTGTGTGCACAACATATGTGCATAGATTGATTTCAGGGGTGCAACAGGGTGTCCTTTGGACACCCCTGCACCCTTGAAATCGCAATCTCAATTTGCGATTAGCTAATTGCGAATCGCAAATTGAGATTGTCTTCCCATTGATTCCTATGGGCCTTTTGGCCCATAGGAATCAATGGGAAGGAATTCCTTAATTGCGATTCGCAAATTGTGAATCGCAATTAAGGAAAAATAAGGAATCGCTAAATAAATTGTGATTTTTTGATGCATTGCCGTTTGCGATTCCTTAATTGCGATTCCTTAATTTTCGCTTTTAAGGAATCGCAAACGGCAACGATGATGCATGTACCTGATAGACTCTTCCAAGACAACAACAAAGTGCCCACCACCAGATGGTGATCTAATGCAACAGTGTGTGGTTCTGCAGCCCTACATGCCAAGAACAGATGCATACTTGTAAGTAGCATTTTCCTTCTGACATGTGTAAAAGCCTGTTTTAAGTATAAAACCTATTGTCTACAGAATGTTACCAAAGCTATAAAAACTCCATAGTTTCAGCAGTTTACCATGTGGCACAAATTCAACTTATTGATAATATATATTTGTAATGGGAATTATATTTCTTTTCTAGCAAGTGAGGGCATTTCTGTTGAAGGAGTGTAGATTTGCTGGACAGTTAAAGTAATCCGAGGACACTTGTGCAGGAATAGTATATGACCTTCCTCTGTACTCAGTTTGAGTTATAAGTTGCCACCTGGCCGGTTTTATACCGACATGACCATTTTTTAAATGTCCCTGACAGTGTATACATTTTAAAAATTACCTACGGCTACTATTTTATCAGTTAATACTTTAAACACTAAACGTTAATTTAAAGTGTGTTCTGCAGCTGCTTTATTGAACCCTGACTGATAATTAAACAAAAACAGAAAGGCCGTATCAAAAATAAATACAGATGATTTCCTTTAAAGATATTCTTAGAAATCATGTCTGGGCCTTTGCATAATTTTAAAATGTGATCAGAGGGCCGGTATTTTTCTCTTGGAAAGGTCGCAACACTACTAGAGAAAAACTATCTGCAAAGCAGAGAGTATACTATGGAACTTCCTTTCTTGAAGTCAGACATTATGAACTGGTATCTCCTCTCCCTCCTCCCCACCCCAAACCTGTCACCACCCTACTTTCATACCACTGATCCTCGGGAAGGCCCAGGGCCAGATAACTGATGTAGGTATCGCTTGAGACATCATGAGTTTTGGGCTCAGAAAGGTTCAGCAGAGAGAAGTGACCATATGGGGGGAACTAATATTTATCAGAGTCATCACAATCCGCTGCACATTTAATTTCATAACAAAGGGCTGCACTCACCCCGGTGGGAAAGAGAACAATTCCTGGTATTTGGGAGGTAGCAGAAGACTCGCTAATAGTCTTTGGAAGCATGGAGATAAACCATCCCAGTTTTCAACCCCTGCCAGCAGAACTAGTCCTAGCTTGTATCCCTAAGCTTACACTGGACTCTCTTCCCAGGATTGCTAATCCCACTCTATTGCTGCTCTTCTAGGGCCAGTGATAAGGATACTTGTTGTAGTGCTTTGTGGGAACAAGTTAGTCTGGCACCTGGAAGAGAGGACTACTCAGACTGTGACGCTTCTAGGCAACCAATTATTCACCATTATTTTGGTTCAGAGCACACATACTGGGTCACAAACAAAAGCATTGTGAAGTCCAAGCAAAGAAGATGATCCATACAAAGCCAAAATGTTTTTCTTTGTTTATTTTACAGTATGGAGTACCTGTGACCAAGTATGACCGTAATGGCTTCAAGGCCCGGGGACGACAGCTGCTTATTGCCCAGAATGCAGTCTTCATTGCTGAAGAAGCCAAACTCAAGCAACGAATTGATTTCGCCAATTTAACAGGTAACTGTACACTTGGGGTCATTCCTTGGTACTATCATTGCCATCCGAAGTATGGCATTATCAGACTCTGGCGGGGGCATCTAAATCATTAAACAACCCCCTTCATTCCACCCTCAGCCTGTGGAAGAGCCACTGGTAACTACATTGAAAGACAAATTAATGGAATCAGAAAACCATGAGCCTCGTTTTCTGCTGTGATCACAAGTCTCCCACTAGCGGGCAGCCATGCTAAAATGCTCAACATTTGGAAAGATGGATATAGAGTATCATCTCCCCTCGTACAATTAAATACATTGCTCTAGAATTTAATCTCCAAAGCTCAATCGACTCTTCAGTGGGAAAGGAGCTGACATCCATTTCAATCTCTTCTACTAGATGGCAGGTTTGGGATGACAACAGGAAAAGAAGATACCCTCATGCTAGAGTTGTCATCTGGAAACTGAGACAAAGTAAACGTTTAGCAAACATGTATATTTTTAAGTTATGAGAGAGATTTTACTGTTGTGTGGCAATAAAGAACCAAGAAACAGCGGCCATTAGCACTCCTGGAAGGGTTCAGTGGTGCTGGGGAGTGGGCCCTAGAGTATTGAAAATGGCTGGGAACTCGTCAATGCATTGACTAAACTAGCTACAACTTGTACTGTAAACAGGGGTGCGCTTTACTTTTTACTGAAGAGCGAAAGTATAGTAGATGGGAGTCGGAGAGCGTGACTTTGCATTTCTGATCCAAAGAAAGGATTCTGGTAGCCATGAGCATCTGGTCAGTTTTTATGCCTGGTGTACCTTCAAGCTGATCTGTATCACCACTTACTTTTAAACCCTGGTCTCTGGCTGTCTGTTAATGACCAGTATGTAACAACACACTTTGCGGGGTCCGGACTGCCCTTGGCCTTACACCAGCCTCCAAACTCATTGCTGTATATTACAGAAAGCGCAAGAGATCTTTAGGCTTAGTGCTTGGATCTGGAGCAATGGCAGTGATAGTGCTAGATGCCTAGCTGGGGTTAGTGCTGAACATAAGGCTGGGCCTGGAGGACAGGTAATAGGTCTTGTATGGATTCTGTGCTGTACTCACACCATTCTTTCATCTCTGTGTAGGTATCTCGGTCAGCAGCCTAAGTGACAACCTGTTTGTTCTCCATGTTAGTCGCGATGATAACAAGCAGAAGGTAGGTTGAAAACACTTTGTTTATTGTACCTATAAGTGGTATAGAATAAAGCATTAAGTATGCAGCAGGTGGTGGCTAGAGATTGATGGTGAGGATACGCACTGACACATTGACTCTCACAGAAAGGGGGAAGTGACAGTGGTTAAAGGGAGCTCGGAGAAACTAACAGTTTTGGCTAGAGGATTGACACGATGAGGGCAAAGGCGACACTAATGCAGTGATATGCTTAAGGGTATCTAAAACACTACCAGATGCAGAGAGGACACTGTGCAGTGATTGGTTGAAGGAGCTATTAATGCCGTGATGGCGAATGAGTAACTTATTAATGCAGTAATGGTTGCAGGGAGTATTCATGCAAAGCTCACGGGGCATTAATCAAGTGATGCAGTGAAGTGACAATTCATGCAGGCTCACTGTCCAATGGCAGGTCTCAATGGTGAGTTGATGCAGAGATATTGATGTACTGGCGAGACTGAAGGAGCACTAATATTGTGATGAGCACTTAATGCAATGGCCTGGGGGTGAGATTGGATTTCATTGGATTTTGCAGCATGGTATGGTCTTTGTGAAGAACATTTACCAGCAATGTACCACCTAAATTTATAAAACTATTTTAACTGCTTTTTAAACATTGTTAATGTTCTTGTGTTTTATTGATGTGGTGACAACATATTTAACACACCATTACGGGTTACGTATGTATATTTATCCCGATAACTGTCTAAAAATGTATAGGTTTCCCCTCAAAAACATTCTTTCAGGGTATGGAGTTTTACCGAGTCCAAGGAACACAAAGCTCTTAAAGTTGCATTCGGTTGGCAGCAGAGGCCAGTGCTTGAACAGCATTCGCTGCAGCAGATGCTCCAGTGAGAGACAGGGCATGCTTTGGAAGTGCGGTGCATTTGGGGGCTATAGTTGTTAATGCAGCAATAGTAGCATACATACTGGTGAGTGGCAGGTAATCTACTGCAGAAACCTGCGTTAAATTATGTTTTAGGTGATCTAATGAGAACCAGCATAGAATTATTGAAGAAGGGTGTCTGTGAATTACTGATTGAGAGCATCTCCTGTGTCCTTAACACGTCAGATATCCTAGCAGCTCACCCGATCCCACTCTGTAAGGCGTTTCTCCAAATCCAAGAAATCGCTGATTAGGTAACATAGTGGGCTTTCCTCAGCAGTCAGTCCTGGTATTTCATTTCCCTAATAATAAAGCAGGTTTTCGGAAGGACTTGCTTTTATTCTCCATCTTGCAAGAGCTGACCAGAATGGCCTGTTTTGGTCTCCAACAAGACCAAGCAGGCCTGTGTAATGAGAACGCCCTGCGTGGTTCCATTCCATGTCTGACTGAGCAAATGCAGCGAAGGAACATTAGAATGCCTCCTTCCTCTCCGTTGCCGGCTTAGTCATGGTGCTCTGGAGAAGCAGGTCACCTTGCTTTGGGTACATTCTTGAATTCTTTCTGAGGTTGGCAGGATGTCAGTCGTTTTGAGTTGGGGGGGGGGGTAAATAAAACTGTCCCTTTTTTTATACTTGCAGTATGGATTTCCAGGGGCGACTATTGCTGCTGGCTTCTTGTATGCATATGTTAAGCGGTTTTTAAGTGATACAGTGCTGAATGACCTAAGATTCTGAATTCGGCAAAGTTGTGGATTGTAGTATCTGTTGTAGTAAAGCTTGCTGCATCTTAGTCCTCTTTTTTCTGCCAGTGGTGTGACGACGTAAAGTTCTTGATCTTGAAAATCAGCTTCCCTTGATCAACCTGTGGTCCACCCTTCTAGAGCTAGCAACTAGTACAGGGGCGAGAGGAACTGCTGGAACATATGAGTTATTCAAAGACTCTTGTAGTCATTTACAGCTAAAGTTTGTGCTGATAGAGACATAGACATTTATTGAAGGTCTTCTGAGCTGCAGTTTTTGTCGCGCCAGAGCACCAACGTAAATGGGACAGCCTTTTGACTTTTAGATACATTTGTGATGGTGTATAACTTTAAATTGTGCTTTTTGTTTTGACATTTATCTCGACTTGCTATTTATATGAGTACTGTCTCATTATTTGGTAGGCTATATCAGGCCAGCCCCCCCTCCCCATTTCCCCTTCCCCATTTCCCAGTTATAAAATTGCCTATCTTTGTTAATATATTCCTGTAACAATTTTTTGAAGTTGATTATTACTTGTGTTCATTTCCATTTCACTGATTCCACTATTTTCATGGAGAAGCACTCTTCTTGTCCCAGCCACCAGTAAGCGAGCAGCTAGGTTACTTGCATCAAATGAAGCTGCTCTTGTACCCATCTAAGATCAGTGTGAACCAGGTGTTAAGCTTGGGATATGACTGAAGGCTTCCCTTAGAGATGGAGAAAACCAGTCACGCTTTTCTTTCCGTTGCCAGGGAGATGTGGTGTTACAGAGCGATAATGTGATTGAGACATTAACTAAAGTTGCCATAAGTGCGGATAAAGTGGACAACATCAACATAAGCCAGGGGAGGTAAGTGAATGTGGGTTGTTTCCACGTCATATGGTGCTTTTGTCGGCTGTGTGAGTTATACCTGCAGAAGTGAGTGCTCTGAACAGGTGGGTCCCAGCTCTAGGTGCGTAAGGGCACTTGAGAAAGTAATCAATGCTCCAGGGGTGTTATATGGGTATGTTCAGACGTGCGAGTGATCGCTAGAGTGTGCTCTGAGCAGCTGAGTGTGAGCTGCTGTGTGACAAACTGAAAGTCGTTTTTGCTTCAGAAGAGAGTATGGTGATAAGTTAGTGCATATGGGAGATCACAAAGAGTACCATAGACCGTTTACTGCGAGACACCCCTGCCTCAGTGGTTCCATTGTCATTTAGATGAGAATAATCACTGTTTCGGGAGTCCCCTTGAATAGGAAAACGAGTATCAGTAATTTCTAGGATGTGCTATGAACAGGGAAGCAAGCGTGAGTGGGCTGGTGAATAAATGCATGTAATCTCCAGATGGCTATTGGCTAATGAGCGCGTGATCAGTCTGTCGGTGGCGCTGCAGAAGGGTGATCTTTTATAAGGGTTCTCAAGAGAGCACTATGAACCTGTGTTGTCTAATATTTCAGTAATTGTCTTATTTCTTTGCAGTATAAAGTTTACTGTTGGGCAGGGGAAGGAAGGCATCATTGACTTCACTGCAGGGCCCGAGCACCTAGTAACCAAAGCCAAGAATGGTCATCTTTCTGTGGTAAGACCATCTCTAGTCTCTTATGTCAGATCCACCTAAGCCCCCCCCTTCTGCTGCTTATGAAAGGCCCTACACTTCACTGAGGGCATATTTGTATGTTATCAGCTTCTGCTTTCTGGGATGTTCAGCTGAGGGACATGCTTTGGAGGTTCTCTGGTGTCCAGTTCTTTCAAAGCCTACGGGTAATCACTGTGCTCAAGCTGTGTTGCTCTCGTAGATAATGAGAGCCAGTGGTCAGTTTTTCCTTCTCTGCAATGCCTGTAATTGTCTGCACTTGAAGTCGAGCTTTCTGAGGCACTTTAATGTTATGCCTCACTCAAGGTGAATTAATAGGTGTACAACTGTTGTTTTTCGAGTGCTGTCTGTTACAGAAAAGCGAACATTTTCTTGTGTTAGCTTCAAATGATAGAAGGGAATGTCTTGCTTTCTTGCAGAGAAAGTGAGATGCTAAAAGCAGCAGTCCATTTTGTTCTCCGTGACTCGTAAAACGGAGGTCAATTATACAACTTTATCGTTGTTGATCCTATGAAGGTGTAACCATCCTTTGCATCTTGGGGCATTCTTTAGTGACATATGCGATCAGCACTTGTTTCCCTGGCACCATTTTCTTTGCAAGGTCATGTGTAATTCTTGTTAAAACAAAATTCCTTGTTCACAGGGGTCAGGGCCTTTTCTACTAGCTTTCATGGTGAAGACCCTATGTTGACCTGTCTGCCATCAGCAGCCCAGAATTTACTGTGGAGGAGCGCTTTAATAGTGAAAACAACTTAGATGTTGCAGGCAAAAATGACCCCTATTTTAGTAAAATGCTCTTGCAAACCATGCTATCAGATCACCCACTGGGTTGCCTCACCAGGTCTCTTGAAGGGCAAGCCAGTCTGCGCCCTTCAGCAATAATATTGCACAGGAAGGCAGCAGAATCCACTTCAAACAGCATTCCAACCAACCACATTTTACTACT
The DNA here is from genome assembly GCF_964261635.1 of Lissotriton helveticus. Classification (NCBI taxonomy): domain Eukaryota; kingdom Metazoa; phylum Chordata; class Amphibia; order Caudata; family Salamandridae; genus Lissotriton; species Lissotriton helveticus. The sequence goes on from NC_136061.1 coordinate 402,593,550, forward strand.
CGTCCTGTAAGTAAACTGACTTAACCAATGTGCTGATATCCTTAAACTCACAACATTATCTGCTCTGGAAGAAATGACCTCTTGAAAAGATAGTTATGAGCCTTATGCTGCCCTGTCTGGTAAATGGATCCTGAAATGTAAATGATTCTGTGTCTGGTAAACTGCCAACTTTTTATGTGTACTGATTAATGTTTACCTTCTCTGCCTACCTTTGAGAATTGTATATTCCACTCCTAACATGCAAATGGATTTAGTCTTTATCTCTGAAAAGTGGCTCTATGACCACTGTAATACTGGCTTGCATATTGCAGTATCTGATGGCTATTAAATCTTACATTATGACTGAGTGGGGAAACAGAAGAACTGGCGTGGGAGTCTCAGAGGAGGCCGATTGGCAGTGATTTCGTAACAGCAGTTGTGATACCACCTGGGTAAAGTTTTACCCCAAACTACTTTGCTCTGTCGCTCCAGAAATGGCACTCACCTTGCTGATAATCCACAACCCCAGATGTAGGTTGTAGGTCTCTAGACCAACTGCTTGAGGTCAATGTTCAGTTTGGGCTACAGTTTGCTAAAATATTTATCCTAGGCAACTTTAGTCCGCATGGGGATCACCTACTGGACTCTTCGTCAAAGGATTTTGTTAACTCAATAGATTTGTGTGGACTAATGCAGCAGGCAAGGGACACTACACTCGCAACCTGATCTTTGGGCCACCTAACGCAGGATTAAATCTAAATAATTCTCTGAGCATGTTTAAGAAGCTTTGTTATGCTTTAATAGTAGCTTTCTGGATGTTCAATCACATAAAGCCTGAGACATTCAAAGACTTCACAACTCTTGTTTTTGGGAATCTCTGGAAAAAAGAATTAACCCAACAAATTGAGCATAGCTGGTACCTCCTCTACACAGCTAATGAGGGACTACTTTCTAGGAGCTGCAGAAATAGGTAAAATCCGATTGCTAAAGTTCATGCATTATTGCTGCTGCTCTTGCCATCAGTTGTTCAAAGCACTGGACAAGTTTGTGATGCCTCATTGTTGCAACAATAAAACCTTAGCTTCTTAGAGGTTTTGTGATGACCTGACATGATATTTCACAACAAAAACTCAAAAGATTTATCAGGCATTCATACGGCCCTAGTGAGCATCAGTGCTCCAGCCACTATGACGCCATTGAAGTCTCTGAACTTCTGGTCCTCCAGCAGAAAAGATACTTGTACACTTAAGAAAACCTTGTCAGTCTCTCTTGGTGTATAATATTAGCAAGATGATCCCATTTTGAATCAAAAACAGTGACTTAACCGGTAACAATTAAATGTCCTGCATTGATATCGGTAACACGTGACGGCTTCCAAATGCATATTGCATTTCTCTTACTTCCATGAAAGAAGATTAGGATGGCTGCCATGCCATTGATTAATGTCAGCGAGTCACTCCAGAAGGCAGTTTCTCTATGTTATCAAGAAATTCTTTAAATAAAAACAATGCCAGGTTTTTAAAAATGTGCTGAGATCATTAATACCGGATTCTTTTCTGAAAGCATGTTGGTTTGCTGCCAGTGATCCTTTCGGACTGTCAAGTTCTTTTATCAAAATTGCAATTTGTCTTGTTTTTACAAAATCTGTTTTAAGGTTGGGGGATGTCAGTTGTTGATATATAACACTTGATTTACAACTGCTAGGTGTTTTTATTCCAGATATTGTTCCTTTTACGTCTTCACACCAGACCCTGCATGTTGGAGGACACGTCTGCCAGCACTTTAATGTCAGATGAGGAAGCATATGCCATGGGTGCTGGTACAGGGAGAGTTAAGGTAGTCGGGGGAACATGGAAAGCAAACAGGTTAATGGGCAAGTGAAGGGTGAAAGGAAACCACTGGGACAAACGGTTGAGTGAAATGACCAAGGATTTGGATTCAAAGTGCCGTAGGGGAACATGAAGGACTAGAAGAGGGACCAGTTATAGGGATGGAGAAAGGTTTGAAGTGGGGGCAAGTGTGGGTGAACAGAAACCAGAAACTGGCAGGAGAAGCTGGAAGAAAGACAAGTAATGAAGGAGTATGGCTTGGGGATGAGTAAAATTATGGCATATTAGCAAAATAGTACACAACAGATAAGTGACTTGGACATATATTTGACAAATCCTTTATTGGAGGGTTCAGTTATTAATGTGTACCATGTGTAATTTAGAATGTGCGCTTTCGCCCTTCAGAGCAAATCATCCTTCCATGCTGCTCCTGTTCTGATCCTCTTATTTTTCCTCCCCAGACTGCTCCTCGTCTGAATTCTCGATGATCAACTCTACAAAGAAAGGGACTACTTTCTTCTCCAATCAAATTATGGCAGAGAATGCAAGCTGCTACTTCATTGGCCGGACATGCCTTACTTGCAATCCTTTGCTGCTTCACTCTTTTCTATTCTAGCTACCAAAGACTTGAGTTTCCAAATGAACAGAACTTGCACTTTTATGCCCGGTGCCAGAAATGTATGTCATTCCTCTGTCCCCTTCTGATTTCGCCTAGCAGGTCTATACATTCTCGAGCCCCCGCTTCTCTTTAAACCCTGTTTATCTCTTCCTGTTTTTTCCATGCTTGAACTACAACACATTTTTTCTTGTATGCTTTATTGTACAATACTTTAAGCCTTCGATCCTGCATGTGCCTCTTTCCAGGTTTTTCACATTTCTCCATTCTTTTCCACCTTTTACCCTCCGATATTTTTCTGTATTCTTATTGTCTTTCCTCGTCAGCCCCTCCCTTTGAATTGCCCCCTTGTTGCTCTCCCTGTTTCCCCATCTATACACATCCCCAGTTTCATTTGCCCACTGATCTTCCAATGAATGCCGCAGTGTGCAATAGTGAGGGCTCAACTAGTGCTTGGCAGGAAGGCGGTGGGGCAATTACTGCCAGAAGGGGGAGCAAGAGTCTTGGCCTCCCTTGAAGTTATACAGTCCTATGGATGAGATGCACTGTCAAAGCTATGATTCAATTGTGTCTTGCCCCAAGTGACCACCCTTGTAATTCTCCTGTGCTGCAATACCTGTGTATAATACACAGACCATAGGGGGATATTTCAAGGGTTAACAAGAATAGATTTTAAGAGTCATTTCGTACTTTCTATAAACATGTAAAAGCCATAGGATGTACACAAAACTGACATGTAAATATTGTGTATTTAGTAGAATGTGTGACAAAGGAAGAGGAGAGGAAATCATTTTTAATGAAAACCCAAATTTGCTTTACCAAAGTCATTCTTAATGATGTTTTAATCTACAAAAATCCCAAACCATCGATTAGTGTGGACCAGGGTCATTATTACGGCAGCCGGGGCTTCTCAAATATGGGCCCCCTTCTTCGAAAAATCTTCTATACCTACCACACTTCATGTGCCTCAAGTATGGCCCACATTTACTACGCGTCTTGTTTTATAGTCCAATTGTGCATATCCCATAAACAGATCCTAACTATATAAAACACTATATTCAAAAACGCCATTGCTCTCGGGCACTGCCTGTATGCAACCTATAGAGCTCAATTTGTCCTTCCTGTACCACCACGCATATACTACCACAGCATGTTAATTTCATACCTACTCTAAATTGCATATCCTGTTCGTACTGTAGCCGGTGTACTCACCTCAACCTGTCCCTTCCGTGCCCACGCTTCCTACCACAGCCTGTCTTTCATTCTTCGTCTTCACCTTTCAGTCAAGGCATAGACCCTCTCACCAATACCCCATCACCCTGGTGCTCCAATCTTATTATTCTGTTATAACTTAAATGCAATAGAATGAGACGGTTGTAAAATGTGCTCATGTTGCAATGAGAGCGAGCTAGGCAGATGGTTATTGTTGATATAGTAGTTAGGACCCTCACTCCTCACACACAACAGTCTCTTCTCTTCCATGATGTCGCCGTGCTTAAAGAGTAGAAACGTTTGTGATATTTTTATATAACATGATCAAGAGTTTTATAAACTAAGTAATTTTATTTAAAAAAGCAAAATAGAACATGTTTGGGTTCGTGTTTGTTGACAAGGATTGATTCCCAAGTGATTAGCAGTGGAGTGTTTTAACTTGCCACGTCAAGAAGTAAGAGGAGTCTTCCACGTTGAAAAGCCATCATGCATTCCAGATCATACGCTGATTGTGCTCTGCCCTCATCACTGCTCCCTGCTCTGCCTGCTGCATTGCTGCTTATGTAACAGCAAAACACAATCAGGTGTTGCATGCTTCTTGCAATTTATGTTCACCTACCTAAAGAAATAATGAAAAGGCAATTAATAATAACGTTGCATGCACCCCATGCTCGGCTCATAAAAGCAACAATGTCCCCAGGATGCTTAATCTCCTACAGGAGAACCTGAGAGATGATGTGAAGTGCCTGCTGTGTGAGTACAATCTACCTTTGGATACGTGCATGGGGTTCATTGTGCCTGGGGCCTCACTTAAGCATGTGAGCTCCTTGTTGTGGCGAGACATGCACTAACTGGGGGAAGAGGGCGGATAACCCCCAGATCCAGAGCAGTGACCTGTCCAATTACAGAATATCCTTGGCTGGCCATCGAGAGCTGTCTGGGCACACAGCAGCTATGTATGTGTACAGTAGTCATGCCTGAGACCATCGGTGGAACCGTTGCTTATAATATGGGCTTTGCTTATTTGCTACCTATCTAATCAGGTGTGGGTGTTCTTGGGCCCTCTCTGCCAAGACAACCAATGTTCAGTCTGTTTATGGTGATGTCATTGTGATGGCAGATCCAATAGACGGGATGATTTTTATTAATATTCTGATAGCTTAAACAAACTATTGTATCAGTCATGGAATTCTGTATACACTATATTATATAATCAGAGAAATACACTAAATAAATACATTTGTTTTTTCAACCTAGTCTTCTAGTTTGTTTGTTCTGTTCATCTTCGTATTGCATTGTAGTTGCATCTATGTAGTGTCATACCACTGACTAAGCAGTGGTTTGCAGATGATAGTATGGTGCTTTATTGTGCTTGCTTGTTTGGAAGGATGTAGGTCTGTAGTGTAGGCTATGTTTGAGTTGTTTCAGTGCTAAGTGCCCGCAGCTTATATAGGAGAAAACATGAGTGCTAGGACTGTAAAGGTTAGGAGGTGATTGTAGGAATCATGCTTTGTATATGGTATACCACTGGGTGGTGATACCGTGCAGAGTCCAGAGATTCACCAAAAGTGTACAGGGCTCAATGTAAACCCAAAGTGCTCTATTATTGGTAGTGTGGTCGAGCAGACTTAGGCCTAACACAGAGGAGTGTAAGACATGTTCGAGGCATGTGGGCTGCTGAATTCATATTTGTGCATAGATCGCCGCCTAGTGTTGGGTCCGGATGATTGCATATTGTTGTCCTGGAAGAGTCTTCGAAGTATCACGAGATAGGTGGCTCCTCCCCTGGACTACAGTGCGCATGGGCATCCTCTCCATCCTCAGATTGTTTTTTTCCGCCATTGGGTTCGGATGTACCTTCTTTACTCAAGTTCGGAAACTTTTCTAAAGGCCAAAAGGCCTTCGGGGTCGTCCGTATTGTCATTTCGATCGGTGCTGAGTACTTGTTCCAGTTCTTTTCGAGCAGGACGTCGAAGAGAGCCGCGTGGCCTTTTCGACACCAGAGGCCCGATCGTCGATGGAACGGAGCCCGTTCAAACGATGCCCCCTTTGTAATTCTAAGTACCCACACATCGATGTACACCCGGTGTGCAACAAGTGCCTATCTCCGGAGCACAATGAGGCCAACTGCCTAGCTTGTGCTCAATTTAGGTCAAAGAAGAAGCTTCGACTTCGACGCCCAGCGAGGCAGGCGATGACGAGGCCAGAGCCCGACCCGGTGAATATCTTCGATGAAGAAGACAATGAGGTCGTCGAGACTGAGGATCCAGAACAGCAGTCGGATCCCGGTTCGGAGCATGACTCCAACTATTATGAAGACGACGAAGAAAACGTCGAGGGTGAAAACATCGTCAAGGTAGGGGACGACGCATCAGCCATCGGAGCCGTCGATGACGACTCGAGCGATGAACCAGGCCAAACAGTGAGTACGGGGCCCGAAACAGACACGGAAAGACTTACAAGGGCTCAGGTCGAGGCATCGCCAACAGGCCTTAGCCAAGATCATGACGAACATTCTATAGCCCCCGTGTCTCGGCCCGGCTAAGAATATATCACACGAGCCATCGGTCGAACATTACCAGTCACTGGTTAAATCGAAACCAAAAGCCATGGAGTCAAGAACGAAACAGAAACTGCTGGAGACAGTCTTCGGATCGAAGAGTTCGTATCCATCGGATTCGACAAAGAAGAAAGGTGTCGACGACCCTACGGGGTCACAAATAAGGGGTGTCTACCCAAAAATCGGTACGCTGAAGTCCATAACTAAAGTCAGGCACGTCGAACCGACGAGGTCGACGTCGACGGACAGCGACACAAATAAGGGACTCGAGTCCCGGAAGGTTCTCGATCCGAAGCAACGAGTCGACAGGCCACAGTTTGTCAAAGGCCTCGAGCCGAACTCCAAGAGCGGCTCGAAGGACCACGTCGAGTCGAGGCAGAAGAGCGCGCCTCCAACGCAACAGGCGCCTAAGTCGACGCAAGGTCAAAAACATATTGGCGAAAAGACAAAGTCGGTCGGACCAATGACGACGCCAGCCCCAAAGAAGGTCAGTCAGTCTACAAGTACTATGCCACCGATAAAATTCGGACTGCCCCCAACTGCACGGCCTAAGGCGCTCGATCCGAAGACAGGGATCGAAACGTCCAAGAAGGTGTCGATGGGGAAAAGGAGTCATTCTCTAGAAGAGGACATTGTGTACCAAGAGCCCTCCTATAATGAAGTCGAAGCTACATATCGACTCAGACTCTGGCAGACTTACTATTTATCAGAGGAAGATCAGGTCAGAAAATCCTCTTGAAACATATAAAATTCCACTCAAAAAGAAAAGGGATTCTTCCACATCACCTGTCCTTTTTGAGACTGTAAGGTACCATGGCCAGGACATCTCTGCATACTCACCCACACGCAATGATGAGGATATGGGGTATGACTACAATGAAGAATTTAATTACCCTGTGGACGCGGATCAAGATAACCAGACTCAAGCCTGGACAGACCCTGTCGACCCGGGGGAGTCACAGACTATTCCTGACACTCCTTCTTATCCTGTCAAGACTTCGACAACAGAGGATACAGCTGCGTTTAACGCATTAATAGAAAGGGCAGCACACAATCATGATGTGGAAATGCATGCTGACCCAATTGAAGAAGACTTCCTATTTGACACTTTCTCCACTTCAGAGAAATCAGTCAAAACATTGCCAATGATGAAAGGTGTCCTTAAACCTGCAGGAGACATTTTCAAGGAAACCACAAGAGCAAGGGTTGTTATCCCCAGAATCGAAAGAAAATACAGACCGGCACCTGTGGACCCTACATAATTTAAGGGACAGCTGCCATTGGACTCTTTGGTGGTATCAAATGCTCGTAAGCGTGCCAACTCACAAACCACTGGTAATGCTCCTCCTCCAGACAAGGAGTCTAAGATATTAGAAGCTTCTGGAAAAAGGGTGGCTGCTCAAGCAGCTATTATATGGAGAATTTCTAATACACAAGCGCTATTAGCCAGATATGATAGGGCTCATTATGACACACTAGAGCAACTGCTACAACATTTGCCAGATGCCTACAAGGAGGGAGCAGAAACACTGATACAAGAGGGAAAACTCATATCTAACGCATCCATTAAATGTGCGCTAGACGCAGCAGACACGTCAGCCAGAGCCATCAATACAAGTGTCATGCTCAGGAGACATGCTTGGTTACGCATCTCTGGGTTCAAACCTGAGATTCAAACCACATTATTAAATCAGCCTGTGAACCCTGATTATTTATTTGGTCCTGATGTGGACACAATATTAGAGAAGATAAAAAGGACACAGAGACAGCCAAGTCTATGGGTGCCTTGCAGTCACAACAATTCAGAGGAGGCTCCTTTCGTCGCTCCGGTAACAGAGGAGCTGCACGAGGCCAGGCATCCCAGCAGACTCCATACAATAAAGGGAGCACGCAGACCACCTATAATAAAAACAATCGAGGTGGATACCGTGGCAACAGCAACAAAGGCAGAGGACGAGGGAATAACACCAGATCCTCCGCCAATACTAAACAGTGACGTCTTGTCACTGCCCCCAGACCATGTAACACCGGTCTAGGGACGATTACAACAGTTCCTGCCAGTCTGGGAAAGCATTAACACAGACAGGTGGGTAAGACAACTTATCCAGTTCGGCTATTGTCTAGAGCTAACCTCCACTCCACCCAACATACCCCCAAGACACTGTCCTATGTCCGCAGAGCACATACACTTATTGCAGCAAGAAGTTATTAGCATGCTGCAAAAAGGGGCCATAGAACTCGTACCTGTACAGCAACAGGGTACAGGGGTATACTCGCTGTACTTCTTAATCCCCAAAAAGGACGGGTCTCCAGGCCAATACTGGACCTCAGGCCCCTAAACCAATACATCTTGTCAGAACATTTTCACATGCTCACTTTACAGCAGGTTCTACCATTGCTCAGTCAGGGAGATTTCCTCGCAACACTAGACCTAAAAGACGCATATTTTCACATACCGATACATCCAGCACACAGGAAATATCTCAGGTTTACCATACAGAATCAGCACTACCAGTTCAAGGTCCTGCCTTTCGGGGTGACAACAGCCCCCAGGGTGTTTACCAAGTGCCTAGCGACAGTAGCTGCGCACCTACGGAGGAACCATATTCACGTCTACCCCTATCTGGACGACTGGCTTATCCAAGCAAAATCAGCCCAGCAATGTGCCAGCCACATGTCCCGCACTATTCACCTCCTACACAGCCTCGGTTTCTCATTAAACTACCCAAAGTCTCATCTTCAACCCGCCCACGTACAACAGTACCTGGGAGCAACAATAGACACTCTGGCAGCAAAGGCGCAGCCAAACTCAGCAAGAATCAATAGCATTCAATTACTGATTCAGAAATTCAGACCCCAACACTCGCTCACAGCAAGGGTGTTTATGCAGTTGATGGGCATGATGGCCTCCTGCATCTTCATAGTCCCTCACGCGAGACTACACATGCGTCTGCTTCAGGAGTGCTTAGCACGGCAGTGGAACCAGGCTCAAGGACAATTAAAAGACCTAGTGTTGGTGACCGGTCGCGCATACAACTCTCTGCATTGGTGGAACCCACAAAACCTTTGCAGGGGACGACCGTTCCAAGAGCCTGTAACACAAATAGTGCTGACGACGGACGCATCTCTTGTGGAAAATGATTATTTTTCGTAGTTTATGTCCCATCATACACCCTTTCAGTCACGTCCCTGAGCCCCCCCCTCATTTCAGAAAACGAGCGCACGAGCAGAAAACAGATCACGCGCACATAAAGTTGCACACGCACTCTCCTTCCCCTAAAATTCAAAGGTACATCCTTATGGTCGGGGCGATTCCGAGAACCAGCTTCCTCACTCAAACCGTACATTCCTGTGGTCAAGCCAATGCCGAGAACAAGACCCCCCCATTTGTAACCATTTCCCTATAATCCGGCCGATTCCGAGAAATAGGCCTCGTTCTGCTAACCCACGACAACCAATTCCGAGAAGAAGAACCCCCGAATGCTGAAACACGACAAACAGACATCCTGTCACGACCATCTCTCTCTTATCTAAGGAACCAGCCTAGTGTTACTTCTCCACATTTCTGCTTCTCTTGTGCTTCCTCATTTTAATCATGACGCAGCCTCGTCTCCTCTGCCATGTTTCCTCTTTTCATGACGCAGCCTCTTTTCCTTAGTCATGACTTCTGTTTTATTGCAACATATGACACAAGCCTGCATTAAAGGGAAGCGCCTTCCTCTTTTCTGTGTATAAATACAATGTGTTCTGATAATAAAATTAGAGATTCTTCCAATCCTCCTCAGGTGACGGAGCTCTCCCTTAACTCGAGTTACTGAATAAAGACCCTGAATTCGAACCACCACGGACTCTGCTCTTCATACTTAGCCTTATTGATATAGAAATTCCGATCAAGGTAAATTACTAAAATATTTACCACAGTAAATTGCCGCCCGAACAGGAACTTCCCTTTCTGCCCACACGCCGGTGATGCGGACCTAAACCGGTCTCTTCAAGACATCGACGGACTTCTACGTGCACACTGCAGGGTGTTCCTGCATGAACTCCTTCGTCTCTGAGAGAGGCTGTACCAAGATCTGAGCATCCATACGAGGCGGTGAGGACGACAGTGGAAGTCTCGACCCAGAGCCCGAAACCTGTGAAGATTGCCGAGTCCGAGGTCGTCTGAAAACCCGACCAGTCCCTGTCCATGAGCGCTGCGTAATCAAGTGTCCAGATCTTCAAGGTCTTCAAGTTCTCTGCACCTCGGTGAGTACTGCTGGGGATGTATCAAGACGGGTTCTGATTTTCAGAGCACGGTCAAGACGGGTTCTGATCTCTCCGAGCACGGTCAAGACGGGTTCTAGGTTTCTAGAAAACGGTATGTTTGTACTCTGATACTCAGAGTATATCAAGTTTTTTCAAAGTGTAAATTTGATTTGTATCTAATACAATGCCTTTATTCTCTAAACTATGTAAACTAGGTACCCGGAAGGGGTTACTGGAACAATCTGTACCAGTCCCCCCGAAGGATACTCCTGGTTACTTCATGTATATGAAGTATGGAATTGGTGCCATTTTGTATTTGGATCTTTGGGAAGGTTACACTAAAGATTGAGACATTGCGATCAGATGGCCAAAGAGTGGCACATGGGATTTGAATTGTATCATGGCGGTTGAGAGAAAATGTTGGGAAAAGAAAGCAAGATCCTCGATGTTAGAAAGTGTAGAACTATGGCGAAAAGAAGCACATTGAAAGGAACAGAAAGAAGAAGGGAAAGTTGAGAAAGCACAGAGAATGTCCGAAGAAAGTAAGATAAAGATGTTACAGGATAAAAATGATGAAATTATTCTTGAACAAAAGAAAAGGGAGGTCTTGGCCTCCATAACGGGTATGTATCCTGTCCTCTCACCAAAGACAGGGTCCGAGGTTAGCTCAGACTCTAGTACCCCTACGGCACCTCCACGTCTTAAGGTTCCTTCTGTACCCGACGATTTTATTACTACTTACTTAATGGAACCTCCTCCTGCTTATACTAATCGGATAACAGCCAGACGAATAGTTACTCCGACGGAACCCATCCCTGACACTTCGGGTGGTGTTCTACCTATGTTAGAATGTGATTATGACCCAACCCCAGGGGAAGGTTCACAAGCAGATATCTCCCTTCGCCTACGAGAGGCTCTAGAAGGTATACGGGAGGTACCGAATGTCACAAATTGCCTAAACAAAATTTGCGAGGCTCTTCGAACAGGAGAAAATTTAGAAACCCGACAGAAAGCTATTAAAAAAAGACCCATAGCACATAGAAAATGCCTCTCACGGTTCATGATCACTTGTTTTATCAGAATGATAGCTAGCGCAGGAAAAAGAGTTCCTGATGATTTACTACAACTAGATCAAGCAGTGGTCGCAGGAAATTACAATAAAATAAAAGAAATAGATCTCTTTATTCCACTCTTCACGAGCAAGGTTTCTGATTCCCATCGAAAAGATGACCCTACCCAGGGAACCGAGAATGAGAGTACAAACGAAGACAGGGGAGAAGGAACTGCTTTTCACGGTGCAGTACGCTCCGGTATCCCTCGTTCTCAGAATAATGGACAATTCAAACTTAAAATTAAGAAATTGTCAGCCCCTACAGGTAGGTTGTCCCAACGAACACAAGAAGCTCTAGATGATTGGATGGATGATGAGCCTCCATTCACCACACAAGAAAAAGAACTCGCTAGATCAAGCACCCATTGGGTATCTCAATACTCTATATATGGCCCTGATATAGTTGCTCAAATGTTTTTATCGATCCCTCTGGCATCTCAAAGGCTAGCTAGCATCTATATGGTTCAACACCTCATTACAATGCACGAAGATACTGGTTTCCCACCCAAAAAGTTACATCCTCTCTTACGAGACTGTTTAGAAGGGAGGTGGGTGGCCAGGGGACAAGAATTCCTTAATATCTTCCTTGACCTACGACAGCGATATATTCAATACTTTACAGACAGTTATGATGCAAATCCCCATCACTATGACCAAGGACAGTTCCCCCTTCCGAGAAGTACACCCCGTTGTAGATTCCGCAGGAAAGTTGCAACAAACGTTTGTTTACACTCCCTTAACGAAACTAGAAATACTAGAGATGAAGAAAATGGTCCCTTCCCATGAAAAAGATCCTTCGGTTTTCCATAGGGACCTCAAGGATATCCTTCAAATGGGTTCTTTTACTTATAAAGACCTCAATATTCTCCTCAAGGTCCTGCTACCTCAAGGAACGTATGACAAGCTAAAGGGAAAGGATTGGGAGGTTGAAGGGAAAAAGGTAGCATGGGCAGATTTAGAAAAAGAAGACACTACTCGTGATCCTGGACAAGGCTTGGGACCTCTAGTTCAGGAACTCCCTCGCCTTCTCCCTAAAATACTATCCCAGTTGCTGACCACTAAGAAAGAAGATTGGGATGCTATCTCTGCATGCAAGCAGAAACCAGATGAGGATATAGGGGACTATTATACAAGGTTAGAGAAATGTTTTCTCATCAACAGCGGCCTCTCCTCAGGTGGAGACGCCTATAGTCGATTATTTGTCTCCAAATTCGTAGAAAATGCCTTGCCCACGATCAGAAATAGAGTACTGAAGGTAGAGAGTACTTGGCAAGCAAGTTCCCCTTCACAAGCGCTTCAGATGCTCCAATATCACCAAAATAGAATTAGGGACGAACAAGAACAGAAAAGGACAAAAGATACTAAAATGAAGGTATTGGTAGCACAAACTAATACGATCCAACAGACCCCTAAACAACCCCAAGTGTCACAGGAAAAAGTTAATTGTAATTATTGTAAAAAACCAGGTCATTTTGTGCGTGACTGTCCAGTATTACAACATAATATTGCCACTGGGAAGACACAACCTCGTAACTATCCCCCTCGACCTTCTGTTCCCACATCAGCTCCTCCAACTGATGCTAAACCTGCCACCCAACTCTATCAGTATCCAGTGTCATCCTATCCTGAATTCCTCACAATCTCATGAGACAGCTGGGAGGAACACGATAGTCGTCCACTGATCCCGGTCCCGGTTGACCAAGAGGGTCCCTATGTAAATGCTAAACTCCTAGGTAAAGAAGCAAAATTTCTGATCGACACCGGGGCTAGTAGGACGACAGTGCAGCACAACGAAGTTCCCAAGGTACCCCTCTCTGGCTCAAATAGTATTTCCTTGGGTTTTTCTGGTACACCTGTCATCAACAAAGTTTCTGAACCAATATCACTTCAAGATGGTCCTCTTACAACTTCCACCGATTTGGTGCTTACAAAGTCCTGTCCCGAAAATCTCCTTGGCATCCAGACACTAAAAGAACTAGGTGCTATAATATGTTGTTCCCCGGAAGGGGTCCGACTATTCCTCCGAGATTTTAAAGGTCATTTCACCACACGAGAATTAGATGTCAGACTAAGAGACATTCCTGTTACACTATGGGCTACTGATCCAACAGATGTAGGATTCATGGATATTACACCATACCTAGTGACATTGAAGGAAGGCGTTGTCCTACCTCGTGTCCGTCAATACAAATTACCTCCAGATGCAGAACAAGCCCTTATTCAGATTATCGATGATTTGATAACAAAAGGAGTAGTCAGAGAAGTACCTTCCAACATATGTAACTCGCCAGTTCTGCCAGTCCGAAAGAAAACTGATGATGGTGCGCCACCAGTCTACAGACTCGTGGTTGACTTACATGAACTCAATAAATGTGTAGTACCACAATACCCAGTGGTCCAAGACATCAGTACTCTGTTAACAGCTATAGACCCTGAGGCCACGCATTTTACAGTAATTGACCTTAAAAATGCATTTTTCAGTATACCCATTCACCCAGACAGTCCGTACCTATTCGGATTCTCCCTACAAGGTCGCAGTTTCTGTTTCCCAAGAGCTCCCCAAGGGTACACAGAAAGTCCCAGTATCTACAGTCAGGCACTTAAAAGACAATTAGACGACATTGTTCTGCCCGCCAATACGACATTGTTACAATATGTCGATGACTTGCTGATCACCGCACGCTCTGAACCAGAATGTGAGCAAGCCTCACGAATTGTCCTAATGTTCCTTGCACAACATGGCCACAAGGTGTCACCCTCGAAATTACAATTGTGTTTACAGCAGGTGGCCTACCTAGGACACCTGCTGTCAAAGGAGGGTAGGGCACTGACACCTGAAAGAATTCAACTCATTTTTAACATTCCTGTCCCCAAGACACAGAAAGAAGTCCGTGCCTTTATTGGCCTCACGTCCTACTGTAGACAATGGATTCCCCAGTTTGCATACTTGGCCAAACCCCTGATACAGCTAACGACCACAACCTCTTCCCCATTGCCATGGGCACCTGATCATACTTTGCTTTTGACACCCTCAAACAAGCATTATGCTCTGCACCTGTCCTAGCTACACCTGATTATGCCAAACCTTTTGTCCTCTTTGTCACAGAACGGGAAGGTACAGCCCTGTCAGTACTCACACAAACACAAGCCAACAAACATCGTCCCTGTGCTTATTTTTCTAGCACTCTTGACCCTGTTGCACAAGGTTTGCCTGCCTGTTTAAAATCTGTTGCAACTACAGCTCTAGCAATACGACAAAGTGATTCCATAGTACTAGGACACTCTCTTGAAGTACAAGTTCCACATGCAGTGGAACTACTCTTGAATAGGACACAGACACAACACTTGACCATAGCTCGCCTCACAGGTTATGAAGTCACTCTGTTCCAACCCCACATCATCATCAAAAGATGCAATATCCTAAACCCAGCTACGCTACTGCCTACTGTTCCAATTGACAATCAGATTCATGACTGCTTAGAGGTAGTCGAACTAGTCACAAAACCCCAGTCTGATCTTACAGATGTACACCAGAACACACACTATTTGTAGACGGTTCCTGTATGCGCCTCCAATCAGGCGAACTTTCAGCAGCCTATGCTGTCACTACAGAAAACACAGTCCTTTTAGCAGCCAGAATATCCGTACATTCAGCACAAGCAGCAGAACTAATAGCTCTTACCCAAGCATGTGAATGGTCCAAAGGAAAACGAGTCAACATCTACACTGATTCACAGTACGCGTTCGGGGTAGTCCACAACTTCGGCATTCTTTGGAGAGAGAGAGGTTTCCTAACCTCTCATGGAACCAAGATCCAACATGGAGATCTTATCCTCCAGCTACTAGAATCAATACACAGACCCACAGAAGTAGCCATACTGAAATGTAAAGCACACACCAAGGTCATAGACTCTATCACTAGAGGTAATGCTCTGGCAGACGCCACAGCTAAACATGCTGCTCAGACAGAAACACTAAACACCGAAACCACCATTAGAACTATCTGTCCAGTTATCGATCCCACCAAAGATGTAGTAGACATCCAAAACCAAGCCACAGAGACCGAAAAGAGAAAACGGGAGGAGGAGGGAGGTTCACACACAGATCAAGGTTGGGTACCAAAGGACAAGTCCAAATGGTTTCTCCCTGACCTAATGGTTCCCGTAATAATAGAAACTGCCCATGGTCCCGCACATCTAGGAGAAAAAGGAATGTTAGACAGTCTGAATTTGATATGGCACAACAAGCATCTGCGTGCAGCGGCTAAACAAAAAGTACGAACCTGTATGATTTGCTGTCAGTTCAATCCAGGGAAGAGTGTCTCAGTTGAACAAGGAGGGTTCCATCCTCCAGATCACCCCTTCGAAGTCCTCCAAATGGACTACATACAGATGGAGAGATGTCTGGGACATAGGTATGTCCTCGTAGTAGTCTGTACCTTAACTCGATGGACTGAAGCATACCCTGTCCCAGACTATGGTGCCCAGATGACTGCCAAGGAATTGGTAAGGGAAATTTTTCCTCGATATGGGTTGCCAAGAGTCATATACTCTGACAACGGACAACCATTCTCCTCTAAATTGATGGAGGCTGTCTCCTTACTGTTAGGATACACCTGGAAATTTCACTGTGTCCGACACCCCCAAGCCGCAGGTCTAGTCGAACGACATAATTAGACCCTAAAGACCAAATTAGCCAAGATCTGCGCTGACAAGCAAATAGACTGGGTTACAGCCCTTCCGGTTGCCCTCTTCTACATGAGAATGGTGGCACATTCCCGGACGGGTCTGTCCCCTTATGAGATCACATTTGGGAGGCCTCCGAATATCTGGGGTGTCCCATCTCCTAAAAAGCTAACTGACATTGATGCAAATGTACTGACAGATTACTTGGCTTCTTTGATGTCTGCACTACGTTCTTGCCGTTCACAGGTGGCTGCAGCTTTTCCAGACAAGACCACGCCCGACGAGCACTCCCTTCAGCCTGGCCAATGGGTGCTCGTCAGAAATTTTGACCGAACCAGCCCTCTGGAAAGAAGGTGGACATCTCCCAAGCTGGTGCTGCTCACGAGGAGGACCGCCATCAAAGTCGAAGGACGGAAAGGGTGGCTCCACGTGAGCCACTGCAAGCCCTTCTACGGACCAACTCCTTCGGACGCTGTTGCTGATCCCGAGACCAGAGACACTAAAACATCAGACTTTAAAGACACTGAAACGACAGACTTTATTTCACCCCTTCCAGAACTTTTGCCCAAAGAAGAGTACAAATCGCAGCTGCGATCTTATCCAAAACAGACTTGAGACATTGCACCTGACCTCGGCCTGCCAGTGGCTATTTAAGCCCAAGACGGACGCTTGGTGAAGCGGTTGCTGGGAAGTGTCCGGTCACTGGTGCATATTTTACTCAGACTAAGCAGCCGAAATCATGAAGATAAAGACTCATTGTGCGAAATTGTTACAGAGCAAAGTTTCCATTTTTCTTTCTATCATGATTCTTATTTTCTGCATCGTGGCTTGTCTAGGTTGGTTCCTTCATCTAGCTTTCCCACCATCTTCCCCCACGCCTTTGAACAACACCGCTATGCATTCACACGTAGATCTTCCTCCACATCTCAAGAAAAGAGTTCTTTAATAACACGTTCATCTCCACACTCCACCAACATCAATTGGTGATTAACAAGACCAATTGTTGGGTCTGTGGCTTAATGCCACACTCCGTGCACGGTGGAATGCCTTTTATTCCTCTCCCTTTTGGCTACGCTGGATCTACCCATGCACTCTCTATGATATTTTCCGCTTCTGTTAGAAACATTCCTGAGACCCAGATCAAGAACGCTAGTACCTGGAACGAGATAAAAACAAAAACAGTACGAGCCGTCGAATTTTTTTTAACTTTTACAGCCACATGGGGACGAGCAGACAATAGTGAGAACACCAGTTATTCCCTCTTTAATGACACTACCTCCTTTAGGGAGACGTTTTTAGTCCAGAAGAGACAGACAGAACAGGGAGGATGGGCCGTGCCCCATAAGGGCCTATTCTGCGTAAGAGGAAAGGGCAAGGGTCAGAAAATGGGAGATAGTGAATGTAACAAGACATACACCCTACCTGATCCAAATTTCCCAACGATGGCCACTGCCCCCAACACCTACTTTATCTGTGGACCTCACGCACGCACTTGGCTACCGCAAGGCTGGTCCGGAAAATGCTACATTGCATTTCTCCTTCCCCCTACCTACACCGCCCCAGCGGATTACCATCTCAGTGACCCTCCGACCGTAATTAATAGACGGCGAAGGGGGGCCATAGACGCTGAAGATACAGCGGACCAAGAGGCCGGCGATTTCTTTAAAGGAGTCATCCCATTCTGGGGGCCTATGATCAACAGCCGCCACATAAGACAACTGACTCGTGTAGTCCAGGGAGCCATAAATGAAACAGCTGGTGCATTAAGTAACATCACCGCTGAGATGGCTGCTGACAGACTCATGACGTTACAGAACCGTATGGTCCTAGACATCATATTGACTGACCGTGGTGGTGTATGTGAACTGATCGGGTCCAGCTGCTGTATATTTATCCCAGATAATACACCCTCGGTGTATTCCGCTATTTCCCGCCTTCATATACTTTCCAGAAAACTAGATGCAGACACTGGTGCCTGGTCCCTGACGGGTTGGCTCTGGGGCCTCCTGTCCTAATGGGGATGGAATGCGCTTACAGTTATAGGTCTTGCTCTAGCCTTCCTCTTCACCTGCTGCCTCTGTATTCAGTGCGGTCCAGCACTCTGTAGTTTCTGTATCACTACCTGCATTCCCAAAACCCAGTCCAGAAAGAAAGAAAAGGAATGAATCATGTTACAGGAACAAGTGAACGACCTAATGAGTATAGAAGTGGATTAGAAAAGAAAAAGAATTTTAAAAAGGGTATATTATGGGACAAGGAGGAAATGTGGAAAATGATTATTTTTCGTAGTTTATGTCCCATCATACACCCTTTCAGTCACGTCCCCGAGCCCCCCTCATGTCAGAAAACGAGCGCACGAGCAGAAAACCGATCACGCGCACATAAAGTTGCACACGCACTCTCCTTCCCCTAAAATTCAAAGGTACATCCTTTTGGTCAGGGCGATTCCGAGAACCAGCTTCCTCACTCAAACCGTACATTCCTGTGGTCAAGCCAATGCCGAGAACAAGACCCCCCCATTTGTAACCATTTCCCTATAATCCGGCCGATTCCGAGAAATAGGCCTCGTTCTGCTAAACCACGACAACCAATTCCGAGAAGAAGAACCCCCCCGAATGCTGAAACACGACAGACATCCTGTCACGACCATCTCTCTCTTATCTAAGGAACCAGCCTAGTGTTACTTCTCCACATTTCTGCTTCTCTTGTGCTTCCTCATTTTAATCATGACGCAGCCTCGTCTCCTATGCCATGTTTCCTCTTTTCATGACGCAGCCTCTTTTCCTTAGTCATGACTTCTGTTTTATTGCAACATATGACACGTGCCTGCATTAAAGGGAAGCTCCTTCCTCTTTTCTGTGTATAAATACAATGTGTTCCGATAATAAAGTTAGAGATTCTTCCGACCCTCCTCAGGTGACGGAGCTCTCCCTTAACTCGAGTTACTGAATAAAGACCCTGAATTCGAACCACCACGGACTCTGCTCTTCATACTTAGCCTTATTGATATAGAAATTCCGATCAAGGTAAATTACTAAAATATTTACCACACTCTCCTGGGACGGGGAGCGCATGTCCTCCATTACACAGTGCAGGGACTATGGACGACACAGGAAAAGAGGATGCACATCAACCTGCTGGAACTGATGGCAATCTTTATGGCAATGAAGACGTTCAAAGTACATTTGTGCAACAAAGTCGTGTTGATCCGCACGGACAACATGACTGCCATGTACTACATACAGAAGCAGGGAGGGACACACTCTCTACAGTTGTCACATCTAGCGCAAAGCATGTGGAAGTGGGCCAGCATGTGGAAGTGGGCCATTCAGAGGACAACCAGATGGCAGATCTGCTCAGCAGACACAGCCACCAGATGCACGAGTGGGAGATACATCCCTCAGTGCTACAACCGTACTTCCAGCAGTGGGGTCACCCAGAGATAGACCTGTTCACCACAAGGGAAAACGCAAAATGCCAAAGCTTCGCCGCCAGGTTTCCACACCTGCAGTCTCAGGGCAATGCGATATGGATGAACTGGTCAGGCATATTTGCGTACGCTTTTCCACCAGCCCCGCTCATACCACTAGTGGCACGCAAACTACGACAACACTCAATGACCCTCATCCTAGTTGCTCCAACGTGGGTGAGGCAACCATGGTACACCACGTTCCTAGAACTTTCCGTGGTGCCTCATCAAAGGCTGCAATTTGTGTGAGTTTTATTTTAAGACCAAGATATTCGTAAAAAGGTAAGTACACGTTCGAGGCATATGGGCTGCAGACCACACACTATTGCATAGATCACCATCTGGTGGTGGGCCCGGATGATTACACTTTGTTTTTCTTTCAAGAGTCTTTGTCTGTTGGATGACTCCTCCTGTAGATCGTAGTTCGCATGGGCATCGACTCCATCTTCAGATTGTTTTTTTCCGCCATCGAGCTCGGATGTGTTCATCGTTTGGTCCCGTTACCGATCTCTTTTCAACTTCATCATACCATCGGTATCGCCTTCGATAGTATTTCCAGTTACCCGCGTCGAAGAAAGAATTGCGCTTCTCTATTCCAGCGTTCGTCGGGCCGTTGGTCCCAACTGCGCCATTGGGCCTTTGGCTCATGGAAAGAACACCTTTCAAGATGTGCCCTCAGTGTGGACACAAATTCCCTCACACTGATCTTCATGAGGTTTGCAATCTGTGCTTGTCTCCTGAGCCCTAGAGTCGAGACTGTGGGGGGGTTGTGCTTTGTTCTGGTCCAAGAAGACCATCAGGGACCCTCGAGCTCAAAGAGTCATGTCGCAGTCATCTTCATCAGCACCAGACCTCATCATAGATGAGGCTCTGGTCGAAGTAGAGTCCGAAGAACAGCAGCAGGACGACATCACTTCCGAAGCAGAGGATTCAGTTTCCGGAGCCGAGGACCGATCGGAAGACGGCTATCTTCTTTCAGCTGGTCAACAGGTCGTGAGTACAAGCGTCAACCCTGTTCACCTCCCCATACCGGGACAGGCTTCGGTTCCACCTCCACCTCCGGGTCCGGGTGCACACTGACCAAAACCTTCTGACGCCCCGCATTGCGGCTCGGCAACGAAGAATACAAAAAAGCCTCCAGTCGACTCAGGCTCGAGTCAGTCTGTCGGTCCCGACAAGCAAAAGTTCCTCAAACCAATAGTAACCCCGGCACCGAAGCAGCCATCTGGGCCAAAACAGGTCGAGCCGAAAATAAGCTCAGCCCCGAAAGACGTTCCCAAGTCTGCCAAACTGAAGACCACTCCGGTTCTGAAAAAAGTCTACCCCAAGCCTGCTCCGGCATCGAAACACACTTAGTCTCCGAAGGTCGATTATCCCAAACGCACTTAAGGAGCAAAGATTCCAGATCCAAAGAGCGCAGATCCGTGAAAGACCAAGTCTTCGGAAACAAAACCAAAATCCACTCCAAAGACAATAGACACTGTAAAACATAAACATTTTGGTCCCAAGCCAGATAAATCGGCACCGAAAAAGGATATTTTAGCAGACGACCTTTTCCAACCAGACCCAAAACAAAAGACTCTTCATATTAATCCAAAAACTGGACATGTTATTACAGTGCCTGAAAAGAGGAAAATGGACTATCCTAAACCACCTCCAGTTCCTCTGATAAAGCATGCTCAAACTTCCCCTATAAGAATTCCTTCACCATTAATAGAAATACCAATAGATATTTCTCCAGTACACTCCCCATCCCGCACACATAGCATTGTACCACAGGATGATGATGACGAAGACAATTATTCACATGGGGTAGAAAGTGAGCATCATATAGACTACACAGATGACCCAGACAATATTACTGGGCCATCAGATGATCCCTGGGAGGATTATAATGCGCCAGGTGCACCAGATCTGACGCATACCCTTCTAGACCATCACCCCCAGATGACAGTTCATTCATAGAGCAGCCACATTTCATGGAATAGACTTACACACATCCAGTGGAAGAGGATTTCCTCATGGATACACTACTGTCGTCACATAAAACCACAACCACATTACCAATACTTAGTGGAGTGGTGAGACATGCACCAGAGGTATTCAAAGACCCCGTCAGAGCCAGGGTAATTAACCCCAGACTGGAAAAGAAGTATAAAGCGGTTCCATCTGACCCAGCATACATCAGCTGGCATTAGACTCATTGGTAATATCAAATGCGAGAAAAAGAGCTATCTCGCAGACAACAGGGGATGCTCCACCCCCTGATAAGGAGTCTAAGCTTTTAGATGCTTCAGGGAAACTTCAGGGAAATGCACCATCTCACAAGCAGCCAAGTCTGGAGAATTGCTAACACTCGGTCTTTGTTAGCAGGATATGATCGAGCTCATTATGATGAGTTAGACTCACTCCTGCAACATTTACCAGAGCAATATAAGACCAGGGCTTCTGATCTAATACAATACGGTAAGGTTATTACAAATACCTCAATCCGCTGTGCATTAGACACTGCAGACACAGCCTCTAGAGCGATACATACAGGAGTTCTGTTGCGTAGACATGCTTGGCTACGCATATCTGGGTTCAAACCAGAAGTACAGGCCAGTATTTTAAATCAACCCTTTGACCAGCAACATCTCTTTGGTCCAACAGTTGATAGTGCACTAGAAAAGATGAAAAAAGATACAGATACAGCGAAATCTATGGGAGCTTTACATACTCAAACCCATAGAGCGTCCTTTCGTCGCTCCTCATATAGAGGCGCCTCCAAGGGGTTTCAAACTGACAACACCTCCTCTTCTTTTAAAGCACCCACCCAAACCTCACGCAGCAGAGGGTATTACAAAGGAGGATATAGAGGTAACAACAAGAGGCAGAGGCAACAACTTCTACAGGCCTCTACTCCCAAACAGTGACTTTCCTTCCATCCCGCAAAAAAAATTCCACTCCTTTCGGGGGGAGATTACAACAGTTCCTACCTGTCTGGAACTCCATCACCACACACAGGTGGGTAAGACAAATAATTCAGTCAGGTTATTGCCTGGAGCTCATTTCCACTCCTCCAACAATACCACCCAGACACCGTCCCATGTCACAGGAACATCTGATACTTCTAAGAAAAGAGATTGCATCTCTATTACAAAGGAATGCAATAGAAACTGTCCCAAAACACCATCAAAACACAGGAGTTTACTTCCTATACTTTCTCATACCCAAAACGGACGGATCCCTCAGACCTATACTGGATCTAAGGCCCCTAAACCTGTTCATACAATCCACACTACAACAACTTATGCCGTTGTTAAAACAAGGCGACTTCCTTGTCACATTAGATCTCAAGGACGCTTACTTTCACATTCCTATTCATCAATCTCACAGAAAGTTCCTTCGATTTGCACTAGAAGGTCAACACTTCCAATTCAAAGTACTCCCTTTTGGGGTAACTACAGCACTTCGAGTGTTTACAAAGTGTCTAGCAGTAGTAGCGGTGTTGGATCTAGCGCTGATCTCTTGACTGGGTGAGAGTACTCTGCTTAATTCAGAGACTCTGTCCATCACCACCCCTTGTTGTAAATAATTTTGTCCACCCTAAGCGTGGAAGGGTATACTCAGATGTGAGTCCCTTGCTCATTGCACCATCAGGATTCAAGCAAGCCGGGCCGAAGACGGCTGTAATGCCAGGAACCGGTCCCCGGAAGCTTGTTTCCTTCCCAGTGTAAGAATTGGCTTTTGTAGTCTGGTCTGCCCTGTTCCCATGATGCACTGGGCCAGGGACAGACTAATTTGCATACAGCCAGGTTCTGAAACTGGGATGGTGCAATGAGCTAAAAAACGGTGTTGGATCTAGCCCTGATCTCTTGACTGGGTGAGAGTACTCTGCTTAATTCAGAGACTCTGTCCATCACCACCCCTTGTTGTAAATAATTTTGTCCACCCTAAGCGTGGAAGGGTATACTCAGATGTGAGTCCCTTGCTCATTGCACCATCAGGATTCAAGCAAGCCGGGCCGAAGACGGCTGTAATGCCAGAAACCGGTCCCCGGAAGCTTGTTTCCTTCCCAGTGTAAGAATTGGCTTTTGTAGTCTGGTCTGCCCTGTTCCCATGATGCACTGGGCCAGGGACAGACTAATTTGCATACAGCCAGGTTCTGAAACTGGGATGGTGCAATGAGCTAAAAAACGGTGTTGGATCTAGCCCTGATCTCTTGACTGGGTGAGAGTACTCTGCTTAATTCAGAGACTCTGTCCATCACCACCCCTTGTTGTAAATAATAGCAGTAGTAGCAGCACACGAGAGAAGGGACAACATTCATGTCTTCCCATACCTATACGGCTGGTTAATTAAATCCAAGTCATACCACCAATGTGTACAGCACACGCATCGGACCATCTGCCTGTTGCACAAGCTGGGATTCACAGTAACTCAAAAGAAGTCACACCTCCAACCATCCCTATCTCAACAGTATCTAGATGCCACAATAGATGCCTCAAAAGCAATTGTATACCCCAATCTTACAAGGATACAAAGTATGCAAGCTCTGATACAAAAATTCCAGCCTCAACACTCACTACCAGCTCAAGTGTTTATGCAATTGATAGGAATGATGGCATCTTGCATTTTCATAGTACCATACGCAAGACTACAAATGCGCCCCATACAAGAGGGTTTGGCAAGTCAGTGGAATCGTGCTCAACAACAAATAACAGATCTGGTGGTGGTAGACGACCGGACATATCGCTCTCTGCAATGGTGGAACACCAAAAACCTTTCCAAGGGCCGGCCGTTAATAGAGTCTGTTCCACAGGTAGTGCTAACCACAGACGCATCTCTCATAGGATGGGGAGCGCATCTAGAGAAACACACAGTACAAGGTACATGGACACCACAACAAAAAATAGTCCACATAAAACATCTGGAGTTGTTTGCGATTATCCTAGCTCTAAAATAGTTTCAACATTACCTCTCAAGAAAGACTGTACTAGCCCGTACGGACAATATGACGGCCATGTACTGCATCCAAAAACAACGAGGAACACACTCCATACAGCTCTTCCGGCTGGCGCAGAGCATATGGAGGTGGGCCATTCCTCAAAACATCTTTCTGTTAGCAGAACATCTACCGGGAGGTCACAATCAAGTTGCAGATCTGTTAAGTCGTCAAAGACAACAGATACACGAGTGGGAACTTAATCCACAAGTTCTTCAACCATTCTTTCACAAGTGGGGACAGCCAGAGATAGATCTGTTCGCCACACACAGCAACTCCAAATGCCCAAGCTTCGCCACCAGATACCCACACCCATTGTCCAAAGGCAATGCGGTATGGATGAGTTGGTCAAACAAATTTGCGTACGCTTTTCCACCTCTCCCATTAATTCCGTTAGTGGTATGCAAGCTACAGCAACATTCCCTCGCATTGATTCTCATAGCACCAACGTGGGCAAGACAACAGTGGTACACCACACTACTAGAGCTATCAGTAATACCACATCAAAAATTAAAACTCTCTCCACATCTACTGACACAGAACCATGGAGAGATCATGCATCCAGACCCAATGCAGCTCAATCTAGCGATTTGGCTCCTGAGGTCTTAGAATTTGGATGCCTCAATCTTCCACCTGATTGCATGAATGTCATTAAAGAAGCGAGAGGCCCCACAACTAGAGCATGCTACGCAGCCAAGTGGAAAAGGTTTGTTGTGTATTGCACAAATAACATTAACCCATTAGATGTTTCCATACAAAACATCATATGTTACCTACTTCATTTACAAAGATGTAATTTAGCTTACTCCTTAATCCGGTTACATCTTGCTGCTATAGCAGCTTATCTTCAAAACAGACAACATTTGTCATTGTTTAGAGTACCTGCAATCAAGGCGTTTATGGAAGGATTAAAAAGAATAATTCCTCCCAGAATACCACCCTCTCCGGTATGGAATTTAAATATTGTTCTCACTAGACTTATGGGTCCTCCATTTGAACCATTACATAAGTGTGAGTTACAGTTCCTTACATGGAAAGTTGCATTTTTAGTGGCTATTACCTCACTCAGAAGAGTAAGTGAGATTCAGGCATTAACAATTCAAGACCATTTATACAACTCCATCATAACAAAGTGGTTCTTAAGACAAACCCAAAATTCCTGCCAAAAGTAATTTCACCATTCCACCTCAACCAATCTATTGAGTTGCCAGTATTCTTTTCCCAATCACAAACAGTTGCAGAAAGAGCTCTACACACATTAGATGTAAAAAGAGCACTCCTCTACTACATTGACAGGACAAAACCGTTTCGTAAAGCAAAACAACTGTTTGTGTCCTTTTCTCCTCCACATAAAGACAATCCTATTTCAAAATCAGGCATTGCAAGGTGGATTGTTAAGTGCATTCAAATCTGTTACCAAAAAGCAAAACGCACTCTATCCATTCCCCCAGGGCTCATTCTACCCGTAAATTAGGGGCATCTATGGCATTCCTAGGAAATATACCATTAAATGATATCTGTAAAGCAGCTACATGGTCTACACCGCACACATTTACAAAACACTACTGTGTAGATGCGCAGGCAAAACAAGCTACTGTGGCCAGGCTGTACTCAAAACATTATGTTCGAGGCATATGAGCTGCAGATTTCTCCCTATGCATAGATGGCCACCTAGTGTTGGGGCCGGATGTTTGCAGTTTGTTTTTGTTGTAGAAAGTCTTTGGAAGTCACGGGATAGGTGACTCCTCCTTTGGGTGATACTGCGCATGGGCATCGGCTCCATCCCCAGATTGTTTTTTTCCGCCACCAGGCTTAGATGTGGTTCCAGCGCTCTGTGTTAGAACCGATTAACGTCGGCACGCAATCCTCATCGGCTTCAAGAAACTACTCTAGAAAGTGTTTTCCTGTCGACACTACTCTTCGAGACCAAGAACGTCCATTCCGGTCGTCGACTACGGCCTTTGGGCCCAACTAGGCCTCGACTCCAGCTAATGGAAAGGACGTCATTTAAAAGGTGTCTTCAATGTGGGTCGAAGTTTCCCCACACCGACCTCCACGAGGTCTGTAATCTCTGCCTCTCTCCGGAGCACGAGGCCAAGGACTCGCCCTTGTGCCTCCTTCCGCTCCAAAAAGACTATCCGGGACTGGAGAGCCAGACGAACAATGGCTCGAAGATCTTCAGCTTCGATTCCGGACGACATTTTCCAGGAAGGCGTCGACGTCCCAGAAGAACACGATGTCGACAGCAATTCAGAGGAAGAGGATTCTGATGTCGAGGACGTAACTCCAGCGCAGCGGGTCGTAAGTAAGACCGTCGACCCCAGCCCTCCCTCGACACACACAAAAAAGGCTACGGTCACACCCTCGCCCTCGGGCTCTGGTGCACACCGAGACTCTACTTCCACGGCCCCACCTTCAGGCTCGACCAAGAAGTCAATAAGGCCTTCGGGCGACTCGGGTTCGAGTCGACCCCCCCACTCGGTGCCGACACACACTCACCGGCACCGAAAAAAACACCTGGTACCGCTCCGAAGCCATCGGCACCGAAGCACTCAGTCCCCTCGGCACCCAAACCAACTTCGGAGCTGACAAAAGCTTCCGGCACCAAAAAAGCGCCGAAGCACGCACCGGAGCCGAAAAAAGTATCAGACCCGAAAAAACACCTGGAACCGGAAAAGACTTCGGAACCGAAAAAGACCCCACCTTCCACGCTGAAAGGTCACACTCCTGAAAGAGACTTGTTTGCTCCGGACCCAAAGCAAAAGACTCTCATAAAGGATCCCAAAACTGGTTGATTGACATTATCAAAGAAACGA
Source organism: Lissotriton helveticus (assembly GCF_964261635.1). Classification (NCBI taxonomy): domain Eukaryota; kingdom Metazoa; phylum Chordata; class Amphibia; order Caudata; family Salamandridae; genus Lissotriton; species Lissotriton helveticus. The sequence continues at coordinate 402,621,062 of NC_136061.1, forward strand.
CCAGCAGAGGCACCAGTACCGGCCCCAAAGAAGAAAAAGGACATTGCTACCTCACCTATACATGTACCTTCCCCGCCTCCTGCACCCAATGCTCCCCCCATATTTTACCACCTCTCTTCCCTACACATCTAGCACACATGATGATAATGGGGACGACATATCAGATGCAGGGGCTGATCCACAGGACCCATATTATCCTCCAGCCTCACCAGACCCACGGGAAGACTATACTACACCAGATGTCCCAAATGTACCACAAGATGACATATACCCCTCTAGGCCCTCACTACCAGAAGACACAATGGGGTTCAACCAATTACTGACTAGAGCAGCACAATACCATGGGGTAGACATGCACTCCGATGCAATAGAGGAGGACTTCCTGCTAGACACATTTGACACCGCACAAAGGTCTTCAGCAATTTTGCCTATGCTCAAAGGCGTGGTTAAACATGCCTCTCGGGTCTTTAAAGACCCAGTCAGGACACGGGTTATAAACCCAAGGGTTGAGAAAAAGTATAAATCTGCGCCATCTGACCCAGCATACATAAAGGGACCAGTTCCCCTGGACTCTCTAGTCGTATCTAACGCACGTAAGAGAGCTAACTCTCAAACATCAGGAGAAGCTCCCCCACCAGACGAGGAATCTAAACTCCTTGATGTGTCGGGGAAAAGAACAGCCTTACAAGCGACAAACATGTGGCGCATTGCTAACACGCAAGCCTTACTAGCACGCTATTATAGGGCACATTATGATGAGCTCGTGGAAATAATGGAACATCTTCCTGACAAATTTAAAGATGGAGCTAGTGCGCTAATTCAAGAGGGAAAAGTTATCACTGACCCATCTATCCGCTGCGCGCTAGACGCAGCAGACACAGCCTCCAGAGCCGTCAACACTAGCGTCCTGCTATGCAGGCATGCTTGGCTACGTAGATCTGGATTCAAGCCAGAGGTCCAAAGTGCTATACTCAATCAACCATTCGATGAGCAACACTTATTTGGACCAGAGGTTGATGTCTCCCTCGAAAAAAGACACAGACACGGCAAAATATATGGGAGCCCTGCAGTCGCAGGCTCCCAGACGTTCATTTCGTCGCTCCGCATATAGCGGTGCAAACAGAGGATATTCATCCGATACACCTTCCACAACATACAAAAGCCCCACTCAGTCTACCTACAGTAAGGGCTACCAAAGGGGAGGTTACCGCGGTAACAATAACAAAGGCAGAGGCAAGAATAACAACACACGAACATCAAAGGAATATATTCCCTGTACTTCTTAATTCCAAAGAAGGATGGATCTCTGAGACCTATTCTAGACCTCAGACCTCTTAACGCTTACATACAATCAGATCATTTCCATACGGTCACACTTCACCAAGTCCTTCCACTCCTGTTGCAGAACCACTTTCTTGTCACACTAGATCTCAAAGACGCCTACTTCCACATTCCAATTCACCATGCGCACAGAAAGTATCTAAGATTTGTGCTAGAAGGACAGCACTATCAATTCAAGGTACTCCCATTCGGAGTAACAACAGCGCCAAGAGTGTTCACCAAATGTCTAGCAGTGGTAGCAGCACACTTAAGAAGACATCACATCCACTTCTTCCCATATCTAGACGGCTGGCTCATAAAAGCACAATCGTACAACCAGTGTGTACAACACACTCACAATACAATGCTGTTACTCCACGACTTAGGCTTCACAGTAAATTACACCAAGTCACATCTGCTACCATCGCACACACAACAGTACCTAGGAGCCACAATCAATACTCAACTAGCACAAGCTTATCCCTCTCCAGCAAGGATAACAAGTGTGCAAACGCTCCTAACAAAATTCAAATCACAACACTCGCTTCCAGCTCGAGTGTTTATGCAACTCATAGGGATGGTGGCATCTTGCATATTCATAGTATCTCACGCAAAACTGCAAATGCGTCCACTTCAAGAATGTCTAGCACGCCAATGGAACCAAGCTCAAGGTCAGTTAACAGACCTAGTGTTGGTAGAAAGCCGGACTCATCGCTCTCTGCAATGGTAGAACCCAAAAAACATGTCAAAAGGCCGACTATTCCTAGAGCCAGTTCCACAAATCATACTAACAGCAGACGCATCGCTCTCTGGCTGGGGAGCCCACCTACTGCATTACACCACGCAGGGAAGGTGGACACCAATGCAAAAACTACTCCACATCAACCATCTGGAGCTATTAGCTGTGTTCCTAGCTCTGAAAGCATTCCAAACACAAGTGGCAAACAAGACTGTCTTAGTCCGCACAGACAATATGACAGCCATGTATTACATAAACAAACAGGGAGGGACATGCTCTCTGCAGCTCTCAACTAGCTCAGCAGATATGGAGGTGGGCTATACCTCAGAACATCTTCTTAATAGCCCAGCACGTCCCAGGGGTTAAAAACACCATGGCAGATCTGCTAAGTCGGCAGACTCAGCAGATGCGCGAGTGGGAACTTCATCCACAAGTTCTTCACCCGTTCTTTCAAATGTGGGGACAACCTCAGATAGACCTCTTCGCCACCCACGAAAACGCAAAATGCCCACACTTCGCCGCCAGATACCCACACCCATTGGGCAAAGGCAATGCGATATGGATGAACTGGTCCAGACTATTTGCGTACGCTTTTCCTCCTCTACCAATGATTCCTTTACGAGTACGCAAAATCCAACAACACTCGCTGACGCTTATACTAGTAGCTCCAACATGGGCCAGACAAGCGTGGTACACCACACTGCTACAGCTATCTGTGGTATCACATCAAAAACTAAACCTATCTCCACATCTTTTGACTCAGAACCATGGAGAGATCAGACACCCGGACCCAGCTCAGCTCAACCTTGCGATCTGGCTCCTGAAGACATAGCGGTTGGTTATCTTAAACTCCCTCAAGAATGCATGAATGTTATCAAGGAAGCAAGGCGTCCCACCACTAGAGCATGCTATGCTGCTAAGTGGAAACGTTTTGTAATATACTGTCAAAACAACAATATAAATCCCCTAGATGTATCCATCCAACACATTATAGGCTATTTACTGCACCTTCAAAAGTGTAATTTAGCCTACACATCTATCAGGTTGCACCTAGCTGCCATTGCAGCTTACTTACAAAATAGACAGCATCTGTCACTTTTTAGAGTGCCAGCCATTAAAGCTTTTATGGAGGGTCTCAAAAGAATAATACCTCCAAGGCTACCTCCTTCACCTGTGTGGAACTTAAACATAGTGCTCACACATCTCATGGGACCTCCATTTAAACCTTTACATAAATGCAAATGGCAATTTCTCACATGGAAAGTGGCTTTCCTAGTAGCCATTACTTCGTTAAGAAGAGTTAGTGAAATGCAAGCATTTACCATTCAAGAACCTTTTCTGCAAATGCACCACAATAAAGTTGTTCTTCGTACAAACCCTAAATTCCTGCCAAAGGTAGTTTCTCCTTTCCATCTAAACCAGTCTGTGGAACTGCCAGTTTTCTTGTCGCAGCCACAAACAGTAGCAGAAAGAGCTCTGCACACCTTAGATGTCAAAAGAGCATTACTATATTACATAGAGAGAACGCAATGCTTTAGGAAAACAAAACAGCTTTTTGTATCCTTTTCACCACCGCATAAAGGCAACCCAATATCAAAATCTGGTATTGCCAGGTGGATTGTTAAGTGTATCCATATATGTTACCATAAAGCTAAGCGTAGACTAACAATTCCTCCAAAAGCCCATTCTACCAGGAAAATAGGGGCTTTCATGGCATTCTTTGGGAACATTCCCTTGGAAGACATCTGCAAAGCAGCTACATGGTCTACACCGCACACATTCACAAAACACTATTGTGTAGATGTGCAAACAAAGCAACAAGCCACTGTAGGCCAGGCTGTACTTAAAACACTATTTCAAACAACTACAACAGATAGGGGTGGTCGCCGCTAGTGTGGGTACTGCTATACAATCTATGCATAGTGTGCAATCTGCAGCTCATATGCCTTGAACGGAAAATGCGACTTACCAGTATGCATCTGTTCTTGACATGTAGAGCTGCAGAGTTGCACACGCCCACCCGCCTCCCCGGCTACCTTTATCTGGTCCAGTATTATTCTCATTAGATACAAACACACATGGTCATCACTATCTCTTAGCTCCATCACTTCCCTAATGGCGAAAAACAATCTGGGGATGGAGCCGATGCCCATGCGCAGTATCCCCCAAAGGAGGAGTCACCTATCCCGTGACTTCCAAAGACTTTCTACAACAAAAACAAACTGCAAACATCCGGGCCCAACACTAGGTGGCCATCTATGCATAGTGTGCAACTCTGCAGCTCTACATGCCAAGAACAGATGCATACTGGTAAGTAGCATTTTCCTTCAAACTACTGCAACAGATATGGGTGGTCGCGCTAAGGGAGAAAACTGCTGTGCAATCGATGCAATAGTGTGTGGTCTGCAGCCCATATTCCTTGAACGGAAAATGCTACTTACCAGTATGCATCTGTTGTTGGCATGTAGAGCTGCAGAACCACACACGCCCACCCGCCTCCCCGGCTACCTATATCTGTTCCAGTAATATCTTAATTAGATACACAATACATGGACATCCTTATCTATACTAATACAACTCTATCATTTGCCCAATGGCGAAAACAATCTGAAGGTGAAGTCGATGCCCATGCGCACTACGATCTACAGGAGTCGTCATCCAACAGACAAAGACTCTTCCTAGAAAAACAAAGTGTAATCATCCAGGCCCACCACCAGATGGTGATCTATGCAATAGTGTGTGGTTCTGCAGCCCTACATTCCAAGAACAGATGCATACTGGTAAGTAGCATTTTCCTTTTCAGGAAAAATACATCAGTCTTTCAAAAGTCAACGCTTAGTGCAATTTTTAAACAGTTAAATTTTATTCTATGGATGAAAACAACAATGCGGTTTCACGAGTAAGTACCCAACGTACAGTTCCAGCCTTCAGGGTTTAGGATCGGCTGAGGGGAAGCTTCAGGTAAGCACAAAGTCTACACCACCAGCGCCACACGAACAGGTGGGTGCCAAGGTTATATTCGGAAATCGACCCAGTGCGTTTCAATGGAGATTGGTGGTGCTTGAATCCACGCTGCTTGCATGTAAGTAGATCAGTTGCAGGGGCCAAACTTTAAGGGTTAGAGCAAGCACAGGGAGGGCCACAAGACTGCACCAGACATACACCACCAGCGGCACAGGGGCAGCCGGGTGCAGGGTGCAAATACAGCATTGGGCGCCCAATGCTTTTCAGTAGGGCAACTTGGTTGGACTAACGGCTGCAGGCTTTGCACCGGAGGCTGCACGGAGGAAACTAGTTACAGCAGAGGTAAGCTGAGGTGTTGAGGGTAGTAGTGACACCACATGTTCAGCTCATCAAGGCCCAGGGTATTCGGGTGCAGGGGTGTCCTTTGTAGTCCAATTCTTCTTACCGGAGCTGGTTTCAGTGCGGGTTAAGCGGGGGGGTGGAGCCTTTGGATTCAGTCTGCAGGCGTTGTCATGGAGTCAAGGAGGGGTCAGCCAACACTGGTTTTAAGGTCAGGATTACTGGGGAACACATTCTGGATTGATGGGCCACCTGTACACGGGCTGGAGGCGTCAGGTGCAGAGTGAGCAGGACTTGTGGATCCGGAGGGCACCAGAGTCCTTTGTGTAGATTTCTTGGGGATCGATCCGCTCTCCTCAGGAGTTCAAGCCTTTATCAAAGTTCAGGCAGTCTTCCTTGGGTTCTGGAAGTCGCTGGCTGCATGACATGAGTTGTCTTCTTTTTCAAGGTCTTTGAAGCTGGAGACAGGCCAATAGGACTGGGGCCAAGTCAGTAGGTGTCTTCAGGCTTTGCTACACATTTGTCCTTCTTAGGTCAGCAGGAACTAACTTCAGGGTCTGGGGGAGCCACCTAAATACTAAATTTAGGGCAGTTTTAAGGAGTTTCAGGTAGGGCCAATGGGCACCTTACCTGGGGTGACTACACCCTCAATTATGCTACCCTCCTGTGGACAGAGGCATAGTCCTAGCCCTGATTGGCGAGGTCTCCCCATCTTTAAGATGGTGGGGACTGAAAGGTGTACTTCACCTCGTCTCCTTCACCATAGGGGTGGAGTTGGCAGAAGTGGGCACGCCTCCTCTATTTTTCTAAGTTTTCCAGCTGGTTTTCCAGCCTAAAGTGGGGGTGTAAACCATGGGCTGCCATCTGCTGCTAGCCGCAGAGGCTGGGAAGTCTCATTACAAAGGCAGCAGGCCTTTGAAGCGTCCCTCTCACGCACTATGCCCATCCTGGGGGAGGAGGTGTGACACCTTCGCCAAGGATGTGCTTTGTTTCTGGCTCCAGAGAGCAGAGGCTCTTGAACCAGTGGTCCAGAAAACATGTCTGGTGGGGGCAGGCTGCCTACAGCCAGTCAGTGACTACACCAAGGTTGGTAGGTTTTGAGGGGGCAACTCTGAGGTGCCCTCTGAGTACATGGTTCATTAAATCCTGCACCGGCATTAGTGTGGGTTTATAAAGAGGAGCACTTTGGTACCAAACACTCCTGATTTCCGAGAAGCCATCATGGTGCTGGGCAAACAGAGTTATTTAGTTTCCAGCCCATGTACCCTCTATGGCTCTACTGGCACTTACAATATCTAAGAAGGGACTTAAATATTGTAGTGGCATATCTGCTCATGCAGATATGCTCACACCCATGGTATACTGCACCCTGCCTTAGGGCTGTAAGGCCTGTTAGAGTGGTGGCTTACCTATACCTTAGGCAGGGCTAGTTGGCATGGCACACAGGCAGTGTGCCATGTCAACTTTGTTGTTTTGTCTGCACCAGGCCATGCATGCTTCTGTGGCAGTCTGCACGTCCTAGGTGAGGTGTCTCTACAGTCCCAATGCCCCAGGTACCATTTACTCGGGACGTACAGGGAGACTAAAGGGCCAATTATGGAATAGTTTTAGGGAAGAAGGACCCCTGTGCACTACAACTGAAACCACTTCAAATGCCAGGCAAAAAGTAGGGGCTAACCATGTCAAAAGAGGCACTTTCTCACAATGATATTGTGTTTAGTTGGAAAGGTTGTAGGCATATCTCTTGTGGAAGTGTTTTGGTGTTGAGCATGTCTGGCAGAGGTTTTCACTTGTGCTGCGGAAAAGTTGTAGGTACTAAAATGCATAGAGTGGAATGAAGCAGTGTAATAATGTACACGCTTACCATCCCTGAGAAAGATTTGGTGCCTTTTCTGTTGTGGATATTATTTCCCAGTTCTGTATCATCCATGTCCTCCTTGTGGCGGCAAACATTTTACTCTGCTGTTTGATGGAGGCATTCCTTTTTCTGTTGAGAAAGACACCAATTGAACTAATGACATCTACTCAGCAAAAGCAGGGGGAGCTCACGTTAGCAGCTGAACTCTCGAGGCTATAATATGAAGTTAGTCCCTTTGCCCAGACTTTAAACTATGTATCTTTATGAATATAATAGGTATACCTCTCTGAATCTCTTATCTGTGCTGGATCCTACAATTTTGCAGCAGTGCTCGCGCAGTGCGAGACTTCTTGTAGGGGTTTTTAAAACTATGGTAGGAATCGTACACGCACGAGCGTGTGCTTTTCCTTTCGACCCACGTTATTGGCCTTTGTGTTCGTCTTTTTAATAAAGACAGCATGCAATTGGCCAAAGACAGGCGCATTGCTCCGCCCATGGCCTATTGGTGTCTGTTACGCACACCGCTGGCATGTGGTTTCAAATATCGTGCCCAGACACGGGCGCGATAATTAAAACCACATGTCTCGCTGTTGCGCGCGCACCACACGCTGGCTTGTTTGTTTGACAATAGCGATCGCAAAACGGCATGCAGTGACTCACCGCCACCCCCCCCCACTCCCGCCGGACTCGAGAACATCAAGACTCACCCGCAGCGTGTCCAGGCAGAGGGCGGGTGAGCAACGATCCACTCCCTGGCGCAGGTCGGCGCAACCCCCAATCTCTGGTTTCTCTACTCTGTTCCTCCGCACCAGTCTCTTCGTGCCCCTGCTCCTCGCTGCTCTGAACATCGTCCGTCTTTATTTGGGCTGTCGCTGGGGTGCCCCAGCTGCGTCACTGCTTGTTGGTTTAGCCCCCACTCGGCTTCCCTGGCCTCCCCTACCCACCCGACCCCCTTCTTCCTCACCTTTTCTCGCTTTGGGTGTGGGCAACAAGTGGCAGAATGGAAAACGGAGCGAGCCTGAGCATATATGCTCACCTCCTCGCCCCCAGGGGCTCTCCAATGCCATTCAAGGAGTTATCCAGTCGTACTTAACTCGAGTAGGAGGCGCCGCAAATGCATTGTTTGAGACTAATCGGGGCAGGTGGTGCATGGACGCCCGCCCCCACCGTGCCTTATAAATACCAGGCCTCTTATTGGTGATCGATAACGTGTTAATTGTAGTTGTGAGCCTTCAAGCGAGCTTCCGGCGCTCTAAGTGAGATACCACTGCTTTGTAATTATGTATTCGGTTTGCAATCCTACTCCTGAATCGATTAACACATGGAGCGCTAGAAATGTTGTCGGAAGTCAATGCAGGCTATATGAATTATTGTACTGTTGCTTAGTTTTATTCATTGAGAGGGTGTTGTAGCACACTAGGAAGCGTGGCTCTGCGTTGCATCAGAGCCTCCTGGCATACGAAATAGTGATGCCTCGTGTGAAGTTTTTTGCCCATCGTCTCATCACAGCAATGATCTAGGCCATCTTTGTCCAAACCCTCTCCAGCTTCAATTAACAATTTAGCCCAAAACTAATGTCTGAGGCCTAGTCCTCTTTACTACTCCAATACCCCACCCACCAACACCCGGAAGAAGCTTCACCGCCTGTCTGCAGAGTGGGCCCACTCTTGACTCGGCACATGTCACATCCACTGTATGCGGCACCCACGCTTTAACTTTAAACATTTTAAGCTAAAGCACAGGTGCCACAATTTCTTCCAAAGTAAATTTTAAAAAATTTAAATGCAGCCACACATCTTTTTGTTCTGTTTCTTTACTTTTGTTACTATTGCAGCACTCGCGCTTTATCTTTAAATCGTGGGTGCCGATATTGCTTCAATAGTAAAGTAATAGAAAAACAAGCATTTGCAAAAAAATAGGTCGCGCATTACTAAAAGTTTGAGCTACTGGCTTGCGTTATTTTAAGCAACACCATTAGCTCAAACTTTCAGTAATGCGTGACCTATTGCATTGCAAATGCTTGTTAATATCTGCACTGTGAGGAGGGAAACTTGGAAAAATAATTCCAGCGTGGAATAGATTGCCAGTGCGATAATTGCACACTTCCTCGGCTTCACCCCACATTTCCACTGAGTTCCTATTCAACTGTGAAGAGTAAATCAGTGCTCTGGTGCTGGATACAGAGATTTCCTTGAGACAGTTTTGAAAACTGAAAAATACTTGGCTTGCTCTGTGTCACTTACAAAGCATTCTATAATTTGACTGGTCCACAACCCTGCAATTTCCCTTTGTATCTGCCCCAATCTTCATATGCATTTTCTACCGACCTGTTTGGAATGAATGACTTTGAGGACTTTGGGGTTTTTTCTTTGCAGTACACCTAGGATCCTTGTGAACGCAAACATTTGTGGGCCCAATTTTATAACAGCAGTCTCCACGCCTTGAACATTTGGGGGTAGGTCACATATATCACTTTGTGCCAAGAGGTTCATCTGTCAGTGGAAATGACCGCGTTCACATTTTGTCCATAAAGCTGTAATGTTGGAGAGGCTGTCATCCTAGAGCAGGTGTGATCCTTCTGAGCATGAAACAATTACCGTAGTGCATACAACCTGTAACCGATAGATACTTCCGTACGGGAAAGAAAAAGGTTTGCTGCGCAGCACCACTAAAAGTCCTGTGAGACGTTTGACAATTATTTTGCAGGTTGAACCCAAGTTCTTGATTGTACTTTGACTGCTTTTACAGTCATCCAATGAGGCAAAAGAGCTCAATAAACAATGGAACAATTAGAATCACCTTGTATGGTTCTTAAGAAATGGCAAGAGAGATCATAGTTTCGATAGCCAAAATGATTAACACTGATGTGCCCAAAGTCACAAAATCAGTGCCATAGGCCCTGAAAGAGGCATGTTCACAATCAATAGCATCCAACCTGAATGCAAGGTAGCCTTCAATCTTCATTTTGGCCTCCAGAAAACCCTCGGTGCAAAAAAAGAATATTCAATGGCAAAACATACCATACTGTTGAAAAGAGTGTCCATGCTGAAAAGATCTTTGAAATGTGCACCAAACCCATTGTTATTTATACGCAGTCACAGATCTGACTATGACCCCATGTTTACTTTGGAGGATGCCCTTACAACAAGCAGTCAATTGTAAGATGATGAAATCTGCACAGAATGTAAATATTCTCAGACCATTTTGAAGGGAAGTTATATTTCTATCAAGGAAACACAGAAATAAAGATACATGACTGTTTTGTATTGTTTTATGTTATTAACTTGATTGTTGTTCATATGTATGTAGTAATGTGATTTTATGGCCCGATGTGGCCGTAATAAAGTTATCGATAGTTAAAAGAAATAAAGATCATATGTAAATTTCTGTCTATGGCATGTATAGCCGTAGATACACATGCTGTGCACTCCTGTCATCTAGTATTGGGCTCGACATGTTCAACTTGTTTTTGATCGATGACCGTCTTTCGAGTCAAGAGGTATAGTTACTCCTCTCTTGTGCAGTATTGCGCATGAACATCGGCTTCAGGGATTGTTTTCTTCCGCCAACTAGATTGGACATGCTTCGTCGAGGTGCCGAATCGTCGCGGCGTGGCAGATTTTGTATGGGCCTCTTGAGTTGTTATTGTTTTCGATAGTTGAAAAACGATCTTCCATCAACTATTGCATAGTCGAAGGTTTCTGTGTCGAGAGAGATCTCCTTGGCCATGGGCCTGGCACCACAGGGACTACTTCACCACTGCACGCCTTTGAGACTGATTGCAGAGTAATGGAAAAGACACCTTTCCGATACTGTCCAAAGTGCTACTCCAAGTACTCGTGGACAGACCAGTACACAGTCTGCATTCTGTTCCTTTCCCTAGTACACGACGAGGCTTCCTGCAAGCAAGGGGAAAGGAGATCTCTGATATCTTCAGGGAAGATGTCGAACAGAAGGAAGCCGAGGAGGACATAGAAGCTGGACAAGTACCAGCGCTGAGCCCAGAACCAGGGTCTTTATCTGTGTCAGAAGACCCAGGTCCGCAACCAGCTTTGACACAGTGATACGGCGGCAATGCAGCATGTACCGCACCTGACCAAGGCACTCACCTCCACTCCAGGGGCCTCGCTTCCCGCCCTCATTCTTTGACCGGACCTCCACTGCTTTCGAGCCATGATCTGCACTGATCCTAAGCTTTGGAATGGACATTGGTGCCTGCTCTAGCAAAGCAAAAGCAAGCCCTCCTCAAAGCCGACAACATCTTTAATGCTAAAAGACACTTTGCAGCCAAAACCCCCATCCTCACTGAAAACTGGATCGGGCTCGAAAATAACTTTGAAGTCCAGACAGTGTATGAAACAGTCCCCCCTCTACAAATAACTCAAGAGTTTCAGTAGCCAATTCTTGAGCGTCTGCAGGAGGAGCTGGACTCTCGGCAACCATGCTTGAGTATTCATCCTCCTACAGGAAATATTCAGGTCCAGCAGACACTTTCTAGTAAAAAGCAGGCTCACTTTTGAGGAACAAATGACAATGGAGCCCCCACCACCTCCTAAGCAGAAAAAAAATACATAACGGGCACAAGCCCTCTACCACAACCACCTGCTTACCCACTGCTTCCTCATAAACATCTGCCTCCAACCCCTCCACCGCAACCACCTTTCCCCCCCACCTCTACGATAACCCACATCACCATAGGGATCTTACCACTCATACTATGGGGAAGGTAGCCTACCCCCATTAGATTTTGATGATGTCCCCCTAGTCCCAGGATCCACAGGATGGTCCATGGAAGGACTACACAGTGGTACCTCCGGGTGCCAATAATCCAGGCTTGTACCCGGCAAAGCCTTCTCCCCCTGATAACACCACCTCGTACCATTAGGTTATTCAAACGGCAGCTCATTTCCACGAGGTAAACCTTCATTCTGTATAAGAAGAGGAAGACTTCTAAGTAGAAACCTATTTAACACACACGAAGGACCACCCAGTTCCTGCCAATGCTTGAAGGTATGATCAAGACAATGCATGAAATATTCAAAGAACCAGTTAAAGCCAGAGTAGTTTCAATAAAGGGTTGATAAAAAGTACAAGCCTTCGCCTTCTGACCCACCATACATCACAGTTCATGCTGCACATAGAAGGACTAATGCCCAAGATACCAGGGATGCCCCTCCCCCAGGATAAGGAAAGCAATAAGTATGGTAGCAGGGAAGAGAGTTGCAGCACAATCTGCAACCCATTGGCAAATTGTCAGTTCCGTTGGACTCTTGGCAAGATCGGATTGTCCCCCATGGAATGAGATGAGAGAGGGTATATAGCATTAACCAGACCAGTACAAACAGAGAGCACAGGAAATAGTATTAGACTAACGCAGCGTTTCAGGTTGCGGTGTGTGTGGTCTGTGGATGCTGTACTGAATATGAAAACTGTGCCGCTGCTGATCTTAAGAGCACGCATGATAGACTTTTAAAAACCTTAGCTAATTTGCACATTTATCTTTTATGTCCGCGGCTGATATTAGAGCACGCTGGACAAATTGTTTTAAACTGTAACATTGCAACTTTTTATGTGAATTCACTTGAAGCCGCTTTTACCTGCACTTTACCGCCCTCGTGGCCTCGTTCCGCCCCGGCTTGTGCCGTTTGTTGCGGAGGGCCAGCTCGAGGAGCGCACTTCCTGTTGGCTGACACCACTTCCGCCCTGCGCTAGTCTTTGCAGGTGAGCGGTCTAGTGCTGCCGAGCCCGTCCTAGTATTTAACTGCCGCTCTCTGCTTCCAGCCCCAGTGACAAACGCAGCGTTTCAGGTTGCGGTGTGTGTGGTCTGTGGATGCTGTATTGAATATGAAAACTGTGCCGCTGCTGATCTTAAGAGCACGCATGATAGACTTTTAAAAACCTTAGCTAATTTGCACATTTATCTTTTATGTCCGCGGCTGATATTAGAGCACGCTGGACAAATTGTTTTAAACTGTAACATTGCAACTTTTTATGTGAATTCACTTGAAGCCGCTTTTACCTGCACTTTACCGCCCTCGTGGCCTCGTTCCGCCCCGGCTTGTGCCGTTTGTTGCGGAGGGCCAGCTCGAGGAGCGCACTTCCTGTTGGCTGACACCACTTCCGCCCTGCGCTAGTCTTTGCAGGTGAGCGGTCTAGTGCTCCCTCCCCCTTTAGTACTTAATGGTGACATGGAGGAAGCGCAGCGGACGAGCGCAGCGGGAGCGCCGACTTCGCGCCGAAGTCGCGCACAAGTCAAGCCCGTCTGCGCCCGTCTGCGCCAGTACGGGCCCAGGGACCAGTTCCCCTGCCCACGATTACGTAACCTATTCTCGTACCGCCTTACTGCGGTTGCGGTGGCCATCTTGTTCTTCGGACATTGTTCTTAATTGTCACAATGCGCCCACTACTTGCCCAAATTGCAGCCTCTCATTGGAATCTTCCACGTCAAGCATAGACTGCATGTCTTCTACTTTTTGGAATATCCCCTCCCACATTCACACTTCCCCCTCCACCCCGCCCAATCCCTGTTCCCTTCTGAGGTTTATTAGTATTAACTGTCGATCTCTCTCGAAACACAAGAGAGATATTTATGACCTTCTGGAGACAGCTAGCCCAGCTGCCATGTTTGTCACTGAAACCTGGTTAAATGATAGCTCTGGCCCTGACATCGCCATGGCTCTCCCCAATGATTACACCTATGTTGGTCGGAACCGGGTTCTTAAAGACGGCGGGGGAATCGCCATTATTTTCAAGAGAGAATTCTCTTGTAAATGGGAAGACCTTGATTTTCCAAACTGCGAAGCTGGATTGTTTAAACTCTTACTTTCTCCTCATTTTACTTTAACCGGCACGCTGATCTATCGTCCGCCGGGCTCTGCTAGTAGTTGGGCCTCCTCCTTCCCTGAACTTATTGCCCCATTCTTAGCGCAATCAACTAATTTTATCGTCGTTGGTGACTTAAATATCCATTTTAACTCTGCTTCGTGTGCCATCTCTACACGCCTCTTACAGGATCTTGCAGCCTTAGATCTTCACCTTCATAATTCCGACCCCACCCACAAGGCCGGTAATCTTTTAGACCCCATCATTTCTAACCTCACTGGCATTTCCTATCAATCTTCAACGCCGGTCACCTGGTCGGACCATTTTATTGTTAACTTTTCAATTAAAATGACTGTAGTTAACTCCTCTAATCCCGCTCTCCCTCACAAAGCCAGTAGGAACTGGAAATGTCTAGACGTAGACAAATTAAACTCCTTTCTTGCCAACTCAAAACCTACATCTTCCAGTATGACTACTAAAGAGCTACCTGCTGTCAGATTGTGGTTGACAACAGCTTTGGATTCCTGTCTTCCGACCCAAAGAAACAAATCACAAATCCATCACCCACCGGCACCATGGTTTACTGACGCCCTTCGCCAAGAAAAATCCAATTGTAAAAAACTGGAACGCAGGTGGCGTTCCAACTATAACTCTGATCAGAAAGCAAAATACAAGGCTGCTCTTAAAGCTTATCACTCGGCTTGTGATATCGCCAGAGCCAATTTTGCTAATACCACTATCCTTACGGCGCAAAATAGACCCAAGGCCCTGTTTAAAATAGTTAAAGAGCTTTCAGGTGCGTCTACTGTACCTAAGGACCCCTGCCTGGACACTGCCCAGTGTAATGTTTTAGCCAACTTCTTTGTTGAAAAAATTGATAAGATATATGATATTTTTAACGCTACTCCCGATGCGTCCACTCATCCTGATCAAACCTTACGCACTCCCCTTCCTGCTATTATCCCTTGCTCCACATCCGCTATTCCCCTACTTCACGCCTGGGATCCTATCTCCCCTGCGCTTCTAAAAAAGTATATACAAGACATAAAATCTGGTTCCCCCTTGACCCAATGCCTCCTCAAGTTCTGAGTTCTTTGGACCCAGCCCTACTCCATATTATTTTGGAGGTTTTGAACGCGTCACTAACTGAAGCTATTGTTCCAAATGAATGGAAGCACGCAATGGTGGTCCCATTATTGAAAAAGGCCAACGCAGATCCCAACAACCCATCTAACTTTCGCCCTATTTCTTTGCTTTCTTGTTTCTCTAAAATTCTAGAGAAACACGTTAATTCTTTGCTCAATTCCCACGTCGAAACCTCTAATTTTCTTCATAGTTCTCAATCCGAGTTCAGGGCTGGTTTCTCTACTGAAACCACTCTCCTTGGTGTGTCGGAAACCATCAGACAAAAGGTGGACAATGGGGAGACAGTGGCACTCATCTTGCTTGATTTGAGTGCCGCATTTGACACCGTCTCCCATTCCATCTTGTTGTCCACCTTGAAATCTGTGGGTGTCGGTAGCTCCGCCCTGGCCTGGATTGCTAATTTCCTTTCTGATCGCATGTTTCAAGTTTTTTCTTCTACATCTGTTTCGTCTATATTCCCCTCCACTCACGGTGTTCCCCAAGGGTCTATCCTTAGCCCTCTTTTCTTTAATCTGTATGTGAGACCTCTTGCTTTTTTGGCGGAACAGGCAGGTCTTACAATTTATTCCTATGCCGATGACACTCAAGTCATCTACTCACTCTCTACTAACAAAAATCTTCCCTCTTCCTCTCTTCAAGCTGGACTGAAACAAATATCTGCTTGGATGCTTAAGCACAAATTAAAATTGAATGGGGACAAGACAGAACTGCTCCTGTTTGGCTCAGATACCTCGCTCTGGGGCCCACAACATTGGCCGCCGGAGATGGGCCCTTTACCTATTCCAACTGTGACTGCTCGTAATCTTGGAGTCCTCCTTGACAATCAACTATCCCTCAAGCAACACGTTGTGAAAGTCTCCGCCACCTGTACCACCATCATCAGGTGGCTGAGGAAAATCACGTGGATGCTGCCTGCCGACACCCTGAGAACTGTAGTCCAGGCTCTTGTCACCTCACGC
Source organism: Lissotriton helveticus (assembly GCF_964261635.1). Lineage (NCBI taxonomy): Eukaryota > Metazoa > Chordata > Amphibia > Caudata > Salamandridae > Lissotriton > Lissotriton helveticus. The sequence continues at coordinate 402,637,209 of NC_136061.1, forward strand.
CTGGACTATGGGAACATCTTACTCCTGGGTGCCTGCAAGGAGGTAACCAGGAAGTACCAGGTGGTACAAAATATGGCAGTTCGCCTTATTTGTAACCTACCCGCCAGAACCTCGGCCGCGTCTCATATGCGTAAATTGCATTGGTTGCGAATTGAGAGCAGAGTCAAATTCAAGGCACTTTGTCTTATGCACAAGATCATGACTGGAAGAGCTCCACACTATCTATCTGTTCTAGTGCAGCAATATATCCCCCCCGCACACTTAGGTCATCCACGCAGAATAAGTTTAGGATACCGCGTGTTAAGAGAGCTAAAATGGGAGGTCGCTCGTTCTCCCTGTTAGCACCTTCTCTTTGGAACTCCCTACCCCTATCTCTGCGTTCTGAAATGTGCTTCTTGACATTCCGTAAAGGAATCAAAACCTGGCTCTTCAATACTTAAACTGCTGGTCTGACGCTCCTCTCACCCTGTATACCGTTCTGTTTGCCTTAGCGCCGGGAAACCTCCGGGTAGCTGCGCGCTTAATAAATGTAATTATAATAATAATAATAATAAGGCCAAACCATCTCTAATACATCCATTAGGTGTGTCCTTGATACGGTGGGCACCGCCACAAGAGAGGTTAACTCAAGCATCCTTTTTAGGAGGCATGCTTGGCTTTGAACCTCCGGATTTAAGCCAGAAGTTCAACAGCACCTGTTCAACTTACCGTTTGTTGGGGGAACATCATTTTGGACCTCAAATTGATCAGATACAGGAAAAAATCAAAAAACATACCGACACTACCAAGGCAATGGAAGCTTTACAATCCCTATCCCCTCGGACCAATTTTCATCACCAACAGTTTTACAGGGGTTCCAGCACCACTTAACAGGAGGTGCACACCACATATCAAAGGCAGCAACAGCAAACCGCGCCTACTAAGGGGTACTTTAGAGGGTCATACAGAGGGAATAAAGACAGGCAGAGGTAGGGAAGGAGTGCCCGACCACAAGACACCTGTAGGGGGAAGACTGCAGGGGTTCCTACTTCACTAGTGCAACACCACTTCCAACCAATTGGTCCTAGATATTGTGAAGCATAGGAATTGCTTGGAACTCACTGCAACACCACCAAACATGCCATCACAACCACACTCCCTCTTCCCTCAACAGCTAAACCATCTCAAAGAGGAAGTAAAGGCTCTATTACAAGTGGGATCATAGAGCCAGTGCCATGCCACCACAAAAACAAGAGGGTGTACTCACTGTATTTACTTATCCCCAAAGACAGTTCTCTCAGGCCTATCCTAGACCCGCTGCCTGCCAACAAGTACATCAAATCAGAGCATTTCCACATAGTTACGCTCCAAGATGTCATACAGCATGAATTTAAAGGATGCCTACTTCCACGTGCCAGTCCGCCCAGCACATTTGTGGTAAATGGCCACCATTATCAATTTAAAGTTCTACCCTTTGGGGTCACCACAGCACAGAGGCGCTTCATAAAATGTTTGGCGGTGGTTGCAGCTCACCTACGAAGGAACACCATCCACATCTTCCCTTACCTAGACAATTGGCTGATAAAGAGATTAAGCAAACACCGTCTTGCTCACATACAGAGAACATTGGAGCTACTCCACAATCTGGGCTTTACCAAAAACCTGGGAAATCCCATCTACAGCTCTTACAAAATCAATCTTTTCTAGGATCAATTCTAAGCTCAGTAACAGGGAAAGTCTATTCCAGTCTCACTCGAATCCATACTTTTCAGTTTCTGTTTCCTTTTTTTGAGTAAAATTGTCAAATAACAGTTTGCACAGTCATGCTGCTGTTAAGGATGATGGCATCTTGCATCGCCATTGTACTGCACACCAGGCTTCACATGCATCCACTCCAAGAGTGCTTAGGAGAGCAATGGTCACAAGCGTAGGGTCACTGGGAGGATCTAGTGTTGTTAAAGTGCAGTGCATATCACTCTGAAGTGGTGGAACATCAAAAACTTAGAACGGGGCAGGCCTAGTCTAGACCCTATTTCGCAGGTGGCCATTACCACAGATGCATCCCTCACTGGATGGGGAGCACACCTAGAAAACAAATGTTTAAGGTCTGTGGAATCCCCTACAACAAACATCGCACATAAACTACCTGGAGTTATTAGCGATTCAACTAGCACTCAAGGCATTTTCTGCCACATTCATCACAGAACAGTCCTAAACAAAACAGGCAACATGACTGCTATCTACTAACTTCAAAAACACGGGGCACACATTTGCCCCAAATGTCCACGTTAGTGCAGATTATTTGGCGAGGGGTAATACACCACAAAGTCCACCTTTTATTGGAGCCTCTACCATTTGTGGACAGCAACATTGCAGATCTGCTGAGCAGGATGCCACAAGTTCACGAGTGGGAACTCCACCCTCAGGTACTACTTCCATACTTGGGGGTTTCCCAACATAGACCTATTTGCAACAGCTGAAAAAGCAAAATGCCCAAATTTCTCTTCCAGATTAATGCACACAGTCTAGGGGATATGCACTATGGATGAACTCTGTCAGGGATATTTGCCTACACTTTCTGCCTCTCCCATTACTTCCATATGTGGTCAGGAAACTACGGCAGACTTCCCTCATAATTCTAGTTTCTCCCACATGGGCCAGATAACCTTAGTTCACTACCCTCCACAAGCTCTCTCTAGTGCCACATCAGAAGCTCCCCAACAAGCCGGGTTTTCTCATGCAACATTAGGGAACTCTAACACATCCCAATCCAAAGCACCTCAACCTAGTTATTTTAGCTCCTTAAGTCCCAGAGTTTGGGAATTTTAGGATTTACCCCCTGAGCGCTTGGAAAAACGTCAGGAACGCCAGTTCCCCAACCACTCGGGCCTATTATGCTACACTACCATCCTCCTAAACAAATCAATCCTCTAAAACCTCAAGTACAGGACATCAATGCTCAGGACAAGCCTATACATCTATTCGCTTGCATTTGGCAGCAGTAGCAACATACCTACAGAACAGAGAACACTCCTCCCTCTTTAGCGTCTCTGTAATCAAAGCTTTCATGGACGGTTTGAAGAGTCATACCTCCCTGACTACTGCCAATCCCTTTCTGGAATCTGAATATAATTCTCATGATTACTGGGTACCTTTTGAGCCTCTTCATTCTTGTCCTTTGGAATTTCTGTCATGGAAAGTAGCCTTCTTGTTTGCTATTACCTCCTTTAGACGAGCAAGCGATATTCAAGTGTTAACCCTGGAATCACCTTTTTTCAAATACATCCTGACAAGGTAGTTCTTCGAACCAACCCAAAATTCCTACCTAAGGTGATATCATCTTTTTACCTCAACCAAGCCATAGAATTACTAGTGTTCTTTCCACTTCAAACCACAGTAGCAAAACTGGTGCCTTGTATACTAGATTTTAAAAGAGCCCTTAAGTACTATATAGAGAGAACAAAAACTTTAATAAAACTTAATTATTTGTAGCCTTCGCTAAACCTTGTAGCAGGACTGCTATTTCAAAGCAGGGAATTGCTCACTGGATAGTCCGGTATATTCAAACATGCTATGCCAAAGCCAAAAAGCAGATCAAAGCACCTCCTAGGCCATTCTGTGATAGGAGAAAAGCAACTTCAATGGCTTTTTAAAGCAATATACCAATTGTGGACGTTCGTAAGGCTGTTCTTGGTCCACACCACACACTTTTACTGAACACTAATGTGTGGATGTACTAGCAAAACAGCAGTCCCAGGTGGGGCAAGCTGTTCTATGTACACTTCTACAGTGTGATGTTAATGTGCAATACTGCATAAGGGAGAAGTCACTATACCTTGTCACTTGAAAGACTTACTTAGGAAAAAAACAACAAGTTCTACACGTCCGAGCCTAAAACTAGGTAGCAGGCGTATGCACAGCATGTGAATCTACAGTACTACATGACTTGAACAGATGTCCACAGTGTAAGTAACATATTCCTTACTCAGTAGAGTAGGAATCTAGGATAACAAGCTTCACACATTACCCAGAAAAACCTCTGCGGGAAAAAAATACAACCATCATATAACCCAAAGGCACCACTCCAGTCCCTGAACAAATTGAGTGATCTAGACCACTAATCCAGAAATTGACTCTTCAAATGGAGGCAGGAAAGGGAAAAATTAGAACCCCTTACAATCACTTCTGATCAATCCGTCCCTGAAGATCAGAACACAACACCAGCATTAACTGTTATACAACCACTCACATCCTCTGCATCGCAATAATTAACGTTAACAAATTCCTATAGAAACCATTACAGTGTTGATATTAAAACTACATGTGAAAAATCTGCCACAATACTACTTGACCTATTACATTCTATCATAATCCCATATCTTCATAATACATCCAAATGAAGACAAGTATATATGAGCGAGGGCATTATACACTTGAAATGCTCGAAGGTCATAACAAAAGTGTTCAATAGGTCGGGATAATCGGTCCTCAGTGTCCATAATAATGTGTAACCTTCCTTTACTGCTAGCGAGGGAAATGCCCTTCTAAAGCTTACGTACCACCAGAGAAGCCAATAAATGTCTCCCACAGGTTTGAAAAAATATTTTAAATAATGACCTCCACTTCCTATCTGCTGTTTTGAGAATATCCTCCAACCTGCCTCAAAGAAGGAAATACTGAGGACTATCAATGCTGGCAGCTGACATAGCTGCTGCAACCAGGGTTAGAGTACACTGAATGATCCTGATAGTACTGAAGGGTCTCAATACCTCTTGGGCAGGGACCCTCTCTGCAACAGCAAATCTCCACTGGCCTTCCACGCTCATCACATTATTTTGCACTAGCCCAGACTCCTGCTGAGGGGTTCAAGGTAGGTCGTGCTCCTCCCAGGGCCTGAAAAGAATTTGGACTGGAGCTGCACCCTTGAGCTGTGTACGGTTCCTGTCAGGGATCGAGAGTGGAGCCCCTCTGAATTTTAGCGAGCCTAAATGGCTTGGGGCTCCCACCAATTCCCCTGGTGTTTGCCACTTTGAGCAGAGTGGACATTTAAACACAGAGCCAGCAGGGGATGCTCATGCCTCCTGATGTCTCTTTAATGTCGAGAGCCTGGGTGGGACCAGTTCCTCTTCATCAGAACAGAAAACTTGGAGACTCTATTCATCTGTAAAGCTATGGTGCACTGGGGGTATGCATGGAGGATGGCCTGGTTATGCCACTCACCCCACCACTGTGCCTGAGCAGGATCACATAACTAAGATAACATTTAACTCTATACAAGTGTCTAGAGCAGGTCATCGCGATTGTGGTGGGACATCACTTGGCTTCCCAGAGGACTTTGTGGAGCTGAAAAATGTGAATGTAAAAACTCTTCGACTTACTATGCAAAAGAGCTTCATATTCATAGACTGTAAAATAGACTAATTGGCAGATAGTGTGAGTCAGATGAAATCCAAATTGGATAGTCAAGAAAGAAGATTGGAAACTGTTGAGACGTGAAACTCTACTCTTGAAGATGACAACACTATTAAGAATGAAACAAATGACTAAACTTGGTTAATTCTCAGCACCATTTCAAGCAAAAAAATAAGAATTGTTAAACCGGACCTGCCAGAACAATTTGCGAATCGTTGGTATCCTAGAATTCCTGAATACAGGTATACTGGAGGACTACAATGAGCACCTTATCTCTACCCTCTTCGGTCCTAATAATAACTTCTCACATTCATCGCTCGCTGGGCCGCATCCCCTGTCTGGAGCCGCAATTTGCCCTGTCATCACCAGCCTTTAAAATGTTAAAGACAGGTACACGATTTCTCAGACTGGCATGTAAAGAATGAAACATCTCACATTAAAGCAACACAATCTCAGTTTGCCCAGACATCATCATTGCAGTGCAGAAGGTGAAACGTGAATACCTCCTTATCAAATGTAAGCTTCAGCTCGTGGGAATCTTGTATGCCATGCTGTACCTAGCGCTTAAAGATAATGCGCAACTCATCATCACAAATCTACAGAGTGCTGCTTCACTTGTTAAAAAGCTCTGATCAATGCCATTAACCAGCCCAGGCACCACATTTCTAATGCTAGGGGAGCAGCCGATGCACGGTGCTTATATAGACGCCACCCCAGTGTGATGAAGTCAGTTATTTTCTTTCCACGCCATTCAGCGCAGATCCAGAGAGATATATCCTTAGTCACTTTTTGACTAGCCTTTTTGTGCCTTATGTTGAAGGCTTTTTCAGAAGTTTTTCTCCTGGTGTGGTAGGAATGTCGTTTAGGAAGGCCACACTTTGTTTGCCTCTGGTGCCTCAAGGACAACCACTACATGACTTGCGTCGACTGTCGCACAATGAATATGAAGACGTCAAGGAAACGGTACCTGCAGCTCGAGATGCGACATCGCGACCGTCTCAATCCCTGTCGAGAGGAAGGTCCTTGGATTGGTCACAGCCCGAAATCCTCATTGCACTTAAAGTCGTGGGGTCACTCGTGTAAGTCTCACAGCAAGAAGAAGAGTAAGAAGTCTAAGAGGTATTTAACTTCTCCATGTTCGCCGGGTTACAAGACGAGGCAGCGTCACCATTAGAGGCCTGGATCCGCGGTTGAGTAAGCGTCTGGGTGGGCTCCACGCTTCCCTTAGTTTCCGATGGCCAGAGGCGACCCTCACTCAACTACAAGAGTTTTTTAGAGGCCATGTGCCTCGTATTTGAGCAGGTTGTTCCCACGGTCTCACCTTTGAGCACTGTGGGTTCGAGAGTGGCCCCTACTGGTTCCACAACAGGGCTCTGGCACCAGTCAGGCCCCTTGGGTCCCTGGATTGATCTGGACTGGTGCAAATCGTACCACCTCGATCCCGATCCCAATGTCGACTCTCCCAGAGCTGCCCCCATTCTGATCCCTGACTCTGACAGAGCCGAAGGGGGGGTCTTCAGACACCGACTGGAGTCATGCATTAAAGGCCATAGCCTAAACGATATTCAAATGGGTTCAGATTCTGGGAGGATTGCAAGGGGCTGCTAGACCCTGAGGAATGCCACCCTTTAGATTCTCAAATGGTCTGGTGTGAGGACAAGGAGAGGATAGTGGACTGGACACTTCTCCAGATATGTGCATGCTTTGCAATGCACAAGGGTAGCGGAGGTCCTGAACCTTAGCCTGCCCTCAGTGGCAGTCAAGATGAACGTCTTCACGGAAGTGCCTCAGCTGGGAGTGTTACCCTCAGAACCTCTTCTCCCATTCAATGAGACCCTTACGGATGTCCTACTTGGGACCTGGTTGAAGCCCAGCACAGGGGTTCCTGTGAACAAGACGATTGCCGGCTGCTTCGCCCGGCCTCAGGGGACCCCATTTATCTCACACAACACCCTATCCTGGAGAGTTTTGTGGTTCAAGCCTCTATATCCCATGTAAATCCTGGCACATTTCTGACTGGATAGGGAATTCAAGAGGCTGGACACCTTAGAGAAGGAGATATTTTCTTCCACCAGTCTGGCACTGCAGTTGTGAACATTGCATGCCTTTTGGGCTGTTACTCTCATGTTCTATGGGATGTGGTTGCACAGGTGCTGCCCAGGGTTCCAGAGAGGAGGCCTGGGCCATACTCTCCCACACTGCTGCCGATGGAAGGGATGCAGCTAGGTTCACGTTCAGATGTGGACTGCATACCTCCAACTTACTAGGCAGAATGGTTTCCTCAATAGTGGCCTTATGATACCATGCCTAACTGAGAACAAGCTTTTCAGGGGATATCCAAGCACCACTTATGGACATTTCCTTTGATCGTTCCCGTCTCTTCGGAAACAATGCAGATTCAGCCCTGATACGCTTTAAGCATAGCAGGGCTATGGCCAGGTCATTTGGCCTTCCCATGGCCCCTTACCACTCCAGTCTGCCTTTTGCTCCTTTTGTGGCCATGGAAGAGTCTTCCAGCAGTGTCTATATGCTCCCAGCCACTGCAGCGCCCAAGCTTCCCACCCTCTGCATGGCCAAGGACGTGCCAGTCCACCACTTCTCCCCGGCAGTCTCAGCCTCCATACCTGTATTATCTGCACTCTTCCCATCATGGGCACCCAGTGGGAGGCTGGATATACCATCACCTGCCCCACTTGAGGTCTATAACATCAGGCCGATGAGTTCTCCAGATTGTACAGAGAGGATACTCCCTCCCCTTTTTGACTACCATCTACCCATGCCACTCACTTGCAACAGGCTGAGGAAGTACCACCTCTCCTTTCTCCGCAAGGAAGTGACAGCTCTCTCTCTAGGCCAAGAGAGCCATAGAGAGAGTGCTGATGCCAGATGTAGGTTGTGGTTATTTCCGTCACTTTCTCGTGCCCAAAGCCTTCGTCCTTTGCTCAATCTGAGGCCTCTCAATTTCTTCCTCAAGAACTTTAAAATGCTCACACTTGCTCAAGTCCTGTCTGCCCTTGACTCGGGATAGTAGTGCTGGACTTGAAGGATGTATATTTCCACATTACCGTCCTTCCTGCGGTTCACAGTGGTCCACAAGCACTTTCAGTTCCCCGTGATGACTTTAGGTCTCACCAGTGGCCCTCGGGTGTTCACCAAGGTGATGGTGGTGGTTGCTGCTCATCTGCGGAGATCAGGGGTGAAAGTCTGCTCCTACATTGATGACTGACTGTTGAAGGCAGACTCGCCCCAAGCTGTCGTCTCCCACCTCCAGAATACGGTAAACATCCTGCACTAGCTGGGGTTCACTATCAACGTGCTGAAGTCACACCTGATTCCATCTCAGATGCCCTCTTTGATCAGAGCTGTTCTGGATATGGTGCAGTTTCAGGCATATCCTCCCAAACAGTGAGTCCAGGATATTCAGACTATAATACCGATATTTCAGCCTCTAGCCTGGATTTTGGTGGGACTGACTCTGGGGCTGCTAGGACTTATAGCCTCTTGAATCCTGCTTGTGACACATTCCCTCTGGCATTTGTGGGCTCTTCAGTGGGTCAGGAAGTTCCAGTGGGTTCAGCATCAGGGTAATCTTTCTGACATGGTCCAGATCTTGGCGGTTAAAGAAATGCGATTGGGTCAGCAGCAGACTTGTCCCCTTTCCCCAACCAGATCTAACAGTGAAGACAGATGCGTCGCCCCTGGGGTGCCCTGTGATCCAGTTGCCATTAAAAGCCTTTTTATCGTCCATCAAGGGAAGGCTACTGCATGTGTTCATGGCCAACACCACCGCCAAATTATACTGCAACAAACAGGGCGGACTGGGGCTGTGGGCCTTTTGTCAAGAGGCCCTGCGTGTCTGGACATGGCTGGAATATCAGTCATATCCCTGGTGGTTCAACACCTGACGGGTTCTCTGAACACCAGGGCAGACAAACTCAGCCGAAGGTTCCTAACAAATCATGAGTGGCATCTCCATTCGGAGGTGGTGCAAGGTTTCTTTCAACAGTGGAGAGAGCCTTCGTTAAATCTGTTTGTCACTGCAGAGAACACACAATGTGAGCAGTTCTGCGTGCTGGAGTTTCCAAGGTGGCTCGCTCTCAGAGATACTTTTCATCTCTATTGGAGTTCAGGCCTCCTATACGTCTTTTCGCTCATACCACTCCTGCCCAGAGTTCACAAGAAGATCAGGAATGACTGGGCCCAAGTCACTGATGTGGCTCCAGACTGGGCTCAGAGAGTTTGGTATCCCGAGCTGTTGAGCATGACCACAAGTCCTCCGATCAGGCTACCACTTCGTAAAATCTTCTGCCGCAGCAGTAGGGGAGGGTTCTCTCCACAAACCTGTCAACGCTACACCTTCTGTGTGGAGATTAAACGGTGTCAGTTGACAGCTTTTGACCTTCCGCCCAAGTCTGCAATGTTATCTTGGCAACCAGGCGTCTCTCCACCAAAACAGTATATGACTACCATTGGGAACAAATTGTGGCATGGTGTGCTAAACCACGCGTTTGACCCCATTTCTGCTACCCTTTCTCAGGTTCTTCTATTTATTCTTTTTCTTGCCCAGTATGGTTCTGCTACAGACACCTTAAAGGACTACCTTTCTGCTAGATCAGCCTTTCTGTGGTTGCCTGACCAGTCACCCGTTTGTAAATCCACTACTGTACATAGGTTCTTGAAAGGCTTGCAACATATGTTTCCTCCTTCTCCCTTCATCAAGCCTCAGTGGGAGCTTAATCTAGTCCTGGTGTGCGCTCCCTTTAAGTAATTACTCATCTGTCCTCCCAGGCTCCTTACCATCTAGACGGCCTTCCTGGTGGCAGTCACATCTTCCTGAAGGGTCAGTGAGCTTCGGGTTTTGTCATTCAAGCCTCCATACCTGAACATCTACCCAGACAAGCTGGTTCTATGAACTAGAGCTTCTTTTCTGCAAAAGTCGAATTCCCTTTCATGAGGCCAGTCCATCACACTGCCTACTTTTTTACACTCTGCCACATCCATCCAAGGAAGAGGAGTGACTTCACCCAAAAAAAGCATTGTCGTGCTACCTTATCTGCAAAAGATAGTTCCAGGTAGATGACTGATTTGTGGGGTATGTCTGAGCAAAGAAAGAAAAGGCAGTGCAGAAGCGTAGCATATCCTAGTGGGCCGTGCTCTGCATTAAAATCTGATACGCATTGTCCACGAAGCAACCCCCTGAGGGCTTGCATGCTCATTTCACCAGAGCGAAAGCTGCGACCACTGTGTTAGCACATAGAGTCCCGGTCCTGGACATCTGCCAGGCAAAAATGTGGGCCTCTTTGCACACCTTCAGAAAACACTACTGCCTGGACAGTCAGGTCTGTCAGGACAGGCACTTTGCCCATTCGGTCCTTCAGGAGTTTTTGGTGTGAAATTGTTTTGCAGACCCATATCCGGGGAGGTATTGCTTGAGTATCTATTCAAAGATAAGAATTCTGTGGCTCGAAGTCTATCTGATGAACAAGTTACTTACCTTTGGTAACACCTTATCTGGTAGAGACTCTAATTGCAGATTCCTTACCAAACCACCCATTCTCCCTGCTCCACAAATGGGTTTCTAGGGACAAAGCTGTTCCCTTTCAAAGCCCTATTTTTCCAGCGACTCCGTGCTCCTGACGAGGAAAGTTGCAAAAAGAAATTGACAAAGCTGGGGTGGCACCTATATAATCACCGCGCACATTAGTTTTGACTTGGACGATGCCATATGGAGCCAAACAATGCCACCTACCAGTGTGCAGCTGAACTGATCATGAAAAATGTCCAGATCCAGTATGCTGTATGGGGATAATTCTAAGATAAGGCATCTGTGGCTAGATAGAGTCTATGCTAAATAAGGCAAGGTAAGAAACATGCTCTTTACCGTGATAGCAAGATGTGCTTTATATCGATTTCATCACTATAAACAAGCCTGTCCGTTAGATGATCAAAATGTTTAGGCTGTAATTACACCCTTGGGTAAGACGGGGGCCAGGTATGAAGGTAATGGCAGATGCTAGATATCCCAAATAATCCATACAAATACAACAATTTAAGGCCCACAACTTATGCACACTCTTCTTCATTATACATCAGCTAGACCCACTAACAAATGCAGTGCTTCTTGATGCCACAAAGGTGTTGACTCGTTAGAACGAGATTCCTATTTCCTAAGCTACCAAGACAGGGATGCCAGTGGGTTTCATGCGAAGAGTCTGGCTTCTGTACTCCAACACATTTGTGAAAATCTGACAACTGTCTCCTCTCCCCCTCCATTCCAATCACAAGGGGTACATGACAGGGCTCCCCCACTTACCAATTTTGTACGCTAAAATCTTTTGAATTACTAGGTTGTATATTTGGGCAACTTAACTCCATACGGGCCTGATGGACTCTTAATGGTTTTTTTGAGACTCAGTTTCCAACCTCAGCACCCTCACTGGAGACTTCTTCACATGTAGACACTTTTCAGCGTTATCTATAAACTGGAATAAATCATTGATTTTCCCAGTATCGTCTAGAACACCAAGGCATACGATAGAATTGGCCCTAAACCCCCCTCTCCTGAAGTACATCAGTAAAGTACTTAGGCATTTGGATCCACTGCTACAGAGACATGATTATGCTTGAAAATTATGGCTCAATCTTAACAAATATCGAAGAACAAATTAAATGCTGGATCACGCTCCGGCCATGGTGAGCATACCAGCACAGATAAAAATGGTTATTCTCCTTAAATTACTTTACTTTTTTATTTATTTACAGTATCCTACACACCCTAAACCGATTATTTCTTTAAACTGTGCATGGTGTTGCTAGCTTGGGCTTCCTGGTCATCCTAGGCTCAAATGGGAGACACTCGCACTACTTTACAACTAGTGAAGCTTTGCTGCATCTGATTTTGAACTTTATTATATCTGCGCACAGGAGCAATTTCCATACTATTGGCTGAATCCCGCTTTCATTCCACATGTACCCATTGAAAAGAGAATAAAGGCCCATTCCTCACTCTTCTCTCTTTGGATAGCACCCAGTTTCCCTACAATTAATTCAGTAGCGTGCACCAAGTCATCATGGGACAAAATCCTCAAGAGAACACTATACCCCAATCTCTACGCTCTAGAACAACTGCTGAACCGTCATCCACTATATACCCGGACTGGGTAGCAGAAATTCACTAAACAGCTTCAACAGCTAGGGCTCGACAAGCTATGCAACATGTTTCCAGATGGTAGAGTCCTGAAGCTTCCATCCATCTTTAAGATCGTAGATTGCTCTGAGCATCATGCATTTGTTATATGGTTCTTTCGAATCTAGTAGGACTGTGTATTTAGAATAATAAAACTTCATAATACAGAGTCTGAGTCTTTTTATATAACCAGTGAATGTTGATCTGTTTGGCTAGCTCACAGTACTGTATCTAAACCACTAACCATACAGAGTTCTAGATGTGGTCAGTAACCTAGAACATGATCTCACTGACTCCAAAGGAATCGTGGATTTCCCAAGGAATTGTGTAAACAGATCTAAATCTTTAATTTGTCACTTTTGCTTGCCCAAAGTGCTTCAAAGAAAAGCAACGATATTGCATTTTCAAACGTTTATTGCAAAACTCTAATCTTTACATATAAAATACGAAGTGCGATTATTAGACAGATGAGGCTTGATTGTTATAAGCATTATTAGAATGGTGAAAAACAATTCAACAATGTTAATTGTTCATAATGTTACTAAGGTTACTCTTATCCATAATTTCTATAAGCTAAAGAGAGCCTGTCGTGGGGTCCCATCTGCCATGCCTGATGGAATGACCTAACCCCGAACCTTGGCACTCTATGTCAGGAAGCTAGGCTCAGTGCATCCACGCCATCTGTGTGTACAGCTATCGTCCGTCTCAGGATGAAGGTCGGGGACAGCGGAACTGCATCACAGTCACAGCTAAGCAGCAGCATGTCATAATTATTCCAACTGGAAGTGAACCTTTCAACAACTTCAGCAAGGATGCTATTTTCATAATAAAATGGTAAGCTTACTGCACTGTGCCAGAGGTACAGAACAACCTTTTAATTTAGACTGAAGCAGAAGAGTGATCTCTTATGCTCAAAAAACAATGCATTGTGTTCAGACTGTGCGACCTTGCAACTAAATGTGCAGACTACAGGGTGACAATGTCTATCAGGAATAAATGTGTGCATTGCACATTCTCGTATTAGAGAAAAAATGAGCAAATCACCATTAGCAAATGATACTAAGTTACAACGAGAATTTAAAATGGAGGCTATATGTTAACCCTACAACATAGGGAGCATAACCTCTCTGTTCCCTAAGAGCCTCCCTTTTGCAAAATGTTAACCCTGCTGCTCACTCTAAAAACAAGCACATTGTTACCAGATTGTACAGGTTGGTGCAGGAGGAAGCTCCCATCACTGTCCCTGCAGTCACGGAGAAATGGGCTGGGGACCTCCAGCTCCCTATTACAGATGAAGAGTGGAGGTTCTGCTATGGACAAATAGGAGTTATAGCCCCGAACAACCTTCTGTGCTTGATTCATTTAAAGTTTTTACATTGTGCATACAGCACTCCTCTGGCGCAACTGACCTTCAGTCTTGTAGAGAGCTCTAAATGTAGGCTCAAGCATGTCACCGTAGCAGACTTCCTTCACTTGACTGGGACATACCCTAATGTTAAAAAATCCTGTCCGAACGTCTTTACTCAAATCATCACAACCATACTGGAGGCGGTGGTGTCACCTTCTCCTATTCTGTTGAGGGCACACCAGACCTCTCCCACACAATGTTAGGAGGTTTACTGTATTTGGTGCACACACATGAGTTAAATTGAATTTGTAGTGGAAATGGTTCTCCCACTGTCACTACCTAGTTAACCAATTTAGTTTTTTGTAACAACTGGAGACATACTACTCAAATCGTGCCCATGCCAAAAGGACCAAAGACATTTGTGCTCCATTGTGCATCCTTCTGTTCGACACCACATAGCCAGAACTGCCACTATATTACTTGCCAATATAGCCGGATGGAAGATATTAGCACATCTTGTTTCGCTTGCAGTCTGGACACATATGAAAGGCTGTGCATCACTACTGGATGATGGAGTCCCTTGTATTATCCTAATCTCTATGCCTAAGCAAAAACGTGTTTGTGATCTGAACCACCCATCAATCACAAGCTTATAAAGCTAATGCTGATCTCTACATTTGTTCTTCCTTATTTGTTTCCCGTACTTACCAGGAATACTTTAATAAAAATAATTTTAAAAATGGTTTTATCACTCCAAACAGCCTACAAATCAAGGAATACTTCCCAACTGGCTGTAACAGAGACTGTGAAAATGGGTGGGATACGCACTATCCTACATGGGACCATACTAAAACAATCTCAGAGAATGTAGCAGCGGACCCTACAGTGCCGCACCTAAAATCCAGTTCCAGAATAAATCTTTAAAGCTTTGTGCTGCCAACCCCAACGCCAGCTGCTGTTTGACGTTGCTGTGCTTTCCAGATCAAAGAAGATACTCAATTCGATTTTTTTATGGGGGCGCACCAAGAAGAAGTCCAAAAAGAAAGTATTGCTCGTGTAAATAGAAAAGTTCTTTATTTATTTTTATCCGTTCTTTTTAAAATACAAATCACTAGGCACTTTACAAAACAGATCAGCCAACGCGTTTCACTCCGTGAAGACATATGTCTTCCACTTTTTTTTAACTTAGATGGAATGTGAAACAGGAAAACTGTATAAGAACCATGACTTATGAAACTTATGGTAGCTTTCTTTTATCTATTCTGCTTTCAGACCTGAAGAAACTCCATGGAAAGGGAGTGAAACGCGTTGGCTGATCTGTTTTGTAAAGTGCCTGGTGATTTGTATTTTAAAAAGAACGGATAAAAATAAATAAAGAACTTTTCTATTTACACGAGCAATACTTTCTTTTTGGACTTCTTCATGGTGCGCCCCCATAAAAAATCAAATTGAGTACCATACTAAAACAATATCTCCTGACTAATACTGCACCAAGAGGCCTCCTGGTCACAAATGCCGATCGCATCTTCCTAAATGATGCCAACTTCCGCAAAGAATGGGCCATGATAGCGTGGCACTGCACGCGTGATTGGCTAGTGCTGATAATCAAGACAGCACTACGCCTGTCAGAAACCCTATTGATTGAAATCCAGAAACCTGAAGCTCACTTCCAAACAACCATAACAGGCTACAAAAAGAAGCTTGATGAAATTAACAAATATCTTAATGAATATAAAGATACCTTAATGCAGTCCAAGTTTAATAAATTCCAAAAAGAACTGAAGAAGTTTGAGTTTGACAAAGTATACCCTACGCGGACCCCACCTACACACCGCCGAATAGAAACCCTAACAACTCCGACTACTCAGACAGTAATTCATCTAACAGTAGTGGATCAAGTGACGGGAATCAGAGACAACCACGAAGGCGTGGAGGTAGAGGCAAATTTACACAGAACAATCAACAACGAAGATGGCCAACCTTCCCACCACCTGGCAATGGACCACCACCACTACACTATCAACAACCTCCCTTCCCCCTCATGGGCTGGAACCCATATCTACAAACCCCCTTCCATTAAAACCAATATCAACCGCCTTTTTTAGGGAGGAGAGGGAGGAGAAGAGGGACCAACCAGGTCTCTTGGGAGACAGAGGACCCAGTGGGCAACTACACCCGCAGCAAATCACCAACACCAGGCACAAGTGTCCAGTAAGTCTGATCACCAACCTCTCCAAAAAAGAATTAACCACCGTTGAAAAGGAAGTTTTGGAAAAGGGGTTGGGTTTTGTGCCTACAGCCAGACCTGACAAGTTCAAATTACACTGCGAATTCTGAGTTTTTTTTAGAAAACTCAAACTCAAGTCATTTTTTGAGACAAAAGGTGATACTAATAGTACAACGCATCATGGTGACACCAACCTGAGAACCAAGTCAGGGTTCACACCACCCCCCCATACAGTACCAGCAGAAATAAGAGCCTTTGAACAGACTGTCTTTAATGACATGGAGGCCCTAGAAGCCCCAACTACCTTCAAGAATTTCAGTGCCCCACAATATCAAGCACTTCAAGATCTACAAAATGATAAGAACATCACAATCAAACCAGCTGATAAGGGGGAGGGATTGTTATTCAGAACACAACTGACTATGACCAAATCTGTCAGAACCTCCTAAGTGACAGAAAGAACTACACCTGACTAACAAGAGACCCGACACCGGAACTGAAGACACATATTGACAGTCTAGTCAAGGAAGCACTGGAAAATGAACATAACTCCAAACATGAGGCTGATTTTTTAACAGCCAAAGATAGTGTGATACCCTATTTCTACACACTCCCTAAGACACACAAGGACAAAACACCTCCTCCTGGAAGACCGATTGTGTCTGGAATTGGTTTGCTCCTGGAACCTCTTTCTCGGTTCTGCGACCATTTCCTCAAACCAATTATACAGAACACTAGCACCTACCTCAAAGACACCAAGAGTCTGTTACAACTCCTACAAACCATTACCTTTGAGGAAGGATCTATTACCCTAGTCACATTAGACATAGAGAGTCTCTACACGAGTATTCCGCAAGATGACACCCTAAAGGTCCTGAGGACAGCCCTGGACTCAGTATCATGGGAATACCAGACCCCCAAGAATTTCATTTTGGAATGTGCAACAATAGCCTTAAAGCAGAATTTCTTCAAATACAAGGGAAAACTATATCTCCAAAGCATCGGAACATCGATGGGCAGTACTTTTGCCCCTAGTGTGGCCGGATTGTATGTGCATGACTTCGAAGCAAAACACATCTTGCCCTCTAATGGTCGTTACTTCGCCTCCATAGGTCTTTGGAGGCGATATATAGACGACGTCCTCCTCATATGAAAGGACGACGAATTACTACTGGAGCAATTCTTCAACTGGATAAACACCCTCGACCCTAATTTGAAGTTCACCCATTGTAGTAGCAAAGAAGAAGTTGTGTTCTTGGACGTCGTAATCAAAGTAACAGGCAGCAGCCTAACTACAAAGACACACTATAAACCAACTGCTAAAAACAACCTCCTGGAATTCTCGAGCTTCCACCCAAGACCACTCAGGGAAAACCTGCCATACGGCCAATACCTTAGGATTAGGAGGAACTGCAGCAATGTAAAGGACTACAAAGACCAGGCCTCCGATTTAACTTCGAAACTAAAGTCAAGAGGCTGCCCCACCGCCATCCTCAACAAAGGCTACAAAAGCCCAGAGAAGCCCTGTTGGAAGACAACATAAGGGACCCTCAGGAGATACCCCTAACATGTTTCACCACCTATTGTAGTTTCTCAAATGCCATGAAGAAATCCATTAACAAAAACTGGAACATCATCACAAGCAACAAAAAAGACTGGACCAAACCCCTTTTTTCTTTTAAGAAAGGGAGGAGCCTTAAAGACTCGCTAGTCCACACTCGCCCCCAAACAAAAACCCTTCCTTGGAGAGATCAGTGACAGACACATGGGGGCTGCCACGTGTGACTGGTCACTACCCTTGCTCCAATTGTAGCGTATGCCATCTAACAAAGCACAACAATGGACCCAAAGAGTCCACACGAACTGTAACTCAATCAACGTGGTTTACCTGATCACCTGTCCATGCCATCTACGCTATGTGGGCATGACGACTCGCAAGATCAAGCAAAGAATTTGCGAACATCGTAGCAACATAAGGTGCCATAAGATTACAACAAAAATTAGTGAACACTTTCTCCATGCCAACCATACCACTAACGATATACAATGGACCGTCATTGAGCAGGTGTGTACAGGGTAAAACATAGCCAACACCCTGTTTGAAAAAGAACAATGATGGGTCTACCGGCTGGGGACCCATATCGATGGCCTGAACAACGAGATTCCATGGGCATCAATTCTGAAAAATTAAAATGAGCCCCTCCCCAAACGCTATGGTTTGGGGGAACACTTGCTTTGGAAATTTTTCCCGTATCCTTGAACATGTCTAGTCACTGCACTGTCTGGTTTTCAATCTGTTACTGAACTAACCTGTTCCCATTCCTTCTACCGACATGTGCCAAACCACCACCCCTCCCCCCCCCCGTTTGTCCTCTACTTCACAGCTGCTCGCTGTACCAGAGCGCCCCTTATATCTGCCATCTGCTGATATTTCACAATTACCTTATATCCCTGCTGTAATATCACTTGGGAGACCACCAGAGACCTGTAGTAGATACCATCTAAATCCGATTGCTTTGGTTACCGTGTGGTGTAACTCTACTGTTCACCATTTAAATTACATTCAGATCCGCTTTGTAATATAGCACCCACATTTCTCCTCATAAACACTCTCCAGCAATGGTATGACGCCCATTTACTTCTTAATACCTCTTGGGATTTAGCATAAGACTTGCAAGACAACAGTACCAGGTTGCCTTGGTTAATGCGTGGTGGTGCATCCAGCCATTCCCCTCAACATAACTTTACTGCTCGCTGTCGGACATTGACAATCTGGCCCGCATTGTAATGGCGCTCATACCTCCTTTTGTGAGCTCTCTCCACTTATAAAATATTCCTGTCTTTTGCTTTTAAAATCACCCAGTCAGGGCTGGATTAGGATCAAGTCAGAATAGTTTCGCTGAAGTTAGAGCCTTTCTATTGAAGTTAGCGCTCTAGCTCCACTTGCCTCCTCGACTTCTTCCTGATTGGTCCTTTTTCCCTCACTTCCGGGAAACTCACCCCCGCCGGCCCCAGCCGCAGCCTTCTTCTACAATCGCGGACCCCGCCACGCCATCCACGGGGTCCGGTCAGAGGGCGAAGACAGGTTCTTAGCGGGTGCCTGGCATTGTGGGCATGAGTCCTTTCTCCACTACTCTAAGCTAAGTAACCGAAACCCGCGATGGCGGACTTTTGCCATTTATATTTACCTGTTTGGGTTGTGTTTATCTCCTGTTTACATTGTAGGGTGTGCCATTTGTCGCCTCCACCCCCCTCCCGAGACCCAGGGGCGTGGATCGCTCACAAAACAAGTGAGCTTTTAGCTTTTCGTTTTTCTTGTGTTTTTTACATTGTGTTGATGCATGAAAGTGTCGAGTTGTAGCCAGAAGTCTAAGGCTCACTGGCCTCATTTGTTGGCCCATTGATATACAACCTAGACCACCATTACCGCTAAACGCCCGAGTAGGCATGCAGGTGCCTTAATGATCACAATACGTTCCAGGAAGCATGCACCACTATCAGCCGCTATTTCTTCGGCTAGCAATGCCGCCACTGTAAAATACCATTACAGTAGCCTTCTGGTGAACCTCCTCGAGGCTCCTAACCAGATCACTTCCTTTGAGCATGGTTTATTTCTGAATATACTACCTAAACCAATGCATTAATTACATGTTTTATGTTTTATATATTTGTCTGTCAATTTTGTATTCACAGATCCAACGGGCACCTCTAATTTAGAGGCTACCCCGCAAACCTGGTGGTTTGTTTACACACATTTTTTCACAATTTTTAACTTTCACGTCCTCAGGTTAGGGTGGGCCTTAGCGTGCCAATACCGCCGAGGTACACTCTCCCATGGTCCTGAAGAATGCCCAGTAAAATACACGATAAGGGCAGAAACATGTCGACCCCACTCTGAAATAGCCAAACAATTTATTTGGTAAATTTTCCCTACACATAATTTTAATATGACAGATTGGCTTCTGAATAAAAAAAATTGGGGAGACTCAATCTGGTCATTTTTAATATTCACCACACTCATCACTACCTTCACAAAAACCCAGCTCCGCAGTAAATCTGGCGTTGAAGCACACCGGGGAGGCATTCGGCTTCACCCGATGGGGCCCAATGATGAAGCATGTCACCAACCATGTTGGTGAGTGAGGGCCTTCTATACAAATCAATTTGATTTGCACACTTTGTTCCATGCTCTCTGGCTTTTGTTTTGTTTTTTATGAATTTACACGCTTCTGTTGTTTATATTTGTAACAGAGACTGGTCAATTTCCAGATTAAATGGCAGATCTAATAAAGTTACCTCTTCTTCAAGCCTTACCCTCATTGCCAGGAGGGCTAAATGGTTGACAATCCGGGTAATCATGACTTGCACAGTATAGAGAGACCTCTGTAGACCACACCATCATCCCTGCAAAGGGCATCTATGCATCTTGTTGTTGCTAACTGTTCAAAACACACAAAATACTGTAAAGTTTTAGGACTTGCAACTGCCTGCGAATCCCCCAGAACATCAAATGCATTATTTTCTTCACCAGGGTGCGCATCTCACCCTGACAAACCAAGAAAGGTGAGGTTGAAGAGAGTAAGACCAGTTGTCGTTCTTGGCAAATTTATGTTTATCAACAGTTCATCTGTGGACTGTTTTCCTCTTATATGTTCACGTTGATCTCCCCTACTAATCCTGCTGTCCTCCAACTCTATAATCAAATCTGGAGTTATGCAGTATAGAACCCAAACAGTAAAAGTAGCTGATTTCCAGCCAGTGTCTGATTTCTCCAAGTGGCCTGGGACTTTGACTGGGGCAACCTTAGTTTACAGTGCAAAATATCCACAGATTAGAGGGCCTAGTATTGAATGTCTCCCACAAATATTGCATGAAAAGATTATGTGAAAGGCCTACTACGCGTGTTAATTGGCAAGGGGCGGTCCTCCTGCTTCTCGGAGAACGTCTAAGCTCCCACTTGATGGGCTCTGGGAGACTCAGGAGTTAATGCCACAAGTCTATTGTGGTCTCCAGGAAGTTCAATGAGTAATTGGAGGTCCCATCTATTTCGCACAATTCTAGTAGATGGACAATAGGATCCTGTTCTTGTAGATCCTATTGAGACAATATCATACGGGCTCCATCCACATTGTGCTGCAGATTCAGGAACTTGGTGAATCCCTGAGATTCCAATGATAGACCACAAGGAAAGGATGCAAACTCTCGAACCTGCCCTTTCCAGGTGACTTGAAGGAAGATCTGTGTGGTTGGATGAATGGAACCGGTAAATGCATTTTGAGTCTGCTCAAGTCGTCCAGTCTCCCTCCTCAAAGATGTCCTGTCGACATGAATTCCTTCAATTTCAAAATGCATTTCAATCACCATTAAATTGTTGGAATTCTTGTAGCTTTGTTACCTTTTTTGCTCCTTTATCCTTTTTTTTAGGTAGTCAGATTTTGCTTAGGGAGCCTCTGCAGTGCAATGCTGAGCGAACCATTGCAACTTTTGGTCCCCCTGAGAGAGGCAAGATGGGTTTGCCCTTATGCACTTTACTGGGCATTCATGTAACTTGTGTAGGAGAGTGGAATAGTATGTGGTATGGCTGAGTAGCCTTACCATGTAATATTTTCACAATACCCCAAAGTTGGCCCTTGGATTCACACTAAATAAATCCTTAGCTCAGTCCTGGTTGAGTGGCAAAGAGCAGTCAGGCTTTATTTGAGAAACATGTGTTAAAGCATTTCAGAGTACCAATATGGACCAAGTAATTGACACGACTCACGAGAAATACAACTCTAATTGAGTATATTTTAATCTTAATTTAGAAGCTAAAATGAATGGAGTAGCATACATATAACCAAAGTTATAGATTTTTGATGCAATATTAAATCAGTGCAGAAAAATACATAGACAAAATAAAATTGCGATCAATGGCAAAATCCATTAGTGAAAATCAATCACTTGCAGGTCGAGTTTCTTAGAACCTTTAAAGGTTTAAGGTCATGTGAGCCCCTGGACTAGGCCACAACAGTCACATCAATTTTACCTAGCCTGTGGAGACCGGGTTCAGAGTTGCTCTGACTGTCCATGGCGCTGAACGGGAGCCACGAGTGGTGCTGATATTACTGCTTATTCAGTGCTCAAGAAACAGAATTCAATGGATTGGTGACCAACAAGCCTTGGCAGCTGTAAGTACAATGAAAACCTTCTGTAACTTCAATATGCCCAGGGGAGTGAGGTGGCGGCCTAAAACTTCGGGACAAACTGGACTACAACTCCCACAATGCACTGAACCCCCTGCTTTTGGTCAATCCCAAGGAGGGCCCGATGGGCAGCAATTCTTTGAATTCAGTGAATCTTTTTACCTGAGGTTCGCAGGGAACTAGTGCCACTTGTCCAGGGGAAACAGAGGGTCCTTCTGGCTTCAGTAAGGGTCCCTCTCTTAGGGAGTGTCACGTTTTAGCCAAGGACCAGGTTCTTTCACACAGTTCTAATTCTGTTGCCTCAAGGACAAAGTATCCCCCTTTTGCTTTGCTGCTGTGGGCAAAATACCGGTGTCAGCGACACGGGTCTCCTCTTTGTCCTTCCTTTCACTAACTTGTTCCGATCTGAGGTTCTAGTGTCAGGGGGGTCACTTAAATCCTAGATTTAGGAGAGTTAAGTGTCTGAGAGCTAGTAGCCAATGGGCAGATAGTCCCGGCAGCTGATCCGCCCCAGAGGTGACCACACCCGGTGCTGTAGGTGAACTTTTCTACCCAGAACCCACTAAAGGTGGCAGAAGTCAAGTTTAGGTGTGCGCATCAGGCTGCTTGTCCTAGAGGTGTGGCCAGCCTTCCTGGACGTGTACACTTCCTGCATAGCTAATTTCCCACCTTGCTGGGTGCAAGTGTGCTTGGGGCATATTCTAGTGGTACCATCAAGGAGCTGCTAATCTCGAGAGTGCCCGGTTGGCAGCCCATATTATCCTATGGACCACTAACACATATAGTAGTTTCCAATGGGGAACACTACTATAGGGACATATAGGCTTGCACCTTTAATACAATGCACCCTCCCTTCTAGGCTGAGGAGGCCTACCTTGGGGGCACATTATAAAAGAGGCAGTGCCTTTGACTCAACCGCACATGTGAAGGCATAGTCGAATTTGAGCAGTTTACACTGCTCCTGCAGTCTGCAATGGCAGGCCTGCTGTCAGTAGTTTACATGGGTCACCCAGGTTGGGATAACACCGTGCTGCAGCTCTGGGGACCTCTTTACCACCAATGCCCTGGGTACCCCTGGTACCATACACTAAGGGCTCATAAGGGTTTACAGTGTTCCCAATATGGGATTACCAAGTTAAACATAATAGTTTTGAAAGAGAGCACAGGCACTGGGGTCTGGGCAGCTGACTAAAGTGTACCATCAGAGTCATAACTATCAGCATTTGGAGCAAAAAGTGGGAGGGGGCATACAAAAAGGGGCACTTTCCTTCATGGATCTTGAACCGATGAACAGTCTGCAAGATTCATGCATCGAATGTCAGTTTTCTCTAATTGTAAACATATAAATTTGTACTTTAACCCTTAACTTAGGAAGAATGAAAAAGGTTGACATTAAGGAGGGTGCCCACCTCAGCTGCCACTTCATCTAAAACAGCCTTTGTTTTTGCAGCTAAAGGCTCATAAAAATGGTGTTGAAGCATTGATGCTCCTGTGATTGTTAACCACCCATAGCCTGTATAGGTGGAGGGACCTGTGACTGGCCTTGGCCAGGCGAGAATACCAACTAACACCCTGCCCAGCCAAAAACCTCAACAGGAAACAACTGCTTGACGGACATCTATGCCATGTGCAGCTCCACAAATGTATGGTAGTTTTTCACACTTCCTTAATGATGTGGATCACCATATGAGCAGTCATGAACAAGTGGTCCCATCGTAGACAAGTTTTGCACTTCCAATTTGGCATCCTCCCTGCGGAGAACTGATCAGTCTTTCTTTAAGAATATCACAGTTGGCATTGCCCAACATACCGAGGGATCTCTGGGCCCACCAAGTTTAAATCTCTGGGTCCACCTATGTACCCATGGACTTTGCCGCCTCAGGCCCAATCTCATAATTTCATTCTGAGGCTCATCATGTCCAGTATCCCATTAGAAACTTCCTATCCCCTTTTTAGGGCACTTGGCAAACCTTACAAAAAAGTTAAAATTCTGGAATCAATTTCTGCTGTCAAGTTTACTTGCTGCTCAGTGGTAGTTATAATGCACTCCTCCTGTAGCCAATAACGGAACCCTTTTTTCTGATGCGTGCTTCTAACGTCAGATTCATCGCCTTTTGATTCCTTGCCTTTTGATTCCTTGCCTTGAGATTATCTGCAGGCACCAGACTGAACCCAGAAAACGTCTTTGTAATAGCTTTTGTGCACAAGTAGGCGGCCCGCTTGTCTTCTTTTGTGACTCCATCCACCTCCGAATGTAGCAACACTGAGTTGCATATATGGACTACCACTGTGTCCTGCCTCTTTTTTCCACAACCTATGATGTGGATCCAGAGGTTAGCCCCTATTTTTACGGATGATTTTACCAAACTCTTCAATAGTGTGCAGGGGTGCTTTTAAACCATGACATACCTGTTGGAAGCAGATGTCCATTTCTGACCCACGCAAAGTCTGCTTCCAGTGTCTCTGTACCTACAGGGGTCTAAGTCATGCAACAAGCAACATGCATCTGAAGGCTATCAGAGAGCAGGAAAACAAACTTTACGTTGCCAGGTACAAGAAACGCAGTTGGTCACGCTCCAAGTTGCAAGGCTGCTCCTGAACCTGCTCCTGTTCTCCATTTCAGTCCAAGACTAGATCGAGAGACAAGTCAGAGGAAGCACAAGATATTCAAATGCAGTTTATCCCCATCTCCATGCTCCACTTCAGGGAGGGCTCCCAGATCGGCACTCCGGCTTCAACATCCAATTCAGACCCAATTCTGGCACTAGGATGGCTGATGTTTTCTTCTCTCAACTGTTTTGTTTTTCTATTTTCCCCCACAGGTTTTGTCGTTTACAGTATGTACTTCCCTCGGTTTGTTGGTCCGTTTGCATCGGTTGGACCGCCTCCCCCAGTGGGCGCTCCCCCCTCAGTCCTTTCTTCTCGTCTTCCCTCCCCCGTGATCGCCCTTCCTCAATTTCACCCTTCGTAAGTATGTTTTCCCTTCTTCCCTTGTTTTCCGTTATACCCCTTTCGTCTTTGCTCTTGTTTTTATCTCTAGTTTTTCTTCCTTCAAAGGTGTCCTCTCTTCCTCTCTCTCATTCACCTATATCTCTTTATCTGTCTCATGTTTCTTTTCCTCGCATTTCTTATCCTCTGCTCTATCAACTCACTCATTTGACTTTTACTAACACCTTTTCAACCTTCACATTTGTTTCTTCTTTCCATTTTGCTCTTTATATTTTCTCCTTTCTTCCATTTTCTCATTCTTTCCTTACAGCTCCTCATCTGTTCCTGACTTTGCTCCTTTTTATACTCACCTTTCTCTTTTCATCTTTTCTTTTCTTTTCTTTGCACTCTTTTTCCTTGTTTTCTTTCGCTCTCCTAGCATTTTTTCTGCTTCTTCACCTGTATCTCCTCTTTAATATTTTTCAACTTCATCGTACTTTATCCCTTTTCGGCTTTCTCATTCTGTTTATCTACTCTGTTACTCTGGGCGTTTCTTATTCTTCTTTGCTTATCGCTGATTTATATTTTATTCACAAGATATGTCACTCAAAATAGTCACATGGAATGTTAAGGGCGTTAATTCTCCTATTAAATGACAGAGAATTTTGTCATACCTTGCACGCTTAAGTGTTGATATTGCTTTTTTGCAAGAAACCCATTTATCTGCTGAAGAATCTGTCAAGTTAAAGAGAAGTTGGGTGGGTGATGTGTATTACTCTCCAGGGGATGGTAGGCGTAACGGAGTAGCCATTTTATGTCACAAAAATCTCTCTCACTCTTTGCTTCATCAAGAATCAGATGATGCTGGTCGTTGGACTTTTGTTAAACTCTTAGTTAAGAATGTTCCAATTTCCCTACTAAATGTCTATGCCCCCACTGCTGGTGATCCCACTTTTTGGTACACCTTCTCACGCCATATTACCAGATTTATTGATAATAACTTTATTTTAGCGGGAGATTGCAACCAGCCTCTTGATCCCTTTTTAGACAGGCATTCCAAAGCCCATTTCGTTCCCAATAAGTCGCATAAACATTTTTCTCAAGCTATCTCTCAACATAAGCTCACTGATGCCTGGCGATTATGTAACCCAGACTTACGGGAATACACTTTTTACTCTCCCTGCCATCATTCTCAGTCCCGAATTGATTATATTTTTGTTACTCATGACATTGCCCAAACCCTTACTCATGCAGAAATTGGTCCGATACTACTTTCAGACCATGCCCTTACTTTAGTTCAACTTGATATCCTCCCTAAATCAGTTGGACCCAAGCGATGGCGTTTTAATAATTCCCTTCTCCTGGACCCCAAGTTCACTACATCTTTCACGGAATTTTCTGAGGAATTTTTTTCAATTAATGACACTCCCTCCATCCCCAAGCACACCGTTTGGGATGCCTTTAAAGCTGCAGCAAGGGATTTCATAATTGGCTTTGTAGTAAAAAAGCGGAGGGCTGCTCGTAATTTCACAGCTACTCTTCTTCTCGACATTAAGAAATTGGAGCATTCTTATTTTACCTCTCATTCGCAGGACAGTTTGACAGCTTTGATTAATGCCAAAATGAAATTTAACAAAAAATCTACGGATGATGCATCTTTATACTTATTAAAGTCAAGTGCAAAGTTTTATGGGGGTAGAAATAAGGCTGGGAAAATACTTGCTAACTATCTGAAAGAAAAGAATAATAAGTTAAATATTGAATCAATCTATGATACACACTCTGTTCCTAAACACAAAGATTCAGATATTCTTGCTGAATTTTCTGTCTTTTACAATACCTTATACTCTTCCGAAACCCAACCCTCCTCTCAATCATTAGATCGCTTTTTTTCTAGTATCCAAAAACCAACTCACTTCCCGCTTGACCTTTCTCACTTAGAGTTAAATATCTCTCAACAAGAATTACTCACAGCACTTCAGAATCTCCGGAAAGATAAAGCTCCTGGGCCAGATGGCTTTACTGTTGAATTCTTTCTCCACTTCTCCAAACTTCTCATCCCTAAACTCCATTCCCTCATCGATGCATTCCTCACCCTGGGCTCTTCTTCGGGCTCTTTTTCTGATGCACATATCTGTCTCATACCCAAGGAAGGAAAAGATGCTCAGTATTGTAAAAATTATAGGCCAATTTCCTTGGTTAACATTGATTATAAAATATTTGCGAAATCTCTTGCGGCACGTCTTGATCTTCTTCTCCCGGATCTTTTGGGTGAAGAACAATCAGGCTTTGTCAAGGGTCGTTTTATCACCGACAACACCAGATTGCTTTTCAATGTTTTATCTAAGTCCCGTCATTTGCCCCATTCCCTGGCGGCCATTGCCCTTGATGCTGAGAAGGCATTCGATAGAGTTGAATGGACCTATCTTTTTCACACCCTTCATTGGTTTGGTTTTGGTCCCAAATGTATTTCTTTGATCGCCTTACTCTACTCCAATCCGCGTGCAGCTGTTTGTGCCAATGGTCAAATATCCCCTTTTTTTGATTTGGGTAGAGGTGTCCGTCAAGGGTGTCCCTTATCTCCTTTTCTTTTTAATTTGGCCTTAGAACCCTTTCTGTCTAGACTTCGCCAAAACCCTAATATCCAAGGCTTTCAAATATCTGACTCCCAAATTAAGTTAGCCGCGTACGCGGATGATATCCTTCTTTTTATTTCTAACCCCACTGATTCGATTCCCGCCTTCCTTGCTGAAGGACACGAATACTCCCAAATATCTGGCTACAAACTCAATAATGATAAATGTGAGATCCTCCCTTTAACGAAATTCACATTTAAACCCGATTTTACTGCCTCCAACTTCACATGGAAATCCTCTCATATTAAATACCTCGGCTTGCACATCACTCCTACCATTTCAGATACTGTTTCCCTATGCCTATCCAAATGCACCCAAAAATTAGTGGACTTGACGTCCAAATGGCATCCTCTCTACTTGTCCTGGTGGGGCCGCCTTGACACTATTAAAATGATGTTGTCTCCCATAGTCCTCTATACTATTTCCAACATTCCTGTATCTATTCCGTCTAAATTTTTCAAAAAAATCAACTCCATTTTTGTGTCCTTTCTTTGGAGTAAGAAAAAACCCAGAATGTCTCTTGCCCGACTTACTCGTCCTAAGACGGAGGGTGAAACTTCCCTGCTTACCATAACGCGTTCTTGTTGCGACAGGCCTCTTTTTGGCTACAAGATCCCAGTATCTCTTGTCCTTTATGGGCTAAATTTGAACGCCTTCTTCTTTCTCCGTTCTCCTTTGCTGAATATCTTTCTTTTTCTCGTAAACCCTCTTCCATTTCCACCCCGATTCACAAATTTACTACTAAACTGCTCCTATCTTCATCCCTTTCACCTCCCACGACCATTGCCGATTTTCTTTCCTCCACCATTTGGCATAATACCGCCCTACTTATTCGTAATAAACCCTTCTTCTGGAAAGCCTGGCATCAAAGGGGGCTGGTATGGGTCTCTCAACTCTTCTCTACTTCTTCTTTCTTGCCTTTCATCACTCTCCGCTCCCTTTATGACTTACCTGTGTCCTTCACTCGCAATTATCATTTACTTAGGGAGGCTGCACTAACGACTTACAATCGACTCTCTCAGCTACATCCACCCCCTGCCTCTCCCACCCCCGCCTCTTCCCTTCACTCATTTTTGCGCAAGACCCCAAAAGCTTCCTCCATTTATAAATACCTTCATGCTACTGACTCTCCTAGGCCCAAATCCAAAGTGGAGGAATGTTGGGAACACGATCTCTCCACGTCCTGGCCAATCTCATTATGGGATAAAATTTGGACCAAGATACGTAAATCTTCAAGAGCGGCAACTTTAACACAGTCCCTGTTTTTTATTTATAACAGGCTTCTCTTTACACCTTTTGACCTCCACAAGTGCTTCCCTAACACTTCTCATACATGCTGGTCCTGTTCTTCCCCACAAGCAACTCTGTTTCATATGTTGTTTTTGTGCACGTCTGTTCATGCTTTTTGGTTGCAGGTTTGGGCTCAAATTAACTTGATTTTTCACACAAGTATCCCTTTCTCTTACATTAACATTTTCTTAGGTAGCATTTCCCCCTGCTGGGACAATGTTGATTTAAAGCCTCAGATTATTGACTTGCTACTGGCCGCTGCATTTCAGCAGATAACGGTAAACTGGAAAGACTTTACCAAGGTCTCCTATAAGGCGTGGTGGTTTAATGTTTGCCATAACCATAGACTTGATACTTCTTTTGTTTTTCCGGCTCACATGGCTGCAAAACGTCTGGACTTATGGCTCCCTGTCACGCTTTACTTGGATACATGTGCCAATCGTTCGTTTCATCCACTGCCCTCGCAACAAGAGGTCCTTAAACCTCCTTAAATGCTCATTACATTCCATTGCTCTTTTTCTCATTGTATTATTTTTCTATTTCTTTTAGGTACTCTCTTACTTTTATGATCGATGTTTATATGCTTTTTCCTTTTTTCATTCCAATGCCCGGATTTTTCCTTTGATGCTATTTACAATTTTATGCTTATTTTATTTCTTGTAACTCTCATTGTTTTATATTTCCACTGTATTTTGTATTGACACCTTGCCTTTCTCTTTTTTGATATCAAATAAAAATGTTCTTGAACTTAAAAAAAAAAAGGATGGCTGTGCTGCTAGATACTGGACCATCGTCTACTCCTCACGAGTTTGCAGTTTTCGGAGGCCAACTTTTTATTTTGATAAACAGATTTTACGCAAAGAAAATTAGAACAATACGACACACATTCTGCGCAGCACATAGAATCACAAAGTGCGATTGCAAGGCTCTGGCATTCAGTCACTATAGAACATCATTGCAAAGCAGCAACAGCAGCGGCATGCCCGACCTCCAGCAGCACCATAGATTTATTGGTCCAGCCACTTCCCCCATACTCTGTCCTGTTTAACTTAAGGGGACAGCCACTGGCCTCGTAGGCCGGTCTCCTGCAGCGCACACCAGTTAACCCCTCAGTGCCACTGTGAGACAGTGGGAGGAAAAGTGCACCTCCATGGGGCAGTGATATTCTGTTTTGCAACCATAAGAGCCATCCCTAAGAAAGATCGCTCAGCCCTTGTACCCCCGGAGCCCTCAAGGGCACCCAGCAGAAGCACTTGGAAAGAAAGGTGGCCTCCCATCCCAGCTCCTCAGTTAACTCTCCACCACTGCAGACCAGAACCTCTGATGTTTGAGGCATAGCCAGACCATATGGTAAAAATCAGCAGGAGCATTGCCACACCGAGAGCAGGAGGGCAGTCTCCCTCGGTAGTGCTGAGCTGGGGAGAGATGAGTACCGTATAGATAATATGTTTGGACCAGGCATAGCCTGGAAGAGGTCGGGATCATCCTGGGCGTCATCAGTGCGTGGCGCCAATCATCATCCTGAAAAGGTCCCAGCCACGCCTCCCATCTGGCCATGAGGTGATCCAGGGTACCTGGTGTATTAACTATCAAGGTTCAATACATTTTGAAGACTCCCTCCTTTGTCAAATCATCCATCAGAACCTTGGCCTCCAGTGAACTGAATTCGGGGAGTGAGGCAGCCCGACAGACATACGGCTGTAGTGCATGTCTCAGTCGAAGATATTTATAAAATTCTGTGTGAGACAGTGCATAATTGGTTTGAAGTTCCTGGTATGATCTCATGTGTGTTCTCGATCAGATATCCCCAAGCTGGGAGGCCCCAATTAGGTCCCATCCTCCAAAACTCTCTAGGGACACCACTTCCCTCATCCATGAACAATGCCAGAGAGATGTTTGCTGTGTGAGTTTGGTATCCCAGTGGGTATGCCGCAAAGCTGCCCTCCAAGCCTGTAGGGCCAATTTGGTCACAGAGGGCGTGGAGTTATGGATGAGCGAACCATAAAGCATGAATAAAAGTTGGAGAAACCCCATAAGGCTGAGCTCCAGAATATAGGCGGGGTCCGAACATCCCCCGCTAAACCAGTCATGGAGAACCAGGAGGTGGAAAGCTAGGTGGCGCAAGTAGAGGTTGGCCATTCACATCTCGCCGTCATAGGGGCCCCATTGCCAATTTGCAAATGCACGGCGAGCCCTAGAGCCGTGCCAGAGAAAGGAGATTGCAACCCTATCCAGGGTCAGAACCATTTCCGCTGTATGAGGAGCGGCAAGCGGCAAGTTTAAAGAATATGAGGCAGTATCATCATTTTATATAGGGTGATACGTCTCATTACATTTAGCGGGATAGATTGCCACTTAACAAGGTTGGCTTTAGCTTTCGGCATGAGGGGCTCCATGTTGAGAGACCAGGCACGTTCGGGTGCAGTGGGACCCAAATGCCCAGGTATTTAGAGCTAAGACGACAGTTGTGTATGTCATCCTGCCAGTTGAAGCAGTCTTGGGAGGGGACCAGGGGTACCAGTACTGATTTAACAAGGTTAAACCTAAGACATGATGCCAGCCCAAAGCAATGCAAGAGGTGGAGACAGTGTGTGGGGTTCGCCAAATAAAGCAGGACATTGTCCGCATATAGGGCTACACAATCTTGATGATGATCACTCCATCCCCAGCAATGGTTTTCCGCATCTACTCGGATGAGTTGTGCCAGAGGGTCAATCGTGAGCACGAAAAGGAGTGGGGATAAGTGACAACCCTGTCTGGTCCCAGGGCCTATGGGAAAAGCGTGGGAGAGGACTTAATGTGAACTCTCGTTGTAGGATTGGAATATAGTGTTTGGACCATACAACTAAAGAGGGCCTGAGCCCGGCTCGCACTAGCACCAGTTGGAGGAAGCCTCAGTCTACCATGTCAAACACTTTTTCAAAGTCTATAAGAAGCAAGGGCACAACTGAAGATAATCGTTGATGATGGGCCCAGGTCACTTGAAGCCGCGGAAGGGAGTGTCGTATGCTACTGATAGGCATGAAATCACATTGATCGGGATACACTAAAGTGGGTAGGATCTGTTGAAGCAGGTAGTCAGTAGGTTTGACAAAGATCTTAGCTTCCATTGATTAGGGATAGTCAGCACTTGAAGTAGACGGAGTTTGTGTTTTGGGGATCACTCCGATCGTGACAGTATCTTTCTTTGTGGATAAGCCACCTAGTTCACCTACCTCCTCATTGATGGCCAGGAGTTGTGGGGTCAAAATATCTAAAAGTGCCAGATAATGTTCCGCTGGAAACCCATCAGGACACGGAGTCTTCCCAGGTGCGACCACTGATAAAGCCGCCCCTGCTTCCTCAACCTAGAAGGATTCATCCAGGGCTGAGATTCAGCCCAAGAGAGGCGAGGGAGGCCAACTTTTTCAGATAGCTCTGACCACTCTTGTACACCTTAGGGCCTCCCTTACCTATCAGGGCTCCCTGTTGGACGTCTTCCCGTGGGTCCTTCCCCTGCACTGACTGACCCTTTTAGACCACAGCTTCTGACGCTGGGTCGACCCGATTGCCGCAGGCCCCTATGGTTGTTCTCTAGGGCACGCCATTTACTTTTGTCTCAATAGACTGATGCTGGTCTATGGCTAGATTTACGGAATGCAATGGTTTGTATACAGGAACACGGCGACCCGGGAGTACGCGGCTTCACTGCACTCACGTTCATCAGACAATCGGGATTTTGTATAGAGTTCGCACACGACTCCTGGGTACTACACATCTTTAAAACTATTTGTAGAATCGCACAATTTTCACGGTTCTTCCACGCGTTGCCCACACAGAATACTGGGACTCTCCATAAGGATCACCCACTCCTGGACACAGGGTGTGGACTTCATTTCCCTGAGACATACATCCAAGGTCACGGGCCCTGCTGGGTCGGAAATATCACCAGCAGAGCGACCTCACGGTTTGACACAGCCACGTATAGCCCTGAGGATTCGCATAGGCGATGAAACACGTGTCGGCTGGCTGTCTAACACAATAAAGGATTTCATCGGACTACTCTCCCACAGGAGATCCCTACAACATTCTGTTGCTTTGTTTCTCTGTACACTGTATAATGATTGTTATTTAACTTTTGATTGATTTCTTGTGTGTGCATAGGGTACTCCTGTTATTAATTTAGTTGGTAGATTCATCTACTAACTGCTGAGTGGTTCTAAGGGTTTCCCACTCACCCAGTTGCACCACCTCTACACAGCGCGCTATTAATTGATGCGTCTACGGATGGCAGTGCACCCTTTGCTAATCTGACATCGAAAACCTTTTTAGGATTTGTCTGAGTTTTGTAATTACTTGGCCCAAACAATAGAGGATTTCCAATATGCAGTGAAACATGCTGAGACCCAACTGGACATTACAGTTAATATGACCCGGGCTAGGTGAACCAGCATGGTGATCCATCAGAATGCCTGGGTACATGCTACTGAGTTTTCTTGGAATTTCAAGGCTTTGCTTATGCCCTTTGTTGGAACAAGGCTATTTAGCAAGACTGCAGATTCAGCGCTCTGTCACTTACATCACAGCATGGCAACCGCTTTCTCTTTAGGGTCTGCTTTCCTGGGCTCGGTAATTCCATCAGTAGGACCGAAAATTCCGTGGATATTCAAGGGCTCTTGCCTACCACCAGAGGGAGCCCTCACGGCTTGTACAGCAGCCATTTAGCCCTTTTTAGGTCGAGCCTACAGCATTGCTTTAGCAATGCTTGTTTGGCGAGATTATAGTAAAGCTTTAAAAAGTCTACCCAAACTGCGGATTAGGTATAGTTGGTGTGAACCAGGCGCATGCACATCGCCAGCCACATCATACACCATTTGTCTGAGCCTCGGCATCAGACTTCAAAGCAATCAGCTGCCCCGCCCCCCATCAGACTTCAAAGGAAGCCACTCCCCCGCCCCACCACGCAATGCCGAGAGCTTGTTAGCTTTACTTTCTCTCTCCTTCCTTGATCCCTTTCTCCTTCTCATCTCTCTCCGTCCACACTGAGTCACACACCTTTGCAGTCCTTCTGTTTCCACTGACTGCTCGTCCCCGATTTCCCAATGCTTTACTTGCTCATTTCTTCTTTCTCCTCCATCTCCCCCCCTTCTGCCTCTGTGGTACCTAGCATTTCTTGACCTGTGTTCGTCACCTCTCACGTACTGCGCCTTTGTGCCGTTCCATCTTCTTTGCTTCGCATTTCTGCCTTCTCATGTCTGTCTAAAATCCCTCACTTTACCCTATTTTGCCACCACCTTTTCTCACCCCTTGCTCTCTTTCTATATTTTCCCTTTTGTCCTGTGTCGTCCATCTCCTGCTGTCTCTGTCTCTTCCTCCGTTGTGAAATCTCCCTATCTTCCCCCACCACGCAATGCCGAGAGCTTGTTAGCTTTACTTTCTCTCTCCTTCCTTGATCCCTTTCTCCTTCTCATCTCTCTCTGTCCACACTGAGTCACACACCTTTGCAGTCCTTCTTTTTCCACCGACTGCTCGTCCCTGATTTCCCGATTCCTTACTTGCTCATTTCTTCTTTCTCCTCCATCTCCCCTCCTGCTGCCTCTGTGCCACCTTGCATTTCTTGACCTGTGTTCGTCACCTCTCACGTACTGTACCTTTGTGCCGTGCCATCTTCTTTGCTTCGCATTTCTGCCTTCTCATGTCTGTCTAAAATCCCTTACTTTACCTTATTTTGCCGCCACCTTTTCTCACCCCTTGCTCTCTTTCTATATTTTCACTTTTTTCCTGTGTCGTTCATCTCCTGCTGTCTCCTTTTCCGTTGTGTAATCTCCCGATCTTTCCTCTTCCCTTTCTTGGATGCATGTCACTGCTCTCTGCTTCTCTCATATCATCCTGTCGAGAGTGTTGTGTTTGCCCTCTGTCTCTTTGTTCACTTCTTCCCCTCTGGACGTTTTCCCATTTGCAGTGCATGAATATTTATGACAATATGTTAAATATGCCCTTGTGTCGAATTAATTCTCTGAGAATTGATAGAACCATTGTGGTGGGGTGCATATTTTACAAAATGTGCATTCCCACGGTTCACAAAGGTAATTTTATTGTGGCGTGAGGGGTTGTGATGGCATTGTGAATTATTCCACTGCAGCCTTCCCAAGGAACATGCTGGAGGTGTGATGCACTATAGCTGCTGCATTTTCATTATTACCCCCTTGTCAGTCTCCCCACACACACAACCCCCCCACACACACAACCTCCCCAAACACACAACCTTCCCACAACACACAACCCCCCCACACACACAACCCCCCCACACACACAACCCCACACACACACAAACCCACAACTACACAACCCCACACACACAACCCCCCACACACACAGCCCCACACACACAGCCCCACACACACACAGTCCCACACACAACCACACACACACAACCACACACACACACAACCCCCACACACACGCACAACCCCACACATACAACCCCACACACACACACAACCCCACACACACAACCACACACACACATAACCCCCCACATACACACACAACCCCCACACACACAACCCCACACACAACACAACCCCCCACACACACAACCCCACACACACACAACCCCACAACCACACAACCCCACACATACAACCCCACAACCCCACACACACAACCCCACACACACACACAACCCCACACACACAACCCCACACACACAACTACACAACACACAGCCCCCCACACACACAATCCCAAACCACAAAACCCCCACACACAACCACAACCCCACACACACATCCACAACCCCACACATACACAACCCCACACACACATCCACAACCCCACACACACACAACCCCACATCGCACAACCCCCCACACACACAACCCCACACCGCACAACCCCCCCACACACACAAGCCCAACCCCCCACACAAACAGCCCCACACACAAATCCCCAGGCCCCCCCATACACACAGAACCACACACACACGCACACAACCCCCCCACACACACAACCCCACACACATACACATCCCCACACACACACACATCCCCACACACACACAACCCTACACACACACACACAACCACACACACAACCACACACACAAACACACAACTCCACACACACACAACCCCACACACACACACAACCCCACACACAACCCCACACACACAACCACACACACACACAACCCCACACACACAACCCCACACACACAACCCCACGCACACACACACAACCACACCCACACAACAGGATAGCAAAACATAGCATAGCAAAACAAAACATAGCATAGCATAACAAAACATAGTATAGCATAACAAAACATGGCATAACAAAACACAAAAACATAGCATAGCATAACAAAACATAGCATAGCATAACAAAACATGACATAGCATAACAAAACACAACAAAACATAGCATACCAAAATATAGCAAAGCATAACATAGCACAGCATAGCAAAACACAACAAAACATAGCATAGCATAACAAAACACAAAAAACATAGCATAACAAAACACAAGAAATTATAGCATAACAAAACACAACAGAACAGCATAACAAGAATAGCATAGCATAACAAATCACAACAAAGCTTAGCATAGCATAACAAAACATAGCATAGCATAACAAAACCTACCATAGCATAGCAAAACACACCAAAACATAGCATAACAAAACATAGCATAACATAACAAAGCATAGCATAACAAAACACAATAAAACATAGCATAACAAAACATAGCAAAACACAACAAAACATAGTATAGCAAAATACAACAAAACATAGCATGGCATAACATAGCATAGCATAACAACATAAAGCAAAGCATAGCATAACACAACAAAACATAGCATAGCATAACCAAACACAACTAATCATAGCATAACAAAACATAGCATAGCATAACAAAGCAGGGCATAACAAAACAAAACATAGCACAACATAATACATAGCATAGCATAACAAAACACAAAACATAGCACAGCATAACAAAACATAGCATAGCATAACAAAATATAGCATAGCATAACCTAGCATAGCAAAACACAACAAAACATAGCATAGCATAATAAAACAATAAAACACTCCATAGCACAGCATAACAAAACATAGCATAGCATAACAAAACACAACAAAGCATAGCATAACAAAACACAACAAAACAGAACAGCATAACAAAGCATAGCACAGCATAACAAAACATAGCATTGCATAACAAAACACAACAAAGCTTAGCATAGCATAACAAAACAGCATAGCATAACAAAACATAGCATAACACAACTAGCATAGCATAACAAAACACAATAAAACATAGCATAACAAAACATAGCAAAACACAACAAAACATAGCATAGCATAACGAAATACAACAAAACATAGCATAGCAAAGCATAGTATAACAAAACAAAACATATCATAACATAGCAAAACATAGCCAAGCATAGTAGAACAAAACACAACAAAACATAGCATAGCATAACTAAACATAGAATAACAAAGAATAGCATAACAAAACTTAGCATAGCAAAACAAAGCATAGCATAATAAAAAACAACAAAACAGCATAGCATAACATAGCATAGCTTAGCAAAACACAACAAAACATAGCAAAGCATAACAAAACATAGCATAACAAAGCATAGTATAGCATAACAAATCATAGCATAGCATAGCAAAACACAACAAAACAAAGCATAGCACAACAAACCGCAGCAAAACATAGCATAGCATAACAAAGCATAGCATAGCAAAACACAGGAAAACATAGCATAGCATAACAAAACATAGCAAAGCATAGGATAGCAAAACATAGCATATTATAACAAAACAAAGCATAGCATAGCAAAACAAAACATAGCATAACATAGCAAAACATAGCCTAGCATAGTAGAACAAAACATAGCATAACAAAACACAACAAAACATAGAATAACATAACAAAACAAAACAAAGCATAGCATAATAAAACACAATAAAACATAGCATAACAAAACATAGCAAAACACAACAAAACATAGCATAGCATAACAAAATACAACAAAACATAGCATAACATAGCATAACAAAACATAGCATAGCAAAGCATAGTATAACAAAACAAAACATATCATAGCATAGCAAAACATAGCCTAGCACAGTAGAACAAAACACAACACAACAAAACATAGCATAGCATAACTAAACAAAGCATAGCATAACAAAACAAAACATAGCATAGCAAAACAAAGCATAGCATAATTAAACACAACAAAAGAGCATAGCATAACAAAACATAGCATAGCATAGCAAAACACAACAAAACATAGCACAGCATAACAAAACATAGCATATCATAACAAAACATAGCATAACAAAGCATAGCATAGCATAACAAAACATAGCATAGCATAGCAAAACATAGCATAACATAACATTCCACAACAAAACTTAGCATAGCATAACAAAACAAAGCATAGGATAGCAAAACAAAACATAGCATATCATAACAAAACAAACCATAGCCTAGCAAAACACAACAAAGCATAGCATAGCATAACAAAACATTTCATAGCATAACATAGCATAGCATAGCATAACATAAGAAAACATAGCATTAAGTTCGATAAACTCATAGTAGCGGGCCTTCTAGCTTTACCGGGGTATGTACAAGGGGGTTTTACCCAAAATAAGTCACTGGGACCTGGGTCATAGTAAGTACTAGAGGAAGGGGGTCCCAATGTAGAACCAGATTACTTAACACACAATTAAATAATAATAACACAATTCAAGAATCTGCAATGTTTTATTCACACAGCAGACGCCATTAGGATATAGTATCCAGCATTTTGCATTATAAAGACGGTTGATTAGTGCCCAGGAGGGGGAAGTGGTCAAGTGAGGTAAGTGCAGGTCGGGAAAGTGATCATAAAAACAGACAATAATCTGAAAAAATGTATCCTGATTTGGAAAGTACATATGAACACAAATCACATCGAATCAATTAAGCAACCCATGCCCCAAGTAGTACATCAATGTTACAATTTATGGAGATAGGGGCTGGAATCCAGGGGATTAGTTGTCCCAGGGGATTGATTGTCGACGTTTCGACCCACCAAGAGCAGGAATTCGTAGAGCCCTTGCGGCGGGGTCTTCATCAGAACAGGAGAGGGGCTATCAGGAGACTTCTGACCGAGATACGGAGACGCCGGGCAGATTCATTTCCCCGTGCGAAATTCTACGTACTTGAGCGGCACGCCGCCCTAACAACAGGGGGAGACACTGATTACACCAACTACCCCTGTACATGTGTAGCGGGCACCGACAATTTCGAGCGCCACGCCGCCTTAACTATATGGGACGACTTTGATTTCATCTTCAACCCTGGCTTCAACAATTTCCTTGTGCCCCACGTCCCTGGGCCGCCCCTGATCCCCGCCTGCACGCGGTTGGCATCAACTTACGTGTATGTCCAACCTCAGGAAAGCCTATTGTTTCAACTAAGATGTCCTGCGTCTACCCGCTAGGTTGATAGCCCCTCTCCTGTCCTGATGAAGACCCCGCCGCAAGGGCTCTACGAATTCCTGCTCTTAGTGGGTCGAAACGTCGACAATCAATCCCCTGGGACAACTAATCCCCTGGATTCCAGCCCCTATCTCCATAAATTGTAACATTGATGTACTACTTGGGGCATGGGTTGCTTAATTGATTCGATGTGATTTGTGTTCATATGTACTTTCCAAATCAGGATACATTTTTTCAGATTATTGTCTGTTTTTATGATCACTTTCCCTACCTGCACTTACCTCACTTGACCACTTCCCCCTCCTGGGCACTAATCAACCGTCTTTATAATGCAAAATGCTGGATACTATATCCTAATGGCTTCTGCTGTGTGAATAAAACATTGCAGATTCTTGAATTGTGTTATTATTATTTAATTGTGTGTTAAGTAATCTGGTTCTACATTGGGACCCCCTTCCTCTAGTACTTTCTAGCTTTACCGGGCAGTGACTGTAAGCAACTCCGTCAACCCAGAGGCAGTAACTCGGTCACCTTTGCTCTTGTATTGCAGTGGCTTCATTTATTAAACAGTGCCCATATTTATACTGTTAGCACTTTATTTGTGTAAATTTCAGGGTTCACAAAACTGTGATGAATCGAATTTCACAACTGAGACTGTTAAGTTCACGCTATATAAAACCCCAAGGATAAATAAAAAACATTGCCATTTACAATGTGAATAGCTCCAACAAATACAAGACCTATTGCAAAGTACAAAACATTGCCATTTACAATGCCAATAGCTCCAGCTCCAACAAATACGTGATTTCCAATGCTTGTCTGGTTTCAAGTGCAGAGGCAGTTGTAGAGGCAGTGGCCACCATTTTAGGCACTCTCTTCGTATGGTGCTGCAGCTGACACCAATACTCTTTACTTCCCACTCCTAAGAACCCCTTGAGGTTGAGGCCAGTAGAGTGCATGATTCTGTACTGTCTCCCCAGCTAACGTTTCACTAATTTGGACCAGTGAGTTCTTCAGATTAAGTTTTGTTACACCCATCTTTTTTAGGATACTCTGTAACTGGTGCTGCAGATTATTGACCAGCCGTCAACGAGCTGTTTCTGATATTTTCTCTCGAGAATTGTGTGTGGATGTTACTTGCCAAGAAAACAATGGATCTCATGCCCAAGATGGAGAGGAGGGCATGACGTTACAGGCAGTACTTTCTTTTATTCAAGGAGGACAGAGAACTGAGGCTGATTTTAGACTTCAAACTCTTGAAATCGTTCCTCAAAGAAGAAATTCAGTAAATTGACACAGGTCCTTTTGGGACTGGGCCCTCAAAGGCAGGGTGGTATCCTTAGACTTGCAGAACCTGTACATCACAT
This sequence comes from Lissotriton helveticus, assembly GCF_964261635.1. NCBI lineage: Eukaryota > Metazoa > Chordata > Amphibia > Caudata > Salamandridae > Lissotriton > Lissotriton helveticus. The sequence goes on from NC_136061.1 coordinate 402,678,257, forward strand.
GCCACTCCAGCATTCCCACAGGAAGTACCTTTGCTTTGTAGTGGGGTTGGATCACCACCATTTTAGTATCCGTCCCCTCAGCCTTACGTCTGCCCCTCGAGTTTTCACAAAGGTCATGTGAGTGGCTGTGCCTCCTCTTTCCAGGTCACAGATAAACGTATTCCTGTGTCTTAGTGACTGAAAGGTGTGCTCACCTCAAGCAATCTTGATTCATCTTCAGACAATAGTGTTGTTACTGTCCTTCCTGGGATTCTCCATCAATGACCCAAATGCCATCTTCAGTTGGTGCAGTGGACTCCATTTATTGGAGCCGTTCTGGGAAACTGATATTTTGCAAGAGTGTCTCACTGGTGCTGCATGCCCGTTGGCATAAGTGGGCCCTCCAGTGGGCCTTGCACTAGAGGTGCCTTTCAGACAACATCTACATTGAGACAACGCAGTTCAGGAACCTCCAGTGGTGGATGTCAGCTTCCATTCTGACTTGGGGCAGGCTGTTCTCTTTATAAACAACCAGAGCTTACTGTGGTGTTGGATGCATTATCTCTAGTTTGGGAAGGTCATCTGGGTAATGTAGAGATAGGTGGGCTGTGACCTCCTATTGAGCAACTCAATCATATCAATCTTCTGGAGCTATGGACCATTCAGTTGTTCCTGCAGGATTTTGGTCTTCCAAGTTCTAACATACAAAATGACCACAATGTGATGTTGCAACAAGCAGGGCACAGTGATGTCTTTCTTTCGTGGCTCTGGTGGTGACTGGCTTTTCATAGAGTTAGAGATGCGCTCAGCAGGCTTCACATTGCCAACCGTGAGTGGTGTTTGCACCAGGAGGTGGTTTGAGATATCTTCTCCTGATGGGACATTCCCTTGGTAGAGTAATTTGCTACTTTTGAAAATACTTTTTGACTGGCCTTTGGTGCCCTGTATTTTTCTCCTCTGGGTTTACTGGTAGATGTTTTCACCTCCGTTAAGACTCAGGTGGGAGTGAGTCAAGCTCATTTGGATTTCCCCAGGCTTGGCTCAATGAGTGTCATATCCTGAACTCTTCAATCTGAGCATTCACAAACTCTACTCTGCTTGGACTGCCTATTCAGAAGGCTCTGCTGTCTTAACAAGCACCTCCATAATACACCTCCATGGGTGGAAGCAACTGAGCGGGTTTGCTTTTCCACAAGAAGTGGTAGATTTCATCCCGCCTGCTCACCATCCTTCTACCAAGTCTGTGTAATCTGGTTGTTGAGAGACGTTTGTCACCTGGGGTGAGTAAAAGCAAGTTGATCCTCTACTGATTTTGTCTGATGTGTTATTATTTGCATTGGCTTTACCCCGGCAAGTATTTGCTTTGGGTACAGTTGATGGTTACTTCTCAGCCCTTTCAGCCTTCCTCCTTTTTTCCTCACCATCCCTCTTATTTAAGCACACGCTATGATGTATTTCTTGAAGGGGCGTCTGCATATGTTTTCTCCAGCTCCTTATAATATGCCTCTGTGAGACTTTAACATGGTCTTTACCTTCTTGATGTGTGCCCCCTTGGAGCCTCTTCACAACTGTGCTATGACGCTCCTAACCCTGAAAATTGTTTCCTTTCCACAATCACTTCTGCGCATTGCACCAGCGACCTGCAGTCTCTGTAAGTTCAGCCTCCATATGCCATTTTTTCCCCTGACCAGCTGGTGCATCCTTTCTTCCAAAGGTGGTGTCATCTTCCCATGTGGGGCAGTCCAATAAATTCCCAGTATTGTTTTCTCATTCGCGCTTCAGAGCAGCTTCCCTTGTTAGAACCAAGATGTACTCCTACTTTTTATATTGATAACATTAAGATGTACAATATTGATCACCAGCTGTTTGTTGGATTTTCTCTTGTGAAGAAGGGAAAGGTGGTTGAGAAGCAAACCTTAACCTAATGGATTGTCCTCTGCATCAAAATGTGTTTTGCATTGGCCAAAAAAGACCCTCTGAGTGCCTTACTGTTCATTCCACCAGGGCAAAAGCCCAAACTACCGTTCTAGCTCACCGTGTTCCAGTTTCAGACATATGTCAGACAGCCAAATGGTCATCTGTCCCTACTTTCACCAGGCACTACTGCATCAATTTTCAAGTCCACGGAGAGTCCTCTCCTCAGACTCACCTCTTTGGAGGGGGTAGAGCTTTGGTAATAATTCATAATATGTGGAATTTGTGTAAGAAGCATTTAACAGAAAGAGCATCACAGTAATTCATTCAGCACTGCAGGTGTGCTTGAATGTAATCTGTCACACGTGACTTGGAAACACATTTAGAAGACCTAAGATGATAGAGGTCCCCCAGTTCAAATACTGGTGGGTTGTTGTTGATATACAGCTTCTCTTCCTGTGTGGAGGGTGTGGTGCTCTTTTGCCCTGACTCCACCCCAACAACTTACCTTTAAGACCGCAAAGTAGAGGGATCCCACTTACAGAAAAATTAGATTTTGCCTCCACTTCATTGGAGATGTCACTGTCTGCCTTATCACCACCCTATCAAAGCAGGCCTTGTGTTAGGATATGTGATCTGCCGTCTCCTTACCAAGGCCATTGGCCATGGAATTACATGATTCTGCAGCTATAGTGTTTTCCCCATAAATATGGATTTGACACATTTGTTAAATAATCCATGATCTTCGGCATAATGTGCAGATCTTTCTAGCTCATACAGGTCAAAAGTTACTTAAAACGAGGTAACGTGCTGTCACGTAGTGGATGGCCATTCATAAAGGTTGGCTAGTCAACTTTCAGGTACTTTTTACTGTATTTGGTTACTACACTGTAAATAATGAGGTGGTACCTTTGGCCAGACAGTGTCAACTTGTGTAAACGTGACAAAACAATGAAGTAATACTAACTCAAAAAATGGTTCATTATGCAGCATAATTCAGCTTATTCTTTGTTTTACTTTTGTCAGCATCTGAGGGCACCTACCCGAAATCTCCAGGCAGGAGATATCGGTCATATGTGGTACTTTCCACAGACTAAGTGTCTGAGCGCTTGGATGCATGACATACTCCTACAGAGCATGGTGCCAGAAACAGAGCATCACACTGACCAGTTTGACGGTTTTCCCTCAAAAGCTACAAGGGCCTCCTGCTCATGGACAAATTCTTCATCCGGGGGGGGGGGGGGGGGGGCGGGGGCGGTCCTTCAGACGTATCATAAGACATGGCTATTATGGTGTTGTTTAGAAGGGAGGAAAGTTTAGCAATTGACTACAAATATTACTCTGTACCTAGAATGGGCAGACGTATTGGCTTTACCTCACTTAATAAGTGGGCAGTGTGCAGGGGCCTAACAGGCGTAGGTTCTTTTGAGGTCATAGTGCCTTAGTGTGTGGTCACAGGAGCCAGAAGTGTGCTGGCACTGTGGGGTGTGGCAAACTTGCCGGTATAGCTTTGGGTCTTTTTGATGAAATTAGTTTACCACCTCCTCAAAAGTGCTCTAGCACAGTGGTTCTTAACTTCTTGACTTCTATGGATTCACAGTGAATTGTTTTTGAAATCTGGGGACCAACTAAGTCATTATTAGAATCCAGGACCCCAGCATAACCAATTTCAATGATTTGAACCGCAAAACAATACACAAAAATACAGAAACAAGTATTCAAACAAATGCAAAATGATTTTTTTTTAATTCAGATACAAATATAAAAAATCAAAATGTATATTTTAATTGGAATGTTTAAGCTTTTCTGAATTCAACTGACACTACCGATCATCCATTTTATTTTATTTTATTTTTATTTAAAAAAATTTATATAGCGCTTGCTTGACCTGTAGGTATCAGAGCGCTTTACATACACACTGTAAAAACAGAAGAAAATTGCATTACATAGTAGGAAGGCGGTGAAGAAGCAAAACAGAGATAACAAAAATACAACATGAAAAATAAGTAAACTGTGTCGGGGAGGGAGAGGAAACAAACTAAGGTGGCTAATACAGTCCGGTCACCAACTATTTTATTTATTTATTTATTTATTTGAATTTCCTTGAATGTCAAGAGAGAGAGGAGTCAGCTTGGATATTGAAGTCTAGGTTAGTTGAAGTTGATTATATGAGCACGTAGTCTCTGGTAGTGCAAGGTATTTGGGTCACTCTTCTTAATATAGCCCCAGCACAATAATAGGTGCGGCACTCATCACTGGCCAGAGGGCACCTCCCAGGTCCTGATCTGGATGTGCCCTTTCAGAACTTGTTGACAGTCTAACCCTGCAGATGTTCCCGTCAAAGAGGGTTGAGGTTGATGTCTGCATACAACACCCATGCTATTTCTGAGCCGTCTGGCAGATGGCCGCCATCTTCCCTTCCATCTTCCGAGCAGCGCACATCCCCTGCCGCCTTCCTTTGCTATGTTCCATCTTTAACTTCCCCTTGTTCATTTTCTCTTTCAATTTGCCATACTATATTCTGTTTGATGCACTTGCACTGCTCCTACGAATCAATCTGAGGATACCAACTTTATTTTTACTCTTCAAATTCCTTCACATTTACAGAACATTTTACACATTTCAATTTTATATTTCGCTACTTTATTTATATTCACTTTATTAAACTGTTAATATTATAAAATTTTCTGAATAGTCGTGGAGCCTCTGAGTGGGCATTGCAGACCCTAATGGATGCCCGCACCATAAGATTAGAACAGCTACTATAGGATGTGACATATCAGCAGCTGGTATCATCCAAGGACAAAATAGCAGGATCAGCAAACATCATGGTCCCCAGTTTGTTGAACTGCTGTCCAGAGCAGCATACCTGAGTCAAGGGTTATGGACATATTCTTGGCCATAACCTCAGGGCCATATTTGAGATATAAAAGTTATAATGGGGTTCCTGAGGAGAGTCTCTGTAACCATCTGAGAAAGCTATTTTCAATTATAGGAGAGATTTGAAAAGATATAGCAGCCACTCAGTATCAATCCTCCACTAGAGGGACTGTCATTGGATAAGAGTTTTTTGTTTTTGTTTTTTGTTTTTTAAAGTGAAATGGCATGGAAGTGCTGCAAATAACCATAAGAAAGGAATTAGGTTTGTTTTGCAAAAACTGTAAGATATGCACACACTTTGTAGAGTAGGAAATAAAAGTGATCTACACACAATTCTTTTTGCCATAGAGAACGGGTTTTGTTGTTTGGTATGATTTATGAGTGGAGGGCAACCTGTTTCTCTTGTTATACCCTCTGAGCTCCTTATTGTAGATAAGGTTACAAATGAAGACAAGGCGGCACTAAGGAGGGACTGTTAGAAGGTGGTTCTGACCATCTGAGCCGCCCGGAATTTTCATTTTTTGAACACCTAATTGTTGAGCTTTTACTGTGGGAGAGCCTCATATTTGGGACTCACCCACAGTGAACTCATGATGAAAAAGACTGCATGCGGATTTTACCGGTGTCCCCCTGGTGAGAGTAGGCCGCTGCGCTGCAGCTGGAGTAAGGGGCACCGGGCTGGTTACATGAAGACACATGTATACATGTGTGTGCACTCGTGTATGGGCTGCACAGGGGAGATTCCTGGTGTGCGCGGCCCAGGAGCAGGTACAGATAGAATGGTGTGGCAGGAATTGTACTGAGCTGGGTGGTGCCATGGAATAGGCTTTATACTATGGGAAAAAACATGTAAGGGAAAGTCAGCGTGCTTTACTGTTTTCACTGAAGGACCACTCCATTATTCTCTTATGAAGATGGGGATCACATGGGGTAGTTTCACTTCCCTAGGGCCTACAAATTCCAGACACGCACCAAGGTACACTGTGGCTTGTGTGAAAATAAGTATTCTACTGAGTCCAAAACCATATATGTACTGCTTATGGGTAATTGAGAAAATAAATGTCATATTCCTCTGACTCAGCTGATAACCAGAGCCTGGCTGGGTCTGAACCTGCAAGGCTGGATTAATGAAGTTCCTCCCCAAACTAAAGCATCACAAGCCTAGCCCTTCACTGCAAGCATTCCATGGGTGAAGGTCATCTCTCCAAAAGGGAGAGATGGTGGGTGGAGCTGCACGTTATCCATCAGCAGCTGTCACCTGGTAGCAGGCACCAAGCTGCTCTGGAGAGAAGGCAGCAAGGGAGGAAGGGGGCTTTTCAGAGACTATGTGGCACGAGATCCCTGGACGACACCATTTTGAATGATCCCAGAAGCATGGGCAGGATGGAGGGAGCAGGGGCTGAGAGGTGATGTGTCGCTGCTCGATAGAGCAGCGGAGCCTTCCTACCAGCCCCCTCCAAATTCTTCTAAAAGGTCTTGCACAAGAAGAGGAGCTCTCTCTGGGGTGTGGTCTGATGAGGAAGACTGGTGCTGGAGCCTGGCGCCATGGTCAGTTGAAAGGAGGAACCCCCTGACTGTCCCAGGAACCTGGATTGCGCCTGCGGTGGAATCCAGAACCAGTGAGCAAAAGCCTGTGCATCTGTGCAAGGAGGAGAGCCAGGTGAAAGGCTGACGCAGGGAGCCAGTGAAGAGAGCTTCCTGCCAAGTCCACCCTCCTTGAGACCAGGAGGGCAAAGGAAAGTGCTTCGAGTGGCTGGGGCGCGCCACCAGGACCAAAATGGTGCAAATCCTCTGCCTGGGGACCGAGACACCCCCTCCCCAGAAGGTAGGCGACCTTTGATCTCAGAGAGGACCGACGATGAATCGCGTGGGGCTCCGCCGCCGGTCCAAGATGTGCCCCTGGGGTGGGTCAGGTCCCAGGGGCTGCCCCCACAAAAAGCAAAGTGGGGGAGTGCAGTCTCGGTCCCCATGAAGAGGCCCAAAAGGGGTGCAGGAGCCCACCCCGGCCCCCGGCAACAACGGAGGGCAGGGAGCGCAAAGATGGCTCTACAGCCTGGGATCCCAACTCAGGGGCATGACGCCAAGAAGAGAAGCCGAGGAGTGCCATTGCGCTCCCTGCAAAGAAGTATCAGCGGCCCAGGACCCCAACTCCGGGCCCGCAGCATTGGGGAAGTCGCAGAGCGCCGTCGAGCTCCCCGTGAAGACCTCCCAGGGAGGGCCCAGGATCCCCAACTCCGGGCCCCTGTGTACCCCGCGCACAAGGGGGAGTGCCACCGCACTCCCCCATGGCAGGAGGAAGGCGGGGGGAGTGCTGTTGCACTTCCCCGATGTCTGGCCAGACCGGTGGGAGTCTCTGTGTCTGCCCGCAGGAGCGGGCAGGCCAGACCAAAGGTGGTGGCTCCCGTGGCAGTGTGCGAGGGTGCTGGCCAGATGGGGAGCAGCTAGGGGTGGGCTTCCTGGACTGCCCTCCAGCAATCCTGCCATGCTGGGTACTCGGGTGGGACCAGGCCCCTGAGAAAAGGAGACGCGACAGGAGCGGCCGGAGTGGGCTCCCTGAGCTGCTACAAGCTCACCTGACATAAGGGGTCCGGTTGGGACCGGGCCCCCAACGAGGTTGTGAAGCGGCGTGAGGCCGCCCGCCGGGCAGCATGGCTCTCCCTGGAGCAGCAGGAGAGCCTCTGATCTGTTATGCAGGGAAAAGAAGACAGCACCCCATAATGCCTTGCAGTGCTTGTGAAGGCCTGCAGAGAAAAGCAGCTTGTTCTCGGTTTGTGATGGAGGATGGGGTCACTGCCAAATGCCTGCAAAGGTGCAGGGGGAGCTGCAGGATTAAAACATCCTCCCCCAGCACGAAGATGTAAAGTTCCTCCCTAAGTCTCTGGGGGACTTGGAAGAAACAACCCCTCTAGGGCTCAGCCATGCCTCAATATTCTCCTGTGGCTGGAACTTTTGTTCTTTAGCTGGGGGTGATTTTGGGACTGCATCAAGGTGTGAAGGGCTAAGCTGGGGATGTCCGGAGAAGGGCGTCCCCTAGAGGTGAAGAGGTGCAATTGCCCGAGAAGTGCAGTTATTTAGTGTTATTTCTTTTGAGGGACTGAAAGTCACATTTGTAATGTGAAGTCATAAGCAAAGTGGGGTTATGTTGCTGGACATTTCTGCTAGGGTGTCTGGCTGTATATACTTAATCCTGTGATTATAACTGTGATGCCTTTTAGGGGCTGTGATTGCAATGCATTATAACTGTTATCAGCTATGATAAGTACCTAATTTTAAGTGATGCCTAAACATGGATTCTTGCTGCTGCTGCGTCAGGTGAGGAACAACCCAGATGATTAGTCACTAAGGTGTATACTGTAGGGTCAGTATGAGATGCTCAGTCAGGGTTATGTGTCACCATGGCAGGTGTACCCATTTTAAATGCTTGTTGAGATAATGGGGTGAGTCGCCACTGGGATGGTGCCAGTGGGCAAGGCCCGCACTCCAGGTTATGTTCAACCCACTGCATTAGAGGGCAAGCTTATGTGCATACATAGGAGTGGTGGGACTAGGCTCGCCCCCTAACTCCCTTGTGGGAAGGGTGGGAATGTTACAAAATGTCACAAAGTAATTCCAGCAGCATATGTATATTTGTAAATTGTTGCCTAGTATTGAGTAGTGTGTGTGGGTAATAAATGTACTCTTCCTGTTATGTTACAAAAGTAAAGTACAGACTGGACAATTCATTATTGAGGGTTATTTCTGCGTACTGGGAAATGGCGATTACTAGCCCACACCACCTCCCTTGAGTAAGCCTTAGGCTGCTCTGCAATGCTACCCTATGAGAATCAAGCGCTACAATGGGGTGTTTGGTTCCCAGTGAAGGACAAATGTAGTCATGTTATTTGTGCAGGCCTCACAGATACTGCCTTGTTTTCCAACAGGGACTAACAAGCCTTTTAAGGAATCAGAAGTCAGCATTTACGAAGGACAATGACACAAGCCGATGACAAATACGGGTGGGTAGTGGGCCGGGCTTCAAGTCCATACTCCAATACAGCATGCCTCGCAGAGCAGCGCATGTGCTGCCCAGGCTCGACCTAACAATAAAAAATATATACATACACTGCGACAGACTCCCCGCTCAGAAATCAACACTGTGGATACCACAATAGGGGCATGGCAGGCATTAGGTCGCATTGCGAGAAAATTACCCTTGTACTCCCCCTTTTGCTTCTAGTGTATCACTCAAACGTATCCCTGACCCATCAAGCGAGTGCTATGCACGTTCTGCAGCAGGTAGGATTGGTCAAGATGCAAGATTTGTTTCCAGACTGGGTCTTTCTGACCAACAGTGACTTAAGCTACATAAAGAACAAAACACCTCTATTCATATTCCAATTCCACAGGCTCAAAAAGGCGATACAAGGCCACTACCATACCTTCCCTGCGGAACCGTTAACATTACAAACTCTCCACACCCTGCTGATCAGCCCTACACGTCATAAACTTCTCACCAAACTATTTCGCTCCGCTAGAGAGGAGAAACGGATGCCACATAATAATAGCTTAGAGAAGTGGAATGCTCGCTTGATTCCGCCACTTACACCTCAGGAGTGGGAATATTGCTGCTAGCTCACGGGCGCCCTCACATCCAACGAGAATCTCCGGATAATTAATTTCAAATACATACACCAAGCGTACTATACCCCACACAAGCTGTTCAAATATGTGTCTTCGAGACAACAAACACATCTAAGAGGTGTGGTGCGGCAGATACTGACTTCTGCCATCTATTTTGGGAATGGCGAAAAGTGGCGCTGTTCTGGGAGGATGTGATCTGCACGCTATCCAAATTGGTTGGGCTAGAATTACAGTGTTCACAGCATGTGTGTCTGCTGGGTCTTGTGCCCTCTGTGAAGGACGCTATAGGTAAACTGGTGAGAGTTGCTCTATTCGTAGCTAAGAGATGTGTAGCGATGGCATGGGAAAACACAGCTGGACCATCGACGGCACAGTGGCTTCGAGATCTGGCACCCTGCCGAGACAATTTGGTACTCTATGTGGTGGAACTACCCACCGCCTCCAAGCCTCGCGATATCTTGGAACCGCTGATACAGTATTTGAGATCAGTTGAGCAAGCTAAGTCCCCAAATACTACGGAAGACTGAGTGTGTAATTGCTGCACGGTTGAGCGTGATACCCTATCATATTGTGAAAAACATTACTATTCTGTACCTGATTGAAATCTATGCTTATGCCACGAGTTGTTACGTTGGTTATGCAATGTGACATGTCTATTGCTGATGGATTTGTAAACTACTTATGTTTAATAAAACTCAATAAAAAAAATATATATATATATACATACATACATACGTAGAGAAACTTTGAGGCAGCCTTCTTCAATCTTTGGTCAGTTCAACTACGATTCATATTTTGTTTCCGTCCACCCAAAGCATGAATCACAGGTTAATTAATAGGTCAGACCACTTCATCCATTGGCTCTTTTGCACTGTGAGCGATGGCAGGTTGCCTCATCACATGCATGCGTCAACCTAGAAAGAAGCACACTACAGTGCAAGCGCTGATGAGCCAATTCTTTACTTCATGAATACTTTTTCTTTCTATTCTTTGGCCTTTATTTATTTCTCATGACTGTGTGTTTAAACTATGACTTCGTATTACACCAAATCAAAGCCATAGTACATTTTCTTTGTACAAATATGAATCATATGTCCTGAGGTGTGAATTAAAAAAAAAGGTGTTCAATAAAAAAAATAAAAAATGTCGGAATTTGTAAAGCGCACAGCTACCTCCACCGGAGGTGTCCCGGCGCTGTCCGTATACCGCTTAGGAACCCTTCCTGGCTTTCCTGGGAAATGTCCACTCCTGGGCACCCCCCAGGTGCAGCCAGGCATCCCAGCGCTTTTGGGGCCGTTGTGGAGACTAAGCAAGCTATTGCCCAGAGTTGCAGCGTGGGACCCATGATCAGAACAGGCACTGAGGCGAGAATATCCAGTCAGGAGAATTAATGAGCCGGAGACCCGCCGAGGCGGGAATCGAACCCTGGTCCCTGGCCAGAGCTCTGCATCAAGGTCTGCCTGCTCTAACCATTGAGCCACACTTCTCCACTTCAATTGATACTTATACCTCCAGATTCTTCACCTCTGGATCCTGGTCTAGATTGGATCCTGAAACGTTGAATTAGCTGAACTGCGCCAACAGGTGGCACTGGTGGGTTAATTCATTTTTTCCCTCATGCCCTTTGATGCTGATCCAGAGTTGCTCTCTAGTCTTAAATTAGCCTGTATATTTTTATGTATTTTGGTGTTTAGGTATAAAGGCACTAATAAAGACCTCAGGTTGCCATACTCGCTGTTCCTCTTTGGGTTCACATGATTCCTGTCTGTAGAGGGGACCCTGCGTGCACCTTGAGGCCCATTCATATTCTCACCCACTTGCTTTTGGCATCTGTAGAAGGCCCGGTCAGGCCAGGCCTCCTTGCTATCTGGAGTCAGCCACAAGCGTTGACATCGGTGCCTCTGCAGGTCCTTCTGTGATGGACTCATCTTTATCTTAACTTCCATGCTGCTCAAAGGACAGCCAGGTTGGCAGATGCACTCTTGACCTTGACATCATCTTTGGAGGACTGTTCTACTTTGGAGGACATCGGCCCGATGCTGATGTCTGGCTCTGAGTTTGCCACTCCTGGCTTTTCTGGTCCGTGGTGCTACCCCACCGATGTGATACCAAAGGGGATGATGGACTGAGCGAATCAAACACTCACCCCCAGTTAACTGATCTGGGTTTAATCCATCACCATTCTTTAGCTCACTCCACCACCCCAGTTCAGACATGGCCATATGCAAATCAGTCTGACCCTGTGCCTCATGGGAACAGTCCAGCCCGAACTGCCAAGCAATGTCTTCCCTGGACCGGAAACAAGCATCCTGGGACCGGTTTTGGACTCATAATCCTCATCACCCTCTTGTGGCAGCATGAACCCATGCTCTGCTTACTATGCTGCACTATCCTCCTGCTCTATCTGATGTCCTTTGAGTCTCAAGGTGTCTGCTTTGCCTGTGGTCCTGTTGGTGGCCACTTACTCAGTGCCTCTTCCTACTGGTTGATATGGCCCAAGAGCCAGAAAACACTTCAGTGCTGGTGGTCATTATTTTACCGATGTAGAGGAGACAAATGCTGGTCAGGGATAGGATGCTCATGTGTAGTAGTAGTGTCATTCCATATAAAGGAACCCATATACCAAGAGTGCATAGGCCAAAAGTTGCCAGACATGTATGTACATTTTTGGATCTTGCATTGGTACTTGCCAAACGTAACTGTCCAATGACTTGGGAGGTCAAGCATGCACCGCATATTAAACTATGGTTAGAGGATGTAAAGAAGTGGACCAGAGCGGGGGTAGTGATCAGAGCATGCCACAGAAGAATACAGGGCAGAGGGGCAGCGGTTACGGAATGCGATACTATTTTGCTGGTCGTGGAGGCAGAGACGGATGTGAGTGAGAACTACTGACTAATTAATGGCATACTGCTGTAAGCCACTGTAGGAATCTATGGAAAAAGTTCTTGCTGAGCCAATATTATATATACACAGATAAAGCTTTCCCTGAATAGTCTCTGCTGTGCTACAATAGAGTTGAATGTTTCAGCAACTGGATGCCAAGGACGATGTCTAAACTAACATAATTCAGCAGTCCCAAGACAATGTCATTGCCTTCACGGGGATGAGGGAATCTCTTAGGGATTTGGTGAAGGAAAAGAGGCAGTAGGTACTGTCACCACGTGACACAAAATCCCACAGAAGCAAGATGGAAGGATGACCCAACACCATGTACGCAAATTAAAGCGGAAAAACTACAGGGGCATGCTGAGGATGGCTTCTGCCACTAATAACTTGCCACTAATAACTTGGCCATGAAACTAGCACAGGAACAATTGGCCCTACTCTGATGGCATGATCGCATCCTGGAGTACTCTGAACGGCAGACAATAGGGAGGAAAACTGCTGACTTTCCCCTTTATCAGGACCCTATATTTTTGCTGGCTGTGGAACTCTGTGCACCTTACCCCTGCAAACCAGTGGCAAAGTGCCAGTGCGCCCCCATTAAACAAGGTTGAACTGGTTTATTCATAACTGGCACATGTAACTTGCCTTTAGGGTCCTTATAATATGGTGTAGAGTGTGCACTGAGTGCCTGGAAGATAAATGACACTATTGGACTGCAAAATTTATTGTGCCATTGTTGGACCTGCGATGGGCAAGCCCAGCACAAAGGGGGTAGCTTGGCTCAAGTGACGAGGCAAGTGAAGGCTGTAGTGTTAAGCCGGCTCTGACCCAATAATAACTCCCTGCACACCACACAAAAAGAAGGACACCACACCACTGTTATAGAAAAATACGTTTCGTTTATGTAAAAGTTCTCTGGGTTTGAAGGAAGTTCACTTAGGTAATCACATTCACATTTCTTACATGGGTTTGATTAGCTGTGTACTGGTTTCTCAGGAATAAATAGTTGGACTCTAATAAATAAATATACTGGATAAATATCAGGATTCAATACATTAGAATAAATATCAGCAATGACTGGAATAAATATCAGCAATGACTGGAATAAATATCAGCAATGACTGGAATAAATATCAGCAATGACTGGACAGTTTCCTAGCAGGTTAGATACTGATCGTTTCACATAAATATCACAGGGTCATTCTGGTATCGCTGCCACCAATTAATCACTTTCAGGGTAAACACATTACGTTTGTCATTCAATGCGGAATGCGTGCTCTTACAGTTTTTGAAGTGTTCACGGGTTCGGGCTCTCTGGGCACAAGATACACGTGATAATCCCTTAGTTGCACTCACAACTCATTGCGCGTATATCTGGAAGATAAAGGCATAAAATGACTACGGCAATTACACTCCGCGGTCAGCCGGTTCAATGCTACTGCTGCCGGAGGAGTCTGTGCGCTTCTGTCAGCGCAGGCGGGGTTTCCGAAGGCGGCTCCAGTTCACAAGTCTTGGGACCGTCGAACGGGCTGCCGGAGGGGCCAAAACACCTGCGCGCACACAAATGAGACCGCATCACAGTTCCACAACAACGCGGCAACTTCAGGGGTAGAGACGGCCCACCTCACTTCGGAGGCGCCGGTAAGCGCTCCAGTCAGTATGGCACTTCTCCCAAGGGCGAAGGGGGGTTCCAGGGGCTCCGTGATCCTCCCTCCGAGCTCACTCACGGGGGGGGGTTCCCGCCCACACACCAGCTCCCAAGTCACTCGGGCAGGGCAGAGACAGTAATCTCGCCCAAATGAAGGCCAGCCTTTCCCCGCCCCAGCGCAGCACCTCACCTTCTATCCACAAACAGCGCGTCGACGGTGGTGGGTTCGGAGACGTCCGAACGCCCGCCAGGAGGCACTTAAGTTGAAGGTGGCACTTTAAGAGTTGCGGTTGCGATCTCACCACTGGGGGGGCGGGGAGGCTCTAACTATGGCCAAAGTCTCTGAGGGGCAATTGGGCACTCGCTGACCAGGCGCTGAAGGCTAGAGGACACTGCTCACGCTTCTGACTGGAACGCCAGTCAGGGTCCACGCCAGCAACCTCTGCTGCTCTTCTGCCTGAACTATCAGCTGCCTCAGGGGGTTAACAGGGCAGGTGTCAATCTGGGGTCAAGTCTTCTTCTTCTGGTGTTCTTTGATCATTCTTCTCCAACATGGCCGCCAGGGACTGGGCCTTTTATAGCCAGTACCCTAGGATGCCAGCACGAGCCAGAAGGTTCTAGAACCTTCCCTGGCTATGTCAATGACATGGCCCTTTCAAGGTATCTTTTTGGTCATTAGGAGCCACCGTACTGGGCTTCCTAAGGCAGCCATTTTGTGTACTTGTAACTCCTGAGGGGATTCCTGTCAGGTTTGCAGGTTACACAAAGTGCGCCAAAACCTTCAAAGGGTCAGAGGTCAGAGGGGCTCCAATGGGAGTCACTCTCATAGGGGACAATGGTGTCCACCATTTTAGGGTTGACAACCCCAGTTGGTTATGCCACCGGTTCCGTCAGGCGCCTTGTACATAGGTGCCAGGAACTTGGTGAGCAACTGGGCATCAAAGAGCATCTAGCCCCATGGGACAACACACAAAAAGGTCCTGGTAGAAAAAGAAAAAGCGACAAATTTTAGGAGGCACGGGGGAACAAAATAAATCATAGTGTGAGGGGACTCTCAGAAGCAGACAGGTCTAACACGCTTCCCCCTCCAGCTGAAAGTGGGGAGAGCTACCCAACCCCTTGGGAGTTCTCAACACTAAGGCGGAAATACCTGGAGAGACCGTCTGCATTGGCGTGGTCAGCTCCGGGCCTATGTTCCACCCGAAAGTCCATTCTCTGTAGGGAGATAGACCACCTCAACAGTTTTGGGTTTTCCCCCTTCATCTGCATGAGCCAACGAAGGGGTCGGTGGTCTGTCTGAACCAGGAAGTGCGAACCAAACAGGTATGGTCGCAGCTTCTTCAGTGCCCAGACCACCGCAAAGGCTTCCCGCTCAAAGGTACTGCATCTCTGTTCCCGGGGAAGTAGTCTCCGTGACAGGAAGACCACGGGTTGATCCAGACCCTCTTCATTGAGTTGCGATAGCACCGCCCCAATGCCAATGTCGGATGCGTCTGTCTGGACAATGAATTCCTTTGAGAAATCTGGAGCCTTCAAAATTGGAGCGTTGCACAATGCTTGTTTCAGGGTGTCGAAGGCTCGTTGGCAAGCCTCGGTCCAGATGACTCTCCTGGGTTGCTTCTTGGCCGTGAGTTCAGTAAGGGGAGCCACGATAGTGCCATACCCCTTCACGAACCGTCTGTAGTAACCTGTGAGGCCCAGGAAGGCTCGGACCTCAGTCTGGGTCTTGGGGGGTTCCCAGGCCACGATTGCCTCAATCTTTGCCTGAAGGGGTTGCACCGTTCCCCGGCCCACCAAGTGACCTAAGTACACCACCGACCCCTGCCCAATCTGACACTTGCTGGCCTTGATCGTCAGACCAGCTTGTTCCAGGGCCTGGAGAACGTCTTGCAGGTGCTGCAAGTGATCCTCCCACCTGCTACTGAAGACGGCAATGTCGTCCAGGTAAGCAGCAGAGAAGGATTCCTTCCCAGTGAGGATCGTGTTCACCAGTCGCTGGAATGTTGCAGGAGCGTTCTTGAGCCCAAAGGGCATCACACAGAACTGGTAGTGTCCATCAGGTGTGGAGAAGGCTGACCTTTCCTTTGCTCCATCAGTCATGGGAATCTGCCAGTACCCTGCTGTGAGGTCAATGGTACTCAGATATTGGGCAGCTCCAAACCGGTCAATTAGTTCATCCGCCCGAGGGATCGGATGAGCATCGGTCTTCGTGACCGAATTGAGTCCTCGATAGTCCACGCAGAATCGCAATTCTGGCGTGGTGCCAGGTGGTGCAGCTTTGGGAACTAAAACCACCGGGCTAGACCAAGGGCTATTCGAAGGTTCAATTACTCCGAGCTCCAGCATCTTAGCTACTTCGCTTCGGATGCTGGCCTTCACCTTGTCCGACAGCCGGTAAGACTTAGACTTCACAGGTGGGCTGTCACCGGTGTCCACGTCATGAACACACAGATGGGTCTTACCCGGGACAAGGGAGAACAGAGGAGAGAATGACCCCAAGATCTGGCGACATTCCTCCTGCTGCTCCAGAGTTAGGGATGGTGAGAGTTTCACTCCCCCCACTGACCCATCCTTCTCTTGAGACGCAAACAGGTCGGGGAGAGGCTCAGTGTCCTCTTCCTCCGATCCATCAGTCACCATGATTAACATGACTTCGGGCCTCTCATAGTGGGGCTTGAGGCGATTGGCATGCAGCACCCTATGGGGATGCCATGGGGTCTTGACGTCCACCGGGTAGGTAGACTTGCCCATCTTTTCCAATACCTCATAGGGGCCCGTCCAACGGTCCTGAAGAGCGCTCAGCTCTCCCGGCTCCATCACCCACACCTTCTGTCCAGGCTCCAGCTCCACTGGGTGAGCGTTGTGGTCGTACCACGCTTTCATCACTGCCTGGCTGGCTTCCACAACTTAGCCATTTGGCTCCGGAAGGCCAGCATGTAGCTCACCACATCCTGGGGAACTTTCCGGGGAGACTTTTCCCAGGAGTCCCTCACCAGGCTGAGAGGTCCACGTACAGGGTGCTCGTACAAAAGCTCGAAGGGGCTGAAGCCCACTCCCTTCTGCGGCACTTCCCTGTAAGAAAAAAGTAAACAGGATAGGAGGACGTCCCATTACCTCCGCAGGCTTTCGGGTAGACTTCTGATCATACCCTTCAACGTCTTGTTGAATCTTTCCACAAGGCCATTGGCCTGTGGGTGATAAGGAGTGGTGAACCGGTAGGTCACTCCACACTCCTTCCACATTGCCCGCATGTATGCTGACATGAAGTTGGTCCCCCTATCAGACACAACTTCCTTGGGGAAACCCACTCGGGTAAAGATCCCCATCAGGGCCTTTGCCACCACCGGTGCAGTGATGGTTCTCAGAGGAATTGCCTCTGGATACCTTGTGGCATGATCCACCAGTACCAGGATAAACCTGTGGCCGGAGGTTGTTGGTGGATCTAAGGGCCCAGCAATGTCGATGCCCACCCTTTCAAAGGGGGTGCCAACGACGGGAAGTGGTTCCAGGGGAGCTTTCAGCTTCATCCCTGTTTTCCCACTGGCTTGGCATGACACACACGACCGACAGTATGCGTCGGACGCCACCCTCATTCGAGGCCAATAAAAGTGGGGGACAAGCCTGGCAAAGGTCTTGTCCTGACCCAAGTGTCCTGCCAAGGGAATCTCATGAGCCAACTCTAACAGGAAGGCTCGGTAACACTGTGGGACTACCAGGGCCCGTGACAATCCGTGCACTGGCGCTCTGGGTTCACTGTAGAGAAGGCCATCCTCCCAGTAAACATGATAGTTCCCAGACTCGTTACCCGCTGCTTGGGCTTCAGCCTGTTGCCTCAGACCCTCGAGGGAGGGACATTCCCTTTGTCCCTTGCTCAGTTCCTCCCTGGACGGACCTCCCTCCACTCGCCAATCAGCGGGGATAGGTAAGTTCTCCAACGGAACCATGTCCTCCTCCTTGGACTCCGGGTCCACCTCCGCAGGTGGCCTATCCGCCTCACGGGGCACGGACGTCGAGGCAGGCTCCTCCTGTCCTCGACATGCTCCCTCATCAGCAGCTACGGGGCGGGCCATTGTTCCAGACTCCGACCCCTGCGACTTCTCCTCTCGAGCAGTCGCCGACCTGGTACTCACACAGGCCCAATCAGGTGTACCCAGCATCTCAGAATGAGCCCGGTATTCCACCTCCTTCCAAGCATTGTGCTCCATATCATTGCCCAGCAAACAATCGACTGGCACGGCGGGGCTTACGGCGACTCGAAGTGGACCTGCAACCCCATCCCACTCAAAGGGAACCTCGGCCACAGGATAGTGACCCATTCTGCCGTCAGCCATTGCGGCTGGATGAAGTACGCCTGGCATCACCTGCTCCGAGGACACCAGATGACTCCTTACCATAGTCATACTGGCTCCTGTATCTCTCAGAGCTTCCCCTCTATGGCCATTGATGGTGATCCACTGCCCATACTTGGTAGTATTCGCGGGCACCTGGATCTTTGGAACCATCTCCCGATCACCCAGGGACACTAAGGTGACTCCCGCCCACTCCCTTCCCTTACTTAAGGCCATCTCCTCCCCGAGCGCTACACTAGCGACTCCCGGGGCCTTTCCTCCAGTGGGAGGGGGTGGTCTCTTTGGGCATTTCGTGTCTCCTTTGTAATGTCCAATACCACCGCACTCAAAGCAATGGACAACCCTTGGCTGCTGACTTTGGCCAGGGTTAGGGTTCTTCTGCGGGTTAGCCTTAGAGTTGGAAAAGGTGTTTTTCCCCTTAAAGTTATTTTGGGGACCTTTGGAGAACTCTTTCTTATTATCTCCCCCCTCTTTCCTCTGGGGAGCGCCCTGTCCGGACTTCTGAGAATCTCCTCCAGTCCCCTTCGTGGACACTCGGGTACTCGCCCAAATGTCCGCCTCCTCAGCAAGCTTACGGGGGCAAGTAAGTTTGCTGTCTACCAGGTGTTGCCTCAGCTCGGGAAGACATTTCTTGAGGATTAAGTCATACAACCCTTGATAATCCTCCACCTCACTACCTTGGACCCACCCTTCCAGGGCTTTCTTGGCAAAATCCAGGAAATCAACCCAATTTTGTGAGCTCAGCTTGTGGCTGCCCCTAAACCTTTGCCAGTATTTCTCGGGGGTCAACCCAAACTTCCTGATGAGCGCCACCTTCATGGCGGGTTAATTAACCTGTTCCTTCCGGTCTAGGGCCAATAGGGCATCCCTACCTGTCGGAGGCATGTACCGGTATAATCCACCACCCCAATGCTTCTCATGGATCCCATGGGCTCTTAAGGAGACCTCATAGGCTGCCAGCCACTTGGCTATGTCGTCTCCAGCGGTATAACTGGTGACTACGTCCTTGGGTAAATGGGGCCTGGGCTCCCTGGCAAATTCCTTTGACTCGACACCCTTCGGAGTGATGTTAGGGGCCTGGAATTCGAGTTCTCGTAGCTTGAACTCGTGTTCCATCCTTTTCCTTTCCATCTCCAGCTTGGACTCATGTTCCAACCTCCTCCCCTCCCTCCTTTCTTCCAACTCCATTTTTGCTATTTCCCACCTTAACAGTCTTTCCTCTCTCCTGTCAGCTAACTCGGTTTCTGACAACCCTCTCGATGACACACTGCTGCCCTCCCGTGAGGTTGCCTTGGGGCTGATTGACATCTCACCCACCCCCGGGGGACATTCCGCAGTCCTATCAATGACAGTACCTCTGTCCGATTCCTCCTCCTCCACCGTTCCCTCCGTGTGTGCTTCCACCCATGCTTCCACCCATGCTCGCAGACTAGTACGGAGCTCCTCTCTTTTGGCCCCTCGCCTGACAAACACTCACCTCTCCTGACAGAAATCCTTGAGCTGGGCCACAGTATAGGTCTCCAGCTCTGACATTTCGAATTCCATCTTGTCAGTGAAAAGTGTGGACCACCACCCCGAAGTAGGTGACCAGGATAAGAACTTTGAGGGTCACTTCCACCCACCTCCAGGAAAGAATTTGGAAAAAGCAAAACGTTGTATTTGAGGGCCGCTAGGAGAAACCTCTGGGTGTGTACCTGTGGTGCACACTGAATTATTATGGGGTTCAAAACAAGCACGGCTCGCAATCCCACCCGCTGAGCACCAATTTTATGTTGGACCTGCGATGGGCAAGCCCAGCACAAAGGGGGTAGCTTGGCTCAAGTGACGAGGCAAGTGAAGGCTGTAGTGTTAAGCCGGCTCTGACCCAATAATAACTCCCTGCACACCACACAAAAAGAAGGACACCACACCACTGTTATAGAAAAATACGTTTCGTTTATGTAAAAGTTCTCTGGGTTTGAAGGAAGTTCACTTAGGTAATCACATTCACATTTCTTACATGGGTTTGATTAGCTGTGTACTGGTTTCTCAGGAATAAATAGTTGGACTCTAATAAATAAATATACTGGATAAATATCAGGATTCAATACATTAGAATAAATATCAGCAATGACTGGAATAAATATCAGCAATGACTGGAATAAATATCAGCAATGACTGGAATAAATATCAGCAATGACTGGAATAAATATCAGCAATGACTGGAATAAATATCAGCAATGACTGGACAGTTTCCTAGCAGGTTAGATACTGATCGTTTCACATAAATATCACAGGGTCATTCTGGTATCGCTGCCACCAATTAATCACTTTCAGGGTAAACACATTACGTTTGTCATTCAATGCGGAATGCGTGCTCTTACAGTTTTTGAAGTGTTCACGGGTTCGAGCTCTCTGGGCACAAGATACACGTGATAATCCCTTAGTTGCACTCACAACTCATTGCGCGTATATCTGGAAGATAAAGGCATAAAATGACTACGGCAATTACACTCCGCGGTCAGCCGGTTCAATGCTACTGCTGCCGGAGGAGTCTGTGCGCTTCTGTCAGCGCAGGCGGGGTTTCCGAAGGCGGCTCCAGTTCACGAGTCTTGGGACCGTCGAACGGGCTGCCGGAGGGGCCAAAACACCTGCGCGCACAGTTCCAAATGAGACCGCATCACAGTTCCACAACAACGCGGCAACTTCAGGGGTAGAGACGGCCCACCTCACTTCGGCGGCGCCGGTAAGCACTCCAGTCAGTATGGCACTTCTCCCAAGGGCGAAGGGGGGTTCCAGGGGCTCCGCGATCCTCCCTCCGAGCTCACTCACGGGGGGGTTCCCGCCCACACACCAGCTCCCAAGTCACTCGGGCAGGGCAGAGACAGTAATCTCGCCCAAATGAAGGCCAGCCTTTCCCCGCCCCAGCGCAGCACCTCACCTTCTATCCACAAACAGCGCGTCGACGGCGGTGGGTTCGGAGACGTCCGAACGCCCGCCAGGAGGCACTTAATTTGAAGGTGGCACTTTAAGAGTTGCGGTTGCGATCTCACCACTGGGGGGGGCGGGGAGGCTCTAACTATGGCCAAAGTCTCTGAGGGGCAATTGGGCACTCGCTGACCAGGCGCTGAAGGCTAGAGGACACTGCTCACGCTTCTGACTGGAACGCCAGTCAGGGTCCACGCCAGCAACCTCTGCTGCTCTTCTGCCTGAACTATCAGCTGCCTCAGGGGGTTAACAGGGCAGGTGTCAATCTGGGGTCAAGTCCTCTTCTTCTGGTGTTCTTTGATCATTCTTCTCCAACATGGCCGCCAGGGACTGGGCCTTTTATAGCCAGTACCCTAGGATGCCAGCACGAGCCAGAAGGTTCTAGAACCTTCCCTGGCTATGTCAATGACATGGCCCTTTCAAGGTATCTTTTTGGTCATTAGGAGCCACCGTACTGGGCTTCCTAAGGCAGCCATTTTGTGTACTTGTAACTCCTGAGGGGATTCCTGTCAGGTTTGCAGGCTACTCAAAGTGCGCCAAAACCTTCAAAGGGTCAGAGGTCAGAGGGGCTCCAATGGGAGTCACTCTCATAGGGGACAATGGTGTCCACCATTTTAGGGTTGACAACCCCAGTTGGTTATGCCACCGGTTCCGTCAGGCGCCTTGTACATAGGTGCCAGGAACTTGGTGAGCAACTGGGCATCAAAGAGCATCTAGCCCCATGGGACAACACACAAAAAGGTCCTGGTAGACAAAGAAAAAGCGACAAATTTTAGGAGGCACGGGGGAACAAAATAAATCATAGTGTGAGGGGACTCTCAGAAGCAGACAGGTCTAACAGCCATACACTGCAGTGGCAGGGAAAACTTGACTTCAGGCCTACCATGGGTTTTCTGACTGCTGTAGTGTAAACTCTGCAGTGCAACTTGTCAACAATAACCTTTTTATCAAGAGAAAGCTTTCCTTTTAAATATTAATAAGTTACCCATATGTAGGCCTTGCTTCCCACAAAGCAGTGTACATGATATTTAAAATTGGTACATGTAGAAAATTAATATTACCATGTCCCATCAGGCTCAACATGCCATTTTCAATGTGGCAGACCTAGCAGTCTTATGTAGAAAACCTGAGTACAAACTGTAAAGAATCAGTCAGAAGGTAAACACTTGGACTGATAAGAATCTGGTTGGTGTATGAACCTCAAACTGTATTTAGGTCCAGGGCTACCGTGACCATTGATTATCATTGGTTCTCTGTACTTTTTGTGCTATTTTTATTTAAAACCAGAACAACCCTGAGATAAATGTTCAGTAGAGATGAAGCAGTGCTTAAGTGACTTGCAAATCAACAAAAACAGCTAGCAATATCTTCTGATAAGTGGGCTCTGCATGGTTGGGAAGGGTCAGTAGACATCCAAGCCCTAGAGAGAAAAACATCCCAGGCAGCATGGTCAGAATTCTAACAGAAATAGCAATAGCATTCCCAAAGTTCCTAGCCGAGACACTGAAGAACCGGGTTTTCTTAGAACCCAGCGGTGCCAGGGACACACCCGAAGTCTTCGGATTCACCTGTCTTAGACTAAAGAGACACGGAATACTTTTGGTTGGCGTCAGAGATCAATTTATTAGCTGCAGCTAGTAACAGTAATCCCAGCAATACAACACGGTGTACAACTCAAGAAACTGTTCAATTTTTGTGGAGCAAGACATCTCTTTTATGCTGTTTTCAATTAATTACGAATGCACACCCACTGCGGCAAATTCTGACCAATAGAATACATTTCACATACATTATTACATTGCAAAAAGCTCACTTTACATTGTACCAACCCACAAGTTAATTATTAGGAATGTCCCAAATTCGATTACCACAAGCCGGACAAACCCATAATTGAAAGCACTACCCATGTAATGAAAAGTCGTAAAGGAAAGAAACAATTCAGATGTTGAGTAGGATAAGATATGTGCAAGAACACTAAAAACTAACGATATCCTGAACATTGATTGTTAGCTCAGACAACGATCAGCTAGAGAAAACTGGCTTTGTAAAGGGTCAGTTTCAGGTGACGGGGCCAGCATCTTTGCAGCTCACTCGCAAATCGAAAAGGGCCTGTTAAATGCGTACATGAACAACGAGGCCCATGCAACTTCGTTCGTTCGTTTACTACCTAGGCCTACGTGAGGGCAACACAAAATGGCGTCCTCAAACGACGCAAACAAAATGGAGTCCGGTCCCGTAAACCACGGAACCTCAACACAAGCCCAGGAAATATGTCTCCTTCCGTCCAGAGTCTCAAAGGGAGCAGAGGTAAAGACAACTTCCCCTTCCTAAGGGCGTGAAAGCTATGATTTTGAAAAAAGCCGTCACTTCAGAGAGACTCTTATTCTTCAGATGGGTGATCTCCTCATCTGTACTGAGGACCAAACGAGTGGCTCAACAGAGTGAGCCATGATGTCTCTAGAGCAGTATTAGGATGACCACGGATTTGAGCCAGGCCCCTCTCAATACACACTAGAACTTATATACTACCTATGTTGATAGATAACTGGTAATTGCTCTCCTGGATTCTGATGCTAGCATGAGAAGCAGTACAGTATCAACTAGGAAGTAATTTAAAAAAGTGGAGAAATCTCACCACATCCAACATACTTCTGAAGCCACCAACACAACAAAAGAACTATTCAAAATTGTTGTGGACTGTTGAAAACCAGATTGCACTCTAGACCAGGCCAGTGATTCCCAAAAAGGATATCACAGAATAACTGATGAAAAAAGTTCTTTGAGACCAGATTCTAATGAAGACTGTCAATAACCACATCATTAGCTCAATCTGGCTGAATTATGACCAAATAAATGCACACTCAAAACTATCCTCGTCTAGCCTACTATCCATAAAAGAAACATAATAACTAATTACAACAAATAATATTGCTGCCTCACTTGCTGACCTGTGCCTCTCTAATATATTCAAGTCCAATCTTAAAGCAACCCCTGCGACCATACCAGCTACTGACATCATAAATGAATCACTATCTATCACCTGGAGAATTCATCAGCTAATTAAAAATAATCTACGTAAAGCCAATTCTGAAGAAGCAATCACTGGGCCAAAGGACCCCACGGACTATAGACCTATTATGAATGGATAATTTCTGAGTAAACTCACTCATCAATCTGCATTCATTCAGATCTAAGACTTCTTTGAGAAAAATAACCCCGTATCTGACTAACACACAGGTTTCCAACCTGGAAGAGGCACTGAATCAGCATGAACGGCAATCTGCCATCTGCATCCCATGTACACAGGAGACTCCAACTGAGTTGCTGCACTTCTCTTACTTGACCTCTCAGTAGCCTTGGATACTGTGGACCACCAACTTCAACTTAAAAGACTTGCTCCCAGATGCATAAAGAACCCATTTTGCTATTCCTTAATAGCGAAAAATTACGATTCGCTATTAAGGATTAGCAAAATGCAATGCACGAAGAAATCACTAAAAAAATAGCGATTTCTTAAAATTCCTTAATTGCGACTCGCAAATTGCAAGTCGCAATTAAGGAATACCTCCCCATTCATTCCTATGGGCCTAGAGGCCCATAGGAATGAATGGGAAGACATTCTCAATTTGCGAATCGCAATTAGCGAATTGCAAATTGAGAATGCGATTTCAAGGGTGCAGGGGTGTCCAAAGGACACCCTGTTGCACCCCCTGAAATTGATCTTTGCACATAAGTTGCACACACACATGCCCTTAGGGCATGTGTGTGCGCAACATGAAACTTTGAAAAATGCACTTTAGTGCATTTTTCAAAGTTTTAGCAAATTACCATGAAGTTCAACTTCATGGTAATTTGCGAGCCCTATTAGCGAAATCGCTATTTTTTAAATTTTAATGCATTGCATTTAAGGAATATCAATTTGAGATTCCTTAAATGCAAGTAATCGCAATTTTGCAATTTCTTAATTTGCGATTTCTGCATTTGGGATGATGCATCCCAAATGCAAAAATACCGGTCGCAAAGGGGCAGATTCTGAGAATCTACCCGTTTGCGAGCGGATTTGACCTTGATGCATCTATGCCTCAATGACATAAGCACAAGAGATTCAGGGCCAGAAAAGTGGTCTGCCCCATGTACAAACCGTAGTTTGCGAGTTAGTAACCTAAAAACTCGCAAAATAAGGTTTGCGGCTTGCTATTAGGAAGGGGTGTGCCAAGGGCTTTTCTTCTTAATAGTGACTCGCACTTCAATGTACAATTGTTTTGCGACCGCAATTGAGGTCGCAAATTGAACTGCGATATTCGTCAGGGTCCTCCCGGGGTGCAGTGAGCATTCTTGTATAATGTCTATACAGCGCCTGTGAGCACATACGCTAGACAGACCATGGCGCACACCCACATCCGGCCGTTCGCTACCGCACGAGCCATGGCAGTGCTCTAAACTATGTTTACTTCTTGTGGCTTGCTCTGAAGGTAGCCTGAGGGATAATCAGAGGCCATTTGTTTATTTTAAACCGCGCTGCTCAGCACGGCGCTGGTGGCCATGGGGAGTGCAGGCTGTGCGCGCTGCAGGATGGGGTGTGGTGGGGCTGCTGCTTGTGCGCTCCGTACCTGTGATCCTGTGCGTGTCTCCTGTCTGGGCCGGGCTGCCTCCGCCTAACTCCCCGGCCATCGAAGCTCTGTTGCAGTAATGGTTTTGATGAGGGGCGAGGACTCGGCGACTTCTTGGGGCGGCGGGCGGCGCGAAATGGCATAAGAAAAGCGCCTCCATTTTCGGATACAGGGACGTGTTTTTTGCGTTCTGAGTGACTGATAACGTCACAGGGCGAAAGAACACAAAAAACACGCCCCGAATCCGAAAGAGACGGGGCTTGAACTGAGTGATGCCCCTCTCCTCCAATGGCTGGCCTCCATTTAGGAAGCCAGCCAATGGAGAAGAGGGGCGGGTTCAAGCCCCCTAACTAAAAAACATTAATTCTTCGGCTCTACCCACTGCTCCGCAGTGCGACGGTCCCTGACCTAAAAAGGATTTACTTAAAAAGCACTCACAGCCATGGTTGTCTGCTGACCCCAGCAGGCCACCATCCCTGTGAGTGCTTGCCATTCCCACTGGAGTTGTAAATTGCACCTGCCTCATAAATATTAATGAGGCATGACATTTGCAACCCCATTAGAAATCACCAACTGTGTCTGAGACACTGTTGTAAAATGCATTGCACATTGTGAGACGCAAAACTACGCAATCTGCTCTCTCAATCTGCACTCTCAAATTGCAAATTGCAAATTGTGACTCACAAATTGCAAGGGTCGTACATCTGGCCCTCAGTCCTACCTCACAGATACAACACAAATTGTGTCACCACCTCCATTTTTGTCAACACCATTCTAGAAACTGACGGTATTCCCTAATGCTCAATGCTTGTCAACTTTCTCTTCAAATTATACTTATCAAACTTCTAAGTTTATCAACTTCTTTAAACTTACCTGTTACTATTATGCAAATGACACTCAGCTTATTCTTAAATAGTAAATCTTGTCAAACCTTACGACCTCTATACTTAGGCAGCAGACAGCTGAATGTTAAAAAAAAATCTCAAACAAAATACCTAAAAAACAAAGATCCTAATTTTATTTTAATTGAGGCTTTTATAAAATGCTCATACGAATAAAGGACGATACAGAGAGTGGTTATATCCAAGGGAAGGGGTGAAGGCAACCGACATAAATAGTCATCCAGAACCAAAAGCCTTGGAGGAAAGACAATAAGTAGTGTAGTCTTTCAAGATCCAAATGCTCAGAAGAAGTGGTCGCTTTTAAGTTGCTGATGTTGATAATATCACACAGATGCAGAGGGAAAAAGTCCCAAAGGAGAAGCCTCAATGGTGGAGAGACCTTCCCCAAACTGATTTAATTTTGATGGGAGCGGGATACTCAGTTCTAGTAAGCCAACCTTGAGCATCTGTTGGGTGATATGTGTTGAATAAATTGGAAACATGTTTTAGAGCCGGGCAGTGCAAGCCATTTTGTACAAGTCAGGAAATCTTGTAATCAATTCTTTGTTTCATCATCATGGGCAACCAGTGGAACGATTGTAATGATGGGGTGACATAGTTCAAGCGTTTTCAATACATAGATGGGTTGGCCTGCAAAGTGTTGTGCGTGAGGAACATTGGCAACCTGTGACCCAAATGTAGCTTGCCCTAAGGAGTGTGACTCTCCTCATTGATGTAACTACTTGGTTGTGACTATTGACTTCAAATTCTCACATGAATGTCAGGTTAACAATCTGACAAAAGGTGCCTTCAGCCATATGTGAACATTAAGGCAGATTCTCTCCTATCTGGGCTATCCCTATAAGTGAAGACCCCAGCTGGCCTAGTGCTCTTGTGTCTAGACTAAGCCATCGGGCTCTAGATGGGGCTTACAAAGAACTTTATAAACAAACTAGAAAGAATCCAGAATGCAGACACCAGACAGGTTCTTAGCCAAAACCAACTTGACTAGAAAACCCCGTCTTCAAAGCTCTGCAAAATATAATTTTACGCTCTCTGCTTCGTCCACAAGGCAACCCATAGCATTGCATTTACTTTTGTACGTTCAAGATTCAAATTCTACGCCTGTTGGAGCAACACTGGACCAAGACTGGCTACTGCGCCTTTCATCCCTCCTTTGAGAAGACCTAAAGACTTCTTCGAACAAACCTGCAAAGTATAGAAATCCTTACCTTAGAAAATTGGAACAATCAGCAACCTAACAAAAAAAAATAAAAAAATGAATGTGTCCTCATGTAACGCAACTGGTACTATGTAAAGTGCTCTGATAGCCGATACCTTCGGGTCAAGTTAGCGCTATATAAAACTTAGTCAAATAAAACAAATTTGTCAAATAAAACCACCTAGAATTCACAAAAGCAACAAAAAAGGGACTGTTTCCCAAAATATGACTCAACTTCCAGAAGATCATTTATGAACTCAGGTTTGGTACCTGTGTAAATTGATACAAAGGACACACCCCAAAGACCCAGCAGTACAGCCAGTGGAGCTGGGCACTGCCAGTCTTTTGACGCAGATATGAAAATGCTCACATGTCACTTAGTTGAACAAGGAACACTGAAAGGTCACACGTGTAGTGTATTCCAAGGTGTAAAATATCACAATAAAAGTTAGAATAAACAGTTGTAGGAGGTACCATTTGGAGTCAGAGTAAAGAGGAGTTGGGATTCTGTTCGATAATAGACAGAGCAAGTGTTATGTACAGGCTAAAGTCTTTCCACACAGGTCGATATTTGAATAAGATTGTCCAGAAAATACCGAAGGCTCCGATTATCCATTTCGTTTGTTCTGTTTATTCTGCATTGGGAGAAAACTACCAATAGCTAGCACCGGTATTCTATTGAAACCGTATCAATAGTCTGTCGCTAATTAGACTTTACTCTGTCTTGCTGCGCCTGTGTCTTGCTGGCCGTTTAAGAGCTCTCTATGTTTTAAATAGTCCTTAATTTATTAAATTGTAAATTAAAATAATTTTGGTGTTATCCTGCATGCTACAGTGCTTAATTTCTTATTTTTCCTCAACCATGGCTAGTTTTTCCTTGAGCCTGCATGACTCTGAGTTCAGGTTTGGTCGTCCTGGGACGGCCGTACACATTTCTGCTCTGCCCCTCTTGTTTTTAGGTCTCCCCTAGGCAGTGCGTGTGCTGATTCTTCGAGACATGCTGTATTCAGGTATGGACTTGAAGCTTCGCAAACTCTCCATCCATCTTTTTAATTGCCTCCTGTGACTGCCGTTTATAAATGTTGGCTTTTGATTTGTTAATAGGCTTGTTATTCCCTCCTTACCTCCCTCTCTTCTGTTGTTACCTCCCATGAGGACTGGCCCTTTTACATGTGTTGTTACTCAGTATGTTTTAATTACAGTCTGTGAGCACTATTTTGTTGATGGTTTTCTCCTAGCTGCTGTGTAAAGACGCTCCCTACCCTCCCCTCCCACTCCACAGCCAGCATGCAAACGATATCTTTGTGTTTTTTTTAAGCAGCTTGGTACCATATTTTAACATTATATTTTTTTCATGCAGCACTTCAACTTCAAAAATGTCAGCCGTGCGCCTTGCTTTTATTCTGCATGGCTCACCAAGCTATTTTTTTAAATATGATATTTCATTAATAAGGCCCGGTAATTTGCGCTTGATCTTCAAAAATCGCAGCCGCGTGCCTTTCTATTCTTCGGCGGCCAAATTTTATGTGGTCGGCTAAGGGCGGTCGGAATAGTCTTGTGCTTCCGCTACTCTCCGTCCCACACAACCTCTATGTGTGGCCCCCACTGCAGACGCAGAACACTGGGTGGTGTTTCAGCTCATCGTTGAGTATGGCTATGAAACTGGATACTAGATCTTTATCTGTCTCTCCCATGTACACATGCCAGGCACTGTCGCGTTCATGCACTACCGGGCGCTTCCGTGCTCAGTCTGCACCTCACTCCCAGCCTTTCTGCATGCCTGGTTTCTCAGAAATACCCGCCCAAGCATCCAGATGTGACGTCAATGAAAGTGGCAGGTAAAGCATGGAAAAGTTAATGCTGCTGTTCAGTGCTCTGGCCTCCATGTCATTGCTCCCGCACAAAGGAAACATCCATGTTGTTAGAAGGTGGTTCTGACACTGGGCAGCCCGGATTTTTCGCTTTTTGACCACCTAATTGTTGAGCTTTTACTGTGGGGGAGCCTCATAATCTGGGCCTCATCCACAGTGAACTCATAATGAAGGAGACTGCATGGAGATTTTACTGGTGTACCCCTGGTTTGACTAGGCCACTGCGCAGCGGCTGGAGTATGGGACACCGTGCCGGTTACATGCAGACACCGGTGTACATGCGTGTGCACACGTGTAGGTGCTGTGCAGGGGAGATTCCTAGCGTGCGCAGTCCAGGAGCAGCTACAGAGTGGTGTGGCAGGACTTATGCAGAATTGGGTGGTGACATGGAATAGGCTTTATACCCTGGGAAGGAACATGCCAGGGAAAGTCAGTGTGTTTTACTGTGTTTTCACTTCATTATTCCCCTATGGGGATGTGGGGCCCATGGCTAAAATGAATTCTACAAAGCCTACAGATTCCAGACACGCACTAATGTCCAGTGTAGCGGATGGGAAAATGAATATTCTGCAGAGTCCAAAGTAATATTTGTACTGCTTTTGGGTCGGCCAGAAATGTCATATTTCTCTGAGTCCCTGGCTGAGGTCTGGCCCTGGCAGGTTAGATTAATGACTTTTCTTCCCAGAGCGAAGATCTTCCCTCCAAGGAGAAAAGATAGGTGAAGCTACAAGCCAATCCATCAACTGCTGTCGCTGGGTGCCAGGCACCAAGCTTAACCACAGTGAGGGCAGTGAGGGGGGAAGGAGTTGGTTTTCAGAGGCCATGTGGCCAGAGACACTGGACGACGCCATTTTGAACAAACCCAGGGGCTGGACAAGGAGGAGGGAGCAGGGGCGGGGAAGTGATGTGTCGCTGTTTGATAGGACACACAGAGACTTCCTGCCAGCCCCCTGCTTAACTTTTAAAAAGTACTTGCACAGGAAGAGAAGCTCTCTCTGGGGTGTGGTCTGCTGAGGCAAAAGGTGCTGGAGCCTGGCGCAATGGGCAGTTGGAAGGAGGACACCCCTGACTGCCCCCCAGGACCCTAAAAGCGCCAGAGGAAGAGCCCAGGACCGGTGCACAGAAGAAGAGGCCTCTGCGCAGGGAGCCAGGGAAGACCGCTCCCTACAGAATGCACCCTCTTGAAGACCCGGAATGTAGGCGACTTTTGACCCCTAAGAAGACCGACGACGAAGCACGTGGGGCTCTGCCGCCGGTCTCAGAGATGCCCCCGGGGTGGGTTAGGTCCCGGGGGCTGCCCCAGGAGAAAGCAAAGCTGGGGAGTGCCGTCACGCTCCC
The DNA here is from genome assembly GCF_964261635.1 of Lissotriton helveticus. Taxonomy (NCBI): domain Eukaryota; kingdom Metazoa; phylum Chordata; class Amphibia; order Caudata; family Salamandridae; genus Lissotriton; species Lissotriton helveticus. The sequence continues at coordinate 402,709,425 of NC_136061.1, forward strand.
CATGAAGATGCCAGCAGGGGGCCAGGGGCCCACCCTGGCCCCCGGTGATGTGAAGGAGGGGGGCAGAGGAGCGCCGTCGCACCCCCCGCCCCCGTGAAAATGAGGCACGGGGCCTCCCTGGCCCCCCGCCGAAGCAGGATGCGTGGGAGCAACGTCGCGTCCCCCTCGAAGATGTCCGGGGGCCTGGGACCCCATCCCCGGGCCCTGACGATGAGGAGAAGGCTGGGGGAGTGCCGGCGCACTCCCCTGAGGTCCCGACGGGACCGCTGAGCCCGCGTCTGCTCACCGGAGCGGGCAGACCAGAAGTGCTCGGCCGGATCCCGTGGCAGCACAGAAGAGTGCTAGCTGCGTGGGGAGTCAGCGGGGGCAGTCAGGGGTGGGCTCCCTGGGCTGCCCCCAACCCTGGTGACACGCGAGGGTCCCGGGTGAGACGGGGACCCTCAGAACAACAAAGTCGGTGTCGGGGGCCCGGGTGGGACCGGGCCCCCCAACAACGGGCAGAGCGGCAGGGGGTGGGCTCCCCAAGCCGCATCCTCTCATCTGGGGGCTGGGTGGGACCGGGTCCCCCACCGAGGCCCAAGACGCGGCCGGAGGCTACAGCGCGGCTCTCCCCGAAGCAGCGGGAGAGCCGCTCATCATTTATGCGGACAGGCCCATAATGCCTTGCAGGCCAGGACCAGCCTGCAAGGGCAACCTGGTGTTTTCCTGGCTTGTGGTCACCCCCCTACATGTATAAAGGTGCTGGGGAGGTGCTGGAGAAGCACAGTCTCCCCACGGCACGAAGAGCAAAGTCCCACCCCAAGTGTCTTGGGGATTCAAAGGAATCGACCCCTCCAGGGCTCAACTTGCTGTTAACACCTTCTGGGCTGGAACTTTTGTTCTTGAGCTGAGGGTGATTTGATAATTGCATCAAGGAGTGAAGAGCTGAGTTGGGGATGTCTGCAGAAGGGCATCCCCTGGAGGTGAAGAGTTGTAATTGCACTGAAATGCAGTTATTAATGGTTATTTTTTTTAGAGGGACTGATGTTCAATGTGAAGTATTGGTGTAAGGTGATGTCATAAGCTAAGAGGCTAGACACTCTTGCTAGGGTGTCTGTCAGTATTTACAACGTAATCCTGTGATCATCTATGATGCCTTTAGGGGCTGTAATTGCAATGCATTTTTAATGATATCCAATTGTGCTGAGTACTGTCATTCTAAAGTGTGCGTAAACATGTATTCTTGCTGCTGCGTTTAGGTGAAGACCCCAGACTATTAGCCCTTAAGATGTAGAGGTGCATACTATATGGTCAGTAGGAGATGCTCAGTCGGGGAGGGTCATGTGTCACCAAGGCAGGTGTAGCCTGTTTAATGCTTGTTGAGGTAATGGGGGGGATGGGGGGTCGCCACTGGGATGGTGCCAGTGCGCAGGGCCCTCGCTCCAGGTTAAGACCAATTCACTGCATTGGGGGCAAGATGATGTGCATACATGGGAGTGGTGATACTAGACCCCACGCCCCCTGCGGGAGGGGTGGAGATGTTATGCAATGTCACAAAGTAATTCCATCAGCTTATGTACATTTGTAAATTGGTGTATAGTATTGAGTGGTGTGTGTGTTTAATAAATGTACTCTTACTTTTATAAAGCAAAGTACAGACTGAAATTAATTAAATGAAATGAAAATTACATTTATATAGCGCATATACTACCCTTAGGCCTCGCAGCGCTAACTGGACAATCAATTATTGAGTGTAATTTTTACGCACCTGCAAAAGGCGATTACTAGCCCACACCACCTCCCTGGAGTAAGCCTCAGACTGCTCTGCAAGGCTACCCTCTGAGAGTCAGGCGCTACAATGGGGTGTTTGGTTCCCAGTGAAGGACAAATGTAGTCATGTTATTTGTGCAGGCCTCACAGATGCTGCCTCGTTTTCCTACACATGTATTATATTGTTCTGTGGTAATACATATGCTCCCTACATTTGTGTTCTGCCTACACACCTCTCGTGTTTACATCAGACATAGCAGTAACACTTCCCACACCTGTAACGCTCCTATCACACAATTGCAGTCTCTTTACCGGGACAACGTACAGAGCTCCACTGCTCCTTCATTACACCATACTGAATAAAGGCCAGATAAACGCCACACCCCAAAAAAATAATTTGCAATGCAATAAGTTTGAGCTATTGGCGTTGCTAATAATGATGAATTGGCAATAGCTCAAACTTTCAGTAAGGCAACAGCTATTGCACTGTAAAGCAATCGCGCCACTCACGCTTTAGATTTTTAAAGCTAAAGCAGAAGTGCTGTGATTGCTTTGCAATGCAAAAGGTCTCGCATTGCTGAAAGTTTGAGCTAATAGCTCAAACTTTCAGCAGTGCGAGACCTATTGCTTTGCAAATGCTTGTTTTTTAATGGTGCTAGCAGTGTTAATTAGATTAAATGTATCTTGACAATAAGCACAACTCTCAAAAGAAACACTTGACGATGTTTCAGTAATAAGTTGAATTTTAAATTTAGAGCAAAAAAAAAACAACTACTTTTTCTAAGTTTTTCGAAATAACTTTAATACTTACTGGTTGCAAGGACATTTTAAAGTTTGGCCCAAGAAGCCTTTTTTAAGATGAATTAACCAAACCACATGGTAAAAGAAGTCACCTGAACACAAGCTAAACAATGTTATTAATGTCCTTGCAAAACCAAACATGGTACATCAGATACTATAAGTGATTTTATTCGATTGATTTCTGATTTTGTTGGTCTAGAGAATTATGGGCCTGTTTACAAAGTGCATTTTGTAGGATGTTAGTAGTACTACTTTAGCCCTACTAATGTAATACAAAAGGCTGTTCACTAACCTACATTCTGATGTCTATGCCTCGACCTTTCCCTTTATGTGCAGAAATCTATGACCCAAATGCGGAGACCCCTGCATACTAAGGGATATGTATTAGTAATAAATGTAAGAGGGACAGATGAATGGCTGGAAAATAGGCACTACTTAAGACTAAGAGTTTCATTTCAAGTTCGGCAGTCCATTGGACCGCCGAACCCGTGTTGGCGGTGTGGCCACCATTGCACCGGCAGTCCGACTGCTGTATTCCGAGTTTGGCGGTCAGACTGCCACAGGATCGTTGCAAAAGCCAGGGATCCATGGTGCATGCAGGGAAAAACATGTTGTGCCCCCCGTATGTATGCACCCCCTGTTTCTCTACGGCATGGACCGCACAACATGGTGCAGTCCCTGGCGTGCAGGAAAGTGCTTTGTCGGTCCCAGGGCGGTGCCTGTCTAAGGCTCACATATGAGCCTTAGAAAGGCACCGCCATGGGACTGAAAAAGATCCGACCGCCCAGTATTAACCCTTAATCCAGATATACGTTTTTTATGGTCTTCCTGAGGGGTCTGGAGTTGCAGCCCGCCAAACTCGTAATCAGGCCCTAAATGTTAAGGGAAGTGTAAGGAGAAATTTAGGGAGGAACACGCACCCACCAACAAAACACTAACCCCATTGTCATTCACAAACTGCACTTTTATAGTTAATACAGCAAAAAAGGACCCAAAACAGTAGTAAATGTACTGCAGCTCAGACCTAGAGTGTGTCAAGCACCACCTATGGCCATTCACAGGTACTGCAACACCTTCCCATAGAAAATGATGGAGGTAGGGACTTCATAAGAAACAATGTAACAATAAAAACATGAATTGAAACGTTTTAGGTATATATAACGCCCTGTGGCGTGTTTTAAGTTGAGGAATTAATTCCTCTTCAATCCAGAGGTCCCCTGGGGGCCAACTAGCCCACCAGGTACCTCCACTAAGCACCACGGAGATGCGTTGCAGAGTGTTGTAAAAAGGGGAGTGGCCTCTGAACACCTTTCTGCAACGCAGCTCTCTGGTGCATACTGGAGGTACCTGGTGGGCTAGTTGGCCGCCAGGGGACCTCAGGATTAAAGGGGACTTAATTCCCCAACTTAAAACACGCCACAGGGTGCGTTTGCACAGTGGTGAAGGTAGGGGGCGGGGCCTAATGTGATATGTGTGCAAACACGCCCTGTGTCGCATTTTAAGTTGGGGAATTAATTCCTCTTCAATCCAGAGGTCCCCTAGGGGCCAACTAGCCCACCCGGTACTTCCAGTAAGCGCCACGGAGCTGCGTTGCAGAGTGTTGTAAAAAGGGGAGTGGCCTCTGAACACCTCTCTGCAACGCAGCTCCATGGCGCATACTGGAGGTACCTGGTGGGCTAGTTGGCCGCCAGGGGACCTCAGGATTCAAGGGGACGTAATCCCGCAACTTAAAACGCGCTACAGGGCGTGTTTGCACACATGTCACCTCAGGCCCCGCCCCCTTCCTTCACCACTGTACAAATATTCCTCTAAAATCAGCCGAACTACGAATTCCGATTTATTCATCTGTTATCAGGAGAGAACCCAGTGCGGCATCTTTTTGCCCAGCACTGACCCTGAAAAGTAATTCTAAGCATACTTACCAGTAACTTGTATTTCCTTCCATAGGAATCCATTGTGTGGTTTTCAGTAGAAAAGTTTCTAAGTGTTGATTTTTTAAACGTTCAAATATTCCTCTAAAATCAGCCGAACTACGAATTCCGATTTACTCACCTGTTATCAGGAGAGAACCTAGTGCTGTATCTTTTAGCCCGTAAGTACAACAAGGGGAAAACCTGGTATCCTAATTAATTATAAAAAAAATTATTGACAACCACACTATATACTTTTAGTGGGTATACAGTCAAAATATCGAGTTTTTAATATCGATTTGCATTTATATCGATTAAAAAATATAGAATGGACACAATATCGACTGGACAGAATATAGACTACAAAAATATCGAATAGGATAGCATTAATATCGAATCAAAAATATAGAATGGACATAATATCGAATAGACAGAATATAGACAACAAAAATATAGAATGGACAGAATATAGACTACAAAAATATAGAATGGACACAATATAGACTACAAAAATATCGAATTTGAGGTAAGTAAGTTAATATCAATTTTTAAAGTGTTTTTTTATTTTAGTAAATGTTTGAAAGTGTATATTTATTTTATTATTTATATTAATTAATTATTTTTATGGTATTTAATTTTTGCGTAATATAATTCTGTAGCGGGTTGTGGGTTTATAGGGGAATAGGGTGGGAAGTAATTTGATTATAATTAATTCTTTTTTTTAATTTTTTTTATTTGAATCAGGAAACAACAAGAGACATTATAAGAAAACATACAGAGACATACCAGAATAGCAACACCATGGAGCACCAAGGAGCAATAATTATACATACAGCATAAACACTTAAGAGATACTTAACTAGATGGAGAAAAAAAATAGAAAAAAGAAGAAAAAACAGAAACAGCAGGGCGATAAAAGGAGTATGAGAAGGTATTAGCTGGGGCAGGATGTAGACAATTTTCATCCAGCAGAGCTATTAACAATATTTGTTGGGATCAGCCAAATCAAATACTCCCAGAGGTAGGGGTTAGGCCTGCTTTCCAGTTGGTGACCAGCCGCCAAATTGCATCCCCCCGCTTCTTTGATTTATATCCCCTAGTATCATAAATGGCCACTTCATAGCTATAAACCGCTAAAAAGCGGGCTAGACACATCTGAAAGCTGGGGGGGTCGGACTCTTTCCAACGAGCAGACAGAATTAACCGTAATACAGCTGTGCCAATAAATAGCAATCTTTCTTCGGTTTTCGATAGTTTTAAAGAGTGATCGTGTCCCAGTCGGGCAATTTATGGCCGAACAGCTCTTTCCAAAATGCTGAGATCATACTTTTAATTGGGACCAGCTCAGAGCAATTACTAAACATGTGGATAAGAGTCGCGGGTCCTTGTGAACATCTGGGACATAACTCATTCTCTCGTTTACCCCAGGAAAACAATTTGTCCGGGGTATAATAGAGATCGAATAGGGTTTTAAAAAGCTGTGCTTTCAGATTGCTAGCCATAAAAAGATTGTGGCTCAGCTCCAAAACTCTATCTACATCGACATTAGGATTATTTAATTTAATCGCCTATTTTGTTTCGGTCCTTTCTAGATCATCATGGGTTTTAGTCAAAAGTCAAAAGAATATTGTAGAATGTTCCTATTCTAGTATTTGCTCTAAGCATAACATCAATAGTTTCAATTCTTGACAAACAAATTATAGACTCTTTAGCTTTAAGTTTAGCAAATACTTGTGCAAATTTGAGAAAATCTCCATTGGACAAATCATATTTGGTTTTCAAATCAGAAAAGGTTGTATTGCTTTGAAAATTGTAGCTGTATGGGGGCAAGATGGCGGGCAGGCTGTAGACCGTAATGCAGCACTACGCTTGAGCTCCGCCAGGACCAGAGGAAAGACCACGGCTTCATCCTGTATCCTGTTCCCTGTTCATTGTGCATAGACCGAGTCGGGAGAGGGGAATGCACGTTTCTACATCTTTCTTTTGACGAGCTAAAACGTATCTGCCTTTCTGCAACCAAGCGGCTGCTTCTCCACGCATATTGAGGCGTAATGGTTCCGGAGCCAATACGAAGACTCCCAAGCCTGCACTTACCCCAGCTCGCTGTGCGACCACCGACATCTTATCACAGCGCCATTGCCTGTAGGATTGTGCTCACTCCGGCGGGGTGTTCCCGGGGTTTCCGCCAAACATCAAAGCCGTGGCTGCGGCTACAGCGTAGCGTTTTTTCAGCAACCCCTGTTCTCACCACAGAGGCGCTGCGCTACAATATTGCTTTCTCTGTCCGGATTCTTCTCGTGGAGTCATTCAAGCAACTAACTATACCCCAGAAGACCGCGTCTGCATCCTCAGCTGCTGCATCCCGAGTCAGAGTGGCGAAGGCTGCCAGAGTCCTTCGTAAGGAAGCAGAACGGCAGAATCTAGAGGCAACGCTGGACGAGGGCGAGGGCGGGCCAGCCAGTACATCTCTCAACAAGGGAAAATCAAAAACCCGGAGTCAGCGAACGCCCAAACAGCATTCCCCAAGGCACTCTCCGAGGCAGGATGCACTTGCCTCCAGAAGAAAGCTGAATACCACGGGGGCCTCAGTGATGGTTCTATTCTTGAAAAAAAAAGGGGCACAGAGTAAATTAGAGACTGATTTAGGAAAATCGACACCCCAGGAAGTATTGAATAGCTTCTCAAATATTGATATTACACCGAATGCAGGTAATCCTGGGTGCAGTGTGAGGATGTCTGAGCCCTTGGAGCAACAATTGAACACTCCTATGAACTCCGCAACTGGAACAATATCCACTACAATTGATTCTACCAGCTCTCAGCTCGCTTTAGCCGAAAAAACTGTAAGTACCTCTGTCATAATAGAGCCTGCGCAGTGCATTCACCCTGATGGAACTGTTGATTTATCAATTAATGAGGAGCAGGGTTTGGAAGGGCATTGCATGTCATTTTCCGGAGAAGGTGGAAATGTATTGGGGGTACAAACTGGAATAATCACTATGACGGCAGAGTATAGCCCGGACACAATCCGCCCTATTCCTACTGACATGCCCCCACTGGTCACTGACTCCGCTATAGTGAACAGTGTTACACATGATTCTGTGCATGTCCCTACACCGGGGGTAAGCCCCTCAACCTCAAAGGTCAATTTACCCACTGAGGGGGATAAGGAACAAAGCGAGTTTTACTCTTTCTCCGATGAGACTGGTGTCGAGGCTGTGGAGGAATGGTCAGAAGATTATGAGTCTACAGGGGGTTCAGAGGATGATGTTGAGTCTGACTTCCTGCCCAGCGCCTCCGATGACAGCTATGGTGAGGAGAGCTTGAATGCGAACACTGTTAGAGCTAAAACAAAGTCAATACCCAGAGTCAAACAGCGTGGCCCAGTTGATGGCCACCCCTTACCCAGGCCAACGTTGCGTATGAGTCATGACAACTCTGGTACTACCGAGATAGCGCAAACAGCTGTTGAGACATACTACAGGCTATTGCTGCACATAGGGAAGAGACAGCCCTAGGTAGTAAAAGATCCCGAGCAGCACTCCGTAAAATGTAAGGGGTGGTCAAGAAGCTTTCCAAAACCTGCAACCTTGTAGGCGAGAGAGTTACTGAGATAGAGGCCAGGGTTCTCTCGAATGAAAATGAGGCGACTGCGAACTCGGAAAAAATAAAACTTCAAGAAGCAGAATTAACCGACATAAAATGGAAGCTAGAAGATTTTGAGAATCGGCAGCGCCGAAATAACCTTCGCAACTTAGGAATCCCGGAGAGAATGGAGGGTGAAAATGCATGGGCATTTATAATAAAGCTATTCAAGGAGTCTATGCCCGAATTAAAGAACTGGAACTGGGATGCCGAAATCCAACGTGCCCACAGGATGCCGTTTAATATGCCTCTCAAACCCGGGGTATACCCTCGAGCAATCCTAGTTACTTTGGAAACTTCTTGCTAAGGCAGACAGTTGCCGAGAAAGTGAGACCTGATCATAAGCTGATGTATAATGACCTTTCATATTTTACAAGACCCGACTTTTGCCACGCAACGGTTGAAAGACGCTGGCGGTTGCGATCAATGATCAAGCCTTTTCAAGACAAAGGAGCCCAAGCTTATTTGAACAACCCGGCTAGGCTGAAAATTGTGCGAGGTGGTCAGACAAAGTTCTTCCAGTCTGCGATCAAAGCAAAGGCCTATCTCGATGAATGAACATAAAAAGGATTTATTAGGTAGATGATTTCATTATATTGTACAGCTACTTCTGGGCTTGAAAGGTCTACAGTACAGAGAATCGTCGACTAATTGTAGAATTTCATGTGGGTACAATGGATATGCCTTATTGGGTTTGGGTTTGGGCTTGGGTTAATATTCAGTAGCACTCTGTTAGAACTTATTCACCTCTTTTCCTCCTTTCTTTCTTTTCTCTGGTTATATTTTTTTCCTTGTTACATATCTTACATATTAGAAGGCGGTAGCTCAAGATGTTGTGCTGCAGCTCATCACCCAGACTCTGGTTGAGTCTGAATGCCTACTGTTGGGGGAGGGTGGATACGGCGGGGTGTTGGGGGGTGGGCTGGGAGGGGGGTCGGAAAGGGGGTTACAGAAATTTTTTTAAAAGAATCAGGTTTACTAGCAAGAGACTTTTTGTGTAAGAATTATAGTCAATGTTGTCATTGTTGTCGATACTGCCGCATTCATCTAACTAAATCAAAAGTAATTAGCAAGGAGCCAGAGCAATGCACTAAGCAATACTTGTTGAAAGTTTTACAGCTAACTGTTCCTATAAGCAATGGGTAGGTTAAGTGTCCAAACATGGAATGTAGGGGGTATTTTGTCCGGCGATAAACGACGTCGATTGGGTGAACTAATAAACTTATATCCTGTAGACATACTCTGTCTCCAAGAGACACATTTGCCTTGGGCAAAGAGATCCTCACTGAACTTCAATGGGTATAATTTGTTGATAACATCTACCCAATCATCAAATATAAGGGGTGTAGCAATCCAAGCGAAAACACGTCTTGGTTTGGGAATACGTAATCTTTCAGATCCCCACGGTAGATGGGCCATTGTTAAACTTGCAATTGGTATCACTATTTGCACCATTTATGCTTCCAACCACGACGATCATGCAGTGTTTGAGGTGCTAGAATCTGAACTTGCCACCTGGCAGGGCCCACTAATTTTATGTGGCGACTTTAACATATCACTTCATCCACTGCTCTGTCACTCTGGTTTGAAACAGAAATATATTGGTCGCAAACCAAAGGTATATCAGGCTGTTAACAAACTGGTAGAAAGCTTTGGTTTAGTTGATGTATGGGTGCAAAATAATCCTCAAGACCCAGGTTATACATATTTCTCACGTCCACATCAAAAACACGTCTGAATTGACTATATGTTTGTATCCAGTGACCTCGCACCTCAATCATTTATTAATAAACCTCCGAAAATTATCTCAGATAACAACTCACTCGTTCTCTCGACTACATTTGGCGCCTCAAATTAACAACACTGGCCCTGGTCGTTTGATAGGAAGCTTCTGTCTAACAACGAATACATTATGTTTATTAAAAAATGGACGGAAGAATTTTTTAATATCAACCGGTTTAGTGCCTCAAGAAATATCGTGTGGGATTGCTTTAAATCCGCACTCAGGGGGGAAACCATTAGCTTTCAAAAAAAGCCAGAAAGAAATTAAGAAATGAATATGAGGTAAAGGTTTCAGCCTGGCTAAAGCCGAGGAAGAACACACCCTAATGATCTCGCAGGGACAAGATGCTAGTCGCTTGATGTATCAAGTAGCAGTACTGAAGTCTGAATTAAATGCCAATCTCAGCCAAAAAGCTGCCCAAACATATAGAACCCACAGGAAAAAAGTTTATGAGAGTGGTGAAAAGGTTGGCCGGCAGCTGGCACTCCGAACCCATCAGAAAAATGTAATAAATAACATCCCCTCAATAACAGATAGCGGGCAGACTTATACCCAAGCGGCTGATATTATATATCGGTTCCAACAATTCTACCAAAAATTGTATTCGGAGGAAAAGACTGCAACCGAGAATGACATAGAAGGATATCTCGATAATCTTCTCAATAATCCTGAAGCTGTGAGGCTGTTAGATGACATTACCAGGGAAGAGCTAGAAACTGAAATCATACTTACCGAGGTGATAGCTGCACTATCTTCACCAGCGCCCGGTAAAGCGGCTGGCCCAGACAAATTGCCAATCGACCTCTATAACATTTTAGGTCACCAATTATGTCCCCTTCTTCATGACTTATTTCTAGGGGTACAGTGGAATGGGGTTCCCCCAGAGTCCTGGGATGAGGCTAATATAATTGTTTTTCTGAAGAAAGGGAAACCTCCTGAGCAACTAACCTCGTACCGCCCTATATCTTTAATCAATTCGGATCCAAATTATATGCCAAGGTGATGGCTATCAGGCTCTGTGGGGTCATTGAACACCTTGTCTCTCCATGGCAGCATGGTTTCGTCCCGGGTAAGGGGACAACTGACCATACACGCCGTGCTATAGCCCTGTTCGATGCCATGTCTGCCGCGGGGAGTCCAATGTCAATGATCCTACTGGACGCTGAGAAAGCCTTCGATCGCGTCTCATGGAACTTTCTGTGGACAGCCTTGTATCGTAAAAATTTCGGCCCTAAATTTGTGAAATCAATTAAGTCTATGTATTTACGCCCCAAAGCTAAACTCCAAATGTTGGGATTAGAATCTGGATGTATCAACATTGCAAGAGGCACTAGACAGGGGTGTCCATGTTCACCCCTGCTCTTTGCTCTGTATATCAATCCGCTAATCTTGAAATTTTTGGAGAGTAATATTATTAAACGAAACATACAAAAGAGCAGACCAGGTCTAGAAATGGTGTGTAGCTATACTAGTGACTGTGATACAGTTGGATGCATGTGTGAACGAATGCTGTTGGATCACAGAAGCTAGAACAAATCCCATCAGCCCACCTATATGGTGGAGTTCACGTCATGTGGGAGTTGCTGATCATTCAATACCACGCCCGACCATATAGTGCGGTGCGGGAATGGATGTCAGTACTCTAGCCATGATGTTCATCCTAAAGTGGTATTGGTAAAGTGCAGTGCTCGAGTGAAAGTGATAAATAAAATTGACTACTCAGACTTAGAAAATGCTCAGACAGAAGTCTATGTGTCAAGAGTTAAAAGCACGCCAAGTAGTAAGACTACCCTATGGCGCTATGCAGGACGGTCGACATGTTTCAGCCTCTATGGGAATTACCCCCGCTTTCTTCAGGACCATAGATATGGAATAGCTACTGCATCTACAAGTGATGTGTTAGGTGAGGGAAAACAAAAAATTTACCCATAGAAAGTTACATATCTACCAGGAACTCTAATGCTTAGATGTCCACTGGGAGGAGAGAGGCATGTCTTCTTCCCAGCTTTGTGTGGGTGAAGACCTCACCTCACCCGGCAACCGCTTGGGAGTATGAGGCCCCGCTCTGTCCGTCGGTGCCCCCGATTCTGAACCTCACCTAACACATCACTTGTAGATGCAGTAGCTATTCCATATCTGTATTAAAAAAATATGTACTTTTATTTATATTAATTATTTATTAATTTTAATGTTATTTAAGTATGTTTAAGTTAGTTATGTTTATTATTTCATTAATTTAAAATTACTTTTAACTATATAAAAAAATTCGATATTTTGACTATCTATATTTTTGTAGGTCTATATTTTCGATTCGATATTTTTGTACTTACCTGTTTGAAGATAGGAAGTCGATATTTTGGCATTCTATATTTTTTACTCGATATTTTTGTAGGTCTATATTCTTGCCATCGATATTGTTTCAGTGATCCCTTTTAGTGATTGGGTTATTTATTCACCCTATTTTTATCAACTCTTTTTTTTGGTGAAAGGACCCTATATCCTTTTCTTCGAACACATAAACAGTAACATATACATCTTTACATATATGACAATTGTTTTTTTTTAAAACTCTTTTTATTGAGGTTGAAGACCAAACAGTGGCCAACGTAGTCGCACATCAGGGTTACAAATATCGCACAGTAGATCATACAGGGTGTACATCCTTACATCAATATCATGGCAACAAGACTGCAATACAGTGAGTCACTTATACCTCTACCTCAAGTACCGATCGTCGAGGCTGTGGGGGTTCACAAATGTTACCTTTGTAATCATTCCATTTGTCCCATACCTCCCCCCATTTTTTAGGGCACCCCCGGGCTGCGTACACCGTTCTTTCCTGGAGCATGCACCAGTCCATGTCCGGTTTCCATTCGGTGAGTCTTGGTGGCATGACTGCCCCCCAGTGTCTTGCAATGTTACGCTTAGCTACCACCTGACCAAGGGTTACCCAGAGCCTTCCCCTCGCCGGCAGGTCCGTTAGCTCCCAGATGTTCAAGATGCAACGCTTCGCCTCAGGGCGCAACCCTACCCCCCAAACATCCTGCATACATCGTACCACCTTTGCCCTATAAGTCTGCAGGAGCGGACACTCCAGTATCATGTGGAAGAAGGAGCCAACCATCCCGCGCCCCCTCCTACAACCATCATCCTCACATCTACCCATTCTTTTCAGCCTGGTGCTTGAAATGTACACACATTTTTTATTGGATGAGCCGCAGCCTGGATGAGATAGCCACCTCCTATGGGGAGGCCAGCGCACCCCTCCACTCCTCCTCATCGATTTCCAGACCATCCGCCTCCCACCTCCCTTTAAGGCCCAAGAGTAAGTCAGGGAGATTATTGATCAATTTCTTGTAAGTGAGTGAGATTGCATGTTCCTGTATGTGCCCATCTAGCAGCCTATCCTCCAGGGGGAGGCTTGTGGGGGCATCGTACCATGTGGGATGTTCTTTTGAAGGGAGTGCCTGACCTGCAGGTACCTAAAGTACTCAGTGTTTGCGAGGTCAAATGTATTTTGTAGGGATGTGAAGGATTTAACCCCGGACTAGCTTAAGTTGACCAAAGTGTTGCAGTACTCTAATTAGTTCTGTCACGGGCACCTTGTTGGTGTATTCATGAAGCCCTCACCCATCAACCTAGTTGGTGGCATGCTTCATCATCGGGCCCACCCAGTGACACCTAGTATGTCCCGGGTGTGCTACGACGCCTGATTAGAGCGGAGCTGGTATATTGCTGAGAGTGCAGTGAGTGAGGTTGAGTGAGTTGTGATTTAAAACGGCTTGGTGGTGGTCCCAGTACCCGAGGGTAAATTAAATTTTAATAACTGGGCCGTCACCAGCGGTTAAAAGTAAGGCTACAGGACGCGTAAGGGTGGCGAGTTACTGCCCCCTGCGTCCTTCAGATGGCCATCAATCACAACTTACGTTAGACAATGTGCCACAGTTGCACCGAGTGACAAGTCGGCCCTGTAAGTTCATATATGACAATTTACATAATATTTATCACAAACTACAATACCAATACTTTATGACAAACACCAATTTGACGTTATTTCACATCAACATAAACACATCACAATGACCAATGTGCCATATGTACTCCAAAATGACACTATCAAATTTCATTAAGCATTCTTATAACTCAGTCCAAATTATTCTCCTGAATTAATCCTTTTTACATCCACTTTTGCCAACTTAATAGCGATTGCCTACGCGTTTCGAGCCACACGGAATCTCAATTGGCTCTCATCAGGGCTTCTTACTCACAACACATTGGTAAAATCTACAATACAAATAAAACAAACTGTCACTCCTAAGTCTAGTCCCTTCTTCTTATTTCTTGTGCCCTTTATTTACATTTCCGATCATACCTGCCAATGTCTTGAACAATTTTTTCAATGACCATGCGTCTCTCTCAATTGGGAAAAAGGACCGTGTTCCTGACCCTATGTGAACAATAAAGTTCATTTGAAAAAAAAAATAAGGAAAATACTTAGTTTGTACCCTATCCCACTGTTTTTATATAAAAAAAAAACCATACCTTTCTTGTGTCCTTATGGTAACGATTTACTAATTCTGGCAGATTTGCTTAGCTTTGGTTGTAACTCTAATACGTCTCTGTTGAGGGAATCAACACCCTTTTCGCCCAGCACTTACCCTGAAAAGTAATTGTAAGCGTACTTACCAGTAACTTGTATTTCCTTCCATAGGAATCCATTGTGTGGTTTTCAGCAGAAAAGTTTCTAAGTGTCGATTTTTTAAACGTACAAATATTCCTCTAAAATCAGCAGAACTACGAATTCAGATTTACTCACCTGTTATCAGGAGTGACCTCAGTGCTGCTTCTTTGAGCCCAGTACTGATCCTGAAAAGGAATTCTAACCGTACTTACCAGTAACTTGTATTTCCTTCCATAGGAATCCATTGTCTGGTTTTCACCAGAAAAGTTTCAAAGTGCCTATTTTCACAAACTAAAAATATTCCTTAAAAATTGCCTTAAGACTTAAACGCATTCTTTCGACTGTTTACAGGAGATGCACCCGTGCTAGATCCAGGATCCAACACTGAGTAAGAAAAAGTAAAGTTAACACTACTGTGGCGGGGTTGGAGAAAGGGACCGGAGACTGGATCGAGATAGGTAAGGTTTTATTTTTATAAATGATTTTTTTTTCTTGGTGCATAGTCTTTCCCGTGTTGGCGCAGCGGGATCCGTCGTGTCCGGGGTGTTCGGGGCCCACTTCCGAGGGATATTCTTCTACTCTGGGAAGAAGCTTCGCATCTTGTTTGTGCAGAACGGTCCCTCCGGAATGGATGCGGGAGAAGAAAGAAAAAAATGCCGAAAGGCACAGTCAGACCGTCGTCTGTTTATTCAAATGCCAGGGGGACCCAGGGAGTGAGGAGGTCACCTGTGCTCTCGTGAATATTTACAAACGGGTCTCGAGTGCACTAGAGAGAGGGAAGTGCAAGTAGGGAGGGGGGGTTTTAACAAGACAAGCAGGAAATCACTGTGAGAGGGCTTCGGAATGGGTATATCGGCCCTAACTGTTTCCAGTACCGCCCCGCCTCCCTACCCTGGTCGATACCCTCTTTCGTACCTGGGAGAGCCACACTCCTCCCTGAGTGTGGCTGGGCGACTCGCGGGGACGTTGGCCTCCAGGCCTCTCCTCGTCTTCAGGTTCTCGGTCTCTCAGCTCGGCTTCAGGTACAACTTCTCTCCTTACTCGGTCTCGGCACCCCTCACGATCTTCCTCCTCGGTGTCGTCACATGCCGAGTCCTGTGCTTCCTCCTTTTTCACCAACCGGCAGATAGCAACGTCACGGCGAGGCTTCCATCTTTGAATACGCCCCCTTAAAGGAGCAGTCCTCGTCCTATTCTTGCTGATGTTCCCAGAGCGGCTCCGTATCGGTGTTCCAGTCATTCTCGGTTGGGTAGAGAGAGGAAAGAGTTGGGGTGTCTGCAACCCACCATTCCTTCTTAGGTGCATTAACGTCCGTGAGCGGGGTCTCCCCGCTACAACTACTTACCTGATAAGTGAATTTCCTCCCATAGGAGAACATTGGTGATTCTATGTGAAAAAGTTTTTAAGTGTCAACTTTTAAAATACAATAATATTCCTTAAAAATCACTACTGTAACCAAAACGCTTTTACTCAGCTGTTTACAGGAGATGTCCCAGGACTGAATCTAGGATCCAGTCCTGTGGTTAGAAAAGTAATCCAAAAAGTAACTAATTACATGTAACTAGAAATTCACATTGACCTCAATGTTGCATTGTGTCTGAAATTGTGTTGCGCATTACAACAACTGTAACTACTGTACTTAAAAGATTATTGCCTATTTGCAAAATATTTAAGCTAAAGTAATTGATTCTGAGAAAGTATATTTTTTAATGTAATGAATAATGTAATTATGATGTAATTTAAAAAATAAAATATCTAAAAATAAATTGTTAAAAAAATGTAGAAAATCAGTATCAGAAAAAATAAAAATAACAATTAATACATTTAAAAATGTTCATGTACAAAACCTTTGAAATTCAATGAAAAAAACATAGGCTTCAGACATGTTATAGTTAGGAATTAGCAAAAACCTTTGAAATTCACTGAAAAAACATAGGTTTCAGACAAGTTATAGGTAGCAATTACCATTTAAAAAACCTTAGAAATTCACTGAAAAAACATACGTTTCAGGGGTGTTATAGTTAGCATGACATTTCAAGCGTAAAAAACCATTGAAATTCCTCTGTTATAGTTAGTTCTACTAACTATAACTTGCGCGCCCGCAATCCACTGCTGATGATGTTACATATTAAAACATTCATGACATGGTCGGTGAGATCACTGATGACATCTCAAATGACATCACTGATGGAATTACTTATGACATCATCCACGTGACAATATGATTCAACTCATCATACACTAGTATAACCTTTCAACACTCATTCTAAAATAAGGAGTACCATATTTGAAACCATTGACACACCAATACAAGTTTCTAAAAACCCACTCAGTGATTTCTATATCTACACACACATCTAAACATGTACCTAAAGATTCACTCATACATGCTAACAAAGATCAATAGAACATTATTAAATATATACGTATACACCTATATTGACATTACACACCAGCACACATCCTATTCACTTAGGCAGTCATCCTACTCACTTATGCAAACAATTGATCATACTTACATTTACTAAGGTACACACCTATACAAACACCACTTCATTTATTCATATAGATAGTAACTCATACTTAGTGTGTTATAAAATCACTATTAGAAGTATACAGTTTTTGATACAGTCACTCATACAATCACTGAGTGTTAAGCATACTTATTTATAAACAACAACTGTCACATACAATGCCTTTTATATTTCTACTTTGTTAGACATGTACCATTGAGAAATATATTTACTCATCACCACACCCATAAAGAGATTCACTCACCCAAACAAGTGTTTCCACGTGCAGTCTTAACTCATTTTTGTTTTGTTAAACCGTTTTTATTGCAGAACCAAATGCATAGCATCCTAAACAGGAATCTTGTCATCAGCGTGGAGTCCTCGCCCCCTTGTCCGTACATACATCTTTTATACACAGCCATTCAGCCCACATCCCGGAGGCCGGGCGGCAATACTCGTAAACAAGAAAATCTTTACATCCGTTAGTCGCTGTGTGTGTCGTATAAGGAGGTCCGCTGTCTGCTTTTAAGTTTACATCACCCCCCCCCGGTGTCTCATGAAATAATCGCCTCTCCTGCACCGCTTGACCTAGAATTTCCCCCCACCCCCTCCTTAACCCCTCCCCCCCAAATGTCCCCACTTGCGCCTAGCCAACATATGTGTGTCTGTGTAGTGACTAGCAGGAGATCATAATCGTCTACTGGATGTGTGTGCTTGGTGAGGGCGCTATTGCTATGGGTGTGCCGGTCGCGTCTTCTGGTGCCTCCCCTTCTCCTTCCTCCTCCTCTACCAAGCCGTCTCGCAGGGCTTGCACCAAAATTTCCCACTCCATTGCCACCTCCCGAGCTCTCTCGTCCCCCTTTCGGCGTGCCAATTGGTACCTGATTGTGCTCTCGCTCGCCGCCCATTTCAGAAACTCATTTAGCCACCTCCAATGCGTGGGGCCCGTTTTCGACTTCCATCCCTTGGTCACTTCTCTTTTGGCTAAGAGGAGGCCCATGTCAATGAATTTGCTTGATATCTTATTTTTGGGCGTGTGTGGGAACCAGTGCAATATACTGACGGCTGTATCATAACAGAGGTCCCTACTTGCCACTTCATTCAGGGTGTCGCCAATCCCCTCCCAGTAATTCTGTAGGTGAGGGCAGCCTCTGAGCATGTGGGTCAGATCCGCTCCTATTCTATTACATCGTGGGCAGGCTGCCTCCTCCGCCCCGAAGTATTTCCTTAGTTTGTTTGGGGTAAGGTAGGCCCTGTGGAGAACATAGAAATGAATCAGCTGGAAGCGTGCATTCCTCGTACTCTTTCTAGCGCGTCTCACCAGCTGCGCCCACGTGGTATCTGGGATTTCCGTCTGCAGGTCTAGTTCCCACTTGGCCTTCAGCCCGGCCAGAGGTTGCAAGGTTTCATTTAGTATTCTAGAGTAGAGTCATGTGACCACCTTGTAGGTACCTGCAGACATCATAGTGTACTGGCAGGCCAGCGTCGTTGGTGGTTCCACTAGCCCCTCGCTCCAGTGTGCCTGAATGGCTCGCACCACCGCCGCGTGCAGTAGGTAGTCCCCCCGTGGCAGGTCGTAGCGCTCTTGCAGCGTTTGGTATGGGGTCAGTGTCCCATCGTCGTATAAGTCCCCCAGCATCTGGAGCCCTGCTTCCTCCCAGTGTTGCAAGTGCGACCAATCTCCACCATGTGGGAGCGCTGTCACCATGCCCAGTGGGATCTCGGGTGCGTATGGATGTTTGACTCCCGCTCGTCTTTGTGATCGGTTCCAGCAAAGACGGAAAGTTCTTTCCTCCAGGGATAGGTCTCTGAGTGCCAATCGTTGTTGTAGTGCGATATAGGCAAGCACATGTCGAGGGGTGCCGCTGTTCCTTTCCTGCTCCGGACCGCGGTACACCCTCGCAATTTCCTGCGTAAAGGTCTGTAGCTGGGCCGCTAGGTAGTAGATTTCAAAATCCGGGACCGCCAGTTCTCCAGAAAGGAAATAACCATCGATTTCAACTGACGAAATATCGCACTTGGCACCCATATAGGTAGAGTCCGGAAATAATACAGCAACCTGGGTAAGGCTATCATCTTTAGTAGGGAAATGCGGCCTGCCACCGATAGCGGGAGAGTAGCCCAGAAGGACATATTGCCTTTCAGGGTGCGGAGACAGCGGCCCACATTGCCCTCCAGCCTGTTCACGGCATCATGGTACACGTGTACTCCCAGATATTCTAAACAATTAGGCTCCCATCTAAGCAGTGGGCGGGTGGAGGGCTGTATCTCACCCTTCCGAAGGGGAAACAGGCAGGTCTTGGCCCAGTTGGCTCTCAGGCCGGAGAGCTCGCCGAAGCGCGCAAGAAGTCTTTCCGCCCCCTCCACCGCTTTGTCGGCATCCTCCAAGAAGAGGAGGAGATCGTCCGCGTACAGCGAGATAAAGTGGCGAATTCCATTGTGTTCCAGTCCCCTGTAGTAACCACCCTTCCTAGCCATCGCCGCGAGAGGCTCCACCGCTAGGGCAAACAGCAGTGGGGACAGCGCGCATCCCTGCCTAGTTCCGCGGCACACTTCATATTGGTTCGATATTAGGGTGCCCACTCTCACTCTCGCTTTCGCCGCCGTATACAACACCCTCGTCCACGTTATGTAGCCCTCTCCTAGACCAAAGCGCCGCAGCACCTTATACAAGTATCCCCACTCCAAGCTATCGAAGGCCTTTTCTATATCAACTGCCAGCACCAGGGGCGCTCTAGCCTCCGGCGGCGGATTACTCACTAATCGGGTCAACCTTCGGATATTGTGAGTGGTGTTACGCGTGGGTATGAACCCAGATTGGTCCTTGTGGACCAGTTCCTGCATGTGTTGTAGTAACCTGGATGCTAGCACAGTGCTTAGAATCTTATAGTCAGTTGTCAGCATTGACAGCGGTCGGTATGACGCCGTGCTGGTGCCCTCCCTTTGCGGTTTCAATAGGGAAATCATCAGGGCTTCGCGCATAGAGTGCGGTAGCCGCCCCTTGTCCTTGGCTTCGTTGTAGACCGTTTGGAGCCGCGGGGCCAGCTGTTCTATGTATCGCCCATAGAACTCTATTGGCAGTCCGTCTAGACCTGGGGTCTTATTGCGAGCCATGTGCTTCACTGCTCCTCTGATTTCAGCTAGGTCTATTGGACTGCCCAAGGCGTCCGCTTACCACTGCTCCAGGTGTGGTAAAGTCAGGCCATCCAAGAATGCTTCTATTTCCTCTCCCCTGTCGCCTAGCGCACTTTTGTACAGCTTTTCATAGTAGGATCTAAAGCTATCAAGGATCTCCGGTTGCGTGGTACTCGTGCGACCCCCTCCCTCTGATATGGTTAGGATCGGATGGCTGCGTCTGGCGGGGTCGGCCAGCCAAGCCAGTAACGTCCCGGCCTTATCACCCTCAGCATGCGTTTTCGTTAGATAAGTCTTGTAATCGTAACTGCGGAGGCGCTCAAGTTCCACCGCCACCGCCTCACAGAGGCTCTCCTGGAGCTCGGGTCGATTAAGGCGCGCCAGCTCAGCCTCCCGTAGCGCGCGTTCCGCCCTGTCCAGGTCGTCCAGCAAGGTTCTACGAGCCCCAGCGTATTTTTCTATGCAGTGTCCCCTCACTACTACCTTGAAGGCGTCCCACTCCGTAGCTCTGGAGTCAGTGGAACCTTCGTTTTCCGCGAAGTATTGGCCGATTCTTTCCCCCAGTGCCTCGCGGAACGGTGGGTCATCCAATGTGTCCGGCCTCAGTTGCCAATGTCGGGACTCGGGATATTTCGGTCATCCAATCAAGTGACAATAGTAGGGGGTTATGATCTGACAGCATGCGCGCTAGTTATTCGGTGCGGGCCACCGCAGGGAGCACCAGCGGTGAGCACAGAAAGGCGTCAATACGGACGTGGAGGTCATGGAGGCTGGAGTGGAACGAGTAATCCCGCTCTATCAGGTGCTGTGTGCGCCAAGCATCGGCAAGTTCCCACTGCGCCTGCCAGTCTGATCTGCACTTTGCTAGTCTGCGCACAGGGGAAGCGTGTAGTGGTGGGTGCGACCTATCTAGGTCAATATCTGCCACCGAATTAAAGTCCCCTCCCATCAAGATAGGACCTGCGAGGTAACTAGCCAATTCCCCAGATAGCTTTGCAAAGTATGCCGCTTGGTCCACATTAGGTGCGTATACGCTGCAAAGCACTACGTGTCGACCTCTGAGTTTCCCCTCCACTGCCACAAATCTCCCCTCCGGATCCACTATCTGTCTGATTACCTGAAAAGGTGTACACGCCCTTATCCAAATTAGTACCCCCCTGGCAAAGGCCGAGTACGTGGTATTGAACAAGTGTCCCCTCCATCTACGCTGTAGCGCTATTCCCTTCTTTTTCGTCAAGTGTGTTTCCTGTAGTAGTGCAATATGGACCCCTCTACGAACCAGATACGCATGGATCTTGTGTCGCCTTGCCATGGTGTGGAGCCCCCTCACATTCCAAGTCACACATTTTAGCGTTCCTGCATTAGCCATTATCCCATGTCGTTCGATAAAGTGCAGCACCGTTACGTCTCCAGGCGCTCGTGGCGGAACATTTCCCCCTCCCCTCAAAAACTACCCCCTTCCCCCCACCCTTTACTGTGCCTCGGATCACCCCAACTTCCTCAGGCCCTCCCCCCCCCAGAACAGGACCTAACTTCACGAAAGCTGCTCCCATCCAAACTGTGTGTGAGCAACCGTGCTCTTCAACCCACCTAATCCGCAGTCTGCACTACGGAGGCCTTAAGGGCCCTAAGGAGCGTGATCTGGCTTTAAGGACCTGAACCACAGTCCAATTCCCCCGCCCCGCAATACTCTTTGTAACTCACGATATTACAGTACAATTGCTGCCTGCTCCGGTTGCTGCCTTGGCAAGTCCCAGTAGCCGAAAGTTAGCACAGGGGCAATGTTCCGCTCTCAGCCTTCAATAATCTCCCCCGATGTTTGCGGCGTGACCTCTGGGCCCTTCGAGCTGCCAAGTTCCGACAGTTCTGTTTCTGAGCCTGTTGCTTGATCCTTCGAACCCGAGGCCCGCCCCGATTGAGTCAAAGCTGTGGCCGACAAGTCAAGTACTGCCTGTAGAGCGGCTCTTCGCTCATCTTCCGTCAGGGAGACCGTCGGTTTACCGGCTTTCTGCATACGTCTCCGGACCCTCTGCGATCTCCTCACCGGCGGTTGTTGTCGTGCCTCCTCTGCCCTAATCCGCGCTCCATCCGTGCCTGCGTTATAAGTGTCCCACCAGGCCCACGCCTCTGCCGAAGTAGGGAAGAACAGCGATTACTCATCTACCACCACTCGCAGTCTGGCTGGAAAGAGGAGCGAGTACTGTATGCCCTCTGTCCTCAGTTCTCTTTTGATGGATAAGAACGAGGCCCGTAGCCTCTGGGTCTCGAAGGTGTAATCCGGAAACAACGTCACCCTGCTATTGTCCACTTGAAAGGGACCCGCATCTCTCGCTCTCTGCAGCAGCCAGTCCCTGTCCTTGTAATGCAGTAGTTTAATTACTACTGGGCGAGGAGGCTGTCCCGGACTGGGTGGCCTGGCTGGTACTCGATGCGCTCTTTCGATCGTGAAGAAGGGTGAAAGCCCCTCCGGTGCCACTGCTGTTCTCAGCCAGTCGGTCAAATATTCCACGATGTCAGGGCCCTCTTTTTGTTCCGGAAGGCCCACTAGGCGCACGTTGTTGCGCCTGCTGCGGTTTTCAGCATCCCCCGCCCGCCTTTCCAGGGACTGAATGCGGTCCAGCGCCTCTGTAAGCCGGCCCTCCATGGATTTGTGTGCAGGCACCAGGTCCTTCAGAGCGATCTCTGTTGTCTTGACCCTGTCCGATAATTTCCCATGATCTGCTCGTAGCAGACCCAGACCCGTTGCCACCTGTGCTATGTCCTGGTGTAGAGCGTCTTTTGTGGCAGCAATAGCCTCCAGGATACGGTTCTCCATCTGCTGTAGATCCGTCGAGGGCTGTGATGCTTCGTCAGGTACCTCCGAGCTAGGGCCTCCCTCGCCCTTCGGACCTCTGGGCTTCCCCATCATGCGTTACTGCGTGTGGTCCGGGAATTTCTTGGTGCCGGCGATAGCAGACCCGTGCCTTCTCACGCGTACCAGCGCTTCTCAGGCTCGCGGTTGGTTAGGCAGGCTGGTCGGCCCCACTGGGATCAGGTTCAGCCGCCCACTGAAAGATTCGGCTCCCAGGGAATCCCGCTCGCCCAGGTCAGCGCTGGTCAGCACTCGTCGTGGGGTTGTGTCCAGCTCCTCCCTCTGTTATGCTCCCCACGCCTGGCAGGGGCGTCTTCCCCTCAGTCCTGCTACCAGCACGTCCGCAAGTCGGCACCGACCTGGTGTGTGCGGCAGCGGTCCAGCGCGCAGGAGATTATTGCCAGGCCTCAATCTCCTGTAGCTGCGGCGAACGATCAGCAGTCGGGGTGAACACAGGCCGAAGCTCCCGTCCCCCTCGTCCGCTCCGCAGGTCCCAGCCACATCCACAGGTCGGGACTCGCTCGGCAACACCTGGGGGGGGAGGGCCCCGTCTAACGTCTCTGATGGCCCTCCTGCGCTGCATGCTTCGCGTTATTGTGGGCAGCCAGGACTCCCAGGGCTTCCCCAGTCACTAGCACCGATGCGGCGGAGGAGTGCTCCTCCCCCCAGATGGAGCGGGCGGCAGTAGGCTGCACAGGAGGCCGGCGGGCCCAACGGGTCTCTCACTGCTCCAGGCCCCAGCTCTTGGATGTCCCCCCAACGGCTAGCGGAGGTAAGATGGCCGCTTCCAGGGTCGCCGTCTCGTAGTGGAGGCAGCCCAAGGGGGCGCCGGAGGCGCCGGGCACCACAGACGCCGCTGCCGGAGGCCCGTCGCAGCAGCCCCAGCTCGGCAGGATCGTTGGAAAGGTCCCCGGAGCGCCCTTCGGCACTCTCAGCAGCAGTAGGCCTCGGGAAGCCGGGGGGTCGATTTCCTGCCTCCCGGGTAGGGAAGAGCCTCGCCGGGATTGTGGGAGCGCGGAGTGCGGCCCCGGTTTCGCCGACAGTAGGAGTCGGAGGCCTCACC
The DNA here is from genome assembly GCF_964261635.1 of Lissotriton helveticus. Classification (NCBI taxonomy): domain Eukaryota; kingdom Metazoa; phylum Chordata; class Amphibia; order Caudata; family Salamandridae; genus Lissotriton; species Lissotriton helveticus. The sequence goes on from NC_136061.1 coordinate 402,733,556, forward strand.
AGCCGGTCCCGCTCTCCTCAGGTCCCCCGGGCATCAATTGGTTTGCTGTAGTCGGGCGTCAGGGTCAGTGTCACAGCCTTCCCTCCGTTGTCGGCTTCGCGGGTGCCGCCATCTTGTGCTTCGGACTCTCGTGCTTTCTCTGCCGAAATGTGCTCCTCTCGGTGCAGCCACCGACGCGCCGCACAAACCAGAGCAGGCACTGATGTATGTTCTGCGATCACCCGGACTTTCGCGGGGATCCCAGGCCAGGTGAAGGATTAATTTCCGGATTACCGGGCGGAGGGGTCGGGAGCCTCGTTAGGCTGCGACCATCCTCGCCGGCTGCTAGCCACGCCCCATGCAGTCTTAACTCATATAACTACTAAATCAACTATTTATACATCTTTGGACAGTCACACACATCCCATCCAACCACACACACATTCACTATCCTATACAAATGCTCACTTAATTAATTAATACTAATATAGACTTTACATAGCTACTAACCAACTTATGTAGTAGTTTACACAACAAGAGATACAGTGAAACATATATTCACCCAGTTCAGTTTAGTCAATATCCCATATCTTTAGTGAGACACTTTAAATTAGTCACTTAGACAGTCAATGACAGTGCTACTAAATCCTCCATCCAGACACTTTCACATCCAGTCAGTCTTCAATACAGATTGCTATATATATATTTAAATATCGAACCAAACCACATTCACTGGATGATGTCATCAGTGATGTCATCAGTGATGTCATTTGAGATGTCATCAGTGATGTCATTAGTGTTGTCACTGACCATGTTATGAATGATGTAATATGTGACATCATCAGCAGTGGATTGCGGGCGCGCGAGTTATAGTTAGTAGAACTAACTATAACGGAGGAATTTCAATGGTTTTGTACGCATGAAATGTCCTGCTAACTATAACACCCCTGAAACCTATGTTTTTTTCAGTGAATTTCTAAGGTTCTTTAAATGGTATTCCTAACTATAACTGGTCTGAAACCTATGTTTTTTTCAGTGAATAAGTTATAGTTAAGACCTAGTTTCCATAGGAAAAGCGTTTTTTGTTTTCCCAATAACTTTAGCGCCGGTTGACGAATCCTCGCGAAATTTCTAAAACTTGTGGCCCGTTCTGGTCAGCTCCTATCCTGAATGTTTCGGGGTGATTTGCCAAGCAGGGGCCGAGAAAAAAGGGTGGTCCCAAAACATGTTTTTTCCATGTTATTTTCCATTTCAAACTTTAGACACGGCTGCAGCCCGAACTGATGAACGGAATTACACCAAATTTGGCAAAAAGGTAGCCCTTGTTTCAGAAAGAACTCTTTTTCTTAAATGGTGTAAATCTGTTCAGTAGTTCCTGAGAAATTTAAAAAGAAGGGGTTGAAAAATGCATTTCCCATAGGAAACTTTAGACACGGGTACAGCACGAACTGTTTAACGGAATTACACCAAATTTGGCATAAAGGTAGCCCTTATTTCAGAAAGAACTCTTTTTCTTAAATGGTGTAAATCCATTCAGTAGTTGCTGAGAAAATCAAACAATAAAAGTGGCCATGCCCTGGGGGATGGGGTCCCCGGGGCCAGAATTGGCCACGGGAGGGGGGCCCACTTGGCCCCGTCAGTTCATTTATTTTTTATTTTAAAAATTGGGTCAGGTCCTGGGGTCCCCAGGGCCCAAAGAAAGAGGGAAAAGAGGTGGGGGTCACACAGCCCCACCTTCTAAAAAAAAAAAGAAAAAAGACGCGATCATGGCAGAGGCCCTGCCCCCTCCCAGCAACACTCTGCAAATGCGCCCTATGACAAATTAAATTGGGGAATTAATTCCCCTTCAATACTGGGGTTCCCTGGGGCCAACTAGCCCACCGGGTACCTCTAGTTTTGGGCACAGGATGATTTTGCAACAAGGCCTCTTTCTGCTCCTCTGTTGGTTCTTTCTGCACATCTCTTCTTTTTCCTGCACTTTTCTTCGTCTTTCTGGACTTCTGTTGCCTCTTTCTGCATTTGTTTTGCTTCTTTTTGCGCTTTTCTTCCTCCTTCTTTACATGTCCTAACTTTGTAGGCATAGCTAGAAATTAGCATTTAAAAAACCTTTGAAATCACTGAAAAAACCATAGGTTTCAGGCACGTTATAGTTAGAAATTAGCATTTAAAAACCTTGGAAATTCATTGAAAAAAACATAAGTTTCAGGGACGTTATAGTTAGTTGGTGATTTCACTCGTATAAAACCATAGAAATTCAGCCGTTATAGTTAGTAGAACTAACTATAACTCGCACCCCCGCAATGCACTGCTGATGACGTCACATATTAAATCACTCATGACATGCTCAGTGACATCAATGATGACATCACTGATGACATCTCAAATGACATCACTGATTATTACCGTTATTACATTACAAAATTGCCCTCGCTTCGTGTCCATTAAAGCAATGTGGGTCACAAACTATCGTCATATTAAATATTGGGTCGTGGTTCTACAAAATACACATTTTGCACCCTGCAATTTACTTGTGGTGTATTTGGAAATCTGAACTAAGGAACTGGAAGGGGAGAGTTTATCATTGTTGGAAAGTGGGCTATTGGTAGGGGCAAATGTAGGTCTGCCACTGGCAATAAGGCCACTAACACATGGTAGGACCCAGCATAGGTATTAGAAAATTATTCCTATGCTCAACCCTTGGTAACGTGGCTGCGAGCAGACAGGCTTAACTTCAAAGACAGGTATGTAATGCATTTTAAAAATCATTTCAGTAAATAATTAACACACAACACATAATAAAAATCCAACACCAATTAATGAAAATAGGAAATATTTGTATCTATAAAATGACACCGAAATGACAACAATCCAATGTAGGGAACCGGAGATATGAATTTCCAAAGATTTAGTAAAATATAGCACTTAGAAGATTATAGCACCATATTGTGATACCTGCTCGCGATAAATCAGGGCAAAGTCAAACTTTCCGGCCGGGTGCGATGGAGCCCTGAGCGGCTACAGCCCCCGGCAGGTCCCGGTCTCAGTTTCTACCTTCACATGTAGAAACTTTTCTGGAGCTTTTTCTCTCGAGGCTCCTGGAAGCTCCCAGCCAGTCCGGATTTGGTGAGGGTTCGCCGGCTTGACTTGTGACGAGGTCCCGGTGAACTTCCCTGGAGCGGACTTAGAAGATATTTCAAGTTTGCTTCAGCAGGACAACCCAGTAATCCAAGCCCACACGCGATGGAAGGCAGGCGGCTTGGCACTCGCCGTTGCTCCCGGTCGACTTTTCTACCAGTGGACTTAGAAACTTTTCTGGAGCTTTTTCTCACGGTTTCTCTCGATGCTCCTCATGTAGCCTGATCCAGTGAGGGTTCACCAGATTCAGATTTTCTCTAGTCCCGGTCAATCTCTGGAAGTTGGAGCTATGGAGCTTTTAGCGGGACGAACCTGGGTAGCTTGGCGGGCTCGCGATTGAAGGTAGGCGGCCTGGCTGGCCAGGCTAAGTTGGTCCCTCTATGGAGCTTTTTTTCAAAGTTGGTCCAAACTTCTTGAACTTCTTCCTGAAGTTCCTTAAGGGGTTCCAAAGTGTCTCAAACTTACTCCAAGGATCTGGAAGCTCCAAGATGGTCCTTGAAAGTTGAGGACTTCAGTTCCTACAATCCACTTAACAAAAGCCTTACAAATCCACTGATGGGTCTCCAACATGTCGATTTAGTTGCTGATGTTCCAGTTGAGCTTCTTTTAACCTGTAGCTTTCAGGGAGTCCACTCTTTAGTTCTTTTCCAGCAAGATAATCCACAGGGCTGTAGTTTCAGATGGTGCAGTCTTAAGAGGTCAGATCTTAGAGTTCCTTGCACGGCAAAATCTTCTCAGCAGGGCACTTCTTGCCTCATTCAGTTTCAAGCAGCAGATCTGGAGGGCTCTGCCCCTCTCACATACTTATTCAAAATTCTCTGGGTCAAGCAGTAGATCACTTCTGACCAATGAGAGCAGGGTAACTCCTCATAGTTTTGACCACATCCTGTAGAGTGTGGCATTATTTTGTCCCAGAGTGCATCAAATCTTCCAAATCCATAATGGCTGATTTTCCAGCAAGGAGGTAAGAGCTGGTTACACACACCCCCTGGGATGGCTTATTTCCATAGACTCTCCCTTTACCATCTGCACATACCTTCTTTGAGCCTTGCCCTAACTCTGGGTCAAAAGTGTAAAAGTGTAACAGACACCCAGGCCTCCCCTCTGCCTTTGAAGAGCATGGCTTATTTATTTATTTTTATTTATTTTTGCAATTTGTTAAGCGCGAACGAATACCCGTAGGCTGGCATTCCTATGGACCAGCGCATTGACCTCCCAGCAGTGTTGGTAACCCCAGGGGCTCTTTAACACCTCTTCAAAGTAGCCTGGCTAATCCACTTAACTCAGACCAATCAGGGCAGACCACTGGAAGGCTGAATTTGGACTTTCAAACAAGAAAGTCGTATAACTTCTTGTATGTACACTTTAGGAGAAATTCAACAATATAATATTGTTGGATTTACTACTACCATGCTGGGAAGTCTTTGAATGGTCAGTCTAGCCCTCTCCTATCAATAATTCTTAATCAATAACTTCCTACCATGTTAACTTATGTAACAAGAGATTTGCAATGGGAAACATTACTTGGGCCAGTCTTCTAGCACCAGGGCTTATAAAAACATATTTTATAATTATTTCCCTAATTTCTACAGGACCCCACCCCCCTGTGCAACTAGGGGAGACTTTAGGGGTTCGGAATCTGTAGAAATAGTGCAGATTCTCCTTTTACTGTGCTCCTAGCATCAAAGTCGAATTTGAGCAGTACTTTACCACAATGTGGGGAGTGAAATGTGAAATTTCCCTTTACCCAGGCATATAAAAACTCGTTTTATAAGGGTGTACCTTATAGATAACTGACCCCCACCCCTGGTATACCTAGGGGGGACCCTGGGGGTCCCTAATATGCCACAACATTGTAGGGTTTTCATTTTTCAGTGCCCCTACCACCAAAGTCAAGTTTGGGCACAATTTACCTTTTAAAAGCAGTCCTGGCATCCAGGGCTGTTTTTAAACAGAACTCAGGCTTCAGCAGTGAACACATGCAAGTGCAGAAAAAGCAGCTGGCCTCTAAACTGCCATGCCCCAGGGTACTGGGGGCTTCGAGGCAGTTTCAATACCCTGCCCTATTATATACTAGGGGCCTATGCGGTAGGTCATGCCAATTACAGGGGTACCCCACCATACCATAGTATACCCTAGTGTATGTTAGGTGTTTTAACTGTATTCTAATGTGTTCCTTTCAGCTTGGCACTGGCCCTGGGCCTGGTTAGGCAGTGCCCAGGGTCAGTCAAAATCAGTTACCACCCGGATCAGTCAGCAACAAGTTGGGGGGTGCTCAGGGCACAGGATGACTTTGCAACAATCATAAATAAATGACAAAAATGAGCTAAATATATATCTCTTTTGCTGTGGGTCTAAGTAGGAAATGAAAGTCAAACTGTCTCCTGAGCAAGTTTTCATCAGGGTAGTATGGAGCATGCAGAGCAAATAGAATATCATGATAGTGCTTTCCATCACACTCAGGCATTAATCCTAGAATCTTATTGCCCCCAATTTTCCTCCAACTACTTGCCCCCACACAAGAAGAAAGGAACTCTTACCTTAAGGCGTCTTTTAGGGAGGTTGACAGACAATCCATGGCATGGCACATACCAAAGGATGTGACGGGGAACCCAATATGGATTATGGAACACAAAGTTCTGAGGGGCAGATTTAGAAGCCCTTGCGCAATTTTTGCGCTGTTGTTGCGTCACTTTTTGTGATGCAGTGGCATCGTCAAAATGCGGCCCATTTAAAAATTGACGCATCTAGGGAGATGCGTCACGTAATAAGGCCCTAAGCCACATTATATAATGTAGGCAGGGTGGGCATTCCCACGCAAATAAGTCTCATAGAAGTGACCCATTGAAATCTACAAGATTTCACTGCGCCACTTCTAGGTCGCCGCTGCGTCAAAACCTTACGCCTGCTTGGAGCAGGTGTAAGGAGTGATGCACCACAATGAAGATAAGCCTCCCCATGCATTGCTGGTGTTTTGTCATGCTTGCGACACAACTCCAGCAATGCGTAACTTTTGTGCCAACAGACGCGTCAGAGTTTCTGACGCATCTGTCAAACCTTGCACCATGGTGCGCCTTTTGTAAATACGGCGTATTCATGGTGGCACAAGTGTTTCTCAGGGTGGCGCAGGAAAAGTGACGCATCTCTACAGATGTGTCACTTTCTTGTAAATCTGCCCCTGACTTTTTTGCATTGCTGGACCTTGCACTGAAGAGCTCATCTACACTTTAAAGTAGCATGAAAGATTAGGCTAGGAAGGACAGAAAGAAGGCTACCCTGAGGAGAACATCACAAATTAGTTAAGCTCTTTTACTATGTTGTTGAGCATTACTATTAAGGAATACCCAGAATGTAATTTCTCCATCCTCAGACACAATCAGTGCATTGTTGAAAAGCACACAGAATAGGTAGCAGGTATGTCATGGGACAACAGGATTCCAGATGACCATAGAAGTATTTTCAGTCTCAGTGCAATAATACCTGTGTTTTGACAGATATTGAGGTACTAAATTATTACATGAATCATCAAACATTCTCTAAAACATATTGCCTAGTTAGCCTGCGTAGGTGGAATAATATTTAAGTGACCTTCTAGCCCATTTATTAAAAAAATTAAAGACAGTTGTTTCCTCTCAACCAACCTCAGAAGGGTTAGCATACTTGCTTGCATAAGACTCAGGTTATTTCTCAGTTGTGCTCACTGCTTCTGAGTGGCAACACACTGGGAACAACAACGACATACCATAGCTCAACTTAAATTCCAAATCATAGAACAGATACATAAACAAGAAGGTATAGACAACTCAAAGAGACTTCTACAAAGAGAAGCATTCTGGATAAAAAAATGTAATTCACTTTTTCCAACAGGCCTTAATGAAAAATTTGACATAGCATGCTTCTAATAAATATAGCCTTTCCATACACATAGAAATACTTCACCCCTCTCTAAGTAATAACAATGTCCATAACAAGCAGGAAAGGTAGCCCTAAATATAAGGGTGATGCATACATGCTGCATTGACACGCCGAGTCTATGACATCGGGTCGCGGTAAGAAGCGTAGTATCACGTTTTAATGTGACTTCGAGTTAAGGAAGGAGAATCGATGGGGTTATGAGTAATGGCGCACTTCGCATTATTTTAGATTCCGATTCGAGAGGCTGTGGGGTTAAAGTTTAAGACACCTGAGAAGAAGGTCGTAATATGTAATCGACACGCTGAATTTATTACATTGTGTCACGGTAAGAAGCATGCACACACCGTATCGCTTTTCTTGATGGTTTAAAGGAAAACCGAGAATGATGTCAGTAATGGTGACTATTGCATTATTACAGACTCCGGTTTTGAGGCCACGTTATTGAGACTTCTTTGAGCTTGGCATACTCAAGAAGCCGGTATGTTTACGATCAGTTATATTGATCTGCTAAAATAAGAGGATACCTGTGTTAGCGTCCGTTAATTGATTTTTTTTCATAACTTACATAGGTTACAACATTCTCAGCGGCGTTACCATAGGAAAGGCAGACTGTAAGTGTGAAGTGTTTATAGTGTGGAAATACACCCTACAGAATGGGAGTGGTGGAGGCCTTGTTTAAATGAAAATCACTTCATAAGACTGACTTGACTTGGACTACACTTCCTGACTATGGTTTGGGTTGTTCGTGACACCCATTGGAAGGTAAATTAAATAATATCAGAAAATTATTAATATACTTCGTGGCATGACAGAACAGGTATTTAAGTTGCTGTACATAACGCCTCAGTTTGAGCACAAATAGTTTATTTTGTGTTTTGATTCACAGGTTTTTTTCCCCCTGACGAAGGGACAACCCGTCCTGAAATGCATTGGGCGAGGGCGAAGATTTATCAATAGGCACTTGGTTTATTAACAGCAATTTGGTTTACTGTTTGTAGAAAACTATGATGGTTTTGTAACCACAATTGTTTTGTAAAAATAAATGTAATATACAATGAAGATGTTTTGTTTATAATGCCTAGATAGCAGATGATAATAAATTGTGTTAGGAAACACACAAACATATGAAACTAGGAAGTCAATGAAGTATATCAAAATAGCAGTGCATGCTTGAGTCCAGGTGATGAAAACCTGACCACTATATTATATATAGGCACATGCGAGGCAGGCATATGGCAAGCATAGCACGCAAATAGGGTTTAAGTTATCATTACATTTAAAACAAATTGGAATTACCATTGATAATTAGGAGTGCACAATCTCACCCATTATTACACAGGGATGTGTGCCATGTCGACTCTTTCCTTTGTTCGGCACCAACACATGCAGCCTAAGATGGCAGTGTGTGTGAAGGTACAGGGCCTCTAATGGTGGCACAATAAGTGCTGCAGTCCTTAGAGGCCTTCCCTGGCCACAGTGCCCTTGGTACCCATAGTACTTTTTACAAGGGTCTGATATGTGGCCAGAGAGGTGTCCATTCGGGGTACAAGGTACAGTTTTTGGAAAAGAACACAGGCCCTGGGAACCTGATTGGCAGGGACCCAGGGCAAATCAAGTCAAAGTGCATCAGTAATCTGGCAAAAAGTCAGAGGATTACTGCAACAGAAAACCAGCTTCCTACATGACAATGAATGGTCAATGCACCATTTTGTCAAGAAAATTCATAACAAATATAGCAGCACACAAAGGGAAATCAATAAGAGATGTCATTCAGCAAAAAATAACTTTGGATTTAAATAGTTTAAAATGAAGCCAAGATAAGCACTCCCTTTCTCACAGAACAAAACATGTTCTGTATCAAAAAGTTTAGCAGTTGATAATGCAGTGTGCTCTTGAAACTGTTCATTGAATTGCAACCACAACTGGTTGTAAGGTTCTAGTGGGTACCGAAAGAGGCCACACCTCTATTTCTGTACACCATTCTTTGTAAGAACAAGGTAGTTTTTTAGCCCCTTCCTTTTATTTTATTTATATGATTTCCCAAAGAGCCCTTAGTAAGTGTAGACCCGTTCACTTTAAGGGGGATGCTTTTGCTCCAACTTCTGTAGGATTACAACACACCTTGGGTGCATTTCACTTCACCAATACACTGGCATACACTATCTTAAAGTTAATATAGCAAAAAGTAAAATTATAACCTTTAATTACAAAATAATATTGATATAGTTGGCACTTGGGAGAAGTAAAATTGGATAAAGTGAAATCGTGCCCTTACCTAGGAATTGTTTTTTTCACACAATTTTAGTAATGCTCTGCATATAAAATACGCCACCTCAAAAGCCCTAAAGTATACAAAAAATGATGGATTAAATGCTTGAATTCTTCTCAGCCATTGGTAATTACTCAGGCCGCATTCCATTCCATCGTTATTTTGCACACCATGCCACATCAGTTTGGACCCAGCCATACGCGAATCAGCCTTAACCCTGCTCCAATGGGAACAGTCCAGACAGAACTGCCAGGCCAGGTCCTCTCTGAACCAGAAAACAAGCAATCCAGGATCAGTTTTGCCCTAGCTGAGCTCATAAGCCAGGTATAGCTTGATTCTAGTGACACAGTGCGCACAGGACCCAAGTCTGGGCATACCTGTTCCACTTGGGGTGACCACTAAAGTATACAAAAAAATGATTCATGGAATGTTTGAATTTACGCCCTAGCGCATGGCGGAGGGATATGTCTACTATATTAGTGTTGAGGTCACAGACATTTTCTACATGTGTTGTATGGCTGCTAAACAAAAGTTCCCTCCACCTTAGTGTACTTGATAGAATATCTTACTCCTATATCTTTCAATTTCTTGACATGGTAGAGGGCAAAATACTATGTTTATTTTGCTCAATGAAGCAACTTTTTCCAGTGCAAGCACTAAGACTTGAATTTGGGCTATCCACTGCATGCATGAGAAGCCTGGCGGCCATCATTAGATGAGGTTGCTGGATCCCACACTTTATTCCTTGTGCCCTCAGAGAACTAGTAAAGTTTTAAATGAATACTCTCTCAGGCCTAAATCAGGGCTCGAAAATTCCACTCGACCGCTCGCATAGTCTTAAACAAGGTCGAGCTGTTTTTAGGTCTTACTCGCCCTCTCTGGCGAGTAGGAAAACAAACCAACTTTTGTCCTCTGTCTGTGGAAACGGAACAAATGTGACAAGATAACAAGATTTAAAGGCATTTTTATTGCTCACAAAGTTAATGAGCAATAAAGATGCCTTTAAATCTTGTTATCTTGTCACATTTGCTCCGCTTTCAGAGACGGAGGTCAAGAAGGTTGCAGTTAGGTCGAGGACATTTTTAAGGTACTAGTCCTGCAGGACTAGTACAATTTTTTGGATTTTTCGAGCCCTGTAAATGGACGGTTTAATTCTAAAGTTCAGGTTGCACACAGAAATTCATTCATTCGCCCAAAAAGATATAGAAGGCTGTGTTTCAGTTGGTCAAATTAAATCAATTTTAACTGATCAACATTCAAATTTGTGTTTTAAATTGGATCATGAACATTGTGTTAGATTAAAGTCTTGTCTAATTTCAGCAAATAGTGTACCTTGGTAAACTACATTGTAAACATATCTAACCATGCACCAAGAACACAAACTAAGGAGATGCCTTTTTATGTTGCACACAGGTGGCTTACCTACCAGATCAGCCCTTGAAAACTGGGAATGTTTTACTCTTAAAGATCATGTCTGTTATTTGTGGCACCTGGCTATCCACTATATACACCATATCATTATGTCCTGCATTGTCGAATGCCACAGAAAAACTGATGGGAACTTTGTCAATATGCTACAATGGCATAATGTTAGAAAATATAATCTCCCTAAGTATGTCACCACCCGATCCCAGAGTCAGTTATTGTGTTTCAAAACTTTTCAGTATATGATTACTATTGTTTTAACTAGCAGTAAAATAAAAGTTATGTGATTTATAGTCAGTATTTTTAATGTGTTTAATACTCTATTTCTATACGTTCATTTTGATGCTACGGTGTTCTCCATTTAAGGACTAATCATTTAAATAAAACGGAATAATTACATTTAATTGAATATTGCATAGAAAATGATAAAGGTAGACAATTCTGCAGTTTACTTTTTTTTTTTTACATATTTTGTCTTGACTGAACAGAAATTCAAAAGTTTAATTCTGACTTGTGTTGATCTAATTCCCTATTCTCAATGCTGATAACCATATTGTGAACTTGTAATAGGATTACAGCCTGAGCATTGCTTACCATTGTTTGGCTTTATTGACATTTTAGTGTAATTGCCTCTAATTCAATGCCTTGCCTTCCTTTTCTTGTGTTAGTTCTTCCGAAGGAGGATAGCCTCTTTATGATCCTTTTAATTGGATTCTTAATATCCTCCTACTGCATACATTTAAGAAACAAATTTTTCCAGGTTTCATTCATAACTCCATGAGAGTGCATGTGCTTTTTAGTTCTCTCTCTTGTGTGCTGCTACAACCTCCTCAAATACTTGCCCAGTGCGCTGTGTTGCTCCCCAGCCCTCCCAGCTTGTCTGTAAAAGGACAGCAACAAAGATATTTCTGCTTGGTATGACCAAAAAGCAGACTTTAAGAGTTGTTTTTGTTTTATGTCCTGTATTCCACATATTGCATGAAAGCACAACCATTGGCACACAAAGGCTTTCCTGGCACTGAGAGGAGGGTCATCTGATGCACTCTCTCAGCTAGCATTTGAGGAAACAGGTGTCGTGTACTTAGCATGACACTACTCCTGGAGGCCAAAGGTCAGGACTGGGACAGAAAAGAGAACTGAGCACCAAGTCCATTATCGAATCAGTTAGAAAGTGTCCCAAATTCTGGAATTCAGGGCAGTTTTTAACTTTTAAAGACATAGTCTAACAGTGTTTTAGAAGGTATGGGAGCCTGCATGCTTTTGTGCTGCAGTCCATGTTTGCAGTAATATCCAAGAAATCAACAATAAACAATGGCCCATCAGACCATAAAAGAGGCCCACAAACAGCCACAAAAACAGCCCGCACAATGACTAGTCAACCAGCCCTTCAGGCACTGCCAGGTCATTCTATGGTGCCCCTAAAAACTGCTCCCTGAGCTACTACAAAGGACTAAATAGCTGAATCCTTTGGAAAGTAAATTACGCCTTGGAAGTCGTCCCCTCTAGTTTCTAACACTTATTTATTCTTTTTAAATTCTGTTCAAAGATTTCTGAGTGAAAAGTATTTTGAAAAATAAATCATACCATTAAAACAATAACAAATATTGAATTCAAAGAACTGTTTTGAGAACACCTAAGAAATGGGTTTGTTGTTTCCTCGAGTATTTTGAAATGTTTATATTTGACTTTTTAACCCCTTCGCTGTGGCGGCTATTCCGCCGCAGCGCTAAGGGGGAGGCGGGACCGCGCGGCGGTCCCATACTCGTGACGGAACCGCTCCGTCACGGCCCTCGGGTGAGCTGTGCTTGTGACGGAATGGTTCCGTCACGGACCCGCCCGCCCATTAGAACGTCAGCACAGGTGCGGAATTCGCGCCGCGCAGGCGCGGCGAGCACGCCGTGACGGAACCGTTCCGTCACCAGCACAGCCCACCCGAGGCTCGTGACGGAACGGTTCCGTCACGAGCATGGGAGGGGTTAACCAATCCTTTACAAGCACTGGTAAAGCTAACAGCTCGGCTTTTGCATTATAAAGGCGAGACCTGTTGACTTTGCCAAATGCTTGTTTCATCTAGTTCAGTGATCTCCCCCCCTTCCCACCTCCCCTTCCTATTAAGGTGGGGTCTGTGGCTATATTCTCAGTGGACTGAAAATGCTTCTTCTTGTGCCTGTAAATGATGACAGCCTGAAATTGCAACTCATTTACATGCAGCAGTTGAAGTGCATAAAAAGGTGTGGAAAATGTAATACACAGTGCCAAGGGGCAGAGTCGATGAGTGTGGAGAAGGGGGTCAAAGACGTGGCTAAAAAGAACAAAATATCTTTCAATTTGTTGTTCTTTCATCTTCAGGTAACTGTATATAAAATAAAATGTACACACCTTAAATTAAAAATGAATGAATGAATGAAATGACATTTATAGAGCGCGATGGCTACCCTGAGGCCTCCCAGCGCTAGTAAATAAATGCAACTTAAACCAATCAGTGAAAAATTTACTCTTTTATGTTGTGAAAGCTCAGTTGGGTATTGATATCACTGCAGGTGTCGGTGTGTAACCAGAGAGTCAGAATTAAATCCTGATTAGTGCAGTAAGGAATAGTGACACATTTATAGTTGTACGAGGTCCCAGTCTGCCACTAGAAAGGACTGTGCAGGGGGTGGGGGGGATCAGTGCAAAAAAAGTTTGAAGACCTCTGATCTAGTTACTTGTGCAACAGAAAAGCAGATCACAGCGAAGCCTGCAGCCTAAAGGCTCTTAGCAGAAGCATTCCCCATTTGGTCGCCCTCCCGGTTTCCATAAACTCAGATCACTCAAGTTATTCTTAATGGAAGAATCAGTGCTTTAAATGGGCCGGTACTCACAGGTACTTAGTACCGGCACTTCTAAACTTTCTGCGTTTGAGTACCAGAACTTCTCCTTGTCCAGAGAGAGTACCGGTACTGATGGGGCAGCAAGTCAAGCTATGTAATTTGGCATTTACAAAAAGAAGCGCAACAGAGCAAGCGAGTAGGCCCATTTTGTTGAAGCACTCTGAAATCAAGTGCTAATTTCACCTTTCAAGGTGCTAATTGAGCTACGGCCCGGCCCGTATGCATTTATTCAGGGCTGGCAGGGAGTTTGGGAGGGGCTGGAGTCACACTGCCTTTATTGACATAGGGTCTACTCAAGCTCCTTGAAATCAATAGCAGAGTAGGTGTGTGAGCAAGGTTTTCTAACAGCCGTGGCTCGGCGTGAAATCTAGAAGGCTTTCTGCTGGCTTAGCAGAGTAGGGAAGCACTTGTTTGGAGCCAGACTGAGGATGAAGGTGGAGACAGTTCTTCAATCAAAGTGGGGGAGGTAGAAGTGTAGATCCATTCAGCTTCCAGGCTATATATCAAGATCAATAGGGGAATATATCACTTGAAACTACAGCACCAGGGTTTTTTTATTTGGGGTGACCTCCTTAAAAAACCCTCATACACGCACGTAAGCGATGTGGTGGTATATCTTGGTTCTCCACCAATTAACGTAGCATGGGTGCATCATCATAGGGTTTTTCTAGTTGTATGCAACCTCCACCCAGAGGTAACCACTGGTTGTGTAGCAGTGTTCCAGAAATAGTGCTCTCAAAAAGTGATAGTGAGGTAAAAAATCCTTGGATCATCAAAGAAGGACTATTTTATTTAAAATTATGAGTCAAGGTTTATAAAAAAATTAATTGCAGTGTAGATGTGGGTCGTGTTACTGGACCCTCTATACATAAAGATTGGTCGACATGTTTCAGCCCCACTGTGCCCAGCCGGGTCTACGGGGCTTTCTTCAGGACCGAAATGGAAATTAAAGTGATACGTGCACGATTTGTGTAGTACAGCGGTGGATCAGTTCTCCACTTTCTGCAGGGAGGGTGATGCGGTGGTTCCTTGCTTCGGGGGAGGCAATGCGTCGCTCCTCAATGCTTGAGCAGAGTAAGGTATGCGTCTTGTTCCTTACCGGAGAGGAGGTGATGGTTTGATTTTCGTACTGCGTTCCGGTTCCGATGCGGCAAGATGGCGCCTCGATGCAATGCGACCCTCCGGTGCGATGCGATAAGATGGTGCCCTTGATGCGATGCGACGACGTGAAGATGATGCGTGCACGCCCGATGGCCATGCAGCGACTCAACAACTTCTGAGCCGCGACAGGCCCTTCGACACGCTTCTCCGGTGATGCGACAGCGACCCTTGTGGTGGCGACACGCTCCTACGGTGATGCGATGGCAAGCAGCTGTGGCGAAGACACGCTTCTCTGGCGATGCGAGGGCACAGCTGCAACGCGCTCTTCTCACTGAGTTGCCATTCCAGCTCCCAGCAACGTGCAGGCTTCTGCAAACAGAATTCCCAGCAAGGAAATTCAGAGGGGAGCTGGTGGTGAGGTCTTGTAGCCCTGAGACTTCACAGCAGGAGGCAAGCACAAGTTCAAGCCCTTGGTGAAATATCCTGCAAGATGATGAAAGTTCCATAAAAGTTCCTTCTCCTTTCCTTAGCAATAAAGAAACCACTGCAGACCAACCCAGTACAACAGCACTCCTGCAGCTTCCTCGGTTCTTCTCCTTGGCAAAAGGTGTGTCTTGTTTTCCCAGAAGTGATCTAAAATCTTGGGGTCAGGGCCCCTATATTTATACTACTATTCTCTTTGTTCTCTGAAGGCAGAGGGTCCTCTACCTAGTCCTAACCAGTTCTGGATGCATTCTGCCAGTGCACACCTTCTTCCTTTGTCAGTGTGGGCCAAGGTCATCAGACGCACCACAGCAGGTGGAGCCAGCATTGAGGAAGGCAGACACAGCCCTATTCAGGCCCAGGTGCTTCTCTTCCCACCACTCCCAATGCAGATAGGTCTATTCAGCCTAGTGCTGACTCACCCTGTCCCCTGGAGCCCCCTAGCCCCTGTCACTCACAAAATCAGAGATACAATACACAGGCTAGCAGAGGCAGGCTGGATGGTTAGACAAGAAAATACCTACTTTCTAAAAGTGGTATTTTAAAACACAGAATTTTACAACCAACTTCACTAAAACATTTATTTTATCATTCTGAATTCAGGCATACTAAACTCTAATTTCTACCATGTTCCTTGGGTCAGTTAGGATTATAAGATGTTATAAACAAACAGCCCATTCTGGCCTATGGGGACAGGTAGCCTTACAATAGTGAAACAACAAAATAGGCTGTAATTTGCTATCAGGTCATGCCACACACATCAGGGCATGACCTACCTTTAACATACAATGCACCCTGCCCTATGGCCTATCTTAGGGGTGTCTCATATGTAGAATAGGGAAGGTTTAGGGACTGGCAAGTGGGTGCTTTTTCCAAGTCGACATGGCAGTCCCAGACAGCACACAGGCTCTGCAATGGCAGGCTTGAGACACATTTTTGCAAGCTGCTTCTGTGGGTGGCACAGCCAGTCCTGCAAGCTCACCAGAAGCATTTGATTTACAGGCCCTGGGCACACATGGTGCACTATGCTAAGGTCTGACAGGTAAATCAAATAATCCATGCACTAATCAATGCATACATTCACGATTGGGAGCACTTGCACTGTGGCACTGAATAGCAGTGGCACAGTGCCCAAAGCATCTAAACCAGCAAAACATATCAAAAACAGAGGAGGCAATCAGTGAAAAATGGAAGGGAGACTCACGTCAATGGTACCAGGTCTAACATATATTTTTATACAAAAACAATTGGCCTAGAGTTCAGTTCTTGAGTGTATGAATTCATTTGCTGACTGAGTGTGTACATCAAATGCTTAACACTGTCCTCTGATACTGCATTACTGCTCGACCACTATACCACAAAAAGAGAGTAAGGGTCTATCTAACTTTAACCTGTGCCTACCTCTGGGGACACTTGACTCTATACACACTATACCTCATTTTGGTGTAGTATATATAGAAACAAAACACACAAAATTTAAGTTAGGGTCAGAGGCCAAAGTTTATAGACTATTCGGGATATGCAGCCCCTATATCAACTGTAAATACATACAATATAACTCGAAATCTTTGAAGACCGTCAGAGGTACCGACGGAGAGAGCAGTGCCTCCTTTGTCCTGAGCTGTTGCCAGGTGGGGTGAGGTCTTTTCCTCCATACTTTTGAGATTGCTCAAGAGTCACGAGGATTGTGAACTGTGAGTAGATTGATTCACAGTGTATCCCTTTTTTTCTGTTTATCACGTTTTCTTGTTAGCAGTGGCTTTATTGTTTAATAGGTCCTGATGAAAGCACGAGGTTCACAATTACCGCTAAGTGCTGAAACATGTTGACCATTTTCTTGTAGTGGACGGCTATTTATTAAAACTGTTCCCTTGCACTGTTTTTAATTTTTGATCGTATCAGACACTAATAAACTGGACAGTCTGATTACGCTTCAATTTTAACCTTTCACTTCACTGTTTTGCACTGCACACTTTTTCCCATACACCCCATATTTTACATCTGCTCATCTCTGCATTCATACCTTTCAAAATAACATTCTTGGGCTCCTCCATTATAGAGTAAGAGTGTTAGCCCCTACAAAGGATACCCAGATGATGAAGCAAGTCACCTGGAATGGTGAGTGATGGGAATCCATATATATAAAATGTATTTATTTTTAGAGTCTTGGTCACTTTGAGTATTTTCTTGTTCTTCTTTAGATATTGAGACTTCGGGTTATATTGTGTGTATTTACAGTAGTATATATAGAGCCAGTTTCTTACAGTTCACATATGGGATTCGAGTTTTGTTGGCAGGCAGATGCAACATCAAAGTTCAGTTCATTTTGGGCTTGCGGGTGCAAGAGAACCTGGATCTGAGCCACAGCCAGACATCCTTGCTCAAGCTTTCAGCAGCTTGCCCACCTCCAGAGAGAATAACACTTTAGAGCAAGTAAGGAGCTTTGAGGCAAAGCTATGCCATTTGGAGGGTGGGGGGCTGGATGATGTCTGCTAGGTGGCAATGAGACAAGAGGGTTAACCATAGTTAAATGTTTTCCAAAACTATTAAGGAAAATATATTGTGCAAGTCATATGTGATTTAATTGTTGCACCATGAGAAGCCCACTTTCATATCAAATGTACCTTTTTGTACGTATAAGGGGAAAGGAACACTCAAAGATATACCAGAAATGCTTTAGTATCATTATACACATCTTCACACCAATGAAATCGAAGTTAAATTAAAAGTGTGCCCCCATAGCACTGCCTATAGCCCCGCCCCCCAAACCCCACCCCCTAGTCCATACCTTAATTTGGTGAGTACATGCACTTATTTTTTCCATTTAAAGCATTGGCAAGAATTGAGGCAGCAGTTTATTTAGGCAATGTCCAACTTACAAGCGATCCTTACACAATACTCCATTCCTTACTCGAAGAGCCTGTGCCCCCCCTCCCCCTCTTTACCATACACCAGCCCGGCTCTGCTCCCTGGGTGGCCTCCACTAAAGCCCTCGGCCTGGACGGGGGCAGTCCAAGGGGCATTCTCTGAAATGAGTCAGCCTCGTTGGGAGGGACTCCAGTACTGCCGTTTCCCACAGCTGGCACATCCGCAGTCCTTTCTCTCTGTCTAGGGTCGGGTCACCTGACCGAAGCCGGATCTCTGGTCACGTGGTGCTGCCCGGGCTGTACGAGCTGGGATGCAGGCTGACAGCAGCAGGAGTGCCCAGTGGAGGAGGGCAGAGTTGTTGCGGGTATTTCTATTCCTAATGTTTAGAGTCGTCACAGCAAGGTAAGCAGTCCGAGGCCTTTCTTACATGGTCCCCATGTGGACCGGTTCAGCACTTGCAATAAAGTATTGAAGGAAAGATTCTCCTTGTTTGAATATCGACTTCCTAGTGGAAGTAGCGCTGTTAATACCAGCACTGCCCCGCCTCCTCTCTAGACCAAGTTTTACAACTCGAACACCAAAACCAGTTAACAACATTACACCTCCCCCCTCGCCTACCGTCAGGTCCAGGTTTTCGGCTTCGTAATTCTTACCAGGCACTCCCCTAGTCCCAAACTAGCCCGACATTCCTAACGCAGGCAGCAAGGGCACTACTGGACCAGGGTTTTTAGTAGGGATCAACACCCTTCACACACCTCTCAGGTCCTTTATCTCTTTTGTTTGGGTGTTTATTGTGTCTGCTGCATATATTGTCCATTTGTCTCGCGGACTTTTGGTGCCCTATGCTAGTTTAACAGCTGCTTCCAGGTTAATCTGTAGCTTTATCTGTGAATTTGGGTGCTTTCTAATTCTACCAACCGCCACGTAATCTGCAGCTATATTTTCCGTATTTGTATGCACTGAACGATGTCACCAACTGCCCAGTTCTTGTCAGTATTTGTCAGTTTTTTCTCTTGACAGTGGGTGCCTTATGATGTGACAATACTGTAGGAGCTTTATTTTTGCGGTTTACGCCATTACTTGATGGCATATTAAAGATTTAGTGTTAGAAATAGGATGTCCATGTCCATACACAAGTATAGACCAGTTGGGCTAGTAAATCAGACAATATAGGACATCAGTTTGTAGTGTGGTGTTGCTTCACAGCGGCCTCAGGGTGGGAGCTTCTCAAACTATCATACCACTCTTACAGCATAAAGTGGTTGACCCAGTGCACAGCCCTTGAAGGATGAATCAGAAAGGTAAATGACAACTTCATGACAGTCAGATCGACAGTGAGCTTGTTATGAAATATTTGCAGTTGAATCTTGCACTTGGAGAAGTGTGGCTCAATGGTTAGAGCGGCAATTCCAGCCTCGGCGGTTCTTGAGCTCAATTTCCTTGGACCTGATAATTCTCGCCTCAGTGCCTATTCTAATCATGGGTCCCACTCTGCAACTCTGGGCAATAGCTTGCTTAATCTCCACAACAGCCCCCACAGCGCTAGGATGCCTGGCTTCACCTTGGGGGTGCCCAGGAGTGGGCACTTCACAGGGAAAAGCCAGGAAGGGTTCCACAGCGGTATTCGTACAAGCGCCGAGATACCCCAGCTGGGGTCGATTCGTGCGATACAAGTACACTGCATTCACATTTACATTTGTTGGAGAGCCTTCTACCTGAACTCACATTAAAGATTTTGCTCTGACAGGCCACAAATATCCAATGGAGCAGCAAAAAATATTCTTGTGACGGTGCGTCTGCCTCACTAGTGAGCTTCTGTGTAAGTGCCAAAACTTCTTGTGTTTCATATCTTTTTACTAATTCGGAGGGAGACTCCTTGAAATCCCCTCTCTCTTCATCTATTACAAAACCAATGACCACCACACCGGTCTGTTCCAAGATCAAGACGGAAGCTGGCCAGCCCTCAACGGTTTCGACTCCGAGACAGGGAAGTACATTCCTCTCTCATGCTTTCATATGCAAATCCCACACAATCTGTTCAAGCCAAGCTGTTTTGCTCCGTGCTTAGAAGAAAGTAAACAATACACTCTGAAGCTGCAAGGAGACATGAAATAAAATCATGCAATAGCACAAAAATTATGTTGTACATTCAAAATGGAGTAAGTTAAAACTCATTGTCAAAAATCACCTCATTCTCACTATGTAGCCCTACAAACCAGAAAGGTAAATAAACTCTGATTAGTGAGGGGCAAAGAAAAAAGTCATTGTTGATAGGCATGCTCCATGTCTGGACACTGAAATGAGGGCCTGCTGGTCTGCAGGTATGCTGGTGTTTCTATATGATTCAGCAACACTGCAACAGAAATGATGCCCTATAGAAGACTACCTTGTACACAAGTGGTTGCATGGCTGTTTTCAAAATTCTTACAAATCTGTTTATCACATGCCAACCGCCCAAAAGTGGGTATTGCGTATCCAAATTTTACAGACTCAAAAGATGTGGTGATAATTCTTTCCACTCTGGGTTGTTCCTTATGGAACTCACAACCTCTCCTCCTTGAGACTGGACATGCATTTGTCAAATTTAGAAGATCTTAAAGACCCATCATTTCACTCAGGCATTCAGACCCTAACGCTGAACCCACTTTAGCCATCCTCATTTGGATCTTCAGTGCAGCTTTCAGGACATTATGTATGCCAATAGCCCTACACTGCTACCCTAATGCTCTGGGAGTAAAAATGACAGAGACTGCAAGTGGTGGATAATAGGAGGGAGGGTTATAGAGAAACACAGCTCTGCTTCTTTCGTCTGTTCAAGCAGAAGATGATTTTTCAATTTCGTATTCAGAATGTCCCAGGTACATAAACATGAACTCGTTCTAACTGACTCTAATTCAGTGTTACAGTGCAATAAACTGTTAATACACTTAATACTATTGACTCACAAGGAATGTAACTTATTTGTTGCCACAGCAGTAGCAGCAGAATTAACAGGCCAGCAGGAAAGGCCACAATATCAAACCTGTCACTCAAGAAACTGGCAATGAAGAATATGGATGGCAGTGTAGAAGGAAGATGCTTAAGTCCGGAGAGGATCCAAAAGTGAACACATCCAAGAATAGGAACAAGAGACAGAAATGGAGGAAAAACAAGAAAGGGGCTGGTTAGGGAGACAGGATTCCAATGGAAACAGTGAAATGCGGGACACAACAGGATACCATGTTTCTGTTTTAGTATTGTTATACTGCTCCTGCTACGTTTTGCCTGTAAGAACATGTGGCGACCGGCAAGTGATGTTTCTCTTTTCTGCAAGGCTGGATTTCTCTTTTCTACAAGGCTGGATTTGTTTTCACTACCATTTTCTACAATGTAGTCTCCACCTCCATGTTTGTCATAATTGCTATATCCTGTTTCTAGTAAAGTGTATTTTGCAGTTAACTTGCTTGATCTGAGACCTGGGCCTTGTTCAGTCAGGCTACTAAGACTTCTAATGCCTGCCTCTCCTCCTTGGTGTCCTGACTCACTTTCTTCAAGGATTTGCCATCTTAAAATTCATTTCACAATGGTACTGCATCAGTTTGAACATCTTTTTTGGCAGCAAGAGTAAATGATTCTTTGACAGATCTGTCAGATTAATGTCAGCTCTGAAAAGGATGTGGGAAATATCGACCCTTTGGAATTAGGTTTCGCCTACAGCACGCATGCACTGTCAGCAAAAGCTATTGTTCTTAAAAAAAAAAACTTAAAAGGGGATTGGAGCCCACCCATTATTAACCTTTACTTGCTATTCTTTGGCTTCCATGTCACTGTTGTTTCTTTGTTTGCTATTGGTCTGCGCTTACGGCTTCCTCCCGGGCTTCAGTCGTCATCCCTTCATGTCTCTGCTCAGGAGCATGGACCATGTACAGCCACTGGCCACAGCTTCTTAGGGTACTCTGTTTTAATGTATTTACTTCTAGGCACCCCGCCATTTTCTTTAACCCAGCTCCCTTTGTTTCCCACCCTCCTCTCGTTGTTTTTTCCAGGTTGACAGCACCAACTTGATCTGTTCATGGGAACACTTTACATACGCACCATTTTTTTTACACAAGGACACATTCCTTTTTGGAATTTCTTTTTTTGGCCCAGGGAGTTTGTGATTGGCCCAGGCTCACAGAATGTTGTGCTGATGCAGAGACTCAAACCTGGTTCCCCAGTTCCATAGAGGACATTTTGTCTCTTGAGGCCACATCCTCTTTAAACGACATTAACAAAGCCAAATAACTCACGCAGAGTAATTTGGCTTTGTTAATGTCGTTTAAAGTTGTGGCACTGGCTGCTGTGCAAAAAGACTTCAAGTAAACGAAAAAAGCGCTATGACACTGTCAACGCTGGCCGTACCCTAATGCTTTGTTTTTATTAGGTCTCGGCTAGCCGCGCGTCTCCGCCGAGCCCCTTTTGTCGGCATGTGCGCTTCCCAGGAGACAGTCCTGGCCGCGCGCATCGTCTTGGAGGCGATTTGAAAGTGTCACGCGCACGCGAACGAGCGCTGCGGCCAGGCGCTGTCTCCTGGGAAGCGCAAAACACCATACACGCATGCGCATACACACACCGACACACTCACACAGACAAAAGCGCCCACGCACGAACATACATACATACATAGGACCCCCCCCACACATACACACAGGCGCGCGCACACACGAGTGCACCCCGCCACCGCACGCATACACACAGGCGCGCGCACACACGAGTGCGCACCCCCGTCGCCCAACTCCACGGCTCTCACTACATTAACGGACAAACCTTTCTCTAAATCCCTCCTGTTTGCTCACTCAGTCCATGCAGCTGCCGACGTACGAATACTTTTAGAACCAACCGTGGAGCGCGATTGCAATTGGCGGGTGGTGTACAGATACGCCCATTTAGTGTTGCTATGCCCCCAATTGGCTAATTTTACTGTCGCTCACACGTTGATCCTGTTGGGCTAGAGGACGGGCACTTCCGCTCTGGCGTTGCGGAGCACCCGCGCCTTGAGCGACGATATCTCAGGGGGAGTCTGGGAGTGGAGCTATTGGGGCGGAGAATGCTCGGTACGGGGCGACCGGGGCGGGGAGAAACGGGCCTCGGCTCTTCAAGATGAAGGAGTAGATTATTACACACAGGCCGAGAAAGGCAACTGTGGAGAGTGAACACACCACTTAACAGGAAAGGCAGTCAAGATTCATACGAGGGGAACGCAGGATTCAGTGGCGAGGAGACCGCGGCGAATATGTTGCATTATATGCTGCTGAATATGTTGGCATTGTTTGAAGCACTGCTTTTGGGTGGCATGCATGCTGCATTCAAGTTCGCCTCTCACTTTGTCCTGTGCTCTAAATCTGTGTTTCTTTGACTTTGTGTTTCTTTGCAAGTCATTGCATGCTTTGAAGTGAAAACTCTTCTGAGATGACCTATATCACTTGGAGTTTACACATGCCACGTAAACCTTTGAAGTGTGATTATTAAATGTAACATCTTGCCCCTGAATTACTGGCCTGATGCTAAAGATTCTTAAAGTTTGTGGAGCCTGTGCAGCTGACGCAAAGTCTCAATTTGCAATGCACCCAAGTGACTTGAGATTTGCAATTGCCATTACAAATTGCACTGCACACATTGCAGTCCCTTACAAGCCTCTAGGGAAAAAGGACGGTCAAGGGACGTTCTTTGCAATTTGCGACTTTCATAGTGAGGAGGGGGCCCATTTGTCCTGTTAGCGCTGCTTAACACAGCGCCAAGAAATCCTACAAGTGGGGAAGAAGATGTGGCCTAATGGCCAGGGCTGCCCACTTCAGAGCTGGGGAAACAGGTTCGAGTTTTGGCGACGGCTCAACATCCTGTGATTCATCTAAAGCGCAGCATGCCACCACTGCTACAAAAATAAATACACATTTTTTTGGCCTACAATTTATAGACTTTTGTTGCAATTGGTGTTGCAATATTAAGCAATGCCAATAGCTCAAACATAATTAACCCGAGACCTATTGCATTGTAAATGCTTGTTTACTTTGTCATGTTGCACAGCAGCTCTCACTCTTGTAGAACATCTTTAAGAATATTTGACAGCGCCAGTAGTTTTTGCATAGGCGAAACCTATTGGCTCTGCCAATGCTTGTTTCCCCCAAGTTGTGATAAAAAGTGGGTGTTTCACAAAAGCAGAGCATGCGTACATCTTGTAGAGAGACAGAAAATATGACAGGCCTTGTCTTTTTAATTTGAGCTTCGCGGAGTTATTGCCTCCAACCAACTGACCAGTTTCTCTTCTTGTTGCCACCCCAACCCTTCCTGCTTCTGCTCCACAACTCTCTGGTCCAATGCAGGTCCAGCATGGATCTCCCGTTTACGTGCATTTTGCTCCGTTGCCCTTCAGGGATATGTCTATCAACATAAATATTCCAATAAAAGACATGCTGAGATTGTGTTAACAACCCTGCTCTGCTCTCTTTTAGAAAGTCCTTAAACGACGACTTGTTGCTGCCATATTCTACTTCGTTTCATGGGCCTCTTCACGATCACCGACACGTCCGTGATTGTCAATCCAAAGTGCATGGCAATGTAACTCACGAATCATGGCCTGGCAATCGCACTGAAGAACCTCCTGTGGCAACTGTGAGAGTGTTTGTGTCAATGTTTCCTGAAAAGAATGGTAACCCAAAAGCTGTATATGGACATTTCACTGTTGTGACCAATCCATTGAGGACATTGTCCGTGCTAGAACCTGGTGGTGCAGGCGGATGCGGAATCAACAGGACTTCAACAGTGGAAGAAACCGCCCAACCGGCACAGTGCATTGTGGCACAGAACAGTGGTTTCTTTGATGTAACTACACAGGAGTGCCTTGGCAATGTAGTGAGTGATGGCAGACTGGTTCGTAATGCCAAAGGATTGCAGAATGCCCAGTTTGGAATCCGAGCAGATGGGACCCTGGTATTTGGGTAAGAGCCATGTGCTGAATGCAGCCTTTATCTCACTTTCTGTTCTTACTGGTTTAATTTGACTACTGCAGTCCTAAACCAAGGTAAGGTGTAAAATCAGGGAAGCTAAAAAGAAGATGCCTCGTGACATTGACAAGCTTGCATTTACTACAGATGTGCTCATATAAATCTCTATTTTTTTATATTTATTGATTTTAATACTCTTCGGGTAACAAAGAATTCAATACAATTTCATATTCTCCTAGCTTGGTACAGTGCAATTCCACAGTGACCATTTACAATGCATGGAACTTTCAATTAAAACCGTTAGCACTACCGGGTTCCATCAAGTAGTTAATAGATCCATTCAATATCAATGATTACAGTAATGAAGATGGATCACATATATATATATATATATGCTCATTTCCCACATATGTTTGTGCCATCAACCCATGTCTTGTGTTCTGTGTGTCGAGTATTTACCTTCAGCTCCCTCCGCCTCCCAATCTCCTTCTCCACTAAGTACTATAAGTACAATCCAAAAAAACCTATTGGGCGATTCTGTGGAGGGAGTAACTTGCTGTATGTGTCCGATTGTGTATTGCAATAGAGCATATCTTTAGTCTAGTCATCTATGGTCGGGACTGGGCCTTTAACGCAGCGCATTGCTACCCCTAATGTGGGAGTGCAGGCCGATAAACAGACATGGCGGCTGTATATATTTCTTAATGGTGAGGGTTTATTTAACAATATGTCAGTTCTTGGGGTTTTAGGTGGTATAAAGTATCCTCCGTCCTTCGGGTCTTCTTCTCTCAGGGTATTTGGGCTGGTTTTCTCAGTCTCTCCTTCCCCCTTCTGGGTCCAGTGGTCTTTCCTGGAGGCTTCTAAATGGGGAGAGAAAGGAGCGGTCTGTCATTGATTGGTCACTAGTGTTGGGAATTGTGCACCGGTCACCACACCGTCCGGTGTTATGAGATAGAAAGAAGAACACGTGGGGTGTTCTACAGTAAAGAATAGAAAAATACAAAAGATATAAGGAAACTAAAGAGATGGAAAATGCTCCTGGAATGCTTCTTCTCAGGGCTGCCTAATCCTAATCTCTTGCGTCTTTCTCTTCCTTGACTCAGCACTTCTCCTTTTTAATCCGAAGTTAGTTTTCAAGGGGGGAGAGGGTTCTAGAGTACAGATTTGAAGTTTCTATGGCTCAGGGTACCAAGGGTAAAGAGTAAAGGGGGGGGGGGGGTTTCAGCGTGTAGTGCATACTATACTTTCACTGCCCCACTACTCCTCCCACTGCGTTAGGTGCTCTCCCGTCACCCACAGTCCCTTCTCTCGCCCCTCCCTTGAATGCTCACCGGCTCCGCTCTTCAGCTTCCTCCGGTGGACACCACCACTCCTTGCTCCACCGCTTGTCCTCCCCTTCGGTTTCGGCCCCGTCCGCTTCTCTGCTACCACCTCCTGGATACTCCACATGATCGCCTCGACTTGCGTTCTCTCCGTCTCCTTGCTCCGTACTCTCGTTCTCTTCCGACGAGTCCCTTTTCTTTCTCCACTGTTCGTCTCTTCCGGGGTCAGCTCCTCCCTCTTCTGCTTCGTCCCACCGCTGTCCTTCCTCCTGTGAGAACACATGACAGGTGGGCGGGGTTATCCTCTCAGCTGGCTGGGTGTTGTACATCCGGGTCCTTTTTCCCTGTTGAGATCCGGGTTAAATATAGTGGTCCGGATTAATAGGTAAGTGTCGGGCCCCAAATAGTGCCGCCTCACACCTACATTTAGCTAGCAGCAGACCCATAGCCACTAGTCGTCTTACGTTTTTGTCGACCCATTTGTCATGTCACAAAGTGAGAAACGGATCAGGTGTAAGGGAGGGACACGTAATCTCATTCAAAATTTGAAAGATCTTTCCTCAGAAATCTTCCTGTTCTGTGCAGCGATGACAGACCGCCGAATCAAGTAATCTGTTTCTGCATAGGCTGTCAGTTGTGTAATGCACTCTACTGATATATATAAAGTGGATTAGTCGGTGTCTACCATTAAGAGAGATGCGTCTTGTCACTTCGCAGCAATACTGCCAGCTGTTATCTTCAATCACATATTTAGGTCTTCATTGAGTGTGATCTCCTGGATTCTTCTGTAAGACCATAAATTCTAGTTACCACCTTAGCGGGTGTGGTTGAACGTATAATACAGGAAAGTGTTGGCATCTCTAATGCCTCCTGCATATTTTTGCTTAATAGGTCACTTAGTGCATGCTAAATTCTGAGGTATTGATATTGGGCAAGGGTCGAGGGTTCATGTCCGTTCTCCAATATGTCTTTCCACTTGCGAACCACCCCGTCATGAAAGGTCGCCCATCTTAGGTATACCAAATTTCTGCAATGTTCGGGAAATGTCCTTTTCCCTCCCCGTTGGAAACCAGGAAATCCATTCTAATGGGGTCAGTGGGTAGTACATCAGAGCTCCAGTTTGTCTCTCCTGTAAGTTTCGCCAAACATGCACTGCTGAGCTTAAAGAGTCATGGGTACCATGTTGCCGAACCGGGGTTCTAAAGAGCACCTGGGGGAGAATATCAGCTTCAGCTGCAACTCTCATAATATGTAGGTGCAGTAAGCCCTGTGGTCCGAGTATCCAGGAATCTGCATGTGAGCTCTGCGCTGTTCTATAGTATACCTCGAGATTTGGTGCATTTAGGCCACCCATAGAGTATGGCAGGGTGAGTGTTTCCCATTTAACTCTTGGCTGCTTACCTGCCCAAGCCAATTTATTCAGCAATGAATGGAGAGTATCAGATATATGATTCAGAAGTAGCATCACGATATTCTGAAAGAGGAGCAAGAATCGGGGGAGGACGACCATTTTTATGAGACCGATTCATCCGACCAATGAGAGAGGTAATGTGATCCATCGGGCGATATACTCTTCAAGCTTATGAATTGCTTTACCATAGTTGTCTGATAGCTCTAGCCCAGGCTCAGTATGAATTTGTATTCCTAAATAACATACAGAATCTGTGGTCCATTGCAGTGGGAAGTCCAATTTCACTGGAGCCATCAGTGGAGTCAGGATGAAAATTATAGATTTTGCTCAATTAACCCTTAGGCCTGATAGCTGCCCAAAACGAACCACCTCAGTGAGCACAGGGGTAAGTTGTCTCTCTGGGTCTCGGACATAAAGAAGCATGTCGTCAGCATATGCTGAGACAATTAAGTGGTAACTAGGGAAGCGCGGTACTCCCTCAAGGCACAGGCCAGGGGTTCTGCCACCTGGGCATATAGAAGGGAAGATAATGGACACCCCTGCCAGTTACCCCTCGAGACAGCTATAGCGGAGGTGACTATATTACCCAATCTTATCCTGGCCACTAGGACTTTATATAAAACTACAACTAGCCGGAGAAAGACCTCACCAACCTCGATGCGGCGAAGCACGGTCTTCACAAATGACCACTCTACAGAGTCAAACACCCTTTCAGTGTCTAAAAAGACATCTGAGTTAACTCTTTGGATGGTCCCAAAGATGGTTCTGAGATTGTAGGTAATGCTCCATCCTGGAATAAAGCCAGCCTGCTCCGGACTGACCACCAGTGGGGCAAGACGATTGGCTTATATTCGGCAAAGAGCTAAATATCTACGTTTAGTAGGGATAAGGGTCTATAGGAAGAGCAATTATCTAGAGGTTTACAGGTTTCAGGAGAGTAACGATTAATGCTTCTCTCATGGATGGGAGCATCACATCGGCCTCGGCCATTTCCTTATAAAGAGTTGCCAGATGAGGTATAAGCATTTCCTGGAAGGCTTTATAAAACGCCACCGTAAGACCATCTAAACCAGGCGCACCCCCAATCCCGCATTGCCTTGACTGTAGCCCGAATTCCTCTAGGATCAGGAGGAGCCATAAGGTGTTCCCTGTGTGCATTGGTGAGCCATGCCATTTGGATATGTTACAAGTACTCTTTTATTGCTTTGTCGTCCGGTGATATCCTTGAACTAAATAGCTCAGCATAATATCTACTAAATCTCTCTGCAATTAGGCTCGCATCATGCAACAGACTACCGTCTTCATCCTGTAGATCGACAATCGTACCTGCCTCTCTTTTAGGTCGCTGTAACACTGCGGAGCGGGGCTAGGGCGCTCTCCCTCGCTATAGATCAGAGTGGTAGGTTATTTGCAGAGGTGTTTAACCTCACTGTCTGGTGTGTCATGATACTCCTCAAGAGCTTTTTGATATCCTCAAAAAGATTGGTGTCGCTTAAATGTTGATGGGTTCGTTCCAGTTGAGCAATAACTCTTTCTAGTCTTGATAATCTATCTCTTAAGGCGCGGAGCACTCCTGCGTGTTTCGAGATTGTCATACATCTGATGAACACCTTAAAAGTAATTAGTTACCAAGCCTTTGTTCTCTTTAAAGAACCCCTCTATGGATGAAGCCATATCAGCCTTAAAGACTGAATCCATTAGGGAGTATGGGGGAAACCTCCAGATAACTGGTGCTAATTTCTTGGTAGGAAGCTCGATGTCTAGCAAGACCGGAGAATGATCTGAATGTTTGTGAGGGAGGTTCACAGGTGATGACCTGGGTGAGCAGACTCCTAGATATTAGCCAAAAATCTATTCTAGAATGTATATCGTGAGCGGCAGAGTATTGAGTGAACCCTGAGGTGCCAGGGGAATGCTATCTCCAGATATCTAGCAAGCCTAATTGGTCCGGACTGTCTGCTATCGCTCCCGCAGCAGTGGACGGGTGGCGTGGAGGACCCTTGGAGCGGACGCAGGCAGGGTCCAAAACTCAATTTAAGTCATCCCCCCAAATTTGTGGAAGATCCGTGCCTTGGAGCAGGCGAGAGCCAAGTGAATGGTAGAACTGTGGGTCATCGTGGTTGGGACCATATATATATTAACTAGCTTCACATTTAGCCCTTCTTTGTGACATCTAGTGATAACAAACCTACCCTTTGGATCTATTTCGACTTCCTGCAGTGTAATGCCTGATTTCAAGTTAACCCTTGTGAGGACGCCCCTTGCATGTGAAGTAAACCCAGCAGCACTGCGATGACCCTCTAATCATCTTTGTGAGAGCATAATACTATTAGGTGTCACTTGTGTCTCTTGTGTTAGTGCTACATCAATGTGGTGCCTTTTAAAGTATGCAACAACTTTGCGTACTTTTCTATAATCATTTAGGCCTCGTACGTTCCACGTCGTTAATCTTACTCTATTGTGTGTGTGTGTGTTCTGTTCTGCGTCTGTCGAAAGCATTTTATCTGCAATCTCTAAATTCTGGACCACTGTGTATAATGCATCGCCAGCCAAAACTTAGTATTTATTTATTTATTTAAAGGCTTGTATAGCGCTAGACTCTACTCCCGAAGGAGTATCTCTGCGCTTGGTTCACCCAACAGGTTTAGAAGGAGTAGTGCTTCTCATGAGTGCGCTGGAGAAGGAGAGGGATATTTAGAACAGGAATGTCTTCAACTGTTTCCTAAAAATTAAATAATTGGTGCAACATCTCGGGTCAAATGGTAGTTTGTTCCGGAGACTGGGGCCAAGATACGAAAGGGCTCTGCCTCCCAGTCTAGCCTTTCTAATGGGCGGAACCTGTAGCAAAAATTGATTGCTAGAACGGAGAGTACGAACTGGTTTGTAGGGGATGAACTTTTCAGCCAAATACAAGGGGCCTGAACCAAAAATGCTTTTATGGATGACACAACAAATTTTGAATTTTATCCGTTGTCTGATTGGCAACCAGTGAAGTTTTTCTAAAAGAGGACGGGAGGGAGTTCTAGGCGGAGCATTGAGAACCAACCTCGCCGCGGTGTTCTGAGCCACCTGTAACCTACTCAGCAGGTTGTCGGTCGCTGATATGAGGAGTCCATTACAGTAATCTAGGCGGCTAAGTACTAGGGCCTGGACAAGGGTTTTTCTGGAGGTGTCAGGCAGAAAAGGAAACACGCGTCTCAGAAGTCCAATCACCCGAAAGCATGAACCAGTAGTTTGGTTGACGTGTTCCTTTAGAGACAGTCCTAGGTCCAGCCGGACCCCTAGGTTCTTCACTGTCTGCTTAGGACTGGGGACGGGGCCCAGGTCTAATGGCCACCAATCTGGCGACCACAGTAGTTGGGCCTCTCCGAATAGCATGACCTCGGTCTTCCCTACATTGCATTGCAGGAAATTTGAGGCCATCCAACGGGAAACCGCCCTCATGCCCTCCGAGAAAGACTGCTTGACTGCAGGAGTTAGAGTCTGAAAAGGGAATAACAGCTGAGTGTCGTCAGCGTACGACACTGGGATAAATCCATAGGTTCTCATAAGGTCAGCTAGGGGGGCCACATATATGTTGAAAAGTATCACATACCCATGTAATTCAATTGAAGAAAATGCTTCCAAAAATGCCCCCACCCACGCTATGCTTACCCTAACATGGCATAGTCGATAGTCAGCCCATCCCCATCCCATTAAACAATGGTAAACAAAACAACTTTGTAAGGACACTGTGGGTAACACACGAGGGCAGATGTTGCCGGCATTGAACCCCGTCTGTAACCTGGCTGTACCTATAAGTATGAAGTATAGCACACTTCCTATGTTATGTGATGAATCTTGTCTGTTATGCCTTCCCCGAACTCTTCTCCCACCCTGTTGGACTTCCCTAAGTCATCAGCATCTTCCCATGTAGTCATAAAGGAAGGGAAGGGGGCACAGTGCCACCCACGACCCAGGAGCGTATCAGCTAGTCAGGTTTACCTGTGTATTTCCTCGAGGGATCCATGACCTTGGCAGGCTGATATAAGTTCCTCAGTGGGCCGAATGAGACCAATATATTATTATATTACAGGAGCAACTTACCTTGATGTTAAGAGCAGGGCTTTAAGTGGACGGGGTCTCACCGGGTCTGGAAGCTTTTTCAATATTCTATACAATAAGCCATAGTTGCTGCCTATTTATCTTTTGCAACTACCAAACATGACAAAGCCAATAGTCCTGCCTTGTTATAGGTATCATGTTACTTGTTGTATCATATATCTGGATGCAATGACAGAAACAGCAAAATACAAGTTGGGCGGCACTCTATCCTAAGCACAGATGTTTAGTTTGTGTTTTTGAGCCATGCCCTTAATTACATTGGCCACGCCCCTTTGAGAGACCTCCCAGTTTTTTCATCCCACTTAAAGCCCTGGTTAAGAGTCTCAATATCCTATGGCTGTACCATGCCCAGATTGAATGGTGTCTAGGTTGAGGGTTCTACAACTACTCAGAAGCAGATAGTGTGACCCTACGGTCTTCATTGATCTTCTGGAGCATCCTCCTTCACAAAAGCGGGAGATCTTGGGGATCCCTTCCGAGATCTATTGCCTTATCTCTTTTTAGGAATTGCAGTGCCTGTCTTGGATCGGTAAATATATGGGATTTTCCATCTACATGTATTTGCAGTTTTTATCTTATTGCAATCCAGATGGAGGTCGCGGAGCTTCCTCTTCACTGGTATGAACTGACGATGAGCTTCTTTCACCTGTTGTGTAGAGTCTGGATAGGGGGAGAGATCTATGCCCTCGTAGCGTAGTGTCTGTAGTCCTCTGGCTTTACGAAGAGCAGCATCTTGATCTCTGTAGTTAAGGAGCTTGACAATGATAGGAAATGGGGCCGCGCCCAGCGCTGGCCTGGGGATCAGGGAGTAGTGGGTGCGTTCTATAATGAACATGTTTAAAAATATGTCACTGCCCAGAAGGGTGACAAGGATCTGCTAAACAAAAAGTTCAATGTTTGGGATATTAGTTGACTCTGCTATTCCCAAGATCCTTATGTTATTGCGCCTTGAGCGTGCCTCCAAATATTCTGCTTTGGACTGCACAGTGCCCAGCAATTTATCCATTTTCGTATATAAAAGCAAGCTAGAGTTTAGGGCGTCTTCCGTGTAAGAGACCATTTTCCCATTGTGTCCAGCCTTTCCGTATGATTATCCAGCTGCTCGGTCATTCTGTTCATGTGGAAGGAAAGTGCATCGATTTTTCCAGCAATTTTAATCAAGCTACGTTGCATGGCAGCTAGGATTTGTTTTATATCAGAGTCTGTGGGTGGATCACCAGTTTCAGAACCGGATCCAGAAGCGTTTTTGTCCAGATCCTGTCACCTGGGCGTCCTGCGCGGTTTAAATTGGAGTTTGGACTGTCATTTTTCGATTCTCCCCATTATAAGGTTATGTAAGTTTCCCCCAATGTGGGTGAGCTGCAAATTTGGTAGTGAGGAAGAAGGTCACGGTGCCGCACGGTGCACTGGCTGTGCACAGCGAACTGCAGGGGTGACTTAATAGCAGGGTGCCAGGTGTGTGTTAACTCGAACTTATGGTGGTAAGGAAAACAACTCAGACTGGAATTTCGAAATCAAATAATAGGAGTATCAGGGAAAACCAGTTTACACTTAGTAGTGATAAGTAAATATAACTCGCAGATCTCTGCGGTATGGTCACAGTTATAGAGTTTAAGAGATTAGCACAGGTCTGTTACTCTGACCTGAGGGGCTAAGCTGCACACAAGAGGCCTGCTCATCATATAGAATACAAGGTCCGAGTCCTAATGGTAGGTAACTTCAGTGCAAAAATCGTCAATCCGTCTGCGAATTCCCGTGTACAAATTTGTCAAACGTCCGTTTTATTGTGTAACAGTATCGCGAGGGTTCTCAGTACTAAGGCAATCGACTGGGAGTAGGGAACCGGATAGCCCACAACAGGCTCTCTCAAGAATCCTTGGTCTAATGGAGTTAGCGGGCCCACAGCTCACGTGTCACCCACAGGTAGACCTTGTCCTCGGTGATGGGACAGCTGTCGGGTATCGAAGCTGAAGAAAAAAAAAAAGATCGTCTGAGAGTATCTCGACTGTCCGCAAATGTGTCACATTTGGGGACAGTCGAGATACGCTGTACGCTATTGTTGAACCATCATCATCAAATATTCAACCCCTGAAAGTGTGGTCCTGATGATTTTAAGTGTTAAAAGTATCCAAGTCATTCTAATTTGTAAAGAATTTTCCTATAAACTGTGACTCTCCTTGCGCCCCGACGAAGGAACTTCTGGATCTATTGTCCCTTTCCGAAACGCGCGTCGGCGCCTTGTTGTTGTTTGTTTGTATTTTTTGTTTTAGGCCTTCCTGGTTTTGTGATTATGTAACTGCTCTTTTGCTTTGCAGTATATCTTGAGGTGATTGGTTGAGAGCATGTTTGAGTGTGTGAGTCTGAATGGGAGTTACATGTTCTGTTTATATGACTAACTGTATTGTATATAATTATATATATAAATGTTTTTTATGAATTTGTGTTTCTCGATGGAACTGAAAAAATGAGAAAAAAATAAATGTTTTGCTTATAAATTGGTTCTGTGTGGGACAATGATGTCTTATAAATATTGATGGATATGCTATCTAATGTTATATAAGTTTCTAGGAGAGGTTCTTTATATGTTCCTTGGACTGTTTTTCCCTGCCTCCTCTCCTAGCATTTAATCCACAGGGACCCTCTATTGTTTTTTGACTCTTCTAAATTGCGGCCATCTTAGAGCCAGGCAAGCTCCACCCCGTGCTCGTATAAATCTTTAACAGTTAGAAATGTTGGCAGGGGACTGATTTGCACTGTGTTGCTCAAGTATCTAAGATACTTTATTCTTCAAGTTCTGTTTTACGAATAAGGAGTAAGAAACCCATATAATCTCGAAACGTATTCCTATCCTATGACAACACCAGAAGCTCCTAATCATCATTGTGCTGCTTTTCCTTACTCTGAGACACTGTAGCTGTCTACAGTAGAAACGTCTCAGACTTAGAACACTTTGCACGACCGAAGCCTCTTCACCCAGCTCATAGTGCAATCCCACAGTACCCAAAACACATTTCCTTCAGTAAGAAAGACCACACTGCAATTACACAATGTCAAAGACTTAACACCTCTCGCTTCTTCAACAAGAACTATCAACATTACATTTACACTCTATCCAAAATTCAAGAATTCTCCCATCATGAACCCAATGCATGTCAACAAGGTATCCACAGCAAACAAATGAAATGCAACAAGTCACAGTAAATATTCACTACACCAAAGCAAAGATAAGGAAAAAAATATTGCAAGTGCTAAATATCATTAACAAAACGGAAAAATGCCTAACATCGCTCCAGATACATCAAAACCAAGAAGGTTAAATATAACATTCTGTATGTGTAGGACTTATACCTTACTGCACGTCCAGTACAAGATAAAAACATATAAAACATGCCCATACATCTAGAACCAACCAGTATTAAAAGACATATACTAGCAAAAACAGGAAGTCACACAATCCTCTCAAACCAAAATTAAACTGGAGTGCTAACATCTAAAATCACTTGAAACCTAAAGCCTTAGACCACTCCTTATTAAAATCCACAGTCGAAAAAACATGGAAGAAAGGAACATAGCGTACATAATTAAAGCAAGAAGTCTGAAAATTAAAACCTGTTACTCCATGCTCAAAATAACTGTTGAGAATAGCTATCCTTTCCTCCGTTTCTAGCTTTTACAAGGCTGCATATACTGCGACAAAATTGGACAGATTGGTCCGAAACAAAAGCTTTCAAAACATCACACCCGAAAGAAAATGTGAACACTGTGGTAACAATATTATAAATCTAAATGGTAAATGTTATATGCAAAACCAATGTAATTTCAAAACTGCTAAGTTTTATTTCCCCCATACTTGCTGTAAACAAAAAACATTGTTACAAGGGTACATGTTCCTTTTTGATAGCACTTTGAACAACATGGATGCATTAGAACAGTGTTTCTTAACCTTTTGACCTCTGTGGACCCATACTTAATAATTACTAGAACCTTGGGACTGCCACTGACTCATGATTGGAATCTGGATACCCCTACTGAATCATTATTGGAATCTGGAGATGCCCACTGATTTATTACTGGAAACTGGGGACCCAGACTTAAGCATTATTGATGATTTGAACCACAAAACAATACAAAAAAAATGCAGAAACTAGCATTCATGAAAAACAAATATAGAAATAATGAGATATTTTATTTAATTCGCAAACAAATATAAAAAAATTACACTTTATAGGAAGCTTGGAGCTTTTCAAAATTCAATTGAGTTCACTCCTTGCTCACACCATATTCTATTTAATGCATTTGTGCTGTTCCCACAAATCAATCTGAGGATACTAACTTAATTTTTAATGTTTAGCCTCTAATTTTCAATTCTTTCACATTTACAAAAAGATTTAAATATTACAATTATACATTTTTCTTCTTTATATACACTGTATTAGTCTGTTAATAGTATTTCATTTCCTAGGCAAACGCAGACCCCCACGTAGGCTTTGCGGACCCCCAGGTATTCCCGGACCACTGGAACATTAGACTTTACTGGCTTAGGAGACGAGAAGAAAGGAAGGACACTGCTGACCGGTGATGCTTAACTCTCCTCCGTGAGCATATTGTGGATAAATAGCACACGTAACATATGCCACTCACCTAATGCTGATGTATCGCGCATACCTCTTTGTGGTGCTCTTCTCCCTCATAGCAATGGTGAAGCATCATGACCCAGGGTAAAAGCTGAGCTGTGTTCCGCGGGCCACAATTCCCAGGGTCATCTCACCTATCCAGATTTTCCATAGTGAATATTAAAGTGGCAAACTAGTAAGATGTGACTCAGGGAGTGTGGCAAGCGCTGACCACAAAAGATAGTTTGGTGCTTGCAGAGCACACTGATGGACACAAGCTGTGCCCTGAAGCGCAAGATTGCTGATGTGACATCACATGGTTTCCACCCTAGTAAATGTTCTTGTGGCCTTTTAAAGAAAGATTTGGAAATCCTGCTATACATGAGTGACAACCCAATAAAACCAATTTGTCAATGATGTACGCCTCGCAAAACATAAGTCTTGTTGCAGCAGCACCTCTAGACAAAATGACTATTGAACCTTTGCAAATGAAGCCATTCACTCCTTAAACTCAAGGCTGCAAGTTCTTTTCCATCTTGCTGACAAAGTAGCAAAACTCGCACATCGATCTCAGACCAATTCAGACACATGCCCCCACTCCTCCACTCAGAGACTCATTCACCTACTCACAGACCCACCCAGACACTCATGCACCCACTCACAAATCTATTCACGCACTCATGCACCCACTCAGAGACTCTCACACTCAATCACAGACCCACTCAAAGACTCACGCACAGACTCACACACCCACTCAGAGACTCACACACCCACTCAGAGACTCACACAGCTACTCACAGACCCACTGTCCAACCTATACAGCCACTCACAAACACACACTCGGAGGTTACAGATAGGAAATAACAAAAATTTTAAACTTAGAAATTCACTGAAAAAACAAATGTTACAGGGACGTTATAGTTAGGAAATAGAATTAAAAAAAACTTAGACATTCAGTTAAAAAGGCTAAAGGTTACAGGCACTTCATTGCTCATATTTCACTCATACAAAATCAGTGAAATTCAGCAGTTATGGTTACCTGAGCTAACTATAACTTACGTCCCCACAATGCACTGCTTATGACCTCACATATTACGTCACTCATGAAATGGGCGTCGCTCATGAATACAGGAAGGGCGGAGAACCCCACTAATATTTGAGGACAAACCCATCCCTCACCGCCAACTCGTAACATAACATATATACAGATGCATAGAATGCAATATGCTGTTTGTTACCATTGTTTGTGAGAAAAGCCCACAATGCACAAGAGGCGAAGCCTGAAGTGGGTCATGATATCCTTTCTTCAACAATGGTAATCAATACCTTATTTGCTCTCCGCAGATCAGCATGTACTGGTTTTATTGTGCCATTTTTTTCATCTGTAGTAGTTATAAAGAACTGGGTAAAAACAGAACACAAAGGGTGAAATTCATAGGCTGCAAAATACTTAAAATAATTAGGCCTTGGGATTATGGCCCGATTTTGCTTTCTTTTGTAAAATGCATCTGTTAGGCATCAATCGTTTTCTGAAGACCTTTACTCTGTATTCTGATTATAACACCTTTGCACAGTAATGCATCAATCTCTATTTGTTAGCAGACTGTTACAAATAAAAACAAATGCTGACAAGCTGTTCATATTTGTTTCTGTAAAACAAATGTATTCTTTGATTTGTCCATATGTGAGTGTGTGTGAGTACACAGAAATATGTATGCACACTCACAAAAACACTCTCTTCAGTATAGGGCTGTTAATACTTAATAACTCTGTTAAACTCTTAATGACACACCCAGGGCCCATGTCCACTTGTCTCCAGATTACCTGCCTGATCCCCATCGCCTCTAGAGATCTTTGTCAGGCACTTGCTGATGACAGAGTCAAGCACCCGTTCCATGCTAAATCAACATATGTACATGTGATCAGGGGCACAAGTGGGCTCTTTGTTGAAATGCGCTAACCTCCATGTGGTGCCACAGAAAACAGATTCATGACCTTGAACCAAAGAGCATACACTTGAGTCACTGTATCATTTATTTATTTATTTATTTATTTATGCAATTTTATATAGCGCGAACTTTACCCGAAGGTGTCAGAGCGCTTTACATAGGACCCAGTTACAACCATAAGGCATGAAGGTTACAATCGGAAGAACAAATTTGCAAAATTTTTGACTTACATAAGAACCAGTTGAAAACATACGGACTTAGGATTACATGCGTTTTAAAAAGGTACAAACAGAAAAAATTGCAAATGTACAAGAGATAAGGTCACACAAGGAGGAGATACAAATGGATAAACTCTAGGCATATACTAATGATACCTCTATCTACTTAGGGAGGGGATACACATGGATATATTCTAAGAGTCACAAAGGAATGGTAGAGAGCAAAGCGGACTCCTGCATAAACTAGTGATTAGAGTTATCTCTATATACAAAGGGAAGGGGTATGACTGGATATACTCTAAAAGTCACATAGGAATGGAAGAGAGCATAGCGGACTACTGCATGTTCCAGTGATTAGAGTTCTCTCTATATACATAGGGAAGGGATACACATGGATATACTCTAAAAGTCACATAGGAGACGAGTCATTAGAGTTATCTCTATATACATAGGAAGGGATAAGACCGGATTTACTCTAATGGTCACATAGGAATGGTAGAGAATACAAAGGTCTACTGCATATACTAGTGATTAGAGTTATCTCTATATACATAGGGAGGGGATATGACTGGAAAAACTCTAAGGGTCACATAGGAATGGTATACGGTGCAAGGTCTAAAGCAAATACCATTGATTAGAGTGATTACAGTAAATCAAAGAGCAGAGTTCCATAAGTGTGGATACAGTCACAGCACAAAGGGAGGGTGGGAGGGGTGGAAGGGTATGGAGAGAGGGGGAAGCAGAAAAGGGAGGGAACATTTGAGGATCTTCCACGGGGAAAAGGGGAAAAGGACGGGGGAAAGGGAGGAGGGCTAGAGTCCAGAGAAACTGTCCGAAAACAGCAACAAAGTGTCGGTCAGGACAAAGCAAAAGTCAAGAAGTCCAGGAGTGAAGGTGGGAGATGAAGCTGGAGGCCAGCCGCAGGCGCGTGACCATCTTGGAGAGCTTGCAGTCAGCCGTCACGGTGGGGGTGAGAGTGCGCCAGGTGGTGAAGGCCATGTTGACGCTGTTGGTGCGGTCACGCGTTGGCCGTGAGGCGCTGCACGGCAGCCGGTGGGTTGTGTGTGCATTCAACCGCAGGCGGTGTGGATTCCGGGAGCAGCGGCTCCCGGCAACATTCAGAACCCTGGTGCCATGTGGGGGGGGGAGGGGTGAGTGGTCCGGGGATCTGGCCCGTGTAGCAGGGCCACAAGGCAATCCAGCACTGGCAGTGGCCCCAAACTGGCAGCAGGTCAGGAGGCAGGCCAAAAGTCCAAGAGGGGGCCGCAGGATTAGCAGGAGGCCAGGAAGAAGTTGGGGCGGGCCAGTGGAAGCGGCGATCGCCATCCGAGAATCGCCGCCGACCGCCATCTTAGAGTCAGGCAGGCGCTGGGAGGATTCCCTCGGTGGGGGTCTCCACCGAAATGAAAACTAGTGGAAATGAAGCCAGCTGCTGCGGTGAGAGTCTCGACAAGCTGGGGTAGCGCAGGACGCAATCCTACCTCCAGCGGCCGCAGCAGTCAGGGGAGTCCCCCGGCGTAGTGCCGCCCGCCATTTTAAGAGCCTCGCCCTCTCCTCCTCGGAAGATCGAGCCCGTCCGCCAACCCAGGTGCGATCGCTGTCTCTCCGCACCTGCCCCCCTCGCTCCGCTTTGTGTTGGCGAAGTGAGTGGTCGAAAAGAAGAGCTGCATCCGCCCAGGGCCGGGCCCGAGCAACTCGCGAGCCGGGAGCCGAGGCGATCAGCGTCCGCCCGGCTCCCGGCTCCTCCTCCACTCCATCATATGTATTGCTGTTGCTGCACGCACACATACACACGTGTGAACACTTATACAGAAGCATAAAGTGTAAAATGACATGTATTACTGTTGTTGAGTGTGGGTAGGGGCCATGAATCAAGATCCAAAGTCTTGAGTGGTTCGTGAGGCCCTCCCTGCCTTAACAATGGTAATAAACAGCATAGTACACTCCGCACATCTGCATTTATGGCTTATGCTATACTGTATTTTCATATGCAAAAGGAGTAAAGAGAGACATATATCAACATTTTTAAAGCAGAAGGTGTTCAGTTCATGCAGTGAGATAGAATTACAGTAGCTATCAATCAATCACTGAAATTGTAAAGCACACTACTCAACTGTGAGGGTCTCAAGGCGCTGGGGGTGGGGGTGGAGGGGTGGCTGCTGCTACTGCTCGAAGAGCCAGGTCTTGAGGAGCTTCCTGAAGGTGAGCAGGTCCTGGGTCTGCCACAGGTGGATAGGGAGGGTGTTCCAGGTCTTGGCAGCGAGGAAGGAGAAGGATCTGCCGGAGGTGATATGCTGGATTTGTGGGACGTCGGCGGGGGCGAGGCTGGCGGAGCGGAGCTGGCGGGCGGGGTGTAGAAGTTGAGTCTGTTGTTCAGGTAGGCTGGTCCGGAGTTGTGGAGTGCTTTGTGAGCGTGGGTGAGGAGCTTGAGGGTGATCCTCTTGTTGATGGAGAGCCAGAGAAGGTCTCTGAGGTGGGGGGTGATGTACTTGCATCGGGGGAGGTTGAGGATCAGGCGGGCCGAGGCATTCTGGATGCGTTGTAGTCGCTGTAGGTGTTTGGTCGGGATTCCTGCGTTGCCGTAGTCCAGCCGGCTGCTGACAAGGGCTTGGGTCACCGTTCTTCTGGTTTTGATCGGGATCCACTTCGTAGATCCTGCGAAGCATGTGGAGGGTGTTGTAGCAGAAGGAGGAGACGACGCTTACCTGCTTGGACAATGAGAGGGAGGAGTCGAGGATGAATCCCAAGTTGCGTGCGTGGTCCGCTGGCGTCGGTGCTGTTCCTAGTGTTGTCGGCCACCAGGAGTCGTCCAAGGCAGATGGGGTAGGGCCGCGGAGCTAAGCTATGTTTTCTCAAGTCAGTTACCAGGAATTTTACCTTTGCTCTGTATTAATAGCTGAGCGGAAATGTATTTATTAGTTCAGTTTTATTTTTATTAGCATGGCATATCCCGCATGTAAACCACAACTCGCACACCAGATGCAGTGCTCTTGACCACACCATTGATTTGACAGATGCAAATATAATTGTCATAAATAATCTTACAGGAGACATCACATATCATAATATCCTTATCATTATGAAAGAAGTAACTATTCATATTGTATTTTATTTTGGTTGAGTATGCATTCTTTTTTAATTGGTTGTGCTTTTTGACTTTGATACTTTATGCGGTTAAAAAATATTGCAGGGTCATAATCGTAGCATTTAGTGTGCGAGTTACGGTTTGGATGTCTGTTGTGCGAGTAAACAATCATGGTCTCAACTATAATTATTGAATTCCAGTTGTTTTTCTGCTTTAATCTGTAACAATAACTCCACCTTCTGGGTTTTTCAGGGAATTTCTAAAGGTTTTAAAAGCATATATTATTACGTTTTAACCAGCTAGCCATAGCTTCACTTTAAACTTTGCTTTGTTCAGTGAAGTTTTGAGGTTGTGTAATGATCAGTGGAAGTGAACAGATACAGTGCAGCAGGAGACAGGGTTCCTTGTAGAATTAATTCTTTATTGGAGATGCGACTGGTTACATCATAACACCATCAGGCCAACGCAATTGGTCGCTTTGCATTTCCCATTTTCTCTGGTGCTCTTCAAACTCATAACAACATTCCACATGACATACTAAGATTCTATGCTGGGAAAGGCCAGCATGGAATTTTCCTGTAGTCATCACACATTTCCTCATTAACAAATATACTCGAATCTACAACAATTACAGTAAACAAAGTAACATAATCAAAGAAGAAATGGGCAAACCCACTAGACAAATAACAAAACAATAACCTAATGAAGCACCTGATGGCAGCTGGATGCAATGCAATAAAATGATAAGACGTTGCTGGGTGAATTTAGTCACAATATATAGAAGGTAGTTCCTTTTTCTAAGTCTATGACGTAAAGCTTCATTTAGCCTGGGAGACTTCCCATGTGCCTTAGCCTTACTTCCAGAAGGAGAACTCTCTATATGTGTGTCAACCTTCCTTTGCAACATTTTACTTCCATAGTAACCTTAGCTTGCCTACCTACATTCCACCATTGTCCCCCCTTCAAATCTCACAAAATTAAATTGTCTTACACCAACGACTCAGAGAGGAGGTTCGCCAAAATTGGAAACCTCTTTTTAAAAAAAAAAATGCTTCTTTGATTCTGACCCAATCACCAGTGACAAAATGAACTCCTTCTATTCTTTGGATTGTCACTAATATTGAGTTGGCACACTCTCCTCTGGACTGAAATAAAACATTTTTTATATATATATATATATATATACATATATATATATATATGTTTGTGTGTATATATTTCTTTTATGTATGTATGTGTAAATATATTTATGTATATATTTTTCCTAGCTGCAACCCATTTATTAATAATGGGAGTATATATCCTTGTAGGGCACGTCCTTAGCAATCAACCTAGTTACATTTTTTTCGTTTTTGATAATCACGCTTATTGGTTTTTCAGAGAACAAATCACAAGATACAGT
This sequence comes from Lissotriton helveticus, assembly GCF_964261635.1. Lineage (NCBI taxonomy): Eukaryota > Metazoa > Chordata > Amphibia > Caudata > Salamandridae > Lissotriton > Lissotriton helveticus. The sequence goes on from NC_136061.1 coordinate 402,776,664, forward strand.
GGCAGCAAAATCAAGCATAATATTTAGATGAAGTACATATGATGGAGATACGACAGAAACTTGTAAGGCACTTTTGGAATGAGTAAAACACTTGCTTATAATCATTTCGTACAAGATACACTTGCACCCTTCAGGGCAATAGATTGAACCATTTGCCCCATATCTTACTAAAAAGCTTGGGGCAGCTCCGGGCCTCAAAGAGGGGCTCCTCCTGAGGTCCAGACCAATCCACTCCCCGTCTCCATTTCCGCGTAGTAGGTGGCTTGGCCTAGGACCAGAGTGCCGCTATATCGCGCTTCGCCACCGCCGTTCCGAGGAAGCGCTTATCGGCCCGGGAACCATCGAGGCCGTCAAACAAATCCAGGATCAAGCGTAGTGGGTCATGAGGAACCTCCCAGCCCAAGATCTGTGTACGTTCTAGTTCCACCCCCTCCCCTAAATGGTGCAAGAACAGGGCACTGCCAAATCATGTCGTAGAAGTCCGCAGGAGCGTTGCTGCATCGCGTGCATGACGGGGAGGGACGCATACGGTGCTGTATAGGCGAGCTGGGTTGAGGTATGCCGTATGGTGGTAATAGAGTTGGACTAGACGCAAATTGGAGGAGGTCGTTAAGGTTTTGGGGGCCATGAGGGCGTCCCTCCAGTCTGCATCCTCCGGGGGACCTAACCACCCCAAAACAGTAGAGGGAGTGTAGAGGAAATGATAGAATCACCCTCCTAACTAGTGTACATAAACAAAGAGATTCTATCAATGTGTAGTGAATTTTTTAGTTTTTAACGTTTGGTGAATGTCTAATACGTGAGTTACGAACTAGGCTCTCTCTTGGAGTGACAAGATGAGGGCACTATGTGCTTTTAAAATACCCCTCACACACTAAGAATCCCATAATGTCATGCTTCATCATTGGGGTCTTCCCGTCCCTCGGCGGGGCGTGCTACGACCTACGGACTACGCCCCAGGTGGCCACGTCTGTCTCTGGTGGGAAGGACCCCGTGTCCACTACATGGTTAAACAAGTCCACTAAATGTGGGACCAGTGTGTCACGGTAGGTCACATAGTATTCTTGGGAGTAACCTTCAGGCCATGGCGTCTTGCCGGAGTGCAACAGTGAAATGGCCCCATGTATCTCTTCCGGGGTGAAGGGAAGATCCAGAGTCTCCGAGACCGTCTGGGAGAGGCAGGGCAGCTGAGTCCCAGTCTTGGATAGCAAATCAGCCAGAGAGGTTCGGGGAGGTCGAGCCGCGTAAAGGGTAGCATAGTAGCCTGCAAAGGTTTGGGCGATAGCTTGGGAGGTGACGTGGTGAACCCCGGTCTCATCACGGATCTCGGGAATAATGCGGTTGGCTTTGGCGTATGACACTAAATTGTGAAGTAATTTACCATTTTTATTGCCCCAACCGTACACGCGCGCCACGGAGGAGGGCCAAAGCATTTTAGCTGACTCCAGCAAGATCGGGAAGATCTCTTCGCGTATCAGTGTAAGCTGCCAGTGTAAGCTTGGGCCCCCTCCAGCTGTGCCGCTTGGGCCTCCAACTGCTCAAGTTGGGCGGTCTTTGCCGTCCGCTTCGCGTGGACCAAACCCCTAGCCACCCCTCGTATAGTGGCCTTACCGGCCTCCCATAATGTTCCCGGCGAAGAGACCGAACCCGTATTAGTCGAAAAATAGTGCCTCAGTTCCTGCCTGAGGGATTCGACTAATTCTGCATCCTGCAGGAACCAGGCATTCATCCGCCACGCCGTACGAGTACCATTAGGGGAGTGCCCGAGACGGACGGAGACGGGGGAGTGATCCGAGATGCCTCGGGGCAAAACAGTGGCCCCGGACATCAGTTGACAGTCTGAGGCAGGTAGCAGGAACAAGTCGATACAGAAGTGAGTATGGTGGGCTGCCGAAATGTGGGTATATTGTTCTCGGCGAGGTTTCCACACCCTCCAAGCATTGCAAAGACCCAGGGCAGAGGACCAGTCAGATAGGCGTTTAGCAGAGGCAAGGCGCGATGCCGATGGAGTACCTGTTGTGTAGGAGGGTTTCAGAACGGCATTGAAATCGCCTCCAATGACCGTCAAACCCTGTAGAAAGGAAGAGAATACAAGTGTAATACGACGAAGGGCAGAGGCCATGGTGGCGGGAGGGATGTATGCACACAGGAGATTAAAAGGGTCGTACCCGTCCGGACCACATAGCGGACTTGTGTGTCCGTCTCAGCCTGCTCCAGGTTAAAGGGGAGCCCCTTCCGAAGCAGTATGGCAACCCCCCGGGAACCCTGTGTAAAACCGGAATGCCAGACCCTATCAAACCCATACCGGGCAAGGAAGTTGCATTGTGTACCCAGAAGGTGTGTTTCTTGTATGAACAAGATATCAGGCGCGTGTCGTTGGGCACTACGAAGAACAGCAGTATGTTTTATGCAGTCTAATAGGCCGTTGACGTTCCACGACAGGATGTGGAGGGGTCTGTTTAAGGTGGACGTCATCGAGGTGGAAAGTGTGTGGAAGAAGTGACGCAAGCTCAAGCAGACCCGGGTCCAAAGGGAAGCAGTGTTTCGTGGCTGGGGTCTTTGAGTAGAAGTTGTGCGTAATGGTAAGTCTTGTGTTGTCGTCAATGACATACATGCATGGATAGCGTGTAGAAAAACAAGGAACGACGGCCCGTAGGCGACTAAAAACAACAAACAATTGGGAGACAACGGTCTGCCTATCCTCCCACGCTCTCCAACTCCCCCCACCCTACACTTCCGAAGACGAAGCAACTACTAGGTGTATATTTAAAGTACCTGAAATTGAATTTTTGGGGCATTTGTTAAGTTGTGCTGGAGTTAGACTTTTCTTTTTAAATGTTCTTTATTGATTTTCAACAAGTTATACAAGTGATTTTCTTGTGGCAGTAATCTTATGCGTAGCTTTACAATAATTGCTTGATCAGTATAGGCAGGGCGTCTGGGTATGACATAATCAATGATCTTAATGCAGTGATGACATTATACGCCTTTGTGGTTTTGCAGGAAAATAAAAAGAAATGTATATTTTTTATTACAATACACAACAAAAAAACTGCTAGCTATACAAAGGTGTCCGATCTTGTCTTCCAGCTCTTGCTTGATGTCGGGCACTGGTGAGTCGGGGTATGCAACCTCATATGTACATGGGTGGTTGAAGGGAGGTGGAGAGACGAGGTATGAGGGGAACCTCGCAATACGCCCAACCCCACTCTCATCCCAGCCCAAAACACCCTCCGGGCATAGCCATAGAGATGTGTTATGCGTGCATGTATGGTCTAGCCGAAGTGTTTGGGAAAGGGGGACCTGTGAATGAGTCGAGTGGGCTGTGGACAACTTAGCGTCTACGGATGTCAAGTATTTTTGCCATTGCATGGGGTTGACCCGTGCAGGTGTACGTGTTGCATTAGACACCTGCGTTGTGTGTTCTGCAACTAGTGCCCTGCAAAGGTCGAAGAGCCATGATTGTGTGTTGGGACCAAGTTGCTATTTCCAAGACATTGCTATTTTACGTTTTCCTAAGCCCTGGGCCAAATCCAAAAATCTATTGAGATTCTTGTGAGAGGCATTGCGCTTCATGATTCCCGGTAGGAAATGGGGGCCCTGAGCTGTTACTGAGGTATCCGCCGCCTCTGCAAGTGTTGCTGCTATCTCAATCCAATATGACTGAATGAGAGGGCATGTGCATACCATATATAAAAAAGTTGCCTCTGGGGATAGACATCTGGACAGACGTCAATAGAAGTAGGGTACATGCATGCTAATCTATGTGGTTTAAAATATGTGTGGTGTATATAATTAAATTGAGTGTACTTCAATCTGGTGTTCGTAGATATAAGTTCGGGGTAGCTGATGCATTGTGTCTATTGTTTATCGGTGATAGTAATCGCCAATTCCTTATCCCAATAAGTACGTAATGGTGCCAGTAGGGGCATGGGGTCAGGTCCAAGCAAGTTGTAGATTGCTGTTATCGCATGTGTACCATGTCCATGTGTCAATAAGGTTTGTAGTAGTTGTGATGTGGCAGGTTCAGTACGAGTGTTGTCCCATGTCTGAAGGAACTGCCGAGATTGCAATGCATGGAGCAGGAACTTCCCCTGTGGTACCCCAAAGTCTGTTACCAAGCCTTCAAAGGTTTGTAGTTGCGAGTCTAGTAACATGTCACCCCAGGTGTCCAACTCCACCACTCTCCAGGGCTCGAGCTCTGGGCTGTTGTGGCAATCAAATGAACCCAGTAAATCGTCTAGCGGCAGCTTAGGAGCATATGGTTTAGATTGGCCTCTAGGTAACACGTCTTTGGACCAACAGCATCTCGCCACCACCATTAGAATAGTGCCTTGTTTTTTCTGCTATATGGTGGTAGATCCTTAGAGCCACTCCAATACTGCTGGTTGTCCCCAAGACAGTGCCCCAGCGACTAGTTCGGTGAGGTTGCTCCTTTCAAGCAACCTCATTGGCCACTGCAGTTGCGCTGCAGTATAGTAATGTTTGTAGTTTGGTGCTCCCAGGCCCGCTTCTGTTAGTGGTAAATACAGTTTTCGAAGTGCCACTCTAGATCTAGAGGTCCCCCATATCAGAGAGACAGGGAGTGACTCCAAATCCATTAATTATCTATGCGGCAATCTGTAAGGGAATGTGGAAAAAAAGTACAGGCAACAGGGGAGCAGAAGCATTTTAGAGATAGCCACTTGCCCCAGAGGGGATAAGGGTAAACTCAGCCAAAATGGGAGGGCCCTGCAAGCCCCAGTGATTGCTCTACCTAGGTCTATTATATGTACGCTAGAATGGCAAACCTGAACCCCCAGATATTTGATAGTGTTGAACGGCCATTCCAACGGTGTTCGGGGCATGGTGTGTCTCTGGGCCATTGAGAGTGACTTCATTGGAAACATCGTTGACTTGGGCCAGATGACCCGTAGGCCTGAGACCTGGGCGTGATCGTCCAACAGGGCCATGAACTCCCACAAGACAGCAATCTGTCTATGTTAATAAATTAATGCATCATCTGCGTACAGAGACACTATCTGCGTATATGCCCCACTCAAGTATGCGTTGACGCAGCTTGCATGCCAAAGGCTCGCTGGCCAATGCAAATTGAATGAGCGAAAAAGGACAGCCCTGCCCTTTGCCACAGTCGATCACAAATAGTGGGGTAAAAATGCATCCAGTCTTCACTCTAGCCTGGGGTTTTATGTATGATATACAAACCCACCTCAGAAGGATAGGGCCTATGCCGAAGCCAGACAACACAGCCAGTAAATGATGCTAGCTCAAGGTGTCAAATGCATTTTCTATGTCTAGGGATGCTATCCTGAGTGTGTCGGGCCTATTCTATCAACGTAAAAAGGCGGCGCAGGTTCAGCCCGGTATTCCTCTCCAGGATGAAACCATTTTGGTCCTCGTGTATCAGTATGGGTATTGCTTTGATTGGTCTATTGGCTAGTAGTTTATCTAGGATTTTATAGTCTGCGTTCAGCAGCTACAAAGGATGTTATGAGGCCCTTTGGAGTGGGTCTCTGCCCGGTTTAGGTAACACAATCAATTTCGCTTCTCGCAAGAAAGGCAGGAGTTCACCCCTCTCAAACCCTTCTTTGTACTTATTAGTTAGCCGGGGGATAAGTTGTTAGGAGTAAGCTGAGTAAACTTCGGATGGCCAACCATCTGTCCCCGGGGTTTTACCTGTTGCCAATTGCTTAATAGCTTCACAGATCTTGTCTGCAGTGATAGGGTATTAAAGTAAATCATACTATGGCTGCGTTACCTGTGGGAGTTGAACATGCATCAAAAACCGCTGGGTAAAAGCGGGATTGCCGGTGTCAGGGGCTTTATAAAGAGAGGTATAGTAATTATTGGAAATAGATATTAATCGCTTCCTGGGTGTTCGCTATACTCCCTGTGTGCGTGTATATCGAGGTGATGGGAGGCTGTGAGGTATCAGTTTTTAGGAGCCGTGCCAGCATTTTTCCAGCTTTTTCCCCCTCAGAGTGCCGACAGGCAAGGTATAGTTTATAATCCAGTGCGCAAAGATTGTCTAGTGTTTCTTTGTATGCCAAACGAGCCTGGGCCAGCGAGGGGCCAACATGAGGATCTGTGGGGCAGAGCCGCTCACAACTCTGTTTCTCCAGCTCGTGTTTGTGAGTGACATACGGGAGCCATAGGCAGTTTTAATGGCATATCCTCTCAGGGCAGCCTTGAACGCATCCCTTATACCCCTGCTTTTGAAGCAGTGCTGGCATTAGTCTGGAAGTATGAGTCACTAGAGCGTGATAGGGTAGCGCGAAACACTGCATCGGTGAGGGCTGCAAGGGTAAGATGCTACGGGGATATTCTGATTCTCTGCGTTCCCCACTTAAGTTGCAGCTGCAATGGGCTGTGATCTGAGATCGCACACCCCAAGTATTCCGCATGCAACACACTGGGCAAGGCATTATCCAAACAAAATATGGCGTCAATCCTTGTGTAGAGGTTGTGAATTTTTTAATTTATTTATTTTGAAGTTTTATATAGTGCGAACAAGACCCTTGCGGGCATCAGAGCGCTTTACAGGGCAGATATAAGAAGCAGAGACAAACATAGAAAAATATAGATGAGTCTAATACACAGTCATAACTAATACAAGTTAGCAAATATATTATACGGATATATAAATAGGTAATGTAAATTTAGCCATAAGAATAGATTTCACTTCTTTTATGAAAGAGACAGAAGAAGGGTTCTGTCTCGTTTCTGGGGGCAAAGCATTCAAAATCCTAGGAGCCATTCCTGAGAAGGTCCGGTTGTAAGTTTTCTTCTTGGCAAATCGTTGTGATTTTAGAAGAAGATTCCTGGAGCTCCTGGAGGATCTGTTACCACAAGAGAGGACCAGTTTCTGAGCTAGATAACTCGGAGTATTGTGATGTAAGGCCTTGTGCTTCATACATGCGATTTTCAGATGAATTATAGCCTCGAAAGGTAGCCAGTAGAGGACTCTAAGGTCTGGGGAGATGTGACAGTTTCTTTTGGAGCCTGTTATGAGTCTAGCAGCTGTGTTGGTTGAGGCTCTTACCGGGGCCATCGTCGATTTGGGAAGGCCGCAAAGAGCGACACTCTCATATTGTAGAGTAATGCGAGGAAGTACGCAGCGCAGGGTGTTTACTACGCCATGCATCGTGCAGTTGCATGTTAACAGTCTAATCCTTCATGTGTTGTGTTAGTTTGACGAATTGTGCCCCTGGAAGTGGAGGTCGCGAAGGATCCAGAGTAAGGTCATGTACGCTATTGTAGTCTCCGCCCCAAAATGTTGGTGCCATAGGGTCTGTAAGTAGAGACGGTGTAACGGACTGTAGGAATGAAGCTTGACCTGAGTTTGGGGCGTAGAGGGATCCAATGTTAATAGGAAACCGTCCAAAAGACCCTCTAGGATTGCATAACGGACATGAATGTCAGTCCAGGTGTATTGTATCTTTAAAGGAGTGCCAGGTGCAACCCATATAAAGATGCCCCTAACATATCCCGAGTATGTAGTGCCAATGGCCGTGCCCCTCCAACTTTTACGAAGGGACGTAAGAGTTTGTAAAGTCAGGTGTGTTTCTTGCAGTAATGCAAACGCGATCTTGTGGCTGCGTAAATATTGGTAGACCTTGTGGCGTTTAGCACATCCCGCAAATCCACGTACATTCCAGGTCAATAAATTATAGTCATCATTAGTCATCTAATTAACAGTAAATCCGAAAGCAGATACAAAATTGTCGATAAAGCACCACCTCCGCCAGTGATTTGTCTTCCACCGCCTGTGCGAAAGTGCCATCTTTCTTGCATGGTATGCCCCCACTTTTTGCTGAATTGCTGATGTGCTTTGACTGAGTGTGCCCTGGGCTCCTGCCAATCAGGTGCCCAGGGCCTGTGTCCCTTCCCTAAAACTGTATTGAAGCTAAAATCCAATTGGCATCTCTGGTCACATGTTAGCCCCTGGTAAATGTTACCATGGGTACCCAGGACATTGTGCTCAGAGAAGATCCCTAAAGGCTGCAGCACTTATTGTGCCACCCTTAGGGGCCCTGCACCCTGACACACACACACACACACTGCCTTTGCAGGGTGAGGGTCCTGGTGCAGAACTAAACAAAAAATCGACATGGCACACATCCCTGTGTGCCATGCCCACAACCCCACTGCCCTGGCATACATCAGTCACCACTCTAGCTGTGTACCCTATGCCAGTGGTGTGGGCACAGGTACATGAGCCCTGTGCCCCTACGGTACCCAGGGCCATTCCTGGGCACTGTAATTGCAGTGATGCCATTAAGAGTATATGGTGCTGGGAGGTTGTCATTATGAACTCCTCAGCACCATAATGGCTATACTGGAGACTGACAAGTTTGATACCAAACTTCTCAGCACATTAAACCCACACTGATGCCAGTGTGGGATTTAATGTAAAAAGCACTACAGAGGGCATCTTAGAGATGCCCCCTGAAACCTAACCTACAATCCACGTCTGGTCTGAGAGGCTGCCTAGGCTGCCACACAGCAGACATGTAGCTGGACCCCTGGGTGGAGAGTCCCCCGCTCTCCTGGGCTGCAACAATGCACATCCTGGGTGAAGTGCTAGGTCGCCTCCCCCAGGATGGGCAGGGGGATGCTTCAAAGGCATGCTGCTTTTGTGAGCTTCTCCAGGCCACTTGCTGTACTCAGCAACTGGCCCCCACCACTTCTGACCCCCACTCTGGTGGGAAGAAACCCTACGTCAGGAAAGGGGGTGTACCAGCCTTGGCCAACTCCACCCCTCAGGTGGGAGAGGCAAGGTGAAGCACGACTCCCGGCTACCGCCATTTTGAGGATGGGAAGCCCTACACACACACATCTAGGCTCCTGCCCCCCTCCCACAGGAGAGGAGCAGGTTAGGGGGTGTACCCATCCCAGGACAGGGACCTATTGGTCCCTGCCCTCACCCTACCTGTAACTCCCCTAAATGTAGTATTTAGGGGCACCCTGAACCTTCCTTCCTCAGATCCCGATTTTGAAACAAGAAAGAAGACCAAGAAGAAGAATACCTGCCGTGCAGCTGCTAACAAGAGTACAACACCAACTGACTTGGCCCAGCCCTACCGGCCTGTTGATCTTTGAACCTGAATCTGCTCCTGCTAAATCCCGGCATCTCCTGTGGACAGCAATCTCGAGGACCCCGGAGGACCTGCCTGCCTTGACCCTCTTAGAGACTGGGACTCCCATTAACAGTGGTTTTGCTCAAAAAGCAATACACCTGGTGCCAGCCAGGAACCGCAAATCCAGCCCACTCTGCACCTGCCGAGCCCGGCCTGTGCCCAAGTGGACAAAGACCCTGAGGACGTCCCCCCAAGAGCGATTCTGACCTGGAGTTCAGTGACCCTCCTCGACGACGCCTGCAGCCTCAAAACCAGGGACCCCCCAACCGCGACCAGCAGAGGGTAAGATTTCCCAACGCCAAAAGACACCCCTGCACCCGGCGCCCCCCGGCCCCTTGTGCCCAACTCCGGGGTGCCTACCTATCCTCTAAGATCCCAACTTACCCCTCGAAGTGTTGGTCGCTCCCGAAGATCCTCTGTCCCCGAGCCTGCAGCCTTTGTTCACTTTTCAAGATCTCCATTGATTAACATTGAGGGCCCGACGGCTCAAAAGAACCCTGCACCCAGCTGCCCGAGTGCCCCTGACAGTGCAACCTTTGCCCTATTCTACTTCCCCATTTGCCCATAGCAAGTGACCAGGAGCCCAGCTCCCACAGCCGTGTTGCCTGCTAGCCAGCAACCACCAACAGAAGGCCCCCTGCCTCTCATTGGATAACATAGGGCCTAACTATCTCTGCACCTGGCTGCCCCTGTGCCGCTGAGGGTGTACCAACTGTACCTACCTGACCCTGGGAGACCCCTGAGTCTATGCCCAGAACCTTAACTCTACCAGTCGAGTACTTATCTAAAAGCCGATAACTCACTTTTCTTCCATAGGCTAACATTGGATGGTTTCACTTGGAAATTCTTTTAAGTGTAGAGTTTTGGAACTTTAAAATGTTCACCTAAAATCAGCCAAACTATGAATCCGGATTTACTCACCTGTTATCAGGAGAGACCTCAGGGCTGCATCTTTGAGCCCAGTACTGACCCTGAAAAGTAATTATACCCGTACTTACCAGTAACTTGAATTTCCTTCCATAGGATATCATTGCCTGCTTTTTGCTGAAAAAGTTTGTGTCGATTTTTGAAACGTGCAAATATTCTTTAAAAATCGTGCCAACGATAAAAACGTAATTACTTACCTGTGTTAGATAGATGTCCCAGTGTTGAACCCAGGAGTCCAGCACTGGATTACAAAAGTAACGTAAACATACTTTACCTGCAAACTGAATTTCCTTCCATAGGATAACATTGGTAATTTCAACTGAAAAAGTTTCTAAGTGTCAACTTTTAAAATACAATAATATTCCTTAAAAATCACTCCTGTAACCAAAACACTTTTACTTAACTGTTTACAGGACGTGTCCCAGGACTGAATCTAGGATCCAGTCTTGAGGTTAGAAAAGTAATCTACAAAGTAACTAATTGCATTTAACTAGAAATTCCCATTGAGCTCAATGTTGCATTGTGTTTGAAATTGTGTTGCCTAGTGCAACAAACTGTGAATATTGTATTCAAAGAGTCTATTGCCTATTTGAAAAGTATTTAACTAAAGTAACCCATTCTGAGAAAGTATATTTTAATACCTTGTTGGTTCTAAAATAAAACAACTATATCTTTTGATATAAAACAATTGGCCTAGAGTTCAGTGCTTGAGTGTGTGAGACCATTTTCTGACTGAGTGTGCTTTACACTGTCCTCTGATACTGCCTTACTGCTTGACCAAGCTACCACTATAGAGAGTAAGGTTATATCTAACTTTAGCCTCTGCAAATCTCTGGGGACTGGGGACTCTATACACACTGTACCTTACTTTGGTCCAGTATATGTAGAGTCACTTTCTTACACCGCCCCATCCCCGACCCCAGCAGCAGTCAAGATACCAGCCGTCTCGTACCCCATGCATAACATAAGGAGAAAGACAGGTCAAACAAATATTAATACTCCCCATCCCAGGCCTGCTTGCCAACAGGCAATTGGCCATATGCACTGAAATGCAATTGATCAGAACAAGAAATAACATGAAAAAAGAGTTGCAAAGGAGCGTTCAGAATTTTCTTACTCCAGGAGTAGAGTATAAATGAGTGGAGGGACAAAAAGAATGTTGAGAAAAAGAGAAAAAAGGGAAGGGAGGAAAAGGAGGGAAGATGGGCAAGGAAATATAAAGGTGCTGTATCAGCTACTTATCACTCTCAGGGGGTGTAGCTGGTCCGTATGTCGCTGCCAGTTGGCTGCCTTATATAGTTTAAGCCGGCAGTGTTCTTATTTGTGGTATGCGTCAGATACATTGAGAGGTAAGCTAGCCCTTGTGTTAGTGAAGGGCATAACATGTTCTGCACTTAGTTCGCAGATAGCCTCCTAAGAGATCAACCAAGTTTCTCTGCTGATTGTGGGGTGAGGACCGGGCCGCCCCTGGCAGTGCTGCGTGTTGCGAGTCAGTTAGTAGTAGTGCTTGATGCATTTCTGTGTCCGATTTCGATCTTCGAGGAGATGTGGGGCCGCTGATTTTGTAGCTTGTGCGCGTTCTTGAGCCAGCTGGGCCTTTGTTGGACGCTGCACACTACCCCTGCCCCACCACTACGTTCGCCCACCAGTTTCCAGTCCATGACTGGATAGGGTCTGCCGATGCGGTAGGCGGGGCGTGTGCATGTCCATGTTGGTCTATCCAGGCCCAGACCTCTTCGGGAGTAGAGCAGAAGATGGTGTTATCCTAGTAGCGAATGCGCAACTTGGCAGGGTATTGCAGCGAATATTGTATTTCATGGTCCTGACAGAGTGTAATCTGGCTAGATATGCACCATTGTGTTCTCTTCCTGCAATGGACCGCGGGCTCCAGTCACCTGCAGGATGTGATTCCTGTTGCGGTAGTTTAATCGTCTCTCTACTACAGGCCTGTGGGGATTGCCTGGACACGGGGGGCTCCCGGCACCCTGTGTGCCCGTTCAACCGAGAAGAACTTCGAGCTTTTGCCCTAGAGGATATTTGTGGAGAACCAGAACTCCAAGTAGAGCTCCATGCTGTGTCCTTCCGTCCTTTCCGGCAGTCCCACAATGCGTATATTATTTCTGCAAAACCGTCCTTCCTGGTCCTTCACTTGGGACCTCCGGTATTCCACTTCCTGTTGTTCGAACAGAGCGAGTCAATTTTAGGGCCAACGTAGTTTTAATATCCAATATTGCTGCCATCAGTTCGTCGAACCGGTTTGAGTGATTAGTATGATCAACAGGATTTGCAGGCGCAGTGTGTTCGGTATTCGCCACACAAGGAGCCAGGTTCATTTGCCAGATGGCTGAGGCTGCGTCTTATCCATTCTGGTCTTTCCCATCTTGACGATCTGAGCGTGTGACGTCGTGTAACCAGATAGTCTGCCAGTTGTGGCTCCAAAGGAGGAGAACTGAAGTGATTCACCAACAAATAACTAGTTGCAGTCTACTGGGATGTGGACATGAGATCGTGCCACTGCCAGGCAGTGAGCGAGGTGTAAGTGCTCAACTCTCCGACCAGCAAGCAGCCTCCAACAGCACACCAGTCCGCTGCGTAGGTATTGCTCCGGGGTACCTATTGATTGTTCCACTCTGGTTACGTGAAGTGCCGATCTGTATATTGGGCGTGCAGTGGTCTAGGAAGTTAAAACATGGGCCGCAAACAGGGCACCGCCGGGGGCCATCAATCAAGAAGAGAGCAATGTTTCCATTGGCGATTCAAACAGGTACTGTGTCGCTCACCTAGGAGGCCGCCACCAGCAGCACCCCAGCAGGTAACCGTTCGGAGTAGACATATGTGTGGCGGTGTGGCACTCCCCAGTGGCCCTGCGGTGAGTTTGTATAATACAGGCCCCTATGATGTGTAGCTGGGATGCCCCGATGCCAAGGAATGCACCGCGACAAGGAACCTCAATCAAGAAGAGCACCAGGAAACTTTAGGCAGTGTAGGCAGGTGTCCACCACCCATGTAAACAGCTCAGCAGTCACAAGCAAGGAAAGTCTGTCACCTCCATCAGGGCCTGCAGGGAGGTGAGGCAGGTGATGGCAGAGCTACACAAGCTTTGCAGCCGACAATGAGAGGTGTGTTCAACTGTCCAATTACGCTGGCAGACGACAGTGCTACGCAGGTAGGAGCAATTGCAGGCCCCAAACGTGTGAGCCCAGCGGGATATCATGGGCTACGTAAATCCGCCTCCTCAAACGGCATAAGCTGTGTGCATGTCTTCTATAGCGAGTACTTCCGTGCATCAGGGCTGCCAGACGCGAGCCCGCCAGTCGGGAGTGCCCCCAAGCAGACAGCACGGCCAGCTCAGCTCTCGCAAGAAGCGCCACAGGATCGTACCGTCACACTGTATCGCAGGGGTGTCGGCGGGCCTGGTTCACGGGAGTCGTCCGCAGGTTCAGGGTAGGTCGGTAGCGTCCCCGATGTTGTGTGCTCCCTTCTTCATGCGTGCCCCTACTAGGGGGCAACGTACTCGAGGTGCGCTAATCGGCAACGCGTCTGGGCAGATGGCCACCACTCGAGGTCCGCGGCTTCGAGCAAGCCGAGCACTGGCAGCGGCCCCTGTTGTGTCCAGATTTGGGCTGCAAGGGTCGGTACAGCAACCAGGATTTCACCGCCGTGTGACACTGATCATTTGCACAGCTGAGTCAGGAGTTATGTAGGATTTTGTGGCGGGCCCAGAGCGGAGCTCATCGCCGTACGTCGTGCTCGCCGCCATCTTGGCCACGCCCCGTGCTAGAGTGAGACTTAAACTAGGATTAGTTGATAGCATCATCAAAGCTCCTACCCCAGTTGCCAAAGATCAACTACGATCTTTCTTAGGAATGTGCCATTTTTATTCAAAATTCGAATAGTTTTGCAAATCTGACAGATTCTTTTTTACCTTTACTTAAACAGAGGTGTCAATTTTGACAAAGATCAAAGAAATTCTGAAGCACCATCTTTACAACCTTACTGTGCGAAACCAATCAGTCACGTAATGGTAGCAGTGGTCGAAGTGGGAAAAAAAGTAGGAACTGTGGGTGGAGAATCAGTGGACGGGAATAACCGAAGATTGAATCAGTGGGCGGAGTCAGGTGTGTGGCTAGAAATAGCAATACATACCAATGTTTAGTACATTAAGCATTTCACTGACCAGTTACAGCTTATAACGTTATTTAATTAAAACAATGGATAAATATGTTCATTAGAGGTTTAATTCAGGAAAAAGCAAACACTCATAGGGAATACAGGTTTATGTAAAGTGTGTGAAATATAAGCAGGAACAACATGTTACCTTAATGCTTTTACTCTCATTGTTCAGAAATCCATGATTATTTTTTGTCTCAAACATTGAAGTCATGAATACAGGGCTCCTCCTGTACACATGTGTTAAGCAGGGCTCAGAAGAGAAAGGGACTCTTCAGGAGAACCTAGACTCACGGAAACCCACAAAGGCTCCCTAATATTCATGTCAGCCAGCTAGCTGCTCAATCATAATATAGCAAAAAGAACAACTGGTGGACAGAATGCAGAACAATGTCATACATTCACCCCAGTACAGAGATCTGGGCCTAAATCCATTGTTTCTTTGCTGACCATGCAATTCCAGTTTGGACCCAGACATATGCAAATCAGTCTTATCCTGCACCCAATGGGAACAGTCCAGCCCGAACTGCCAGGCCAGGACCTCCCTGGACTGAAAACAAGCATCCTAGGACCGGTTTCGGGCTTTCAGCTAGATGTGTGAGCCGGATCCTATGAGTCTACACAGCGCGGGGACACACTGTCTCTAGTGTAACCAGGCGCTTTACAAACTTGATTATTATTATTATTATTATTATTTTTATTATTATCAGCCAGGATAGCTTGATTCCAGTGGCATGGAGAGCACGGGACTCATGTCTGAGCATACCCGACCCACTCGGGGTGACAAATGCAAAAAGAACAATTGATGAACAGTAGGCAAACCATGTCATACATTCACCCTAGTACAGAGATCTGGGCTTAAATCCATCGTTTTTTGCTCACCATGCCATTCCAGTTTGGACCCAACCATATGCAAATCAGTCTTGATTCGCACCCAATGTGAACAGTCAAGCCCGAACTGCCAGGCCATATATATTCAAGTGTCCTTTCATTCGGGAGGTGAACACAAAGCAGTACCCACTGAACTATGCACATAACATATTGCTCTTTGATATGCATGGTACATGTTCTTTGCAGCAGGCATATTACTCCTCTGCGCTACCTTAGATGAGTAAAACCGCCACTAGACAAAACATGCTCCCATCTCTCACCAGCAGGTACATTGATCACAGGGTATAATATCTGTAGAATGGATCGTTGTACAGGGCGAGGTGGAGGCATAGCCATTATCTATAAAGACATCTACCAATGCTGTCTTCTTTCAACGGCTTTCAAAGAAGGAGAAAATCTCCCCTTCTCCCTAGAATTGTCCTCCACGGACTGTATCAGGTATATTAATTTACCGACCTCCTGAGGCGTTAAACAAATTTATTCCAAAATTGATAGATTTGGTCTCAGAACAAGCTATAACCATGGCCAATTTTACTATTCTTGGAGACCTAAATATACATTTAGAGGATTCTTCACTCTCTTCCACCAAGAATCTCTCCTCCGATCTCCAAGCTTTGGGTCTGGATTTAAAATGCCTCTTGCCAACACATGAAAAAGGTCACCTTCTTGACCCTGTATTTAGCAATTTGCATAATCTTACCTCCGGAGATCCCATCCCCATACCATGGTCTGACCATTTTCTCATCCCCCTATTTTTGGTTACAAATAACACCCGAGGGGCACAACCCCCAAAGGTAACGTGGGACCGAAAATGGGATAGGCTACCCTTGGATAAATGGCAAGCATCCCTAACAGCCACTAAGCCCATAGTTGGAACAAATATTGAGGAAGCAAACACCAATTTCAATACTTGGATCCAAGAAACATTAGACATGACCCTCCCCAAAGTCATTATTCAGAGCTGCATTAGGAAAAATCCGGCTCCCTGGTTCAGTCCCGAATTGAGAATACTAAAGCAATCTTGCCGCAAGTTAGAAAGGCTTTGGAGACGAGCTCCCTCGCTAGAAACTAAACAAATATATAGGAAAGCCATTAGGAGCTATAAAAATGAAATTAAGAAAGCTCAAGCAAAATTTTACGAGGACAAAATAGAGGCCTCGGCAAATTGCCCGAAAGAGATTTTCAGAATAGCTAAATCCTTGATTACCCCGCCACAACCCCTTCCATTGAGTGAAGGAGCGCTTGAACGCTGTAATCAATTTGCAATATTCTTTAAAGAGAAAATTGAAACAATATATAATGCCTTCTCCTTGAATGAAGACGATTTACTACATAAAAACCTCGCTGATCCAACTCATGGTTCCACGCTGGATAACCTAAATCCCCTAACCTTAGAGACATTTGATGTAATTATCAGTAAAGTTGTCTCAGGATCTCCGTTGGATCCAGCCCCACCTAAACAATTGAAGACAGTCATGAAAGCTGTCCAAACAATCATATTGGAGGTTTTAAATCTTTCTATATCAACATGCACAGTCCCTCACATGTGGAAATGCGCTATGGTAAAGGCACTAATTAAAAAGCCCAGCTTAGACCCCTCCTTACTATCAAACTACTGTCCAATTTCTCTGTTACCATGGCTTAGCAAATTGCTAGAAAAAACATGTAAATAATATTCTTACAGTCTATCTTGTATCTAACAATTTGCTGGACAATACTCAAACTGGCTTTCGTCCTAACCATGGGACAGAAACAGCTTTATTGCTAGTGACCGAGGAGACGAGGAAACTGGTGGATGAGGGAGGAGAAGCAGCGATCATCCTGCTGGACCTCAGCGCAGCATTCGACACGGGCAATTACTCCATCTTGATCAACCGACTCAAAATGAGCGGGGTGTCGGGTGCTGCGCTGAAATGGTTCACCTCCTTCCTCAGCAATCGCCACTTCCAAGTCTTTGAAGGAGGTGTTGTGTCATCTAGCCAAGCTCTGGAATGTGGAGTCCCACAGGGATCGGCCTTAAGCCCAACGCTTTTTAACGTATATATGCAACCGTTGGCAGCCGTCATTCACCCTTTTGGCATTAAGATCGTCAGCTACGCTGACGATACCCAATTAGTGGTATCTTTGGGCCATGATGGGAGATCCTCTGACAGACTGGCACCCTGTCTTGAAGCCGTAGCCGGATGGATGAAGGACTCTTACCTCCGTCTTAATGGAGACAAGACGGAGATTATGATACTAGGCAACTCCTCCCCTACACCACCGATTCCCATCTGGCCCCCATGCTTGGGACCAGCTCCATCACCTAAACCTTATATAAAGAGTTTGGGCGTATGGCTTGATGATAAACTTAATCTAGGTCACCAAGCCACTGTCTTAGCATCAACATGCTATGGGTTGTTAAGGATGTTGCGGAAGGTTCTTCCTCTCCTACCATTTGAAGCACGCAGGACTATGATCCAGGCGTTGATTCTGTCCCGGTTGGATTATGGGAACTCCCTGTACCTTGGAGCCCCATTATCTACAAAAAAAAAATTCAAGTGGTACAGAACAGCGCTGCAAGATTACTCCTGCAAGTCCCGAGGAGGCAATCTGCTAGGCCCGCCCTTTGTCAACTGCACTGGCTTCCTATGGGAGCCAGGATCCAGTTTAAAGCATTATGTATAGCCCATAAGGCCATCTGGAAGACAGGTCCTACCATCCTTCACTCAATGGTAGTATTACATCAACCTTCCAGATCCCTTCGTTCCAGTAACCAAATCTTCGCAACGACCAGGAAGATAAAAAAAGCTAGGTGGGGAGGCCGCTATTTTTCATACTCAGCGGCCAAACTATGGAATGCCCTCCCTCAATTAATAAGAGACACCCGTAGTTTAACTGCCTTCCGTAAGCTTCTGAAGACACACCTATTCGAGCGATAGCCTTGTTACATCTCTGGGATTGCTACTTCTTGGATCTGAAGCGCTGCGAGGCCTCCAGGTAGCATGGGCGCTATATAAATATTCTTTCAATTCAATTCAATTCAATCACCAAAGTTATCTTGGCACTTGTATTGTTGACCGAAACCTGCTGAATATACAAAGAACTTTGCAGTGTTTTTAAAATTCCTGCACTTGTACAAAACCGGTCCCCCCCAAACTAAACTGGCCTCCTACCCTTCCAGTCACCCTGGGAAACGCCTGCTCCTGCCCTTTCACTGCTCCTGTCCAGTCAGTATGTAGTGTGTTTATCTAGGTACCTATATTGATACTCCTATTTCTGACCCTTGTCCGGTTATTAATTCACTAATGTCCATACACCGGCACAGAAACCCGTTTTCAGATTAGGTCATAGCGCATGCTGTCACATTAAGCAAGCACTATCCCTCCAGCCCCCTAGAAAGCACACTGAGTTCTCAAAACAAATCAAACCTCCAGCAGACCTGGGAAATCCCCCGCAGCTATTGTTTTGATTTCGCTCGAGAACTCCTGAAAAGAATGTAAGAACGACCAGTCCTTATGACATTCTTACTGACGTCTTATGTCCATCCTTACGTCAAACTCGGCACCTTTTAGGTATAAGTATACCAACGCTGCCCTAAGCAGAGACACGGTGGTGACGAGCTTGGAGCAGCGCTACTTGCCGGAGAGCCCAGCTGATGCAGAAAAGCCCACGGACGCTGCCCCTCCCTTTTGACGCGCTGAGAGAGACGCTGCCTTTTCTCCTCCCGAGAAATCCAGCCTCCGGCGTTTCCAGCCGCCCTCGCGGGTAACTGGGATATCGAGTCCTGAGACAGAGATACCAACCCTCCAGCCTTCTAAATCCCAGGTACTGAACTGACTAACCCCTTACAGAGAATTCTTGAGTCAGATCCTTGGCAAAACAAACTTAACTTAAACTGCTACTTATTTACTCCCGCCCACGTATTAGGCTTAGGTCAGGTACACCGGGGTAGGCGTAGTTAGAAGCACCAGTTGAGAACGATTAGTCAATGTATATATGTATGTATATCTTTTATCCATTTTAAGTATCATATGGCTAAGAAACCATATAAATGCTTTTACAGTATTATTTTATAATCCTGTTTTTACTGTATGCACTTTACTTAACTATAAGTATTGCAATAATAGCGATTCATTTCTCTTGTATGAGAAAAGAGACTGATCAATAAATAACATCTTTTTATTGAAACACGCCCATCTCTTATTTCTCTACAAACTGGTGAAACTAAGAATGCACGTACTGACTGAGTAAAATAGTTGTCTTTTGTTTTCACACGACTCTAGAGATATACTCTTGATTAGGGGGGAGCAAAGTTGTCATGTTCTATGGTTGTCAGAAACTAAATCCCTTCTGGTCTATCCAGGGAGGTTAAACTCCTCCTTGCCTATTCGAGAAAGTTTCTAGTGAACTCTGAGCTAGCTGGCACACATAACTTTAAGTCTAATATCGTCAGTAGAAGACCTAGTTAACCACAGTCCTACGTCTATACTATTGAAGATATTATTCCAATGCGCAGAGCCTATTGGGAAAATAGGTACTACACTACATGGCGCCCAACGGTTTGGATAGGCGATAAATCTAACGCAAGACATTAGAGTAACTCAGTCGTGCTTTTTCACACAGACCCCTTTTTCCCATAAAACTCCAAAGACGTCTGGAGTGGGTGAAAGGTTAAATCCGCCAAACTTAGTAGGAGGAGACTCCTATGTATGGTTTTTGGTTTATTCAACGTTGAAGGATACAGTGTTCCAAAATATTGTGCATCTAATCTTTGTTTCCATGGAAAACCTGATCTGCAACAAAAAACCTTCCTGTCAGTAAAATGTCAGACGGTGAAGGAGATAGGGAGACAGCTAGAATAGCAGCTCAACTCCTAGCGGATGACAGAAGTCTCCTAGAGCAGGACCCGGATGCAATACTCATCCCGGTCAGCATAAGAAAAACGATAACACTTAAACTTATAGAAAATGGACTAACACCAAGAGGTGGTACAGTCATATTCGTAATTGAGGCACACGAATATCGGCAGACAGAGGTATTCTATTCATGGATAAATTTTCCAGCAGCAAACGCTGTAACAAAGGAGTTCCACTATTACAAGATAGAGGAACCTCCGGATGAGTACACCCCTTTCGAGGAGGTGGAAATACCACTCAAATACCAAGAGCACCTGCTCTGGTTTAAAGGCGCCCTAAAACATAATGATCACATCACCAGGCTCGGTCCACTAGGTAGACCAGGAGCAACGTGGCCGGTTCTAGCCGGCTACACACTACACCCAGACATTGAAAAAATGTCGAAACCAGAACTCTTAGCACAGCTAGAACAACTGGTTAAAATACACAGACAATTAGTCCAATATGTAATGCGGACTTCAACAGTCCAACCACCTATTAAAATTCCACAGCTGACCCCTCATCAGGGGAACACAAATAAAATCACACCACAGAACATACAGTCCTGTCTAGGTAAAGTACCCATTAAACGGGAACAAATTCCATTCTGGTTAGCACAGAAAATCACTCAAATAGAGGCGGTATTTCCAGATACCACCCCTGTTGAGAAACACAGAATTCTGACTATCTGTCTTCCAATGGGGATCGCACCACATGTGGAGGACTGTGACACTTGGGGTACAGTCTTTGCTTCCATTTACACAAAAACACATGGTGTTCCGTCCATGTCGGTAATACCAGAGGTGCTAAAACAGATTCAAAATGATTACGGTCCGGAACCTGCTTTAACTCTGGGTATGAAATTACTGAAAGACTTTAAGCAGGTCTCGGCAATATTACTAGCAAACATAAAGGGGGAAGCAGCAAATGTGGCAATCCGCCAGAGATTGAAGGAAACAGATATAGCAGAACAACCATTTGAACTTGCCAGAATCATAGAAAAATCCTATGAAGAACTAGGAAGAGATAGTTTGGGTGGGAAACCAGTGAAACCCCAACTAATAGAAAATCCTGAAAAGGTATTTATTAAAAATAATCTAAACACTTCGAAAAAGAGCTGGGATGGAAATAAACAATCCACTCCCAAAGAAAAAAGATTCCAGTCCAGAGGAAGGTCTCCTCGGCGGAGATAAAGATCTCCGGACCAAGGACACAAGTCTCCCCAGAGGGAGCCCTCTGAGAAAAAATACAACCTTAGAAATAGGGATAATTTGAAGAAACCTGATAGATATCAAGATATTGATACCCGTCCCTCTCGATGTTTTCAGACTTCCTCGCAGAAATCGGAAAGAAGAGGACGGTCAGAACACAGGGAAGAGCACGTCCAGTCCAAAGACAAAGAACCTGCTCATCAGAATAAAAAATTACAATTTCCAAAGAAGAAGGTAGCCAGCATTAAAATAATCAAACATGCCGAGGATCCTGAGGACTCAGCTGAAAAACGGAGAGTGGGCTCAGACAATGCTAGACAGCGCAGCAGAAGTGAGCATAGCTCGCAAGATCCCGATGAATCATCTGGAGACAGTGGACACGAATGAATACATTCAGGTGGAAACTGCAGATACCAGAGTTAGCAAACCTCATAAAATATATGAAATAACATTACGTATAGAGGGAGATAAGACTAGGAAAATAAGGGATCTATTTTGTAGTTGAGCTTATGTAGTTGAGCTTATATAGCGCACAGCTACCCGCAGTGGGTGTCCCGGCGCTTGCTTAGGGAACCCTTCCTGGTATTCCCCTGTGAGATAGCAGGGTATCCACAAGGTGAAAGTCAGGCATCCCGCCGCGAGGGGCCGTTGTGGAGATTAAGCAAGCTATTGCCCAGAGTCGCAGAGTGTGAACCCGTGAGTCGAGGAGGCACCGGAGCGAGAATTATCGAGTCCGTGGAATTTTTAGCCCAAGACCCGCCGAGGCGGGGAATTGAACCCTGGTCCAGGACCGATCTCAGCTTCCGGGTCTGCTGCCTCTAACCCCTGAGCCACACTTCTCCACATTTTGGGATAATCTCTCCAAGGGCTATGACATCCTTCAAGCTGAAGAAGACTGGCCACCAGAGTTTGTCAGGGAGTGCCCTCATGGCGAAGAAATGATTATGCCTGCCTTCTCAAATCATATTCCAATTCATAAAAAATATACACTTGCAAGAAAGTGGGCAGTAGCCCAGGCTCCTGCACTATATAAAAATCATGTGGGATGGGATGAGGACTCTCCTCCTCACAAGATCCAGTTAAAATCTCAACCGACTGCACAGAGGCAGTACCCAATTAAGCAAGAAGCTAAAAAACAGGTCAGGGAGATCTTAGATCAACTTGAATACCAGGGGGTGATTGAAACATGCACCTCACAAATGAACAATCCTTTGTTTCCTGTCTCCAAACCAGATGATTCATATCGTCTAGTTTTGGACTACAGACACCTTAACTCATGCTGCAAAACGTTTGCAGTGCAAAACTCACACAGTGCAGCACTAATGAATAGCATAGTGCGCAAAAAATACAAAACAACATTAGACATCTCTAATGGATTCTTTTGTCAAAATATAGCACCAGAAAGCAGATATTTGACCGCTTTCTCAATAAATGGCTCGCAGAAAAATTTCTGTCGTTTGCCCCAAGGGTTCAAGAACAGCCCAGGATTATTCTCAGCGAGAGTAACAGAGTTACTACAAATATATGATGATGAGGCATTATCTTATGTCGACGACATCTATCTAACAGATGATGACTTGGAGACTCACTTGAAAAGAGTGAACACCATAATACTTGGGTTCGCAGCAGAGGGTTACAAATTCAACTTCAAAAAGTCAAGAATTGCCCATCTGACTGTCCTATTTTTAGGATATGAATTATCAAGTGAAGGCAAAAGCCTGGCTGACAATTTCCTAGAGAAATGTGCTGTAATCCAAGCACCTAGAACACTGAAAAACTTGCAATCAATTCTAGGTTTTCTGAATTTCGGAAGAACTTACATTATAAACTATGCAGAGAGGGTTAAACCTCTCTATGATCTAATAAAACCAGATTTTAAAAGAATCACTTGGACTCAAAAACACACAGAAATTTTGAGATCTTTACAAACAGACATGTTAGTTAAAACAAAACTGCAAACACGCGATAACACACGCAACCTTGTGATTCTAGTCACCCCAGGAAGATGCGGATTTACATACCTAACCTCTAATGAGGGAGAAACGGTACCAATAGCATACAAATCACACTTGTACACAGAAGCTGAAAAAACATTCAGCATTAAGGAAAACATTGTTCACGCGGTTCAAACAGCTGTAGCAAGAGAAAGAAACCAAGCTGACGGCAGACGGATTACAGTCAGAACAGCAGAATCAGCCTTTGAGGCATTAACAAGCCCATGTAATTTACCTACAATGGCACTAAATCCAAAATGGATACAATGGGAAGATTCTCTTGCTACAGACAGAGTGAAATACTATTTTGATCCAGAAATTACAAAATTAAAAAATCTAGAATATGAAAGAGAATATCCTCTGCCTAGCGACATTCTGCCGATACGACAGTACGCCTGTGTAATATATACAGACGGACATGCTCAGCCCTCAGTTTGGGGAGAGCAAGCTTATAACGCCACATGCGAGATTACAAAAGACGTGTGGCACGGAGGTAAATTGAGACCTCTGTTTTCAAAAACACACTCAGTGGAAAATAATTCAGAACAACAAACTGAAATAATAGCGTTAAAAATGGCACTAGATAATGCCGATCGCGAATTCCCGACACTAATAGTGTGCGATTCGTATTACTGCGTCAAATCATACAATAACGATTTACAGAAATGGATTCAAAACGGTTACAAAGATGACACAGGTGCAACAATAAAGCAAAAATCGCTTTGGGAACAAATAGTTCTTTTAAAGAAAGAACTACCAAAGACTCACGTGATACACTCACTGAGTCATCAGCGTGATGGCGTTCACGTTGCAGGGAATTCATTGGCTGAGACAGCCACAGCGGAAACAACTAAATCGGCTTCCGTAGCTACAAAAAAGCGTTCAGTAAAATACATTGACGGGGAAACAATGCTGGCGGTAAAAACGTCATCAAAAGGCGACTGCTCAGCGCTACCCATCATGTATCCACTCAATTATACATACATAATCGATGCGAACTCCGTTCCTTTTGCTCGAATCCCTGGAGTGGGGGATAGAGTGATTCCAAACATGAACAGGAGAGTCTTGTTAATAGCAGACGCACATATGGGTGAGGGTCTTAGACACCTTAAACTTAAGGATTCTCTAGAAGAATTACAATCCACATACTGGTGACCAGGAATGAGCCTGCAACATCACATATTTGCAAAAAACTGTCCAAACTGCAACAGAGATCGCAGTGGTGACCGAGACGGTGTACTGCCATGGCGTTTCACCCAATAAGGATTAGGCTATCGACATAAAATACCCAGTATGGATAATGCGTCATATTAACATGTAGAGACTATTTTCACTTAAAATGTAGACCCCAGCTCTAAGCTGACGTCTGAACTGTTATAAAAAGATTTGCGAGTCTATAATGGCATATACGCATGGGGCATGCTACATTCTGACCATTGCACTGCTTTTAGCTCTCGAGCTTATGGGGGTGTATGGCCAGCTTGGGCATTGCATTGCGGGACTCTAATCACTTCCTTCCTGAGGGAAACGGGATGGTGTACAGGGGTGTGGAAATTTTTAAATAATCTAGTTGTCCATGGGACAAAATGCAACATATATCTACATGTCCTGTAAGACAACCCACTTGTCCCACCTGTTCCCAAATCAATAATGTGGGATGACATGAAGCCATTAATGTATTTTTGTTTTAATAAAATTGACCAGTGATATCCATGATTTGCAAAAATGTTGAAGGAAAACTTGACTTTATTGCTGAGAAAAGTGATATTCTCCTTAAGTACTGAAACAAAACAATAAATGCTCTTCAATAAACCAATCAAATGACACTTGTTAAAGCCCACAGCTGGTTCGAAGGTAGTGTCCCAGCGATCTAGCAGATAGTAAAGGAAGGCCAAAGTAATAAAAAATTAAGCTGAGTCAAATAGCCAAGTTTTAAGTTGCCTTTTGAAGGCTGACAGTCAATTAACCGTAACTGAAAAGGAAGAATGTCAATAATGTTGCAGTGCGTACAGTAGGGTTGCCGAAACAACAAAACTTCAGAAATTTTGGAAGCTGCAGGAGTTGACTATTGTTGGCTCTAAGTGCCCTCTTTTGAGTATACAGAGACAGTCTATTCAGGAGATAACATGGGGCCTCACCATGATAAGTGCTGAAAGCTACCGTTAGAGTTTTGAAGTTGATACGCTATACCACTGGAAGCCAGTGCTGATGTCTCAAATATGGAGAGTTATTATGGCACCTCAGCACTCTCCTGATTAGTCGTGCCACTGCATTTTGAATTAGCTGAAGTCGGTGTATCAAATATGCAGGAAGACCAAGGTTGAGCTTGTTAAAGTAGTCCAGATTTTTTGTTTAAATTTGTTTATTGGGTTAAAGTAGTCCAGATGGGACAACATTAAAGAATGAACTACTGTTTTCCTTGTCTCTTCAGAAACCAGATCAAGAAACTTCTTTATAATTTTCATCTTCATAAGGCAGACAGACGAAATATGTTTAATTTGAGACATAAAAGAGAGGGTGGAGACAAAGATGGTGCACACATTTCTAGCAGACGTGATATGATTAGGACAGGTGGTTGGCAGGCCACCACCAGATAGAAGGTGGCAGGGGTCATTTTGGTAAAAACCAAAATATTTGATTTGTCAGAATTGTGTTTTAAACAATTTGTATCCATCCAAGCTGTGACTGCTCCAATACATTCTTTGAAATTGTGAAAAGCTTCCTCCATGTTATCTTGGAAGGATCTTGAATAACTGACTTCAGGTATGGTAGCTTCGATATACTGGTCCAAATCACAAGCTGCAGCATATTTGCACATCCATCCATGTTGGTTATATGTGGAAATATCTACTGCAGAAACATCACGCTGCCAAAATATTGAGAACCAAAATATAGAGTCTGGAGTTGGGAATAGTAAATCTTTACTTACCAATTACCTTCTCCAAATTTTGACGCTCAAACATTTGTATATAATATTCTGGTAGCACGATATACTTATTCATAATTAAGGTGGAGTACCTCAGTGTTGCATTAAAAAATAAATGGATGAGAAAGGCTGTGCAGTTGGGGAGGTGCTGTCTGTCACAAAACGTCTGGCCTCCTTCCAGCCTAATTAGTTCTTCCCCTTTCATCTTGCCATACTGACATACTCACTGCACATACACACAACCCAACTGCAATGACACATACACCTGGGACAGTCAGACACCCACTGCACACTCACGCCATTGCACAGACACATAGCTACACTGCAGATGCATACACTCATACATCACTTAATGGACAGACACACATCCCCATGCAGGACCACACCCCTAGAGACAACCCCCCGCGCAGACTTAAGCACACCTCCTATAGATAGGCCCAAACACTTCCTATTGATAGGCAGTGCCTAACAGGAAAGGTTTGCATGGCTCTGACTGGAGCAGAGATACTGCCCGCAAACATATCCATGGATTTCCAGAAAAGGCTGAAAGAAGCCACTCGTTTTCTGTTCTAATGAAGGAAATTCTACAAATGTATGAGAAATACAAATGTATGTTGCAGAAGGGGAAGGGTTCCAAGGAAGTTTTGGATTAGGTGACAATGATGTCCAGCATAGGTCCACGAGGGCAGGTCCGAATCCATGGCCAGACTTTCAAAATTACCACTGACTATTCAAATTAGTTCCAATGAGATTAAATTGGTATATGTTTATTTTATGTAATAATCCTGAAAATCTAGTATGGGTTTGGCCCTCCTTGGCACATGTTGGACACCCCTAGTCTCTGGCGGTTTAGGATCTACAGTTTGCCAATGCTTATTTCAACTTTGGTCAGCAAATAGCACAGCTTTTCAGGTTGTTAGGCTCAAAGTGTAAATGTGCACTTGTAAAAAGATTCACTTACACCTACCTTTTCTTGTGAATAAATATTTTCTGAGGTGTGAGAAGAGGGTGTTTTAGGAGGGTATTTCAGGGTCGGTATGCCCTGGGAAGTTTATGCACACCCACAAAATAATGCATTTGGGAGTATTCACAACTCTTTCCACAGCCCATTCTCATCATGGACATGGCCAAATATGTATTCATATCAAAGTTCAAACAAAGTCTGTGTCCAGGGTAAACATAGGAAGAAAATTCCACCTAATTTGGTAGGATTGTAGGGAAAGGTCTCACTGCTTGCTTTGTGGTTCATTTTCCAGAGAGCATTGGTAAAAATGGAGACAGTATTACTGTTGGGAAAACTACGTGTTGACTCGGAAGTATGTTGATTGTCCAATTCAGAGGTTTTGTGGCAGTTCTCATTGCTCAAAAAGAGTAGTTTCCGATGTGCATTTCTTCACGTCTTCATTATTCGGTTTACTCACAAAAAATGTCACTCGAGGTATCCAACATTTGACAGAAGAATGTACACTGAATCCACGGAACTGTCACACATAGCAATAAAAAATCGTCAGCTAAGAGCACAACCTCATATAAAAGGCCTTCAAAATGCTGGGCTAAGTGTGTCGCTAAAAGAGCCAAAAGCATAACTCATAAATCTTAAAAAATACTTTGCCATGTTAAGGGTCGGGGCAGGATAACTCTTAAATTTCACACATAAAATAACAACGTCAAATTTAAATACTCCGGAAATATGAAATTGTAATGCCTAAACACATCGAGAATGTGGCAGCGCCTCCACCGAACACAAGATCACCTTTCAGCACCTAAATGACAAGGTCTATCCCGTCCTGGCGGCCAATCAGGGTCTCTTGGATCTTAAAGCACCATCCGACTCCACTGCCCTCTTTAGCATAGCCTCGGCTGACCGCTCCAACCCTTGCAGTGACGCCATGGCCACTGGCCAGTACAGGAGAGAATCTGAGCCAAATGGGACCCGCATGCCAGAGACAGCCCTCTCCAGCGCTACCCACGCAGGACTGTTTCAGGGCGCACCAGTAGTTAAGGATTTTAAATACAAACATCATGAGCAATATTCACCACACTTTCGATTTGTTTGGACAACTGCACCAAAGGAAAAAGGAAACGGACAACCAAACAGAAGGAAGAAAGTATTTACCGTGCCTCAGCCCACTTTATATTGCGTTCTAATTTTACACTAAAACAAATTAAAATAACTTTAATGTGGAGTTCATTCTTGTATAGTTGTGGCAATTACTAAACAAAAGAAATGCAGACACTACGCTTCTAAAGTCTCCTCTCCCTGCTCATCCCGGTTTCATTCTCTTTCTACCGCCTCTTTCCCCTACTTCGTGGGCTTGCAGAGCAAAAGTGTCCACTTTTCAGCACTAGCCACGCAGACATTAGCTGCTAGGAAAAACCAAAAACGTGTTTTTAAAATCCTACTAACAAGGCAAATAAATTGTACGTTCTGTATTCGGCATCCCGTGCCATCACGCATGCTATGGCATTAGTGAAGCAAATGACAGAGACTTGTGGGGCAGTCATAAGCAGACCATTGTTTTGTGCGCACTCCTAATACACAAGAGATGCCTGTGTACAGAAGCTACAACCAATAGTGGAAGAGAAGCTGCGTCTGACAGAACTCTACCAGCCCCTCACGGAGCTGACAGCTGTAGGGGCGGGGCAGTGCAGGGCCATCACCGTTTACTTTGATTTAATGTCTAGTTGTCCATCGGACAAAATAGACATTAAATCTTCTTGCCCCTGACAGAAATCAACATGTCTCGGGCGTCGGGCGATATGAATTCCCCACCCCTGGGTGTAAAGAAAAAACCAAGGCACAGAGCAATCTATAACGGCAAAGGTATTAGGTTCAGGAGCTGGGGGGGGTCAAACATTTAATAAGTGTCCAACGTAGTCTTAATAATCTGCCAAGGAATTCTCTGAGAGGTCTCAGTCCGTACGAACTATTGTTTGGGACTAGAATGTTAATCCAGGACCTCGATAGTCAAACTTCAGTGGTTAAAGAAAAATGCTTTGATATCAAAGATCGTTTGGCTATTTTACAGGACTTAAACGAAACAAGAAAAGACCTGAGCAACATAAAATTGAAACAGCAGCCAATAACCACTGAGGAGAAACCACCTGTCCCAGCAAGGCCTGTCTGGATTCCAAAAATCGGGGATCTGGTCAGAGAGAAGATCGCGGTGAAGAAGGAATTTGGGCCTTCTTACAGAAAAGCAGTTCCTGTCTTGTCTGTCAACGGGACAAGATCAGTAGTACTACCGCCCCTTGCTGATAAAAAGGAGAACCGAGTTGTATCCATCGACCTGGTTAAACCACAATCATGTGGCCAATAACAAGTAGTAGGCCAAGTGGACTCCCAAGAAGTAGCAGAACACCAAAGTTTGCTACAAACACAGAGGTTCAAACTGAAAGACTAATCACACCTGATAAACCTATAGTGATTCAACAAGGACTATGCAACAAAGCGATGGAACTTAAACCTCTTGAAACCCAAATCAAAGCTTTACATCAAGAAACTCCATTATACAATGATGTAACCACAGACTATGCTAATGAAACAAAGCAAATACCTAAAGCAAAAAGGAATCCAGAAGCAATTGAAACAATTGACAAAACAGCATCCAGCTACTTCATCAACTTCGATGATTTTTCTGAAGATCTGAGTGAACCTGAGGAACAGCCGACAACAAAAACTTTTAAAGACAAAGCAAAAGAACTCTTTCATCAACTAAAAGAAACCTATCTGATTTCTCCATGGATTAAAATTTGGGTGTCACTAGGTGTATTTGTCCTCATACTTTGGCTCATCATGGTACTATGCTTGGGACATTTCATTGAGGGAAAATATGCTACAATGGACACAGCAAGTCAGAACATCAACTTGGTCCTGAAACCACACAAGTCTTCACACATCGAGAAAAGAGAACTTTCTTCAGTAAACTTCACAGCCAATCCTATACCCGGTTGGGGAGCATGGGACAAAACTGATTACGAAATCTATGGTCCGGTTGAGCTCCTGAAGTATCCTCATCAATTCAAGATTTCATTAAGTGACTTTGTAAAACCAAGCACATTTGCTGATGATTGGGACTTTGAAAGTATTAATGATATGATGTCTGATCTAGTAATGTCAGCTAAATTTACAGAACATGATTATTTGCAAGGTTCATCTAATTACGATCAAATGTTTTGTTACAACCATTATGGTAACCATTATCTGCATAAATCTATTCAACCTAGAAATGTTTTAAATTTTAACCAATGGGAACATTGTGCAACTCCACCAAAAGGCAGTTCAAAGACATTTTTTGATAAATATTCATACTTTTCAGGATTCAACACAAGTAATGCAGAATCATTTTATTTCAAATTGTTAAATAAGACAGGAGTGAAAACCATGCTTACAAACACAAAATTGATATATTCTGACTCATTTTTTGAAAAAATGAATACATTCGGTTTTGATTTCTGGAACAATAACATTGAAACGAAAACGATCTGGGGCACAAAAGATTGGCAAGTGCAAGATATAGAATCATTATTTAGAGCCTGCATGATCCCAGAACAAATTATATTTTTGAATGATACAATTCAACAGACATCCTGTCTTGGCCTAGCCAAAATTAAAGACTTAAATAAACCGTCTATTCCAAAACCAACACCTAACAGTAATAGCACTACGGATGTTGAGATAGACGTATCCCATATTTTAAACCAAAACAGAACACATGCTGATTGGAAACAATGGTTGATCTGGCCCACAGACACAAATAACTGTCAAGACAGATTCCTGAACAAAATACAGGGGTTCACATTGACCAGGCCAGACCCAAGATACTCCCAGAGACAACATCCAGGGATTGTAACTACTTATAGTGTGGGGAAACTCTGCCTTCAATGGCTACATACATCCACACTGTCAGAAATTAAGCAACACTTAACTTTACTTAAAGAAGGTGCTGACTTGCGTGATTTCATCATGGGACCACGCAAACAGCGTCAAAAACGTTTCATAGCGGCCTCTATATATGCAGCTTACAACAAAGCTTGGAAAGTAACTCAAATTGAGACAGCAGAAAAAATACGGGAAATTGACCGTGTTAATTTGGAAAAATCACTTTCTGTTGTGGACAATGGGTTAATGACTCTGTCTTCCAGAATATATTCACTGGACAGTATTGTATCCATTGCAATCGATATAATAGAACAAGACTTACTGATGTTGCAACACGGTCAGTCTCAATTACGTTCTATTGTACAGCTTGGCTGGACGTTACAAAATCTGCGTTCAGGCTATGTGCCTTGGCGTTTAATCAACACAACGTCACTATTTAATATCTTTAACCTTACTGATAAACAAATCAGTTTGGCACAAAAGGGTGCTGACTATACAATTCTGAGCATTGAAAAACTTGAGAGATTACCATTGACAATGTCAGAACGACCTGTCATTGAATGGATAATACATGGGATAATAAATATTCCGATAACAACTTTCCAGTTTCAATACTGCCAAAAATATATACAGGCAGGCCAGTATGAAAGGTTGGGTAAAGGATACATTAAGTCAACATGGAACTTACCTTATACACATACATGTTACAGTAATAAGGGACAAAGTGTATTTCTTAGTGGTAATGATATTGAAAAATCACTAAGTGGTATACTTCTGTGTCAAGGCATAAGTTTACATGGGGCCTGTGAAGGGACTTCAAATAACCTTTCATGTCACCAGTTAGGCACACCTGCAACACAAATAGAACCATTCTTTAGAAGACTTTCGAACGGGAGTTACATTCTAATTGTAGATCAAAGATGTTGTGGCTTGCTGCCAGGAAAACCTTATCTTGTAAGCGTGACTTCCAGGGTCATGTGCTGTGAAAGAGTATTGTTCCCGAATGATGCTCCAGACAGGGAGGGAAGGTTATGGCCCAGTTTAAAAATCTCTTCTATTCGAATTGATACTTTAAGCAGAATGAAGACTGTGCTCCTACAGACGCCAACCCAGTTGACGTCATCAAAAGAAACGTATGATCTCCAAGTTGCAAGGACAACGGCAGAGATTCATTCAATGTTATCAACAAATTGCCCCTTACACTTCGCAGAAATGCTGAACGAAATCTTAAATATTTCTGATACAAGTGGTATCGCAAGTGTATTTAAGACAGTTTTTTCAGGAGCTTTAACCCCATTCAAAGCGATCCTGGGTATTTTTCCAAATTTCGTCCATTCCTTCTTTGGCGGACTTCCACTCCTGTTGGGACTCGTAGCAGGCATTTTATTCTTGCTACTCTTGCTTCGTTATGGCAAGCCATGTCACAGACAAGACTCCAGCAACAATGGGAGAAACGATCCTAGCTATCCGCTACCGGGACCGCATAACTAAAGTCCTTGGCTTAGCCCAGCTACGAGATCTAAATATGACCTGGTTTCTTTCATTCAGACCCATCTGGCAGAATTGTGTTATGCCTGTATTAAGGTGCATGCTATGCGGCGAAGAATGCGTGTTGGACACCTGTCTTACACTACAATCAGAAGTACCATTGGATGCAGATACTTTGTTGGGTCCAGTAAAGGCTCATGCATTGTGCTGTCCCCAGCGGCTACCTATCCTGATGACGGCATTCGTGGAGACTTCACCACTACGATTGAAGGGTAGTGAAGTACAAGATGAAAGCAGCATCGACCAGGTACGGCCTTCTGTTAGCAGTTCTGATCGAACCATCATTGAAAGCAATCATGCGCATGACTGCATGGTAGCGACATTTTCCAACCTGGTCGAACTTTCACCAGAAGCTGTAGACTGTTTTTTCGAGAGTCTGTCTGAAATGATGTTTTCACCGGAACAGAGAGAATAACTTTAAACAAGCTTGCACACGGCGTTCTCTGAACTCTGAATTTGGCCTTCAGTCTTTTGAAAACAAAGTGACTGTGAACTATTTTTTCTCTTCTCCCCTGAAAAACGAAAACTTTTTTTTCCAATTCCAAAATATTTACCTTTTTTACACTTATCTTCTGCTTAAAGTAAAACTATTCTTAGAGAACAGAGCTTCTATTCTTAGGAATTCTAGAAACATTACATTACCTCAACCTCTAGCTTATAGGCAATTAATTTTGTTTACATGTGATGAGATGGTCTCGCAACTTTTTTCTGTATCAAGAGCCATTTCATGTGTAATTTCGCAACTCATTCATGCTGATATAAAATGTGCAACTCCTTTTTGAATGATTATACTGCTTGAATGCATACAGTACCTATACTCATTTTGTGCATTTTGCATATGCCATTTTTCAAATACAAAACAAAAAACAATTTGTTTTTGGGGTGGTTCGGTATACACATGCACTGTTAGTTATGTTTACTATTGCTTAGTTTAGTAAATATGTACATAAAATCGTGGAGTGGGTGTAGTGTGTTTATCTAGGTACCTATATTTATACTCCTATTTCTGACCCTTGTCCGGTTATTAATTCACTAATGTCCATACACCGGCACAGAAACCCGTTTTCAGATTAGGTCATAGCGCATGCTGTCACATTAAGCAAGCACTATCCCTCCAGCCCCCTAGAAAGCACACCGAGTTCTCAAAACAAATCAAACCTCCAGCAGACCTGGGAAATCCCCCGCAGCTATTGTTTTGATTTCGCTCGAGAATTCCTGAAAAGAATGTAAGAACGGCCAGTCCTTATGACATTCTTACTGACGTCTTATGTCCATCCTTACATCAAACTCGGCACCTTTCAGGTATAAGTATACCAACGCTGCCCTAAGCAGAGACACGGTGGTGACGAGCTTGGAGCAGCGCTACTTGCCGGAGAGCCCAGCTGATGCAGAAAAGCCCACGGACGCTGCCCCTCCCTTTTGACGCGCTGAGAGAGACGCTGCCTTTTCTCCTGCCGAGAAATCCAGCCTCCGGCGTTTCCAGCCGCCCTCGCGGGTACCTGGGATATCGAGTCCTGAGACAGAGATACCAACCCTCCAGCCTTCTAAATCCCAGGTACTGAACTGACTAACCCCTTACAGAGAATTCTTGAGTCAGATCCTTGGCAAAACAAACTTAACTTAAACTGCTACATATTTACTCCCGCCCACGTATTAGGCTTAGGTCAGGTACACCGGGGTAGGCGTAGTTAGAAGCACCAGTTGAGAACGATTAGTCAATGTATATATGTATGTATATCTTTTATCCATTTTAAGTATCATATGGCTAAGAAACCATATAAATGCTTTTACAGTATTATTTTATAATCCTGTTTTTACTGTATGCACTTTACTTAACTATAAGTATTGCAATAATAGCGATTCATTTCTCTTGTATGAGAAAAGAGACTGATCAATAAATAACATCTTTTTATTGAAACACGCCCATCTCTTATTTCTCTACAAACTGGTGAAACTAAGAATGCACGTACTGACTGAGTAAAATAGTTGTCTTTTGTTTTCACACGACTCTAGAGATATACTCTTGATTAGGGGGGAGCAAAGTTGTCATGTTCTATGGTTGTCAGAAACTAAATCCCTTCTTGTCTATCCAGGGAGGTTAAACTCCTCCTTGCCTATTCGAGAAAGTTTCTAGTGAACTCTGAGCTAGCTGGCACACATAACTTTAAGTCTAATATCGTCAGTAGAAGACCTAGTTAACCACAGTCCTACGTCTATACTATTGAAGATATTGTTCCAATGCGCAGAGCCTATTGGGAAAATAGGAACTACACTACAAGTACTCCTGCTCATGCTCGATCAACACTCCTACTTCTTCAATTCTCCTGCCCCCTTCCTTCTCCTGGCCCGTCACTTCTCCTGGCCCGTCACTTCTCCTGCCCTGTTCACCTCTCCTTTCCTGTTGTCTCTCCTGTCCCATCACTGCTCCTGGCCCGTCACTTTTCCTGCCTCGTCACAATTCCTACCCCGTCACTTTACCTGCCTCGTCACCACTCCTGCCCATTCACTGCTCCTGTCCGGTCAGCACTCCTGCCTGATCACCACTCCAGCCCCATCACTTCTGCCCCGTTCACTGCTCTTATCCGTTCACTGCCCCTATCCATTCACTGCTCCTGCCGGTTACCGCTCCTGCCCATGCCTAATCACCGCTCCTGCCCCTTCACTTCTCCTGCTCCGTCACCTCTCCTTTCCTGTCACCTCTCCTGTCCCGTCACTGCTCCTGACACGTCAACTCTCCTGCCCCGTCACTTCTCCTATCCGTTACTTCTCCTGCCTGTCACTTCTCCTGCCCTGTCACTTTTCCTGCCCTGTCACTTCTCCTGCCCTGTCACTTCTCCTGCCCTGTCACTTCTCCTGCCCTGCCACTTCTCCTGCCCGATCACGTCTTCTGCCCTAGTACCTCTCGTTTCCTGTCGCCTCTTCTGTCCGGTCACTGCTCCTGCCCAGTTCACTCTGTGTACAACATTGACAAATTGCACGAGGTGTCAAGTTCCCCACAGTACTCTGTCTGGGGAACGCTCCTCTGTAATCACCAACTCCAATCTCACTGACACCTGTTATGCTAAAGGCAGAGGGCGGGCGCATTGTCGTTCGAAAGGGGATAATCTGCCTCAATCGGAATGACAATGGGCCTGCCCGAGGTCTGTGCGAGCTCAGGGGGGGCGGGGGCTGCTGCAGCCTCTGGAGTTCAACAGAGAAGTGCGAGCAGCCCCTGGAAGCTGGAAAAAAAAGTTCTCGTTTTTAAGTAGGACTGTTCTTGCCGTCCCGGGATGCTTTTTTAAAAGTAAGAAGTAGGGGAACGGACTGAAATAATTTTTTGTAGTAGGGGCACGCCGTGCCCTTCCGATCCCGCCCACTTCTACCACTGAATGGTAGACACTAGCAAGTATGGGATGGGGGCAGTTCTTTTACAAACTTAGGGTCATGGACAATTCACAGTTAGTTTTGCATCCTGAACATAAAGACTTGTTGAACAAAGAAATGTGGTCACAGAAAAAGAAATGCTGGAGTCTGGTGTGGAAAC
This sequence comes from Lissotriton helveticus, assembly GCF_964261635.1. Lineage (NCBI taxonomy): Eukaryota > Metazoa > Chordata > Amphibia > Caudata > Salamandridae > Lissotriton > Lissotriton helveticus. Next base: position 402,812,753 of record NC_136061.1, read on the forward strand.
GTGTTATCCCCATGTCAAGGCTCACCAGCTTAAACAAATACCGTCACAAACCTCTAGGTGATCTATTTTCTGGCAACACACACGGAGAAGCGAGTCAGTCACATAGTGGTAGAAACTAGTGTGTATGTATCCAGCGCATTTACCTGAAATGTAAATAATTTTTGCTTCATTAAAGAAAGAGTACACGTTTCCAAGAAATTATTGAAATGAAGAATTATATATGTAGTACAAATCCATAAAGTGGGACCAGACTGAAAGACAGTTGAAAAATTTCTGCTGTTGCATTGCAGGACACTTATCCAAGGAATGGGTTTGCTGCCGCACCTTTTTATTTTGCAGCAGCTGATCATGGAAATCGATGCAGCTTTACTTAAGGTTGGCCCTCGGGCTCAACAATGCTTTCAGAAACTCCAGCTCCATGCACTCTCATCAGTCCACTTTTCGTTCCTAATGGAAAATAGTCTTTCCACCAGAGAATTCGTTTCTGGCACTCATAATGCACGCCGAACCACCGGGCTAATGTTCTTGAATATAAATGTGTGATTTAGGAAATTAGTCAAAATCGCCACCCACTGTTCCTCTGCAGTCATCTAATGATCATTCCATTAGGCAAGTCTATTTGCTGTGTATTTTGGTACGCCAGTGATGTTGTCAATTTCTGTTTCGTCAATTTCGTACATGTTTGCTATTGATCTTACGAACGGCACAGACAATCCAGCAGTATCGCTGACAGGGAGACAGAATCAAGAAGAATCTAGAAAATAGTGTTCGAGTCCCTGGTTCGAATCACAAAATAAAATATGCCCCCAATCCTACAAGTAATCAATACGGTGGTTGTGGAAAGCACAAACAAATTTACAAATCTGTGTTTCTGAAGCTAGTCCTTGCTTTTTCTGGGAGTTAGGAAACCCCCTTACTCTTAAGCTCACGAAGCAGGCATCTCCCCTTACGTTAAATTTGTCTATTGTTTCTTGCAATATCGATTCCATTTGCACTCCACTTTTCCATTTCCTTTATTATGTCACCGAAAAGAGACAGTTGGTTGCACAAAATCCAGAGGCAAACTTCAGCAAGCGGCTTTTCAGAAAACATGGCTATTGCTTTCGGGGAATAGGCTAGGGACAACAAGTTGAAATGCAGGGCTGAGAACAGTTTTAGCCCTCTGCCAAGTGGAGGAAGCAGCAAGTAATGTTAGTGTTTAGGAGTCACAGATAATCTACATCAACAAACTCACAAAATTATTTTAGTTCAATTTGGGTAGAGTAGATGTGGAAGTATTTGTACAAACGTAAGACAAAATATTCTATATCCACAATCAGCCCATCAGCAGCCATCTGCAGTGTGGACACTGTGTGCAGCACACCTATTCCAAGTGATTTATATCCGAAATGGCTTCCACAAGCTTGCAGAACACATTGTTCTCTCCTGCTCTAACCTTTCTCCCAAAGTTTGTGTCAGTATTATCTGCACAAACCCCAATTAATTTTTAAGGCTGATTACACTTCATAAGGGCATGGCACACTTGCTCAAAGAATATCGCAGATGTTTTGCCATGAACTCATAACTTTTTTACCTAAAGTACTTGAAACACTGAATTACAGTTGGTATTCATTTAACTCCTTTCCTGTCGGAAGTATCAATCGACACAGATATACCAGTAATGTTAATTAAGGAACTGCTTAGATCACTGACTGCAAGAGGAGCCAGTACTTTTGTAATCAGACTTCTGACTTGGTGCGAGCACAGCAAAACTTTACATCGTTCAGTTTCCAAATCAATGTTGATGTACAATGTGTTGACCTGACTTTGCTTAGTGATTGTGCGAGATGATATGCTAATGTCTCTCCAGCAGCAGCCCTCCTGTATTCAGAATGTGTAGAGGCTGCCTTCCCACCTTCCTGAGTTTGTGGGGCTGATTTACTAACACTTAGGGGGTCATTAGGATGGCGGACGGACTTGCGTCCGTCCGCCACCCCTGAGTTTGAGGGACCGTCCGCATGGGCAGCGGCGGTCCCTCCATAGCAAGTAGGATGTGACCGCCACCCTGGCGGTCACATCCTGTATGTTTTACATTGCGGCGGATGCTGCTTGAAGCAGCATCCGCCGCAATGCAAAAAACGAAAGGTGTGCATTTGCATGCACAAAGCGGCAGGCACCGCGTGGTGCCTGCCGCTTCGTGCACGCAAGGGCAGGGGGGTACCATAGGTACCCCCCATGTGCACCCCCCACGCAACCTTCACCCAGGGGGCCCGCAACGGGCCCCCAAAGTGACTGTCCGTATGCTTTTCCACGGCGGAAAAGCCGCCGCGGAAAAGCATGACTCACCCTGCATCCTAATATGGCTGGCGGTGTCTGATAGACACCGCCAGCCATGTTATTGCTTTTCCGCCGTGGTCGCCTTCCGACCACGGTGGAAAAGCGGCGGACGGATTGGGAGACCCACCAGCCATCCTGATTTGGCGGTGGGTCTTTCAGGCCTCCTCGGCGGATTTCCCGCATACTCCGGGCCGGCGGTGGCTTCCGCCGGCCCGGAGTATGCAGGAAATCCGCCATCCTAATGACCCCCTTAGTGACGGATTCACTTAAAAAAAAGTGACAGACACCCTTTGCAAAGTGTTGTTGTGGAGTTTACTTTCCAGGGCAAACCCTGATTTGTATTGGAAAGTAGTCATAAAGTAAAGTAGCAGTATGTGCTGATTTGCATCAAGGGCATGTACATAGGAGTTATCAACCACCCAGGGAGTGTTATGCTAACCCCCCTACTAACATTGGTGGAAAGGGATTTGCTTAAAAAATAACCACTTCAAAGCAGGCGTAATTTTGGAGAGAAGTTTTATTTTTCCAATCTATTCCAACTTCAATGTGTGCTGCACTGTACTGTGCCGTTTTGGTAAACTTTATTTAGTAAATCTCTTTGTTTCTCCAGAACAACTGATTTTTCATATTTGTATGATTCATGGTCTCTATATAATGTGTGTGTGTGGGATGTAAGGCCCTATTATACCCTACATTAGGATTGGTAGCGCTATAAAAGAAACGTGAAAGAGGGGTTAAGGAGAGATGAGGCTCACATTTTAATGATAGTGAGAGTATCAGTTGAAGAAGGTCTTCGGGTGGGGACGCCAACAAACACTGTCAACACCAGGCACCAACAGCATTGGAGCCAACGTGGTGATGTTTTTGTAAAGGATGGACAGTTCTAGCATCAGTGAAGACACCAAAAGTGGATTCCCTTCTGCGCCACTCGCTGATTTAAAAATGATGCTGCTGTAACTAAGGCCACATCTGTAAGCGTATGCTAGAATGATTCCTGTTGACAATAAGGAAAGAACTTTCATTCCTCCCTGAGCCTCGAACTAAGAAGGACAGGCAACACCTCTCTAAAAATAATAGGGGACTCCATTCAGCTCCGACTTCCGCTCAAAGATATGCAAACAAATGGCTGGTATGTTTTTTTCTAGGAATGGGTGGCAACATTGTACTGAGCAGACAGAAAGGGAAAACTTGACAACCATTTAAATACTCCTAAATTGCTTGACCACAAGTCTTCTGCTATCCCTTGCAGGATAGGCGGGCAAATCTCATAATGCTGCTGATGGGTCCTGGCTGGAGCAACTGTGATGCGGAGGCTGGGTCCTGGCTTGATGGTGCTGTTACAGCTGGGTTTGGTACATGAAGTCCACCCAAAGCCCTTTTGCTAGATCCAGCACACAACCCCTTTGCAGAAAGCCAATTCCCCTCTGCACATGGAAGTTGGATGTGCACAGTGAGGGTTGGTCGCAAAGCCTCATCCCATCCTATGTGACCAACACCTATTATGTACGACCTTTGGCCTGCTGCAGCTGGGACTGGCGACACAGACTGGACCGTGGCCAGCCCTTCTTCCAGTTTGTAATGTGCAACCAAACCCTTAATGCGAATATTGGCCAAGCAAGCCATAGTGAAGGGAATCCTTTTTTTCCCTGGGAATCCTGTGCCAGATCTGCAATTGCCCAGACTCAAGTAGGGTCTAGTATCAGTGAAATTGGTATAAGACATAAGGATCCTACAATTAAAATCTTTTTAAAATAATTTTTAATTGTAGGACGGTCCTTTTGGGACCTTCCTGTGAGCTTCGAGACCCTTATGCCCTTTTCTGTTTTTAACACAGTGCTTGGTGCCTCTTGCCGGGCAATTGTGATTGTGACAGAACTTCTTTCTGCAATGAACAATAAGTCGGCACAGCAGAATCACATATCTGCAATATCTGATTCAAGAAAACGCTCCATAGTCCAACAGTGTACCTTTGTGTTGCGATTCCATGAAGGATCCACAAATTAACGATCTTGATACGCTGACATTTAACTCTCCATGCCCAGACCACAATACTTTTAAAATGCTAACTTTTCAAACTCCTTTACATATTTACACCAAACCAAACAAAGGCACTTCCTTGAGTAAAGAGCTATTTGCATAACATGTTTGGTGTAATTCCTTTTAACCAGTTATTCTGCATCGAGGAGCAAAGAATCCTATGAGTTCAAATGGGAAATGTCCCTTTTGGACCCCCGCCTGGTTTTAGGATCCCAGTTGATGAGTCTGTACAACACTTGCTATGCACACCATGGGGAAACATGACTGCATCTGCCACTGCAGAGTGAGCACAAGTGTATGTTCAGCACATAGTGTTTCGTAGAAAACATTGCAAAATAAGTGACATATTACACAGACACTGGAGTTTAGTGATCTGTGATGCTAATTTGAAGGAAACAGTGCGGATTCACCCACAGATAACATAAAAAACTGCAACACTAGGTGATCTGCTTCCCAGGAGCCATTTTGAACCTGAAAAATATTTAAGTAACGCAACATAGCTAAATTCTGATGGAAAAGGTTTCTGGAAATGTAGTTCCTGTAAGAATTGTGCAATCAATGTGAGTAAAAAAGCAGTATGTCACCTTTAAAAGAACAAATAGAGTTATAGATTAAAAAATAAAATTGTCAAGTGTAACTTGTCATCTTTGCCCAAGAGTGTGAGTGCAATAGAAAATATGTTGTGAGCACTGCTAATGAATTAAGAACATGTTTATTGCATCACTTGAGAGCTATAAAAGCAGGCATAGCAGTTATCCTATAGCCAAACATTATTGAGAGATGCATGTTGGAAATCCAAACTGCCTAATATATTGTGGCATAAAACATATCCCCATTAACCCTTGGGGCGGCAATTGTGAGAATCCACTGAGAAGGAAAGAATCAAGAACAGTCTTACGATTGGGCGTTGAAAAACCATGGGGACGTAACCAGGATGCTGAATTATGTGTCCAATTATGACTGTCATGATCCGCTTTAATATAATCAAACGTGTGTCGACTGATCCTTGTCCTGACACACTCAAACAATTCAATTGTAATGTAAAACGAGCCACAGAGTGTAATCATATGCTGAGTAAGTCTCCGCAATCTTTTCTGGAAAGCAAATCGTAAAAATGCTGATTTGAACATTTATCCATCAGTGGATTTGCCCTTTTTCAGTGAACTAGGAGATTTTAGAATAGGTAAACTGTTTTTTTTTTCAGAACAAAATTTTATTGTGCTGTTGAAAAGTTACATAAGACATACAGCGTCCCGAAAACCCGGAGAGGCTGTGAGCATGAAAGTAATAATCACATTGCAAACAATTCAAACAGTCATTTAAATGTAAGAGATGACCCTAAGTCCCCCCTCCCCTCACCCCCCACTTCCCCCACCCAGAGCCCCCCCTTCCCACTCCCTGCACAGCGTCTAAACAGTCCATAAGTAGAAGCATACCAAAATACAGTTAGTGTGTATTCTTCATCGCACGGGCTCAATGTCCAAATGTCTTTCATCAGGTTCACTATGTGCCGGTGGCTCCAGCCATAACCCTCTGTACTCTGCCCACCTCTTCCAAATTTTGTAGTGTTTCCGGGGGCAGCCCCTGGCCTCGAAGATCGGGCGTTCCAGACCCATATAAAAGTCAAGTCCCCTTTTCCACACACCCAATAGGGGGGCTCTGGGGTCTTTCCAGGCACGGGCCACGTCCCTCTTGGCCACCACGAGACCCAACAACAACATGTAGCGTTTATAAACATTTCCTCCAACCTGTTCTAGGATATGGAGGAGGCCTTATTGTGGTGTGCGGGGGAGGTCCCAGCCCAGCACTTCCGACAAGCAGTCCCACACTCCCGTGCAGAACCTCCGTAGACCATCACACGCCCAAACTGTATGTAGGAACGTGCCCATCTCTCTGCCACACCTCAAACAATCAGGTGACGCAATCAAGCCTGCCTTCCACAGTCGTTCCCTGGTATAGTAGGCCCTGTGTAGGTATTTGAACTGAATAAAACGCAGTCGTACCGCAATGGCCACCCCTCTGGGAGCCTCAAGCGCCTCTCTCCAGTCCTCCTGCTCAAATGCACCCAGATCGTTTTCCCACTTAGCCCGCAGTGTGTCCAGGGAAGTTGAGCAATGTGTAACTAGTGTTTGGTAGATAGATGATATCTTTTTGCTCTCCAATTCCCCCATGAATACCTTCGCCTCCAGGGGGCTAAACTCGGGCAGCGAGTCGAGGACCCTCAGGGCAGGAGTGATAGCATGGCGGAGCTGCAGGTATCTAAAAAACTGGGTCTGGGGCATATCATATTCCTCACGTAGCTCCTGGAACGACTTAAGGGTCGTGCCCTTGACCACGTGACCCACGGCCGAGATGCCGATCGCGTCCAAGCCGCGGAAACCCTGTAGGGACAGCAACTCCGGCAGCTGCCCATTCTGCCACAATGGGGTCTCCCTCGTCCGCCTATTCCACCATCCCATTCGACGGAGTGCGCCGCGCCATATCTGGAATACTATTTGAGTGACCACTGGAAGCCTCTTCTTCTTAACAGCCGAGTATAGTGTGTAGCGTGTCAGGGTCCATCATGAATCGCTCCAGGGCGTAGGCAGGGTCGCCTTGATCCCCATACCACCATTCATTCAGTATTAACAGGTGGGAAGCCTGATAATAGGACAGGATGTCTGATGTTGCCAGGCCGCCACAGTACGTGGATAGAAAGCACGTGCGGAGCGCCACTCGCCACTCCCCAGACCAAAGGAAATTACTAAGCGCCGAATTCACCAGCCTGAACCACTGCGGTGATATAGGGTACGGGTGGTTTTGTAGTTGATATATGAGACGCGGGAGGGCCACCATTTTAAAAATGGCCGAGCGGCCATACACGTTCAAGGGCATACGGGACCACGTAGTCATATCCGAGCGGATACGCTCCCATACGGGCACGACATTGCGCGCCCAGGAGACCCTGCGCAAGTCTGTCAAAAATATCCCCAAGTACTTAATGCCGCCCGTCGCTTCCTGTAACGCCCCCGCCCAGGACTTGCGCAGGTTCAGGTGGAAGCCCGACACCTCTCCAAAAATTCGCATAACGTCAAGGACCCGCGGCCCAGATCTATTCAAGTCCGTAAGGAAAAATAGGACATCGTCCGCATAGAGTGCAATTCTGTCAGAGGGTCCCGCACTCCACTCGATGCCCCGCATCTGTGCGTCTATTCGGACCCTCGCCGCCAGTGGTTCCATGGCCAGGGCAAATAGATATGGTGATAGGGGGCATCCCTGTCTGGTGCCTCTACCTATAGGAAAGGAAGCAGACACTGCCCCAGCCACTCTTACTGACGCCGTGAGATCCGTGTACAATAGTTGTAGGTAGGATAAGAAGCGGGGCCCCAGGTGGGATAGAAGCGCACGGAGGTAGACCCAGCTAACTGAGTCGAAGGCCCTATCTATGTCGGCCAGTAGAAGGGCCGCAGAAATCCCTGCCGCTCGGGCCGCCTCTACCGCCACCTGCACGCGCCGAATATTGTGTCTTGTTGCCCTATGGGGCATAAACCCGGCGTGGTCTGGATGGACGAGATCAGTGATGTACGGGAGAAGGCGATTGGCTAGCGCCTTCGCCAAGATTTTAGCTTCGGTATTTAATAATGAGATTGGCCTGTAGGACTCGGGTTGGTCTGGAGGCCTTCCTGGTTTGCAGAAGACCACAATTTCAGCGTGTCGCCAGTCCCTCGGGAGTCGGCCACACTCTCTGGCTGCCTCTAACGCTCTGCCATAGTATGGACCCAATTGGAGGTGAAATTTCTTAAAGAATTCGCAAGGGAATCTGTTGGGCCCGGGGGCTTTGCCTGTATTCAATTCCCCGAGGGCCGTACCTAGTTCCTCCGCTGACAAGGGAAGATCAAGTCTAGCCCGCCCCTCGTCCGAAATCGATCGTGGCGGAAGATCAGCCAGAAACTTATCAACGTCGCTTGGCGAGAGGAGCTCCCGGGAGGCGTATTGGGCCTCCTAATATCGGGCAAATCTGGCCGCTAGGTCCGTCGGGGCCGTCATGGGCTTTATTTATTTATTTATTTTACAGATTTATAGAGCGCATGGCTGCCCATAGGCGTCCCAGCGCTGAGAGACAAAACCTAAAGAGGGACTCATCTCGAAGACATGGTCGCGTGAAAAGTGCTCTGACAGAGTCTATATAGCATCGAGCTGGACTTGTCGCCCCATTGGTAGATCCTACTCTGAGTCGCTAGCCACAACTGTCGAGCCTCGTCTAACTGCAAGGAGGCATATGACTGCTGCGTCAGCAGAAGTTGTCTCACATCTTCCTCACCCCCGCCAGCACTGCATCTGTTTTCCTGATCCCTAACATGGTCTGCCGCTTTAACCAGGTCCTCCCTACGTGTCCTGCAGGCGGCCGCGCACCAAGCAACATCTACCCCGCGAAGCGTGGGCTTCAGAGCCTCCCAGAGGGTCGTGGCATCCACGTCGGGGTGATCGTTATCACTCCAGTAGTGAGCAATAGCCTCCCTCATGTGGGACTGATAGGGTTCTTGCTGTAAGTGCCATGTGGAAAGGCGCCATCTGAAAGGCTGCCTTCTCCTATCAAGGAGTAGGTCAAGCACTACCGGAGAGTGGTCCGATAGGCCTCGTGGCAGTATCGCTGTGGCATCCACCCTCCCAACCCAGGCGTGGGGGACAAATACGTAATCGATTCTAGAAAAGGACTTGTGTACCGCTGAAACGTATGTGTATTCACGGTGTTGGGTGTGTTGGTGCCGCCAAGCGTCTACCCATCCCATTCCTCTCACCATGTCATTTAGTTTAGTAGGTGTGTCCGATGGCACCTCACCCCCCAGCCTTTGTCGGTCCATCCGTGCATTCATCACATCATTCCAGTCCCCGCCTATGACTGCCATAACATTGGGGATCTCAGCCCATACACCAAATAACTTTTCTATAAGGGCACCCTGCAGCGGGGGCGGAGCGTAAACACTCCCAAAGACTATCTGCTCCGTGCCTATCTTGCCCTGAATGAACACATATCTGCCCTGTGTATCAACCCACTGAGTTTCATGAGTGTATGACAGCCTGCGATGCACCAGGATAGCCGCCCCCCGGGATCCTCTCACAAACCCCGCATGAAACACTTGCTGGTAGCCATATCTCTGTAGGCTAAGGGTCTTGGAACCTATGAGGTGAGTCTCCTGCAATAGCAACACGTCAGCCCTGTCCCTTTTTCCTTGTCGCAGGACTGCCCCTCTTTTAATCCTATCTAGCATCCCACGTACATTCCAGCTCATAACACGCATCGATGCCCTTTGTAGGCCTGATTCGGAAGCCTCAACCGCCATTCATAGATAGAAGATCAGACAGCCCGTGCGTTAGAGGCCACACACACTCATCTCGCGTCAATAGGACCCAAAAAAACACTGTGCTGTAAAACGCGACCCCCCTCCCTATGCCCCCCTGTAACACTCACTCAACTACCCCCCCCCATTTCCACTCCGTCCCCAGGCACCCTTTCAACTTCCCCTCCACCCCCCACCCCATACCTCAGTAACGTTGAAGTACCTGTCGCGGTATAGGCTATCCCCGACCCCCAACGGGAGGCTAGAGACTCACTATTCCAATGGATCCCCATGAACTACCCACACAGTCCCAACTCACCCCCCACAAAACCAACTCCTCTAACCGAGGGGTTATGCCCGCCTTCTCGTCTTCGTCTCCCCAACCCACGTCTCAGGGTTGTCTAAGTACTGATGTATCTGACATCGTAGACAGCAGCTTGCACAAGGGCTCCGGCACTCAAAGGAGTGGCGCCGACCCCTGCCTTCTCTCTAGGGCTTTGTCTGCAGTCCGCTGTGTGTCTTTGGGTCTCGCGCATCCGGATTCTGAGAGTCCGCAGGTTCGGTCGCTTCCACCGCGCCATCTTTAGGGAGAGGATTCTTCTTGCTGGTGCGTGACCTCCAGTTACTCCTGCTCCGCGAGCGCCGGGGGGTCCTAGGGGGCCCCGCTGTGGATGATGAATCCGAGTCCCGGCTCAGGGGGGTGTTAACTGATGTGGACCGTTTCGTCTGTCCAGGCGAAAACCTCTTTTGGAGTATCGAAGAAGTGAGTCCGGGACTGGAAGACCACACGCAGGCGGGCCGGGTAGAGCAAGGCCTATTGGAGATTGAGGCCTCGCAGCCGCGCCTTAGCTGCAGTGAAGGACTGGCGTTGTTGCTGGACCAACCTGGTGTAGTCCGGGAATATGAGGAATATCAGTGATGCGGGCCACAGCGTTACGCAGGTCTTGACGCAGCAGGGTTACATCGGTTCCAACTGCCCCTATTTTGGCACCTAGCATGTCCCTGGATTGCGTTATCGCTGCCACGAGGGCCGCGTTGTCCGGGCCTGATGTCTGAGAACCTCCGGATGTCCCGGCTCCCCCAGGCGGCCCAGTAAATTTGTCCATTAGGCCCGGCTTCGAGGTGCCCCCGTTGTTGCCACCCCTCGTCATGGCTACCACCTAATATGGGTGCCAGGTGCAGGGCGCCGCTGGGGCCGCAGGTCGATCACTCCAATCTCGCTGGTCTCAGAGCTATGGCCTTTCTTAGCCCGTGGCGCCGCCAATGATGTTTCTGTTCCCTTGGCACAGTGTCTCTTGCAATGTTCACCAATGGCCGTTACATCGAACCCAATGCAGGGGGGCCCACACGTACTCCAGTTATGCGATCCCCTCACCACAGCGGCCCGGGGTCTCAAGACACACAAGTAGTTAACAGCCCGTGTCCGATCACCTGCCCCCGCCACCTGGCTCTCTGCGTCTCCGCCAGCCTGTGTCCACCAATGCCCAGATGTCAGTTCCCCGGCATAGCCTCCACTGGGATCGCCCCTGCGGCACCGAGAGGGGTGTTCGCCGCGGCCCACCTCGTGTGTCCAGATCCGGGACCCAGCTGGGAGCAGCCCGTTACCTCCGCCCCCGCCGCCGCAAATGCAGCCACCGACTTTCCCGACCTGCCGGGAGGGGGTGGGGCCGGGGGGAAGAAGGAACACAGGATATTGCCCCCGTAGTAGGTGCGGCCCCACTGACTCCCCCGCGGTTCGATACAACCGCCGATCGGGGCCGATCCGGCCCCCTCGCACTCCCCCGACCCCGCAGCCCGTGCAGTCCCAGGCTCCCGGGTGCAGCAATGGGTGTTCTGTGTCTCCGGTGCGGCACGGTCTACTCACTGTGCACCACTGAGTGTCGGATATCGGGCACCGTCTGCTGCTCTCCGCTGGGCCCGGCTGCGTCCCACTTCCGCCCGGATGCACACGGGCCCCAGGTCCTGGCTTCCTCTGGATTGGCAGGCCTCTCTTCCGCAGGTCTCAGATCGCCGCCGAGCAAGTGACCGGAGCCCCGCAAATCGCCGTCGGAGCTTCACCTCCACATCCAACGCCTATTTGGCACTATTGAGCCGTCTCAGGGTTGGGGAATCGAGGATATGCAGCGGATATTTCGGCGGCGGGACGGAGCACTCTCAGGCTGCGTCCGCCATGATCGCCGCCTTGGCCACGCCCCCCCCCAGGTAAACTGTTTTTGACTGTCTGGGAATCATTATGACAGTAAACTGTCTTGGAAGCAGAAAGGAACAAGCATTTACAATGTAATAAGTCTCGCAACTGAGAATTTTGAAGCTATTGGCATTGTAAATGGCAATGCCATTACAAAAATTAAAAGCCATTGTTATTTACAATACCAAAAGCAAAACCTATTGCATTGCCAGATCCCTGTTTAAAGGCTTACATCATTCTGAAGGGCCCCCGCCTTAGAGACCAGAAATCTTACCCACGTTTATTTATTTTGGCTGCAGTAAATGGGATTCCTGCTAACACGCTTTATTTCAAAAGTCGGATGAGCAACAGATTAGCCCGCGAAAAGTAGGAGAATGAACAGAAAGAGGGGCAGGTAATGGAGGGAAGGAAGGAAGAAATAAATAAATACATTTGCTTAACATAACTACTTAGGAAAGAAAAAAGTAGAAAAAGAAGGAACAGGCTTTTCGTGACGAATTGTTGCAGTACTTCAGTCTGAATGCTTTAAAATGACTTTAAGATGTTCAAGTGTAGCGAGAAGTAAAGGCGCCCCCGCCCTTTCTTGCCATGCACGCCGACCGGGTGCCCCCACCGTAGGTCTCGAAGAGCTGGCGGCGGTGTGTGCCGGGGGCGCGCACTGTTCTGCTGTGGGCCTGCATGGACTGGGGGTGTAGCTCAGGGGCTGGTGAAGCCCGGTTCTGCCATGGATCTGGAAGGTACCCGTGGTGTACCTCTTGCGCCAGCGAAGTTCCGTTCTGCTAGTGGATTGTAAGGGCCAATGTTTTACCTCAGGGGAGAGCCTCAGTTTGGCCTTGGTCGTAGAGGGACCGGTGGTGCACCTCTGGGACTGGCGATGACCAGTTCTGTTATAGGTTTAGACAGTACGGCGGGGTAATGATGCTCCGTGCGGCCCTGGACTAGCGGTGTACCGATACCTGGTCTGTCCTGGAGGTCCAGCGGTGCACCTACGATCGCTGGTCAGTTTCTGACAGTGTCTCTGCGGTTTTCAGGGCCCGGTGTGTCTGAGCTCATGGTTTAGGAGAACTGACTGCGTAAAAGCTCTCTGTCCGTGTGCCCTTCATAGGTGCCTGGCACTAACCGTGCCACCCCGGAAACCCTTCAGATCAGCCCTTCCAGGGTTGCGTGAAGACAGAAGGGTTCACACACGCGGGGCGGGAAGTGAAGAGCGTGGGAGACGAGACCTGGCAAGATTGTTAATATTCTCCATGAGTTGGAACACGGAGTACTTCACTCTGGGTCCGCGGCTTTCAACGATTATAATTTGTATTTAAGCACACAAATCTCATCGACTGTGTAGAGTGCCACTCGGGCGCTCCTTTACTTTGTATCCACCCATACATGCATCCCCACACCCCTCGGGGCGGGCCCGCGCCGAGGGGATAAATAAACCTGCGGAAGACCGCTCGGGGTCTTCCCGCCTGCACCCTGTATGACTAGTGTGGTGTCGCATTCATTTACTAAAGCCAGGGCCTGCCGGTAGCCGAGCAGCCCTCCACATTGGCGATGAGGCCGGTACACAAAACCACGTGTGCCTACACGCTCCAAGGCGCGCGTAGCCCACCCGCGTTTGTCCTGCCCCGCACGAGCCGTGTGTGAGGAGAGGGCGCAAGGGCCCCAGCGTGCCCGATTCAGCCTGCAGCTGTCTGTCGACCGGTGCGGGCCTGCCCACGCGTCTCCTGCCGGAAGGAACGCTTTCAGCTGGCAGGCCCCCGGTTCTGCTGCGGCACTTGGGTGAGTGCGACGCGCGTCCCTCCACAAGCCCACGCCGCTGCATTCTGTCCCCGCTGAGGCCTACCTGATTTCCGGGCATCTCCAGAGGCCCCGCCATCCCGGAACAGCCCGCTCTGCCCCGAGCGGCCGAAGACGCCGGAAAGCCTGAGGCGGAGTCCCCGGCCGGGGCTGCCCTCCACGGTGCTTGCGTGCGTGAGCACGGCCCCCCTCCCCACCGCGTGCGAAGCAGAAGCGCCCGTGTGACACGCTCGGTGTCGGAGTGCAAACGGCCCTTTTGAGCCACAGATGCCAGACGGGACCTCGCATAGCACAAATCGGTGCTCGCTTCTAGCATTGGCAGCACCAAACCTCCTGAGACTACACAGAAAAGAGGGGGAAGAAGGAAAAAGAAGAAAGCGGAAAACTTGCTTCGGGGGCACAGAGACATGGGTAGTGCGAGGGCTCGTGCAAGCCCACTCACCTGCACACGATGCCCTGCATGCTTTGAGGCCGGATTGAGCCAGCGAGCAAAGGTGTTGCACCCTACAGGGGGCCAGTGGCGCAGGGCGTGACCGCGCACGTCCATTCCAGCGCCAAGCAAGTAAAGCGCAGCCACTGACGCAGAACACGAAGGAGCTACGCCCAACTACGTCACGACACCGCCATGAGTGTCCAAGCGCCGGCAGCTACAGCGGCAGCGCCAGCGGCCATAGCCGCACAGCAGGGAGCAGGGAGCAGGAGGCAACCCGGGGCCTGCGCCGAGACCCCAGCCACCGACTAACACCCACACTGCCGTCGCACCTCTGCCCCCGTTTAGCGAATCAGCCGAACCGGCTACTGCAGCCCCCAGATGGAAGGCATGGGTGGGGAGACTCAACCACTACTTCAAAGGGACACGTGAAACCTATGGGACAGTCAAGAGGTCACGCCTCATCTACTATGGGGGAGAGGAAATTTATGATCTGTTTGAAACACTCCCAAACACCGGAGATGATGACGACTATGATGCGGCGGTCAATGCGCTGAACGCCCACTTCGACCCACAACTCAACAATGATTTTGAAAAGGTCAAATTCAAGAGGGCCTGGCAGACTGAATCCGAATCCGTAGACATGTTCTACGCAAGGCTCCGCCGGCTAGCTAGCACGTGCCCGTTCAGAGAGCCGAGAGAGGAGATCCGAGACCAGATCATCGTAGGATGTTGATCAAAGCTACTGAGAAAGCTGATACTACGCCAGCCGGGCATTTCCCTCGACGAGATCCTGGTCTTAGTTCAGTCCCACGAGCTGTCCGATGCCAGGGCGGAAGTGATGGAAGCTGCCCTGCATTCCCCGGTGGCCACTCCGTCGACAGCCCAAGGAGACCCGCCCAAATACGTCAAGCACCGAAATCCACGCAAAAGAACCAATGCAGATACTGCGGAGAAGACCACCCTGCAGACGCCACGTGTGGAGCCAGAGGAAAGATATGCTCCCGCTGTGGGCGGCCAAACCATTACGCCAAGGTGTGCCGAGGAGGACGCTTTGGAGCAACCACGCCCAGAGCTAGAGGCATATCGCAAAGTGTCCGTCAAATATTGCTGGAAGAACAAGCACCACCACCGGACGATCAAGCTCAAGGCAAGCGCCCCATGTATGAGGACGACGATGACGAGGAGGTGTTTGTCATCTCGTATGTCAACCGGGCAGGCACTAAGAGACGTCCTCCACCAATGTGCTCGGTCACCATTGATGGCAGCAACGTTCAGGCGCTAATAGACACAGGTGCGTCTGTAAACGTCATGGACTCAGAGCAGTATGAGAAGCTCTCGCCCAAACCGGCACTCGCGCCGTCGAGCGCAAAAATCTACACCTACGGAGGCACCAACCCCCTGCCGCTACCAGGGGTCATGCAAACCACCATTGTGAGCGGGAAACTCTCCACGAAGGCCAAGTTCCACGTGACAGAAGGCACGAAATGGACTTTGCTCAGTTGCCACACGGCAGAAGATCTAGAGCTTGTATTCTTTGCAAACCAAGTCCATGAGTCCCACGCGGAGGCCTTGCTTGAAAAGTTTCCAGAACTGTTCCAGGGACTGGGAAAACTTAAAGTAAAGAAGTTCCGACTACACATCGACAAATCAGTACGACCTGTAGCCCTCCGGCACCGGCGCGTGCCCTTCAATCTCAGACCGCAAGTGGAGGTAGAACTCAGGAAATTGGAGGAACTGGGGGTGATAGAGAAGGTGTCCGGACCCACACCATGGGTATCCCCCCTGGTGGTAGCCCCCAAGCCCAAGCAACCGGGAGCGATTCGACTATGCGTCGACATGAGGCTGCCCAATACGGTGGTGAAGCGGGAGCGGCAAATCACCCCGACCATGGACGACATAGTGGCGGATCTAAATGGCGCAAAGTGGTTCTCCAAGCTCGATCTGAATGCAGGCTACCATCAGCTGGAGTTGGAACCGGAAAGCAGATACATAACCACTTTCTCGACGCACGTGGGGCTATGCCGCTACCGAAGCATTAGCTTTGGGGTATCGTCCGCCGCTGAAGTTTTTCAAAACGCCATTCGTGAGGTGCTATCGGGACTAAGCGGCGTCATCAACGTCAGCGACGATATCCTAGTTTACTCTGACACCCTGGAGGAGCATCATGCTCACCTGAGAGCGACCCTGCATCGACTAGTGGACTGCGGTCCGACCCTACATAAATCCAAATGCTCCTTCTATCAAGAGAGCATAGACTTTTTCGGGTACACATTCACGCGAGAAGGGTTTAAGGTAGACCCCAAGAAGGCGGAGGCAATCCGAGCAGCGAGCACTCCACGGAATCCCACCGAAGTGAGGAGCTTCCTGGGCATGGCCACCTACTGTTGCCAATTCATCCCGAACCTGGCGGCCATGTCTGAGCCTCTAAGGACCCTCACGCGTCAAGACCGAAAGTGGGAATGGTCTGTAGCTGCCAACAAGGCGTTCCATGATATCAAGACCAGCCTGCTTGACAAGATGGTGATGGCGTACTTCCAGCCCCAACGCAAAACAGAACTGGTCGTCGAAGCGAGCCCGGTCGGGCTTGGTGCGGTGCTCCTACAAGAACATGGGGCCGAGGTATGAAAGCCGGTGGCCTACGCCAGCAAGGCACTGACTGACACCGAGACGCGCTACGCACAGATCGAACGGGAGGCGCTAGCCATTAAATGGGCGTGCCAGCATTTCCACCTGTACCTGTGCGGCCAAGAGTTCACCGTGGTCACCGACCACAAGCCACTGATTCCCCTGTTTGCAGGCTCGACCCGTTTGGCTCCCCCGTGCATCGAGCGGTGCAGTTGCAAGGCTATAACTTCAAGGCCGTATTTTGGCCAGGAGCTCACAATCCTGCGGATTACCTCTCACGGCATCCAGAATCAAGTACCTCTGGGCACGCCACAGACACCGCTCCTGGAATTGAGGCCTTCATCCACATGGTCTCGCAGTCGGCCTGTCCCAAAGCAATGACACTGGCAGAGATAGGCCAGGCCACATCGGAAGATGACACCCTGTCCAAGGTCAAAGAAGCACTGCAGGAATACAGCTGGGCGCACTTCATGGATGGAGCCCGAACCCTCCGGCTGGAA
Source organism: Lissotriton helveticus (assembly GCF_964261635.1). Classification (NCBI taxonomy): domain Eukaryota; kingdom Metazoa; phylum Chordata; class Amphibia; order Caudata; family Salamandridae; genus Lissotriton; species Lissotriton helveticus. The sequence continues at coordinate 402,829,961 of NC_136061.1, forward strand.
GTCAATCACGCTCGACAGCAGCTGTGGCAAGTGAGGCATGAGCTGAGCGTAGGGGAGGGCGTCGTCGTCCTAAGAGGTCATCTAATCGTGGTACCTGAAACCCTGCAGAAGAGAATTATCGAGTTGGCCCACGTGGGACATCAAGGGACGGCCAAGACCAATGCGAGGTTAAGGAACAAGGTCTGTTTCCAGCCATGGATGCGATGGTCGATGAAATGGTGAGATCATGCCATGCCTGCACCATCACAGGTGGAGACCCCGCGCCCGTGGTTACGGAGGAACCATGCACAACCCCGTGGATGCACCTGAGTGTGGACTTCGGGAGTTTTCCGGATGGCCGTCACATGATGGTAATCGTCGACTCGTACTTGAAGTTCCCGGTTGTGGAAGTCCTATCGTCAACCGCATTCCCACAGGTGAAAACAGCCCTGGACCGAACCTTTGCGCTGATGGGCCTCCCGGCAGAGGTTAAATCTGATAACGGACCCCCCTTTCAGGGACGGGAATTCCAGGGATACCTAGAGGACTTCGCCATCCGACACAGAAAGATCACCCCCTAGTGGCCCCAGGCCAATGGGGAAGTGGAAAGACTTATGAGGACCCTCAATCGCGCTTTGCGCATTGCTGTCGACAATGGAGAGAATCCAGAAACTGCCCTTGCCCAGTTTTTGGGGGCATATCGTCAGACGCCTCACAGCACCACGAAGTGTGTTCCAGCCCATCTGTTGTTCAAACGAGCCCCGAGAGACATCATACCGGCGGGCCCAGAGTGGGCCCCAGAACCGAGGAATGAGGAAGCCGTTCAAGCGAGAAGAGAAACGACCAATCGGAAGGCGAGCGAGGCGCGCCATGCTAAGGTGCCAACGTTTCCCATAGGAGACTCGGTGGTGATTAAAGACCGACATCCCGGGTGGAAATTCCAGACACCTTACGAGTCTGAGGTCTGGACTGTAGAAGAGATCAAGGGAACGATGGTGACGGCCCGAAGAGGAAATCAACGGGTCACGCGGAATGTCTCTAGCTTCAAGAGAGCTGCCGATCTAGAATCAGACGCCGGAAGTGAGGTCCACCCTTGCATGACACCGCCAAGAAACTCGGCCGTATCGTCACCAGCCTGGAGTCCGGCAACGGAGGGGAGTGGGACGGTGAGCCCCATGGTTGGGGACCAATCAAGAACACCCTGTCTGTCCCCGGACCGCGATGAGGCCACTGAACGTCACCACGAGGTGCCGATGTCTCCAAGCCGCCGCAGCCAAAGATACCATCTATGGCCCAATCCGGGGCCCAGTCAGAGACTCCGAGACTTTGTGTGTGCCTCACCATAAGAAAGACTTTGATCCTGGTGCCGGCTAAAATAAAGGAGGGATGTAGAGTGCCACTCGGGCGCTCCTCTACTTTGTATCCACCTGTACATGCATCCCCACACCCCTCAGGGCGGGCCCGCGCCGAGGGGATAAATAAACCTGCGGAAGACCGCTCGGGGTCTTCCCGCCTGCACCCAGTATGACTAGTGTGGTGTCGCATTCATTTACTAAAGCCAGGGCCTGCCCGTAGCCGAGCAGCCCTCCACAGACTGGTAACCTAAAACGTGCATCCAACCACATATCCCGCGCCCAGAAGCCTCAAGAAACACGCCAGGCTTCCTTCCTCAACCCGAGATCACATCAGCTTATTTCCACGTTAATTATACAGTGCGGCTCATTTTTACAGTTTCCCCGAAAACCAAATCATAAATACAATATACACCTACTTACCTGCGCATAATGGGCTCTTTGTGTAGATGCACCGAAACTCTACTTTTTACACAGTAAGATTTTTTGTTAATTAAAATGATATGTCCCAGTGGGATGCAAACAGGACTGCAAAGTGCCAAACACAAACGATGAGTGATTGATATCAAATGACTTGCACGAGCCTGGCTTGATTGCATTTAGAACGCCCCATTGGAATCCTGCAATAATTAGTAAGATCTAATTTAATTCACAATTGCAGGCAAGGCTACACAACCCAAAATTATATTTAACAATCATTGCATTTGAAAGAAAAACGAATCGTTATTTTGTACTTGTTTTAAGATCAACTGAGTTTTCAGGCTATCTTGCTGCTCCATTTTCCAGGGCTTCTTAATATTTTTGCATCGCGCTTTCACTTTCACTTTAAGTGAAAGCGCGATGCAAAAATAAACACGTGGCTGAGTGAAAACAGATGGCAAGACAAGTAACAGATGGCCCAGCCTAATCGTAAGAAAGTGCTTCACGACAGCCGTAAAGCAGATGCGCCTGTCCAAATGGGCCGTCTGAAAAGAAGAAAGAGCAGCGACAAAAAAAAACCATTTCCAATGGCAGACCACCGTTTAGCATAAACAGTGACGCATGCCAATGGAAATGAGGGGCGGGGCTACGAGCCCGTTTCTAAAATCTCCTCTCTAACTATAGGTCTCGCCGAGCGAGCAAGCGATGGTGGGACAGGGTCCGCCTTTAGCATCACTATATTTCGAACTGTGCGTTAGGACTATTTCTTATATTTTTTGCCATCACCCCAATAATTTACTGGGTATGCCTACAGGGAAATCTTTTAGTGGGCACACACTTGGATGCATTAAGGGAGGTATTCCATTATCCTGGACTGCTTGGGATGCCCTGGTGGAACCATGTTTGCAGCACCTTAACCAGCTGAAACTCAACATTATGTGAGAGGATCCCATGGTGCTTAAAGGGGAAACAATAAATAAGGTTGAAGAGGCTTATTGGCAGAATAAAAATGATAAGAGTCTAGTAACTGTGGTATCCTGGTACAGGGGTTCTTAACGCACAAATCCATTTTTGACTTTGAACCCTATTTGGATTACATGAACCCAGAGATACGGCCCTCATTATATATATAATTCCACCTAGGGACCATTCCACTGAAGGATTATGTTGTTAAATGGAGTAAGACCAAGGACATTGATTAAGTGCGTGATTGTGCTTGTGGGGAAACTGAAACTATTGCCTATTTCATATTATTTTGCACAAATGTAGTGAGTGAGTGCATGAAATGGCTTGCCTTCTTATTTTCTACTTATTTTTTTATGAAACGGATACCGTGGCTCTCTGCTACAGGACTGATCATCCAGAGATCTATTGTGCAGTTTATTTGTATATTTGAAGTGCTTGGATCATGAATGGGAAATGAAAAAAATAACTGATTTTAAATTGTATAGTGTTGTATTTATCATGTAATGTTTTTAACATTTTATCAAGGTGCTGTGTTTTTCTGTTAATTATCTTTGTAGGTATATTGTATTTATTATGGCAAATGCCGAGAACAACAAATAATGATGAAATCAGCAGTGAAGTGAAGTTGATAAATCGTTTTCGAAAGAACCAGCCAGGGTGCATGTAATCATGATACCTCAGAACATTTGCTGTAAACCGAAACCTTTAATTTTGGGATTTTAAAATATGGGTTATAAATTCATAGGTTATCACGACACCAAAAATCCGAATTAATTGCAAAACGGATCAAATTAGTAGGAGCTTGCACCCTTTCCACTGTTGAATTATTCATGTGAATGTTAATAAGTTAGATGTAACCGTTTAACATTTAGAATCTTTATTTTTATCTGTCATCAAGACTCTGAGTCGTGGAATTCAAAAGCTGAATCATGCATGCTATGACTTCTGTTATAAATGTTATAATTATTAGTGAATATGACTGATTCTCAAGACAACAACTTGAAAATGTGTCTGCACCTTAAAATTGCGCAGATAAATTGGATTAATAATTTGTTGTATACCTTAATCTGTGGCTCTGACACTGTCAAAGATGCTCGTCTAATTTTAGTAACTTTCTGCATAACCCTATAAGGAAGTAAATATGAAAAACACTAAATAGTAGAAATGACAGTAATGTAGCATAAAAAGGGCAGCTGAAAATTAATATTCACTGATCTATATGGACGACGGACTAGTTGCTACGGAATTCACTAAATGGGTGCTTTTCTAGTTTGTAGCCTACGAGATAGCACACTGTCTGGTTGCTAAAGACGTCATTGGGACATTCTGAAAACTGACCTAAAAATGCATTCCGCCCATTGCTTACCATTGGCTTTGTTGTTTGTAACTCACATTTGCTTGGTTTCTATTAGCTGGCTTTATTTGTTGGAGGCTGTCCAGCATTTCATTGTCCTTTCCGTTGAGCATAGCCTGTTTATTGCATTCTTCCATGAGGGCTCGCTTTCTGTAAACAGGCCTTTAGATTTTGTTCTTATCTTGTCACATTTGCTGTGCATTCTAAGATAGAGGTCAAATGTCGTACTCTGTCATTTGAGGGATCTTGGTGTTTCCTTTTGTGGCTTCAAAGTGAGAAGATTTCTGTGACAATCTTCCTGAGTACTGGGGGTGTGAAAGGAAATTTATTTTTTGCACACAACATTTAAATGTCTGTAAATGAACTGTGCAAATATTTCAGAATATATCTGAATTAGTAAAGTACAAATGAAGCACATTGTTTGTAATTGTGAAGTGTGGTGAAAACAAATATTTTAATACAATCAGAACTAATCAATACACTAGGTGATGCCATTTCCACACATTAACTTTTGTGTGCCTGCATAGTTTCATCAGTAAAAGTCTATGTGCAAATGTAATGGTCATTTCAATTGAAAAAGCGTTGTCTGTAATAGCAGTGAGCTACCACATCATGCATACTCCACTCTATGCCATTCCACTCTGTCCTCCCACTCCACAACACCCCACTCTGACACCCCACTCCTTGGATCTCTACAACACTCCACGACACATCATGCCACTCCACTCTATCCTACTCCATTTTATCCTACTCCACTCTATCCTACTCCACTCTATCCTACTCTCCACTCCACGACACTCCACTCTGACACTTCACTCTACTCTGACACTTCACTCCACTCCACACTGTCCCATTCTGCTCTACGACACTCAACTCTGTCCCACTCCACTCTGACACTTCAGGCCACTCTACTGTATCCCACTCTACAACACACTACTGTCAGACACTTTACACTACCCAACTTTATCCCACTCAGTTCTATGACACTCAACCGTATCCCATTTCATGCCACTCCACTCTGCGTCATTCTACTCCACTCTGCTCCACTCTGTGCCATTCTCCTCTACCCCACTAACTTTTAGCCATGCTGAACAGCAGCCATGCTGGCGTACAATATGGCTAAAACACATTGCAAAGCCAATAGCTGCGGCATAGGCAAAACCTGTTGGTTTTGCCTATGCTTCTTTATTGGGAGATTTCCAAGTGTAACACAGTGTTGGTCCGTTAGAAGGCAGTAATACTGCTGGTCAATTTTCTAACGTGCATACTAATTAAAGGTTGTTTACTTAATTTGTTACATGTGTTCTCTTTTCCTTCTTGACGGAAAGGGTTGTAGACCTATAAGTAAAAATAACTATTGTGTCTTATAAATAACAGTGAATACAGTTGTATTCAACAGCCTGACACAAGTCTGTCTGCAAGAATTAGAATCTACACCCGACATCTCTTCTGTTCCCCTACCAACTTCAGTAATAATCCATTGTACCCTCCCTTAGTAAACCCAACCCCTAGTAATTTTTGTCAGCCCATCGAAGCGCAGATTATCATTGGACAGCCATGTCTGCATCTGATACTGACAGCTGCAGTCTTTTACACCTTTCACTAATTTTCAGTTGGCTACATCGGACAGGAGGGTTCTACTGTTAAATTTCCTCTAAATCTTAACTTAGACTGTTCCATCCTCATGCTCCCGTTACGCCTCCTTTTCAACCCCTCAAGATAAAGTGTGCTCCTCTTAAGACAGAAGGTCAACCAGGACGTGATATTTCCTTGGGATAAAAAAAGGCCTCTTAGCACAATGAAGTCCCCTTGGAAAACTGGACACCATTGAGGATGCGGGAAGTCTATTGGGCCCCTCCAGGATAAGGAAGCCTCTCAGTGTCCACAATGCCTCTTATATGGGATGCATCTATCATCTTGTAATCGAGGATGATCCGGTGAAAACAAGTTTTCCAATCATTGGCAGTGTCACTTGGCAGCATTTAATAATTTACTTACTAGTAAATGCATAGGTTTGAGGGTAGATTGTGTCTAATAATAGATATCATAGTGGATCTTTGCTTTCGTGAATCCATTATATACACAAATTGTGTTTCAGCTACCTGTCGGAAGAGGAGGTTATGGATGAAGTTAATCCCTTTGTACAGCTGGTGAGCGGAGTAGTTTGGCTTCTCCGGGATGGCGAGGTCTACATAGAGGAAAGCAAGAAAGCAGAATGTGATGCAACTCAAACAACAGGTACAAATATCAGCTTGCCAGCTTGGGTTGTGACTTCTGAATCATTATATTAACCTCCAGCTGTAGAACAGGTCTCCAGTCAATTGTTGTATTTAAATTTGCCTCAATGATTCAACCATAACCTGGGATCAGATTTGGTATGTGTCCTGTAAACATAGGTGTTTAAAGGTCACAGAAATCATAAGACAAAGAATAACTGTATAATATACGAAAACATGAGCCAGCAATTCATTACATTTGTGTCCAATACACAAAAGCCAATATGTGTTTCTCCCCTCTGTGACTGACCAAATACATCTCCCCCTAACCTGAAGGATGCTATACCCTTTTCCATCAAACTAGGTTTTTATGATTATTTTATCAGACAGAAGCGGTCCATGACGCAGCATCATATTTGAACTCCACTGGGATTTACATAGCACAGCAAGGGTAGCCACATATTTTCTGCACCCACCTATCAGCACTCATTATCCGACAACTGGTTAACAGATGCCGAGAATGACTGTTTCTAAGCCTTGAAAACACCCCAGGCCTGCGTGGCACTGAGGGGCGAAACACATGTTAGCAGTTGAACCATCCAGCATTCGCTGACGGTTTCTCATCTGCAAACAAGGAGCTGGACAAAGCAACCCCAACCAATGAAACTTACGATTTATGAAATTGCACTTCTCTATAAACAAACAAATTAATTTGAGGAATAATGTTTTTGTATACTTAACCATAATATGTTCTAGCCAGTTATTATTTGTCTTATGAGTTCTCTGGGGTGTTGTGCGATTAACTATGTTTACTATTACTATGATGTGGGGTAAATGGACCAAAACCCATATATCTAAGACTGCACTCACACACCATCTGGTCTTTTGAGCATAACAAGTAATATAGTGTTATATCACGTTTAAGGGGGTCCTCCTTTATTAACGTGTCTTGCTTGCAACTCCGAATCTACTATTTGCACCCTTCACAAGTTCTTTGTAGACTATCTTTGGGTAATGACACTGTGATTGCAGTATGGTGTAGTGTAATTTTGAATATGATTTTGCTCATTGCAAATATGGAACATTAGTTTGACTTTTTTCTCCATTGTATGTATAGATTTTATTGACCCAAAAGAGCATGACCTCCATGTCACTCAGGACAAACAACTCTATACTTCATGGATAAAGGGCGTACAGCCTCACATCCCTCAGACACTGGGCAGAGAGCTAATAATGGTCCTGGAGCCATATCTAGAAACATTGGGCAGCAAGACCAACTCCTATTAGACGTGGACAGAGAGCACTGCACACTTGAGATACTAGGCAAAGTACAGATAATGATTGTAGAGAATCACTTACCCCTCCATACTGAGCAGAGAGACCCATGCCCCGCAGATACTGAGCTGAGAGACCTATGCCCCTCGCAAACTGAGCAAAGAGACAAATGCCCTCTGCATACTGAGAAGAGAAACCTATGCCCATCAGACACTGAGCTGAGAGACCCATGTTCATTACATACTGATTGGGCGTTCCATGCTTTTCAGATACGGAGTAGAGAGAGGGACGCCCTATGGAAAACCCCTTGAATATTGGGGAGATCCACCCTCATTAGATTCTGAGCAGAGAAACCTTTGCCCGTTGGATACTGAGCAGAGGTAACTATGGTAATTCGATACTGAGCAGAGACCTTATCCCTCAGATACTAAGCAGAGAGAACCATGCCCCTCACAGAATGAAAAGAGACCCATGAACGTTGGATACTGAGCACAGTCCCTTGCCCCTCAGATACTGAGCAGAGGAGCCCATGTTCCTAGGATGCTGAGCAGAGCGGTAAATATCCCTTGCATACTGAGCAGAGAGATCCATACCCTTTGGATACTAAAGAAAGAGATGCATGGCCCACAAAAAATGTGAAGAGATGCCCAAGTTCCCGGGTAGTGAGCAGATACAATCATGGCGCTTGTATACTGAGCGCAGAGACCTACGCCTATTGCAAATGGGGCAGAGACAAACTGATGACACTCGGGTACTGAGCAGAGCCTCACACATAGTCTATACTTGCCAGAGAGCCTCACACCTCTCATACAGTGCAGATTCCTTAGCAAAGCTTATCCATGTGTTTTTCGTGTGTATTATTTGCTTTCTTTTTCAGGAAACTTTGACAGATTCATCAGTGTGACGTCAGCGAGAACTGCTGTTGGGCATGATAGACAGGGGCGTCTCATATTATTCCACGTGGATGGCCAGACTGATGCAAGGGGGTGAGACTTTGTTGCATGCAACTTCACTGTTTGTACCATTGCTTTCAAATCATGCAGGGTATTGTGAAAAGTTTCAGGCAACTCTCTGAGTTCATTTGTGTTTTGACCAGAGTCCTGGTACAGTAACTGGATTGCATCTGGGTGGCTTGTATTGTCCCTCCTGGAGTTTAGCAACTGGTCATCTGACCAATATATCCTACCGGAAGGTGTTGGCAGATCTGGACACCCCCATGTTGTACCAGCTCAGGGAGCCAAATGACCTGACCTAGCCCACGTTGTCCCTCTTCAAGGATCTGCCTTATAATTTCCCTCACTGAGCCAACAGGCAAACGTTATTCCATATTTTCAATTCATAGACCTGTGTTGGCACAAATTATCTATGTGAAGGAAGTCCTTAGACCTGTACTTGCCCTCATTAATCCATAGGGAGCAGATAGAACTGTGTTGATCTACATTTCCCCCCAACCCATAAAACCTGTTACAATGTCTTGCTGGTGCGCAAAGGACTGATTAACATTGGCTGAAACAAATCGCCACTCATGAGTTTGTTAAAAATATGTGCTACAGTGGATGAGGCAATACATGTTCTCACTCTTTTGAGTCCCTAATGTAGTCACTATCCTCTGCATTCCCCATTTTTCCCCTCTTGTAACAAAATTATTATTTGATTTTGCAGGCTTAACCTCTGGGAAGTAGCTGAATTCTTAAAGAAGCAAGGAGTTGTGAATGCCATAAACCTGGATGGTGGTGGGTCAGCAACTCTAGTGGTGAATGGCACACTTGCTAGCTACCCATCTGATCACTGGTATGTACTGGGGAGATCAAATATAACTTAAGGCCCACTCTAACAACAACTTCAGCACCACTTGGGGGATATTGGCTTTCACAATCTACATCTCCTTGGGCAAGACAGAGTAATGGAACCGAGAGCCCATTAGGGATTACCCCCTCCCATGCAGTAGATAATGCATCCTCATTTGTCTTAATAAGGAATTATTTATCACCCAGTATTGCCTATATTAAGGACTCTCAGGTCATCAGACAGTAAAGCATCACCTCAGACACAGCCATCACTACCATAATTAGAGATGTAATACGTCAAGTTTCCCACTAGATGTCTGCCCAATAAAGAGATTCAAATACATTTTACTAGTACTTGATTTCAATCCTGTGTTTAAAAAAACACCCAATCAGATCCTACAGATATGGATAATTGCAAGCCCATTCCTAATTTACCATATGTTGCTAAGCTCTTAAATCAGGTTATATTATTCTATGTTTAACATAAGTCACTACATAAATAAGTTAAATCTTTTCTCATAACTATTTATCTACAATTGCTTCACTATTTTCACTATTGAATTACAAAAAAGGAATAAAAACAAATTAATTTTAAGTACAGCAACTCTTGAAAGTTAGTTTATTAAATACAACTCACATCTACATATATTACCTTCATTATACATGTATACCTTCCATGTACTTATGTATCTTTAGATGTATTACTTTGATTCTAATTCAGGATCTCCAATGCACTACCCTATATCTCACCCTATACCTCTCACAACATATCCCCTACCTCCACTCTGACTCATCTCAAACCTCATTCTACTACTCTCTCAAATGCACTGACTACCCTATTTCTCATCCTATGTCTCTCAATATATCCTCTACCTCACTCTGACTAATCTCAAACCTCATTCTAATACTCTTTCCAATGCACTACCCTTTTTCTCATTGTATCCTCTATCTCCACTCTCTCACTCATCCCAAACCCCGTTCTACTACGATTTCCAAAATAACCCTTTCTAGACTCTTTCCCTCCTCTACCCTTCCTTACAGCATCTCATACCTCTTTTACTATTCAGATCTCCCAAACAAACCTTTCAAAACCCTTTCATCTGACTCTTCCCCCCACAACCTACCCTTTACTCATCTCAAACCTCCTCATACTGCCCCCCAACATTTTTATATCCTTCTCTCATCTATCCTTTCACTATTCCTTTTCAATCCAAATAGCAGAATATAATGTCCACCACCCAAATTAATTTCATATTTGCCTGTAGTAATTCCCCATTAATCCGGTTTGGGTTCTGGAGTAGCGTGCTACCCACCAAAAAGCGCTTCAACACCTCATCAAAAGTAGCAAGCACTACATAAATGAAAACCCTTCCCTCTTCTATCCCTCCACTATCCTTTTCAATCCAAATGACAGAATAACATGCCCACCACTTCAGCAATTTCCATTCTAGCAGTATTTCTGATTTGTTAGTGGCTTTGAAGAGCCTGCACAGGCTCATGGACGTAGAACGTCTAAATGTAAGTCACTTTATTTGGTTGACTGAACACTTATCTGGCAGACATCGCCTTCAGATTTCAAAAGTCTGAAGCTTAAGGTTCCGTGCCCATGCCTTTCGTTCTGTGGCTCAAATCACTGGACGAGACCCCCCGACATTAAACAAGAGGATCTTGCGGCATTTAAATAGTTATAAAAACTCCTTTGTCCTGTCTAAAATATTCAGAACTTTAGTTTCTGCTGCGATCAGTTTGATAATCAAACTGGTGCTTGCAGCACTAAGCACATGCATTGGTGCTGTCATTAGCACGTCCCAAGAAATGTTTACATAACACTCACCCTTGGTACAAACTTGATATTTCAAGAAAGATGAATGACGATGCGGCTCTCCAGATAATGGGTTTTGTCTCGGGGCATCCCTTTAAATATGTTCATAAAGCTAACAGGTGTCTACAAGAGGGCTTGGCATCCTTCTTTATGCTTCGCCGGAGATGGCACCTAGGTCATGTTCACTATTTTAGTTTAATTCACTCGGAGCTTATTTCATCTTAGCTGTGAAACTACATGGTCTGGGACTACCGGCCACCCCCCGCCTTACCATGCAAACTATCATTAACAAAACGTATCAGTCAATTCTTTGGAAGGCAGGGGGTCTCGTGACCCCCCCGGCCGTATTTATTAAAATATGAAAACAAATAAAAATTGAATAAAATAACATTATTTACATAATTATTAAATGCAAAATTCAGACATTAGATTTACAGCAAGTTAGACAGGTATGATGGGCTAACCTTAACAAATGTCTAATACAGCGTGTTTCGTAACCGCATCTAACATCCTACATATCAATTTTGCATTCTAATAATTTCTGGTCCTACGGCAACGTCGCTAACCGGTGTCAGATCCTTTACCCAGCTACGCCCTCACGTCTGAGTGCGCATGCGCAACATGGGCCCGGTTACCGAGAGAGTTTGTCCCTCTCCTGGTTGCCCTCGTACGCTCCGTGAACTCCATTTAACCAAAAAGGAGGGCCCTTACACTCGCGCCATTTGCTGACGTCATAGTGTATGTGCGGGGTGGCTACCAGCCCAAGGAAAGCGTGACTCCCTCCCCCGCACCCTTACAAGCAAGCGGATATCCTGCCCCTGAAGTTCTAGGACAGACCATTGGCCCCTCCCCCTGGGCAGCCCCATTCGCTAATGGTGCCGCCCCCTAAGGACCTTAAATTGCTGCTCACCGATTATGAGCTTACCGCATTACTCCACATAATAAATACGACAATTATAATCTAAGAAGGGAAAAAAGGCCTAAGGAAAAATGATTAATGCATCAGCAACAACACAACCAATTAAGAAGATTAATATTAACATTGCCTGTAAACTGGAAAAAGGCCTAAGGACCGAAAACATATCCATTCTCACAGCGTTGCAAAGCCTTTCAGAGGATACCTACCAATGTCCTCCACTTGAATTCTATTAACAGGGATGGAGGGTGGGGAAAATTACAAGCGCCACAGCGGGGCGAGGAGCGAGCCTGGGAAGCGCGGGCACAAAGAGGACGCTTCCCGCGCTCCCCAGGCTCTTAAACCCCCCCTTTGCTACAGGTCCCGCCCCTTTGACCCGGAGGTACACAACGGCTTCCGGGTCAATGGCGGGACCCCCGGACCAATCAGGGCGGGTGAGGGGGCCGGGCCCAGCCATGTGTGCGTGGGGGCCGGGCGGCCCCCCCTTTCCTCATGGTCTGGGACTACCGGCCACCCCCCGCCTTACCATGCAAACTATCATTAACAAAACTTATCAGTCAAACAGAATTCTTTGGAAGGCAGGGGGTCTCGTGACCCCCGGCCGTATTTATTAAAATATGAAAACAAATAAAAATTGAATAAAATAACATTATTTACATAATTATTAAATGCAAAATTCAGACATTAGATTTACAGCAAGTTAGACCGGTATGATGGGCTAACCTTAACACATGTCTAATACAGCGTGTTTCCTAACCGAATCTAACATCCTACATATCAATTTTGCATTCTAATAATTTCTGGTCCTACGGCAAGGTCGTTAACCGGTGTCAGATCCTTTACCCAGCTACGCCCTCACGTCTGAGTGTGCATGCGCAACAAGGGCCCGGTTACCGGGAGAGTTCGTCCCTCTCCTGGTTGCCCTCGTACGCTCCGTGAACTCCATTTAACCAAAAAGGAGGGCCCTTACACTCGCGCCATTTGCTGACGTCATAGTGTATGTGCGGGGTGGCTACCAGCCCAAGGAAAGCGTGACTCCCTCCCCCGCACCCTTACAAGCAAGCGGATATCCTGCCCCTGAAGTTCTAGGAGAGACCATTGGCCCCTCCCCCTGGGCAGCCCCATTCGCTAATGGTGCCGCCCCCTAGGGACCTTAAATTGCTGCTCACCGATTATAACCTTACCGCCACAGGCCAGCATAGTTGACCGACTATCTGGCCCCCCCCAACTGCCTACACTAAAAGGTCATACCCTCCTAGCAAAACCTTCAACCCATGCCAGCATGTTCCTTATCAATAGGGCATTCCCTGACTCTGTCAAGTGGACCCCATCCCGCAAGTAGAACTGTTCCCCCCCCAAATGCAACCATGAGGTCTGTAGGTGAGGAGTTCGAAAGAGCTTGTCTGTTTTATTGTTGACCCTTTTTACCGAGTGATTCAACGCCCTGACTGATTCACCCCCCCTCCACTGAAGCCTTGGTATCAGCTGTGACCACACTATAGTGCACTCCATTAACCGTTTCGCCAGCCAACCTGCCGCTGAGATGATTTCTTCCAACAGAACCCTTCTGCCCAAGTCGACTAAATCATTCCCCCCCAGATGCAGGATGACCACTGAGGGCGGGGAGGTGTGTCTTTCGAGCAAATCTGACATATAACCCCTAATCTGACTGAGGCGAAGCCCCCCTCTGCCATGGAAGGAGACATTGAAACCCCCGCACTCCGCCCTCCTTCTACCCGCTCCTGAAAGGAAAATTGGTTTAGCACGTTTCACATAAGAATGACCGACTACCCATACTATATGTGTCCTCCTTTTGTCTTCCTGCTGTTGCAGAGATGTTGATGGTTGGTTTTGATGACCCTGTAGTAATTTCCGCCGTGCGTCACAGGCCCGAGAAACTAGAATATAAACATGGACAAAGCAGGCGTGAGGGGGAGTCAACTGACCCTTACAACATGTGCAGCCGCACATAACGCTTATAGGCATTGGAAGACCACCTCTCAATCCTCTTCACATTATTGACATTCAATCCCCTCGCAGTGGCCTCGGTGGCTGCCCCAATCCGAAAAGAATGTGTCCCAAATTCCTTGGGGTTTAAACCTGCTTTGGCAATACTCATAGCTAAGACTCTTTGGAACTGAAATCTGGTCAAAGGGGTACCATCCGCATGCATTAGCAATGCTCCCCTTGCCTCATCCGCCCGTTGTTTGATTAACGCTTCTACATGTGACACCGGGCAGCACGGGTTATTCGGTGCCCGATGTAGCACTAAACTCTCCCCTGGCCTCCTGATCAGTCTTGAATTTCCGAATGGTAACGCGCATTGTGTCGCCCCGAATACTGGTATCTCTCAGCTGAAGGCCACCCACCCTGTAAAAAAGCCAGGGAAAAGGCAGCCTTGAATAATATTACCTCTACCGAAGAACTGCATGTGCCTGGCAGGTCGAGGAATACTACTGTCAACCGTTCTAGACCGATCGGCCTTCTGCTATCGGCGGTGGTTGCCTGTAAGCGCCGCCATCCCTTCAAAGCCTTTTGGATTAAGAAGCTGTTCTTAGGATCCCTGGCTCCCCTAGCTTGTGCGAAAAAGGAAACAGCTGCCTTATGTCTAGGTTGTGTAGTTGGGGGCACCAATCTGCCAAAGTGTCGATGGGAAGTGACCTGGGAAGGCCTCTGCAGCTGGCAGGTGTTCCCTGAATACCTGCATCTTAAAGCGAGAAAGGGCGTCAGCTGCGTTATTCAAGACCCCTGGAACATGTTTGGCCCTGAAATGTACATTCAATTTCATGCATCTCAGCTCAATCTCTTTTAACAGGCGCAGTATGAACTGACACCATGCCGCCTGTTGATTGATGCATTCCACCATGGTCATGTTATCTGACCAGAAAATAACCGATCGATTAGCCAATTGCTCGGGCCATACATTTAACGCCACCCAGATTGGGAACAGTTCCAGGAACCCAATGTTTGGCCCTACTGTTTTTCCTTGCACGAGCGGGACCCCAAAAGCACGCATGAGCACGCAAAATTCCTGCAATGACCAAGCGCTCTCCTGTGAGCCCGCCAGACCCAGGAAAAGAAAATCGTCTAGGTAATGCATGACATACTGGTGGCCCGTAGATTGTCTCAAAACCCACTCAAGGAAAGAGCTGAATGTTTCAAAGTAAGCACATGAAATAGAGCAACCCATGGGCATACACATATCCATGTAGTATTTGCCTTCGAAGGAAAAACCTAGCAAGTGTTGGTCTGCTGGATGCACCGGGAGCAGTCTAAACGCTGACTCAATATCTGATTTCGCCATCAGTGCCCCAGGACCCAAAACTCTCAACATTTCAACTGCCTGGTCAAAAGACGCGTATTTTACACTACAAATGGACTCATCAATCGCATCATTCAAGGATAGGCCCTTCGGTGCAGACAAATTGTGAATGAGCCTATACTCGCCCTTTTCCTTCTTTGGGACCACTCCTAAAGGTGAGCAGACAAAATTCTGTACAGGGATGTTAGGGAAAGGCCCCGCTACTCTACCTAGGTGCAGTTCCTTCTCTATTTTGTTTGCTACCACCCCGGGGTTGTTCTTAACTGACAACTGGTTCCTACACTGTGGTATCCCGGTATAACCCCCAGCTGGAATCCGGAAACCATGTGTGAAACCCTCTTGGAGCATCCTTGCGGAAGTATGGTTAGGGTATCTATTAAGCCAAGGGGATCATAGCCGCCACTATAATAGGTGAATGCGCAATAAGGGGGTGTCCTCCGCTACTCTGGTTTCCTCTTCCCTCTGTTACCTGACGCACTACCTTTTGACCGGCATGTCATTTCTGGGTGGGAAGGGTGGCCGCATATGTAACACGCGTGCCTGAATTTGCAAGTGCCCGGTGCCCTGTTGCAAGTTCGCCCATTGAAATCCCAGCAGACTCCTTTCCCACCCGTATTACCTCTGGCCTTATTGGCCATTTCCCCGCCTTGCGCTGGCCGAAAGGGCTGTTGAAAGGGCTGCTGGGGCTTGGGGGAATATCCTTTGTTCCAGTTAGCGCTAGTACCTGCAGGTTGCCCCCTCTCAAATTGAGAATGCCAGGAAATAGAGTCAACTTTGTCCCAGGCTAAAGATCTGTTAAACTCCCTCGATTTCCTGAAAGCTATGTCATATTCTTTCCATGAGTCCCCCCCATGATTCTCATTAAACATTGTAATCCTACTCTGATAGCAAGCCATCTCAGCTTGCATACCGGGGAAACGTTCAGCGCTAACTGCACTAAACACAGAAAAAGCCCTGATCCAGTTGATGAGCATCTCCTCTACCCTAAATTTGTACAACTGAGACCGCCCTTCACTAGGCAACATCATATCCTTCTGTGATTTAGCATATTCCCACTCCTTGTTGTCAATCAGCAGTGAGAAAATATTAATATATTTGTCTGCCCAAATCAATTCCTTCACAATTTGAGAGACATGCTGCGCCAAACTCTCCCCCCTGGAGGTAATCGCGCCTTCGTCCAGAACCGGCAGGGCAACCTCCTTACCACTTTCGGCGGGTTTCGTTGGTTCCACGGTCTTGACTGTGCCCCCATTGCTCGCTGGACCTGTTTGGGGAGAAATCGGTGCACACGGCGTGGTACTCTCGCCCCTAGCCACCAAGATTTGAGCAACCATTCTCTGCGCTTCTGCTGAAGGGTCTGCTGCGGGAGGTAACATTCCCCAACCATGAAAGCACTGCTGCTATCTGTGCCGCTAGTTCTGGTGGCACTTGACCCAGAGTTGCTGGAAGTACCGGCGGGACAATGACCGGGACTGGGTTAATCGGTGGCGTGACTGGGGGCGGGAGAATGACGGGGACTGGGTTAATGGGTGGCACGACTGGTGCTATCGGCACGCTTACTGGAAGTTGCGGGGCAGGCGTTGGTGACCCAGGTGCAACAGGCGCTCCATTCGGTACTGGCCTCGAGGACCCCTCTCCCGCTATGGACCTGGGGGGGCGACCACCCACTTTCTTCTGGCACGTTTCGGTGGTGTCTCGAAATCCCCCCTTGTTTTGGGCGGCACTATGGTCCGTTTAGGCCTTCCCGTCGGTCCTGCCTGTGCATCAACCCTCGCACCCAACTCAGCGAGAGTCTTACCCAATTTGTCCACCTTCCCCAATCTCTTGTCCATTGCTGACATTCTGCGCATCATTGTCTGAAACATTAGCTCCACGTTCGAACTCCCTGCACCCCGTCTGGCAGACATACTGCTCTTACACCTACACTGCTCAGTGCATTAGTTATTGGCACAATGTGCCTTGAACCTGTCCAAGTTGGAGGCTCACAGGCTGGCCGTAAGCACCACGCAACTGTGACCGCACACACCAGCTTGCCTGGAGTGTTTGGGCGAGCGAACTCTAGCCACGCGGCCCGCCAGAAGCAGTGAAATGCAGGCCTGCCCGTGTCCTCAGAGCCCGCCGTCCACCGTGAGCTCCATAGCTACCCGGTCCGCAGCGGCCCTTGTCTTTAAGTCTACAATGAGAAAAATTGTTAAAAACCGAATTCTGTAAAACTTCCCAAGTGCTTTGCCTCAATTTGTTATTGAATCACGCAGCCTGAATTCAACACACCATTGATCCTACTGATCACTGCACAAATGCTGAAACTGGGCCGTGGTAAACAGTATGCTATTCAATAACGAGCTGTCTTATAAACTGTTTTATAAAATGCAAAATTGGCCTGAAACAGCTATCAAGGCGCTGCACTTGGCACCAACTCAGTTTACTTTGTTAAGTAAAGTGAGATTAAGTGATTTGCCCTGAACCAGCTATCTGGAATTCATTGATCTAGAATACCTTAATTTATTAGGCACAGTGAATTCTAAGTGATTTGCCCAGAATCACACCTTCCCCCGACCTGTCCTTTTTTCTTAAAACTGCCTTTAACGTTTTTCTAGGCAATGGACCGGTCTGTCCCTGCTAAAATGCACCTTGATCGGTTCTATGCTACTACCAAACCCAGCACTGGTCTCCCATTCACTTGCTGGCCGTGTCGACCCTGCTTCGCCCGTGTACCTCGTTCTGAGTATGCCGTGCAGATCGCACTCGCTTTGTCGGGCCAGTCCTCTAGCGGCCGCACCACAGGGCCCGCAACGTACCTTGTAATGATAAAACCTGTTCAAAGTAAAGCCCGCTCTTTGTGCCTGAAGCTCCCACCGCACCGCCGGACTCGAAACTCCGGATGCAGTCCCGATCGGCAATCCTGCTCTTCTCGCTCAATGAGCACCCGACCGCCGCTCCAAATCGCTGCAAACCTGAAATACAAAGCAAGATAAAATTACAAGCCCCACAGCGGGGCGAGGAGCGAGCCTGGGAAGCGCGGGCACAAAGAGGACGCTTCCCGCGCTCCTCAGGCTCTTAAACCCCCCATTTGCTACAGGTCCCGCCCCTTTGACCCGGAAGTACACAACGGCTTCGGGTCATTGGCGGGACCCCCGGACCAATCAGGGCGGGTGAGGGGGCCGGGCCCAGCCATGTGTACGTGGGGGCCGAGCGGCCCCCCTTTCCTAATGTGCAATTTGTTATCAGTGGCTGTACCCTGACTGTGTGAACTCAACTATGGAGGTCAGGGCCTGATGTCGTCACTGGAAGAGGGTAAATCCTTTGTGACTGGTTTTGTGTATGTGACAAACTAAAATGGAAGCAGCACTCTTGATAGCCATGTACTCAGTTGTCTAGAACGGACACAGTAGTACATGAATGTGTCGGTTACCAAAAAGATTATTTTTTGCTTGTTTTAATACAGTATTCATGATACCCATTTTGTTGCTGTTATGATATGCTCTGAGCTCTCCATAAGCCTGAGAAAGGACGTTACATGTTCCCCTCTTTGGCTTCACTGTAACACAGAAGAAACGCAGAACTAAGGGCCAGATTTATATACTGGCGAGAGACACGTTTCTCTGCCAGGGCGACGGAGTAGACCACTCCATCGCCCTGACAGAGATGCTGGCTGTCAGATGTAGAAATGACTGCCAAGCAGGCGGTCATTTCTAAAGCATTGCCAGAAACCGCCATCACGCAGTTTGCAGGACTCCATCAACATGACTGAGCCTTGCGCAAAAATTTTCTTTTTTCTTTTCAAAAAGAAAATCCCAAAGTGGGATTTTCTTTTTGAAAATAAAGAAGTTAATTCTCCCCTCGTCATGGGAATCTCATAGTGAGGGGGGCATTTTTGTTTTTTTACCGTTCCTTACTGCCAGGGTTTGCCTGGCAGTGACGAACAGTAAAGAAATATCTATATGTCCACCCATCTTAATTTGGTGGACAGACATATAGCCAATTCTGCAATAGCCCTTACTCAAATGGATTGTCGCAGATGTTTGACTATTGCAGTGACGGAATAGTCACCGCTTTATCTAAACCTATGGCCCCCCCGCATTTAAATCGGGCTGGCAAACCACTTTGTTGGTAGGGAGTGAACTCAGTCGCCTTTGCGATGGAGTTCCCTGTCTGCCAACATCTAAATCTGGACCTCAATTCGTGTTTTATACAGATTACCTGAGAACTTATTTTGGAGACCAACAAACCACTTTTATGTATCCGGCAATTGTTGGTTGTGTTATTTTGTATCGCAGAATTTCTGTGGTGCTACCTGCTCCTGATGACGCTGCGAAGTGTTTAGATTTACACTGGTTTCTGGGCATTCTTTTTCGAAGTGCATTGTGGGAAGGGTGTTGGCTGTGTGTATGCACAATGTGAATGATGTTGGTTGACGTGCAGGATGTTCAGAGGCATGGTGTAACATGGTGCTGCATGTGGTGCAGTACATAAGCATGTTTTGTTGTGGAGAGTTTGAGAGGAAACACAGCCACACCTCTACTTTGGAACTGCAGATGGTTATCAATTTTTTCTTGTTCTAGCCGGCAATGAGTTCCATACTTGGGCTTAGTGGTCGGAGAAAAGGGGTTCTAGTAGCTCATGTCTTTTGGAAGAGAGGCACAGTCAGTAGTGGAGCGCGCATTGAGGTCTGAGGTCTTGCGTGACCATAGGTGAGGAGTTTTCGCTGATTGAAGAGTGAACCTTTCCCGTGGATTGGTTGGTGAGTGGATCATAGCTTTAAAGGTGTTCCATCTAGTTTTTAGGAACCAGTGAAAGAAATCGTGACTAGATGTAATATGGATCTGCATTGATAGGCTGTGAAGTTATCTGGTGACACATTTAGGATTCTCTGTGGTTTCGAGGTTTTAACAGGGGATCTTCATTGGTGCATTCAAGATGGGAGACTACCACTGTAATGTCAAATTGGATTTTTTGCTAGTATGAGGAAATTTGTTAAAGGCTTTGCATTATGTGAAAGTTTTGTTTAGCCACTAGATTTACTTTCATTATAATTGTTAGCTCAAGAGAGGATCCTAGAGATGATTATAGACTGAACGTGACGGTCCTAGGTTTTTGGCCTATGTCAGAGTAGTTGAAGACGCAATGAACAGATTAAACTTGCCTTCTCTTTGGGCACATTGCTCTTTGCTAATCGTGACTGGGCACATTAGAAATTGGAATAACCACCTTTAGACAGGCCTGGCATTAAAGGGTACCATGGCAGCACTCATGGTGTTGTCATAATAATGGGCATGCTAGACGGACCTTTTTTTCCACTAGACTAATAAAGGTCACACTCAAGGGTGGGGGGTGTTGCGTGACATCTGGCAAGTGAAACAGCCATTATTACAGAACGAATTTCATTCACTGCTGTACTGAATCAGTGAGGGAGCAGCCCCTATGAGGCAGCTACCAAAGACGCTAATGAGATTTATCCAATAGCCATAAGAGACACAGGCCACGGCAACACTATACAAGCTTTTGATCACCTGGGTTAGCGGGTTAAGAATGATGTTTCTCGGGGGGGGGGGGGGGGTTGGCATACCACTGCATGAACTAACGCTTCTTTCCCAGTCAGCTACTTTCCCCAGACATTGCCCGGAGTATTGCCCTGGGTGCGTGCAATACTTAACAGGTCTCGCCTTTCAATTCAGTATCATACTGGACTATCGAGGAGGAGTACAAGGGGAATTGGAGGGTGAGATGCCTTGGCGAAGTAAGTTACGGAGAAATGGAAGACGGCCACACGCATATTCTCTGACCAAGTAACCCAAGGACATTCATGGCCTTAACCTTATCTGTAATACTTTTATACTTCTAGAGTTATACTTCTAGAGTGTGGCGACAGGGTCCACCCCTTCGGGTCCGCCTATGTAGTGAGGAAATACTACGCTTCCAGTGGGTTCCTTTTTGGGTTGCCTACTCTTTCTGTCTATATGTCAAGAGTACTATGGACATGTGTGAAGCGAGCACTGTATTAACTTGCCATAACTCTCACGAGAAGGCACAGTTTCGCACATTTGTGATTGTTTATTTGTATGTTTGTGACTCAAGCATGAAGTTGATCTGTCATGACTTCCTTTGTGAAGCATACTTTGCCACATATCCACAGCACGAGTAGAGGGGGAGTACTGTTATGATATGCTGAGAGTTGAAGCATGTTCGTACAATCGTGCATGACCTCTGTGCCCCACTTTTGCTATGCCGTTAGTTCTGTGTACGGGATCGGTCACAGGAGGGGGGAGGGGAGCGACTCTGACCCAGAGAATAGTGATTTCAAGGAAGGTCCTCAACTCAGGTCGTGCGTGCAATCCCCAAAAGGAAAGAAAGAAAGCAGGGAGTCAGTCTGATGTTCCTCACCGGAGTTTGTTAGGGACCGGGTAAGTGAGGGACACCAAGTGGTACAAGTGCGCTCTACTCGAGGAGGTAGTGCCTGAAGTGCTCGTGAGGGAAAGGGAGCAAGAGACTGTACACTCATTTACACTAGTCAGGAGGTTGTTGACTACGAGCTTCCCAGCCCGCCACCTTGCCCCGTACCTTTGTAAGCCACGCTCCTCCCGCGGGAGCATGGCGGGGCGAAGCACCCAACCGGTGGCCTCCTGGCTTGTCGTCCTCCGCTGGGCTCTGCCACGTCTCCTTCTCTCCGCACTCGGATTCTGCTCTCGCGTTCTCGCTCCTCTCTCCTTCTCCGCCTCGGGAAACACTGTCCGTCGTCTTCCGGGGTCCTCCTCCTTTTGGCACTCTGACGTCCCAGGGGGTCGGAGTCTCGTCTTCTACGCCGGGGATTTTAAAGGGGCCGTGTTCTTTATCCTCTTCGGCCCTCCACCATTCCATCAGGTCTGCACGGGTCCACTCCTCCGGGCCAGGTGAGGTCGGCTGTTCAGCAGAAACAGAAAGGGGGGTCAAAGGGACAGCCGACCACCAGTCACTGTTATCGTGTTCCTCCCGGGGGCCGGCAGGGTGGTAACCCGCCCCGTCACACCCCTCCCCACCTGGACTCTCCCGATCGGGGAGAGGGAAGACCCTAGATAGGTAGTCCGCGTTCCCGTTATCTGTGCCCTTCTTATGCTGCACCAAAAAGGAATAGGGCTGTAGGGAGAGGAACCAACGGAGTACTCTAGCATTGAGTGTTCTGTTCCTGTACATCCATTGCAAAGGGGCGTGATCTGTCTGCAGTATGAAGGACCTCCCTCCCAAATAGTAGTGCAGTTTGTCAATAGCCCACTTGAGCGCTAGGCACTCGCGTTCTACAGTGGAATACCTGCACTCCCTGGGGTACAGTTTACAGCTGGTAAATAGTATCGGGTACTCTACCCCATCTTTGCCCACCTGTGACAGTACAGCCCCTATCCCTACGTTCGAAGCATCAGTGGCCAGAATGAATCTTTTAGAGAAGTCGGGGTATTCTGGAACAGGCGCCGTGGTTATGGCGGTTTTCAGGGTCTCGAAGGCCTCTCGGGCTTCTTTAGAGGGGTGCAGTATTTCCTTCTGTCGGATATCTTTTCTGAGGAGGTCAGTAAGGGGTGAGGCAACCTCGGCCAAGTTGGGTAGGAATCTGCGGTAATAGCCTATTAGTCCCAAGAAGGCACGTAACTCGCGTTTATTTGTCGGAAAGCCGGTGTCCTGAATGGCCTTCACCTTCTCGGCTTGTGGGGCTATCGTGCCCCTTCCCAGGACATATCCCAAGTATCTGACCGTATTGAAAGCGACACGGGATTTCTTGGAGTTGATGTGCAGCGCTGCTTTTTGTAGCGCCGTCAGGATGATACGTAGGTGCTGTATATGGTCTTCCCACGTCTTACTGTAAATGACGATGTCGTCCAAGTAGGCCGAGCTGAATGATGGAAAGGGTTGTAACACTTGGTTCAGAAGACGCTGAAAGGAGGCAGGTGCCCCGTGTAAACCGAATGGAAGGACCGTAAACTCGTACAATCCCTCGTCGGTGATGAAGGCGGTTTTCTTTCGGTCTTCTTCACGGAGGGGCACCTGCCAGTATCCTTTCGTCAAATCCAGGGTGGAGATGAAAACAGCGTCCCCTAGTTTTTCCACCAGTTCGTCGACCCTGGGTATAGGATAGGCATCAAACGTGGAGATGGCATTCAGGGCTCTGAAATCATACAAAATCTCTTCGAGCCGTCTGGCTTCGGGATCTTCACAATCGGCGAGGCCCAATTACTCTTGGACGGGCGGATTACACCTAGTTGCAACATATCCCTCACCTCTCTCCTGACTGCCTCTCGTCTGGCTGCGGGTATCCGGTAGGGCCGTTGTTTCACGATTCTTCCCGCTGGGGTTTCGATGCAGTGTTCCACCAGAGACGTCTTCCCCGGGACATCTGAAAAGATCGGTGACAGGGGTTGTAGGACGCTCTGCAGCTCCTTTTGCATCTTCCCCGAAAGGTCAGGGTTTATGACAAGCCGCTCTATGGTTGAGGCTTCTTCTGTCAGGGTGGGGAGCACCAAGTTGTTGCTCCTTGGAACGGGACCAATCCATTTCTTTAACAGATTGATGTGGTAAGTTTGTGTTTTGTTGGCTGAGATGCGAAGTCGGTACGTGGTGCTCCCAATAGTCTCAATGACCTCGTACGGTCCGACCCATTCGTTCCTGTGGGTTACCGATGGTAGCAGAAGCAAGGCCCATTCTCCGACTCGGAGGCGTCTCAATTTCGTCCCTCTGTCGTAATACCTTTTCTGTCGGTGTCGTTGTTGTTCTATGTTCGTGTGCGCCAGACATCTTAGTTTTCCCAGCTTGGAGCGCAAGTGTAGAGTGTACTCCAGGAGGGATTTCTGTTCTTGTGCTTCTTGCGTCTCCCAGGTCTCCTTGGTGATTTCTAACAGAGACCGTGGGACCCTTCCGTAGAGGAGTTCAAACGATGAACATCCCAGGCTGCTCTGTTTTTGAGCCCTGAGGACATACAACGCTAGAGGGAGCAGGCGGTTCCATGACTGGCCCTCAGTGGCTAACATCTTTTTAAGGGTTCGTTTTAGGGTCTGGTTGTACCTCTCAACCAGACCGTCGGTTTGGGAGTGATAGACGGACGTCTTCAAGTGATGGATGTTTAGCGTTTTACAGACTTCCTTCATCATCCGGGAGGTGAAAGGCGTTCCTTGGTCAGTCAGGACCTCTTTGGGAAATCCAACACAAGTGAATAATTCGACAAACTTCTCTGCCTCGTTTGCGGAGGTGGGGGCTCTTAGGGGAAACGCCTCTATGAATCTTGTCGCGTAGTCGACAATGACGAGAGCGTACTGGTATCCTTTAGAGGTCTTAGGCAAGGGTCCTATTAAATCCATACCCACTCTCTCAAAGGGGGTACCGACAATAGGCATTGGTTGGAGAGGGGCGGCTGGGGGTCTATGGTTGTTCTTGCGCTGGCAGATTTATTTCACATTTCTGACAATAGTCCTGCACATCTTTGTACACGCCGGGCCAATAGAAATGACGCAGGACGCTCTCCGTCGTTTTCTCCTTACCGGCGTGACCAGCCGTTAGGTGGGCATGGGCGAAGAAAAGCACCTGCTCTCTGAAGGACACCGGGACTAAAAGCTGGGGGTTTTGTTCTTGGTTGGCTTCCCTATACAGTAGATCGTTGCATATAACGAACCTGGGAAACGAGGTGGCAGAGGCATCTTGGTCCGCATGAGCGGCTTCCCACGCGTTATAGAGTGTTCTGTCCTCAGCTTGAGTAAATCGAAAACTGCGATGTAATATCCACGGGTCTGGGGTGATGTAAGCGGCCTTGGGACCCTCTACAGCCCGGGGATGGTCAAACACTGTTTCGCGGAACAGGGCTAGGAACCCGGGATTATCCACCCCCAGAATCATGTCCTCAGGAAGTGAGTCCACCACTCCTACCATCACTACAAAGGGGAATTTGTCTGTGGGCCAGATAGTCAGTTCGGCTATCGGGTAGGGCTTGATGTCTCCGTGTACACACCGGACGTGTACTATGGAATCAGGGACATACTGACATGAGAGGACTAGGCGTTTCTGGACTACAGACTGTCTACAGCCGGAATCCAGAAGAGCTTTCACCATATGGTCATTGATCCTCATACTCACGTAAAAAGATGTTCCGGTTTCGGCGGAGTATAGAATGGTCTTAGGCAGATAGCCGATCTCCATGGGTTCTTCTGGTGGGCGCTTTCGGGGACACAACCGGGCTATGTGACCCCATTCGCCGCATTCGAAGCATTGAGGCCCCCGGGACATAGGTGATTCCATCCTCATCGGTCTGGGTCTTACAGGTTCCAATGTCGGCTTCATCTTTTTCTCCATTTTGGCCGGAGGTTGGCTCTTGGGGTATTTCTCCGGTTCCCACCCGCGGGGTTGAGCCCTCGCGTAATCAGCAGCCATCTGGATGGCTTGTTCCACGGTGAGACCGGAGTGTTGTCTCAACCATCTCTGAGACCCATAGGGAAGTGCCTCCATGAATTGCTCTATGTAAATTTTTGCAAGGATGTCGTCTTTTGTACAGGCCTCGGGTTTCAACCACTTGTCTGCCATCATTTTCAAGCGGAAGAAAAGGGTCTTCGGATTCTCTCCAGGGGTCCCTTTCTCCTTCCTAAAACGGACCCTATACGCTTCAGGGTCCAAACCCAAATGGTCCAGAATCACGTTTTTGATCAGCGTGTAGGGGGCGTTGCCTATAGGGTTCGCCACCTGGTAGGCAAATTGCGCCTCGCCGGTCAACAATGGGGCCAGGAAGAACGGCCACTTCTCCGGCCATCCCAACGCCCTGGCGGCCCTCTCGAAGTTCATTAGGAAGGTATCCAGGTCTTCCCTGTGAACGTATTTCTGTAGGGCGATCCCTGAGGGGTTGGGGATATGCACCCTGCTCTCCACAGCTACTGCGCTTGGAGGTGGCACCAGATTTTTCTGCAGACTGTTCAACTGGGCGGAAATAGTGTTCGTAAATAGGTCGCGGTCGGCTTGCGCCGTAGTGATCTGTCGTTCCACTGCCCATTCTAATTTCTCCTTTACCAGGTGTTGGATGAGGGCGTCCATCTCGGTTGCACAGATGGACTGCGATGGAGATCCCACTTCTGACACCAGTTGTACGGGATCGGTCACAGGAGGGGGGGAAGGGAGCGACTCTGACCCAGAGAATAGTGATTTCAAGGAAGGTTTTATTTTTAGGTAAGCTTTTCTCCGTCTACTGGACAGTCTTATCCGGGCAAACTCGTCGGGCTCCGTCCTGACGCCCTTAGGGAAGATGGGGAGTTCCAGGGTGCTTCTGCCACGCTGTGGACGAGTGCCCTCCAGACCGGGGTTCCAACGAGGTCGTCGGGGCCGAGGTCCTCAACTCAGGTCGTGCGTGTAATCCCCAAAAGGAAAGAAAGAAAGCAGGGAGTCAGTCTGACGTTCCTCACTGGAGTTTGTTAGGGACCGGGTAAGTGAGGGACACCAAGTGGTACAAGTGCGCTCTACTCGAGGAGGTAGTGCCTGAAGTGCTCGTGAGGGAAAGGGAGCAAGAGACTGTACACTTATTTACACTACTCAGGAGGTTGTTGACTGCGAGCTACCCAGCCCGCCGCCTTGCCCCGTACCTTTGTAAGCCACGCTCCTCCCGCGGGAGCGTGGCGGGGCGAAGCACACAACCGGTGGCCTCCTGGCTTGTCGTCCTCCGCTGGGCTCTGCCACGTCTCCTTCTCTCCGCACTCGGATTCTGCTCTCGCGTTCTCGCTCCTCTCTCCTTCTCCGCCTCGGGAAACGCCGTCCGTCGTCTTCCGGGGTCCTCCTCCTTTTGGCACTCTGACGTCCCAGGGGGGCAGAGTCTCGTCTTCTACGCCGGGGATTTTAAAGGGGCCGTGTTCTTTATCCTCTTCGGCCCTCCACCATTCCATCGGGTCTGCACGGGTCCACTCCTCCGGGCCAGGTGAGGTCGGCTGTTCAGCAGAAACAGAAAGGGGGGTCAAAGGGACAGCCGACCACCAGTCACTGTTATCATGTTCCTCCCGGGGGCCGGCAGGGTGGTAACCCGCCCCGTCACATTCTGTATATATGATGCTACCTACATAACTATTGTCTTTCTTATTCCCATTACAGAACTAGTTAAAAGAAGTGACCATTTACATGTAGAAGTAGTCGCAAGAAGTGCCCATTTACATGTAGGTTTGCAAATTGAAGCTTACTTCGCATGCCATAGGGTGCATGCGATTTTCTTTTCTGGTCCTGACGAAAAACATATTGACCAATAGGGGCACTAAAGAGAGATGGCTGAAACATGTTGACCGTAATTAAGGATCTCACAGGTATCCACCACGGTTTTTAAAGTTGGTCTAGGACCCCCACTTTTAAAGTACCCCTTGAGGTAGTTCTAGTTAGGACCATGTTTCCATAGGAAAATAGTTTTTGACTTGCCTCTATCTACTGTGCCATTTGAAATGTTCCCATAAAATCTGTGCCGGTGATTCTAGTTGTGCATAGAAAGTTTCGGGTTAATCCATCAAGCAGGGCAGAGAAAAGGGGGGTTAAAAAAAAAAGTGCATTTCCCATGTTAATTCCTATAGGGATTTTGAACATGACTGCAGCCCGAACTGCTGGACAGAAATACACCAAATTTGACTGAAAGCTAGTTATTGGCCCAGAAAGAGTGCTGTTTGTTATTTAGTGTAAATCTGTTCAGTAGTTTGAGTTTTTGAATAAAATCCGAATTTAGATAACTAGTGTCATGGATCCTTCTATGATCCGACAGTCCTCGTGCTGGCAGCCATCTTAGGACTTTCATCCGAGTCCCACAAAAAATGTTTAAAAAAAGAAAAGGGGGCAGGGTAAGAATAATTGTAGTGCTTGGGTCCCCCTCTGACCCCGTCAGGGCCAACAAGCACTTTTTAAAAAACACATGTTGCCGCAGAAGCACGACAAAGCCGCCAATCCGCAGCAAACATTAAATAAAAAACAAGCATTGACTCTCTTGTTAGTTTTTTATGAATCCGCTGGGGGCATTTATGAAAAAAGAGGAGGGGGGCGCACTGGGCCGCTCCTAAGGCTCCTAGATCTCAGTGTACTACCACCTCCCCGTGACTTTCTTTACATATTGGAGGGGGCAGCGTGCACCCCCCTCCATGGGCTCTTTGGAGCCCCAGAGACTACCACATCTTGGGGCTTAATATGAATAGTTTGCGGATCCACTCTGACCCTACACCCTGGGGACCACCTCTTCCCCAGGGTAGCAAGTAAAATACATGTGGGAGGGTGGCCCCTCTTCCGGGCCACCGGATATGGCCCGGGAACCAGCACCTCCCCGGGGCCAGCTTGTAATAAGAGAAGAAGCTAATTATGCCCCTGGAAACAGCCAGAGCCACCTCCTGTTATGTCCCAGGTTGCCCACCCCGGGAAATAGTTGTTTGCTTTTGTTTGCTTTTGCTGGGTGGGAGCTGTGGCAGCTCCTGCCAAGGAAAAGCAAACACTCTGGTTCCAATGGGTGGTAGCTGCCAACGTGCTCCCGCCAGTCTGGGCCGCTGCAGGTAAGAGCGATGGGGTCGGCTTGGGGGGAGGTGGATTTCGAGAGACGACCACAACAGAAAATTCCCTAGTGGTCGTCTCTCGAAATCCCCCCAGCCGGCCCCCAATGCCCCACCGCTCTTACCTGCAGCGGCTGGCTCCCACCCACTGGAAGTAGAGGTTTCATCTCTTTCCATGCCCGCAGACATGCGGTCAGTGAAAGAGATGAAAGTATTGCTCCTGCATGCATGGAACTGCATTTCCAGCAGCTCCCAGCGTGCAGGGGCGGCTCCAGCTGTCACCATGGGGGCCTTACAGTCCCGGGTGAAGGTCAGAATTTAGCATAAAGAGGCAGAACAAAGGTCAGAAACAAGCAAGAGGCACAATAAAGGTCAGAAAGGAACAGGAAGAGTCTGCATATAGCTAAGAAAATGAGCAGAAAGAGCCACAATAAAGGTCAGCAATGAGCAGAAAGAGGCAAAATAAAGGTGAGAAATGAGCAGAAAAGGGCAGACTATAGGTCTGGATGGAGCAGAAAGAGGCAAAGGACAGAAGGGAGCAAAAAGAGGCACATTAAAGGTCAGAAACTAGCAGAATGAGGAAAAATACAGGACAGAAACCAGCAGCAGGAGGCAGAATAAAGGTCTGAAAGAGGCAAAATAAAGGGCAGGAGCGAGCAGAAAGTGGCAAATTAACGGGTACAATGAGCAGAAAGAGGCAAAATAGAAGTCCGAAACGAGCAGTAGGAGGCAAAAATTAAAGGTCAGGAGCAAGAAGAAGGAGGCAATATAACAGGCAGAACAAGCAGGAAGGTACAATAGAGGGCAGGAGCGACAAGAGGCACAAAACGAGCAGAGGAGGCACAAAACCGAAGGCAGCCGAGGGTAGCGGACTGCAGGCAACCTGGACAGGAAGACCATCACAGAGTGAGCTGGCATGAGGACCTGCTCCCGTATACCCCCCTACTTTTTAGGTGTCGCCTGGCATTAGCAGCGCGCATGCGCTGCCCTCGCCATGCGAGGGCTTCTTGGAATCAATACGGTTCCAGAAGTTCGCTTTGTGCTCCGTCCGTGTTTCCCATTGGTACGCGTTATTTTGCATCACCTATTATGCTAAAGGTGGTGTTATTATTGCTCCGGAGGCTTTTTAGTCCCTCCTGGTTACCACCCTGACCGCTTTTTGCCACGCCCACCTGGACTGGATGCTTTACTGGTGGCTTGACACTCTCCCCTTCATTACTCAGTGTTTGCACTTTTTTTTGTTGAGAAAGCGCAACGTGAACAAGCATCTGCCGTTCCGCAATGGTGACAGCTTGTTATGTATCCTCCGCTTTTCACCAGACTCAGATGGTCGAATTGTTTTTAATAAAGCCTGGAAACTTGCAATAGACGTAGCTTCTGAAGAATGAAGCACGTACAACGTGAGGAAGAAGGTGTCAAATGCTATTAAACAGAATTATTTCACCACCAACCATGCAGTTTTGGGTTTGAAAAGTCTCGAATTAAACAATTGTGATCATTTCTGGCTGAAAGCATATCTTTTAACGCCGCTCTCGGTACCTCTAAATCAAGCAGTTTCATTGTCAGGTCATCCTCGGCTGTCGGCCATTTCACATTATGGTGGTTGAGGTCTTTCAGCTTGACAGACAGCTGGTTCTGGGTAATCCTAGCAAGACGGCTGAAGGACGGAGCATTACTAGCTGGCTGTGTTTTGCCATGATCGATGACTACAAAATATGGCGCAAATTACAGATACAAATGGTGCAGACAGACTATTTGTGCCCCGTGTAGAGACTGAAATCGTCTGGCTTTGCGCAGGAACTCGTTTTATTGGGCCTGCAGATCGGAACCGGATGCAAATTATGCGCCTCCTGATGTGCTGCTCCCTGTGCTAATTCCAATTAGAATTTAAACCTGCACAATATGGAACACTCATCTTTAGGCCCTAGCAGTAATATTACCACAGTTTCCTACAAGATGTTTCAAATTAGTAGCATTAATATGTGGCAGAGCAATTTTTTTTCTTATATCAGAGAGGCAAATTTAGTACTTCTAAAATAATCATAAAATGTTGCTTTTTATTAGGTTGATGGACAGAATGTAGAACAATGGCTATCAGCCTTCATCAGCCTGGATAGCTTGACTCCAGTGGTGTGGAGAGCCTGGGACTCACGTCTGAGCATACCCAGCCCACTCTGGGTGAAAATTGCAAAAAACACAGTTGATGGACAGAATGTAGAACAATGTCATACATTCACCCCAGTACAAGGATCTGGGCCTAAATCCGTCGTTTTTTTGCACTCCACACCACCCTGGGTTAGACACTGGCTATATGCAAATCAGCTCTGACCCTGTGCCTCATGGGAACAGTCCAGTCCGAACTACCAAGCCATGTCTTTCCCAGACCGGAATCAAGCATCCAAGGACCTGTTTCTGTCTATCAGCCTGGATAGCTTGACTCCAGTGGTGTGGAGAGCCTGGGACTCACGTCTGAGCATACCCAGCCCACTCGGGGTGAAAATTGCAAAAAACACAGTTGATGGACAGAACGTAGAACAATGTCATACATTCACCCCAGTACAAGGATCTGGGCCTAAATCCATCTTTTTTTGCACTCCACACCACCCTGGGTTAGACACTGGCTATATGCAAATCAGCTCTCACCCTGTGCCTCATGGGAACAGTCCAGTCCGAACTACCAAGCCATGTCTTTCCCAGAACGGAATCAAGCATCCAAGGACCGGTTTCTGGCTATCAGCCTTCATCAGCCTGGATAGCTTGACTCCAGTGGTGTGGAGAGCCTGGGACTCACGTCTGAGCATACCCAGCCCACTCGGGGTGAAAATTGCAAAAAACACAGTTGATGGACAGAATGTAGAACAATGTCACACATTCACCCCAGTACAAGGATCTGGGCCCAAATACATCGTTTTTATGCACTCCACACCACCCTGGGTTAGACACTGGCTATATGCAAATCAGCTCTGACCCTGTGCCTCATGGGAACAGTCCAGTCCGAACTACCAAGCCATGTCTTTCCCAGACCGGAATCAAGCATCCAAGGACCGGTTTCTGGCTATCAGCCTTCATCAGCCTGGATAGCTTGACTCCAGTGGTGTGGAGAGCCTGGGACTCACGTCTGAGCATACCCAGCCCACTCGGGTGAAAATTGCAAAAAACACAGTTGATGGACAGAATGTAGAACAATGTCATACATTCACCCCAGTACAAGGATCTGGGCCTAAATCCATCGTTTTTTTGCACTCCACACCACCCTGGGTTAGACACTGGCTATATGCAAATCAGCTCTGACCCTGTGCCTCATGGGAACAGTCCAGTCCGAACTACCAAGCCATGTCTTTCCCAGACCGGAATCAAGCATCCAAGGACCGGTTTCTGGCTATCAGCCTGGATAGCTTGACTCCAGTGGTGTGGAGAGCCTGGGACTCACGTCTGAGCATACCCAGCCCACTCGGGGTGAAAATTGCAAAAAACACAGTTGATGGACAGAATGTAGAACAATGTCATACATTCACCCCAGTACAAGGATCTGGGCCTAAATCCATCGTTTTTTTGCACTCCACACCACCCTGGGTTAGACACTGGCTATATGCAAATCAGCTCTGACCCTGTGCCTCATGGGAACAGTCCAGTCCGAACTACCAAGCCATGTCTTTCCCAGACCGGAATCAAGCATCCAAGGACCGGTTTCTGGCTATCAGCCTTCATCAGCCTGGATAGCTTGACTCCAGTGGTGTGGAGAGCCTTGGACTCACGTTTGAGCATACCCAGCCCACTCGGGGTGAAAATTGCAAAAAACACAGTTGATGGACAGAATGTAGAACAATGTCATACATTCACCCCAGTACAAGGATCTGGGCATAAATCCATCGTTTTTTTGCACTCCACACCACCCTGGGTTAGACACTGGCTATATGCAAATCAGCTCTGACCCTGTGCCTCATGGGAACAGTCCAGTCCGAACTACCAAGCCATGTCTTTCCCAGACCGGAATCAAGCATCCAAGGACCGGTTTCTGGCTATCAGCCTTCATCAGCCTGGATAGCTTGACTCCAGTGGTGTGGAGAGCCTGGGACTCACGTCTGAGCATACCCAGCCCACTCGGGGTGAAAATTGCAAAAAACACAGTTGATGGACAGAATGTAGAACAATGTCATACATTCACCCCAGTACAAGGATCTGGGCCTAAATCCATCGTTTTTTTGCACTCCACACCACCCTGGGTTAGACACTGGCTATATGCAAATCAGCTCTGACCCTGTGCCTCATTAGGTGCACTCATTACATGAAGAGCTTCTGAGAATGCAGGAAGTCTGAAAACGATATAAGCGTGACGTTATAGCGATTGGAAAGTATACCTCTAGTTTTTATTGCTTAGGAAGTTTGCACGTTTGCATTTGTGTCTGTTGTTCGTTAAAACATAGAGTAAATGACCTTCAACAACTTATAAAGTGTATAATGAATGATTCAATTACATTTAACGAGAGTGACATCCTTCAAGTTTTTTTTTTTTTAAGAAAACGAGGAAAAGGTTTGGCACATCATCGTTAGTAGATTGGAACAAATATATTTTATTGGAATCCACACTACTGGTGATTGTTGTTATGGCCTTTATGTGACACAGTCATCCTTTAGTATAAACTTCCTCTGGCACTTTAGTATAAAAGGGCTGGTCCTACTGGGTTTTGGCTTAATTCGGGGCAGAGTAAAGCTGCAGACTATGGGCTTTATTTACAAGCCCAGTGTGCCACCTGTACGTCACTTTCAATATGGGAAAAAGTGACGCACCGGCGGTGCAAGGGGCTTGTAAATAAGCCCCTAGGATTCAAGTGGATTGCTTACGCTAAATGGCTTCTCTTTATCCAGCATAAAAGTTTAACTTATTTAACAAGCGTTTGCAATGCAATAGGTCTCGCATTTATGCACGTTTAGGCTATTGGCATTCTAAATGACAATGCGTTTTATTTATGTTTCAAAAAACAAAACATAAATAAAAGGCATTGTCATTTAGAATGCCAATAGCTCAAACTTGCGTAAATGCGAGACCTGTTGCATTGCAAATGCTTGTTTTACCATGCACCCACTCGTACACTCATGAACCCACTCACAGGCCCACTCACGCACCCCTTCACAGATCTACACAGGCTCATGCACCTACTGTAAGACACACTCACACACTCGTGCACCCACTCACAGACCCACTGAGAGACTCACGCTCACAGACTCACTCAGACTCACACACCCACTCACAGATCCACACAGGCACTCCTACACCCACTTTAACAGTCATGTACACACCCATACAGTCACTCACACACCCTCTCACTGACCCATACAGCCACTCACACATCCACTGACCTATCTATATAGTTACTCATACATCCCCTCTCAAAGGTTACGGGTTACAGTTAGGAAATAAAAGTTAAAAGAAAAGCAGTTGAAATTGACTGGGGAAAAAAGGTTACAGGAATGTTATAATTAGGAAATAAATTTTAAAAAAACATTGAAATTCACTGAAAAAAACAAAGGTTCCAGGGACATTATAGTTAGGAAATAGAATAAATAAACCTTAAGAATTCCATGAAAAAAACAAAGGTTACAGGGAAGTTAGGCTCAGATTTCACTCATACCAAACCATCGAAATTCAGCAGTTATATTTACCTGAGCTATCTATAACTTACACCCCTGCAATGCACTGCTTATGACCTCACATATTACATCACTCACGACGACTCCTAGAGAAGCAACTTCATCACCTCATACACCAACTTACTAGTTCTAAAGGGGATTCCCTGTCGGCACGATACTAGCCTCCAGCCCTTAAAACCTCACTAACCAGTCGTACTAAAGTATGAATTCAATCACTCATGACATGGTCAGTGACTTCACTGATGACATATCAAATGACATCACTGATGAAATCATCCGCAGAACCACTCACACCCCCATAAAAACTCATACACCCAGTCACAAGCCCACTACCATTCGCATTCACAGACCCATACAACTACTGACAGACACTCACTCACTCATAGAACCATTCTCTCACCCATTCAGCAACTCGCACATCCACTCACAGACCTATACAGAACTCGCCCACAAAACCACACACACTCACAGACCCCTACACCCACTCATACAGTCACTCACTCATATAGCCATTCACTCACCCGTACAGTCACTCAAACATCCATTCACTTATCTACAAATCCACTTACATATCTATTCACACATCGATACAATCACTCACGCGCCCACTCACTCATCTATACAGTCACTCCCACAAATACTTGCTGTGCAAACCAGCCACTCACACATACACCCAGTCAAACAGCCACTCTCTTACCCATACATCCACTTACACACCCAGTCACTCACCCATGGAGCCATTCACACAGCCACTCAATCACCCATACAGTCACTCACAAACACACTCATCCACCCATAGAGCCACTCACACAACCACCAGTCACTGATACAGCCACTCACCCACCCATATTGCCACTCACCCACACATACTGCCACTCAGTCACTCACTCACCCATACTACTACTCACACACTCACTTATTCACCCAAACAGCCTCTCACACACTCGTACAGCCACTCTGACACCCACTCCCACACTGATACATAGTCAGTGCCACTCAGATGACAAATATTAGAAACAGTATTACTCAGTAGTACAAAAAGAATAGTAATTTAGCTTATGCAGTAGGTATATATCTTTAACTCAGAAATGTTTACGAAACACTTAAACTCACTGCAAGATGTCATCAGTGGTGTCATTTGAGATGTCATCAGTGGTGTCACTCACCAAGTCATTAGTGATGTAATGTGAGGTCATAAGCAGTGCATTGCGGGGGCATTAATTATAGTTAGCCCAGGTAACTAGAACTGCTGAATTTCAATGGTTTTGTATGAGTAAAACGTGAGCCTAACTATAACTTCCCTGTAACCTTTGATGTATTTTCAGTGAAAATATATATCTCCCCGAAATCGGTGTGCATACACCAGCAAGTTTCCAGAACGTCAGGGTGCTAGTTAGAACACTAGTTCCTAAGCTTTTCAATATTACAGAAGTCCAGCTGTCGAGTTGAAAAAACAGGAACAACACACCAGGCAGTATTTAAAGATTTATTCCAAACCAAGGTATCAGAAATCAAAGCGTCAGACACGTTTCGGCTCCATTGGCCTTTATCATACGTTGGCTATGTCAATGTACGTCATTTTTAAACACCAAGGCTATAAACAAAAAAATAAGGTAGGACTTTAAGTAGTCCGAAAGTATCAGGGTTATCTTATAATGGTAAACATTGTCATCTACAGTGTTGGTATACCGACAGTAAACACGCCCAAGTGGGCAAAGAGAGATTAGATTAATCATGTTAAATTAAGTTGCACTTTAAAACAAAATTAAAAGGAACAAATAGAAACTTAAATAACCACAAATGCAGCAGTACAAAACTATTGTTAAAATAATGAGCATAAATATAGGTACTCCATCAATATATATGTGACATTTTTCTTGTTGTGCTCCAGCGGGCATCCAAACAAATTCATACACACTCATTTAACTATTGCTTCCAAGTGGGCAAAACCAAACGTTCCCAAATTTAATTAACTTCAGTCATGTGCTGTACACTTCACTGAACGTCTCACTCTTCTTGAGTAGCTTTCCATTTAAAGTGCAGCTTCTCCACAGTATGTCATGCAACCTCAACTGTGTACTGGCTATTGCGACTGCATACCTGCAAATGAAACCTATACAAAAAAATGGTTACTTGGCAGTACAGAGACTGAGAATGTAAATCTTTAAAAATATTGCGAAGATTAATACTGCAGCTATAAACGTGTATACATTTCTTTATCAATGTTGAACCCATTGGGCTTCTTAGTATCCATTCTCAAGATATATTTGGACACCAGCCTTCTGAAGGATTTCTCCCTGCCTCCCTCTCTGGCTGTCTTCGGTATGCAGTCTATTACATTGTATGTTAGTAGACTAGGATCACCGTTCTGAACATTCTTAAAGTGCTGTGCGCTACCCTTCATCTTGATATTTATGGCCCTCAAGTGCTGTCCAAAGCATTTGTGCACTTGTAATTTAGTGCTGCCAAAGTGTAGATTTTAGGGCATGGACAATATAGTGCATATACAGCATGATCTGCAATTCAAGACATGCTGAATTTTTATCTTTTCGTTGAGGTTGGTTGTCACCTCTGTGAAGGTCCTGCCACGAGCACAGGCCCTGCATCTACTGCACTTAGTAAAACCTTTTTTTGGTTTCAACCAAATACTCCGTCTTAGTTGTTACATTATCATGGACCAGTTTGTCTTTGACCTATTGAGCCCTTCTGTATCTGATTTGAGGTTTCTTTCCTGCTTCTTTGCCAATAACTGGATAATCTAAGATATAGTGCCAATGCCTGTGTAATGCTTTCCATAATGAATTATCTTGGCTATTATATTTTGTAATGAACCTACAAACTATATATCAAGTGTGTAGGTTCATTACTAAGATGATTGGTTAGAGACCGAGATCTATAGGAAACCCACTGCAGGCAACACAGTATTGCATGCTACCAGTTTTCACCCCACTAACTTGAAAGCCACCATACCGTAAAGAGAAGCACTTAAAGTGCTCAGACATTGTAGTGAAGAAAGTGAATTTGACACTGCTACCAAAGATCTAGCTGCAAGATTCAAGGAAAGGGGGTACACAGATGAGGTTATCCTCCAATCAAGTGAGAAAGCCAAATATTTGAAAAGAGAGGAAGTTATCTTTAAACCCTGTAAACCCAAACAGCAAAACCAAATCTAATACAGGTGCATCACTCACTATATCCCTGAACATAACAGCATCAGAAAAATGCTGAATAGGTACTGGTGCCTAGTCCGAAATGACCCAGTGATAGCTCTGACCCTTCCACAAACGTTGGGGTGCACTTTCAGGAGTGCGAGGTCGAGGAGGGACAATTTGGTTAGAAGCAATATCGTGGAATCCACTGAAAGCCGTCGGCTGGCTGAAAGTAGTGGATTCCGTAAGTGGAGCAGATGCAATGCATTGTACAGAAACTCATGACAACTATGACTGAGAGCTAAAGTATTTTGTCATTGATGCGGTGCCCAGAAATATCAGAGGTGGAAATAGGGAAAAGGATCTCAGGAAACTTGAATTCACCTACATACTGAGATTAGATACCAAAAACCCAGGGGCGGAGGACTCAACGCAGATTAGGAGCTGTGTACGTGAAACTTTCATAGATTGGAGATGTCTTTATGAACTTTAGTTTTTTTGCTCTTTTTCTTTAGTTGATTTTACCCATTTTTTTTGGGTTGGGGGAGTCCGATGTCAAAAGAATCATACGCGCTTTATTGATGAATTTGAGATGTTGCAATAAGATTGCAAGTTGCCGTCTTGTATTTCATTTTATAATAGAATTGATGCAGCAAACAAATGATGGACGGAATGCTGACAATGCAAACATTCTCCCCCTGTCAAAAGATCTGGGTTAAATCCATCGTTCTTTTGCCCTCAACGCCACCCCAGTTTGGACCAAGCCATAATGCAAATCACTCATGACCCTGTGCCTCATGGGAACAGTCCAGACCTAACTGCCAGGCCAAGTCCTCCCTGGATCGGAAACAAGCATCCTGGGACCAGTTTCAGGGTATGTCACCCTTCTTCAGCCAGGCTAGCTTGAATCCAGTGGCACAGTGAGCAAGGGAACTACGTCTGGGCATACCCATCCCACTTAGGGTTAAAAGTGTTGCAGCAAACAAATGATGGACGGAATGCTGACAATGCAAACATTCTCCCCCAGTCAAAAGATCTGGGTTAAGTCCATCGTTCTGTTGCCCACTAAGCCACCCCAGTTTCTTTTTTTTTTTTGTTTTTGTTTATTTCAAAGTGTTTTTATTTATTTTTATGCAAAACACTAGCATTTCTGTTACAAGGTTAGCCAGTCGCAGTTTATACAACAGTGTCCTGAGACATTAGGACACATTTGCATAGCTAACCCCACATGACGTTATTTACTGAAAACTAGAGAAAGGGAGACAGAAAAAGGCAGGAAAGAAAGGGGTGAAAGAAGAACAAGGAGACAGGCTCTGAGAGTTACATATCCTCTTAATCGCTTGTTAGTCTGACATACGATTAGCATACTTGTGAAGAAATTGGAACTCATGTTGACCCACATGCAGACCCGTGGGGCCATAGTAGTTGCGCCCGGTTACAAACACTTGTCCGTACACACGGGGAACCAGGGTAAGTTTTGCCGACATGTCTTATTTTCATGGGGATTCACAAAAGTCTAGGAACGTGTCGAGTGATTTCCACATCCCTCTGGAGGCTGGCCTCTAGGGTGAGTTCTGTAGTGCAATGTTGTCCGCTCCTCTGAGATGCGTGATCCAGTTGAACCAGCCTTTGTATGAAGTCTTACTTGTGTATTTCCAATTGGCTAGGACCATTTTGAATGCTGCGGTCAGTAGCAGATCTAGTAGGTCCTTATCGTGATCTGATCTCAGTTCTGCGGTCATAAATGCAGTGGTGAGGGAGGAAAATTATTTTGTTAGCGTACAGCCCAGCAGCCTGTTTATAAAACCAAAGATTTTCTCCCAGAATGTTTTGAGTGTTGGGCATTGAAAGATAAGATGTGCTAGATCCCCCCTTTCCTTGTTACAGTTACAGCATAATGCGTCCTCCCTGAGACCTGATGAGAATAAGCTTGCAGGGGTCTAAAAAGCCTTATGGAGTAGCCAAAATTTTGTTTGAGAGAGCACTAGGGAGATTTTATTGCGTGAGGCCGAGGACCATACTGTAGCCAGTTCTTGTTCATTAAATGTGGTTTTAGTTTGATTTTCCAAATAGGTAATTGTTTTGTCATTAGGTTTAGAGGATTTTGGGCGGAAGAGTTTGTAGAGGTGTAGGACCTGGTGCCCTAATTTATTAATGTTTGACACATATCAGGAGATTGACAGTTATGCGGTGGATAGTTTGGTTTTGGTCAAGGCCGCTCTGATTTTCAAAAAGTTATAGAATTCAATGTCCGCTAAGTTATTCCTTGACTTGAGGTCTAATAGTAAGCATGATCACAGAAATAAGACTGGGCAAAGAGTTGTAGATATTGCTCACTCAAGCTTTATTATTAAGCTGAAATTAGTTTCTTTTTCCTTTTCTATCAGTACTTCCATAGAAATTTTGATTCATAGGCCCCCTTGGGCTTCATTGAAATGCATAATCAGGTACGAGTGGACATGTGAGTCAAAATTCACAACTTAGTCGCAATGGCATTATAGAACACTTAACTGCCATAATGCCATGGTGGAGGTATGCAATTTGCATCAATGCCCTCTCTTACAGGATAAGAGATTGAAAGTTTGTTAATTTAATAAACCACAAATTCTCCGTTAGATTTGAGTTTCATTTTGATTTACCAAAACAGTTTAACAATATTACAGGCAGTCATGTATACGTTGATTTGATTTGTAGGCCAACTTAAGCTGAATTGTAAGCATAATAATGTGTAAGCGTAATTATGTATAAATTGCATTGATTTGTAGGCCCACTTGAGCTGAATTGCAAGCACAATCTGCAAGCAGACATGAGTTAACAGAGCATTGAAATGCCATAATGCCCTGGCGGAGAAATGTAACTTGACCTATTGCACTTTCTTTGAAGACAAGATGTTGTACAGTTTTTGAATTAATTAACCGTAAGCTCTCCTCTTGGTCTAAATTTATTTTGATTTAACAGAAGAAAATCTTTTTGTGGTACTACAGGCAATCATGTAATAATTGTTGTGATCACGGAACAAACAATAATACATGTAAAGTATTTCTACTATGTCTATTGTGAAGCGATGCACATTATGAACGTAAATCGAGTAAAGGAAATTGCGACCCCTTAATATGAACAAGGTTCCTGCGAGCCAAAAAGCGTTATGGGCGACTTTTTCTCAAATAAATCATGAGAACAGAGACCGTTTTTGTGCTGGCATCTGGTGATTAAGACAGTACCATTTATAAAGGGCTTTTACGATTGAATGACCTAGACCAAATACTCATGATTATAATTGTTTCGTGCACAAATATAACAACTTTTTGCCTCATAACGAAATACATTCCACCTGTTTATTTACATTGATGAGACGATTACCAGTCACCTTTAAATTGTATTACTGTTTCAACCATTAAACATATATCTTTCACTTTAATAATTCATCATCATTGCTGCATTGCAATTAATTC
The DNA here is from genome assembly GCF_964261635.1 of Lissotriton helveticus. Taxonomy (NCBI): domain Eukaryota; kingdom Metazoa; phylum Chordata; class Amphibia; order Caudata; family Salamandridae; genus Lissotriton; species Lissotriton helveticus. Next base: position 402,871,107 of record NC_136061.1, read on the forward strand.
AATGTAAGATTGACATATCTCCAGTTTTGCTGCCTCGCTATACACTTCCTAAATAGAGAAATTCGTAACCGAGAGAGGAAAAAAAGTCAGCATCTAGAGAAACCAGAATTACCCAAACCTGAAATTCTTTTGGATGTAAAATAATGTTTGTGTGTTTAAAAAAAATATATATTATTCCTTTAGTGTGTCGAGTGTTAAGCATCTGTGAGGAACTTAAGTTTGTCTGCCAACAACCTTCATTAGACGTTATTTCCAGTTCCCCATTCCACTTCTTATTTATAGCTGTATTGGTCATTTATTCATTATTGCTCAGCATTTTATAAAAGAAAAGTTGCTGTGCCTTTGCTTAATGCAAATCATTGTTCTGAAAGTTCAGCATTAGTTATTACGGCAGAATAAAACATTCTGCCTTGAAGTGGAGAAGAGAGATTTCAAATAGCACCGATTGTCTCAGTGCAAGATAATCTTCTTCAGGTTAAAATATTTTGTTTTAAAGATACGCGGCAAACAAGTCCAAAGCCATTAAGTTATGAACAGTTTGGATCAATGTCACATAATGATTTTTAGACAGCCATGTATAAATGTTTCTATAAACAAGTAAATACATGTTTGATTTCAGTTACTAATTTATCATTGCTCATGAAAATTAAAATGATCAATTATTTTAATATCAACACTTTTATATATATTAGTGTTGTCCGTGCCATATTATATGTAGCTTCTAGAAAGTTCTGTACATGTGTAAAAAAAACTCAGTTTCATAGCAACCTTTCTTCTTCATCCTCTAAGCAACAAAAACAAATTCAATCTTATGTTACACGTGTTCCTCCATAAAAATAGTTCTCTAGCATTAGGCAAATCAGTTAAATCTGGACAACTAAATATAAAAGTCTCAGCCTCTCTCACAATCAGCTGAAAAAAAGCGAAAACTGTTATAAGCTAGTTTACTGTTTCCCGGCCACGCCATAGTTTAATGTGGAGTTAGGATCACAGCTCCATCAATATAAACTTAATTGTAAAGGTTTCATTATTTTCTAAACAAATCTTGGTTGTAATTGAGCTTTTTAACTGTCAAGATCTGACGAAGAGCACTGGATTGTCACACCTCTGTTACACTTTTAGCTCTTCGTGTAATCCTTAAAGGACACTCCGGGAGGTGTTTAGTGAGTGGAGATTTACGATTACAGGTCTAACTACACTACACGGTTGCTGTTTTTGAGTCTGGTTCTTTTTTAATTTACATTATGTACAACTTGGCTGATTTGTTTCAAGTGGACTTGCTGCAATGATACCAAGTTGTAGTAGTATTATTGCCTGTGGTGTCCTACCACACATTAAAAGTTGTTCCGGAAGAGATGTTCATTGAGTGCTGTTGAGTTTATATTTTTCATTGCGTTTCCTATGACCTCCTCGCACCCCAGGTAAAATGACGCCTTAAACATACATTGAAATTATATTTATTCTTATATGAATTCAATAAAGGTCTTGGTATAAACCCCCACATATGAATAATTTACGTATGAAGTTTGAAGTTTATTTTAATATGCTTGATTAATTAAAACTGTTGCATACAAAAGATAAAAATTTCTTGTGTTAAAATTGTTCTGTAATAAATGATTTTACATCGTATTAAAATAACACAAATTATTAAAACATTCTGTACTTTAACCTTGCTCGTTACTAATATTATTTTGAGTATGGCTATTCTTGTTACGTTCCAGTCCGTTCATGTGAAGATTAGTCGTTTTGCGTCTCTTTCCCATATTTTATTCTTTTTGCGGTTATATCGAGGAATTTCATTAGCCGGCAGTTTAGCTGGACCAGGTCGGGGTTGAAGCACAACATTAGCGCTTGTCTACATGTTCTGGCTCCGTACTGTTTGAGTCCTGGCTTTAACAGGGTGACCCTTATATCTTTTAGCCTTACGCAGATGCATATAACATGAATTGCGTCCTCAACACCGCTGCCGCATAAACGACACTGCTGGGCTCCTTCCTTTCTCTCCCAAGGCGGCAGAAATTGTTTAAAGGGGCCGACCCCCAGTCGGAGTTTTAGGAATTTTTCCTTGATGTTGATTTTTAATCCCATTTTCAGGTAAAAACTGGGGTTTTAATTTGTTGTATGTGTGTAGGACCATCCAGCCGTGTGATCGTTTGGCTAATGTTTTCTTGTTCTCAATTGCAGAAAGTAAACGAGTTACCTTTGTCACCGTTTTTTTTTAATGTTAGATGGTTTACCTGAACATCCCACAACTCTCTTAAACCTAGGTGTTTAATAGATTCCTCAAGATAAACGCTTGCTGGTGTTTTTCCTGGACGGGAAAGCTCCATCCAAAGTTGGTCGTTCAGGGTTCCCTTTTCATTGCCTCTAATTTTGTGCCAACGTTTCACAAATGCTCCCATGCGTTCAAGGGACTGTTTTTGGAGGCCAAATTCCAATCGCATTTGGGCCGGGGAGACCATTTTCGGAAGTTGGAAAATTGCTCGGTATTATTTAGATATTATATTATCGAGAGTTGTTGCATCTTTTCTTTTCAGCGCTTCACTCCCATAAGTAATCGTTGGCTGGAGTTTTGCTTGCAAGATCCTTAATAGAGGGTCGCATGTCCGGTCCGGTAAAAGCTTCTTTAGGGGCTTTATAGCTAGGTAGGTCGTTACTCCCTTTCTCCGCAGGGCTTCTAATTGTGGTTTTGATGAATTGTTTTGGTCCAACAATACACCAAGGCATTTATAGCTCACTCCTTGTTCCAAACGATGACCATCAAGGAACCAGCTCAGATGTTTCTTCTTGCGGTAATTAACTGCCATTATTTTTGTTTTGTTGTAGTTTATTTTTAATGCGTTTTCTTGTGAGTGTGTCTGAGTGACATTCGTATGGGATTTTACTTTTTCTTCTAAAATCTCTTGTTCTTTTCCTATTGCTTTTCTTTCATCACTAAATGATTCTTGCTGTTGAATTGTTCCTGTATTTGCAGCATACTTTAGAGTCTTTTGAAAGTTTGATCTAGTATACCTAGATTGTCGACATACACGATTACCAGCAGTAATATGGCTGCAAGATGTAGATTAAAATATACTGCATATTTTAAATACATTTTCAAGTTCCACATATGTTAAATATGATTGGAGCGTGTTTACGACCGCTGTCCGCCTTCTAGGAAAATTGGCAGCTTCCAGCATGCTGTGTATCAGTGAAAAACCTAAATGCATCCTCAGCAATCAAGACTTCATTCAGTTGTCAGAAAGGTTATGCTACAATTTGTTAGTACACGGTTACCAAAACTGAATGTTTGGTTAACAAAACAGTGAATGCAATAGTGGGGCACGTGGCCCTTGAGTTTGAGATTTTTAAAATTCTTTGGTGGTAATACCATTATGTAATGTTCAACTCGAAACACCAATTGCGGAAAAAGGGACAATTTTATTTTATCCAAAGGTGGTGTTTTGGCAGACAAATGTTCCAAAGGTCTTGTAAAAAGAAAAAATCAATTGTTTTAGGAGTCAGAAATTACGACAAGAATGCTTTTTCTCCATTACAAGGGAGAGATTCCCGAGAGGCTCATTTTAACGCCGGGGGGCTATTCAGTGCCCTAATCAGAATGTCCTCAAACTACTGTGAATTATTTTGTACTTTTTCGTTTTGTCAGTGCAGTGATGAAAATTGGCATAAAAATGGTTAGTATTGTCATTTACATGTTTCTCCAGTCAATTTGTTAAAGTGCAACACTTAGTACTAGTGCTTCGCTTGTCTCTACGCTCTCTTGAATTTGACAGATGAAGCATTTTCACAGACTAATTCATAAAAATGTTCACATGCACCCTTCAGAAACTCTCGTGTATGATCTATGAAGAATTGTGTATCGGTTTTGTTTAGTAATGTTAAGTATGGCAGCTGCACAAGTCCTGATGTAAGGTACACATTTTATCTGCTAAAAGCATCTCATTGTCTAACTTCTCTGCAGTGTTGAGGACAATATGTGGCGGTGTGCCCGAAACATCTCGACAGTGCTGTGTGTCCATCAGCCTGTCTGCATCCCTGCAGACTGCAGTGGCCATGGAGACTGCATACATGGCGAGTGCCGCTGCTCTGGCTCCTGGAGTGGGGCTGCCTGCAGCGTCCTGGACTGTGGCCCTCTGAACTGCAGCAGGCGTGGGATCTGCACCCAAAGTAAGGACATTCTTATTTACTGTGGTATTGGTCTGTAAGGGAGGCTGGTCGTTAGCAGTGCAGGAGATTGGCTCCAGTGAACATATATGACTGTGTCCCTCTGGCCAAAAATGCAAGACTAACTATCTGCTATTAAATACTATCAACACGTACATAGTAGCCCCGGGGTGACTTGTCACGGGCTGGCTTTTGACCTAGAAATTAATTAATCAGTGAGAGAATATGTGACCTCAAGAGGTCAATCGTACTATTGATCTGGGGGAGTGCCGGATGTCAGTGTTGTAGAACCCAATATATGAATGACAAATGGCACATCTTTCTTGATTCGTTTGTCAGATCTGCAAATATCAGCGGCATGGGCAGCAGTGAGGGCACATTAGTGGATAAGTGTGGCTCACTGGTTAGAGCGGCAGACTCTGAAGCAGAGATCAGGCCCGGGACCAGGGTTCAAGTCCCGACGCGGCAGGGTCTTGAGCTCAATGTCTGCGGACTCGATAACTCTCGCCTCGGCGCCTACTCTAATCATGGGTCCCACGCTGCAACTCTGGGCAATAGCTTGCTTAATCTCCACAACGGCCCCTACAACACTGGGATGCCTGGCTTCACCTTGGGGTTGCCCAGGAGGTGCTTCTCACAGGGAGAGCCAGGAAGGGTTCCACAGCGCTATACAGCGCCGGGACGCCCCGTTGGGGCAGCTGTGCGCTTTACAAAATACACTACATTAGTATCAGGACATGTTTTCTTTGCTTCAAGTACACTGACAGATGGGTGTCAGATACAAGTCTGTGCGGCAGAGTCTACATCTGGTTATGATAGCTTGATTAGCTTAGGCAAGTCTCGCAGAAGCAGCATTGTGCGTTGATTAGCTCTGCCAGTGCCACATCGACTTCTGAGAGTCAAAAATACAACAATCGGGTGGCAGGGTCAAAACATCAAATAAAGTGATTAAGAGGGAGGAGCTACGCGCGGACCCAAGATGGACGCGTGAGCAGAGGGTTCCCGAGACCCCTTCCGCCACCCTTATCTATCCTGCCACAGATCCTGATTTGGATGACGGGTGCTTCTTGTTGATGCCCTGCTGATATTGAAAGCTTCTTCCAGAATTCGATTTGGCCGCCGGGAACTGGACTTGTTGCACCCCATAATCTGAGGCCTACGGCAGTGGCCATCCAGGGGCTCGAGTTCCCGAGGTGCCCAGGTGGCAATTGAACAACAATGGCTGGAGAGAAGCCTCCGCTGCCCCTGTGGTACTTTCGGTTTCGATTTCGGTCATTGTTGGTGCCGACTCATTGCTGGTAGATACTGCTGCCCTGCTCTAGTCGCAGACTCTCACTCGGCTGTCGTTCCTCGACCTCTCGATTCCTTCAGTTTGCCATAGGGGGAATCATTCTGACTAGATCTCGGAAGACCCTTTGGAGCTCGTCGACCATTATGACGGGCAGGACGGACCCCGAGAGGCGCCACGCCAGAGGCACGAATCGAGGGGGAGCCGCTCAGACCCAGACTATAGACCGCTTTACTCGCCCGAAGGGATCCCCGGGTGGATCGAGCAAGTCCCCCAGAGAGGCTGGTGACGGTACCCCTGTGAATGAGGAGCCGACTTTGGCAGATGTTATGGGCGCCATTGCCAACATCCAGACTGCGATGGGGCAGCAATATGAAACTCTTGCTACTAAGTTGGATACGGTTGCGATTGAGGTCAACCTTATCAGGACAGACCTGGGGAAAACCAACGAACGGGTCAAATCTTTGGATGTGAAGACGGCGAGCCTAATTACGGATGTTTCAGATCTTCAGACCGAGGTCCGTGATCTTCGCATGGCCAGGGCCTCGTTTGCCCGTCGGCTGGATGATTTCGAGAGCCGGGCCAGGCGAAATAATGTCCGCATCGTGGGCGTTCCGGAGACTTCCACGGAAGTACCGACAGATCTTCTGGTTGAGGACCTTATCCAGAACTATTTGTCACCAAAAGGTCTTAGTAGTCTTTTTGCAGTGGAGCGCGCTCATCGGATTCCAGGCGGGAAGCCCAAGCTTGGGACCGCTCCGAGGCCTATAATAGCCAGGATCTTTAATTACCGGGACAGAGACGCTATCCTGCAGGCCTCCCGTGTCAATGGTCCCACTAAGTTTGAAAATGTTTCGATCAGCTTCTATCCGGACTTCACCCAGGCAGTGCAGAAGCAACGTATGGCCTTCACGGGGGTGAAACGACGCCTTAGAGACATGGACCTGAAATATGCCATGCTTTTCCCGGCTCGCCTGCGGATTGAGCATAATGAACGTACATTTTTCTTTGATCACCCTGAGGCGGCCAGTGACTGGCTGGATACTTTGCCGACACAGCATGCCAGCTCGGACTATGAGGGGTGCCGAGGGCGGCCTGGACGATCTGGAGTAGTGAGTCGGTGCCGATGAGCCATTATTGGACGCTTTGCAGTGGCTCTGTGATAGCGATGTTTATACGTAACGGATACCCGGGGGTGGTTGGACTCGGGACTCTTCCTCCTCAGGGGACACTTTTCTCTCTTCTTGTAGGTTAGTTTAATGGGGCGACAGGCACACTGCAAGTTGGGGTGGCTTTCTGGTCTACCGCAGGGGTGCAGGGAGGGGGGTTGTGTTTTGAGGGTTCTTTGGGGGGTGGTGGGGGGGTCTTTTCTTGTTTGTTTATTTCGAGGCTCTGATTTGGTCGCTCTTTTATCCTTTGTGCTTGCTCTGTGGCGGGGGGACTGTTGTTTTTTGTCTGGGATGGAGGGTAGGGGGCTGCGGGTGCTGAGCTTGGAACGTTAATGGTCTCGGGGATCGAATTAAACGGGGGATAGTTCTGCAGTACTTGAAGCGGCACGCCCCGGATATTGTTCTACTACAAGAAACGCATTTGGTGGGCAATACGTGCCATGCGCTGAATAGAAGAGGCTACCGTTTGGTGGCCCACTCTGGATTCACCACTGGGTCAAGGGGGGCGGGTATCTTGGTTAGGAACTCCCTCCCCCTCGAGGTAGATGACGAGGTGCTAGATGATAGGGGTCGCTATGCTGCTGTCGTGGGTCGATGGGAGGGGAAGACGATTTCAATTTTGTCTGTGTATGTTCCCCCTGGTCTACAGTCTACCACATTTTCGGATTTGGGTGGGGTAATCCTGGGGCTCCCCGATGGCTTGCTAGTAGTCGGTGGTCAGTGGAGAGGAGGATCGACACCCCTGTAGAACCCTCCCCACGTCGCAGTTATGGTTGGGCCGTTTCATGGATACACTGGGATTAGCGGATTGTTGGAGACAACTTCACCCTGGCCAGCTCCAGTACACCTTTTACTCGGGGGCCCATGGTAGTCTCTCGCGACTCGATTATATTCTTATCCCGGCGGCACAGATGGTCTCCGTGAGAGAAATTAGACATCTTGCGAGGGGGATTTCAGATCATTCCCCACTATGGCTCACCATTGATGTGCGGCTAGAGTCCGGGGGTCGTGTGGCTCCTATTAATCCGTGGCATCTTCGTAACCCCAACATTGGCAAGGAAGTGGTTAAATGTGTGGATTATTACTTTGCTGAGAATGAAGGGTCAGTATCCTCCCCTGTCACCCTGTGGGAGGCGTGTAAAACTGTGATCCGGGGTCAGACACCTTTGATTGCCAGCGAAAGGGGGCGCAGAACAAAAGAAGTGGTACGGCTTGAAACCGATATCTCTGAATTGGAAGAACAGATGGAATCTGTGATTACGCCTGCTAGCCTACACTCCTTGGCGCTTAAACAGTTTGAATACAGGGCTCTGGTGACTGATGCGGCTAAAGCGATGAATCGTGAACAGCAGGGACGCTTGTATGATTTGGGTGATAAGGCGGGGAAGTTGCTTGCTTGGCTTGATAAGCGGGATAGAGTGAATCGTGTTGTGCCTGTTATTGAGAGAGGGGATGGTGTGCGAGTTGTGGACCCGGTCGAGATCGTTGAGGTCTTTGCCCAGCATTATCGGAAGGTGTACTCGCCGGTATCGGACAGACCTGAGGAGGACTCGCACCTGTTGCTCCGCGATATCGCGTTGCCTAGCCTCTCGGATTCGGACAGAGAGCTTATGGAGGCGGATTTTTCTACCGATGAAGTAGTGCTCGCTATCCGTGCACTCCGTTCTGGTAAGGCTTCGGGCCCGAATGGTTTACCAGTAGAGCTGTATAAGTTGTGTCCTGATAAAATGGCGCCGTACCTTCGTCGGGCATTTTTGGCGTCGCGAGATCTCGGGCTTCTTCCCCGAGATCAGAGACTGGCGTCCATTGTGGTCATCCACAAAGACGGAAAGCCCCGGGAACATTGTTCGTCGTATCGGCCGATCTCGCTTCTGAATGTGGAGCCTAAGGTTCTTGCTAAAATTTTAGCGAACCGCGTGATCACAGTGATCGGCGACCTGGTGCACCCTGATCAATCTGGGTTTATCCCCCACCGCAACACTGCCCTCAATCTTCGCCGTCTCCACGGTGTTTTGGCGAGGGCGGGGTCTCTTGTGGAACCGGCCGTTTTGGTTTCCCTTGACGCCTCGATGGCCTTCGACACGGTGGAATGGCCTTATTTGTGGGCCGCCCTCGCTAAATTCGGCTTTGGTCCTAAGTTCATTGGCTGGGTTCGACTGTTATATGAACAACCGCTTGCGCAGGTGGTGGTTAACGGAAGGGCCTCGGATCCCTTTGTCCTCGGACGTGGCACAAGACAGGGCTGCCCTTTGTCGCCTCTCCTTTTTGCGCTTGCTCTTGAACCCCTTGCCGCGTGGCTCCGCAGGGAGCCCACGCTCCAGGGCATACGGTGGTCTCCTACCTTTGAGGATTGGGTATCACTTTATGCTGATGATATTCTATTGTACCTCACTTCTCCCCGTAAGTCACTGGGAGTCCTGTTTGATGTCCTGAGCTCTTTCGGGAAGAATTCTGGTTTGGTTATTAATTGGACTAAATCCTGTATTTACCCGCTCGCGGGTGGACAACCTTCTCTGCCTCGCTTCTGCCCTATCCCTGTCTCCAGTGGTGGTTTCAAATATTTGGGGATCTACATCTCTTTGGACCCTAAGGTCCGATTTGAGCGAAATCTACTGCCTCCGCTTGCCCGACTTCGGTCGGATGTAGCGGCATGGTGTGGACTGCCTCTTTCCCCCCTGGGGAGGGCGGCCCTGTTTAAAATGATGTCTCTTCCCCGATTCTTATACGCAATCCAGAACACGATGGACTTGGTTCCAGCTGGCTATTTTAGTGAAATCGAGGGTATGATGGTGGGATAGCTTTACCGGATGTCAAACGTTATTATTGGGCGTCCCAGTTGAGTGCTATTAATCACGCCATGTATGGCCCTGTCCCTAATCCCGCTTATGATATGGATAAGTGGCAACTCCCGGGGGGCGATTATAATAGAGCGCTCTATTCCAGGAGTGACAGGAGATGTTTGACAGGCCCCACTGCGGTGGCACTGCGTGTCTGGGGTAGTGCAACATCGGCCACGGGTTGGACTGATAAACTCACTAGAGCGACTCCTCTCTATGCAGCTGAGAGATTGGGTGGTCTGTGTTCCTCGAAGGGATTCGATAGGTGGGACCTTATCGGTATCAGCAAAGTGGGTGATCTTTGGGCCACCAATAGAGTCAAAACTTTTGACGAGTTACAACGGGAATATAAGCTGAGTGATAGGGAATATTTTCGATACCTTCAGATCCGCCATGCGCTCGATTCAGTTTTCCCTGCTGGCACCTCGATCCCTGAGTCTTCTCCCTTGGAGGATAGAGTGCTTGATGGACATCTCCCCGACAGCACTATCTCCCTCATATATAAGAAACTTATTAATGTCCGTTCGGACCTTCTTGTACAGCTGCGTGAGGCATGGACTGGTGACGGGCTGGAGCTAGACGATGAAGACTGGCAGGCTGCAGTCTCTGCCCCAAAGGAAGTTGCTATTCCTGCGCGTCTCCGACTGGTGCAGCTAAAGATTCTTCATCGCACCTATGTCACGGGTCCACGATTGATGCATATGGGTTACTCGATGGGTGGGCTATGTCAGCGTGGATGTTGTTTGCTTGCTACTTTCCTCCATATTATATGGGAGTGCCCGGCAGTAGTGGTCTTTTGGACTCGAGTGCATGAGGTGATGGGAGAGGTGACGGGCGTCGGGCTACTTCCTGAGGCCCGGCGCTGCTTGCTGAATGTTTGGGAGCCGAATGACTGCATCGTTGCCCAGACTCAGTGGTTCACACTGGGAAATATTATTGCCAAAAGAGATATTGCTCAACTCTGGGGGTCTCATAGGGCGCCACTGGTCTTGACCTGGGAGGAGAACATGGACTGGTGCATGTTTAGGGAAAAAATTGTATACTTCTCCCGGGGTCGGCCTCAGAAGTGGGGTAGGATTTGGGGTCCGTGGAATTCGTATCGTGGTGGGATTTGTGATCCTCCTTTTGTAGAGTCCCATGATGATACAGGTTCTCCCTGATTGTACGTTCCAGTAATTTTGAACTTTTGTTCAATGTAAAGTATTGCTCGCTCTTGGTCCCCACGCCCCGCCTCCATGATTTCCTGATGCTTGCTTTTCGTTGTCCCCCTCATGTCACACGTAGCAGCCCCTATATTGGTAAATTTGCCTAGTTTCTTTTTCTTTTGGGTTTTCTTTTTTGTTCTTTGTGTATTATAAAATGGAAACCTTTTATTCCTCCTCCTTTCCACATGCTCTTAACCACGTCATGCTTTTCCGCTGCCGGACCCTCGGGTTGTCGGCTGATGAGCTGTGTACTGCTTTGTTTTTACTGTTTCGTATTACTGGCCGGCCCTGGTGGTTGTAGGCCTGTATATGTCTTTCTTTTGCGAATAAAGGTTTAAAAAAAAAGTGATTAATAAATCCCTGCGTTATCTTTTCTTTTCAAATATGTCGATCTGAACCTTTTCAAACTAAGCGCTGTATTGCTTTGGAGTCTCTATCTGTCCTCTTCAGTATTACAATTATGTTCATATTCAATTCCTTGTGTACATATAACTTGAGTCTAGAAAGCTGAAATATTTAGATATGTCCTTTGTGCATGATAATGTCCACTACCACACGTTGGGCACAGAGAGGGTTGCTGGGCAATTTGTTAAGGAGTACATTTTTTTTCTGAATCCATGTATGTCTGTGCTTGGATGGCTGGCTGATGAAGGTGGAGTCCCCAAAGCTCATCAAGGAACACCAACATCAGACAATAACTCCCCTCCACAACCTGCGGGTTGCCATCAACGTACAGAAGACTCAAATCCCTCCAAAACTGAGGCTCATTTTTATTGCAGCAAAACACAACCATTATCAAAGCCTTCCCTTTTTCTTAGAGGTTCATAGTTTTTTGGGCAATCATTTCAATGTCTCTGACTAAAGCTTGAATTCGGGGACCGCAGGACTTGCACCTGTAAGACCTCATGGTCTTGTGCTTCCTTGTGGTACCTCATGTCCAATGGTGAATGATGGCCCCAAGTCGTGTCTAAGGAGGAAGTAGCTGCAACATCCAGAAAGTCTTGTGGCTCCAGTGCCGATTTTACAGTCTGTATCCAGATGTGCACTTGCAGATGGACTCCTCCTGCTTTCTAAGCAGTCGCCCATTCTGTTCACTCCGACTCTGTTTATTGTTCCTCATTGGAGTTGAACCTTGTTTTGACTTTCTTGATGGCAACTCCACTCGAGCCAATTCACATTTGTCAGGTTCAACTCCTTGCTCTGAAAACAGTTTTGTTGGTGGTAAATACTTCTGCTTGCTGGGTCTGAGAACTTCAGACCATATAGGCTTGACCGCCCTTCACAATTTTCTGCCTGGGTCAGTTGGTTCTTTATATCTTACACACATTGATTTCTGCACTCCGTTGGCCCAGGCTATTACTCTTCCATATCTCTATCCCTTCCCACATCCTACCAAGAACAAGGAAAGTCTGGATATGCTGAACCTAATGCATGCCGCGTTGTAGTTCAACCTCACAGGACCAGCTTTGTGGGCTTTGTTGAAGCTAAAATGGGCAAGGCAGTGACTAATGACACTATTCCGGGTGAGTTAATTCTTTGTATTGCGAAAAACATGACTTGGCTCTAGGGGAGGGCATTTGTGCTCATTCCGCCATGGCTGTTTCTATGGCTCTTTTCTGAGGTGTCCCGATTGCTGACATCTGCCAGGCAGCTACTTGGTTGTCATGGTATTGGTGGCTAAGTGGTCGTCAATGCATACATTTGCAAAACACTGCTGCCTCAGGCATGCAGTAACCATACTTTGCCCAGAGAGTGTTGCATGATTTCCTCGGCTAATTTTCACTAATCAATCCCTATTGCTAGCGAGGTACAGCTTTGGGACTCATCTAAAGGTGAAGAATCTGTGTAACCTTTGGTTACAATATTTATGGTGGATTCATAATCTTCTTGCAGATTCCTCACTTCTGCCCTCGACGAGTTAGCACTGTGATTAAAAAGGTTCCAAGATATGTAAATACGTTATATGCTGTATTTGTGGTAGTTGTAGCTCTCGCTTCCTCTCCACACATCCTGGATATCGTAAACTGACGCAAGTGCGTGGGTAGGCACATAATACACTGCATTGATAGCAAGTTCACAGGCAGAATCACTGGAGGGGCCTTGAGACCCAACCTGGCCATTGCTGGGGAAATATTTTCCAGACCGATCTGATGCCTGGAAGGAGTATTCATAAGGTGAGGAGTCTACAGCAAGATTGTATAGCTACCAGAAATATTGCTACCAAAGATAGGTAACTTTTTACTGCATACCATCACTGGGATAACAGTTGGTGCTGTAGCTCAAGCGAATAAGATTAATAGGGTAGTGTGTTAGACTCAATAATGAAATGCCAGCCAGCTGGTGCCAGGCCACTTCTGAAGAGCTGTGTCAACCTCCATATTTTGGTATAGTAGGGTGTACAGCAGGTAAGCCTAAAGGTAGTTCTGCTCAGGAACAGAACTATGCTTTGAACCATAGAATATTGGCATGCAGAGACTGAATCGCCACACCACCTCAGTATCTATGAGCTTGAATCCGATTAGCTATAGTGCCTCACTCGCCCTCCTAACCTTACAAGAGAAACAAGTGAATTGGCACCCCAGAATACAACACTCTCAACCTTTCTCAGAGATCGCGGTAACAGGACACACCCTATTGATTGCTCATTCGTGCTCATCCATATTAATATAAACAAGAGACACAAAGGAAGATTAGAATATTTATTCAAACTATCGTGTCCTAAAATGCAGTATTTGTGCCACAATGAGAAACCAAATGCATATTATAAATACTGTTAGCATGGTCAATAAACCATATATCAAAAAAGCCCTGTCATATTATAAGGCAGAATATCCTAACTCCCTCCCTTCTACTGAAGCTAAATCATTATCTTCATGTCTGGGATCAGTGGCAGACCCCGTACCTTAGCATACACAGATGGACATTTTACATCTCAGCTGATGTAGCAATCTCATCTCCGCACCCTTGCTCAGTGTGTGTGCTTTCTCAAACTCTTGTGCTCAGTTATATGACAAAACGTGTGTGCTCACAAACGTAAGCTGTGTTCTTGTGTTATGTCTAGGTGCTAGTGTCTGACCAGAGAGAATAACAAGGAGCATTGTTGTTTGACCTTGTCTAGCGTGTTGGGACTAAATTCCAGGAAAAGAACACAATGAAAAAATGTATGCTGGTTCCGCGTGAAAGTACAATATGGCACAAAGCTAATGTGTCTACATAGAAACGAGTGCAAAAGAAAATGCGGCCTACAATGTCCACACTTTGGCTAACATAGGGAAAATCACAACGGGCCATGTGAAACACTTGACAGTATTAGGAGTGCTTCTGTGGGAAAGAATTAGGACACACTAACAACCTCACGTCTATGATCTACTATTAGAAGAATAATAATAATAATCCACATTTGTAAAGCGCACAATCACCCGTAAGGGTCTCTAGGCGCTGGGGGCCGTCGGGAAGATTAAACAAGCTATTGCCCAGAGTCACAAGGTGCTGGGCTAATCTGCCGCCGGTGCCGGGGATCGAACCGTGATCCCCAGATTCCGGAGTCAGTCGCCCTGGCCGCGGCGCCACACCTCTTCGAATGACTGTTGTGCTGCAAATCTGGATTGTGGTGAGCTGAGGGGAGGGTTTCCCTTTATTGGTTAAGTTGAGGCTGCCGTTTAGTTCAGATTGACCTGCATTGAGGGAATGTTTGCACAGTTATCTATATTGATATTGTTTCCTTGCACTTCACACTTTTGGAGAGAACTTATCAGATCAATGAGTAAGAACATATTTTTTTCTCTCATTAGATGGATGTCTTTGTGATGCCGGCTGGACAGGCAGCAACTGCAGTGAAGGTACTTCGACTCAATGTTATCACCCGGGCGGATTCTTTGCCCTGTGCTGCCTGAAGTCTTTCTATTGATGTCAGCCTTGGCCCAGTGATGACTGGAGTTTTATGCTAAAGGAGTATTGCTAGCCAATGTCTTCGCTTCTGACTGCATCTGTTAATGTACTTCCTTTCAGTGTGTAATTCCAATTTTTCATCATGCATGCTTTTGCTGACATGAAGGTGTGTGAAAGTGAAGTGTTGCTATCAAGAATTGTGGAGGCACGTACACACACGGACTGCAAACATACATATATTGCAGTAGTTTGATGTTCTAACACACGGGCTCTTGGCACTGAGGAATGGATAGCAGTGGGCAAGAACCACAACACCTTATGTAGCAGTTAAAGCTGTTGAATATCAGGGCGTCAGTCGTTTAGCACATTAGTGTTGAAGAGCAAACTGTTGTCTGTTGAACCAGAGGAATTGATATAGGCGTTACCATCGTTTCTTCTGATGTTAATAGTGCTGGTCCAATACTGATTCCCCGGCTCCTTACATCCCTTGCAAACCTTTGTCAAGGTAGGCAAGTTATGGTCAACAGCAGTGCTGTCCACTGACGTTTGTTAAAAAGAGGATGAAGAGACAAAGCTAATATGTCTGGCAAATATCAAGCCTTTGAAATGGATCCAGCTGCTGCTTCCCTCCATTCTCCTCACACCTATATTGTGCTGCTTCCTCTGCAGTTTGAGATGCAATGGCAAGTGGTAGCATGTTGCACTGATGAGATTCAATAGCGTACTATAAAGCTACTTTATAGCTACCCTTGCACGTAGTGGTTTACTAAACCTTGCATCCTTTTCTTCTGTTCTATTACAGTGTGTTCCCTAGGGTTCTACGGTGATGGTTGCACCAGAAAATGCCTTTGTCAGAATGGAGGAACCTGTGATTTTGTCCATGGCTCATGTTCATGCCCACCTGGATTCCAAGGATTGTTCTGTGAACAAGGTACATTTCTGGGTGTGTTCTTGACCTGATTTTCCAGAGTTCATTTTTGAAGGAAGGATGAGGGGCGTCACGCTACCAGAAGGATAAACCAAACCTGTATGAAGATGTGCCTTTTTTATTTTATTTATAATATAGACAGCCTTTTGCCTGTCAGTGGTTTCTGAGCTCTTAGTCAACGACAAATTTAAAGAGGGACCAAACCAGAGTGGTAGTGGGGTGTCCAGCCTACAGCAACAGGGGTATTTTCTTTTTATTAAAAAGGTCTGATTTCAAACCTTTGCAGTACTTTCAGAAGACCTTCTCGGGCTGAGCACCAAAGAAGGGCATGCTTTGCTACCAGACCTCTTCACCAATCCCCTCCATAAATGTTGTCTTGTATCATTCAGAACAATAACTTATTTTGAGAGGCTGACATTAGGCATTCAGTATGATAGTAAGGCATAGTTTAGCTACGTAGTCCTGGTTGTGCATGTATTTATTTACAGGGCATAGGAAAATGCTATATTCGGCTTTCTGTTAAATAAGCAGTCTTTAGACCTCATGGCATGCGTGTTGGCATGTGTGTTGTGTTTGTGCTATTTGAGGTTGATAATTAGGCGGGCTACATAATTATGTTTTTGTAGCTTATTCCTTGCTTTGGATGGGGCCATCATAAACTACATTGCATTAGTCAATCCTGTTAAGGACGATTATGAGGAATAGAACAGCCCATCAGAGAGCTGGTGAAGTAAATTTGAACAGATGGGAGAACATGTTTCTTGTCACATTGTTAATCTGTGGAACAAACAATGGCACTCCACCACAAGATCAAGAAGATCTATGACAGCTTCGCAAGGCTCAACCACCCCACCCGCAACCACCACACCCGCAACCACCACACCCAATGGTTTCAGTCCCCAGCAGACTTTGACCAGCTGAACTACCCTCACCTCACACAACATCTTCAGGATCATGAAGAGCATCCACTCGGGAGCCCCCTCGGATCCCTGCCCTCACCACATCTTCAACAGTGCCGCCACCTCCACCACACCCAAACTCTGCCGCACCATCAACGGCCCCATCGAGTCCGCAACTTTCTAGGAAGACTGGAAGCATGTTGAGATCAACCCCCTGCTGAAGAAACCTTCTGCCCACCCTACGGACCTCAAAAACTACAGACCCGTCACTCTGCTCCCCTTCCCATCTTAAGTCAACGAGAAAGCAATCATTGCCCAACTCTCCAAATTTGTCGAAATGAACATCATCCTAGACCTCTCCCAATCAGGCGTCAGAAGCAACCACATCAGGCTTAAGAAGCAACCACAGCACTGAAACCACTCTCCTCGCCGCTACAGGCAACATCCGCACCTCCTCGACCGAGACGAGAATGCAGCCCTCATTCTCCTGGACTTCTCTGAAGCCTTCAACACAGTCTTCCAACACATCCTCTGTGCAAGACTCAATGACGCTGGTTTCCACGACAAAGCCTTAGAATCGATCCGCTCCTTCCTCATCGGCCGAACGCAGAGAGTTAGACTTTCACTTTTTTCATATCAGAACCCACAGAGATCAGCTGCGGAGTGCTTCAGGAACCCTCCCTGAGCCCCACCCTCTTCAACACCAACATTGTCCGCTTGCAGCCATCGTCTGAAGCCACAGACTCAACATAGTCTCCTACGATGACGACACTGGGCTGATTCTCTCCCTTACAGACGAATCCACAGCTGCCAAGAGCAACTTCCACGACGGGATGAAGGCAGTGGACACATGGATGTAGTACAGCTGCCTCAAGCTTAACTCAGACAAGACTGAAGTCCTCATCCTGGGTTCCTCCCCCTCCACTCTTGGTGGCCCGCAGCGCTTGCAACCCCCTTCACCCCCCACCCACGAACCACGAATGAAACCTTGGCATCATCCAGGACTCCACGAACTGCCAAATCAATGCTGCCTCGTCCTCCTGCTTCGACACGCTCTGCCTCCTTTTTAAGATCTTCCAAGTGGATCCTCAGCAAGTCCAGGAAAACGGTCACCCGTGCATTTGTCGGCTGCAGACCGTCCCGTCCCACACAACCAAGGCTGGAGGAAGATCCTTGTCCTACCTTTCTGTAAAGACTTGGAACTCCCTGCCTCTGCACCTCAGGCAATCCCCATCGCTGCCAAAATTCAGGAAGGACCTCAAAACGTGGCTCTTCGACTAAACCGTAGAATACCCCTCTTCCCCCCGACCATGCACCTCGAGACCCTAGTTGCACTTTACAAGATCCTGATTGATTGATTGCTGGATCTAGAAGGATCTATGTACAGATCGAGTCCGGACACAGCCACTTACTTTTATTTTCTTAATGTTCATTAGAGTTATTTGGGTCACGCAGCTGGATCACTTAATGGGGGATACTTTGTCCAGAGCATAGTTGCAACTTTACTGTCTGTTCCAGACTGTTCATAGGTGATAAGAATGATGGCAGGACCACATTAGAGAGAACATGGAGAAAAATCTTGGACTAGCTAAGGTTCAGGTTTCTATAACACAACATACCTTACTTTGTATGAATCTTTACATTTAAATGCATGTGGTCACAGTGAACGACAAGCTTAGAAAAAAAGGATTATGTGCGTGCAACTTAGGCAGCTCAAAAACAGAGAGAAGAGAAAATAAAAATGGTCTTTTGCTCTTCCTTCAGCCCACCACCCTCAGTGCACCTGGGGGTAATATATGGCTTATCCAATAAGTGGGATTTGGATTTCCTTTCCATCATTAAGTATTCAACATGCGGTGGCTTCATGGAACACAAGCAGTGTTTCATTTAGAGAGTTCCTAATTTTTAAATGAAGCTTGTGTGGTGATTTTAAAAGTTTTTAAACTTGTTCTGATTTGCACTTTACTTTGCACTGTTAGGGAGCCTTGTTATAGCTCCGGGGGTTGCACGGACAGTCGACTGGCTTTTCTGCTCAGGTTAGTATTCTAGACACTGACTCTGACACTCACGCTTACGCGCACGCCCGACTAGAAAAAGGGGAGGATGACGCCAGTCTGGGCCCATCCGCGTCCAGGGGCCATAACCCCTGCCGGTTGGTTTTACTAGAGGAAAGTATTCTTAGACCACGGACCAGCTTTACCTTCTTAGAGGGGCAATTAGGAGTAAGTGTGCTCATTTATTTTGCCTGATAGCAATTTTAGTCATTGCCCTCACTGTTCTTTTAAGCTGTGTCGCGATATTAAAGCTCCCACGGTTATATCCTCTCGGACTGTTTTTAAAATGTTTTTACTTAACTGCCGATCGCTCCCTAAGCATTTAATAGAAATTCGGCTATTGCTGGAAGAAAAGGGCCCTGACGTTCTATTCTTAACAGAAACCTGGCTGAATAGTGAGGCCGACTCCACTGTTGTGCAGGCGCTCCCATCTGGGTACGCTATTCAGAGGCTTGATCGAGAGCTAAGCAGAGGAGGTGGTATAGAAATTATTTATATCGAATTTAACTGCCACATTACAGCAAACCCGTTACCGGACTGTGAGACTCTCTCTTTTACAATCGGCCTATCCCATGTTTGTACATATTCTGGGATTTTAATATATCGTCCCCTATGCCAGCGTTTTGGCCCATAGGTTCACAGCCTCAAGCAGCAGTAAAGCAGCCATTTTAGCCGACATCTTTGTCCTGAAGTCAAGCAGAAGGGTGTAACGTACATCAGTGCCTGAGAATACATGCCTTAATAAGCAGAAGCAGAAATCCACGTCCATGAAGCAAATTGAATCTGGTCTGCTCCTTTCTTGGGATGTTGCACAGGCTTTTTCCCCCCTGGCTAGTGGCACCCACTTCGACTTACCATCCACTTAGATGCCTAGGTAGCGATATTCCTTCGCTGTTGTGGATCAGTGCCATACTGTCTCTTGTGAAAGATCACAAAATGTTGCCTTTGTGCAGTTGACTAGCAGACCATTCCTACTACATTAGTCAATTCTACACAGGGTTTTAAGGTAGCAGGAGAGTGGCGCTCGTGCTGGTAACCTTGTCGGGTGTGCACAAAAGGAGAACAAAAGCATATGGTGCTGCCAGGTCAGAGGTAGACCCAAAACCCCTGAATAGGAGAAGAGCTAATAGCCCTTCACTAAACAAACATTAACACAACAGGGCACACGTATAGAATCAAAAGTTAATACAATTGTGTTAAGTGATGTAGTCGACTCCGGTGGTTTTCTTAAGGGATGTTTTATGTCGACAGACTCCTTCGGCGAGAGACGAGCAACGACGTGGACCCTGAACCACCAGGCTCCACTCCACTATGGACGAACCCGCCCGTTTACTTACTTCCTTATTACCAGACGGCCACACTCCGCCTTTGATAACCCGCTAACCAGGTTGGAATTATCACCGGTCTTGGAATACTCGCACCGCGCGCTTTAAAGCCCTGAAGAGTCGCAGGCATTGACCTGTTGACGAAACACGTGTCGGCTGGCATTTTTTCCTCATGAACATCTTCGCATAAAACATCCCTTAAGAAAACCACTGGTGTCGACTACATCACTTTACACCATTGTATTAACTTTTGATTCTATGTGTGCCCAGGATTGTGTTAACATTCCTACTACATTATTAGTTAAATGACCCTTTGCTCTCCTGTGTTTTTGAGGTTGAAAATAACATGGTCTTCAGCGAAATAAAATGCAGGGATGTGGATCCCCTGCCTTGAGGAGAAACATCTTGATCAGACACAGAGAAGGTGATGGTGGGCAAAAGAACGATCGGTTGGGATGATACTCTGAGTGGGAACCAGTAGCAAGTAGTTAGACTTCTCCCATCACCTTTCGTGTGTTTGATGTACTGCCGTAAGTGACAAGGGTACACCCAGACATTAGTCCCGTGATCATCGTGCCACTCGAACTAAGCTATACCCAACAGAAGAAACCCAATCAGGGCGAAACCTATCTTGGTTGCATATGCTCCGGTTCAGGGAGGACATTACTTTGCAGGTCAGGCTGAACTATTCTGATTGGAGCAGGGTCAAGACTGATTTGCATATGGCTGGGTCGAAACTGAGGCGGCATGGTGGGCAAAAGAACAGTGGGTTGGAGTGCTACCCTGAGCCACTGTCAGTGCTTAGACTTATTGTAAGCGGCCTCCCATCACTTTTTCTGTGTTTGAGGAACGTCTTTCTCCTCATAGAAACTCATCCAAGTCTGAGATCTGTAAACTGATCAAAAAGGGAACCAGGATGCACTTTTACCTGACCCCACCCTACAAAGCACTTTCTTCATGCTGAGTCTAATATCATCTAGTGTAACAGTGACCTTTGTCCTCGAATGAAATCAAGAATAGCAAAATGAGCCGAGACACTTACTGAACCCGCCATTTTGGCCTCTCTTGATACTACCATGGCCTTCGACACTATCGAATGGCCCTACCTCTGGGCGTCCCTCTCGAAGTTCGGGTTTGGGCCGGGCTTCATAGCCTGGGTGAAACTCCTTTATGAGACTCCCCTGGCCCAGGTAGTCGTTAATCGCAGAGTGTCTTGCGTTTTTACGCTCGGACGGGGTACCCGGCAGGGCTGTCCGCTGTCTCCTTTGCTGTTTGCTCTCGCTCGGGAGACCTTGGCGGAGTGGCTCCGTTGGGAGCCTTCTCTGCGGGGCATCCGGTGGTCTCCTGGTTTCGAGGATCATGTTTCGCTATACGCGGATGATATCCTCCTCTATCTAACTTCCCCTAAAAAATCCCTTAACGTACTTTTTGATGTTCTGACCTCCTTCGGGACGAATTCCGGTCTTGTCATTAATTGGGCTAAATCCTGCGTCTACGTTTTGGCTGTAGAGCTCCCTCAATTGCCACGTAGATTTCCGATTCATGTGGCTGAGACCGGTTTCAAGTACTTGGGGATTTATGTTTCCCTTGACCCCTCTAGGCGCTACGAGCTTAACTTATTACCCCCCCCCTTCAGCGGCTCACGCTCGATGTAGCTCGCTGGCGTAGGTTGCCTCTGTCGCCCCTCGGTAGAGCGGCGCTTTTCAAAATGATGTCTCTACCCCGTTTTTTGTACGCTCTTCAGAACTCCTTTGACCCGATCGCCTCGGGCTACTTTTGTGCAGTTGAGAGCCTACAGAGACAACTGGTCAGGGACGGGCGTGCCCGTATTGCTCTTTCTAAACTCACGCTTCCGTGGTATGATGGCGGTATAGCCCTCCCGGACATCAGGCGTTATTACTGGGCGTCCCAGTTGAGTGCTATTAATCATGCGACCTACGCACCAGGCCCTGCCCCGGCGTTCTCTATGGATAAATTTATCCTGCTAGGAGGGACCTTCAACAGGGCGTTGTACTCGGGGAGACTCCCTGAGGCACTGACCGGTCCCACTAAGATCGTAGTGAAAGTGTGGCGCGATGCGAATGCGGCACTGGGTTGGTGTGGAAGGTTCACTCGAGCCACCCCCCTGTATGATTCAGAATGTTTGGGCTGCCTGTGGAGATCGAAAGGATTCGATAAATGGGATATGATTGGTATCAGCAGAGTGGGCGATCTTTGGTCGAAGGGTAATGTCAAGCCCTTTGCCACGTTGAGAGTGGAGTATGAGCTTGGTGACAATGAATTCTTCCGGTACGTCCAGGTCCGTCATGCTCTGTTGTCTGTATTTACTGCGGGTGATGATATTCCTGAGTCCTCCCCTCTGGAGGACCGTATCTTAGATGGCCACGTGCCCGACAGCACTATTTCATTGATCTACAAAAAGCTCATCAACAACAGAGCTGACTTGTTGGTTCGCCCCAGGGCTTTGTGGTGTGCTGACGGCCTGGAATTGGATGACGAGGACTGGGAGGCTGCTTTGTCCTCGCCTAAGGAAGTCGCCATTCCTGCTCGTTTGCGGTTTGTTCAGCTTAAAATACTCCACCGAGTGTATGTCACCGGGCCTTGTCTGGTTCGAATGGAGTTTTCATTGGATGGGCTATGTAAGCGTGGCTGTGGTATGTCTTGTACCTTTCTTCACATTCTGTGGGAATGCCCGGAGATGGTTGCGTTCTGGTCCCGAGTGCATGCTGTTATGGAAGGTGTCACGGGTGTGTTCCTGCTGCCCGAGGCCAGGCGCTGTCTGTTGAATGTATGGGACCCGAATGACTATAGCTCAGCACAGATTGTATGGGCGACCCTTGGAAATATGGTCGCGAAACGAGACATTGCCCAGCTCTGGGGTTCACATAGGTCGCCCACCTTATCCAAGTGGAAAGAAAACATGGACTGGTGCATGTTCCGGGAGAAGACTGTCTACCTTTCCCGGGGACGACCCAAGAGGTGGGGCAGAATCTGGTCCCAATGGAACGCCTATCGTGGCAATATATGTACCCCTCCAGATGATGTCACCATTGATACGTCTTCGTCCCCCGAATTGACATTCACCCTTCACTTATTGCTGTTGGTTTCCTTGTCCGCCCCTATCCCCGCCTTCATTGATACCTATGTATTTCTGTACTTTTGGAGCTCTGCTCGCACGACCTCATGATAATGTTCCGCTGTGCCTTTGCCTCGTGAAGTTTTATTTGTTTTTTTGTATGTCTGTTTAATTTCAATAAAATGTTCACACAAAAAAAGAATAGCAAAATGATATTGATGACGTAAGGCATTTTGTTCCAATACAGGTATTTGCAATGTTTCAAACTGAGTGAACTGTTCAGTGGCAGTTTCACTGTTGGGATGAAATATTACCTCCTGTATTATCTGAGGAGCGTAACCCACTCTGTCCTTTCCTGTTAATGCAGAGTTCTCCTTGTAAAGTCCTTTATCAGACCTACCAGACAGTGTGAGGCTCACACCCATATGCAACCCATGGGTATTAGTGCCACCTAATGGTGGGACTGGAAACTGCTGATTTGCATGCCTGGTAGCACATGAGTATGTCATACGCAGATCACTATCTTACCAGATTTATGTATTGTCGTCTTGCGGTGTGTATTGAAATCTGCTTCTCTAGTTGTCACTTGAACTTTTGTCGCAGCTAACCCGAAAAACGTATGCATCTCTTGTTTGCGTAACAGTATCCTGGTGCATACTTTTGCTTGGTATGCGACCATTGGTATGGAACTGTGTGGTATACATGCACCATTAAGGTTACCCTCTCCCGCTGGGGATACTGGATTTTATCACTGGGCAGTAGCATCAAGAGGAAATTAGGAGGACTCTGAAAACAAGCACAAGGAAGCACGCACTCTAGGGCCATGCCCCCTCCTGAATGGAGATAACACCTGTGCTCGTCCTTTGGAGGTGATGGAAATAACGCAGGCAGGTTAAAAGTACCTTATCACAAAGCCAATTTCTCCCTTTACTTGGTCACCTATTTCCAGCACCTCCCTGTTCTTGCTCCCTTTGCATTTCTTGCTCCAGCATAGATACCCCTTCCAAGTCTGTTCCCAGGTACCCCAGGAGGACCATCCGAATACTCGGAGAGGACATTGTCCCTCATCTTTAAAATATACAATGCCACTGACCAGAGGCGGATTGGCAAGGCGGACATTCGGGCATGGGCCGAAGGGCCGGTGCCTCAGTGCCCTCTGTGGGCCGTTTTTTTCTCCCCTGTCCCAAACCACAGAGAGTGGACTTGGAAATGGGAGAAAAAAAAAAACGGCCCACAGAGTGCACGGAGACAGACAGAGAAAATGAAAGCAGCCTCGCTGTGCGGCCGGACACCCCTGGCCTGCCAAGCAATGAAGCTAAGGCTGGGCTGGGGAGGGGTGATTGTTTGCAAGAATCGGCCTCCCTGGGGGCCAGGTGTTTCTCAGGCCTTTGAGCCATTTTCACCTCTGCCCGCCTGGGCCCCATGCAGCCCATGCAGCCCATGCAGCAAGTATCTAAAGCAAACAAAAGTGAGTGGTAGCATACAGTGTGATACCACAGAAAAGTGACGTGTGCAAGTTACAAAAGAGTAGCATACACAGGTACAACAGTAATACTACAGTAAATGGTAAACACTCAAACTGCCAGAACACACTGGGAGTGCACTTCCCATGCACCATCTTCACCTCAACCTCCCCCTGGCTACCTGGCTGTGTTTTGTGCTCCCCTGCCAGGACATTTTCCCGAGGCCTGGAGGGCTGATTAATTTACTAATTGCAGGGGCCTTACCTCTGTTCAAGTGCTCCTGAGCTGAAGGCCTGTGAAGGACTAAGGTTACTAATAGCAACAGCTTTGCTGCTTTTCAGGTCCTCCTGTGCTGGAGGGCTGGAATAATTTTGTGACAGAAAGGGGCATTGCTATTTTTTTTAGATGCTCAGCATGTACGCCATTGGCACCTTGGCCCTGTGTCCTGTGCAAGAACAGTATCCTCCCACTTTCATTCCTTGTATGTGCAAATGGTGTTTTATGAAAGGGCACGCCCCTTGAATGTGAGCCACACCCATTAAATATGGGCCACGCCTCTTGAATGTGGGCCACTTTGTTTGTCAGTGCCCGGGCCGAATTGTGATCCCAATCCGACCCTGCCACTGACCTAGTACTCAGTCCCATCCATCCCAGGATTGGATTGGATCAGGCAGACATGCTGCATTACCTGCAGGACCATTCTCAGAATCATCATTGCCTCCTTGGCGCTCCAACATTAACAGCTGAAATGATTGCTCCTCAATTAAGAAGTGTATCGCTTCACAAACAAGGACCCGCCAACTATTGAACCATAGCAGGGATCCCCATCTTGACAAATATTGGGGAGATTGACATGCATTGTCCTGCCGAAACGTCTGTACTTGACTTGTATCTTGACCCTTCAAATTCTGGTTTCTGAACAAAACCCAACTTGGGGACAGCAATGATCAAACCACGGGGTGTGGTGCTTAAGCAAGCAAGCAAACGGACACCTTGCAGCCTGATGTTGACATTTGAAATGTGAGAAGATGTTTGACTCAAAAGCCACGGTGTGGCATATATCATCCAAGGAATACTCAAGACTGTAGTAAATCTGCTTGAGCAGGTATTTCCAGAATAAAGACAACAACCTCCAGTTCCAGCTCTCCATCCAAGCAATAACAGCTCCAACACCAATAATATAGAACCGTGACGCCCATAAGAACAACATGCATGCCACACACGTGCATGTTGTGTGTGTGTGTGGGCTTGTGCACGTCGCCAGGCTTCATAAGTGACTCATTTTCTGCTGGGCCTAAATGTGCTCTGCTCTTGCATCGACGAATCTGTCCCCAGCTATGAGGGGCTACAATGAAGTTGAACAATAATAGTGCCCGCTATTTACAGCATGTAAATGGCAGAGGCATGACGCATTGATTATTGTTGATGGGCCATTGATTATTGTTCTGGTTTTACTATTAATGTAGACAGATCTCGCTGTAGCACAGTTGCAAAGATGTGACTGCCGGAGCGGGGCTCTTTGCCTGCTCAGCTCAGGAGCTGGGGGTCCTTCCTGTGACGGGCTCACCCTGTAGCAATGAACTGGAGACTTATTTACACCTCAAGCACAGGAGCGGGGCCACGCGACTGATCAGTGCTCCTGCCTAACCCTAGCCACGTGTATGCTCTGAGCAATATTATAGGAGCCACGAGTAAGGGTGCTCTTTAATATGTCATACAGTCTGGTGTCAAATGTATTTATTTATTTTATTTTAATTTCTTATATCGCGCTGGACTCAATCCCATAAGGGTATCTCCGCGCTTTGCTAGCAAGAGAGTTATCGAAGTCTTTAAAGTGCATTAGAGGGACTGAAATGCTTCCTGGAAGAGGAGTGTTTTCAGGGCCTTTCTAAAGGATAGGTGGTTGCTGTTCATCCTTATTTCTGTGGGAAGTGTATTCCACAGGGCAGGACCAACCGCTGAAAAAGCTCGGTCTCCCTGCCTGGATCTTTTTGTTGCAGGGGGTTTTAAGAGTGCTTGGTTACTTGAACGGAGTGACCGGCTAGGTTGGTACAGTTCAAGAGCTTGAGAGAGATATTTAGGACTATCCCCATATAAGCATTTGTGGACCGTACAGCATATTTTGAAACTGATACGCTGCCGTATAGGGAGCCAATGTAGCTCTACCAACAAAGGCTTAGAGGAAGTCCTGGCCGGCGCACCCATGACCAGCCTAGCTGCTGTATTCTGGACCACCTGCAAACGTCCTACTGCATCAGCGTTTGCTAGCGTCAGCAGGCCGTTGCAGTAGTCCAGGCGGCTAGTAACCAAAGCCTGCACGAGTGTCTTCCTGTAGGTGTCAGGAAGATAAGGAAATACTCGTCTTAGGAGGCCAATAGTGTAAAAGCATAGTCCTGCAATGTGATTGGTATGCTCCTTAAGGGTCAATTTTTGGTCAATCTTAACCCCTAGATTTTTAACATGAGGCTTAGATGTTGGAACTGGGCCCAAATCCAACGGCCACCATTCAGGAGACCAGAGGAGGCTCGCCCTGCCGAAGAGCATAACCTCTGTTTTTGCAACGTTACATTGGAGGCAATTTGCGGCCATCCAATGTGACACTGCCCTCATACCCTCAGCAAAATTTTCTTGACAGTAGGGCCAAGGGAGCTGAAAGGGTAGAGGAGCTGGGTGTCATCAGCGTAGGAAACCGGTATGAACCCATACTTCCGCACAATCTCAGCAAGGGGGGCCACATATACATTGAACAATGTAGGGCTGAGACATGAGCCTTGTGGCACCCCCTTCGTGAGCGCCTTCGAGATGGAACGATAGGGGCCCAGTCTGACAGATTGCGATCTCCCGGAAAGGAAACTCTCCAGCCAAGATAGTGCTGAGCCTCCGATCCCTACTCCCTGCAAGCGGCTGAGGAGGATGTTATGGGACACGGTATCAAAGGCCGCAGACAGGTCCAACAACACTAGTATCATGGAACCTCCTCTATCCTGTGACATTTTGATCTTATCAGTCACTGAGAGGAGGGCCGATTCAGTGCTGTGGTTGGGCCTGAACCCAGATTGTGATTGGTCCAGGCCCCCTGTCGCCTCGATATAGTTGGAAAGAATGGAGTTAACGTGTTTCTCAGCCAGTTTGCTAATGAAAGGGAGAAGGGAGATAGGGCGGAGGTTGGAGAGTTCTGACCAGGGAAGAGTGGTGTTTTTCCATATGGGGTTCACTACCGCTTCTTTCCAGGGTTGTGGAAGTTGTCCCTCGGCAAAGGAAAGATTCATAAGCTTCTGAATAGTGGGGCCTAATGATTCCATCAGGGGGGGAATCAATTTTGCAGGAATCAAATCAGTAGGGGAACCAGTCTTCATATTGCCAATAAGGGTAGTCAGGTCTTTTAAGATAACTTGTGGAATTGCATGGAGCGTTTTATCACGGGTCATTGTAGGGAGAGTCTCAGGGGCCATAATCTCTAAAGGACCTGTGACTTTCATAATGTTCTTATATATCCCCTCAATTTTTTCTTCGAAGAACTGGGAAATATTGTTGCAAAGATCTTGAGTAAAAACATCCGGGCTCTCACATATTACAGGGTTGGTAAAAGTCTGTATGATTTTAAATAGCTCTCGGGTAGAGTTACCTGCCTCTGTTATTTGGGAGGTAAGACTGATTTTCCTTGCTCTTTTTATATTTTTATAATAGGTGGTCATAGCTGTTAAATATCGATCTTTGTCTTCCCCCTTATGTGACCGTCTCCAAAGTTTCTCCAATTTCCTGCACCCCTGTTTTTCTGTTTTGAGGGCCTCAGTATACCATGCTTCCCTTTTAGCTATGGTAGGTTGCTTGACTACTTTTTGAGGAGCCAGAGTGTTAATGGCTGCCATCAATGAAGAGTCAAATTTTGAGAGGGCTGTCTCAATATCATCCGAGCTTGTAAGGACTGGCTGGTTCCAAACTTGAGTGAACCTATCCGGAGTAACTTTGTGCCATGGTCTGCGTTTAATGGCTTGCGTGATGGAGTGATTGGTGGGTTCGGGTAGATGGAGGAAGGAAAAGTCTAACATTTTGTGATCCGACCAGTAGATGTATTTAGGGGGATGACAGTGGATATTGGGAAGGGTGGTAAAAATTAAATCCAAAGTATGGCCACCTGTATGGGTGGGGCCATTATTACGGAGATGAAGGCCCAGCAGGGCAAGATCTGTTAGAAGTACAATAGTATCAGGGTGGTCAGCAACATCAGTATGAACGTTAAAATCTCCCAGTAAGATAAAATTTTCATTCGTTTTCATGTGGGGAGCTAGAAGTTCAGTCAAGGCTAGGGAAAACCCAGCATTAGGTCCGGGCGGGCGATACACTAGTGCTCCTTTCCAGTGTACCTTAGGGCTGACTTTTAGATGAAAAATAATTATTTCCATGGTGGGTAGCATTACCTGTTCTAAAATCCTAATATTCAGGCTGTCTTTGTAAACAATGGCGATCCCACCTCCTACTTTCTCCAGCCGGTCTTGGCGGAGAATTTTGTACCCCATAGGTATTCCCAAGGTGATAGTTGGAATAGTGTGGGGTTTGAGCCATGTTTCAGTTAAGAAACAGATCGCAGGCTTAATACTGTGTATAGAGTCCCAAAGTTGCATATGATGCTTTGGGAGGGACCTTACATTAAGTAAGAAACTTGTCCAGCCTTTTGGAGTGACTTTATCATTGTTAGGGCTCCCGACAATAATGTTACGATGAGTAGCTTGAAAACCGCATATTAAACATGAAAAAGGCCCTTCAGGGCACACTGACAGTCTGTTGGTACATTTGTGTGTGCCCTGGGGTTGTAGGGCAAGGAGGGCATGCGCTGAATACCTTGTATTGAAGGCGGTCGTAGAACTGTCCATGATGTGAGGGGCAGAGTGGTAGGCCCCTGGCCCCGTCCTGTCGCGGACGGGCGCAGACGGGCAGCTCTTTGGCGGGTCTTCGGCAGGGCTGCGCGCGATCGCTGCGCGCTCAGGGAGGTGCGAGGGCTAAATAGCCCTGCGTGCAGCCACTAGAGCGCTAACCGCTCCTAGTGGGACCGGAAGTGGTGTGAAAGCCTGCCACCCCCTTGCAAGAACGGGAGGTGGGAGGCGGTTACTATCGCTTCTGTTACGAGGAGAAGAGTGCCCTGAGACTAATGAATGATGCGGTGAGGTTGTGAGGCAATGCGGACTTTCAAGTTTTAAAAGCACAAAATGTAAATCACAATCAAAATTTAAAATTTAAAGCACATAACATTTTTCCGCTTCTCGCTATGTCTTCACATTCACATTAAACAACTGCGAGCAAGTCTTAGCCAGCAAGCGGTATGGAGACCCTGCCACCGTCTCCACCCGCAGCGAACTCCTCCGGTGCTCCGCCTAAATAGCCCTGCGTGCAGCCACTAGAGCGCTAACCGCTCCTAGTGGGACCGGAAGTGGTGTGAAAGCCTGCCACCCCCTTGCAAGAACGGGAGGTGGGAGGCGGTTACTATCGCTTCTGTTACGAGGAGAAGAGTGCCCTGAGACTAATGAATGATGCGGTGAGGTTGTGAGGCAATGCGGACTTTCAAGTTTTAAAAGCACAAAATGTAAATCACAATCAAAATTTAAAATTTAAAGCACATAAAAATTTTCCACTTCTCGCTATGTCTTCACATTCACATTAAACAACTGCGAGCAAGTCTTAGCCAGCAAGCGGTATGGAGACCCTGCCACCGTCTCCACCCGCAAATGTACGGCACTTCATCAGAAGTGGCTGACAGTCAGTCAGTCAGTCAAAAATACTTTATTCGGTTCATAACAAAAACCATAAAAGTATACTACATAATGCATCAAAGTCAAGACAATTATTAAAAAATTACAATAGATTAGTTTTACAATCCATCCACTGAGATTACGTATGTATATATGTATATATATATATATATATATATGTACGACAACCATTCCCGGCTGTTCCCAGTCTCTGATTACGGCGAGTCTGTGCGGGTGCCGGCCACCCTATTTATGAAGACGACTATTTCCTCCCAATTCGAAGAAAATTGCACAGACTACTCACGATGCTTCAATGATTTTATTAACACGAAGTCAGCAGCTCCCTACCGACGCGTTTCGCCACTTAAGGCTTGGTCACGGTAAATGTGATCAGTTACAAGCTTCTATTTACATCTTAAATCATTAACACAAAGAAAGGACTTTTCGTGTTGGTTTGCACAGACTAACTTATAGTCGCCATCTTGGAGTGTGTCTTAATGTCGTTTTTGCCACCAAAATATACACAAATTAAATTTGCAGCAGTTTAACAGTTTATACATATTTGCATTGCGTTTGCTTCATATCGCCCAAGTGGGCAAATCAATTTAATTGATACACTGATAAATTTATCAATAATTCCTAACACTTGGAATTTTATAACGCCTATTTGGGCATTTATAACAAAGTATACACACTATTAATAGTTGTGTTTCCACAAATCATACAGTCCAAAAGTTTATCGCCTGATCTGGCATAAATCATGCCCCAGTGGGCTCGTGTACCAAATCGCAATGCCTGAACTGATTCACTCCACAATTTACAAAAAGTCTTGCCTCAGTGGGCTGATCATGAGTGGCTCTCCTTGTCTCCAAAGTAATGTTACGTTTGTCCTCCAGATCTTATTGCACGTTCCTGCATGAAAAAGATGTAATCATTTAAAATTCATGTATTCAACATATGTACATTTTAAAAACTAGAGAGAGATATCAGGACCTTATTGCATTTTCATAGGTGGACTGCCATTTCCTCACTACAATTCATACCATTTGGGTGTAAGGTCTCAAAGTCAATGATATATTTAGACTCGAGAATTCTCAGCTGTCGCAGCCTATCACCTCCCCTTACATTTTCTTTGACTGCATCAAGTACCACAAATTTCAACAAATTATCATTTTGGTTGTGGTGTGTCTTGTAATGTCGGGCAACCGGGTAAAGTTCGTTGTTATTTCTAATTGCCCGTTTGTGTTCTAATATCCTAATTTTTGCCCTGTGTTTGGTGCTTCCGATGTAAAATTTCCCACAGGGACAAATTAAACAATACACACAATACTCGGTGTTACAGTCAAAGTTCCCCATGATGGAAAAAGGCCTGGAGCTGTTGGGCATCTGGATTTTCTTACAGTTCGCACTTCCTTTACAAGCCTTGCACTTCATACAACACTCAAATCCTGCTTTATTCCTGGCTGTGGTTTTCTTTTTTGACGAAACCATATTTATACTTAGCTCGTCTTTCAGTGATCTTCCCTTGCGAAAAGTAATCTGGGGGTTCTCTGTTATGTGTTTGCTTAAGAATTTATCGGTAGTTAGAATTGGCCAGTTTTTTGTCAATATCTTCCTCACCTGATATGCTTGCCCAGAGTAGGTGGTAATGAACCTTACTGTCCCCTCCTCCTCACTCAAATTTCTTTGTTTGGGTACAAGTAATTCCGTTCTTGCCATGCTATCAACTCTGACTATTGCTTGATTGATGGTTTTTGCAGGGTAACCTCTCTCCTTAAACCTGTCTATCATCACTTGTTTTTCTTTCTCAAAGTTGAAGCTATCACTACTATTGCGTTTGGCTCTTAACAGCTCTCCAAAAGGTATACTTTGGATGAGACTGTAAGGATGAGCACTAGTCGCAAACAGCAAGCTGTTCCCCGCTGTATCTTTTCTGTGCAGGCTCGTGGACAGTTTGTTATTTCTGACCTCCACTATGGTGTCAAGAAAGATGACCTTCTCACTGCTTATGTGAGAAGTTAGTTTGATGTTCATCTCGTTGTCATTTAGACTGGCAATATATCTCCTGGCACTCACTTCATCTCCCCTCCAGATACAAAAGATATCATCTATAAAGCGAATCCAGAGTATCACTCTTTCCCCCTGGTCGCCTTGGCTACTGGACACCTGCTCCTCCCACCAGCCCATGAATAAATTCGCGTAGCTGGGGGCGAAGCAGGTGCCCATCGCCGTGCCCTGTATCTGCCTGTACAGTTGATCGTTAAAATAAAAAAAGTTGTTAGATAGACAAAATTGTGTCATTTTGATTAACATATCACTGTGTGGCTGGGCAGTAATTGATCTTGCTCTAAGGAAGTGTCTGACTGCCTGGATGCCAGTTTCATGTTTAATTGATGTGTATAAACTGGTCACATCCATAGTTATTAATAAATAGTCAGATTCCCAGGTTAGGTCATGAATTAGGTTTAAGAAGTGCATGGTATCTCTGAGGTAAGCAGGTAGGGACATTACAAAAGGTCTCAGGAAGTAATCTATATATTTAGATGTTACCTCCAATTGTGACCCCATGGATGACACAATAGGTCTCCCTGGTGGACATAGTGGGTTCTTGTGTAATTTTGGCAGTAATAATAAAAAAATAATAATAAGACATTTATTGAGCGCATGGCTGCACAACTGTGTATCCCCGCGCTAATTGCTGAAGAATCTCAACCCAGAATCAAGTCAGAGGGAGAAAGCGAGGCGGAGTTATTGAGGGAACAAGTGGGTTTTCAAATTAGCTCTGAATAGAGTTTCCGATGGTTCCATTCTTAAATGAGTAGGAAGAGCATTCCAGTGCTTCACTCCCAGATAACGAAAGGAGCGACCACCGATTTTTGCTCTGTGGATGCGGGGAAGTTTGAAAAGGGACATTCCTGAGGACCTCAGGTGTCGGGTAGGGCGGTGTATGGTCATGAGGCTCCTTAAGTAGGTGGGACCCTTGTTGTGGGCTATCCTATGGGCATAGCAGAGGCTCTTGAATTTAATTCTCTCCTTTACGAGGAGCCAGTGCAATTTGGATAATGCAGCTTTGGCAGAAGTTCTTTTGGGAAGGCCTAATACCAAACGGGCTGCTGCATTTTGTACACACTGCAGCTGGTGTAGATGTTTTTGGTTGATGCCTAGAAGGAGAGCATTCCCGTAGTCCAGGTGCGGTGTAATAAGTGCATGCACGATAGTTTTCCTGGCTTTGATTGGTAACAGGTCAATGATTTTAGATTGTAGATATAAGACCGGTGTTTTCGGGTGTTTGCATTTCAGTCCTAGATATTCTCCCTTTTCCAAAATTCCCTGTTCATACCAGTTCAATAGCATGCCATCATATGTCACTTGAGAGTCATATAATTCCTCCATAGAAGCTTTACAATAACATTGTGTGTCATCAAGTTGTGATAGACCTTCTCTCAGATATTCAGTCTTGCCCCACACCACAACATTTCCTCCCTTATCCGAATTGCGGATTACAATCGAATCATCATTTTTAAGGGAATCAAGTGCCTCATATTGCAATCTAGACAAATTATATTTAGCCAATCCAGCAGTATTATGACGAATCTTCTTTAGATCTTTAGTAACACTCCGCTCAAAAACATCAATTGCATCACTCTGGACAAGAGGAACAAATGTGGATTTTGGCTTAAAGCCACTCTTACACGGTAATGCTGTCATTACTGCATCACTGTCAGTGTTAGAGACAGTATCTTCCACTGTGTCAACCTCATTTCTCTCTTGTATAGGGGTCACATCTGGCATTAGCGGATCAGTTAAATCATTGGAAACCGTATTTGTAGACACACTCAATGCTTGATTTTGAAACCATTTTTTCAATTTCAGTTTACGAATAAAGCAAAAAGTATCTATTCGTGTTTGAACATAGTCCATTCTCCTCATTGGACAAAAAGATAACCCCAACGAAAGTAAGTCAGTTTCAATGTTATTTAACTCACGTTTTGAGAGGTTGACAACTGTCATCATGTTCCTTTTCTTGCTCTGGTCTGCATTGGTGGTGGTGCGGGTATGTTGGAATCTCCTTTGCTTCCTCCGCCTCGCTTTTTGGTTCCTCTGGATCCTCTTGCTATGCCGCGAAAGTTTCGTCCTCTGCCCCTGTGAAAATCCTGATCCACTTGGCCCCCTTGTTGATTTTGTTTCGCTTGGTTTAGCATTTGAAATTGCGTAAGGAAATTAATTCTGCCCGTAACTGCTTTTTGAATTGGCGTTCCCGGTGCACTTCCTGTTGCATTAGAGGCATTCTCATCAGATGCATCACTTTCTTCGGGGGCAGTACTTTCTCCTTCCAATGTGAGGTTTACTTTACTTGTATCTACTTCATTCATATTCACCTTTAGAAACAAATGATCATATTTCTTGTGAAATGTTAGGGTTCTACCCGATTGATAATCCTGGAAGTCTCTTAAGAATTTCCTTTGTTTACGTGCTGTTATTTCGTCTTCAAGTTTGTTAAGACGCACTTCAAGCTTGGTCATAAAGTCTTGAATCTTCTCTTGGGTGGTAATACTAGCCAATTCTGACAGTATATCATCAATTTGTTTTAGTAATTTGGCTCTGTCCTTTATAGCGTATTTAATTAAGATGCGCATCATTGTTGCTGTGCAGTCTTTTGTATTACTTGCCCATTCTTCCAGCATCTCTGGGTCTGGATTATCAAAAGTGGGGATAGTGTAAATCCTCAGTCCTCTAGGTGCCCGCTGTGCATCCAAGTATTTCTGTAGGGACTCTGCTTCCCACCATTTTGCCACCTCTTTACGGTGCAATTTATCCAATTTGTTGAATAGTTGTTGTATTTTTACTTCATTGGTTAGGAGGGCTTGGCCTCCTTGTTGTTGTTGGCCCTCATTTCCAGCTCCAGTGACGGGGTCAGTGAAGAAAAGCCGGTCCGACATCTCTCTTCTTTTCGCTTCAAAGCGAGCCGCCATTTTCGTGCTTTATTAGTTGTGTTGTTAAGCGCTAGTCCTAGCACTTTAGCATCATGTGTGGGCTCTCACGTTACAATCACGCTTGAGACCCACTCCGTTACCGCAAATATTGCAAGTTCAGTGGCTCACCAGGTCTCCCTGCTACGGCATCTACCGCGTTTGTCTTCCGCGGGAATTGCCGAGGTCGGGTTCCACTCCGGGTTTTCCTTAGCCACTCTGCTCACACGTTAATAATCCACCGGTCACGTTAGGATTACTTGCGAACTTGCTCACCGCCCTCTCCCAATGCGGTATGTGCCGCTTGCTTAATTCCGAAGATGTTCACGGCGGAGTTCTTTTGCGGGAAACCAGGAACATTTTACAATATGTACGACAACCATTCCCGGCTGTTCCCAGTCTCTGATTACGGCGAGTCTGTGCGGGTGCCGGCCACCCTATTTATGAAGACGACTATTTCCTCCCAATTCGAAGAAAATTGCACAGACTACTCACGATGCTTCAATGATTTTATTAACACGAAGTCAGCAGCTCCCTACCGACGCGTTTCGCCACTTAAGGCTTGGTCACGGTAAATGTGATCAGTTACAAGCTTCTATTTACATCTTAAATCATTAACACAAAGAAAGGACTTTTCGTGTTGGTTTGCACAGACTAACTTATAGTCGCCATCTTGGAGCAGCAAACGCAATGCAAATATGTATAAACTGTTAAACTGCTGCAAATTTAATTTGTGTATATTTTGGTGGCAAAAACGACATTAAGACACACTCCAAGATGGCGACTATAAGTTAGTCTGTGCAAACCAACACGAAAAGTCCTTTCTTTGTGTTAATGATTTAAGATGTAAATAGAAGCTTGTAACTGATCACATTTACCGTGACCAAGCCTTAAGTGGCGAAACGCGTCGGTAGGGAGCTGCTGACTTCGTGTTAATAAAATCATTGAAGCATCGTGAGTAGTCTGTGCAATTTTCTTCGAATTGGGAGGAAATAGTCGTCTTCATAAATAGGGTGGACGGCACCCGCACAGACTCGCCGTAATCAGAGACTGGGAGCAGCCGGGAATGGTTGTCGTACATATTGTAAAATGTTCCTGGTTTCCCGCAAAAGAACTCCGCCGTGAACATCTTCGGAATTAAGCAAGCGGCACATACCGCATTGGGAGAGGGCGGTGAGCAAGTTCGCAAGTAATCCTAACGTGACCGGTGGATTATTAACGTGTGAGCAGAGTGGCTAAGGAAAACCCGGAGTGGAACCCGACCTCGGCAATTCCCGCGGAAGACAAACGCGGTAGATGCCGTCGCAGGGAGACCTGGTGAGCCACTGAACTTGCAATATTTGCGGTAACGGAGTGGGTCTCAAGCGTGATTGTAACGTGAGAGCCCACACATGATGCTAAAGCGCTAGGACTAGCGCTTAACAACACAACTAATAAAGCACGAAAATGGCGGCTCGCTTTGAAGCGAAAAGAAGAGAGATGTCGGACCGGCTTTTCTTCACTGACCCCGTCACTGGAGCTGGAAATGAGGGCCAACAACAACAAGGAGGCCAAGCCCTCCTAACCAATGAAGTAAAAATACAACAACTATTCAACAAATTGGATAAATTGCACCGTAAAGAGGTGGCAAAATGGTGGGAAGCAGAGTCCCTACAGAAATACTTGGATGCACAGCGGGCACCTAGAGGACTGAGGATTTACACTATCCCCACTTTTGATAATCCAGACCCAGAGATGCTGGAAGAATGGGCAAGTAATACAAAAGACTGCACAGCAACAATGATGCGCATCTTAATTAAATACGCTATAAAGGACAGAGCCAAATTACTAAAACAAATTGATGATATACTGTCAGAATTGGCTAGTATTACCACCCAAGAGAAGATTCAAGACTTTATGACCAAGCTTGAAGTGCGTCTTAACAAACTTGAAGACGAAATAACAGCACGTAAACAAAGGAAATTCTTAAGAGACTTCCAGGATTATCAATCGGGTAGAACCCTAACATTTCACAAGAAATATGATCATTTGTTTCTAAAGGTGAATATGAATGAAGTAGATACAAGTAAAGTAAACCTCACATTGGAAGGAGAAAGTACTGCCCCCGAAGAAAGTGATGCATCTGATGAGAATGCCTCTA
Source organism: Lissotriton helveticus (assembly GCF_964261635.1). Taxonomy (NCBI): domain Eukaryota; kingdom Metazoa; phylum Chordata; class Amphibia; order Caudata; family Salamandridae; genus Lissotriton; species Lissotriton helveticus. The sequence goes on from NC_136061.1 coordinate 402,908,257, forward strand.
ATGCAACAGGAAGTGCACCGGGAACGCCAATTCAAAAAGCAGTTACGGGCAGAATTAATTTCCTTACGCAATTTCAAATGCTAAACCAAGCGAAACAAAATCAACAAGGGGGCCAAGTGGATCAGGATTTTCACAGGGGCAGAGGACGAAACTTTCGCGGCATAGCAAGAGGATCCAGAGGAACCAAAAAGCGAGGCGGAGGAAGCAAAGGAGATTCCAACATACCCGCACCACCACCAATGCAGACCAGAGCAAGAAAAGGAACATGATGACAGTTGTCAACCTCTCAAAACGTGAGTTAAATAACATTGAAACTGACTTACTTTCGTTGGGGTTATCTTTTTGTCCAATGAGGAGAATGGACTATGTTCAAACACGAATAGATACTTTTTGCTTTATTCGTAAACTGAAATTGAAAAAATGGTTTCAAAATCAAGCATTGAGTGTGTCTACAAATACGGTTTCCAATGATTTAACTGATCCGCTAATGCCAGATGTGACCCCTATACAAGAGAGAAATGAGGTTGACACAGTGGAAGATACTGTCTCTAACACTGACAGTGATGCAGTAATGACAGCATTACCGTGTAAGAGTGGCTTTAAGCCAAAATCCACATTTGTTCCTCTTGTCCAGAGTGATGCAATTGATGTTTTTGAGCGGAGTGTTACTAAAGATCTAAAGAAGATTCGTCATAATACTGCTGGATTGGCTAAATATAATTTGTCTAGATTGCAATATGAGGCACTTGATTCCCTTAAAAATGATGATTCGATTGTAATCCGCAATTCGGATAAGGGAGGAAATGTTGTGGTGTGGGGCAAGACTGAATATCTGAGAGAAGGTCTATCACAACTTGATGACACACAATGTTATTGTAAAGCTTCTATGGAGGAATTATATGACTCTCAAGTGACATATGATGGCATGCTATTGAACTGGTATGAACAGGGAATTTTGGAAAAGGGAGAATATCTAGGACTGAAATGCAAACACCCGAAAACACCGGTCTTATATCTACTGCCAAAATTACACAAGAACCCACTATGTCCACCAGGGAGACCTATTGTGTCATCCATGGGGTCACAATTGGAGGTAACATCTAAATATATAGATTACTTCCTGAGACCTTTTGTAATGTCCCTACCTGCTTACCTCAGAGATACCATGCACTTCTTAAACCTAATTCATGACCTAACCTGGGAATCTGACTATTTATTAATAACTATGGATGTGACCAGTTTATACACATCAATTAAACATGAAACTGGCATCCAGGCAGTCAGACACTTCCTTAGAGCGAGATCAATTACTGCCCAGCCACACAGTGATATGTTAATCAAAATGACACAATTTTGTCTATCTAACAACTTTTTTTATTTTATTGATCAACTGTACAGGCAGATACAGGGCACGGCGATGGGCACCTGCTTCGCCCCCAGCTACGCGAATTTATTCATGGGCTGGTGGGAGGAGCAGGTGTCCAGTAGCCAAGGCGACCAGGGGGAAAGAGTGATACTCTGGATTCGCTTTATAGATGATATCTTTTGTATCTGGAGGGGAGATGAAGTGAGTGCCAGGAGATATATTGCCAGTCTAAATGACAACGAGATGAACATCAAACTAACTTCTCACATAAGCAGTGAGAAGGTCATCTTTCTTGACACCATAGTGGAGGTCAGAAATAACAAACTGTCCACGAGCCTGCACAGAAAAGATACAGCGGGGAACAGCTTGCTGTTTGCGACTAGTGCTCATCCTTACAGTCTCATCCAAAGTATACCTTTTGGAGAGCTGTTAAGAGCCAAACGCAATAGTAGTGATAGCTTCAACTTTGAGAAAGAAAAACAAGTGATGATAGACAGGTTTAAGGAGAGAGGTTACCCTGCAAAAACCATCAATCAAGCAATAGTCAGAGTTGATAGCATGGCAAGAACGGAATTACTTGTACCCAAACAAAGAAATTTGAGTGAGGAGGAGGGGACAGTAAGGTTCATTACCACCTACTCTGGGCAAGCATATCAGGTGAGGAAGATATTGACAAAAAACTGGCCAATTCTAACTACCGATAAATTCTTAAGCAAACACATAACAGAGAACCCCCAGATTACTTTTCGCAAGGGAAGATCACTGAAAGACGAGCTAAGTATAAATATGGTTTCGTCAAAAAAGAAAACCACAGCCAGGAATAAAGCAGGATTTGAGTGTTGTATGAAGTGCAAGGCTTGTAAAGGAAGTGCGAACTGTAAGAAAATCCAGATGCCCAACAGCTCCAGGCCTTTTTCCATCATGGGGAACTTTGACTGTAACACCGAGTATTGTGTGTATTGTTTAATTTGTCCCTGTGGGAAATTTTACATCAGGAGCACCAAACACAGGGCAAAAATTAGGATATTAGAACACAAACGGGCAATTAGAAATAACAACGAACTTTACCCGGTTGCCCGACATTACAAGACACACCACAACCAAAATGATAATTTGTTGAAATTTGTGGTACTTGATGCAGTCAAAGAAAATGTAAGGGGAGGTGATAGGCTGCGACAGCTGAGAATTCTCGAGTCTAAATATATCATTGACTTTGAGACCTTACACCCAAATGGTATGAATTGTAGTGAGGAAATGGCAGTCCACCTATGAAAATGCAATAAGGTCCTGATATCTCTCTCTAGTTTTTAAAATGTACATATGTTGAATACATGAATTTTAAATGATTACATCTTTTTCATGCAGGAACGTGCAATAAGATCTGGAGGACAAACGTAACATTACTTTGGAGACAAGGAGAGCCACTCATGATCAGCCCACTGGGGCAAGACTTTTTGTAAATTGTGGAGTGAATCAGTTCAGGCATTGCGATTTGGTACACAAGCCCACTGGGGCATGATTTATGCCAGATCAGGCGATAAACTTTTGGACTGTATGATTTGTGGAAACACAACTATTAATAGTGTGTATACTTTGTTATAAATGCCCAAATAGGCGTTATAAAATTCCAAGTGTTAGGAATTATTGATAAATTTATCAGTGTATCAATTAAATTGATTTGCCCACTTGGGCGATATGAAGCAAACGCAATGCAAATATGTATAAACTGTTAAACTGCTGCAAATTTAATTTGTGTATATTTTGGTGGCAAAAACGACATTAAGACACACTCCAAGATCGCGACTATAAGTTAGTCTGTGCAAACCAACACGAAAAGTCCTTTCTTTGTGTTAATGATTTAAGATGTAAATAGAAGCTTGTAACTGATCACATTTACCGTGACCAAGCCTTAAGTGGCGAAACGCGTCGGTAGGGAGCTGCTGACTTCGTGTTAATAAAATCATTGAAGCATCGTGAGTAGTCTGTGCAATTTTCTTCGAATTGGGAGGAAATAGTCGTCTTCATATATATATATATATATATATATATATAACGTGTTATAAATATTGATAAAAAGAGTAATACAAATACAATAAATTGTTTTTTAATAACAATGAAGCGCTGCTCAGTACAGTAATATACCGCTATGTACAATGTGTCCAGTTAATTTTTCTCCTGAGTCTCATTGCTATTGTGGCTGACAGTCATGGCATTCACTCGTACTCCACCGAGCAACAAACGAGAACCCGCAGTGCAGCAACAGGTGGAAATGTCTCTCAAATTCACTCTGATCCGTTACTGATAAATATGGATTGTATACACAGACTCCCCCATTATCCCACGCGGTAGGGGTGGGGGGGGGGCCTGCTTCACTGCCTTGAGACCCTGCCCCTACAATCGACAAATGCACTCCTGCGCCAAGCCAGCGTTGAAGACGCCTTTGTGGGTGGTGCTTGGACTAACCCAAGTAATTAGCTGGCTTTGGGAGGTGGGGCCTTATCGGATTTCCAAATTTGGGGACGTCTGGTTGGGCAGCTCCATGAAATCCTTTTCGGAACGGCAGGAAGAGTTTGACCTTAAGTAGTCGCAGTGCTACCGAGCTCTCCTGCTGGGACGTGCCCCTGGGGGACGTCGGCAGGAGGTGGGAGAGGCTGCAGAATGCAACTCCATAGAGGTGAAGGAGGTTATGGGCCCACTGGGTAAAGAGGGGGTCGCATATCTACAGAGCTTGAGTAGCTACGCACCGGATCCATTCGCTTCCCTTAGGAGGAAATGGACACGTTGGGTGACTGGCTGGCCGCGAGTGGCAAGAGGCGACCATGGCCCCGTGCATGCACAATTGTGACTTCAGCTAAACTCTGTCTGGTTCAACTGACACTTTCACACCGGGTCTGCTTCACCCCACAGAAGTGTTGCCACATAGTTTATGTCAGGTCCCCAAAATCTTTTCACTATGAGGAGGTATCATGGTATCTGGAGATGTCCAGTGAGGTCTCGATACTGGACCCAGTGTCTTCGCGTCCTTGTCAGAAGTGCTGCCTACATCAGTCAGTCCCTCACACAGACTGGCCCTCTGGGGTTACTGCAAGACTTGGGAGGTAACCGGGGGTCGGGGGGAGGGAGGAGGGTCAGGCTTTGCTAGGCATTGGAACTGTGTTGGCAAAGTAGGACCTCGCTGGATTCTGGAGATGGAACTCTACGTCTAGTACCAAAAGAGATAGTGCGAACTTTATAGTATGCTCCGAGTTTTATGTACACGGAGGGGACTTGTGATCTAAATTTGTTACTTGTAAGCAAAATAAAAAAAATGTGGTTTTCACAATGCACTCCTGGCATAAGAGAGTCCAGTCAGTGGTTGTTGCTTCTGTAAATCACTTATATTGTAAGTAAGCCGGATGTTCGTGCATCAAGTTACCGTCAGATCCTTTCCCGGCCATTTATACGGGTTTAATCACTAACTTATGTATGTCACCTGAGTTCTCATGCGTCCCTTGTTGTTACACCAAGAGCCATGTATAAGTGTTGACCTCTTCCCCCCCCCACCCCCCCCACCCCCTGTACTGAGTGCAGTTTCCAAGCACCTGACAGATTGTTTGCTCTTCTCCCCCCAGAGTGTAACCTCGGATGGTACGGTCCTCGTTGTCAGCAGATGTGCAGCTGTGAGAATATGTGCCCCTGCCATACCCAGACGGGCAGCTGCAATGTGAGCCACGAGCTGGGGGTGAACTCCTCCTTCTACAAAGGTAGTGGCTTTCTTGTATGGTTTCTGTTCCCAGCCCCCTCCGTTCTTGTGGAGTGTTCTCCACAGTAACAGGGTTTCCTCTCTGTGATGGATACCTTATCCCTGTGCTTTACTAGTAAACACTTCCACGCAAACGTTCCAGTGCCCACACTTACATGATCCCGAGTAGTGCACACCCCTCCACATACACACGTTAGTTCATAGCTCTGTGTAGGCCTCCTGGTACCCTATTCTATGTGCGTGCAGCACACATGGTAGCATGCCCGGGCACCCTCATGCGTCTTCGCACAGCCGCTGGTACACACTGCAGATTCACACACGAAGCCACAGAGCACCCTTCTGCATCCATACCTACCGGTCCGCACGGGGGCACACGTCTCCACATACCTGCTAGTGTCATCTCAGGACTCACCCGCCACAGCACACATCTGCCTGCCTGTACCTTGTGCAAGCATGGCAGAGCACAGCTCCATACTTCATTTGCTAGTGCTCACTTGTGCACATACTAACAGTTGCACAGCGTTGCATACAGTGGTCCACACAGCTGTGTACACTTCTGAGCACACCACATATCAAGATGCTGTTGAGGGCGGAGTCCATGCACAGGTGGGGTCTGTGACTGCACAGCTTAACACAGAGCAGTAATTGCCGATGTGCTGCCTGCAGCTTATACATTAGCTCAGATTTTCAGAATTAATGTTTTCACCTTAGAAAAGAGAAAAACAAACACACAGACCCTTCTGCGTCCAGCTCTGCACTGAATGGCATGCTGATGTGGTCCATGCAAGGCAACCCCCTGTTGGGCATACCCCTTCACAAACACCCTCACAGGGGCATCTTTACCGCACACAGCAGGGAGTGCACGTCTGCCTCCACCGATCCCCATTCTCACACTGGCACTTCACAGAGGTGCCAGTGCACTCCGCAATCCCTCAGTTTCAAATGTATGCATAAAAGTAAACCCTCAGAGCAGAGTTTGTGTGTGTGGGTGCTGCGCTTGTTTGCACAGCATTATGGATTTAGTCCTGACCAGAACTGAACAACTTAGTGAAAGTGATTAAAGCTGACCCATGTTCTGGTATTTGGCTGCACCTTTATAGTTTTCGAATGGCCGTCGGAGGTCGGACGTGGCTGTGCTCAGCACCCTCGACTCGAGTGCCTTGCCTTGTGTGTCTGTGTGCTGGGCTGTAATAGGCTTGGCTGGAGCCGAGTCTGAAGTGGTCTCGATTGGCGCCATCTCATTTGCATGTTGCTTCGCTTTTTAATCACATTAGAAATGCGTTTTTCTTTTTGTCTTTTAAATTAAGTCTCCTTTTTGTCTTTTAGTAAGCCAGTGTTTTGCCTCCATGCTCGGATCCGGGAAGGACAACATTTCGCCTGCACAGCAGAATGTCCTGTCCGAGTAAGAGGAATCCTGTTCTTTATTATTAATGGTCACTCTGAAGGCTGTGTGTCCTCGGCTTCTTCCTTCCTGGTCCTTTCAGGTTTTTGAAACACGTGGTCCAAAATTCCTAATGTGAAGGTGGGCTTAGTAGACCCTTTCTCTGCCATAGCAGGAAGTGATTTGCCATCACTTTAGGACCGTCACTCTGACAAGCCATTCTTGATGTCCTTCCGCAGTCCCAGAAGGTGGGCCCAGGAGGCCGACCCCCTCATACCGCTCCCATTCAGTAACACCTTACACCACACAACTGGCAAGCAAAAATAATGTCTTCCTCTTGGTTGACCCCTTGTTGTGTTTCTTGGTTTTTACCTTCCATCCCGTGTCCCGCTATGCCCCCCAGCTGCTCGTCTCTCCCCCCGCCCCTACATATGCCGACCTCTCCACGGTCGCGCAGCGGACGCGCCTAAGGCAAGCCCGTCTGCGCCCATCCGTGCCCAGTGCCAGACCCCCTGGCCCCCGCGAACCCCTCAGGACCCGATGCCGCTACGACGCTAGCACCCTCCACGGACTCAAAAACGGGCGAAAAACCACCTGCTTCCAGGCCTCACCGAAGATCACCCACAGACCATTCACCTGCCGTAGCTGCAGCTTCTCCAGCCAGCGCACACCAGCTCGCCTTGCCCATCCCAACACTGCAGGCCACAACCATCTCAGCTTCATACTGCTCAGCACCCGCTCAATCCACAAGCACGCCGTCAAACTTTGGGACCTGCTAGACTCCTCCACCCCGGACGTCGCCTTCCTGATGGAAACCTGGATGAACACCTCCTCGGCACCGGACATAGCCATCCCAATGGCTACAAGATCACGCGCAGAGACCGGAACAACAACAAACCTGGAGGAGGAATCACCATCATCCACAGGGACACCATCAGAGTCTCAACCAGCACCGAAGACGCCCTCAACATGGCAGAAGATCTACACTTCCAGATCCACGTCAACAACAACACCACCCTCAGAGGAACCCTCGTCTACAGACACCCGGGCCCCCAACTAAAGTTCAGCGAATTTATCGCTGACCTCACCAGCGCGCACGCTATCACCTCCTCAAACTAAATACTCCTCGGAGACCTGAACTTCCACCTAGAGAACGCCAACGACAGCAACTCCATAACACTGATCGATAACCTCGCCAACCTCGGACTCAAACAACTCATCACGACACCCACCAATGCCGCTGGACACACGCTCGACCCCATCTTTTCTGCCAGAGACCACGTCACCTTCAGCCACACCACCGAACTCCACTGGACCCACCAGCACTGAATCTACTTCTCTTTCGAGAAACGCACCCCACACAACAAACCACAACGCATCCCGCACCGCAGCTGGAAAAAAGTCACCCTAGACCAGCTTATCACCGCACTCGCCCAAGACCCTCCTCACGAGCCCCCCGAACCCGACGCAGCAGCCCACAACTTCGGGCTATGGATTGACAACTGCGCCAACACCCTCCCCCAATCAGGAAACCCTCCAACAGACACACCAACACCAGTGCCATCTGTTTCAATGACAAACTCCAGAACTCCAAGCACACCTGCAGGAAACTCGAGAAGCAATGGCGCAAAGACCAGACACCAGACAACCCTCATGCACGCCAGACGCAGACACCACCAGCTCATCAGATCCACCAAAAGAACCTCCTTCAAGGATTGCATCGACAACAACGCACACAACAGCAAAGAACTCTTCAACATCGTGAAAGAACTCGCTACCCCCAGCTCTGGCGACATCCCACCGTCACAAGAACTGCGACTCCCTGGCTACCTTCTTCCACCGCAAGATCGCAGACATCTACAACAGCTTCGATACCCAGACGCAAACGAGAGACGCCGACACCCCAGCATCTACACCCACCAAACGCACCGACCTCCTGCTCTCCTGGAACAACGTCAGTGACGAAGAAACCGCCAGAATCATGAACACCATCCACTCCGACTCACCTTCCGACCCCTGCCCTCACCACATCTTCAACAAGGTGAGCACCATCATCGCACCCCAACTTCGAAAGATCATCAACAGCTCCTTTGAGACCTCCACCTTCCCAGAGAGCTGGGAACACGCCAAAATCAACGCCCTACTCAAGAAACCCACAGCGGACCCAAAGGACCTCAAGAACTTCTGACCCATCTCCCTGCTTCCGTTCCCAACAAAAGTCATCGAGAAGACCGCCAACAGACAATTGACTCTCTTCCTGGAGGAGATCAACGTCCTGGATTCCTCCCAATCCGGATTCCGCAACCACAGCACCGAGACCGCCCTCATCGCCGCCACTGACGACATCAGGACCATACTAGAAAAGGGCGACACCATCTGCCACCACACCCTTCACACACGACTCCACCACGCAGGGATCCGAGGCAAAACCCTGGACTGGATCACCTCCTTCCTCACCCACAGAACCCTGAGAGTCCGCCTCCCCCATACCGATCCGAAGACACCACGATTATCTGCGGCGTACCCCAAGGATCATCCCTCAGCCCAACCCTCTTCAACATCTTCATGGCACCGCTCGCCAACATCGTCCGACAACACCAACTCAACATCGTCTCATACGCCGACGATACACAGCTGATCCTCTCCCTCACCAAAGACACGGCCATCGCCAAATCCAACCTCCACGTGGGAATGACAGTCGTCACAGAATGGATGAAGACCTGCCGCCTGAAACTGAACTCGGACAAGACAGAGGTCCTCATTCTCGGCTCCACCCCCTCTGCATGGGACGACTCCTGGTGGCCGAACACGCTGGGAACTGCCCCGACACCCACTACCCAGGTACGCAATCTGGGGTTCATCCTGGACTCAACACTCGCCATGACCCAGCAAGTCAACGCCGTTTCCTTCTTCTGCTTCAACACCCTCCGAATGCTCTGAAAAATCTACAGATGGATCCCCACCGAAACCAGGGGAACAGTCACCCAGGCGCTCGTCAGCAGCAGGCTGGACTACAGCAACGCACTCTAGCAGGAACTTCGGCTACACTCCAGAAGAGACTCCAGCGCATACAGAATGCCTCCGCACGCCTCATCCTTGGATTCCCCTGCCACAGCCAAATATCCACCCACCTACGAGACATGCATTGGCTCCCGGTCAACAAGAGGATCACTTTCAAACTCCTAACCCACGCACACAAAGCACTCCACAATGCCGGACCAGCATACCTCAACGAACAGCTGTCCTTCTACACCTCGAACTGCCAACTTCCCTCTGCCGAACTCGCCCTCGCTACCGTCCCACGCATCCGCCGAACGACCACCGGCGGCAGATCCTTCCCCACACCTTGCCGCAAAGACATGGAACACCCTCCCCGCCCATCTACGTAAGACACAGGACCTGGTGACCTTCAGGAGACGCCTCAAGACATGGCTGTTCGACCAGTATCTGCCTTCCCCCGCCCCCTAGCCCCTTGAGACCCTCACGGGCGAGTAGCGCGCTCTACAAATGTTCTGATTGATTGATTGATGGAGTTCTACCAGTGCATACCATGAGGAACTGAGTAGTACTGCTCAGCCGGCCACCTAGCTCTCTGATAAACCAGTCAGGATTTCCCCAGCTCTCATACTAGGCCTACCTTATAGAGCTGTAACACAGACAAAGCAGAAGACTGAATTTGCTGCTAAAGTTTGCAGAGCTCCTGAAAGCGAATAACTTTTCGCACCGCACTATGTGTGTGTGTGTACTCAGTCTAAGGAAACACTTATCCCAAGTTGTTTATTTACATTGTATGCAAAGGAAGGACCAATTTATGCAGAATTGTTTTTCAGTATGTAACATTTGAGTGAGGCTTGATTCACTCTCAGTGGGACTGGGGAAAGGAAAGCCTTGTGTCGCTGCTCACACCTGTTCCATCACTGCTTATCGAGCGTACCTGAGTAAATATTCTGCTTCTTTCTTTTTCAGGCAAATCTGGATAATCATCACAGCCACTCTTGTTCTGCTCCTGGCGTTGGTTTCCCTCTGTTTCATCAAAAGTGCTTCATTGTGCTGTGCCAAGGTGAAGAGCAAAGATGGCAACTATATGTACTATCAGTTGGAGGACATGAACAGAACAGTGCCATGTGATGACATGATGGAATCACTGGGAGAGTGGCATGCTCAAGTTCCAGGATACCACCCAGAAGTCCCAGAGTACCATGATGAGATTCCGGAGTAGCAGCATTTCACACAAGAACTGGCTACAAAATGGCTTCCAAATAAGAAATGCAAGCAACCACGATGTGCCAAAAGAGAAGATGCTCTTCCACTGAAATATCTTCTTGCCACAGCTTTATTAGGGAGCGGGAACCCTGGGATGCCCACATCTTCCTGTCACAGAGCACTTTAGAACTTGTGTGAGGGCTCTGCTAGTGCCTGGTGAGCCGCTCTAGATTTGGGGATGCTTTGGTCGGTAGGGAGAGAACAGTAACATCTCTGAGAATATATATATATTGATGATGTCTCTGTTGTCCTCCATAGCTACTAATCCGGTCTTTGAAGATATTTTTTATGAGAAGGGGCCACGTTTCACAATTTCAAGACTTGCATCACAAACAGGAACACCAAGTCAATATTTGATATGACCTCATGTAACTGCTGGATTCAAATATTGCTTGACAGCAAGGGTTTTATTAAGCCACAGTTAAGAATTTAAGATACTTTTTCTAGGGCTGAACTAGAGTTGCAAAGAAGAACGTGAAGTTATGTTAACATGTTTTCTGATAGATTTATCAGCTTCTTAATATTTCCAGGTCATCAGATTGGATCTAGAAATACCTTCAAGCATTATGCCTGTGCACCAATATTTGGCACTGTGCAGCTTTACGCCGACTTTGTTCCGCTCCAGGAATGACGAGTTGCAAATAAATACCACCGTGTGGGTCAATGAAGGTTCCTTTCCCCCTCTGTGCCTTCAGACGCAGTTCTGGAGCTCTACCCCTTTAGGCTCTGACGAGATTGTTTCCCAAAAAATGTTGTCAAAGCTTTTTCCTTTGTGTAAAGGCAATGTCCCCTCCTGAAATTTCAGGGTTTAAACCTTGTAGGTACTGTTGCAAATTGATGTTTTTGACAGATCCCCACAAGGTGTGTGTCTGGTGTCTGGACACGACTCCAAAAACTGCGAAGACTGTGCCCAGATGAACCCAAGGCCATACGAGATCACAAAGTAAAGCTCTGTATCGCAACACACCGCAAGATTCCACTCCTTTTCAGTCAAAGTCAAAAGCAGTGTCCTGTGACAGATATTTTTTGTGGTCGAAGTCTTTGGGTAATTCAGAGAAGAAGTAAACAAAATTTAAAAGGAATCCGCTCCTTCCTTGCATTCTCCAGAGAAGGCGCACAGGTGTCAACATGCTACACAGTCTCACTCCCGTTCTCTTGAGGAGCCAATTCCGAATCTGGTCTCGATGCATCTTGCCATTCCGCTTCCTCTGGTGATGTCACAACCAATCGGGGCCTTTAGGGAAGCTATGTTGGTCATTTTTCCAATCTTCCGGCTCCCTCGGGGTGTCTCCAGGCCCTAAGGGTCTGCAAAGGCCTCCAGTTGGACTGCTTTTGGCGGTTTCACAGTTTACACCCTCTGTGCACTTTAAAACCGCTTCAGGTTCTGCACCGGCTGCGGTTCCGTCTTCGTCTGGCACTACAATCTGTGCTGGTACCTTTGACATCAATGCTGGCACCGAAGGAGGATCCCCTACCTAGGGTACTTTCAGACTCTGAGCCAAACTTTTCTCAACACCCGCCCAAGCTGCGCCCTGATCCCATTGTGGCAGCCCAGATGGTAATCCTTCTGACTCCTACCTACTGCCTTTACTGTACAGTGACACACAGACACTACATCAGATTTTGGGCTCCAATTCAGACCACAGTCAGACTTCTGGTGATAATGGGGTCAAACTTTCCCACATTATGAGGAGGAGAACTGGTACGAAGAGCTGCAGGATGTCAGTAGCCTGGACTCCTCCTCAGACACCAGATTAGTCTCCCTTTGTTGCCCAGACATGGAGCCATCTGCTGTAATGATCACACAAGCTACAGAGAATATTGATCTACAGCTCCCAATTACGGCGGTTAAGACTAACATTCTTACGGGGGCCCTTCCGCCTCACAAGCCTCCGACCGAACCTCTTCTTCCATTTAATGGAGCCCTAACGAATTTGCTGTCAGGCACCGGATCAAAGCCATATTCTGGGCCCCCAGTCAATAGACAGGTCACTCGTCATCATAGAATGGCTCCAATTGGGTCTGACTTTCTTATGCTGTACCAAACTCTGGAGAGCTTAACGGTGCAGAGGTCCACCTGCAAAATCAACCCTAACGCTTTTCCTACAATCCCTCCTCCTTATCGCCAATACAAGTATATGGAGGCGGCTAACACATGTTTTTCTCCTTTGATATTGCCATCTGTTCAGTAGACAGCATTTGCCACTTTGAGTGCTATACCCATGTGCTATGGGACATGACAATCGGATCTTATCAGCGGCTCCTGTTGACTTACCAGTGTCTTTAGCCCAAACTATTCAGGGTGACCGGGATGCAGCAAAATGTATCTGGTCTGGCCTAGATATGACTGATTACTTAAGTCAGGTAGTTGGCATAAGCGTCGTGATTTGGCACCATGCTTTGAGGTCCCCAGACTTCCCGGGCTTGTCAGGCATCTTTGATGGATATGTCATTCTAAGTCTCTCGCCTCTTTAGTGAGAACAGGACTCTGTCCTCGAAAGTTTCAAAGAGTTGTGCAGTAGCTCGTTTGGAAGTCTCCACAACTGCCAGGCAGCTTCCCCAATAATTTAGTCAATTTGGTGGTAATGCTAGGGGTTTGGCATATAGATAACATCAGACGCCAGTGCAACAAGTTCCTGAGTCCTATCATGGTCAAGTCATCAATCCCAGAGACATCATCCATAAAATCAGAGGCAATGCGCCGCTCAGTCCCTCACACCTCTAGCAATCACAACATCTAAACCATTTTAGTGTGTCCTGTCCAACACCGCCACCCTGTAGGAGGCAAGGTCCGTCATTTCCTCCAAGAGCGGCAAGACATTGCTTCCAACAAATGGGTCTTCCAAAGTGTTTTTTTGGGCTTTACCCTCCCGTTTCTTTCTACCCTGCCACCCCTTCTCCGCCCATCAGGCCGACTCACAGAGGACTACATGTTGGTTTTGTAGTAGGAATTACAGACCCTTTCGGCCAAAGGGGCCATAGAGACAGTTCTGGCCTCTTAAACAGGAACAGGGTGTTACTCATGCTACTTCCTTGTGCCGAGGAAGGATGGAGGCATTTATCCTATTTTAGTTCTTCATCCTCTAAATGCCTTCCTGCGAAAGCATGAATTCAAGAAGCTTACGTTAGCCCAAATTCTGTCTGCTAATCCTGGAAACTGGTTGGTAGTGTTGGTCCTGCTAGACACTTATTTCTATATTTCCATCCTGCAGGGACATATTTGTTATCTACGCTTCATAGTGGGCCAAGAGCATTTTCAGTTTTCTGTCCTCCCCTTTGGCCTCACCAGTGCTCCTTGGGTGTACACAAAGTTGATGACAGTGGCTGCAGCAAACCTTCAGAGGTTGTGGGTTTCAGTTTTTCCCTACCTGTTGAAGGTTTGCTCATCCCACACAGTTGTAGACCACCTCCAAATGACTGCGAACCTTCTAATATAGTTAGGGCTCACTATCAACTTGCCGAGTCACACATGAATCCTTCTCTGATGCACCCATTCATCTGAGCTATTTTGGATAAGGTGCAGTTTAATGCCTTTTCCCCTGAGCAGAGGGTTCAGGACTTGTGTAATATGATCTCAGTGGTTCAGCCTCTATCCTAGATTTCATTGAGGATGACTCTGGGGCTACTGAAATTGTTAGCCTTTTGCATGCTGTTGGTCGATTGTGCCAGATGGCATATGCTGGCTCTGCAATGGGATCTAAAGTCCCAGTGAGTATAGCACCAAAGGAATTGGAGTCCATCCATGTTTCGGAGCAGACTACAAAGGATCTGAAGTGGTGACTGCTCGACTGCGATTAGGCCAGCACCAGACCCCCTTAATCCACCCAGAATGGACGGTGGTGACTGACGCATTGCTGCTGGGTTGGGGATGCCATCTAGGATAGGTGGTGATCAGAAGTGCCTCTGGCATAAACCCAACTCCACATCAATCTGTTGGAGTGGAGGGCAGTTCGCTTGGCATTGAAGGCCTTCCTGCCAACCATCAAAGGAAGGCTGGTTCAGGTTCTCACAGACAACATCATTGTTGCGTGGTACTGCCACAAGCCAGGATGGAGTCTTGGGTCCTATGTCAGGAGGCTCTACACCTCTGGAACTGACTAAACAATCAGGTAATTTCTCTGGTTGTGAACCACCTTCTGGGATCTTTAAATGCTAGGGCAGACTAACTCGACCGCCAATGCTTAGCGGATCACAAATAGCAGTGACACCCATAAGTACTGCAGGTAGTCTTCTAGCAGTGGCGAGAATTTCGGCTCGATCTCTTCCCCACTTCCAAGAACGTGCAATGTCAGCATTTTTTTGTGCACTGAAGTCCCAAAGGATGCTCTCTCTCGTAGATGCATACCGTCTATCAGGATTCCGGTTTGCCTTCCCACGCTTACCTCCCCTGGGTCATGTTCTAAAGAAGTTCAAGAATGACCCCCCTCAGAGTCATCTTAGTGGCTCCAAACTGGGCCAGGAGAGTGTGGTATGAGGAACCTCTGGGCATGAGCATCTGTCCTCTGATCAAGCCACTGCTTCTGGAGGATTGTCTGTCTCAGCAGCAGAGCAGGGTTTGGCCCACCAGGCCTACGCAACCTGTACCTCCATGCGTGGAGAATGAATGGCAGCAGTTGATTCCATTTGATTTAGCCGCTGGGATGAAATCAACAACCTCAGGAGAGAGCTGCCCTTCCACAGAAACGGTGTATGCGGAGTGCTGGGACAAGTTTGTGGATTGGAGTGACAGCCAACAGATGGACCCATACCAGCAAAACTGGCAGATGGTTTTATTTCTTTTATCTTTGACCCAAAGAGGATTTGTACTGGCCACTGTTAAGGGTAACTTGTCTGCTCTATCAGCTTTTCTTTTTGTGGTTGCTGAATCCGCCTTCTTTGTTCAAATCACTTGTTGTAATGAGGTTTGTTTAGGGTTTACAGCACATGTTTCCGCCAAAGCCCTTTGTGAAACAACAGTTGCACTTTTCTAATGTGCACCTCTTTGGAGCCAATGCACAGTTGTCCACTACACCTCTTGACCCTGAAAACGGCCTTACTGGTCGCAATAATGTCCGCTTGTCAAACAAGTGAACTGTGGCTCTCTAGGTCCAGCTGCCTTGTAAGACTTTTTTTTTCATTCAAACTGTTGTTTATAACTTGAGCTGCATTCCTGCTGAAAGTAGTAACACCTTTCCATGTCAGGTAGGTTAAAACCCATCCAGCATTCTTTGCCACGCCTTCCATTGAAAGAGAAGTATTGACTATATTGATTGGATCTCAAAAGAACCCTCCTTGTTTACACTGATCATACTAGAGCCCACTGGATGGACATTCATCAATTTGTGGGCTTCTCGGGGCAAAGAAAGGTGAAAGCCAGTGCAGATCAACCATCTCTTGGTCGATAGTTCTCTGCATTAATATTTGCTATGCACTAACTAAGAAGCAGCCTCTTTAAGGGTTACAGGCTCATTTTGCTCCAACCAAGGCTGCATTTACTGCATTGGAATACAGAGTGACCCTCTTGGATATCTTTCAGGTTGCTACGTAGAGCATCAGCGCACACTTTCTCACAATACTGTCTTGATAGTCAGATCAAATAAGGATGGGCATTTTGTGTGTTCGATCCTGCAGGACTTTATGATCTGAAGCAGTCCACAGTCCTACCACCTTGGGAGGTACTGCTTTGGTATCTATTCACAAAGTGAGGAATCCGCGGTTAGATGTAGTCATCAAAAGAACAAGTTACTTACCTTTGGTAGCACTCTTTCAGGTGGATGATCTATCTAACTGCAGATTCCTTATTGTACTCCCACCCCACCTCCCAATTCTGTGGAATGGACTCTTTTCCATCAAAATGTTCCCAACCTAGGAATCAGCAAAATGGTCATGCCACTTTGCTAATGGAATCTGTGTCTAAGGGCACAGACAACCCTGTAACAGAAACTGAAGTCAGCAAGCATGAGTGGTGCTTATATGTGGCTCAGTTTGTCATTTCTGGAGCAGAACAAAGTTGATGGGTAACTGCATTGTGCCATCTCAGAGTGCACAGTAGTACTGCTTTGAAGTTTTTCCAGATCCAGTCTGACACCAGGGGAACAAAGGTGGGAAATCTGTGGTTAGATGGAGAATCGACCAGAAAACGTCTTACAGAAGATAAGTAATTTATTTATTATTGCAATTTCTTATTGTTGTCATCGCAGAAGCAGTAACATCTAGTTAAGAAACTGGTCATACAATATTCTACCTCTGGGCTCTCTAGGCATGCAGGGGCATATTATCAAGGGATTTATCTCCGCTTTTTTGGCTTTAAAAGCCAAGAAAGCGGAGATCAAATTATCTCCCTATCAGCAACAGGGTGCTAACACGCATATTCGCACGTTAGCACCCTTTTTCTCTACGCTTCCCCTTGCATCTCTAATGAGATGCAAAGGGGGCGTTCCAGAGAAAAATAATAGGAGAAATGTTGTTAAGCGACATTTCTCCTATTATCAAGGATTTCGCTAACCCGGTTAGTGATAAAAAAAGCAGTGCTAACCGCGGTTAGCACTGCTTTTTTTACACCTGGTATTTTCCTGACTTAGCCATGATATCCTATGGAAGGTGGATATCATGGCTAAGTTTGTGAGCCCCTATCATCAAGCTAACTCCAAACTTCAAGAGATTATCGTTGGTTTTCCAGTGATAATCTCTCATTTGGCAGTTAGCGTGAGGATTTTTATCACTTCTGAGATAAACCTTGCTAATAGCAAGTTATCTCTGCGATAATTTCCGGCGATGCTTAGCGTTAAAAAATTCGTTGCTAAGCCTCGTTAGCGTTAAATATCGCTAATCGTTGGTAATATGCCCCGCAATTCTCTCCTTTGCCCTACTCGTGCTGCCTTTGGGCAACCACCTGCGAGATTCCTGCTGATTATCTGAGCCTTTCCTCCTGAGTGTGCAGTCACTGGCTTTGTTGCACGTTAAGTCACTCATCTTGATGTATGCACTCTGCCTTCTGGAATCCAAGCCACCAATGAATATGCACCCTACACAACCTCCCTGCCACCTTCTTCCGGTATCTTTGCGGCTTTTAGTGAACATGCTGTCTGTGCCATTGGAAATCCGACCCCTTGCCTATGTAAATCCCAGCCTTTTCTCCTGAGTGCAGATCTCCAGCCTGCCTGTGCGAATAGAAGCCTCTCTTCTTTAACAGGCGTCCTCTCCTCTCTTTGTGTGGGAATTCAGACCATTCATCTTTAACATATACCCCTGCATCTGAGAATTCAAGTAGTTAATAAATGGGGACCCTCTTTCCTGCCTGTAGGTATTCATGGTGAACACGTCCCCTTGCCAGTGAGAATCTCAGCTGCTTTTTATGAATTCACATCCCCTAGGTAGCCCCCCCTGAATAATACACAAACCCTGCCCATGCAATCTCAACTGGTAATCAATAATGCTCATCCCCTGCGTGAATACAACCCGCTCATTATGAATGCCCAGCCACCGCCTGTAGGAGTCCAATTCTCACATTAGGAATGGGAGTCTCCAGTCATAAAACCTTCAACTGCAAACCATTATTTTCTGGCGAGGTAGCTTACTTAGTTTTCCTGCCAGCAAAGGAAGAAGACAACACCTAAAAGGCATCAGATCACCTCATTTCAAGTCATTACAGACACAGTGGCCAGCCCTGAACTTTTCTGTGGTCACCCTGCTGCCTCCCCTTGTCTATAAGTCTCCTTGCAGATTCTGTTGCATCACCTGCAGTTACTCACCTTGAATGACAACCTGCTCCTGGTTGAAATCTGAAACTCCTCTTAAACCTGCAGCTTTGGCCAACGTAATCCCTTCCTATCAACCAAAAAGCACATCACTAGTCATGTGAGAATTCAAACCCACTCATGAGTACACGACCTCTACATGTGAAACCAAACAAATCATCAGGAATATGGTATCCCCTCTCTACACCTGTAAGCATCCTCGCTGCTTATCCTAAAAGTGCAACCCCAGAAATCCATGCACCCCATGTCCTTTTTTTAAATTCCAGCTGCTCCTCCTTAGTAGGCATTCCCGCTTTGTGGTAAACTCTGTTGCTCGTAAAGATTTGCATCAGACCTGTGCAAATCAGTCATTTCTCCATGACAAGCATCCTCTGGGAGTTGGATAGCACCAAGATACTTTTGGATATTCTCATTTGTGCCAACACTCTTCAGTTATATCGGCCTAAAATTAAGAAAGTAATAATCATTTACTTTAAACATTGTTTTCCATCATGGGTACTTTTTATTAAGAAGTAAAACATTTGTTTCTAAAAGAGGAATCATATTTAAAAAAGTAAATATTTATTTTATTTACATTTTTACTATTTAATAACTTTCTCTCTTTATTTTACCACAAATAAAAGTAAAAAAAGAAAACTGGCTTTAATAAATCCTTTCTGATTTAACAGAGCATAACTAGCTAGATATGCAGCAACCTCTTCAAAGCAGATTTTCTTTCGCCCAGTAAGTTTAAAATAGCAGACTGCTGCATTATCCCAGCTCTCGTGGCATAAATGGGTAGGCAGATGCATTATTTATCTATTTAATGCCGACCCACAGCAGAGAAATAGAATTATATGTAAGTAACTATTCATTCCCGATCGTACGATATTTATCAGTAATCAGAAACACATAACAATTGCATGTTCATCTCCAGCATATGTGTAAAACTGGAGAATGCCAACTGCACCAAGAAAATTAAAAATACGTTAAACAGCCAATTAAAACAGAACCCTTGAAAGGCCTGGGGCATGGGTAGGGCCAGAGAGTACTAGCATTTCCGGCAGCGCCTATAAGTTAAAATGGAAGCATTTATATTTCTAGAAACTCCTCTAAACTTGTCCATGGAGGACTTGCTGTGTCTTTTCTAAGAATATATGATACAGAAAAGTATTTCCACTTGACCTCAAATTGCTTGGACAGTGTCAAGCTTGCATTCATAGCACTGGGGAAAATTCACAAAATCATTCATCCTTTGGGACTAACAAAGAACATTAAAGAGTTCCTTTATCCCACAGTGATGAAGAGGCATCCTGCTGTAGAATATTCAGAAATATCAGGTACATGGAGTAGTGTATATGAAACCAAGAGGTGGGAAGAAGGAGGTATAAGATTTAAACTGTCATCCTCCGGTAGAAGTTTACATTGATCAAAAATGTTTATTACACAAGGTAGAGCTGAGGACTAAAGATAAAACTCCTAAATGAAAGGCTAAGCTTCTTTTCTGCTTTGTTGCAAGATTGTTCACAAATAAACTATTTTTGTCCAGCACAGAATAGTCTTTTTTCAGTGAAAACATTGCACTAACTGCCAAATGGACTTCAGCCGAGAACTCAATGAAAACCACTCTAGCCAGGTGAAACTAGTAAGACTGCTATGCTTTCTAGAAATATTATTGGATTCTGTCTCATGGCCATACATGCTTTGTAGAACCTCTATTACTTTGACATCATAATGGCTTTGTAGAAATGTTTGAAGTCTTTAAGGGAAATGTGGTACTTACTAAAAGAAGATAGAGGATTTGTTTTTATATTGGAGTTTGGGAATTATGCAGGAAGAATTCATAATGAAAGGATGCTGTTTAAAGGGTTGCCTCCTCTATAAGTGTGAGGCCTTTTCGTGGGTTCTGAGGGCAGTCTGTGGTTACAGGGCAGTGTTCTGTGTTGATACTGTTGTTTACCACTGGTGCCCCATGGCACACTAATGGTGCACTAAAATTGAAAGACTAAGTTTCTCTTTTTGTGCACTTGATTCTCTCAGTGTAGCAAATACAGGCACTCCAGGCTAGCTCCAGAACGTGGAGTGAGGTAGAAATTAGAATATGATGTGATGCAATAAATAACACTTATTAACACCAATGCCCAGTCATTTATTTCCTCTAAAAAATAGGTTATTAATAGCTAAGTAACACAGATAAGTTAAAAGTAGAACGCAGAATGCACTAACACCGTCTGGGTGATCCAATATGTTGTTATAGCATATGAGTGCTCGGCTTTAGATTTCTGATCCTGTTGGCAGGGTGACCAGTGTTACCGTATGGAGTTTGGTTCGGCCTTCAGAGACATCTTCTGCAGTGCTTAGTCTCTAGTCTATGACTAGACCTTTTCTCACACAAAATGGGATGAAAGTTGGGCAGGGTATGCAGATGTACTAACAAGGGACTCAGTTGATCCTGTACTACATCGGTAAAACAAAGTCTTACAAAATCCTCGATTCTTTTCAGCTAGACAGACCTTCCAAAACAATGCACCTTGGCAGGATGCGTTCTCTGTTCTGCACCTGCATTTTCCCTCTCTTGTTATGTCAGCATCGCTGGTAAAATAATGTAAGTATTTCTATAATCTGAGTAAGAGAATTCTGTCACCCTGGCATTGTGGTACTGTAGTTGAAGGATTGGTTCACCAAGTTCCTTGCTCAAAGCTTTCTGATTGTCATTGGCAACTCCAGATTAGGTAGATCAAAATATCTTGATTCGGTTAAGAATAGCCATAAAAGAAACAAACATATCCTCTAGAAACAATAAAATACATCTCATAATTTGACAAAACTGTACCAATTTACTAATGTTTTCCTATACAGCAGAACATCTCAGTGAAACTTGATTAAAAATGCCTCAAAATATGACCTAGATCCAAGATAGCATGCTCATCATAAAGATATGTGCAAATAACGCAATGAAGCATAAAACAAGTAAAGTTAGCACATGCAATCATAATGTTTTCTTCTGGTTAATTTAGTGGTTGATGGATTTAGACACCCCTAAACAATTAGGAATAGAGGGTAACAATTGAATCTAGCATAGCGGCTCAGCATTGTCTATCCCTCAAAATTGGAATCAAAAAAGGTTTTTTAAGGGGTACATACATTTAAAAAAAAAAAAAGCTTAAAATACATAAGTATTTGAAGTGATCATGAACCGCAGGGACAAATGAGCAGAATACCAAACAGCTTCCAGAAAAGCAACCAAAGAGTGTATAGTCTTTAACCTGAGCCACGTAAATACGTGTATGGGTTGGATGTTAGTGACCCAAGTTAGATAAGGTTCCAATCAAGGCGATTTGCTAACTGACACATAGTTAATCACTGTACATTTTGAGAATTCGGTGCTCTCTCTAACTACAAAGCATAAAACTGATCCCTGACTGACGGAAGCAGAGAAAGCCTCTGGTTACTAAATAATTCTGGAATGTCCAGACTTGTACACACTTTCTTTATGTAACCCAGCCAGTGTACTTGTCAGTAAAAGGTAGTATCTGAAAGAGACAATTAGTTATGGATTCCTCACCTTAGAACTACCCCCAGGCATCAGATTGGATCTGTAATTTTATTTCCTCAGCGGTACCTCTGCGTGTCAATAGGTGCATCAGTGGACTCCGCGTTCTTCGATGGCGTCGCGGTCGCCGGAATGACGTCGCAGTATCTACTTAGACGCCGCCCTCGTGTGCTGATGTCAGTTCTTTCTGTTCGAGGCATACGAGCTGCAGATTCTACACTTTGCATTAGATCGCCACCTGGTGTTGGGCTCGGATGATTGCATGTTGTTGTCTTGGAAGAAGTCTTTGTAGTCACGAGATAGGTGACTCCTCCCTTGGACGATAGTGCGCATGGGCATCGGCTCCATCCTTAGATTGTTTTTTTCCGCCACTGGGTTCGGATGAAACTTTTCCGCTCCGGTTCAAAATCTACTTTTGAAGTACTTCGACGCGTAAAAATTTCTGCAAACTTCACCAAACAACTTTCAATACCAATAAACATCAACTAGACTTCGTCAGCTCGATTCCGGTCATCGACTCGGGCCGTTGGGCCTACCCACACCGTGAGGCCTACACCTCATGGAAATGACGCCATTCAAAAGATGCTCCGAGTGTGGAGCAAAATTTCCACGCAGTGACCATCACGAGGTCTGTAACCTGTGCGTATCGCCAGACCACGACGAATCCAGCTGCACAGCCTGTGCGTCCTTTCGATTGAAAAAGACCATTCGGGATCGGAGGGCCCGTGGACGCGACATGCAGAGAGCAGCGCCAGAACTAGTGGATATCTTCGAAGGTCCATGTGTCCCTGAAGAAGATTCCAATGATCTCCAGATCGTATCCGAGGCAGATTACTCCGATGACTCCATACCTTCGGGTCAACGTGTGAGTACCACTGCTCCTACCCAAGCCCAAACACCAAAATCGAAGGCAAAGGTCAACACTCCGCCTGCTGGGCCCAGTCGAGACCAAAAAAACACTTAGAAAGCCCCGCCATTGAGCCTGGCTCCGAAAAAAATAATGAAGCCTTCTGGTAGCTCCATACCGAGCAACCAGCATGTGCCGATACCACTTTCTCCCTCGGCACCGAAACAAAAAGGTCCTGGTTCCAGAAGACACTCCGAAACCGTCGACTCCGAGAGACAAAGCGGCTCCGAAAACAACGAAGCCTGTTTCCGAAGCCCCGAAAACAGCTTCCACTCGAAAGCCGATACCCTTGATGCCGAAACAAACAAAGCCTGCTTCCGATCCTTCCAAGTACACGAAACAGGCTTCGGCTCCAAAGACAATACCTTCTGTGCCAAAATCTACGCCAAAGGACTCAACATCGGCTCCTAAGGCTAAAGACAAGCAAGAAACATGTTCGGACCTGAAAAGATCGGCGCCGAAGGCTGTGCCTCAAGAAGAGGAGCTTTTCCAACCAGATCCTTTACAAAAAAACAATCTACATTGATCCAGAAACAGGACATGTTTCCACCACACCACACAGTAAGAGGAAGTCAGATACAGCACCTACACCTCCAGTGCCTGTGAAGAAGGACTCTGCCACATCTCCTATGCACCCTTCTTCTCCTGTATCTCTTTCTCCTGCTCTTCCTTTAAACATTTCACCTCAAAAGTCTCGTACTCATTCTCCACAGCATACACCTCCTCAGGATGTTGATGATGATGAGTATAGCATGGGGGGAGGGAGAGAACCAGATGACCTTTTCCCTATCCAACAGGTTCACCAGACTGGGAGTATCCAAACCCACAGGATGTACCAGATATTCCTGACCCACATATATATCAATCTAAACCTTCTCCTATAGAAGACAATATTGGTTTTGGACACTTAATTAATAGGGCTGCCATCTTTCACTATGTCACCATGCATTCAGATGAGGCAGAGGAAGATTTTTTACTAGACACTTTTAAACACTCCCAAACACCCGTGTAAATACTACCAATGATTAAAGGAGTCATTAAACATGCACCAGAAGTGTTTAAAGATCCTGTAAGAGCTAAAATCATAAACCTAAGGATAGAGGAAAAGTACAGCGCAGCTCCTGGGGATCCTGCCTACATTAAAGGACAGCTACCCTTAGACTCCCTAGTAGTTTCAAACGCTAGGAAAAGAGCAAATTCCCAACCATCAGGTGAAGCACCACCTCCTGATATAGAATCAAAGAATCAAGCTAGCAATACATGGCGCATCGCTAACACACAGGCCCTCCTCGCAAGATATGACATGGCTCCCTATGAGAAGCTAGAGAAGCTCTTACAACACCTACCTGACCAATATAAGGCACAAGCAGATGACCTCATACAAGAGAGTAAGCTTATATCAAATGCCTCCATTAAATGTAGCAGACACTGCATCCAGAGCAATAAACACCAGTGTCCTCCTTAGACGTCATGCGTGGCTACGCATTTCAGGATTTAAGCAAGCGGTACAAACCACTATATTAAATCAACCATGCAACCAACAATTGTTTGATCCAGAGGTAGACACAGCACTTGAAAAAATGAAGAAAGACACTGACACAGCCAAGTCTATGGGAGCTCTGCAGTCCACCCAAGCAAGGGGCTCCTTTCATCGCTCCTTCTACAGAGGAGGCTCCAAACAAGCTGGAGCAGACAATTCAGCTTCCTTTAAAACAAATACACAAACATCCTCTAATAAAGGATACTTTAGAGGAGGCTACAGAGGCAACAACAACCAGGGAAGAGGTCGAGGAAATAACAATAATCGAACCTCTCCAAACACAAAACAGTGACTTCCTTCTGCTCCCCCAACAGCATTCCACTCCTGTAGGGGGCAGACTAACGCAGTTCCTACCTATCTGGAATTCCATCACAACAGACAAGTGGGTAAGACAAATTATCCAGTATGGTACTTCCTAGAGCTTACAGCTACCCCTCCACATATACCACCCAGACAGCGTCCAATGTCCACAGAACATCTAACGCTGCTCCAACAAGAAGTTCTCTCATTGCTGCAAAAAGATGCAATAGAGCTAGTTCTGTTAAAACATCAAGGAACAGGGGTTTACTCACTCTATTTCCTAATACCCAAAAAAGACTGAACACTAAGATCAATTCTAGACCTAAGGCCTCTCAATCTGTATATACACTCAGATCTTTTTCACATGATCACTTTACAACAAGTGCTCCCATTGTTACCATAAACACCAATACAGCTCTAGCTTATCCCAGTCCAGCCAGGATACAGAGTAATCAAGCCTTAGTTACAAGGTTTCAAAACCAACACTCTCTCCCAGCCAGAGTGTTCATGCAACTAATAGGCATGATGGCATCTTGCATTTTTATTGTACCATATGCAAGACTGCAAATGCGCCCATTGCAGGAATGCCTAGCACATCAGTGGAATCAGGCACAAGGACAACTAACAGACCTGGTGTTGGTGGACAACCGCACACATCGCTCTCTGCAGTGGTGGAACACCAAAAACTTGTCCAAAGGGCGGCCGTTCCTCGAGCCAGTTCCACAGATAGTACTGACAACAGACGCATCACTGATAGGATGGGGAGCACATCTGCTCCACCACACAACTCAGGGAAGATGGACCGCTCAACAAAAGGTGCTTCACATCAATCACCTAGAGTTGGTGGCAATTTTCCTAGCACTGAAGTCCTTCCAAGTGCACATACGGACAGAAAACATGACAGCCATGTACTACATACAAAAACAAGGAGGCACACATTCCCTGCAGCTGTCCCACCTTGCACAAAACATTTGGAGTTGGGCCATTCCACAAAAGATATATCTGCTTGCAGAACACCTTCCAGGAGTTCACAATCAGATAGCCGATCTGTTAAGTCGACAGACACAACAGATTCACGAATGGGAACTACATCTGCAAGTTCTTCAACCATTCTTTCACAAGTGGGGTCATCCAGACATAGAACTGTTTGCCACACACTAAAAGGTAAAATGCCCAAACTTCGCCGCCAGGTTTCCACACCCGTTGTCCAAGGGCAATGCGATATGGATGTACTGGTCAGGCAGATTTGCGGCGGCTTTTCCGCCAATCCCACTAATACCACTAGTGGTACGCAAGCTCAGACAACAGTCTATCAAATTGATCCTGGTAGCTCCCACATGGGCACGCCAACCGTGGTTCACCACACTGATAGAACTCTCTGTAGTGCCACACAGAACCAGGGAGACATCAGGCATCCAGATCCAAGTCAACTGAATCTGGCAATGTGGCTCCTGAAGTCTTAGAGTTTGGTTACCTTAACCTGCCACCAGACTGTATGAATATCATTAAAGAAGCCAGAAGACCTACTACTAGAGCTTGCTATGCTGTTAAATGGAAAAGATTTACCATTTACTGCACTAATAATCAAATTGATCCTTTGGATGCTTCCATCCAAAATACTATCTGTTACCTTCTCCATTTACAGAGATGTAATCTGGCATATTCACCTATATGCTTACATCTTGCAGCCATTGCGGCATATCTACAAAACAGACACCATATGTCATTGTTTAGAGTACCAGCAATAAATGCTTTTATGGAGGGATTAAAAAGAATTATTCCTCCTAGGTTACCACCCTCTCCAGAGTGGAACCTAAAGATTGTTCTTACCAGGCTCATGGGACCCCCTTTTGAACCTCTACACACATGTGAACTGCAATTTCTCACATGGAAAACAGCTTTCCTCATTGCTATTACCTTTCTTAGAAGAGTTAGTGAGATTATAGCTTTCACTATACAATAACCATTCTTACAATTACACCGTAACAAAGTGGTTCTAAGGACTAATCCTAAATTCCTTCCTAAAGTAATTACTCCTTTTTCATCTAAACCAATCTGTAGAGTTACCAGTGTTTTTTCAAAACCCAGACTCTATAGCAGAGAGAGCTCTACACACACTAGATGTCAAAATAGCTCTTCTCTATTACATCGATAGGACCAAATCCTTTCGCAAAACAAAGCAACTATTTGTAGCTTTCTCTCCACCACATAAAGGCAACCCCATTTCTAAATCAGGAATTGCATGGTGGATCGTTAAATGTATACAAATATGCTATCACAAGGCAAAACGCACATTAACAGTTCCTCCTAAAGCGCACTTCACACGCAAACTAGGAGCCTCCAAGGCTTTCTTTGGGAACATTCCCCTAGAAGACATCTGCAAGGCAGCAACATGGTCTACAACACACACCTTCACTAAACACTATTGTGTTGATGTGCAAGCCAAGCAGCAAGCTGCAGTGGGCCAAGCTGTTCTCAAAACTCTCTTTCAAACTACTGCAACGGATACAGGTAACCACTGCTAGGGGAGACATTGCTGCACAATCGATGCAAAGTGTAGAATCTGCAGCTCATATGCCTCGAACGAAAAATGCTACTTACCAGTATGCATCTGTTCTTGGCATGTAGAGCTGCAGATTTCTACACGCTCTCCCGCCTCCCCGAGACCTGTATTTTTTCCAGTTTTATCTTAATTAGATATACACGCATAGGCATCCTTTCTTTCTTTCTACTAACTCCATCATTTCCCATCATGGCGAAAAACAATCTAAGGATGGAGCCGATGCCCATGCACACTATCATCCAAGGGAGGAGTCACCTATCTCGTGACTACAAAGACTTTTTCCAAGACGACAACAACATGCAATCATCCAAGCCCAACACCAGGTGGCGATCTAATGCAAAGCGTAGAAATCTGCAGCTCTACATGCCAAGAACAGATGCATACTGGTAAGTAGCATTTTCCTTTCCTGTGCCAGCCAGTGCAGATCCAGAGAAAGCGGTACCTCAAGTAGACTCAGTTTTTGCGACTTTTGTTGGCACCTTTTTTGAGTCGATCGACTCCTGGTGCATGGAGGGATGTCACGTCGGACCTCCTTGAAGGCTTGCGACTCCTGTTACAAATTGATGTCGCTCACGGACCCACACCTCGTGTGCCTTTGGTGCCTGAAGCGCGACCACAACCCGAAGTCGTGCTTCGACTGCCGGGCCAAGAACCCGAAGTCTTTGCGGGAGCAGTCCTGAAAGCTTCTCGAGGCCCGGCAGTTCGCTCCGTGCCATTCGAAGTTCCGGTCCAGAGGGAGGTCGCGGGACCAGTCGTGGAGCCAC
Source organism: Lissotriton helveticus (assembly GCF_964261635.1). NCBI lineage: Eukaryota > Metazoa > Chordata > Amphibia > Caudata > Salamandridae > Lissotriton > Lissotriton helveticus. Next base: position 402,936,351 of record NC_136061.1, read on the forward strand.
TACCACCACTCGTCATCGAAGTCTTCGGGTAAGTCGAAGCACAGGAAGAAGGTGAAGACGCATTATCGATCTTCGCATTCTCCCTGTCCGTCAGCCGATGCGACACGGGAAGCGGATGGTAGTCGTCCAGCTCCGCCCCAGAGCATGTTGGGTCGACTCCGGCCTTCCCGAGAGCCGGAGCGAACCCTGCCCAGCTTCACAGCTTTTAGGAAGCTTTACATTCCATCTCTGGGCAGCCCGACTCTGCCGGCGCGCCCTCAGGCCCTGCGTACTCTGTTGTGTGCTCTAGGCCTTTGTTGCCGGCGGCCTCGGCTCTGGTGCCGCTGGGTCTCCAAGGATCCAGGCCTCTATCCAGATCAGCGCTGGTCGACCTCGAGGCAACTCCTCTGGTGCCGAATCCAGTGCTGACACCCCCGCAACCCCCGATGCCATTTGTGTCCCCAGCCAGCATTGGACCCGGCCTCCTCCTCGATGAGGAGCCAGACCGATGTCGTCTGACACCGGGACCGGTGCCGGCCGGTACTTTTGTACCCCTGTTCTCTCCTGATGTCTCCTACTGCCCTGAGTGGTTTCCAGAAGAGGACTGAAAGGGGCTGTGGACCCTCTTGCAGACCAGTTAGAGGAACCGGACTGGAGAGAGGAGTTGGGTGATGGAAGTGGACTGGACCCCTCACCCGACCTGGGCATGCTTTCTCCCCCAGCGTGGCAACAGAGGAGGGTGCATCTTACGCAGTGGTGTTGCGTAAGGTGGCCGAGGCCTTAAACCTCAAGCTTCCTACGGTGGTGGTCAGAACTAAACTCATGACTGTGGTGCTTAAACCAGCAACTGCCTCCTTGGAGCCCCTCTGCCATTCAATGAGGCCCTTACGGGCATCCTTTTGGGCCCTTACGGACATCCTTTTGGGCACTTGGTCCAAACTCAACACAGGGGCTCCTGTGGATAAGATGATTGCCCGACGTCACCCCCTGGCGACCCCATTTTCCTCTCCCAACACCCCACCCCTGAGAGCTTAGTGGTCCAAGCCTCGACTTCCAAGAGCACATCCCCTACCGCACCACCTGATAGGGAATCCAAGAAGCTGGACCATCCTGGGAAGAAGATGTTTTCTTCCTCCAGCTTCGGACTGCGGTCGGTGGACACTGCATGTCTATCGGGCCGTTAGTCCCACTCTGTGTGGGACACGGTTGCGCAGGTGCTGCCACAGTGCCCGGAGGAAGCCTAGGCCATGCTGTCCCGTGCAGTTGCCGAAGGGAGAGATGCAGCGAATTTCGCCATCTGATGTGGGCTAGACACTGCCGACCCACTAGGCAGGACTATTTCCACGTCGGCAGCTCCTAGACGCTACGCCTGGTTGAGGTCTACTGGCTTTTCAGGTGATGTCCAAGCTACGCCTTTGGACATGCCCTTTGATGTCAAGTCAAGTTAGAATTTATATAGCGCACTACATACCCAGAGGGTCTCAAGGCGCTTGAGGGAGGGGGTGGGGGTTTACTTATCGAATATCCAGGTTTTAAGCTGTTTTCTGAAGGCTAGGTGGTTTTGAGTAAGGCGGAGATGGATGGGAAGGGAATTCCAGGTTTTGGCTGCTAAGTAGGAGAAGGATCTTCCCCCCCATGGTGGCTTTGTGGATGCGCGGAACAGCGGCGAGGGCTTGGTTGGACGAACGCAGCTGGCGGGTGGGGGTGTAAAAGGAAAGGCGCGTGTTGAGACAATCAGGTCCAAGTTCGTAGAGGGCTTTGTGTCCGTCGCTTGTTTGGTGATAAGGCAGATAATGCGCTTGAGCACCTTAAGGACTCCAGGGCTACGGCACAGTCCTTGGGCCTTGCATCCAACTCCCACCCAGCGCAGTCTGCCGTTCGCCCCTTTCGTGGCTATGTAAGGGGTTCCCCACCATGTTCTACCCAGGGCTACAGGCCTGCGCAAGCTGTCCAGCCTCTGCGTGGCCGGGAACATGGGACGCACTGTCGTGGGTCTGGGTGCCAGCGGGCAGGCCAGTCCACCAGCGCCCCCTTTGCAGCAGCCTCCAAGCCCTCCTAGTTTGACCTTTCAGAGCCACCTTTTGCCAATGGGAAGCATGTTTCGCCATCACCTCCCCCACTGGCTCAAAAACACTTCAGACAGGTGGGTTTTGCAGATAGTCCGAAGGGGCTACTCCCTCCCCTTCAAGACTACCCCTCCATCCATGCCACCTCAGACTTATCACATGTTGGAGGATCACTTGGCCCTTCTCCAACTGGAAGTTACGGCTCTCGTGGCCAAGGGAGCCATCAAGAGTGTTCCTGCCCCAGAAGTAGATCATAGTTGTTATTCCCACTACTTTCTGGTGCCCAGGAGGGTGCGTCCTATCTTGGATCTCCAGAATGTCAATCACTTCCTCCGGAAAGAGAAGTTCTAAATGCTGACCCTTGCCCTGGTCCTGTCTGCTCTCGACCCTGGAGACTGGATGGTAGCGTTGGACTTGCAGGACGCTTATTTTCACATCCCCGTCCTGCCGGCCCATCAGCTTTACCTACGGGTTCACTGTAGGCCAAGAGCGCTTTCAGTTTACCGTGCTCCCCTTTGGCCTTACCAGCGCCCCTCGAGTGTTTACGAACGTGATGGCGGTGATCGCAGCTCATCTGCACAGATCAGGGGATCCAGTATTCCCCTATCTCGACGACTAGCTGTTGAAGGTGGGCTCACCCCAGGCTGTGGTCTCCCACCTCCAGACTACGGTCGACCTCCTGCATTCGCTGGGGTTCACCATCAATGTGCCGAAGTCACACCTGATTCCCTATCAGAAGCTCCTTTTTTTTTTTATCTTATCGGAGCGGTTCTGGACACAGTCCAGATTCAGGCTTCTCCTCCCAAACAGCGAGGCCAGGTTATTCAGTCTATTATTCCGCTCTTTCAGCCTTTGTCCCGGGTTTCGGTCAGAATTACCCTGAGGCTACTCAGCCTCCTGCATCCTGCTGGTGGATTATGTCAGGGGGCATATGCGGGCTCTGCAGTGGGACCAGAAGTTCCAGTGGGCACAGCATCAAGGGAATCTTTCCGTTTGCGTCCAAATCTCTTAAGGCACTGCACACCAATTGCAGTGGTGGCGAACGACATGGATTGGGTCAGCGGCAGATCGCTCTCCCTTCCCCAGCCAAAGTTCCCAGTAGTGACAGATGCATCACTGCTGGGGTGGGGCGGCCACATGAAGAGGCGGAGATCAGAGGCCTCTGGTCTCCCGTGAAGTCCTGGCTCCATATTAACCTTCTGGAGCTTCGGGCGATTCGTCTTGCACTACAGGTTTTCCTCCCCTCTGTCCGGGGAAGAGTGGCACAGGTGTTCACGGACAACACCACCGCCAAGTGGTACTGCAACAAACAGGGCAGGTGGGGTCGTGGACCCAAAGTCAGGAGGCTCTCTGCGTTTGAACATAGCTGGAACATCAGGGCATATCGCTGGTGGTTCAACACCTGGCAGGTTCTCTGAATGCCATGGCAGACCAACTCAGCCGCAGGTGCATGATGGATCACGAATGGCGTCTTCATTCGGAGGTGGTGCAAGGTCTCTTTCAGCAGTGGGGAGAGCCTTGGTTATATCTATTTTGCGACCGAAGAGAACGCGCAATGTCAGCAGTTCTGCGTGTTGGAAGTTCCAAGGCGGCACTCGCTGAGCGACGCTTTTCGCCGTGAGTGGAGTTGCAGTCTTCTATGCGCTTTTCCGCCTATACCACTTCTGCCCAGAGTGCTGAAGAAGATCAAGCACGACCAGGCCGAAGTCATTCTTGTGCCCCCAGATTGGGAACAAAGAGTCTGGTATCCTGAGCTGTTACACATGGCCATTGATCCACCGATCAGACTGCCTCTAAGGGAGGATCTTCTGTCGCAGCAGCAGGGGACAGTCCCCCACCCAACCTATTCAGCCTCCACCTCCTTGCATGGACCTTGAGGGGGGCAGTTTACAGCTTTTGACCTTCCTCCCGAAGTCTGTAATGTTGTTTTGGCAGCCAGGTATCCCTCCACTAAAACAGTTTACGCCTGTAGATGGAATAAGTTTGTGGCATGGTGCACAGCAAAGGGGGTGGACCCCCTTTCTGCAGTTCTCCTTTTCATTCTTTCTTTGGCCCAGCAGGGCTCTGCTCTGGGCACTCTCAAAGACTAACTTTCGGATATTTCGTCCTTCCTTCGGCTGCCTGACGATCCTTCTCTATTCAAGTTCCCTATTGGTAATCACTTCCTTAAGGGCATTACACACTTCTTTCCTCCAACTCCTTTTGTGATGCCCCAGTGGGACTTGAACCTGGTTCTTAATTATCTTATGTATGCTCCTTTCAAGCCGCTACATAACTGTCCTCTCAGGCTCCTGACTCTTAAAACTGCCTTTCAGGTTGCCATCACCTCTGCTTGCAGGGTGAATGAGCTACAAGTCCTTTCTTCCAAGCCTCCTTTCCTGGCTGTTCATCCGGACAAGGTTGTCTTCAGCACTAGGCCTTCTTTCCTTCCCAAAGTGGTTACCTCTTTCCATATTGGACAGACCATCACTTTGCCCACCTTCTTTCCGCCTCCGCATCCTTCTAAAGAGGAAGAGAGGCTACACCTTCTGGATCCAAAATGTGTGCTTTGGTTCTATCTAGCTTGCACAAAACAATGGGTGGATGACCAGCTCTTAGTTGGTTATGTGGGCGCCAAGAAAGGTTGGGCAGTGCAAAAATGAACCATCTCCCGATGGGTCATTCTTTGCATGAAAATCTGCTATTCCTTAGCGAAAAAGGAGCCTCCAGTGGGGCTGCTTGCCCATTCCACCAGTGCGACGGCAGCCACTACTGCTTTGGGACGTGGAGTCTCCCTTCTTGACATCTGCCAGGCAGCTAGCTGGGCTTCACTGCTCACGTTTACCAAACAGTATTGCCTGGACAGCCAAGTCCGGAGAGACAGCTTCTTCGTCCGATCAGTTCTTCAGGACTTTCTGGTGTGAACTTGGTTTGCAGACCCACCACCGGGGTTGGTATTGTTGGGCAATCTATTCTAAGGTGAGGAATCCATAACTAATTGTCTCTTTCAGATGAAGAAGTTACTTACCTTCAGTAACGATATACCTGTAAGAGACATAGAGGAGTTATGGATTCCTCACTGCCACACCCATCCTACCCATTCTGCGAACTGACTTCTAGGGTAAGGGACTGCCTTTTCAGGGCCCTAATTTTGTGCACCAGTGGTTAGTGTCTTTCATGGCTATGCGCTTCTGGCATGGAATGTTGTGTAAGGAACCGACGTCAGTGCATGAGGGTGGTGTGTAAGTAGATACCGCAACGTCATTCCGGCGACCATGACGCCAACGACAAACTCTGAGTCGACAGGCGCCACCTATCGACGTGCAGAGGTACTCCTGAGGGAAAAATTCTCCAGATCCAGTCTGGCGCCTGGGGGTAATTCTAAGGGGAGGAATCCATAACTAATCTGTCTCTTACAGATATATCATTAACGAAGGTAAGTAACTTCTTCTTCATGCTTGGTCTACAATGATATCCACAACATAAGTGGGCACAAATTAATATAATCAGTTATATAATCTATCTTCAGTTCAGTTTAGGTAGATGTGCTTTGAGGGACAGCAGTAGTCTCCTCGGAAATGCATTTTCTATTATCCGGAGGCCTTGGATACTCCTGCACTCCCCACCATAAGTGGCAATCGGGATTCATTTGGATTTGAAAACTGTCCTCTATTCTTTAAGGGGAATTATCCACAATTTAGAATAAGACTAAACCGTTCCTCCACACTCCTAGATGATTTAATGGGCCCCAATGCCTTCCAACTACAAGAGTCATAAAATAAAACCCTCAAATAAGGGAAGGTAGGAACTGTTCCTGTCTTGATGTTATTTATAATCAGACATGGATTGCCTCTTTTTTTCAGACCATAAATCATAATAGTTCACAAAGCATTTGTTTCAATGTTGAATGAATATTTGGCTTTCTGAGGCTCTTGAGGGGACAGAAGAAAATGTCTCACTTTTTCTTCCTGAGCCATCTCACCAACATTAATCACAGTCTCCAAATGTTTGGTATCAACCACATTTTACTTTTGATTGTTGTCAACATTCCTTTTGGCCAAATCATATATAGTATTCTTCACACTGTTTGCAAATCTCCATGACCATTCTTGATTGAGATCTCACTCTGGCACTCCCCAACAGTTCAAGCTACGAATAAGCTGCTGTGAAATGTATTGTATGGTCTCCTTCTTATAATCCTTGACACTTAAACTAGAGGACAATGTAGTCTGAACATCCTCACAATTGACTCTTTTGAACTTTTGTACTAGACCATATACTTCCAGAGCATATTCTTGTAAACGAAATCAATTTCTACTAAAACATATTTCATATTCATGTAGATCATTGCAAACCATTATCGATATTCAGAGAAAGAGGTACCCTCAATCTGAAAACCAAACACTTTAAAAACTCCAACACCAACTGAGTAGTGGGATTACTCACAAAAGTAAATTTCATACACCTTGTGAGAAGTTGGCCTGGCATATGATGTCCACTATTGTAGTGGGCACCTTGCACCAGTCCAAACAAACCTTATTGATCGTAGGTTTAAGGTCAACCTTATAGAAAGCTATCCTAGTGGTAGCTGTGGAGAGCAGCCTTCAGGCTAAGACTTAGAGGCTAGTTAAGAAAGTTGTTTTACCAGTTTATAATCTCTTGAATGATCAAATGAAAGTACACCACACAAGGTATATATCAAATATATATTTATTTATTCTAAACACAACCCTTTTGGTCTCTTTATGAGGTCGGGGGTAAAAGTACAATACAAGGAACTTAATTAGCATACTATAAGTTGCACCGTATACGTTACGCCCTAAGGGCCTCAAAAACCAGATACTAAAATAGTGGTATAAGATCCAGGTGAGGGATAGAAGTCTGGCCTAGGGCATGTAGAACTGCTGGGGCAACCAGGAACCACCCAAGGTTGGGACACAGGAGACCCACGGGGGACGCGTGCAGAGTCTAAACACAGCCGTGAATCACCATTGACTTTCTTTGAAGAACGAACAAGTTACAATTTTCAAGATTAAGGACACTTAGAGGTTAACTACGATGGAACCCTTTTAGACTAGAACACTTCGAGATTCAAGACCCACTGGAGCACCGAAGTACTCGTGTTACCTCACCCAGAGAAGCCGGGTGCATAGGTGTCTTTTGGTGTCTGGTTTCGTCGTCGATTCCAATGGAGAGCTGCGAAGAAGTGCTGCAGGCGACCAGAGGAAAATTGTCCGGATGGATCCAAGGGTGGATCGGAGATGTGAAGATCCTGAAAGCAGAGGGGACAGAGTCTGGGTCACTAGCCAGTGACCAGGATGGTGACAGGAATGTGCCAGTCGATGTCGGGTGCTTTCAAGTGAAGTATGTGAAGCTTGACTCTTCAGCCACGAGGCCCAGGAGGCCTCGACGATGACCAGGAGCTGGATTCGAGCTGTCCCACGAAGGATGTTGAGTGCTGCAGCATCAGAATGGGTTCCTACTCTTATACCAAGTTTAGGGGATGGACTAACTCTAGGGTCCCACCTATGGGAGCACCTGGGGAGGGGGTGGTTACACCCCTTTCCCTTTGTCCAGTTTCACACCAGAGCTGGGGCTGAGTGCCCCAGCAACTGGTTTGAACTGGGAAATGCATGGAGCACCTTGTGTGCCCCAGGCAGTGTCTGACAAGCATTCACTGAATGCAACCCACCCTGCCCCAATACACTAAAAGCCTGTCTGGGGAGGTGCCAGCACCTCCCTGGACAGGAAACCTATTGTCCAGGCCTCCCCTGCCGGAGTTTCGTCCAGCAGCAGGAGGTCAGACTCGTGTCTGTGGTGGCAGCATCCATTTTGTGATGCTGGGGCTCTGCTTAACTTTAACCTGGTATACAAGTGTGTACATGTCTTCTCCCTCTTGAAGGGTGGAATTTTACCCCTGCCGCCAGAACTGGCGGGGGGGTAGGATTCCAAAGCGGTTGACACCAAACACAACATGTTTTGATAAAGCCAAACCAAAGTTAGCCTCAACCGCGAGGATTATAATGCACTTAAGAGTATATGGTATGGCTATAATCATAGAACAGCTATAAGGAGGTATTTCCGAAAGCTGCAGAGGGGCTCAGCTCATGCTAGGGCACCCTCTCACACAAAACCAAGCACTCTGCCTTCAGGATTGTCAAGGCCTGCCATAGGAGTGACTTATAGGTTAATATGTGTCTATACGTAAATGTAGATATAGGTATACTATATCTAAGTACGGGGTGATTACACCACCTTACCCAGGCTGCAAGTGCAGACCTGTGGTGCCATTTTGCAAGGCTAACCAGGGGTTGCATAATACATGCTTCAGCCCCTGGTAGGCCTCTGAGGTACCTATGCCCTGGGTACCATATACAGGGACTCATAAGGGTGACCCAGTAACCAATCGGGTATGTACCTAAAGTACATGGTATCAATTGAGAGAGAGAACAGCTAAACTGTGGTCCTGATTAGCAGGGCCACAGCCAGTCTAAAGTTCAAAAACCAGTGAAACACAGTAAAAAGTAGGGGTAACCATAGGAAGCAGACCCTACTCTCCAACAAAACCCCCAACCCACCCACCCCCAAACGCAGGGACATGAAACTAACCTTGACCAGTTGAGTATTCATGTTCTAAGTTGAAACATCTGGAGAGTCCATCTGCATTGGCATGGTTACTCCCAGGTCTATGTTCCCCTGTAGGGAAATGGACCACCTGAGTAGTTTGGGATTTTCACCCTTCATCTGTTTTAGCCATAAGAGGGGCTTATGGTCCGTCTGAACTGTGAAGTGAGTGCCAAACAAGTATGGCTTCAGCTTCTTCAGTGCCCAAACCACAGCAAAGGCCTCCCTCTCAATAGCGGACCAACGTTTCTCTCTAGGGGTCAGCCTTCTGCTAATAAAAGCTACTGGCTGGTCCTGACCTTCATCGTTCAGTTATGATAGCACAGCCCCTACCCCCAACTCAGATGCATCTGTCTGGACAATGAATTCCTAAGTAGTTAGGACTTTGCAGAATTGGTGCGGTGCACATGGCCTGGTTCAGGTCATCAAATGCCTTTTGACAGCTGACTGTCCACTGAACTTTTTTAGGCATTCTTTTAGAAGTTAAGTCATTCAGGGGTGTCACTATGGAACCATACCCCTTGACATATCTTCTGTAGTACCCAGTCAGGCCCAAGAATGCTCTGACCTGAGCCTGGGTGGTTGGAGCAACCCAGTCCATTATGGTCTGGATTTTGCTCTGCAATGGTTGAACTTGGCCTCCAGCTACAAGGTGACCCAGGTACACAACCTGACTGCCCTATCTGGCACTTAGTAGCCTTGATAGTTAGGCCTGCTTTTTGCAGAGCCTCTAAAACATTTTTCAGGTGGATCAGGTGATCCTCACAGGTGGAGCTAAAGACAGCAATATCATCAAGATAAGCTGCACAGTAGTCTTCCAGGCCTGTTAGGACTTTATTCACCAACCTTTGAAACGTGGCAGGTGCATTTTTCATACCAAAGGGCATTACCACAAATTGATAATGTCCACTAGGGGTTGAAATTGCTGTTTTTGGCTTTGCAGCCTCAGCTAGTCTGATCTGCCAGTGGCCAGCTGTTAGATCAAATGTGCTCAGAAATTGGGCAGATGCCAACTTATCCATAAGCTCATCTGCTCTGGGTATTGGATTGGCATCAGTCTTAGTGACTGCATTGAGACCTCTATAGTCTACATAAAACCTCATCTCTCTCTTACCAACCTGGGTGTGAGGTTTAGGTACTATGACTACTGGACTAGCCCAAAGGCTATCTGAAGGTTCAATTACTCCCAATTACAACATTTTCTGGACTTCTGTCCTGATACAATCCCTGACATGATCCGGTTGCCTGTAAATCTTATTTTTAACAGGCAGACTGTCCCCATTGTCCACTTCGTGAGTGCACCAGGTAGTCTGATTTGGAGTCAGTGATACATATGTCTGTACTGCTGCAGAACTTGTCTGCAATCAGTTTGCTGCTGGTCAGTGAGGCTGCCTGCCAAGGCTACTCCATCAACTGACCCATCATCAGGGTTCTGAGAGAGCAGGTCTGGGAGAGGGTCACTCTCTTCCTCCTGTCTCTCATCAGTAGCCATAAGCAAGCCCATGTCTGCTCTGTCAACATATGGTTTCAGTCTGTGGACATGAAGCACCCTATGGGGGCTCCTGGGAGTTCCAAGATCTACCAAATAGGTAACCTCTCCCTTCTGTTCAACAATAGTGTGGAGTCCACTCCACTTGTCTTGGAGAGCTGCTGGGGCCACAGACTCCAACACCCCTACTTTCTGTCCTGGCTGGTAAACAGTCAGTACAGCCTTTTGGTCATGCCAGCCTTTCTGTAATTCCTGGCTAGCCTCAAGGTTTTTGGATGCCTTTTTCATGTACTCAGCCATCCGGAAGCAGAGACCAAGTACATAGTCCACAATATCCTGTTTAGGGGGTTTGAGAGGTAACTCCCATCCCCCCTTCACCAGACAAAGTGGTCCTCTAACAGGGTGTCCAGACAAAAGTTCAAATGGGCTGTAGCCAACCCCCTTCTGTGGAACCTGCCTGTATGCAAACAAAAGGCAGGGTAGCAGGATATCCCATCTCTGACTGAGCTCTTCTGGGAGACCCTTAATCATACCCTTTAAGGTCTTGGTAAATATTTCAACTAGACTATTGCACTGTGGATGATAGATAGGGTGTGGTGAACTTGTAGTTCACTCCACACTCCTTCCACATTGCAGTCAAGTAACTAGACATAAAGTTTGCACCTCTGTCAGATACTACCTCCGTAGGGAAACCCACTCTTGAGAAAACTCCCAAGAGGGCTCTTGCCACAACAGGTGCTGTAGTGTTCCTAAGGGGAATTGCCTCTGGGTACCTGGTGGCACGATCCACTATCACCAGGATAAACCTGTGCCCAGATGCAGTTTGGGAATCCATTGGTCCAACGGTGTCAATCCCTACACGTTCAAAGGGAACCCCCACCACAGGTAGTGGTGTAAGGGGGGCTTTGTAGTGCCACCTGCTATACCACTGGCTTGGCAAGTGACACAGGATCAACAAAACTCCTTTGTGTCTTCAGACATGTGGGGCCAGTGAAAGTGAGGGACAATCCTGCCCCAAGTCTTGTTCTGGCCCAAGTGTCCTGCTAAGGGAATATCATGGGCTAGTGACAAAAGGAAGCCCCTGAATGCCAAAGGTATGACCAACCTCCTGGATGCACCAGGCTTGGGGTCTCTCCTTTCTGAATACAGAAGCCCACGATCCCAATAGATTCTATGGGTGCAACTAGCATTCCCAGCAGCAGCTTGCTGTCTGAGGGGTTCAAGAGAAGGGCAGCTCAACTGCATCCGACTCAGATCTGCCCTAGAAGGGCCCCCTGTCCCTAAGACCTCAACCTGATCAGGTTCAAGCTCCTCTGAGACAGTTCCTTCTTCAGGCTCACAATCAGCTTCTTCAGAAGGCTGATCCTCACTCTGAGTCAGGGGGGAAGGCACTGCCTTAACCCTACTGCTCCTTTTCCTGGGAGGCAACTGGTCCATTATTTCAGAATCCAGTGCCTGTTCAGCTTTAGACTTTTTGACCTGTGACCTAGTCACTGCAAGGACATGTGCTGAGATTTCTAATATTTCTGCATGGGTCCTATACTCCACTTCAGACCAGGCGGAAGTCTCTAGGTCATTGCCAAGCAGGTATTCAACAGGGAGGTCTGCACTTATCACAACCTTCTTAAGGCCAGTTACCCCGCCCCAGGAGAAATTAACAACTGCCATACTATGAGTGGTACTGAAGTTGCTAGCATTGATCACTTGGTAAGTCTCTCCAAGTATGACTTGTCCAGGGTCCACAAAGTCAGGTATCACCATTGTGACACTGGCACCTGTGTCCCTATAGGCCTCAGCCTTTTTCTCATTGATTAAAGGTGTTTGTCTGTACTTGCCCAGAATACTGGGACTCACAGAGGAGGTCATATCCATGCCTCCATCACAGATCAAAACAGCTTGAGTTGGCACGCTGACTAGGCCAGAGTCCATCTCAGATCCCAAGGTTAACCCTACTACACCCTTCTGCTGGGAACTACCACTTGTAGCTGTACTAGGTGGAACAGTTGCCCTTAGGGGCAATGGTGACTGGAGCTGTCACCTTTTTGGTGCACTCACTAGTCCAGTGAGTATTATTCTTACAAACTTTACACCATGGTTTTCTTGGACCTTCTTTCTTTTTAGATTGGGGACCCTGACCATTAGAAGCTTTTTGGGAACCTTGTGAAGACTTCTGGTCTTTTACTTTCTCCCCACCCTTTTGGTCTTGCTTCTTTTGGTCACCATCTTGGTTCTGTACTTTCTGCTTCACCTTGGTTCTGACCCATTTGTCTGCCCTCTTTCCCAATTCTTGGGGAGAGGTCAGATCAGAGTCAACTAAGTGCTAATGCAACAACTGGTTCTGACAGTTATTAAGGCTCTGCTCTCTCATGATTAGATTGTACAATCCTGTATAGTCACACACTTTACTGCCCAGCAACCAGCCCTCCAGAGCCTTAGTGGTGCAAAAGGGGGTGGTGATGGACGGAGCATCTGAACCAATCAAACACTCACATCCAGTCAAAAGATCTGGGTTTGATCCATCATCGTTCTTTAGCCCACTCTGCCACCCCAGTTCAGACATGGCTATATGCAAATCAGTCTGACCCTGTGCCTCATGGGAACAGTCCAGCCCGAACTGCAAAGCCATGTCTTCCCTGGACCGGAAACAAGCTTCCGAGGACCGGTTTCTGGCATTACAGCCATCTTCAGCCCGGCTTGCTTGAATCCAGTGGCAAAGTGAGCAAGGGACTCACGTCTGAGCATACCCTGCCAAACTTATGGCGGCCAAAGCGGTGCAAAAGGGGGTGGTGATGGACGGAGCATCTGAACCAATCAAACACTCACATCCAGTCAAAAGATCTGGGTTTGATCCATCACCGTTCTTTAGCCCACTCTGCCACCCCAGTTCAGACATGGCTATATGCAAATCAGTCTGACCCTGTGCCTCATGGGAACAGTCCAGCCCGAACTGCGAAGCCATGCCTTTTGTACTGCTCCAGAGCCTTAGTAGCACAATCTACAAAATCAGTCCAGTCCGGAGTCTGACTCTTTTAGGTATCTCTGAAATGCAACCTGTACTGTTCAGTGGTTAGGCCAAACCCAGCTATCAGAGCACTCTTCAGGACAGTGTAATTGTCAGCATCTCTCTTCTCTGACAGTGGGAAGCTTATCTCTACCTTTGTCTGCAAAGGAAAGCCACAAGATTGCTGCCCACTGCCCTGGGGGTACTTTGCAGGCCCTTTCCAGGGCTGTAATCCATGTATGGATGTCATCCCTTGACTGATAGGAGCGGACAATCTTGTTTAGGTTTCTATGGTCATAAGACCTATCCCTACCACTAGGGATGTTGCTGCCACCATGGGACTCTAGTCCCATCTTTTTCTCTCGCTCTCTCTCAAGAGCTAGGGTCTCCTTTTCTAAGGCTACTTCTTGTCTCCTTATCCGAAGCTTGGCTTCTCTCATCCTAGCTTCATGCTCTCTCTTCTCAGGAGAAGTTCTCCTCCTATGAACAGAGGCAGAGGACCCCATAGATGAGCCAGGATGGTTAGATTCCACTGAAGGTGATCTTTTCCTTCTAGGCACACCACCAGGTCTACGTGGGGGGATGGAGGGAGGCCCATTCTGGCCTTCCTCATCTCCAGGTAGACTTGGATTCCCCAGGTTGAGTCTACTGACATCAACCTGGTCTGCATCATCATTATCCACTAGGATTCTCCTCTTCTGATGGTTGCACCCCATCCCCATTACCTACCCTATCAGGATCTGATGCTTTTTCCAAGTCATCTAACACTAATATGTCTATCAGGTGTTGGGACTTTGTCCTTGCTTTAATTTTCTTTTGGCACACAGACCCCTTAACTCTTGGAAGGAGAATGTGTCATACTTAGATGGCTGCACTAGGCTGTCATCTGGCAGAGACCCACTAGGTCCTGCCTTAAAGCCATGACTGGTGTGGTGTGTGCACCTACCTACACTACTTGGTTTCCTACTAAACCTCCCTAGTAGTTGTAGTCAGGGTGTGCTAAGCCCTTAACACCTACAACTTCTAAGTTCAGTAGAACTTATGTATTTTAAGCTTGATTTATATATACCTACTGGTATCTTAAGTGATTTTTCAAATGATATTCTCAAGATTATCTGGTAAAACAATGCAAGCTGTAATCCCACATGCTGCACACCAATGTGAGAAGTTGGCCTTGCATATGATGTCCACTATTCTAGTGGGCACCTTGCACCAGTTCAAACGACCCTTATTGATGGTAGGTTTAAGGTCAACCTTATAGAAAGCTATCCTAGTGGTAGCTGTGGAGAGCAGCCTTCAGGCTAAGACTTAGAGGCAAGTTGTTTTGCCAGTTTATAATCTCTTGAATGATCAAATGAAAGTACACCACACAAGGTATATATCAAATATATATGTATTTATTCTAAACACAACCCCTCTGGTCTCTTTATGAGGTCAGAGGTAAAAGTACAATACAAGGAACTTAATTAGCAAACGATTAGTTGCACAGTAAACGTTATGTCCTAGTGGCCTCACAAAACATATACTAAAATAGTGGTATAAGAACCACGTGAGGGAAAGAAGTTAGGCATAGGGCCTGTAGAACCACTGGGGCAACCAGGAACCTCCCAAGGTAGGGACACAGGAGACCCACAGGGGATGCGTGCAGAGTCTAAACACAGCCACGAATCACCATTGACTTTCTATGGAGAACGAACAAGTTACAATTTTAAAGATTAAGGACACTTAGAGGTTAACTATGATGGAACCCTTTTAGACTAGGACACTTTGAGAGTCAAGACCCACGGGAGCACCGGAGTACTCGTGTTACCTTACCCAGGGAAGCCGGGTGCATAGGTGTCGGGTTTCGTCGTCGATTCCAATGGAGAGCTGCGAAGAAGTGCTGCAGGCGACCAGAGGAAAAGTGTCCGGGTGGATCCAAGGGTGGATCGGAGATGTGAAGAACCTGAAAGCAGAGGGGACAGAGTCTGGGTCACTAGCCAGTGACCAGGATGGCGACAGGAAGACGCCAGTCGATGTCGGGTGCTTTCAAGTGCAGTAGGTGAAGCTTGACTCTTCAGCCACGATGACCAGGCGGTGTCATGGAGCTGGATTCGAGCTGTCCCACGAAGGATGTCGAGGGCGTCAGAATCCGGATTGGACCCAACAAGCCTTGGCAACAGCAACCCATGCCAGATGACAAGATTGGCTTCGGTGCAGACCAGCAAGGCCTGAGGGAGTCGCCCTTTGGAGGGGAGTCGGAGCACGTCTGGAGCAACCAGGAAAGCTCAAGAAACAAAGGATTGTCCTTCTTGGGGGCCCACTAGCCAACGGACTAGGAACCGCTAAGGAGCCTCGAGCTGTGGTGAAGAAAGGGGACTCACAGGTCACTCGTGGAGTGCTGGCCTCTGTACTTCGGTGCAAAAGGTGCTCGGGGCAGGGGCTTCAAATTCCCCAATGCACAACTTCTGGAAACTTCGGGAAGTAGGTGCAGTTGCAAAAATGCAGGATGACCAGGAGTTCCGGTCCCACGTCTCTCGTGTCAGCTACAGGTCTCAGCTCTGCTGGGAACTGGTGTCAGCTTCAGAGATGTCGAAGTCCATGTCCTGTGTCGCAGATTCTTCGGGATCCGGCAGGAGCCTCAAAAATGCAGACTGGCAAAGATGCTTCTTTGGTGCCTGTTTGAACAGGGGGTTATATAACTAAGGGGAATGATTCCATTAAGGGGAACAGAGGCTGGCATCAAAATCATTTTTCAACAAACATAGTACCTCTGACGGTATGCAAGGCCTCAAAACCACCAGTAGAATTAAATTCTGAAACACTGACGAGTACAAACTATAACAAACTTCATTATTATCTTATAGAGCCTAAAGCTGTCCTACCACAATTAAAATCAGCCCTGATGAAGACCTTGATGTAAACTAATTGTGTTGGTCCCACAGCTACAAGGTCGAAACGTGTCGCATATTTTAGTGGTTCAGAAACATTCAGGACAACAGAAGACATAGATTTCCTCAGTCGGTAGAGTTGGACTAATACAAACTCACTCTACAATCTTTAAAAAGATCTCTGACCATTAAAAAGGACCTAAAGATTAGACAAGTGCAGAGGACTAAGTTGGACTCCCTTCCAGCACGATAGATATCAGTAGGACACCACTAACTTTGGGAAACTAAGTCCAATTGGTCGCACACTGCTTATCCTACCAGTGTGTTACCCCAAAGCATTGTGGGCCATGAAGTAAGCATCAGCGGGTGCGCCTCTGCCAGAGTCTTGAGCAAAAATCACTGTCGCGTTAGCCATCCCTGGACACGTGTTTCGAGGTTGTTACCTCTCGTCAGCAGGGAATAGGCATGTATGTAGGGGTGCTGCGAAGGCTGCCAAAAAATATTCTCAGGTCCGGTGCCGCTCGTGGCACGCAGGTGCGTAACCAGGGCTCGTCAGCCCCACCAGCTCAAGGGAGCCTGAATATAAAAGAAAGTCCAATTGGTCGCACACTGCTAGTCCTACCAGCGTGTTACCCCAAAGCATTGTGGTCCATGAAGTAAGCATCAGCGGGTGCGCCTCTGCCAGAGTCTTGAGCAAAAATCACTGTCGCGTTGGCCACCCCTGGACACGTGTTTCGAGGTTGTTACCTCTCGTCAGCAGGGAATAGGCATGTACGTAGGGGTGCTGCGTAGGCTGCCAAAAAATATTCTCAGGTCCGGTACCGCTCGTGGCACGCAGGTGCGTAACCAGGGCTCGTCAGCCCCACCAGCTCAAGGGAGCCTGAATATAAAAGAAAGTCCAATTGGTCGCACACTGCTTGTCCTACCAGCATGTTACCCCAAAGCATTGTGGTCCATGAAGTAAGCATCAGCGGGTGCGCCTCTGCCAGAGTCTTGAGCAAAAATCACTGTCGCGACCCGGAGGAGGGGCTAGCGGTGTGCGCTCCATTGCGATTGCTTATACAAATTGGCTCCCTTGAGCCTTGAGCCGACGGGCTCCTGGACGACGCACCTGCGTGCCGGTTAGGGCATCGAAGCCATTGACGGTTGTTTGGCGGCCTTCTCTTCCACCCCTAACTATTTTCTCTACTGATGAGGGAAGTTATCCCGAAACCCGAACCATGTCTCGGGCGACATCCGAAAACCCGGGACATGTATCGGGTCTAGAGATCATCAGTTCTACAAGTACCGACTTGCACCCACTGGGGTGATCCACTCAAGAACTCCATGTACCAGAGTCCCTAGGGGCGACCCGGAGGAGGGGCTAGCGGTGTGCGCTCCATTGCGATTGCTTATACAAATTGGCTCCCTTGAGCCGACGGGCTCCTGGACGACGCACCTGTGTGCCGGTTCGGGCATCGAAGCCATTGACGGTGTTTTGGCGGCCTTCTCTTCCACCCCTAACTATTTTCTCTACTGATGAGGGAAGTTATCCCAAAACCCGAGCCATGTCTCGGGCGACATCCAAAAACCCGGGACATGCATCGGGTCTAGAGATCATCAGTTCTACAAGTACCGACTTGCTCCCACTGGGGTGATCCACTCAAGAACTCCATGTACCGGAGTCCCTAGGGGCGACCCGGAGGAGGGGCTAGCGGTGTGCAGTCCATTGCGATTGCTTATATAACTTTGGGAAACTATACAGTGTTTGCTTTCCATGTTAATGAAAGCGCAAAATGTATTCTATGCATGAAGTAAAAGGAAGATGATGTAATGTATAAGAATTTCTGAATTTTTGGAATGTATTTATGTGTACTGTTGTTTAATAAGCAAAAGTATGTTCAGTGAGTAATGTACCGTTTTTACGTGTTTTTTGTACAAATGCTAAATCTATTCAAAATACTGAAGATATTTTGTTATGTACAAGGTGAAGGAATACTTAAACAACAAAAAGTATATTAAGAAAGAAAAAATAACAAGCACCGAGTCAATAAAAGGGTCAGAGGTACGATGTTTGTTGAAAAATGTTTGAACAGGGGGGTCACTCCTTGACCCCAAGGGAGATTCTTCAGTCTTTATGAAATGTCGACGGTCCAGAATTTCTTCTTCAGAGGTTCGTCCAGGGTAATCTAAAGTCATAGGGACTGGGTTCCTATACTTATACTAAGTTTAGGGGATGGACTAACTCTAGGGTCCCCCCTAAGGGAGGACCTGGGGAGGGGGTGGTTACACCCCTTCCCCTCTGTCCAGTTTCGTGCCAGAGCTGGGGCTGAGTGCCCCAGCAACCGGTTTGAACTGGGAAATGCATGGAGCACATTGTGTGCCCCAGGCAGTTATGTTATGTTATTAGAACTTATAAAGCGCACTGCTATCCTGTGGTATCCTGGCGCTGAGTCCTAGTTACCTGGGGAAGACAGTGAACTGATTATTTGGAGAAAAGCCAGGTTTTCAAACCCTTACGAAAGGAAGTAAGATCTGGGGCATTACTGAGATAGAGCGGAAGCTTGTTCCAAGCTTTGGAGGCGCAGTGAAAGAAACTTCGTCCTCCCCAGTTAGTTTTCTTAAACATGGGAGTTCAAACTAGCTTAGACCCGGAGGAGCGCAGGGTTCTGCCGGGGACATACCAGCTGAGCCCATGTCTAAGAAAGTCTGGCCCAATCCCGTTCACTGCCTTAGAGACCACACAGAGAGCCTTAAAACGTGATCTAAGTGGGATTGGGAGCCAATGTAATTTCCTCAGCTCTCCTCTAACCGAAGCTAACTTAGCAGTGTCCGACAGTAGTCTGACCGCCGCATTCTGGACCAGTTGCAACTTGTACAAGTGTTGTTTCTGTACAATAAGATAAAGGCTGTTGCAATGTCTAGGCCGGACAGAATTAAAGCTGTGACAACCGCCCTAAGGTTGCTATCTGAGAGGAAGAGCTTGATTTTTTTAATTATCCTGGGGACCATAAAACAGGCAGAGGTTACCTGATTCACTTGGTCCCCCATGGTGAGTTTATTATCCACCAGGACTCACAGATTATTCGCTTTCCTAGAGGGTATAGGACAGGCTCCCAACCCTTCAGGCCACCAATCCGGTTTCCATACCCGGGGATTGTTGCCAAACTTTAACACCTCCGTTTTTGCTGAATTAAGCTTTAAGCAATTGGATGACATCCAGATGGAAATGGAGCTCATGCTTCTCTTTCCACTCCCTCCGTCAGTGACAACACAATCTGAGTGTCGTCCACATAGGAGGTGAGCTGGAACCCAAATGACCGGATGATGTTGGCCAGGGGGGCCACATAGATATTAAAGAGAGTGGGGCTCAAAGAAGAGCCCTGTGGCACCCCACAG
The DNA here is from genome assembly GCF_964261635.1 of Lissotriton helveticus. NCBI lineage: Eukaryota > Metazoa > Chordata > Amphibia > Caudata > Salamandridae > Lissotriton > Lissotriton helveticus. The sequence goes on from NC_136061.1 coordinate 402,955,737, forward strand.
GGGAGCGAGAAGGGATCAGAAACATTCACCTAGATGGGAATGTTTCTGATCCCTTCTCGCTCCCCTGCGGGGTGCCACAGGTCCACCATCTGGGACCTATCAGCCAGAAAAGAGTGAAGCAATTTCCATGCTAAGCCCTTGACTCCGATATCCGAGAGCCGGTTCAGCAGGACCCCATGATGGACTGTATCAAAGGCCGCGGATAGTCCAATAGGATTAAGATGGCATTTCCTCCCCTATCCACGGCCTCTGATTTCTTCTGTAGATTTAATTAAGGCCAGCTCTGTACTGTGATAGGCTCTAAACCCAAACTGCGAGGGATCTAAAGAGTTGTTAGCCAAAATGAAGTTACTGAGTTGTCTATTCATTTCTTTCTCCAGTACTTTCGCTGGCAGAGGAAGTCTAGAAATCGGGTGATAGTTGTTTGGGTCCTTGGGGTCCAGCGATTGCTTCTTCAATAGGGGAAGCACGGAGGCCTTTTTCAGTCTCTGGGAAATGTCCCGGTCTGAAGAACCAAGTTTAATAGGGGGGGTCAGAGCTTTTCCAATAGTGTCAGGAATTGATTTAAAGATTCAGGGGGGGGGGGGGGGGGGCAGGGATCGCTGGGAGCACCTGATTTTATAGTGAGCAGCAATTTGATCAGGTCCGTCTTCTTAATGGGAGTAAAGTGATCCAGGACGCCCTCGATGGTAATTGGGCACCCTGATGCCCTAGGACCTGAGTCAATCTGTTCACCAGTGATCTGGCCCACCAGGGAGGAATAGCTAATTTCGACGTTGCTTTTAAAATGGCCCGCCATCTTATTACAGAATTCTACCGTGCCCTGTTTATTAGGGGTAGTGGGTTTGGCTAGTTTACAAATAGTTTTGAACAGTTCTTTGGAATTTGATTCCGCCCTAGTTATTTGCAGTGATAAGTACTCTTTCTTAGCTTCAAAAAGAGCAGACTTGTAGTTAGAAATACAAGATTTATACTTTTCCTTCATCCCTGCAGAGTACGATTTACGCCAATCCCTCTCTGCCGATTTACAAACTAGTTTTTTTTGCCCAGAGCTCATCCGAGTACCAGGGTGCAGTGGGCCAAAACTGTTTGGGCACCCATTTTTTAATAGGGACTAGCTGGTCACAAGCCTTGGTTAGCCAGGTACCATGGGTCAATGTAGCTTCATCCGCATCCATTGGAAGCTGGAACCTGGAATTCCCCAGGACATTTCCCAGATGTTCCACATCACCCCAGGATCTGGTACCTATCTCAAGATTCTGTTTCAGGCCTAAGGCCAACCATGGCTTGATTCCAAACTTGATCGCTGAACGGTCAGACCAAGGAATCGGGAGGATTGTTGTCCCGGTCAGGTCTTTATTGTTGGTGTAGATACCATCCAAAGTATGGCCCTTTTTGTGAGTTGGCCCCTTCACCATTTGTTCCAAGCCACCACTACCCAAGATTTGATTCAGCCTAGATGTTTCAGCGTCTTCAGAGTTTGAGGTAAAAGTTGAAATCCCCCATTACTGAGAAAGATTCCAAGCACAGACACTCCTCCAGCAGGGAGTCTAAAGATTCCAAAAAGCTGCCTTTGGGTCCCGGGGGGCGATATATCAACATCCCTTTAAACGGTTTCTGACCCTCGGAATAGATGTCAAAAGCAAAGGCCTCACAATTCAGGCTGGTTGCTGATGCAAACTTGGGGGAGAGTGATTCATGGTAGATGATGGCGAGACCACCCCCCTTCTTATTGGACTGATCCAGAGTGTGGCAGTGAAAGCCCGCTGGTGTACCTTTCACCAGATTGGGACCAGAACTGTTATCTGTCCAAGTTTCAGTGATTAAAGCAAGTTTGATTTCTTGCTCCCCCATCAAGAGTGCGCGTTCCACGCTGTGCTTGACAAGAGATCTAGCATTATGCATTTCAGAATGCCACCATTGCTGGGAAATATTGATTTGAAAATTTCCCGGGCATTTTTATATTTATTAATGGGCTCATTTAGAATTGTAGGGGGCGGTATCTGACAGCAGATGCATAGGAAGCTTGTGGTGTTGTGTCTGAAAAGCATTCACTGAATGCAACCCACCCTGCCCCAATACACTAAAGCCTGTCTGGGGAGGTGGCAGCACCTCCCTGGATAGCAAACCTATTTTCCAGGCCTCCCCTGCCTGAGTTTCGTACAGCAGCAGGAGGTCAGACTCGTTTTGTGATGCTGGGGCTCTGTTTATCTTTCACCGGGTATATCAGTTTGTACATGTCTTTTCCCTCTAGAAGGGTGGAATCCTACCCCCCCCCCGCCTGAATTGGCGGGGGTAGGATTCCAAAGCGGTTGACACCAAACACAAGATGTTTTGATAAAGCCAAACCAAAGTTAGCATTAACCACGAGGATTATAATGCACTTAAGAGTATATGGTATGCCTATATCATAGAACAGCTATAAGGAGGTATTTCCAAAAGCTGCAGAGGGGCTCAGCTCAAGCTAGGGCACCCTCTCACACAAAACCAAGCACTCTGCCTTCAGGATTGTCAAGGCCTGCCATAGGAGTGAATTATAGGTTAATATGCGTCTATACGTAAAGGTAGATATAGGTATACTATATCTAAGTAAGAGGTGATTACACCACCTTACACAGGCTGCAAGTTCAGACCTGTGGTGCCATTTTGGAAGGCTAACCAGGGGTGGCATAATACATGCTTCAGCCCCTGGTAGGCCTCTCTGGTACCTATGACCTGGGTACCTATGGTACCATATACAGGGACTCATTAGGGTGACCTAGTAACCAATCTGGTATGTACCTAAAGTGCATGGTATCAATTTAGAGAGAGAACAGCTAGGCTGTGGTCCTGATTAGCAGGGCCACAGCCAGTCTAAAGTCGAAAAACCAGTGAAACACAGCAAAATTTGGGGTTAACCATAGGAAGCAGACCCTACTCTCCTACACACCTAAAGTTAATCAGTCAACATTGCAACTTCTATTACCGCTCAGCAGGCCCTGATAAACCCAAAACTAAATTCTGCCTTTAGGAAATAGATGTGGATGCAATTAACTGAACCAGTACTTACATGGTGTATCTGGTTTGTCCCAGCCATTAAATGCATTCATATACTCTTCAAACTTTGAATCCATTCAAGGCCACCAATAAGTATATTTAACTAACTTCTTTGTTGATCTCTTCCTTGGAAGCCACGCTTGAGCCACTTTAATAATGCTCCAAGCAGAAGAAACTTGTTCCTGTCTCCAAAAGACCTTCTTCCATAGACAGTGCCTCTTTGATCTTTCAAAGAAAACTAACTTTGGCACCACAACTTTATTACAATTATTATATTCACCAATCTCGACTGGACATCGGTGACGGAGCACTTTCTAAATGTTAGCAATTAGCAGTATAGTGAGACAAAAGTTTTAATGTTACAAACAAAAGGATCAACTTAAGCCAGAGTTACATGACAATGAAAGAATATATTTGGGAGAGGAATGTTATTGGGACCAACCAGAGTGATCTCCGGCGATGTGAGAAAAGGGCCGGTATTACAGATAGGGTGCACTTTCCATGTTTGCACCACGGCGCACCTTAAAGCAGGTGCATTGGGTGCAAACATGGGAAGGGCGTCCTATCAGGAAGACTGTGCTGCCCTCTGGGCAGCCGCAAACTCGCACTGTCTCCAGAGCAGTTGTTTTAAAGCTGCTCTGTGTAGGCGGCAACCCGCCTGCACTTTTAAGAGGGATTAGAGATCCCCTTGCAGACTTGTGCAGTGAGTGACTAAATTCGGGAGAAAGCCAGGGAGACATTTTTTCAGAAGATAAATTGTATTTCAATTGCTGATCATGTTGGTCATATTAAACTTCATATGTACAAGCACATGAGGTGGTAGCACTGCGTTACATTAAATGACATATAACCAATAATATACTGTGCACAAGTGCTCGTGAGGTTTTGGTGATGGCGCAAGTGACACGTGATGTGGTATACACGGCAATGGTGGTGGGCGCAACAAAGGCAAGTGAAGTTAGAATTCTTTACACATTTTGAGAAACGCTAACAATTAATGGTACAAAAGAAAAGATTTTTAACTTTACTAACAAGAGGACGACACCAACTGACTTGGCCCCAGCCCTATTGACCCTTGAACCTGTTCCTGCTAAATCCTGGCGTCTCCTGTGGGCAGAAACCTTGAAAACCCCAGAGGACCTGCCTGCTTGAACATCTTAAAGACTGGGACTCCCATGAGCAGTGGTTCTGCTCAAACAGCAACTCCCCTGGTGCCAGCCAGAAACTGCAAATCCAGCACACTCTGCACCCGCCGAGCCCGGCCTGTGCTCGAGTGGACAAAGACCCCGAGGACGTCCCCCCGGCGATTGTGACTTGAAATCCAGTGCCCAACGACCCTCCTCGATGACCCAGACGACGCCTGCAGCCTCACAACCAGGGAACCCACCAACCGCGACCAGCAGAGGGTAAGATTTCCCGACGTCAAAAGACACCCCTGCACCCGGCGCCCCACGGCCCCCTGTGCCCGACTCCGGGTGCCTATCTATCCTCCAAGATCCCAACTTACCCCTCGAAGTGTTGGTCGCTCCTGAAGAATCTCAGTCCCCGAGCCTGCAGTCTTTGTTCATCTTCCAAGACTCCCATTGAATAACATTCAGCGTCCGACGGCTCAAAAGCACCCTGCACCCAGCCGCCCGAGTGCCCCTGGCTGTGCAACCTTTGTCCTAATCTACTTCCCCATTTGCCCTGAAAGAGTGACCAGGAGCCCAGCTCCCATGGCCTGCTTGCCAGCAGCCACCAACCGAAGGCCCCCTGCCTCTCATTGGATAACATTGAGCCTAATTACCTCTGCAACCGGCTGCCCCTCTGCAGCTGAGGGTGTACCAACTGTACCTACCTGACCCTGGGAGACCTCTGAGTCTATGCCCAGAACCTTAACTCTGCCAGTCAAGTACTTACCCAAAAGCCGATAACTCACTTTTCTTCCATAGGGTAACATTGGCTGGTTTCACTTCGAAATTCTTCTGTGTGGAGTTTTTAAACTTTAAAATATTCATCTAAAATCAGCCGAACAACGAATTCCGATTTACTCACATGTTATCAGGAGAGAACCCAGATCAACATCTTGAAGCTCAGGCAGCACAACATTTGCGGCTGCTGCACTGCGCGATTAAATAGTAAATCTGGGCTTAAATGTCCACTTTGGACATTTGGCCTGTCTGTTGTGTGGAACGGGGTAGTGATCCCATTTCGTCAAATATTACCAGAGTTTTTAATTGCCTAGCATCAATGCCTTTACGCCAGAAATAATAGCAAATTTATTTATAGGCTATAGGTCAGGATTAACAGCTGAGCACCAAAAAGCAGAAGGTAAACCTCTTGAACACCCCTTATTATGTAAACTGTTTAAAATGATTAGATACTCAAATCTGCATAGGTCTAGAGGTATTCTACACTTTGGGATGTTAATGTGGTTTTACAACTCTTACAAGCATAGGAAGAAAATTATACACTTCATTGGAAAAATTGTCTGCTAAACTGGTCATGCTTAGTTTCTTTAAGGAAGGTTTCGGGCGTTAGGACTTTAAATATCTTCTTAATGTATTTGTCTCTGATATGGGTCCATTTTACAATTTTTTTTCGATGTATTTTAATATTTCCGTTTTAGAACACTACATCAAATGTATCTTACACTTGTTAAAAAAACAACAGTATCACGCTTTGTACATTACTCAAGTTGCCTAAACAGCAGGGGGCTCATTTACAAGCACGTGTGTCGCCGGAACATCGCTTTTAATGATGCTCAGGCAGTGCACACTGTTGAGCCACAGCTACGAGGCCACTTAAAGCCACCCTGTAGATACGGTGTGAGGCAACGCAGTGCAAGTTACTACGTTGTCTCACACTGCAAGTCATGGGTCTTAAGATGGGGGTTCCCACGTAACACCCATGGCATTTGACACATTCCCAGATTTACAACATTTTGCAAATGTGGGAATGCGTCAATTGCATACACCTCCCCAGCACAAAAACAACCCAACTCCAACCCAGGCAACCTTGAACCATGGTACAAGAGTACCTACATTAGTGCTAGGCAGTCATTTGTGCGTCAGCAGTGTAAGAGGAAAGGAATGCAATCATTCCTGCCCTTTTCTTTTGACGCAGGGCAGCACAGCAAATTGACATGCAGCACTGTCCTATGTCAAAATGTTGTAAATAAGCCCCCAGGTGTATTTGTCTTATAGTTATATTGAGCGTGTGCTTATGCCAGCTTCATTTTGTGTATTCTGTAACATGGAGAGAAACTAAACTTTACTAAAGGAACTATAAAGTTAGGGTAGTGCATGGGGCAGACGACTTCTTTGGATTTGTGACTGCTAAGCCTTTACATTAGTGAGACTATGGAAGCAGCAGCAATACTTTGGGCTGTGAGCATTGAGTTTGAGCCAAGCCACAGGTGAGCGTTCAATGATGAGTGGTATATGATGTTTAGAACCCTTTGGATGAGTGATCATGGAGGGAAGAGGCTATAAGCATCTTATCCTAAGAATGCCATTTGCATCTTCTCCAAATTGGTTTCCAACTTTTAAAATAGGTTTCCATTGTTAAAACCTAAGTGCGTCCTCCTTTACCACCATGAGATTTGTTGCTAGTGTTATGTACCCCAATAGAGGCCTAAGTAGCAATACGACCTGTAAAAGCATTGATATGGTTTCTTAGCCATATGATACTTTAAAATAGATAAAATATATATACATTGACTAACGTACTCAACTTGTGCTTCTAAATACACCTACCCCGGTGTACCTGACCTAAGCCTAATACGTGGGAAGGAGTAAGTAAGTAGCAGTTTAAGTTAAGTTGGTTTTGCCAAGAATCTGACTCAAGAATTCTCTTTAAGGGTTTAGTCAGCTCCGTACCTGGGTAATAGAAAGCAGGAGGTCTTGTATCTCTCTCTCAGGACTCGATATCCCAGTAACCCGCGAAGGTATCTGGAAACACCGGAGCTGGATTTCTCGGCAGGAGAAAAGACAGCGTCTCTCTCAGTGCGTCAAAAGGGAGGGGCAGCATCCGTGGGCTCTCGCATCAGCTGGGCTCTAGGGCAAGTAGATAACTGGTCTGCTCCAAAACCACCACCGTGTGTTTGCTTAAGGCAACGTTGGTATATTTATACCTGAAAGATGCCGGGTTTGACGTAAGGTTGGACATAAGACGTCAATAAAGATGTCACTAAGAACTGGCCGTTCTTACAGTGCTTTACAGAAGTTCTAGGACGAAATCAAAACAAAAGCAAGGGGGATTTCCCAGGTTGCTGGAGGTTTGGTTTGAGAACTCGTGCTTTCTAGGAGTCCGGGGAAGTAGCCTTGCTTAATGTGACTGCATGGGCTACGACTAAATATGGATATGATTCCTATGCCTTTATAGGGATATTATTGATTATAGCCGAACAAAGGCATAAAATAGAAATATTGATTTAGGTTCCTAGATAAAAACACAATATGATCACTGCCATGTATTGATATGCCTGTATAATTTTAGTTTAAGCACCATGGTAGAATTCTACCTTTTATTTATTCTGCTTGCAATCTTTTATATATCTGTTTCTGTCTAATAATTGTCACAGCAAACATGTTTTATACTAGAATGACGCTGGTTCAATAAATGCGTATTGAAAATATACTCATCGTTAATTCCATATCTCTCTCTGAGACTAAGTGAGCACAATTGACTAAGCGAAAAGTACTGCATTGTTTGCACAATCCCCGCAGGATCAAGGGTTGTCATGTTCGATAGCTGCCAGAGACTATTTGCTCCTTGGTAAAGTTTGGGGCTGATGGTGGCACTGTGAGCTAGCTGTTCTAAAGACTAACATATCCTTTGAGGGAGTCTGGACACCAATACCTCAGTTAATGTTGTTTAAACACACACATCCTATGTATTATTAGGAACGACATGGCACCACCAACGTTGGTTTAGTTCTTATTTAATGTCAAATCCGAGTAGTTCAATGGTGCTCTCTCAGAGACCCCTACATTTACCCAGAGACATCTGGGGTGGGAAGGGGAACAAATCCACCACCGGTGAGTAGCTATATTTTATGTATTGGCTGTAGGTTTGTTCAAGCTTGAAGGATTATAGTACCCTACATTGTAAATAAAACGTATCTCTTTTTGCAAATACTGCCTCTCAATGTCTCAGACTGGAGACGCTGGTAAGAGTGGTACTAGGTTAGAGGTAGCTGAGCAGGAAGGTGCTCTTAATGTTTCAGAAAATTGCAGACAATCACCTACTATTAAATTATTAGACTGTGTTCCCATCATTGGGTGGGACCGTAACCTTTGTGCTTGAAGCACACGAGACATTCCGATCAGAGGTATTCTAATCTTGGGGTAAATTCCCAACTGCAGATGCGCGCACACATACGTTTCATTCTTATACTCCAGATGAACCACCAGGCTTTCCATACGAGGACATAGAAGTCTTGTTTATTTATTTTTATTTATTTTGAAAGTTTTATATAGCGCGAACAAGATCTTCGCAGATATCAGAGCGCTTTACAGAGGAGGGGAGCATATATAAACAGATACATCAATAGTGTTAAACGTACAGTTAAGTGATATCATAAACATTCAAGTAAGTCAATTTCAAAGTCAAACAAAAATGCAAAGGGTTCGAACAAGTAGTACAGATCAGTATCGAGCCTTTGAAGTTAACCCCCAGTAGTAGTTCAAGTGCATTTAGCCATGAGGATAGCTTTTACTTCTTTCTTAAAAAGTATGGTAGAGGGGATGAGCCTGGTTTCAGGGGGGAGTGAGTTCCAAATCCTGGGTGCCATTCCTGAGAAGGAGCGTTTATAGGTTTTTTGCTTGCGGAATCTTTTAGGCTTTAGCAAAAGATTGTTTGTGCCTCTAGTGATTCTGGAGCCTCCAGAAATCGTCAGCTTCTGAGCGAGGTATCTATGTGAGCTCAGGTGGACAGCCTTGTGCGTCAAGCAAGCGATTTTCAGATGTATTCTGGCTTCAAAAGGCAGCCAGTTCAGGGATTTGAAGTCAGGGGAAATGTGTGAGTGTTTTTTTGATCCAGTGATGAGTCTCGCTGCGGCGTTTAAAGAGGCTCTTATGGGTGCCGTAGTAGCTAGGGGGAGACCGCAGAGGGCGATGCTGTCGTATTCTATTCGAGGTATGACTAGTGATTGTACCGCAGTTTGGAAGTCTTTGGCTGGAAGGAAGGGTTTAAGTTTCCTAAGGGTGTTGATTTGGTAGTTCGCTCCCTTAGTTGCTTTTTTGATGTGTTCCAGCATGCTGAGATTGGTGTCAAGTGTTATGCCCAAAGATTTTGCTGAGTCCACGATGGTGGGTTGAACATTGAGTGCCGTTAGGTGTTTAAGCCACATTTGTGCGGTAGTGATCTTCGCGGGAGGTGAGATCAGCAGGAACTCTGTTTTAAAGGCATTGAGTTTGAGATGATTAGCGGCCAGCCAGGATTGGGTGCTTCTGATCGTTGAATTCAAGAGCGTAATGTCTTTGGGTGATTGTAGTTTGAGATAAAGTTGGGTGTCATCGGTATACATGTGGAAGTGTACATTGGATTCTTGTAGCAAGGTGGTGAGAGGTTCCATAACTAGGTTGAACAAAGGTTGTTAACTTACCAAGAGCATATTAATTGGTTTAAAGGTGCTCTCCCCCATTCCACAAAGTAAAACTTGGTCCGCGCAGCAGACTGAGCAACTTGGCCAGTCCTAGCTGCTTACACACCACATCAAGAGATTGATACATTGACAGCTGCAGACTTACATTCACTTCACAAAGAAATAATAAAACTATACAAAAATCTTACACAGTTTGTAATGCGAACACTCAGATTTCAACATTCAAGGGTCACTCAAGCTGCTCAACCATAAGGGACTGCAACAAAAATAACACCACAGATGCTGAGTGAGATTATGAGAAGAATGCCCACTAAACGGGAGTGAATGCCATTCTGGACAGCACAGAAAATAGCTCAGCTTGATACACTTTACCGCAATCATGTGGAGTTGGATGCTGAGTCACCTCACCATAAAATCCTAGTTAAAACTACTCCTACACCACAGAGGGAGTACCCAATAAAAAATGAAGCAAAGAAATAAGTCAAGAAGATCTTACATCAACTTAAATACCAAGGTGTTATTGAGAATCGCACCTCCCTTATGAATAGAGAGGAGTTGGCCTAACGCAGTGGTTCCCAATTCCCACGGCACCCCAGTGCGCTATCAAAACCTGTCAGGGGTGCTACGAAAAGATGTGCACCAAGCACACAGTTTAGGAACCACTGACTGATAGACAATAAGGGTAATACCAGGGGTGAAGGTCAGAATTCTGCACACATGGATTTGTAAAACGTGGAGGTTTATTCTTGCAGCTCAAACGCAGGAGTTCTGGAGGCCGAAAAAGAGCACAAGTACTCCTTAAAGTTAGAGGCGCAAAATATTCTATATGCTCAGATTCCAGGAGTGGGGAATAGATTAATACAAAACATTGATCGCAGATCATGTTTAAATTCTAGATGCACACGAGGGTCTGGGTTCAGCACATATAAATACAGACGGAAAACAAGTTTTCCTTTGTCTGTATTTATATGGGAAAACACTAGTACATTTTGCAGTGCTGCTGTGCTCCAGCAGAGTTGCAAAACAGGGTGGTTATGGTGATTGCTCACAAAGCAATCGCTTCTGGTGTTATCAGCATTTACAACAAAGCCTCGTTAACAAGTGATTGGTCTTTTAAAGACCTGTGAAGTACTCAGTGCTCAAAATCTGTCTGTGTGTGCCCAGTACCCAGCCCCTCCCAGCAGCCGCTTAGTAGCAACTCCTTGCCATTTGTAACTATGGGAGATTTAAACAGGCGGCACACTTGTGATGACATTGACTCGGGAGAGGGGGGTTAAAACCCTGCTATTTTCTAGCTGTGTAGTCTTAAGGGAAAGAAATGTCGGCATCGTTACCGCGTCTACTAAAAGTGGAAGTGCTTTAGAAACGTTAACCCCTGTAGTAGGTGCTAGAAGCGGCATTGGCGTGTGACGTGGGTGGAAGCTGATATCGACAATATTCAGATAAATCATTGGTCCAGTGCTTTAATGTAAAGCGCTTTTACCCGTTTAGGTAATTAAGGTTCTCTCCTTGGAGTACACATTTGAAACGCTCCTGGCATTTTTTTTTTCATAATGCATGGTGCCAGGATTGTGGCTTCTCGGCGTTGCATGGGTTTTGGCAGCTCCGCAATGGGAGCACCCTGTTTGTTTCCACCTGCACCCTTTACCATGAAGCACCATTTCATCCTATCTGCATTTTTCACTGTCTGTGACTTTTGTAGGTAATTAAACGGGCCATAGGCGCAGCCCCTCCAGATATTAAATCTGGGTGAAATTAAGGGCAAGTAAAATTCTGGGACATGTGAGGACAGTAAAAACGGGGCAGTGTCTTCTTCTGTGACCCTGAAACTGCCCCTTAGTTTTTATTATTTTGAGCATGGGTCAGCAAAGAATTTAAGTGCACTGCTTGTGTTTAAAAAAAAAAAAAAGAAGTTGCACGGAGAACCAGCTCAGTTGCGCTCCTCGGCAAATTCCCTAACCGCCCCTACTTCCTTTAACTACGAAAGACTGAAGCGCTCAGAGGCAGCATAAAGCACTAGCTTAAAGCTGATAACTTGAGCACAATGACTGGATTAGCTCAAAAGTGAAGATCGATTTCCAAAAAGTTTAACTTTTAGAATGGAGTCACTTGAAATGGAGCACCCTGCCCCCCACGCTCGAGTCTAAAGGAGTGACACTCTCTAGAGTGCAGAGTCCAGTAACACGCAGGGCTTCCGGCCAAGGTCGATGGCTTGTGCCTCCTTCCCTCACACACACAAACTCCTGTTTGAGGTTGGCGCAGAATCCACACTTTCCATCGGACCTGCCCATCTTAGCCCGATAGGGGGTGTATTCAAGGTCTCGTGCGCTTTCAGGAAACCGAAGGTGCTGCTTGAAACGGGGCTGCACGAGTGAGACTATAAATTGGGACCCCCAGGAAAAATGATCTAAACATCACTGCCTGGGGTGCATTGGAGTCCCCTAAATCCACTTCGAGGGGGGCGGGCGGGCTACTGGGGCAGAATACAATGTTAACAAGACCCCTAACTTTGACCTGGGTATGGGGGCAGAGAGGCTAAACGAGGTGACGGATAAATTAGTAAAACCGAAACGACAATGCAAAAAGGTGAGAGGAAAATTGAGCGAGGGTTAAAAGAAGAGAAAAGCGTGCCAAGGAAAGGCATGCATGAACTACAGGAAAAAGGAATCCGAAGGAAAGAGGACACAATTAGAAGGGGGCAAATGAAGGTACAAAGGAAAGAACCTTGGTTTAATAGCTCCAAAGTAGACAGTCTTGCCGTGAGACCACATCTCTGTTAACAGAGACACCAGGTTTTAAGTGAGGGTGCCTGCATTAGTTGAGCTATGCATGTCAGCCCAGAGGGATAGGCACCTCCTAAGAATGCTTCACTCGCAAGCCAATAACCTGTTTATTGCTCACTGAAGGCTGTTTCTTAGCGCTGGAGTACATATACTTATAAGCTACACCTTATTTCTCTTCCTGCTGGTCTGATTCCACTGATCTCATCCTCGAACACAAAACCTGCAAGATCTGTTTCTTCTGCAGCAAATTTACATTTATAACAAGTCTGTCACTTTTCAACTGTCTGAAAAGGTGGTTATTTCATGTGTGTCGTCTTTTACTTGTGGGAAAAATAAATGTGGATAAATACAGATAAAATGCCCAAAAAATAAATATGGATAAGACGGAAATGGCAAAAAATAAATACCATAAAAGCGGGAGCCCTAATTATTAGGAACTACACAACACTATAGCCTTATAGCCCGCCGTAGCCCTGCTACAAAGGGCTATAAGGCTACTAGAACATTCTGCCACTAGAGGGCAGAATGTTCTAACAAATTAAACAAAGGGTTCTCGAAGCTCAAGGGGATATAAATCCCCTCGAACTTCGAGATGCCTTTGTAGAACATTGGAATGTTGCTCTGCGGGCCTTTACCGGCCCGTAGTAGCAGGGAGCACTCCATTGTCTGCAATGGAGCTCCCAACATTCCAATGTTCTTAAATGTTGTCCGTTTTAGCAGAACGGAAATTCTTATTTTGAATGTTGTATTTCTATTGGCATTCACATCTGTGAGAATCAGAGTTCAAGACAATGTTGTTCAGACCTCCATACTTTAGAAGGTTATATTTTTTTTCTAACTGACCCTCCTTTCATTCGTATGTCATGGTACACAGAGATCATGAAACTCACACTGTTCTTCCTGAACAAGGCATAAAGTCCGTAGTCCAGGCACTAGTGTTCCAAGACTGGATTATGGGAACTCTCTGCTTGCTGGACTTCCACAAACTCATTTACACCAGCCTTTGTGCTGTGCTACAGCCACTTTGTTTCTGGGCACAACTAACTTGACCATAATACGACAGCTCCAAATTGCAGCAAGAGTCAGATTTAAGTCAGTCTGCATCATGTGCACAAACTCCCTACCCACCTAACTTGTGGATCAAGTGAAACTCTGGCACAGAACAGGGGTCGGGAACACTGAATCCCTTCAAGACCACCCCACATTTAAGAATACAATATGTCTGAAGCAGTCTTTCGGCAGTGCAACAAGGAACTGGAACTCTGACCACCTCTATGCATCACATCGTATCTTACTACCCTGAAAAAGGATATCTAAGATCTCCTACTGTAAATACTTTTTGGTAAATTACTCCTAAAACCATCACCTAACCTCCATTGACACTGCAGACAATGAGTAGTTTTGGTGCTCACTGTTTTTAGGTCGAGCAGACCTAAAAAGCATGCGAAGCATGCTTTTGTCTGCGAAAGATCTTTTGCTGGCGTGTCTGGGGGAATGTGAGACGGTGTACAAGCACGAGCCTCTGCCGTCTCCGATTTGCCGTCGAGGGCGCGCACGTCGCCGTGCACATCCCCTGCCTGCCATTCACATGCTCTCGCAATCACACACAGGCAAAGTCACGCATGCGCACACACATTCCCACGCGCACACACTCACCCCCCTCCAGGCATACACACAGGCAGGCACACACACGCATGCACGCACCCCCCTCCCCCACCACTCACGGGGCTCGCGCACACACACACACACAGAGATCCCCCCCCTCCACTCACCGTGCTCTTTTCCGGCGTATCTCCACACGCGGAGCACTTCTCAGGATTTTCGCGCTACCGTGGGGCTCTCCCTCCATGATGGGAGCCCCGCAACAACGAGCATCACCGGCCTCTTCCGGCCGCGTCACAGGCCTCGCCCATCTCACGGGCAAGGATGCCTGACTTCCTGGTTTATTCTTGCTGCCGGTGACTCCAGTAATTCCTGTTGCAATGCCATCTGGGTGGAACAGCTTGTGTTTGACTGTTGAAGTCTGGTCTAGAGATATCACAAACTATACCATTTATTATTTTTGTGAACCTTAATTAGTTTTGGAAGATGTTCTTGACACTGATGGCAGGGTGCTCGGGAGGTCTCAGGGTTTGGAAAGTTTATTGAAGGACTGCACCATTGACCGTCCTGCTGGATGCCACACCCGTTGGGTTAACTTTGCCCACTTTGACATGGTTCCTCTTTGTCCGAGGCACTCAAGAACGACAACCATTAGTCCTCCAATTTCCTTTTCTGGTGTAAAGGTTGTGGGAGAAACAGAAGGGACTAATCTTATGCACGAGCTGGGAGAGCAGAAACAAAAAAGGGACAAAGTGCTGCCACAAGTTAATTTTTTGCAACATGTTGCAATATCTGATGAAGCATTGGGTACACCTGCACTTGGTTGCTATGGCTTTGAAAGCCATTTTACCTTCCGGGCATATTGAGAAACCAGCCATGGAATAACTGTGTAAACCTCAAGTAAATCAGTTTGTGCGAAATAGAATTGTGCCTTTCCGGACTTCACAGGTAATATTGCTTTCAGGGAAGATACAAAATGTTGTGGAAAAGTATAGTTTTAGGTTTCGTTAGTCTTGATTATTTATACATATGTGTGGTACATTGTGCTTTGGTTCTTTTGTTGGACGTTGCTAGGTTTCCCTTTGATTGAAGCACGGGTTATTTGATAGGCACGTGTGTATATGCTTTGTCAATAGGTCACTAAATAAGTATATTTCTTTAAGCTGGTGATGTAGAAGGTGTGAAAGTAACGCACATCGTGTGCATGTCATTCTGTTTTTGTACAATGGGGAACCAGCACGTTAATGTATGCAAGTTCGTAGTAAATGAGTGCACATATTATGAACGATTTTCAAACTTAAGGTATAATCCATAAATGAGTTTCTGCCTTACGTGAGTAAAGGCTCCACCCAAACACCTTCCCATTCTTTCCTAGATTCAAAAGACAACACGGTTTTTAAATTCCTGCCACAAGAATTCGCATTCACTCTCTATGCCGCCCTTTTCGCTGACCCTGTACCTTAACTCCCTAAGGGTTCCACATCTTTGAGTCCATCACAGGTGCGCGCCAGTTTGGTGCTGCCCCGCGGATCAGGTTTGCCGGATCAAGGGTGCATCCTACCCACGGTGGGAGGTGACTAGTTAGTGTCCATTTCACCAAGCTGTATCGAGACTGGCAGTGGTCGCTGCTTGGTCATCATGCTTTGGAGGGGCACCAGTAAACTTTATCAGTGGAAAGTCTGTTGGATCACTCATATTTGTTGTACTCCAATTATAGGAGAGAGCATGCTGGGTGTTTGTTAATAGGTGGATTGTGCATTAATGGGTCCCTCGGCCCATCCACTTCATTTTTATAAACGGCTGAATCTTGTAGAAAGATGTCTGCAACAGCATTTCTGGCAACCAAGCTCAAGCCATCTGGACAACTTTCTAAACCGGTAGCAGCAACAATAGTAGCTAACAAGCATATGCAATGCAATAGGTCTCGCAATTGCGAGCTTTGAAGCTATTGGTATTGTAAATGACAATGCCTTTTGTTTGTAAAAAAAACCTGCAATAATAAAAGTGTCAACGTTTTTAAAATGCGAGACCTATTGCATTGCAAATGCTTGTTGTTGGCTTGTTGTTCATAACTACTATTCCTTTGCCAGTCATGTTAAAGTTATGCGGCCACTTATGCGCTATAGCAAACTACTAATGAATCAGTTTCTAGAAACATGCAACAGTGGGGATTATTAATCTGTGCCTGGGCAAGTAAATCTAGCAACACCCGTACTTCTAGCACGAAGGAGGCTAGTACTTGGAAACGGGTATTAAATAGTGGTAACACCCAAAGGAGGAGCAAAATATATGAGTGGCCACATCGAATCTGGCATTACAAACCCATTGGGGCAGTGGTAGCACCTGTGACTTTGTGGACGATACAAAAACCTTTTACTGGGGTATATGGGTGTCAGACAATATCTGACTGGGCATATGAGCAGTATTACTTTTGGCACTGGAGCTGGGACAGTATTAATGGGGGCATTTGGGAGCGGTCAGCTTTAATAGGCAAATGAAGCAGGCAACATCTATTACTTGGAGCACGTTAAAGAAACACTCATTGGGCATGTAAAAGCAAGTTAGAGAACAAATGAAAAGCAGTAATACTTGTGACTGTACATATAAAAATTAGAAACATCCTAACGGTTGCAAGTGGCCACTCCTTTGTAGAGTATGTGAAAGCTATCCGACTCATATTTGGAACTACCAGCTACTAGAGATATGGAAGCAGACAAAATCTTTATCAATGGGAACGTGGAAGCCACACCACTCCTTTGAAAACTATCATCATGCACGATTTAATGCAGAACATGCAGGTACTTGGGTTTTGATATGCACACGACTTTCCCATGCTGGCGGTTTTTTTAAAAAAACAGTTTAGCTGCCACTTCAAATGGAGTATTGCAACTTAAGTGGTCACAAGCACTGTTGGGAAAACATCACCCCTTACCCCACAGATTTAGGGCCGCAATCCATTTGACTACTCTTCTTGTGGTTCAAGCAGTCTATGTGCTTGATACCACTGAAAATGTGTGCATAAATACTGCTCCTGCATCAAAGGATTTTTAGACACTGTCTTTTGTGCATAGACTGATGTATGGACGTTCATTGGTGATCTCTACACAGCGTCATGTTCCACCCCAAAAAATCTAAGTTGTGGCAAAGAGTTAATCTCTCTTCCCCCCCCCCCCCCTACCCCCCAAAAGGCTGTAGATCTCAAAATGGATGGAACGTTGTCAACAACTTTTTTTTATTCTAAAAATTACCAATATCAAGATTCTTCCCCCATCTTGCTTGGTGTACCAAAACGGGGAATAATATACAATCTCTTGGCCACATACAAGCTTCGTGTAAGTGCCCTGGGTTATTTGAATATTTTGTGCCTTACAACATAAGGGGTTGTCCTGGGGTACATGTTACTCAAGTTTGCAGAGGCAGCTACAAAAAAAAAAACACACGCATGTCAGACTACGAGAGGTAGCTTGTTGTTACAAGAGGATTTTATTCTACTGAGCAGCTGTTTACATGCCCTTTGATAGCCGGCTTCCACATGCACTTACTGGGCTAAGATAACGTGCACTGACATTCTGTTACAAGCAGTTATGGTGCACAAGTACTCCACTACAACAGGTTTTAGGAGGTCCCTTGCTAGAGAAGCAGAGGAGAAAGAACTGACTGCCAAGCAGAATGACCCATTTACCGTTGGTACACTAACAGACCAGCCCCACCTTCGACACTTTAGGAATGCTCGAAGACCAAACAACCATTGTTTACAACACCAGTCCCAACTACAGGGTATAAGAGTACATTTTTTAACACCATAGAAACAGAGAATTGAGTAGGCAACTATTGGGCAGCACCAGGCAGCTATTGGGCAGCAACTAGTTGCAGGCGCCCACAAACTTCCATTAGGCTTCGATAGTGAAGTAGGACAGGTTTGCCCAATGTTTGGCAGAAGACGGTCTTGAGTTCACTAGGCAATGTGATTCTCTCCCAGTACAAAAATCGGTGAACTGAACCACATTTTTTCTGAATCGTTTTGCATAAGATAATTCTCTCTGAATTCTCCGTGCATTTGAAAAGATTCCAGCTCCTTGACAATATGGATTATGCTTAAACCATGAACACTGTCCTGATTTTCAGTTGATGAGCGTGCATTGACCTTAAAGGATACCCAACATTTTTTTTGTTGCTTCTTTGCGTGAACTAATAAGATCACGGCCATGCCTTTCCCTTGGACGATGGTGGAAGCCTTCTTAAGGAGCCTTAGATGAAAAATAATTTTATGTCAAAACTTGGGCTTTCGTCAAATCATTTAACTTTCTTTACAACAAGCTGCACTAGTTTTGTAAACCAAACGACTATAATTGCACATCTGAAACCATTGAACGTTTTTTTTCTTTTTACTACAGCCCCTTATTTCTTACCACATCATTCAACATGCACAATTCACACCAAGCACCAGCAGATCTACAACCACACTAGGTCCACAAATACGATTTTGGCCACTTTTTTATTGTTCTACCCATAAAGATGAACATACATAATGCATGCGAATAGTGTTATAATACAATGGCACGTTTTATATTCTTGCTTCAGATAGTCTCTTTTACAAAACATTACCAAAAGGCAGTGTTATTAACATGGATTAAAAAAATCTATTTGCATTATTAACAAAAGAAGTTCCAACAGATCAATAGGAGTCCTCGCCAGGTCAAATATTAGTACACAAATTTTGGGTATTGTTGACATAATACAATATAGCAGCTGACTTTAAAGGTTACATTTATTATAAGTAACATGAGAAGGTGAAGAGTTGAAACTGCAGAGACTCTAAAGGGAGCACAGTGTACGGCACCTAGTGGTCCAAAATGGGAGTGCTTAGCCTGAATGATGGCCTGTTACTTTGACATATGGAGTCCGAGAATGGCCTATGAGCGACCTTGTCAGAAATGAGGGTCATAGTGACACATCACTGTTACCCTTTAGTGAAACAGTTAGCAACGAGACCCTATCACAATCACAGACGACAGGTATCCTAGAGGGCATTTTACAGGACATACATTGTCAGTTACAGCATGTCAGAGTTTCATACGGCGAAAGATTTGAAGGCATGGGACAGAGCCTTCAATGAGAGACATGCAATAGTTAACAGGGATAAACGGTCAGTGAAATGCAAGGTCAGCATTGATGATTTGTCTATGGTATTTGGTGTTTCCAAAGCGGTCACAGCGACATGGTGTTGGCAAAAAGATTTTTCACAGTGGAATATCATGTAGGTGAGAAAGGCATGTCATAGTGATTGCACACTGCCCATTCATCTTGCTTTGATTTCCTCAGAGAGGACAATCATAGGCGTGTCAGTGTTCAGGGACCAGTCACTGACTGGTGTCAGCATGGAGGTGCCAGTCAAAGATTTAAAGTAATCATAATTTGGTATGAACAGAACATTAGAACGTATTCTCATTCTGTTTTCTCCAAAAACACTGACATTAGACATGTTAAGAAAGTCCACCAACGCGCACACAAAAAAGGGCCATAAATCACGCTAGTACAATACCTGGGCATCACCAGGCATATGGGTAAAAACACAGCTTGCCATGTACATCAGCTCTGAAAAAAAAAAGGGAATGGTACATATACACCTTCACTGAAGGAACTGGACTGTGCACTTAATGCCTTGACTAGTGAGTGCAAGAGGCTCGTTCACAGGAATTTTTGGAGAAAAGGAATTCAAATCTAAAGTCCTTACTGAAAAAGAAGGTTGTGCTTATTATGGCTTCTCTAGACAAGTAGGTTATGCATACCTAAGCCTTCCTAAAAATGCAGACGTGTATACAAAGACCATAAAGACATATCTGAAGCTGTAGAACTGTATTGGATGGAGTACGTGTAAGGCTTCTGCTACAGAAGCGGAGCGGGCGGTGGTGGCTTGAGGCACAGGTGGAAGATGAGCATCACTAAAAGCGCTTTGTTATGACAGCTGTATCCGTTAATAGAATTACCATTAACCCTTTTGTAACCATGTGTTCTATAGAATTCACTGCTTTGTCTCAAAATCAGCAGTGTGCTCAAAACAACAAAGAGACTACTCTGCAGCCTCTAGCACAAGAGTGCTATAGATACATTTTGATTTCCTCGGACACACCCAGATTATTTTGCTCTGTATCTCGGATGTTGATCCCTTGAATGTTCACAAATAAGTCTCATTTGGATCCAATGGCAACCATATGACCATTTGCTCTAAATATGTTCACTGTAGGCAGAGTGTTGCTTGATTCTCATTTCCAACAGCTTGGATTCATTAAAGTTCACATGTGTTCAGTCTTGATTTCTGAGCAATAGGTATGTTTTGTTCTGGTTCATGTTACAGTCCTACAAATAATTTGTTCCGAGCTCCCTCAGCACTATAGGTACATTACAGTTTAAAAACACTGAAAATAAAAAACAAGTGTCTGTTGCTCCCAAACGAAGTAGAAAACACACTTCGGTCCTCAGAAAAGTAATTTGCTAACTTTTTTTACTGGAATGCAAAAACAACATTTTGCTGGTGGAGTGCTTAAGAGTTCATGTGCTGCGTCACTAGGACAGTAAACTCAATACCCCAACTTTACTACGAAGGCAGACGGTCTATAAAGGCCTCCCAAAAATTCTACAATGAAAATGATGCACCACACTGTAATTATAACGTGCAGTGAGCCTAAAGCTCCAGCCCTATAATTTGCAGATTTAGTTTAGAGGTACACTATAAGAGATGATTCCATGAATCATTTAAGACCAGCAGATACCATGAACAGATGCAAGCTCAGGGTTACTTGATCAAAGATGAGCAGTACATTCACTTCCTCTACTAAAGTGTGCTTTAATAATATAATTGTATAATTAACTTTGGCACAACACTAGATGGGTTATTATTCTCAAAAATACCATGTAAGTTGTCAACGACCATCTGGCACCAGTCAAACAGTTCAGTATCTGACAACCAGAAATTACACACCATTTTAAAGTGGACAATTACAGCACATTTGACACCAGGAAGACCGAATTGGGGATCGAATAAAAAAATTGGTTTTAGTCTTGCAAGTTTGTCTCGGATTTTCCACGTATATGTGCACCCCAGGTCTACAGCAAGCACCTAGTTAACCTGCCTAGCGTTAGAAAAATATTTCTGCATTAGGCCTTTATGACAATACTAGTGGATGAAACAAGCTCAAAACCTACTGAATATCTGCAGGCAAGGGACCATTACAGTCTACCTGTTACACCTACCCTGTACATTGTGTAGCGTGAACGTAGTTTTTGATGACAACAAATAGACATCAATAATTTTAATTGGACTTCAAATGAAGAACTTTCACATTTACGTCTATAGGCACGTTGGTACTTTTGTAAACGTAACACGCACAGAAGGAGATGCAGCAAGAAGAAACCAGGCATCCCTAAAATTTAGAGTTCACAATCCGAATTGGGGAAGCATAAGCTTTTTTTTATTAAAAGAATAATAAAAGTGATTTCAAAGCACAGGGAACCTTGCAAATAAAATGCTAAATGTAACGGAAGTTCACTATTCTCCCAAGACGAAAATTATCCCACGGTGTACTCTCAAACAGCTAAACTGTAGCATGGCCCTAAAAGAACTTACAACAACTTAAAAAGACACATGCATGTAAGGGTAAGACAGCTTTATCATTTCTCTCCAGAAAACTCCTTTTATACCAAATGTCTTAAAATTATCGGTCTTCTCAACAAAATGGGATTAATGTAGGGGAGAGGTTTGAAAATAATCCAGGTTCTAAACATGATTAACTTACGCCAAAACAAATAACGCTCAACCGCTTAGAATGTCTTCCTGTAGCCAGGAGAAATGTGCTTATTATAACCCGTTATTACGTACTGAGCTAAAGCGCATAGCTTTAAAATGGCATGCAACAGTACTGAAGCCCCTTAGCAATGTATCTAGTCTTGGTGCCTTGGACCGTGAGTGTATGATCAATGGGTTTCAAAAACCCTCTGCTGGTGCACAAAGAATAAATCACCACTTACCTCGTGCACTGCTATTGTGCATTTTACGATGGCCCTCAAAGCTTTTTATTCAGTGCTCGTCCTCACCCCAGCTCAAAGTCTAGCTTCAGGTCTATTTCACATCACAAAGTCTATCTAGTGCACCACAACACAAAATAAGTTGTGCTCTATGTCACGGTGTGGCAAGTCCACTTCAAGGCTACCTCATGCAGCACCCTGCCTGCAACGCTCTGCATCCTCATTCAGGTTTACACTAGACTTTCGATCACTCTTGATCATGATTTTAGGCTGCTGGTCATGGGGCATCAAATGGCGCTACATAATACCATTGAAGACTTTGGCAAAGTACTGCATGTGAAAATAACAGCACTGTTGTATACCCACCCTGGGTTTACAACCACCAAAAGTAAGGTATACATCTTACACAGAATAAACCATACAGTATCGGTCTGGCACAGGTCTGAGCAGTGTGCAAATGAAAATAAACAGTCATTGACGCATTTGGTGTACAAAACTAGGTGAATGTGCTTATAGAGAGCATGTGAGGAAGCACCAGTGGAGGTCAATAAATGGCAAGGCGCTCTCACCAGCCACTCAGTCCTTGGATACGCTCCTCTCATCCATATCAGCTGTACTCTGCTCTGCCCCTTCAATGACTGGCAACGCAGATGTCCACGAGGTCCCCATCCTCACTTCCAGACAGCAGACTTCCTCTGGATGGCTTTCTGGCCGCTGCGTCATATTCCTTACTCTACTGACAGGAAAAAAGTATCCACTGTGTCCTCTCACTGATTGAGGGCTGCTCTTCCTCATCAAGTGGATCAGTCTTTCGCATCGGTCTTGCTCAGGTGGATGGTAGAAGGGATGGTTGAGTGGTATAGACTGCTGGTTATCTACTTCCATATTTACCACAATTAAGTGGATCTCCTGCAGAACACACTCTAATCCGACACAAATGGCGCACTCCTTTTGGAAGCACATAACTTCTTTAACTGGTCATGTTGTTACCCAGCTGCCTGTGGAGCTCTGATGCAAATATTAAAGACCAGCAAGCACCCGGCATGGCATCGGGAGGAAGCGTCTGAATGGCGGTCGGAGGCAGTAAGTGTTCCCAGATTGAGAGAATGACGGAGCCACACTCAGCTGAAGTCCTCGTCGGGGTTCTGTTGATCGAGCAGACGCACATGCGTGAAAGGAAAGTGTCCACATTTGTTGTTGCACTCTCCCTCCCACTGACCACTAACATTAATCTTTGTCACCTTTACTAGGTCACCGACCTGCAGGGAAAAGAAAAACAGATTTTTAGTATAAACTCCTAAGAATCTACTCGTTCCCATTAACACAAGGTAAAGTTAAAGAAAATCTGCAGACAGGACGGGGGGAGGAGCTCTACATGACGGAGGCTCACAGATAATGGTACCAACAAGAACAGAGGCAGTCACCAACATGGCAGACAAGAAAAGCTTATGCATGTACAAGCAACACAACTGTCGGGAAGATCAAATGAGATTGTGACAAGTACCGACAAAGCCAATAGGTCTTGCGAGTAGGCTTTGCCAATATTTGTAAAGAATGGCTTTAAAAAAACAAAACATTTCCTCCTGGAGGAAAAGCAAACGTTTGTGGTATCTCAAAACTGTACAGTGAATTTAATGTTGTTAACCTTTATAAATGTTTTTTTTAACTTTCCCTCATGAAACGCTGATCTAAATTAGCACGGAAGTACCAGATTATTAAGGAAACCACTTGCCATGGCCGAATTTACTTTCTGTTGGATTCAACAATTTGGTCCTATGTAGTAGCCCTGTGTGGAGATTTATGGACATACAGGATTAGTGTCATGCCAAATACACCTTCTGTTTCAGACACTATCCGGGTACGTGCGGGTGTTCATTCCTCCACGATGGTTGCTTTAGTGCAGTATGAAGGAGAAGAAAAAAAAAACGTAAAGCCTGCTCTTTGGCCATACCCTAGAATGGGAAACGAAGCAGACATGAGCGAGAGCTAGAAAACAGATGCACTCATGGAGTGAGAAATTAAAAGCTAGATCTATGAATGTGAGTAATGGAAGGATACAAGCCAGGCATTTATCGAATAAGTAAGCAAATTAAAGTGATCAAGGCAACCAATGGGAAGGAATGGGCAGGCTGCAAGATCACAATAGGTCTGTCGCAACCAGACAGCATGCACAGTCTAGTAGGCAAGAACTAGAAAAAAAGAAGAGGGTGGAGATTGTGATTGGAAAGGGAGGACAAATGTCCCAATAGAAAAAGAATAGCAAATAGACCAATCGTCATACAGGTGGTCTAATGAACTGGATACAAAGTGTGCTGTAGAACATTTAACAAGTTATTCAAATCTCAGCTAGTGTTCCTTTAAAATTATAGAAAGTTCACAAGAAGTGCAGGGCTGCACTTTATTTTACTCTCAATGCTCTCCTGAAGACCAAAAAAAGACAGAAAAATTACATTATCTGTAGTAGCTCAACTGGGCAAACAGATTCAAAATAGCTGAAGTCCACGGGGGAGAAAAGGGAGAAAGCAGGCCAGTCAAAGAGCCAAATAAAACAGTTAAGTGGCCAGCAAGTTGGAGCAGAATAGACAAATTATGTGCTCAGTGGCATTATGGTCTATTCAACTTTTATGAACAAGGAACCAAAAGATAGGCACACAAACATGAAGACTGTATAATCAGACACCAAGACCAATCTGTTAAATTATGTTAAGCAGTGTCCACACCTTCATAAAAGCAATGTGTTGCTCAACAATAGGAGTGTCTGGCTGTGGGCATCTTAAAATAAAATACACCAACCACGGCTTAGCAAATATATTCACTGTAGAAATGAAAAGATGTGCACCAAGTCAATTATTCAAATGAAGTGAGATCTAGAAAGCAGTTTGTCCCACAGGACATGCAGGTGTGAATACGTTGATGAACAAGCAATACAACCAATCTACAAAGCTCTCCCATCCCCAGTCCGCATGCCATTGGGCTGAGGGTTGAAATATTTACCCAGATTAATTTGAAATGCATGATTCCACCTTAACAAACCATCCGAGAAGGATTGAGTGGGTTGTCATTGAGCAGTGTAGCTGGACTTACTAATGAGAGCCTAGTAATAGTTCTACTTTGCAGGCAAGTTGGTGCCCTTAAGATGAGACAGCAGAGGCTCGAAGCGGTACAAAAGGGGGTGTGATGGACGGAGCATCTGAACCAATCAAACACTTACACCCTGTCAAAAGATCTGGGTTTAATACACCCCAGTTCAGACATGACCATATGCAAATCAGTCTGACCCTGTGCCTCATGGGAACAGTCCAGCCTGAACTGCCAATCCCCTTTTGTACCGCTTTGTTCGCCATAAATTGGCATGGTATGCTCAGACTTGAGTCCCTTGCTCACTTTGCCACTGGATTCAAGCAAGCCTGGCTGAAGACTGCTGAAATGCCAGAAAGCAGTCCAAGGAAGCTTGTTTCCGGTCCAGGGAAGTCATGGCTTGGCAGTTCGGGCTGGACTGTTCCCGGGAGGCACAGGGTCAGACTGATTTGCATATGGCCATGTCTGAACTGGGGTGGCAGAGTGGGCTAAAGAACGGTGATGGATTAAACCCAGATCTGTTGACTGGGTGTGAGTGTGATTGGTTCAGATGCGCCATCCATCACTACCCCCTTTTGTACCGCATGTCAGATGAGGCTGCATCTCTTTCGCAAGACACAGTCAGTGGCCATCCAATCTCACAACACAAGCCAGCAAGCTCCAAGAGTTTTCTGAAGGGTACAAAAATTTACCATGTACAAATCCCAGAAGAGAGTAATTTCCCACATGTACACTTAGCTTCGCAGGGTAACTTAGTTTTGGGTGTGCACCTTCAGTCTCAACTTCATGCCAGAATGGGACAAGTCGCTCTCCTACACTTCTCTAAGGCGTACTAAGTGTCAAGAACCAAGTGAATTAGGTTGCCATCCGTTTTACATTACATTCTCATTATAATCTGAGCTCTTTGTCCCTCAATACATGCATTGTATGTACCCCTTTCCCCATCATTTTGAATATATCCTCTGGAATTTCTATTTCCAAGGAGGACATGGATCTACTTCTAGTTTTTTCACTCAGTTTTCCAAAACGGTAACTACTCCCTATATGTCATTAAACTTGACATGTAAATGATTACGTTTTTTAATCCATATCTTGCATAATTTCAGTGATACCTGTCCAATAAAGGCAGTACCATAGAGAGCTGTACTAGTCTTTGGTGCCTTCACTGTTTACTGGACGATTTTAGGCATGTGAAAACATTTATCGGATATCTCCCTTTCGCTGGCGTGTTGCTTGGCAGTGTTAGTCATCTCTCTAGCCGTCATGCACTGGCTGAAGACTAACAAACAGGGTAGAAGCACTGCTGAGCATACCCCTTTTAAGGGTCTGTCCATCTCAGCGTACATTGGTTAAATGATAAAGAGGAGCAGAATTATTGGGCAGTCAGTGTGGTCCCTCACTTCCTACCGGCTTCTCAAATCCTCCTTTATAGTTGGTCTGCGTCTTACCGGCACTGACATCCATCAATCTCAATTCCTAAAACTCTTCTTGTGCCTGCCGTGCAAGGTCATGCTCACAGCTTATGGGGAGCGCCTCTTCACTTCTCACCTGGAACCTCCTCCAGCGCTGCCAATGATCTGGGTGCGATGTCTATCCATGGGAGCAGTCTGGTCTTCATCTGCTCCGATGGCTACTGCGGACTATTCCCTGATATTTTCTCCTGTGATCTTATTAACCCCATCACCCTAACTCCATCGTCTCAAAATGTTCTAAGGAAGGTCAAAGAATGGCTGGATGCTCACAAAATAGGTAAACTGGATAACTAGTTCAAAGACAAATACTGCAGGACACTCTGAACCCTTTGACAGTTATCATATTGCAAACTTATCACTTGCGAAGGATGACCAAATCTAATCACGGCTAAGTCCTAACAGTGATCAGGAGGTTCAAAAACACAACTATTCCTTCAAGACCCACAACAAAGCACCAATGGCCACCATCACATAACCCAAGCATAGAAATAAACCACAGCACATGACTAAACTAGGGTTGTACATACTGAATCCTCCTCATGCCCATACCTAAATGAATAGGTCTGTTGAGTCCTTGCACATCGCATCCAAATATTGTCTTTACTATAGCAACAATAAGCACACAGCCCTATTCATCTGCTATACCTAGAGTTCGATGACATCTCCCTGTAATGAACACCACTTGCACCAACTACAATTAGAACCATCCAAAAGCAATCAAAGTCCTGGTCAGGGTTAGGCCACCGCAGCCTCGCGGAAATAGCCAGAAAGATGTATTTTCAGGCCTAGCAGTCCGATCATAGAATAGGAAGGTAGACTGTCCCAAACTAGGTCTATTGGAGCCAATATTGTTGCACCATAAGTCACTCCAGTCTCCGATTTCTCTCCCAACCTTAACCCGTCTTAAATTGGAATAACTTCGGTCCATTATTTTCTCTTAAGTGCTTATTCACAACAAAACAGCTTGTCGGTGCATCGATCCTGAAACTCGCAATCGTAAATCTTGTTATTTCACCTAACTTTTGCAATTCAAACTGTTCAGAAACACAATATAGCTTCTGAGGATTGTCAATCAAATTAGAAAAAACAAGTTTCAATGTCTTTTTCAGTAGCAAAATGCGTACATTACTTTCACTTGTATCAGCTTGAGGCCGCGGCTTTATTTGCACGTTAGATTTACCAAAATTAAATAGTTGTAAAAAGAGGTTTAAAGGGGAGCAAAAAATACGATAGTGTACACCAAGTGTCTAAATGAATGAGGGCCAAGCATTTAAGATTTTTCATGGAAAGTACGAGTAGTCCCTACTTGTTTGTATTTCTTTGTACTCTGAAGCCTGTATCCCTGCACTTGCCACAGTTAGATGAAAGTACAAGAAAGGAGACATAAGGACGTGGGACAACTTTAAATAACGTAATTAACAGTGCACTTGAGTGGAGGCAATGCAGCACGCTAAGACGGTAGGCAATGTCACAAAGATAAGGGGAGGATGCTAGGTGGGAATATATTACAGTTTCAGCCAGGTTAGTCAGAAAGATAAGCATTAGTAAAGCCAGTAGGCCTAGTGCTGGCTGACACTTAAGGCTTTGCAAATTAGACCGATTGGATGACAGATGTGTGTCAAAGCTTCATTGACTAGTGCCCGACCCAATTGCAGCCCCCCAGCAGCACCCATGCTTTCAAGCAATTATGCCCACGTTGCTTTAGCGCCCAATTTTAAACAATGCCGTCAAATTATCCACATCTGTGAAAGAAGATCACATGAAACAAGAGGAGCAACGTGCACCCTTTGTCAAAGGCAATGTCTACTTTAATCACAAACAAGGCAATTTACGCAGCGCAGCCCCACTCGAACTTACCTTCTAGGTAGGCAGCTCACACATTAACACCACTCCATACAAACATTCACATAACGTACATTTGAAATGTGAAAATTAAACCGCACACCCTCGTAAATCCCCAATGTAATCAGTAAGCTCGTTGTCACCTCTCCGCTCCAACATAATAAAATAACACCGCTGAATCTACGTAAGTTATTTAAGGTCACAAACTGAAGAGTTGCTTTTTCACACATAGATATAACAAAACACTGCATGGATTTGTATACAATTTCATATACAGCATGTACTGACCGAATGAGGCATGGCAGTGAACAAGCAAACACCATGCATTTGCTATTCAGCACAATGTTTGCTCGTTGATAGTGCAGTATTATTACCAGCTTCCCAATGGACACCAATCCACTACAACGGCCGGCAATACCTGCAGACTAATCACAAAACAAGTTTTCTCCAATGCACGTTTCAATACATATTGCACCTTCGCTATACGGATATTTATCCGTATTACCCCTTTCCAAAGGCACAGCATGCCTAGACTTTCCTTATCCCAGAACTATCACCTTTGCAAAACCAAGTGCATGAATCGCCAGTTTCCTGCAACTTGACACCCACTGTCTAAAGGCTTCGATCCATTACCGTGCTTGCATAATTAGGAATGGGTCGTGCGTGTATGTTGTATGAAAAGCAATTAATTTTGCTGCAAACAGTAAAAACTAGAGTTAAATAGTTGTCAACCTCCAGTAACCAGACAAAAGATTAGGAAAAAAAATAAATAACCTAAAATGGTCAGTTTCCACTAACATCTTAGCCACTTCAAAGCCCAACATACACTTTCTGGATAAATGAGAATGCGGACCACCCCATCTATTTAAACACACGGTCCATGACAATGAGGCAACAGCGAACCACTGCAAAGTAGCAGAGTATATGGGGAAAAAACAGCTGGGTGCCGATAATATGAACATGGCACATAGCAGAACTACAGTTCATACAGTATTCAAATCCTAAACAAGAGCACCCGCGCCCCCAAGCATAGAGAACATGGCTTCTACAGCAGCATCGCTAACATGCTGTTTCATCTGAAAGGGAAAGCCCTCACAGATAAGTTTCTTCTAGTCTGTGCCAATTATGTACCTCCAAAGCCAAGGCTGTCTTGTCGTAGGCATTGGGGACTCGCTTCTGGATAACCCTGGCATAAATAGGCCCATTCTGGAGGTTAGGAAGCGGAGTGTTGATGCTGGGTTGGGCATAGGGCCCTGGCTCAGTCCCACCCAGTGGTTGGAGGTGGGAATTTTCCTGGTTACCTCCAATCAGACTTGGTACTGAAGTAGAGACAGGCCTGTACTTCTCCACATAGGGGACAGGTATCATCCCCCTTTTTCCGTCGTTGTCCTCTGCATTCCACCACTGCTCCTCAGGCTTATCCCGAATCTTCAGGATGTCTCCCTTTTTAAAGGGCAAATCCTCGTCGTCATTTCCAGTAAAGTCAAAGAGGGCCCGCACATACTCTGCTTCTTCCTGCCTCAAAGTAACACCAGACTGCACTGACTTGGTTACAGGTTCAATCAATGTAGTAGTGTCCAGGTAGTGAATTTTATAGAATTCCAACAAAGCAGGCAGCGATTCAAATTCTTGGTCACCTATGCGAAATCGGGGAGGGTTAGAACCTGAAAGAGAAAAGAAAATTAGTATTACAAAACGCCAGATGGTAGAGAGCGTGCATCAGCCAGCTCAAATGTAATTGCATGGGTTAAAATGCAGGCATCAGAAGAATAACTAGCTTTTGGAGTACATATTTCTTCACATGTAATTCTAGAACGTAGGGTGAAACTTTACAAAAAAAAAAGTTAACTGTTGCACTGTTCTGATGAGAAGGCTGACTATTTTCTACTGGAATGCACTGACATGGATGCTCGTTACAAACGGTCATAAAAAAAGCATGTAAAACAGTTTAGTAGTGCAACACACAATTTAGGAAACTAAATTTTCCGTTGATTTTAAACGATAAAAGCCAATCCCTGCATATCAGTAGATTCCACTGGATGCTTTTATGGTTTAAGCATAGTTTTAATGTAGAACCAAGGTGCTAACACTGCACAGAGGACCAAGCGGAGGCAAAAGTGGCTGCGTGTTACTGGGAAATAGGTGCTGAAATTAAAGCTATTTATCCAAATATGAAACAGCGGTTTCACAGAAGAAAAAAAAACGCACGATTCCGAAGTTTATGGCACATTACATTTTTTGGTTTAATAGCAAACCTGGGAGTCAAATGTTGTGTTAATATGTTTATAATTTTCAAGAAGAAACCCCCACGTGCTAACAGAATAGTAGCATGTACTAGTCAGTATTGTTTGTCGCAGTTGCATTATAAATGACAGTGCTAGGAGTCAATTATTTACGGTCATAAGTTATTTGAAGACAGTTTAATAGTTAAAAAAAGGGAATCCAAACCCCTTTTCCACGATTGAATCGCTTCGTCTCAGTTGTCCTATATTGATTCAATGACTTTCCTCCCTTTCTGGACATCATCCTGGGCAGGAGCATTTCCCTCAGTGTTCTAATCGGATGAACATATTGTATCCTTGAGATTGAGACTCGTTTTAAATTGTTTATTGAGCTCTCACGTGATGCATGTTCTCTCTTTCCGCCCCCTTCCGCTGCTGTATTTTACGAGGGCCAGTCAGATGCAAAATGCTGGTTAGCCACTCGTTTAATTTGTCTGTGGGTACTTGCGTTTACTATCTCCCTTTCATTTGCCGTTCTAACATAGCCGATTTGCGTAGTGACGCATGAGCAACCACGCGTACAAAGATACACGCGTACACATCAGCAACCACCTTAGGGCGGGTTCCCTTTCATAGAAAACCCATTCCAAAATTGACAACCATATGGGTGCATGTGTCTAGACGCATGCTTACACATGCCAACGTCAACAAGCAATAGTAAAGCCAAATGACCTGGTCTTTTAAACTTGATTCTACTGGCTTTGTCAATGCTTGTTCGGTTCTTCCAATTTTTGTCCGAATACCTTAATTTCAGAAGTCCCTGGAGAAAGTGTCACTATGCAAATAATTATATTAAAATACATTCCTGCCTGTAAAATATACTTTTTAAATGACTACATTCGAAGTTACTTATAATATTAACAATAAGGAACGCTACTTGTCAAAACAGTTATTTCACCATGCAACAAAATGCCGGCTGGACCACAGCCATGACATGGTTAAGTGGAATAATGTATTTCAACAACGTGTAACACATGTGGCTGCGACTATGTTATTTCAACTCGCATTCTTACTATAAATGTTCTGACTAAATATCTCCCTACGGGAAAGCGATAAAAATGCAGCATTTTGACCATATACAAATGGTCTGAGATACAAATCTCTGTTTTAAACCAGCCAACAAGCTAGGCTTATAGACACAAAATAGGTAAAATTAATAAACATGCAGAATTAAAGCCGCATACTCTACACTGCTGGAGAATTCATACACATCAGCAACCACCTTAGGGCGGGTTCCCTTTCATAGAAAACCCATTCCAAAATTGACAACCATAAGGGTGCATGTGTCTAGACGCATGCTTTCATATGCCAACGTCAACAAGCAATAGTAAAGCCAAATGACCTGGTCTTTTAAACTGGATTCTACTGGCTTTGTCAATGCTTGTTCGGTTCTTCCAATTTTTGTCCGAATACCTTAATTTCAGAAGTCCCTGGAGAAAGTGTCACTATGCAAATAATTATATTAAAACACATTCCAGCCTGTAAAATATACTTTTTAAATGACTACATTCGAAGTTAATTATAATATTAACAATAATGAACGCTACTTGTCAAAACAGTTATTTCACCATGCAACAAAATGCCGGCTGGACCACAGCCATGACATGGTTAAGTGGAATCATGTATTTCAACAACGTGTAACATATGTGGCTGCGACTATGTTATTTCAACTCGCATTCTTACTATAAATGTTCTGACTAAATATCTCCCTACGGGAAAGCGATAAAAATGTAGCATTTTGACCATATACAAATGGTCTGAGATACAAATCTCTGTTTTAATCCAGCCAACAAGCTAGGCTTATAGACAACACAAAATAGGTAAAATTAATAAGCATGCAGAATTAAAGCCGCATACTCTACACTGCTGGAGAATTCACTGTGTGCACTATACACAACGGGATTACACTGAGAAAGCGGGGACATACGGGTGGGAAAAGAGGGAGCACCCCCTCGACGGAAAATGAAATGTGGGTCGGAATTATATATATATCCCCACGAGAGACGTGGGTCGCTGAAATGAGCAGCTAACACCCACCCTTGTGGTGGCGTGCTTCTTCAAAGAAGAACATGAAGGAAAAAATGTGAAAGAGCAGCACAAATCAATAAAAACCTACAGCAGTTTCGGGAAAGAGGTGGATAATGGGGCAATTAAAGTCAGGAATAAATACTAACATGATTAGGCGGCCTTTAACCACAGAAGTCACAGGCGGAGTGCGTGCGTCAGACTGTCCCATGGCAAAAATTCGAAGAACTAATTTGGAAACCGCTTATGTGGCATTAATAGTTTCAGACGAACACCATAAAAGTGAAGAATCAGCAGTTCTATCCTACCAGAAGCTTGTTTTGTGGTCCACACCCTATGCTGGCAGAAGAATCCATTTGTATCAGGCAAACCTAATGCAACAGGGGCACAATTCCAAGCAAAACAGGCACGCAGTACCTCGTCCAATAGATATTTAAGAAACTGTGACCACTAGCTATGATACATTTATAGTTCACATCTCGACATTGTAATTTCCTCGCTATTTCACTAAGGACCATTATAACGTTGGACGTAGAGAGCTCAAATGAAGATAATGGAGAAGCTCGTGACTTATACTGGCTGGTATAAGTATCTGCTCGAACATTACAATGTTTGCATGTTTCTCGCTTTTTATTTTAAAACATTCGACCCTTAGTGGGGAGAGAACGCTATAATAGGTTTTATTATAGCCAGCTTCCGAAGGCTATGCCGGTTGTTATAACCGTTACAAGCCCGAACCGCAGATCAGGGCCTTCAACATACGCGATAGCCCTAGGCAGCAGGCTGGAAAAACACCTTCTGATGTATTGAAAGAATACCAGACGGTAATAGACCAGAACGCGCTCACTGTAAGAAACTTTTCGCTCATTGTTTTGAAATCGCATATCTGTACTCTCTCATACAAAATATCCTCCTTCACCACTCAGAGTACTCCCTACATTCACTTGTTTGCCTCTCATCGCTCCCCTTCGTTTTACTCTCTCACGAACACACACCTATCACAATTCACTTCCTTCGGCGCTGTCAATATTTTACACCTGTGTACACCCCATTCACACGAAATTATTATAAAGATAACCGAATAAGCATGTAGGCTGAATACGCTCATTTCCCTTGCACTCTGGGGAGTTCACTCTACCTTAAAACTGCAGAGATCTCAGTATGCCCCAGATATGAACACCCACAAGTTGAACTCACCCAGTGACCTACAGGCGACTCAGTTCATAGTATACACTATATGTGTGTATTATATTGCATTAAAAAACACAAACATCTGGAACACACAAATTCTGTAGGATGAAGTAAAATATAAACGGGACCTGCAGTGTGGACATAGATGGCCATAAGGATTTTTAAAGTCATTGTTGGCGACTTAATCAGTATTGTACCTTGCAATTTTAAGGCGACAAATGGGCCCAGGTACAAAAATCTGTAATTATGCAGTCCAAGTGTCTACACTAGCTCCCCACCCTCAAACTTTCCATTCTAGTTCCAACCACCAGAGCTCCCTCTTTATGTAAATGTATATAAAGTTGCATTATAATTGATGGAGCTCATGCAGCTGCTGCCGATAAGCGCCCAGAGACTCCACGAACCGTTCCCATCATTTTCAGCAGCACTTACTCCCCCTGTTGATGATGTAGTGGGACACTCGCGAGTTTTCGGACACAGAGAGCACGTAGTCCCCGGGGATTGTGGCCGAGTCGCGGACCAGGAACGTCCCGTGGCGCTGGCCTTGCAAAAGGGCCACTGCCTCGACCCGGGTCTGTCGCCCCCAGTACCAAGCATCGCGGTCCTCTGCATCGAAGTGCCCGGACATGGCGCCACCGCCCCCGAGCGCAGCCCGAAATGGCGGCCGGAAACGCGGCCTCACCTACCGGAAGTGACGTCGAGAGCCGAGATCCTAACCAATGGGTGTTAACGGTGACCGGATTATCGGTCAGACGTTGCAGCTTTTCCTGTGCGTGTATAGTAAGTGCCGCAAGTAACATAGAAAGGAGACAAAAGAAGTATGGCAACAAAATGAGGACTACATTTATCCTATTGGGAATGGAGATAAGAAGTCAGTATGTTCGTATATATTTTTTTTTAGTGTTGGTGTTATGAATTGAGTAAACTCTAGTTGCGAGAGATTAACACAATTTTAATAATTAACAACAATTTGGGACACTCACTGCCTGCAGGAAGCCAGTGTCCCTCGTTCCGAGTCCATTGCCCCCACATCGTTCTAACTATAAAGATCCCATAGAACAGAGACCGCGGGGCACGCTCCATATTGCATCATCTCATATTAGCATCAACACATCGTCTCCGTTACAGAAACAAGCATTGGCAAAACTTATTGGCCTCGGCAATCCGAGAGACATTGGCGTTGTTAATGTCAATGTCGTTTAGCCATTTGTTATGGAGTGGGATGGCTGTATGTGGTGTGAATTATTAGTAAATAGCGTTCTCGTATATAATTATTTAGGTTGGATTGGAATAGTTTGTTGTTGTACAATTTTCTGGCTTGGAATTGTGTGGTGTTGAGTGGAGTTATGTGTAGTGGAATTATGTAGCAAGGTGTGCAATGGAATTATGTAGAAAGTAATGTGGTATCAAGTGTGCTTGCATTATGTGGAGTGGGATTGTGTGTCATGGAGTTTAATTATGTGGAGTGGGATTGTGTGTTGTGGAGTGGCATGTAGTGCAGTGGAATTGTGTGGTGTGTTAAAGTTTGTGTAATTAGGTTGATTTGTGTGGTGTGGATTGGATGTATGTGATGTATAGTGAAATTGTATTGTGGGTTGGAATTATGTGGTTTGGTGTGGAAATAGGTGGGGTGGAATGGAAATGTGTGGAGTTGAATTGTGTTAAGAGGAACTGTGTGGGGTTGAGTGACATTATGTTGAGTGTAATTATGTGGGATGCTATGGAATGTATTCACATGGATTGTTGTTATGAGGCATAGAGTGGATTTATGTGGAGTATGTTTATGTAGTATTGAGTAGAGTGTAATTATGTGGAGTTAAATCATTTGGCTGTCAGTGGTATTATGTGGAGTGTAATTACGTTGCCCCGTGTGGAACTGTGTGGCATTGAATTTTGTGGAGTGGAATTATGTGGCATCCGGCAATCGAAGCGATACTGGCGTTGCCAATCTCAATGTCTTTTAGCAATGTTTAATGGCATCATGGCTGAATGTCATATAAAAAAGCGGCATGACCCAGTGTGCGCTGTATTCTAAACTCACATATTTGAAAGAGCTGTCATGCGCGATAACCTAGTAGTAACATGTCTATCAATCATTCCGTGCTTACGAAACTGTCAAACTGGGCCTTGCCAAACTCTACCAACGTCTGTGGTTTCTCATCCTTCATCTGCAGTCTTAAACAGATTCCTCGTGTAGAGAAACCTCATTTTACAGTTTCCTCTGAGCTCAAAGTTATCTCCCCCTGCCTTCCACGTGCTCTCAAATCGCAACCTACTTAACTAAAAGTGATTGCACCCTGTGCCGCGGAGCCTACATCCTGCAAATTTGCATGCCATCTTGGAGTCATTCTTTTTGAGCTGCTCAAGATACACCTCATCATAAACCTTCATCTTATCTTATCATCTAAACGTTAGTAAACTCAACTTTTTTTCAAAGAAGCAAACATTAATCAATCACAAAATAATTATGTGAATTTTTTAAGGCATAGTAAGTAAATGGTTTATTAAATTATTATGATTTCATAATTAAAAAGTCCGCCCCATTTCGTTTAGCCTAACAAAAAATTAAACCAGTTTCGTTGCGGCGGGTCGGAGTTCTTGGCGCCAAAATCGGAGCGAGCACAAGCCACGCCCACTGACGCAGGCCACGCCCCCTCCCACACGACTAGAAAATGTGCCCTCCACAAACGCGCAGCGGGCGCGACGATTGCACGCCGAAGGCGCGCCTAAGGCAAGCCCGTCTGCGCCCGTCCGCGCCAAGACCGGGCCCAGGGCCATATCCCCTGTCCAAAATGACCCCGATAAAAGACTATGGAAATACTCCAGCCAGGAAATTCGAGGGCTGAGACCAAACATCACATGTGCTCAAATAGAGCCACACAAAGAAGGTAAGAAATGTCTGTCATGCCCTCTTACATTCGACTTTCTTCCCGTAAAAAACATGGATAAATTCGAGACCCCAAAATATAGAAACTATACTTTGAAAACAGGTCTGATTAATGCCAGGTCATTGGTCAAACATAATACTCAGACATCCGAACTAATAGAGGAACAAAATATTGATATATTATTCATTACCGAAACATGGGCAGATGAGGCATCAGATGCTGATCTGGCATTAGCTATTCCGGAGGGATACTCTTTCTCAAGAGTTGACAGAAAAATAAAACGGGGAGGAGGATTAGCAATCATAGCAAAAGAAGGTCTTAGAATTAAAACCTCAGATAAAGGTAGTACCCCAGACTGCGAAACATTAACCTTTCAAATAAAAATTACAAACAATTATACGTTTAATGGAATACTAATATATAGACCACCTAGTGCAAAAACCCCTTTAATCGACTTGCTAAGTCCATTTCTTGAATCTAGCGTGTCATGTCCAGATTATACCATCCTAGGTGATTTTAATCTACATCTAGAGAAAAATTCAGACCCTAAAATAGCAGCATTCATTGATGCAATGGCAAACTTTGACCTGAAACAGAAAGTACACTTCAAGTTCAAGTTCAAATATTTATAAAGCGCACTACTCACCCAGAGGGTCTCAAGGCGCTGGAGGGAGGGGTTTACTTTTTATCGAATAGCCATGTTTTCAGTTCTTTTCTGAAGGAGATGTGATTCTGAGTAAGGCGGAGGTGGGTGGGGAGTGAGTTCCAGGTCTTGGCAGCCAGGAAGGAGAAGGATCTGCCACCCATGGTGGTTTTTCGGATGCGCGGGACTGCGGCGAGGGCTTGATTGGATGATCTTAGTTGGCGGGTGGGATAGTAGAAGGACAGTCAGGCGTTGAGGCATTCGGGTCCTAGATTGTAAAGGGCCTTGTGTGCGTGGGTAAGAAGGCGGAAAGTAATTCTTTTGTTCACGGGAAGCCAGTGGAGGTTTTTTAAGTGACCGGTGATGTGCTCTTGGCGCGGGATGTCTAATATGAGTCTCGCTGATGCGTTTTGGATGCGCTGGAGCTTTTTCTGCAATTTTGTTGTAATTCCGGCGTAGAGTGTGTTGCCATAGTCCAGAGGTCGAGTAGAATGAGGGCCACTGTTTCACCGTTGTCCAGGAGTGCTCGGATGTCGTCGGTTGCCGCAATGAGGGCGGTTTCGGTGCTGTGTTTGGCTCGAAAGCCGTTCTGTGATGGATCCAGGGAGTTGTTGGATTCAAGGAAGGCTGCTAGTTGGCTATTGACGGCTTTCTCGATGACTTTGGCCGGGAAAGGGAGGAGGGAAATGGGTCGGTAGTTTTTCAGATCTGAGGGGTCTGCTGTTGGTTTTTTCAGAAGGGCGCTGAGTTCGGCGTGTTTCCATATTTCTGGAAAGGTGGCGGAGTCGAAGGAGCAGTTGATGACATCGCG
Source organism: Lissotriton helveticus (assembly GCF_964261635.1). Taxonomy (NCBI): domain Eukaryota; kingdom Metazoa; phylum Chordata; class Amphibia; order Caudata; family Salamandridae; genus Lissotriton; species Lissotriton helveticus. The sequence goes on from NC_136061.1 coordinate 402,994,001, forward strand.
GAGTTGGGGAGCGATGATGGAGTCAGCTTTGTTGAAGATGTGGTGGGGACAGGGGTCAGAAGGTGAGCCGGAGTGGATTGAGTTCATGAGGCGAATAGTGTCTTCAATGGTGATTGGGTTGCAGGAGTTGAGGTAGTTAGTTGGAGGTGTGGTGTCTGAGGGGGGTGGGGTGAGTTGTTCATTGGGAGTATTCTTGAAGCTGTTGTGGATGTCGGCAATTTTGTTGTAGAAGAAGGAGGATAGCGCATCGCAGAGGTCTTGGGAGTTTGTGATGTCGTTGGATGCTGCGGGAGGGTTGGTGAATTCTTTGACGATATTGAAGAGTTCCTTGCTGTTATGAGAATTGTTGTCGAGACGGTCCTTAAGTGCTGATTTCTTGGCGGATCGAATCAGTTGGTGGTGTTTGCGGGTGGCTGTCTTGAGGGAGGCCATGTTGTCTGAGGTTGGTTCTTTTCTCCAATTCTTCTCCAGGGTGCGGCATGTCTTCTTGGATTTTTTTAGGTCATCATCGAACCAGGGAGCTTTTTTGTTGGATGATTTCGACTGGTGTTTTTTCAGGGGAGCTAGTTCGTCCGCACTGTGGGTAATCCATTGCCTGAGGTTGGAGGCCGCTAGGTCTGGATCCGTTGCCGGGGTGGGAGTGTTTTGGCTGAGTGATGTGAGGAGTTGTTCGGTGGTGATTTTGTTCCATTTTCTTCGGGGAATGAGTTGTGGACGGTTGTGGGTCAGGGTTGTTTTGTAGCTGAAGTGAACACAGCTATGATCCGTCCAGTGGAGAGATGTAGTATGATCGAAGGAGAGGTGTTTGCTGGAGGTGAAGATAGGGTCGAGCGTGTGTCCGGCTATGTGAGTGGGGGTGTCAACAAGTTGTTTGAGTCCGAGATTGGACAGGTTGTCCAGAAGGGTGGTGGTGTTGTTGTCGAGAATGTTGTCAAGGTGGTAGTTGAGGTCTCCTAGAAGAATGTAGTTCTCGGAGGCGAGGGTGTGCGGGCTGACGAAGTCAGTGATGACGTCGCTGAATTGAGAGCGGGTGCCTGGGGGCCTGTAAATGAGGGTTCCTCTAAGTGTGGTCCTGGGGTCGGTGTGGATTTGGAAGTGGAGGTGTTCGGCGGATTCAAGATTGGCGTCAGAGCTGGTTGTAATTTTGATGGTGTTTCTATGGACAATGGCGATGCCTCCTCCGGTTTGATCGGTGCGGTCTTTTCGAATAATCTTGTAAGTGTCCGGTATGGCTATGGCGATGTCGGGGGCAGAAGATGCATTCATCCATGTTTCAGTAAGGAAGGCGATGTCAGGTGACGCAGTGTCGATCAGGTCCCAGAGTTCAGTTGCATGTCTGTGGACCGAGCGGGTGTTAAGTAGGAAGCATTTCAAGTCGTTGGGTACGGAGCTGTGTGTGGAGGAAGTGTGTTTGGTGAGGGTCCTGACGCAGTTGAACTTACAGGAGAGGCAGGAGAATGGACCATGGGTACGTCCTGGGGTTGCTGCGCAGCAAAGTGGGGAGCGTCCGGCGTTGAGGGCGAGGAGAGTAGCGGCATTATAAGTTACTCTGGGGGGTTGGGAGTGGCGTAGAACAGGGGGACGGGCGCTGGGCGCGGTCTTGGCGCGGACGGGCGCAGACGGGCTTACCTTTGGCGCACCTTCGGCGCGGCCGCAGCGCGTGGACGCTGCGCGTTGGGGCATTCGACATAAATGGATAGTGGGGGGGCGGGGCGTGGGTGGGTCAGCTGGGAGGTGTTAGCGGGGAGGGTAGGCGGGACAGGGGAGTAAACAACAAACCAGGTTACAAAATGGAGTATGGATAGTGAAACTTGGACAGACTTAGGTTGGTGGAGGGGGCGGAGTGTGGGAGGGGGAGCTGGGAGGCGGGAGCGTAGGGGGAGGGACGGGCTGCAGGCACAACAAAATGGAAGGTACAAAAACAACAGGAGAGCAGGATTCTGAACACACGGGCGCGGTTTACAATAATCTAGATATCCAAGCAATCACAAGTGAAATTCGGTCAGCAGCAGGCAAAGCAATGCGGAGCGTGCACAGTATGAGTACTCTAGAGACACCAAGCAATGCGGAGCGCTACGTAACAGAGCGGGTGCCAATGAATAGAGATTAATAAATATAAATATAAAGTTTGGCAGTGGTGGGGGAGCAGCGCTACGATACCAGTCACAGCGCTGGAAGGGTGGAGCGACCGCTTCACACGGAGTCAGGCTGGTCACAGAGGTGCCTCAGCCGGGCTGTTCCTAGTGACTCGTGGGTGGGAGGGGGAGCTGGGAGGCGGGAGCGTAGGGGGAGGGACGGGCTGCAGGCACAACAAAATGGAAGGTACAAAAACAACAGAAGAGCAGGATTCTGAACACACGGGCGCGGTTTACAATAATCTAGATATCCAAGCAATCACAAGTGAAATTCGGTCAGCAGCAGGCAAAGCAATGCGGAGCGTGCACAGTATGAGTACTCTAGAGACACCAAGCAATGCGGAGCGCTACGTAACAGAGCGGGTGCCAATGAATAGAGATTAATAAATATAAATATAAAGTTTGGCAGTGGTGGGGGAGCAGCGCTACGATACCCTTAGATATCACACTTAGATACCCACAACGCCGGACACACACTAGACGGTATTTTCACATCTTGTCAGAGCCTAAATAAAATTGACACTCTCCCAATTCCATGGTCAGACCATAAATTAGTAAAATTCACTCTGGAAGTTAAAGAAGACACTGGAAGACCGATGAGACATATTAAACAAGTAACCTATCGTGACTGGTCGAAAATTGACAACGAGACATTTATAAAAAAACTCCAAACATCTCATCCTACATTTGACGACAATAGCAATATAGCCTGCAAACAATTCAATGAGTGGATAGATAAGGCAGTCAATCTGACAGTCCCACAAAATAAGGCTACTATAAAAAGAAAAACCCCCTCACAACCTTGGTTCTCAGAAGCTCTAAAAACACAAAAACAAACGTGTAGAAGAGCAGAGAAAAAATGGAGAACCAACTACGATACCCAACTAAGACAAGAATACAAAGATACCCTAAACATCTATAAAAAACTAATAATTGCAGAAAAAAGTAAATTCTTCGTTAAGAAGATCAACCAGTCAAAAAATTCCAGCAAAACCCTTTTTGACACTGTCAAAAAACTATCAAAGTTCGAAAACAACAACCCAGAAACACTGTCATCAGACTTCTGTAATATACTAGGAGACTTCTTCATGAATAAAGTCTCATCAGTATACGACTCCTTCAAAAATCAGAATACTGAGACAATAGAAAGGGATACATCACAGCCACTGAACTCAATAAGGCGACAAGATCAAACGTCAGCTTTTAGATTTACACCCCCTACAGCTGAGCAGATCGAGAAAGAGATCCACAATACCAATTCAGGTAGCCCAATGGACCCTTGTCCACCCAAAATAATGCATGTTTGCTCCATACAACTAAGCCTAGTATTGGAAAAATTATTCTCCAAAATCATCAACACCAATATCTTCCCAGATGACTGGAAAAAAATATCTATCAGGCCTCTGCTAAAAAAACCCAACCTAGATCACGAAAATCCCAACAATTATAGACCCATAGCCAGGATCCCTTTCGCCGCAAAAATCTTGGAGAAACTGTTAAATAAACAGCTATCTCTACATCTGACTGACGGAGATTGGCTGGACCACTCTCAGTTCGGTTTCCGGGTAGAACATGGGACGGAGACGGCCCTGATTACAGCAGTGGAGGAACTTAGGCAAATAATGGACAATGGATCGAAGGCCGCCTTGATATTACTAGACTTATCGGCGGCCTTCGACACAGTCAGCCACGAAATCCTTATAACACGGTTAAAGACGGCAAACATACATGACTCAGCATGCACTCTTACAGCCTCCTACTTAGAGAACAGAACCTTCTCAGTAGAATCAGGAGAGGCGAAATCCAATCGGTTCAACCTACCATGCGGAGTCCCGCAGGGCTCTTCGATGAGCCCCACTCTTTTTAATTTGTATGTAGCTCCACTCGCAAAGATAATAAGGAACAACGGCTTCACTCCTATATCTTACGCCGACGACACCCAAATTGTGGTGTCAATAAGCAAGGAGGTACATGACACAGCAGAAAAATTCCAACTCTGCATGACAAAAATCAGTCAATGGATGAGAATGAACTGCCTAAAGTTAAACGGGGACAAGAGTGAGGTCATGATACTAGGAGGAGACACAAACATATGGTCCCCCTCATGGTGGCCTACAGATATGGGAAAATGCCCTAAATCGTCAGAAAAGGTGAAAAACCTAGGGATCATGCTAGACACCAACCTTTCCTTCGACGCTCAAGCCAGCAAACTAGCTTCATCACTATGGTACATCCTAAAAATGATTAAAAAGATTCTGCCCACCCACGGCGGACATCTTACTTAGCGGTGCCGGCCCGCCGCCGGGGGACCCCGGAGCTCCCCCACCTCCTGGCTGACCGGCGGAGAGAAACATCGAAGACGTGGCCAGCCGCCCAGCAGTGCTCCCCCGCATTGCTACCGACCCCTTGGACGAGGGGCATCAGGTGAGCGGCGCCCTGCGACCTGGACTACCGCTTGCTTCCCCCCCCTGAGTCCCTACACTCTCTGCTGGGTGTCCCTCGACTGCTGAGGCCGGTGGCACAACCTTGCTGGACGCTACCCTGGGCCCCCACCCGCCGGAGCCATCGGCCCCGGCCTCCTCCCTGCTGTTTGCTGTCCGCCGGATCCCCCACTTGGTCAATAGAACCGCCAGTGGACCTCTCCGCGACCTCCAGCTGTTCCCGAGGCGCTGCTCCCCTGCATAGCGCCTAAGCACTCTTCTCAGGCCCACGTTGCTTTTGCTCTCTCCTGCATAACCCTGCTCAGCGGAACACGGTGGCCCCAGCCTGACTACTCTGGCCGCCTCTACCCCCACCGCTTCACTAACCACACCACACCCTGGACGTCGCCCTTGCAGCGCCCCAAGAGGGACTCTCCCTCTGGCCCCCCCAAAGCGACCTGCGGAGCCTCTTCTTGGGCCACCGATCCTAAACTCTCCGCGGGACCCGGAGTCGGCTCTGGCTCATCCACTACCCTTCACGGCTCATTCCATAGCTGTGCAGTCACTCGGCGACCTCCGGCGATACTCACCGGTTGGCCCGCCTCCCTGTACTGGACACAATGACGCACTCTAACCGCAAGGGGACCCGGAATGTTGTGGAACTCATGCATAAAGCAGCGTCGAAAGGAGATAAGATCCAACCACAGCCGTCCCCGAAACCCCCCACGAGCCCTCAACCGCAGGACGAAGACTCCGCCCCGATCACGAAAGCCTTCCTGGCCTCCCTCTTCAACACACTGCGTGAGGACTTCCAGACCCTGAAACAGGACTTGGCTGGGGAACAACGCGAACTCCGTCGTGACATTGACGGCCTGGGTGAGCGAGTTGCCTCTCTGGAAGAAGCTGATCAGTCCCGCAGTGGAGAGGTGGAGAGACTCCAGCAGGAGATCCTGCGACTTCAGGACCACCAGGTGGACTTACAGTCGCACTCTGAAGACTTGGAGAACCGCTCCAGGCGGAATAACATAAGGGTCAGGGGCGTTCCGTTGAAAGCTGAAAAGGACAGTGTGACCAGCTACCTTCAGGACCTATTCAGAGATATCCTGGGAGAGACGGGCGACTTTGAAGTCCGAATCGACAGGGCGCACAGGGTGGGCATGGCGCGCAGGGCGCCTGCACCTCCTCCGGACATTCTAGCGTTCCTACCGGACTTCTCCCTGAAGGAACGCATTCTTAGAGAGGCCAGGAAAGCCCAACCCATCAAATTTCGCGATGACCCGGTAGCCCTTTTTCAGGATCTCTCTAATATTACCCTACAAAAGCGTAAGACCTTCAGACCTGCGACGAACTTCCTGAGAGATGCCGGGATACCCTACTCCTGGGGCCACCCGTTCCGTCTGATCTTCAAATGGGACGGATCCCTTCACCAGCTTCGATCATTCCGCGACACCTGCTCCCTACTTGGGATCGACATGCCGGACAGCTCAAACTCCAGAGACGCCTCTCCGTCCCGGTCGCAGGACGACCCGCTTCGCCCTACAAGAGACGGCTGGCAGAAGGTTCGTAGGAGGAGGACACCGAGAACCATCCCGAAACCCGACCCGATTACGGTCGCCCAGGAACGAGAAGCTGCAGTACAAGAAGTGGCAGATAACACAGCACCTGACCTGTAGAACATTGCCCTTGTGCACCTTGACCAGCTTGGGGGGTGTTCTCTCATTCGCACATAGCTTAACTGGGGTCTGGGCCGGGGAGCCGCCTACTGGGCTGCAACCACGGTACCCCTTTCTTTGACATTCTACGGACCTGTGCCCTGCACGACTAGGCCCGAGACTTTTATCGGTTTCTGTTGGGGGGGCTGTTCTGGGAGGGGATGGGGAAGTTGGGGGTTGGGGGTTCGGTACTTGAGGGGGGTTGGGCTTGTCCACTCTGTTGGGGTTAGGGTGGCCACAGGGGGGAGGGAATTATTGGGAGGGACCAGTACGCCATGGGATCCTTACACACATCGGAGACGGCCCACGTCTTCCACCATTGCGCAGCGTCTTGCATTACTGAGCCAGTTCGCCCCCTCATACCCCAGCGATGGCTGACACGCTCAAAATCCTGTCTCTTAACGTCAAGGGGCTCAACAACCCGATTAAGCGCAGGGCTATCATCTCCTACCTAGAGAACTCTGAGGCTGACGTCTGCCTGCTGCAGGAAACCCACCTCTTGGCTAAGGACTGGCACAGGCTGCGCTCCCGCGCTTTCCCACAGCAACTCTTCTCCTCTTTCCCATCAAAGAAAGCCGGGGTGGCTATACTCATATCACGGCGCTTCAAAGGCAAGGTAGGGGCCAAAATAGGGGAAATTAAGGGACGCCTACTAGTCCACGCTTTCCAGATAGGCAATACCACCTACGCGATAGGGTCCATCTACTCCCCCAATACAGGTCAGGAACCCTTCTTGCTATCCGCAATCTCAGAAACACTTCAAGCACCTCACACCCACATGCTCCTAGGGGGGGACCTTAACCTCGTCATGGATACAGTTAAGGATAGATCGGGGCACCGTTACGGTGACACGGGGGCGATTTCACAGAAGGGCGCCTCCTGGCTGCATGATCGAGATATCTCGGACCTTTGGCGACACGCACACCCACTTACAACGCAATACACATTCTACTAGCACGTACACCACACTTACGCGCGCATAGACCACTTCATGGGCTCATCGACCCTCATTCCCCACATCGCTACAGTGTCAATTGTCCCGGCTGCCCTCTCCGACCATCAAGCAATGGAATTGACACTTAACGTGCCCAGTTCGCCGCGCGCTCCGGGATCGTGGAGGCTTAACGAGACCCTCTTACAAAAACCGGCGGTAACCCGCCAACTTCATAAATGCATCTCAGACTACTTGGCTACCAACGACACCCCGGATGTGTCAATGCCGTCCTTATGGGGAGCCTTGAAAGCGGTCGTTAGGGGGGAGCTGATAGCAATTTCCGCCGCGGACGCCAAACTTCGCAAAGAAAAGAGGGGCGACCTCTCCGACAAGGTCGCGGAGTTGGAGAGGGTTCATAGTCGCACTGGAGCCCCGAGGATTTGGCGCCAACTTAAGGCCGCCAGGGCTCAGTTGGCTAGCCTCGACACTGACAGGGCAGAATTTGCCGCCCTTCGCCTCCGTCACACGTACTACGTGGGGGGCAACCGCACCGGCCGGCTCCTGGCCAGCGCCTTGAAAGCCAAACTCCAACGCTCCAAAATCACGAAGCTACTAGACGACGCCGGCGATGCGGTTACTGAGGACGCACAGATTGCCTCGGCCTTTCGCTCCTACTACGCCTCCCTCTACAGCGCGGATAGGGCGTCTCCGACGGCCATTGACGCCTACTTACAAACGGCAGACATCACGCCGTTATGTCCGGCGAGTGTGGAAACCCTTGATGCCCCCATTCGCCCCGACGAGATCCTTGCTGCCATTGCACGCCTCCATCCGCTTAAGTCCCCGGGCCCTGACGGCTTCTCCTCGGGCTTTTATAAATCCTTTGGCCTTGTTCTGGCGCCTATCCTCGCTAGGCTATTTAATTCCTTTGAAGGGCCGAGTTCCATCCCACCCGATATGCTTGCAGCCGACATTGTAGTCCTGCCTAAGCCGGGCAAACCCCCCACGCACTGCTCCGCGTTCCGCCCCATCTCCCTGCTCAATCTAGATCTGAAACTATTCACGGGGGTGCTGGCGGCTCGCCTGGGTCCCTGCCTCCCGGGCATCCTTGAGCCGGACCAATCGGGCTTTGTCCCGAACCGCCAGTGCAGCGACAACACCAAACGACTCCTGCACCTCGTGGACAAGGCCCACTTTCAGGTCTCCGACTCTGCCCTATTGGCCATCGATGCAGAGAAGGCTTTCGACCGTGTCGATTGGACCTACTTACAGGCTGTGCTGCGACGGTACCACCTGGGCGACCGGTTTCAGGCCTGGATCGCGAGCTGCTACCACCGTCCCTTGGCGCGCGTCCGGCTGGGTGGCCTCAAGTCCGACCCCTTCGAGATCCAGAGAGGAACCCGCCAGGGGTGTCCCCTCTCACCCCTCCTGTTTGCTCTATACGTGGAGCCCTTAGCGCAGAAGATCCGCGACAACCCCCACATTCTAGGAATGTCTTTCGGCAACGAAACCCACGTGGTGGGACTGTACGCAGACGACATAATCGCCGCTTTGGACCGCCCCTCTACCTCCATACCGGCGTTTTTGGCGGAGTTGGCACACTTCGGCGCGGTATCCGGGTTTAAGGTTAACCAGGGGAAGTCCCTGATACTGCCCCTAGGCAGCCACGCTCTTCCCAATAACCCACCACCCGACTTCGGGTGCCAACTGCAGTCCACCACTCGGCTGCCTTACCTGGGGATTACCTTGACCTCCTCCACGGCCTCGACCTTCAATCAAAACTACTCTGCTTTATCATCCCAGATCCGGGCTGACCTTGCGCGTTGGTCGAAGCAGCCTCTCTCCTTACTTGGGAGGATCGCGGCGGTGAAGATGTCGGTCCTACCCAAAATATTATATATCTTTCAGACCCTCCCGGTGTCACCGCCAACGGGAATGCTGGCTGACCTACAACATGATCTTCATCAATTCGTGTGGGAGAGGAAACGCGCCAGACTACATCAACGAGTGGCGCACAGGACTGTGGACGAGGGCGGCCTCGGGATCCCAAACTTGTTGCAATATTTCCAGGCCTCGCAAATCCGATATCTAGTGGAGTGGTACCGGCCCGAATCAGAGAAGAGATGGCTCTTCCAGGACAGGGCCATGGCACAGACCTCCCTGTGGAAAATACCGTTTCTTGCTCGTCGGCACAGGCCACGTTATCTCCTCCGCTCCCCTATTACTCGGACCACTATGACGACCTGGGACATGGTGGCGGTCAAGCGGGGCCTCACGACCTTCCCATCCCCGCTCACCCCACTTTTTGACAACCCCGCATTCCTACCAGGCACGGACACTCAAGCTTTCCTGCAATGGCGTGATACGCCCTGCCGGTCGGCTGGGCACCTCTTTGATACAGAAGGCTTCCTCTCTCTCGCCGATATCTCGCGAGACTATGGAGTGGATGACCCCCACCTGTTTCAATATTTCCAAATCCGCCATTGGCTCTTGAGGCCGGACGTTGCTCCTCTGGTAGGCCGGCAAATGACACCGTTCGAACGCTGGCTAGTGTCCAAGGACTCAGATAAACATCTTATCTCGGACCTCTATCGGATGCTCTCCCCTGCTGTCGACCCCGCGAAAACTGCTGGACAGCGGCGATGGGAAGCTGAACTTGGAAGACCTCTTTCCTCCATAGAATGGAACCACATATACTATAGGGCTGCCCACACTACCCGCAATACCAAAGCCAAGGAATCAGCGATAAAATTGGCTATCTATTGGCACCTTACCCCAGCGAGACTCAATCAAGGTAACCCGACCCGCAGCGCGCTGTGTTGGAGAGGATGTGGCAGCCGGGGTACACTGACTCACCTCTTGTGGGAATGTCCCGCCTTGCAAGAGTACTGGAAGGTCGTCCTGGACGATATTGATTCCACGTTCGACACCGAGGTCCCGCGCTTCCCAGCTTACACAATCCTAGGGCTTCCCAATGCACTTACATTCCCCCTAAGATCAGCTCGCGGCAAGCAGATGGGCATCGCTATGCAGTCGGCGTCGCAACACGTCCTGTCGCTCTGGGGCTCCACTGTCTCACCCACCCACACAGGCTGGTTACACAAGCTGTGGTTCACGTTAGGCATGGAACGGATCCAGGCCACACTCACACATACCACCGACACATTCCGCATTGCCTGGCAGCCGCTCCTGACGTTACTCTCCAGGGAATTCCACGAAATCACCTGCCCGAAGTACCTTCGCATCCTGCGACTTACAGACTGCATGGTCGACCGGGCGCAGCCGGAGGCATCTTGATACATTCAACTTAGCTATCACTCACATGATTACTATGGAAGACTGGCGTACTGGTGGGGTGGGGGGGGGGGTGTTAGAGTTGGGGGTAGGGGAGGGGGGGAGGTTTTGAAGGCTGGCTTGTGTACTGTTGTCCCGACTGGGGGTTTCTTTCGACCTCCAGGCACCACCTTTCCATCTGGGCATGCTCATCCTGCTCACCTAACGCTTATTAGAGAAGACGTGTCTGTCTGTCTCGCCTGCCCAACTCGCCTGTTGATGTCCATTGTTATGCTATGCCATGCCTGTTTTCTCTGTTTTAAAACTCAATAAAAATACTTTGAAATTAAAAAGATTCTGCCATACTTACCGTATGATTCACGCAAGACAGTGGTGACCGCACTGGCCTTGTCCAGACTGGACTACGGGAACGGATTATATGCCGGAGCTAGGAAGAAAATCCTACTTAAGCTACAACGCCTGCAGAATGCGGCAGCCAGGTTGATACTAGGAATACCAAAGTTCGAAAAAATAAGCCACAAACTAAAAAGCCTGCACTGGCTACCAATTGTAAGTAGGATACATTTTAAATCACTATGCTTGGCGTACAAAGCACTAAACGGAACTGGAGCACAATTTTTAAAATCACATCTGCAACTGTATGAACCAAGCAGACTTCTCAGATCCAGCCAAATGAAACTCATCAGGGTCCCTAAATTCAGGAAAGCTAACTGGGGCGGAAGAAGCTTCCTGATACACGCAGCAAGAATGTGGAACCAACTACCAATAGACATAAAAACCAGTCCATCCCTGAAATCCTTCAGAAAGGAAGTTAAAACATGGCTCTTCTCCACACAGCTTTAATCAACATCTTCAGACCCAGTGGTACATCTCAGCGCCAAGACGCCCTCGGGCAATCGCGCGCTATACAAATAGACAAATCAAATCAAATCAAATCAAATCTTAAGGTTTAAGTTTGGTTTTGAGCCACTAATCGACAAGTATGACTTGATGTTATCTTTTCAAGATGGCTGCAACGAAAGTTAAATCCTATATGAAAAACCAATCCTCAGAAGCCTACTTCTTGATCGAACAAGTCCGGGATTGTCTGCTAATCCAGTATAGCAATTGAATCTTTTAACGCAAGACAGGTGACCGTCCTGACTCGTCAGTTGCGGTCGCTCCTCTTCACGATGCTTCCCCGACCTTCACTGTGGTATCGTGACCCGCATTCAGCTGCGCCTGATTTGTAGAATTATTTACATAGCGCTCCATTACCTTACTATTTGTGCAGATTGTCATAGCAGCGTAGCGCTAGTCCCAATTGCGCTAATTAGCATAGCGCTAGCCCTCCATAGCGCGCTGTAACGCTCTGCTTTGTTTGAGGTGCCTGCATTTCACTTTTTGATTCATTGTGCCCAAGTATCTTAGCGTTTTATACATACTTTGTGCCCCAACCCTACATTGAATTTGGCCGACCGCCATCTTATTTAGCTTCTTGTTGTTTAGCCTTCCCTCCCCGGATCTCCACCCCGCCTCCCGCCTCCCAGCTGCTCCGCCCTCGCCCCTCCCCCTCCACTATCTATATATGACAGATGTCTTTTCGCGCAGCATTCACGCGCAGCGATCGCGCCCCTTGCGCGCCGAAGGTGCGCCAAAGGTAAGCCCGTCTGCGCCCGTCCGCGCCTGGACCGCGCCCAGCGCCAGACCCCCTGCTTCTGCTCCCTGCAAAGCGACCGCCTCCAGCATAACGTATGTCGCCGCCACCCTCCTAGCCCTTTAACCCGGACGCACACCTCTATGCTGCGTAGCTGCCCCAGGTCACACCCACGGTCCCTTTGCCTGCCACTCCTGCAAATTTACCAGCATCAAGACCCATACCACTTCCACTAACCCCAAACACAGCTCCTACCCCAGCCACCTGAAATGCATCCTGCTTAACACCCGCTCGGTCCACAGACACGCCACTGAACTCTGGGACCTTCTCGACACTGCCTCTCCGGACGTCGCCTTCCTTACTGAAACATGGATGAACGCATCATCAACACCCGACATCGCCATAGCCATCCCGGACAATTACAAGATCATCCGAAAAGATCGCACCGTCCAAACAGGAGGAGGCATCGCCATCGTCCATAAGAACACCATCAAAATCACGACCAGCTCCGACGATAACCTAGCGACCGCCGAACACCTCCACTTCCAGATCCACACCGACCCAAGGACTACACTCAGAGGCACCCTCATCTACAGACCTCCAGGAACCCGTAAACAATTCAGTGAAGACATCACTGACTTCATCAGTCCACATGCCCTAGCCTCCGAGAATTACATTCTACTAGGAGATCTCAACTTCCACCTGGAAAAGAAAAACGACAGCAATACCACCACCCTCCTAGACAACCTGACCAATCTCGGCCTCAAACAACTTGTTGACACCCCCACCCATGCAGCCGGACATACGCTCGACTCAATCTTCACCTCCAGCAAAGACATCTCCTTCGATCACACCACAGCTCTCCATTGGACAGACCATAGTTGTGTTCACTTCAGCTACAAAACCACCTCGACCCACAACCCCCCACATCCTATTCCCCAAAGAAAATGGAACAAAATCACCTCCGACCAACTCCTCACATCGCTCAACCAAAACTCACCCGCCCTCTCATCGGACCCAAACCAAGCTGCCATCAATTTCAAACAATGGATCACTCACAGCGCTGACGAATTAGCACCCTTAAAAAACCATCACACCAGACAAGACAGCAAAAAGGCCCCCTGGTTCAACGATGACCTTAAGAAATCCAAAAAGCTATGCCGTACCCTCGAGAAAACATGGAGAAAAAACCCAACCACCGACAACATGACCACCTTCAAGGCAGCCACCCGCAAACACCACCAGCTGATTCGATCCACCAAGAAATCAGCATTCAAAAATCGACTCGACAACAACGCCCATAACAGCAAGGAACTATTCAACATCGTCAAAGAATTCACCAACCTCACCGCAGCCTCAAACGACATCACTCCCTCCCAAGACCTCTGCGATTCGTTATCCTCCTTCTTCTACAACAAAATTGCCGACATACATAACAGCTTCGAAAACAGTTCCGACGAACAATCTTCTCCACCAACCTCAGAACCTAAACCGCCCTCTAATAACCTCAGCGCCTGGAACCCAGTCACCACTGAAGACACCACCCGCTTAATGAATTCCATCCACTCTGGCTCGCCAACCGACCCATGCCCCCACCACATCTTCAACAAAGCAGACTCCATCATCGCACCCCATCTCCGTGATGTCATCAATTGCTCCTTTATCTCTGCTACCGTCCCAGAAAGCTGGAAACATGCCGAAGTCAGCGCCCTCCTGAAGAAACCCACAGCTGACCCCTCGGAACTTAAAAACTACCGCCCCATATCCATCCTCCTATTCCCGGCCAAAGTCATTGAGAAAGCCGTCAATAGCCAACTCGCCGCCTTCCTCAAATCCAACAACTCCCTCGATTCCTCACAGTCCGGCTTTCGAGCCAAACACAGCACCGAAACCGCCCTCATCGCAGCAACAGACGACATCCGCACACTACTGGACAACGGAGAAACTGTGGCCCTCATTCTACTCGACCTCTCCGCCGCCTTCGACACTGTCTGTCACAGCACCCTCATACAACGCCTCAGCAACATCGGCATAAATGGAAAGGCCTTGGACTGGATCATCTCGTTCCTAGCTGGAAGAACTCAGAGAGTCCGACTTCCCCCGTTCAAATCAGAGGCCACCGAAGTCATCTGCGGAGTCCCACAAGGATCATCACTCAGACCCACCCTCTTCAACGTCTACATGAGTCCACTCGCTCCCATCGCGCATCGACACAACCTTAACATCATCTCCTACGCTGACGACACCCAGCTGATCCTTTCCCTCACCAAAGACCCCAACACAGCCAAAACCAATCTTCACGAAGGCATGAAAGAAGTAGCCATATGGATGAAAAACAGCCGCCTTAAACTTAACTCAGACAAAACGGAAGTGCTCATCCTAGGATCATCCCCCTCTGACTGGGACGACTCATGGTGGCCTTCAGATCTGGGCTCAGCACCCATACCCACAGACCACGCACCTAACCTTGGCTTCATCCTAGACTCCTCACTCTCGATGACCAAACAAATCAACGCCGTCTCATCTTCCTGCTTCAACGTACTTCGCATGCTCAAAAAAATCTTCCACTGGATCCCCACCGAGACAAGAAAGATGGTCACCCACGCTCTGGTTACGAGTCGACTAGACTACGGAAACACCCTATACGCCGGAATTACAGCCAAACTACAGAAAAAACTCCAACGCATCAGCGAGACTCATTTTGGACATCCCTCGCCAAGACCACATTACCGGCCACCTAAAAGACCTTCATTGGCTTCCCGTCAACAAGAGAATAACATTCCGTCTCCTCACCCACGCACACAAGGCCCTCTACAAACTAGGGCCCGAATGCCTCAACGCTCGACTATCCTTTTACACACCCACCCGCCAACTAAGATCCTCCAATCAAGGCCTCGCCTCAGTCCCGCGCATCCAAAGATCCACCATGGGAGGTAGATCCTTCTCCTACTTGGCGGCCAGGACATGGAACTCACTCCCCACTCACCTCCGCCTTACACAGAACCACATCTCCTTCAGAAAAGAACTTAAAACCTGGCTATTCGATAAATAATGAACCCACTCCCCAAGCGCCTTGAGACCCTCTGGGTGAGTAGCGCGCTATATAAATTCCTGAACTTGAACTTGAACTTGAGTATAAAGAATTTCTACAGAGACTGCATGACAGTTATATTATGATGAATCAGACAACACAAGAGGATGTAGTTTGAGTTGCTAGAGGGAGCGAGTCAGCAAATTATTAGGGAGTGCTGAGCCTGACCCGAACCAAGTGGGTGGCTTAATCAGAAAGCTGTACACAAGTAGATAAAAAAAAAACCAACAACTAAGCAACAGTAACATAGCATGAGGGACGGGGTGGGGATACGGAACAGGTGCCCTCTGAAAGCAGCATCTGACACCTGATCTCGGTCTTTGAATGCTCATTAGATCAAGATTTATATGCCTGCTTACAGAAACAGAGCAGCTTGAAGTGAGTGAAAACAGGACCAATTGTGTGAATTGTCTTTAAACAATGAAAAAAGTAATTCCTGACACAGATCCTAATATGAGAGCAGTGGACGAATAGTGTAATTGGTACATGCTCTCAGGAAGGGGTAAACAGAGGAAGAGCATAGACCTGATTTTGGAGGTAATCAGGGGTCACAACTGTGACCTCTAGCTTGTTCGCTGCTACTCCTGGCACTTCCTTTGCGACCCCAGGCCTCAGAGGGGGAAACATATTTGCCTCATCTGATGCCAGGGGTCACAAAGGAAGTGCCAGGAGTAGCAGGTAGCAAACTAGAGGTCACAGCGGCGACCCCTGATTACCTCCAAATGACGTTCCTGAGATAGAGGCATGGCAAATGGGGAGAAAGAATAGGAGAGTGACGATGGAATCAGCAAATGAGAAGCCTATGGGCGCACTGAAGCCCACAAAGTATATACAACATGTCTCTTCGAGGCAGCGCATGAACAGTCTAGCCGAGACGTAAAAAGTGATGGAGCAAAGTTTCACACGTAAAAGTGACTTGCTCGTACTCAACCCTCTCGATAATAATATTAATATACTAACTAACATGTTTTGTCTTATTAATATTGCATTACACGACATATTAGATATCTAAGGGAAGCTTGCCAATGTGCTTTTACTAACTATAATCCACTTGCACTAAAATAGCTGCTGCTAGGCGGGATTTTCTACTGTGCATGCGTCTGTCATGCCCACGTGACATGCTTGGTGGGAAACCTTTTGCTTCTGCGCAATAGAACTAAGATGGCTGTTATGTGTCCTAATGTGCAAGAAGCTTGCATCGCTGCTTTGCTAAGCTGTTTGTTTTTGCTTAATATCTAACGCAATAGTTAAAATAAAATAATGGTAATAGAGTAGAAAGAAATGGTATACAGTGTATTAATTTATTCTGTGTTTCTAAAACTGTTTCTTTTCTATTTTTTCATGTTATCAAATTTACGGGCCTAAATGCTTTGCTGAACTCCATCTTTGGAGAAACTGCGCCTGTGCGACAAATGTCCTGAAGCCACAGAAGCTGTAGCCTTGAATCATGGCCAAGACGGACATGGAAGGCAGAGAAGAGTGAACTCCTTGCCTTGCCGGAGGAAGCTGAATTGATTACATTGTTTAAAAGATCATTGATACATTTCACTACCGGGAGGAATAAAGAACACGGGTAGATAAAGTTATGGGAGGGAATGACTTGAATACATGATTGACAAGTTGCTTCTAGAAAACTATGGTGTGAAGGCTACTCCTCGTTCTTTGTCCAATAAAATTGTGGGATTCACACATTTGCAACATTTGGGGGTGGTACACTGACCTGAAAATAGTATAACTAGGGTAGGCTTAGTTAGCGAGATTGTCTGACTTGTCCGAATAGCTGACCTGTCACTGACCCAACGCACTCAATAGGTGATCGGGAGCAGAGTTGCTGGCGGAGCACTCTGTCAAAAGATTCGATAACCCAATCAGGGTTCTGGGGAGGAGATCGATGACCCAATCGGGGTTCGACTGTTAGCTGCAGAGAGGGTTTACAACGCTGGCGTTTTGAACTTTAACTGTGGTGCTGGTCTTAGCCTGTGGTGGTCCTATCCTGATCCAATTTGGTCCGTAACCTGTCCTGATTCTGGCTTGCACCTGTTCTTTTCTGCTGGCACCTGTACTTTGGGATTCTATTTCTTTGACTCAGCCTATGACCAGGGTTGGTCATCACACCGAAATAGGTAACTATTAAGTTGGGGTTTGTCATTGTACTGTTTTCCCTTGTCTCTTACCCACCCTCTGTTCAAATGCTTAACAACATTTTCTCTCCAGGTTTATTGCAATGTTGTGTTTTAAATCTGTATTAGTCTAAACAGAATAAGAAATTCATTTGAGTTTCATGTCTTATAAGTTTTCAAAAGATTTACTTAGATAAAGATTTTAAACCTTTTCCGAGTTTGTGATTATTTATGAAATGCTAAATGTTATTATTGCTACCTATTTTCTCTCTAACTCCCATGATCCTTTAGAACTTTAGGTATTGGTGACTTGGATTGGTAAGATAAATGGTATAAAAATCCAAACGGTAAAAACCCCAATTGATGGAGTGTAGGTTTACCTGTTTAATGTATACATAGAAATATGGGCCCAGGAGAGTATGTTGAGCAGGTGAGCCTGCGCTCTATCAAAAGCATAACAAACAAATAAAAACATACAAATTTTAACAGAAAATAATATAAAACAACAAATCTACCGCGAGCAGTAATGCACACATACACACAAGTATATATTGTTAAGCCAATAACCGTTTTGTCAGTTCCCTTGGATATTTTTTTTCTTAATAATTTGCCTTGTTTTTCTCAAAATGTTTATGTTATTCTCAATTTTCTCAGAACTCAGTCCCTTAAACCAACATCCTTTTCATTATCACCATCCATTTTAGATGACGCACCACTTTCTACATTTTCTCTATGCATTCTTCTGCACACCAATTGCCTCTCCAACCTGAATATTCACCCGAGATTCCTGATACATTTACTTTTTTCCACTGTCATGCTTGCCACTAATCGCATTTTCAAGATATCCACTCTCATATTCATCACAAATAATTCTTCGTACTCATAGCTGCCAAATTTCAGGTTGCCTATGGGTGACATTTTAATGTTTTTTTTTTTTGATTTCAAGAATATTTTATTGATAAAGAAGTGATAAAGAATAGATGGATCAAAATACAATACAAGTGATACAATTTGAATCAAGAGAAAATATACAATCAAGGACTAAACTTGAGTATTAAGCAAAAGAAATGCATATAAAAGTAAAAAGTAGCCTGTTATAGTGTATATAATTTGATTAGGTGAAAGCTACTATCCAAGCACGAAAACAAATGTATCACTATCAAATCTGGAGATGGGGGCAGGGGAGGAAAAAGAAGAAAAGAAAAGGAAAAAGGAAAGAAGAGGGAAAGCAATAGAAAAGATAAAAAAGAGTAGAGGACAGGAAAGAGAAAAGAGAAGAAGAAAAGAAGAAGGATTCCCACAGGACTAACCCAACCTAGAAATTATAAGACAACAATTAGACAGACAGATCAAAAGGAAACTGAGGAACCAACCCTTTTGAGGATAACTCCATATAATCATCCAAAGCTTTCCAAACCCCACTAGAAATAGATGGAGAGAGGTGAGCTTGATCCACCGAAGTGTGAGCACTGCGTAAAAAGGAGACCCAAGCTCACCATGTATGATAGGAGACCGAAGAGAAGGATTTCCACTCCATAAGAATAATTTTCACCGCAACAGTTAGGAGAAGATCGAACAATTGTAATTCCAATGGATCTAATGGGAGAGGAGTGGGGGCTGCCAGTGGACCCAATAAAATTAAAGGGAAAGAAAGTTGGAACTCAATATCAAAAATAAGAGAAAGATGTTTATGGACGAGGTTCCAAAAAGGTTGAAGCAAGGAACAACCAAAAAACATATGCTGAAAATCGCCGGCCAACAAACCACAACTCCAGCATAAGTTGTCATCTTTAAGTTTAAGCGAATGAAGACGCACAGGCGTCCATTGGAGGAGATTGATAGAGAAAAACTTAGACTGCATTAAAGATGGTGCAATTTTATTACGAAGGGAAAATTTACCAATTAATTGCCAAGTGTCCGAGGAAATATGATCTGTAATGGCATGATCAAAATGATGTAACCATTTTTGTTGAGCAACCGTTTGTGCAGGTAGTGAGGTAGATGACAAAAATTTATAAATGTTGGAGGCGACATGACCAGATTTAATCCAGATATGAAAAAGTGAGATAGTAGAAGAGGTAGGATGAAGACGAACTTTAGAAAGGGCTACTTTAATTTTAAGAAAAGTATAGAAATCAAGATTTGTTAAAGAATGTCTGTGAGCCAAGGTGGAAAAAGGTAATGGCTCATCAGAAGCACCATATAAATGTTTAACAAGAGAGACCCCCTTATCTGCCCAATAGGACATGAGGCTAGGAGTAATGTTGAGTTTAATTTTGGAATTCCGCCAGATAGATGACCACCTAGTTTTATGTAAAGGGATTGCCACCTTCCTGTCTATCTTCCTGACCGCAGCTAGAGTATCAATAATGATAGACCGAGAGAACAGGATATGTAAAGTAGAGGTAGTGCAAAAAGAGGCAGTAGGCAAGGGGGATGCTAATTCTTGTTCTATGAGCAACCAAGAGGGAACATGAAGAGATGGAGGAGAGAACCATAAAGCACCTTGGGATGCCAAAAAGGCAGTTTGGTATTTTTCCCAATCAGGAAAATTACAACCTCCCATGTCGCAAGGACGACGCAAAAATTTGTATGCAAGCCTAGCACGTTTGTCATTCCATAAAAATTTTGATGTCAGAACACCGATTTCGCGAAAAAAGGAGTCCGATAATTTTACCGGAAGCATAGATGAAACAAAATTAATAATCGGCGTGATCATCATTTTTAGAGTCTGGAGGCGACCCCACCATGAAATATGTATTGGAGACCAAGTATCCAAAAGACGACGCACTTTAAGGAGAGTCTGGGATTCATTATAGGTAGTGGTGGCATAGAGAGTAGAGCAAAAATAAATCCCTAAGTATTTCAGGTGTGTAGACTGCCACTTAAAGCCCGCTGAGCCCATATGAGAGGGAAAACAATAGACATTCAAAGGGAACATTTCCGTCTTATCTTTATTTAGGGTATACCCGGAAACCGATGAGAAGAGGGAAATGGTATTTGAGATAGCAGGGATTGCCAAGGCAATATCATCCGAAAAAATAAGAACATCATCTGCGTATGCAGCAGTTTTAATACAGTGAGGCCCGAAAGAAAAACCTTTAATATCAGGATGTAACTCAATCAACCGAAGAAGAGGATCAATAGATAATAAAAACAAAAGTGGGGATAAAGGACACCCCTGTCTAGTGCCCTGACGAAGATTGAAAAAAGGAGACGTAGCGCCATTAACTCTAATGTTAGCTTTAGGTTGAGAATATAAGGACATTATCATATTAATGAAGGAGTCACCCAGGTTGTGCGCGCATAAAACAGCACGAAGAAATGGCCAAGAGACCTTGTCGAAGGCTTTTTCCGCATCAAGGGCCAAGGCCGCGGCAGGAAGTTGAGACCGTTTAGCAGCACCGAGAATATGACAGAAAGTGCGTATATTGTCTCGCGCAAGACGACCCTTCACAAAACCAGTTTGAGAAGGATGAACAAGATGAGGGATAAAGGATTCCAATCTTTTGGCCAGGATTTTAGCAAAAATCTTAGCTTCCATGTTAAGGAGAGAAATAGGACGGAAGTTTTTGGGATCCGAATGGTCTTTCCCTTCTTTCGGGATCACTACTATGGTAGCTTCAGCAGCTGTACCAGAGACAGACCCATCCCTAACAAAAGCGTCAAAGACAGATTGTAATTTGGGGACAAGCGTAGGAAGAAAGGTTTTATAAAATAAAATTGGATAACCATCAGGGCCCGGAGCCTTGCCAGAACGAGTAGCTTTAATTGCAGAAACGATTTCCGCAGGGGAAATAGGCTTATTTAAGAAAGTACGATCATCATGAGAGACCGACTGGAGCGGAATAGATTTTTAAAAATCCTGACATTGGTGAAAAGAAGATTGAGTAGAAGGAGTATACAATTTATTATAAAAGTCACGAAAAACTCCAAGTATTTCTCCTGTTTGGAATTTTTTAGACCCGGTGTGGTCAGTAATAGAAGAGATCTGCGAGGACTTGAAAGAGAAATCGTGAAATTTTAATGTAGCAGCTAAAATCTTTCCAGTTCTATTTTTTAGCAACAACTTCTTGGATTTCTGTGCTTGGACACCAATATGAGCTCTTTTAGTAACAATATTATTATATTTGTATTTTAGTAGTTTTATTTGTTGTAAACAAGTTGGGTCCTTAGAGTGCCTAAAGGAAGCTTCCAGAGTTTTTATTTCAGATGACAAATCTGTAAGTTCCTTTTTAATTTCGAAATTTCGTTTGGACATACATTTAATGACTTGACCACGGAAAGTGCATTTAAAGGAGTCCCATAGAACGATTGGGGAAGAGACAGAGCCTTCGTTTTCATGGAAAAAAGTATCTATAGCTTTAGAAAATTCATCAACTTGAGACGGGTCATGCAAAACTTCGGTATTCAATCTCCATGAACGAGCAAGTGACTTAGGGGCAAAGGATGACAGCGTAAAAGTGACCGCAGCGTGATCAGAAATCAAAATAGGATGTATAAGCGGAGAAGAAGAAGATGAAACAAGAGAAGAATGAACCAGGAGATAGTCAATACGAGAGAAGGAAGAGTGAGGCGAAGAGAAGAACGAAAAATCACTACCAGTGGGATTATGAAGACGCCAAATATCTTGAAGATGAGTAATAGAACACATGTTAAGCATTTGTTTGTGAGATTTAGGAGGACGAAACTGAAATGCAGAGTTCCTATCTAAAAGAGGGTCCATCGGTAAATTAAAATCTCCGCCCACAATAAGATTGCCAGAGTGCGGGGTGTCATGTAATTTTTTGGTGACCGATTTCCAAAAGATCGGATCGTCAACGTTAGGAGCATAGATATTCATCACATACAGATCATGCTGTCCATCCGACAATCTAGATAACAGCCAGCGACCATCAGAATCATGATCAGACGAGATTATAGATAAACCAGAACTTTTTGAAATTAATGTAATAACTCCATTTCGTTTACCAAAAGCATCAGAACAACAAACATCCGAAACCCATTCTTTCTTCAAAAACAACGCTTCTCTGTTAGTGACTTTGGTCTCTTGAAAAAGAACCAGGTCAGAAGACAGAGATTTGCAGTAATCTAAGACTTTCGATCTCTTCACCGGATGATTCAAACCCTTAACATTAAGGGATAAAACATTTAAACCCGGCATGGAAATGCATGATAAGAAAGAAAAGACGACATGGATAACAGAAAAAGAACCAACCACACAAATACAAGGAACCTACGAACAACCATAAGAAACACGGAGGGAGAATCCATGTGGGGAATCCAAGATAGCGAGAAAGAAAGAAAAGAAGAGAAGAGAAAAGAGAGGAGGAAAAGAAGAAGCAGAAGGGGAGGCCTAAAAAAGACCAGCATCATACTAGGGAGAACGTGGAAAGGCGAGTAAGGGACCCGTACTAGGAAGAAAAGCAATTGATAACAATAGCCTCAAAAACTATAGCAAACTGATAACAGTAAAATAGGAACTGGTGAGAATCAAAAGTAGCAACGCAAAACAGCGTAACGATGTAAACAGTCATATTGTAACCAAGAGATTTGTACAAACACATTTAGTTATCAAACTAGTATTAAGAGAACATATCTATTGTAATTAATACTATCAAACAAACTGATAAGAAAAACAAAAGCATGAGATAAATCATGAACAGAAGATGAATGCATGACGGTCAATATATATAACCTAAAAAGAAATACTTAGTTAATGATCAAACAATAATGTATACAATAGCAACATGTAGCTGAAGTGGAAAAAGTAGAAGCATATAAGTAGGTAAGAAGAGAAACGCAGGAAAATAGCCAAAGATAAAGAAAAGAGAAAGATATAAAAAGACAAATACCAGAAAAAGCACGGTAACTATTAAAAAGATAAGTATCAAGAAAAGAGAAAAGTAACGTGAAATAACCTTTTAGAGAAAGAAAAGACAAGAAGAGCTGAAGACAATAGAAAGAGCAAAAATAAACGTCATAATTGTACAGGAGGTAAGAAAATAGGAAGGAGAAATGACAAGAAGCGAAGGAAAATAAAAGGACAAGAAACCAAAAGAGAGATAGGAAGGAATGATGAAATATCGAGGCAGTATAAGTCCAAGGAAGAAGGATAGAACAGAAAGTAGTGCGGACACAAGAGGAACAGAAGAATGCCATCAATAGCCTCTGAGGTTAAGACCGACATATAAGTACAACAGGAGAGAGGAGAGAACTAAGCATACAGAAAAGTACATCCAGGAGAAAGAAGGAGACAGTTCAAGTGCCCGAGGCACCAGGAGTCTGCGATGTCGCCTTTTGAATCTCCATCTCTATCTCCAACTGGTTGTCCAGGAATGTAGTTAAATCAGCCGGCTCATCGAAAATTCTAGAACGTCCTTTATAAGTAATGCGGAACTTCGATGGTCCAGAAAACGAAAAAGGAATGCCCATCTCAGAAAGACGTTTCCGAAGATTAAGGAAGCCCTTTCTCCTTATGACCGTATCTCTGGCAAAGTCCTGAGAAATTGAGATTCGATGACCTTCCCAGATGACTTGTTTAGCTTTCCGCATATGAGAGAGAATTTGTTCAGTATGCTGATGCCTCAATGGCTTAAAAATGATTGCTCTTGGCTGGGTTGCCGATTTAGACCGAAACGTTGGAACACGATGTGCTCTTTCTATCTCAAACTCTCTGTGGAATGAGATTTGTAGGGTGTCCGGAATCCAATGAGATAAGAACTCTATCATAGATGAAGATGATTTCTCAGAATCTTCCGGCAAACCAAAAATGCGTAGGTTAGATCTGCGATTACGGTCCTCCTGCTCAGTGAGATCTCTTCGCAATGCCGCCATTGAGCGCTCCAAGTGGTTGAGGGATCTGGAATGTTTCTGCACACCATCCTCTGCACAACTGATTCGTGATTCCGTCGCAGATACACGTAGAGAGAGGGCCTTAAAGTCATTCCTGATAGCAGACACTTCCACTTGCAATAAGTCTGTATTAGTTTTTGTTGACTGCGCAATATCATGTACTTCATTCAGGCGCGTTAGTATTGTGTCCAGCGTGGAATTAGTGTCTGACTGAGCAGACTCAGGCGTAGGAGACACTGGCTTAAGCCTTTTCAACGACGTGCCAACATCTTTTGAGTCTTTGTTGCTCGAGGAACGACCCATATTTGCAGCCATGAAAGAGCAGCGACAAAGAGAAAAAAGAAAAAAAAAATTTACAACCACTTGAGGGTAAGAGGAGAGCAAAAACTGCGCAGTCTGTATTCAAAAAGAAGAGATATAGTCCACTGAGCTCAATGGGCGCTAATTAAGTAATAGCGGCGGACTTATATGCAGGTAGCAGAGTAATGATATAATTGTAATTAGAGCAGGAGGACACATTAATGAGGTCGCAGAAAAAAGAACTACACCGGTATAAGAAAACTGCACTGAAAAGAAAAACAGCGCGTGGGCAACCTAATTACCAGCCAAGCAGCAATAAAATGACATAAGAAAGGAAAAAATGTTACCAAATGTAGGCATCACAGCATAGATATCCTGGACAGCCACCCCGACCTGCAAGAATGTAATCAGAGCGGCACTTCTGAGGAGAGAGTGCTGAGTGCGTCAGGAGCGGGAAATGGCGGCCGTATATGAGGAAACTAGCGTCTCTGGGTCGTGAAGAAGAAATCTCTCAGCCGGTGCCCAAATCCTTAGGAAAACATCGTCAAGCAGCTCCGCACATGTTCCGTTGTTGAAAGCTGCTTTCTCCGCACACAGAGGCCGTCAAGGAACAGAGAAATGAGCCCGACGGGACACTCTCACCCCGGAGCTCAAGCGCGACCCGCCATGCAGAAGCGGCGCGCAAGCCACGCCCCCGACATTTTAATGGTTTGAGTGTGTGTATGAGTGAAATTTGATTGCTACATGTGCAAAACTTCGAGGGACACTTTATTGCAAGTAAGATCAATAAATGAAGGCAATGTAAAAAGATAAATATTAGAAATGTCCACGTTTTTAGCAACCAACCAGAGGGTCTAAAAAGGCATTTTAACTGCCGAAATAGGGTGTAGGGCATTGCCTGCCTTTTCTATGGGAAATTAGGAGCTGGTGTTGTGAATAAAACTACACTTGTGGTGTAGAGTGCTGACATGCACAGGGTATGCAGAAATACTCATCTCCAGGCTCTGACAATGTGCTGTCCCTATGTCCTGAGGCCGAGAGTGAGGTGCATGATAACCTCTGACACTAAGATCCATCTTCTACATCCATGACTATTACTGAGAGGAGGGAAGTGGGGGGGGGGAGGGCAGAGCAGCAGAAACTTCTAACAATATGGACACTATAGCCTGCACCCTAAAGTAGTCATCGAGGGAGCAGGGAAGGGATTTACACAGACTGAGGTACTGGAGTTCTGTTTCACCCTGAAGCCATCAGTCAGTGGAGAGGACGGCACTCCCTGACGAGCACCCTGGTGGGGAGTAGGATTAAATGGTACATATAAGAATAACAATAAAGGGGCACTTGTGGCTAGTGTGAAGTCGTTACATTGTTGGGAAGTGTGAGTAACTTTCACTAGTACACACACGAGAAGCTGGTATTTGATATAGTGCTAAATAGATGAGCTAGCTCCTTGTTGGTAGCGTAACAAACTGGTCCTGGTGGGAAGTACAGTAAGCTTGTATTGATGGGCACTGGAGAAGTGGCACTGGTGTTCAATATGGTTAAGGGTACATGGTGGAGAGTTTAATACAATGGGAATAGTAGGCTTTTTTCAGAGTGGCAATAGGGGCAGTGTGAACAACTGTCGCTAGAGGACAGTGTGAGGACTGCAAACTGGTGGCTGAAAAAAAAGCTTGCTGTGATAAACAGTGTGAGAAGGTGTCACTGCTGGTTGACAAAATGAACTGGCATTATTAGCTATTCAGCAGCTGACAGTGTGGCCACTGTGATGAGTTCACATTGGTAAAAACAGCTTTAGACTCAGCACTCTAAATTTACCCCCTTTGTCAAACTACAAATGTGGTCCTGGTGAAAATTATTAATTACAAGAAGAGTGTGAGAGATGAGACCTCAAAATCCTTTGGCCTTCAGGACTTGAGAAGGGACAGAGACTGAGAAAAAGCCTAGTTGAGGAAGATGACTTCACTTTGAAGAAAGTGACTCACTTCACTGAGTAACCCCGACAGTTATGCATCCCCGTATATACACATATGCCGAGGCACACCAAAATCAGTCCATCTTGTTTCAAAGGCAGTAACCAACACAGTAATCACAGGGAGTCCGTTTAACATATTCCTTTCTTCTTTATTTTCGTATTCCTTTCTTCTCAATCTCATGTACAAAGCACTGGCAGCCAACACGTGTTTCGTCCTTGTTTTCACTTGGTCATATAAGACACTGAGACAGGGGTGAGGCTTCTCGGGGTTTTTACTGGTGAGTCAGAAAATATATAAGGGTCAGGTCAAGTGGAGGCTAAATATTAACAAAAAAAAGAGCTGGAGGGCTTCTTGTCTTATTTGTTCAGTCAATGTGTACTGGGATGTCTCTCGCTTTCTCTGCTTTTCCGAGTGTTGTGGGAGACATCTTTTGGTTCTCTTCTTCTCTGCCAGAACACAGGATGAGGGGAGTATGGACAGGACCCTCGGAGGAAAACAAACAGTAATCAAGTATGGTGGGTTTATGACAGTAAGCCTACTGTCACCTTCAACCAGGACCGGGCATGTGAATTTTAAAGGGGCAAATGAAAGGAATAAGGGCCTCAGTGCAAACCAGCAGGTTTGTGCTTTTACCACTCCGACCGCCACCACCCCGTGGTGAAATAGTTAAGGAAAGATACTTGCTGGAGGCCACGGCCCTCCTGGGTTGCAGCAGGGGGAGTCTCACCTTCCTCGTTCTCTCCGGGTCTGCTAGACTTTCGGGCGTTGCCTCTGGGCGGTTCCTCACGTTGCATTGCTGTTTCCTCCTCTTCTTCTCTTGGCAGGACCGGGACTCATGGCTGGCTTCGAGGATCAATCAATCAATCAGTCATTTGTAAAGCGCACTACATACCCATGAGGGTCTCAAGGCGCAGGGGGGGGGGGGCGCTACTGATCGAACATCCAGGTCTTGAGCATCCTCCTGAAGGTCAGTAGGTCTTGGGTCTGTCCCAGGCTCAGTGGAAGGGTGTTCCATGTCTTGGCCGCGAGAAGGATCTCCCGCCGGTGGTTGTTCTTCGGATGCGTGGGACGGTGGCGAGTGAGAGGTCGGCGAAGCGTAGCTGGCAGTTGGGGATGTAGAAGGAGAGCCGTCTGTTGAGGTAGGCTGGGCCGGTCTTGTGGAGTGCCTTGTGTGCGTGGATGAGGAGCTTGAAGGATATCCTCTTGCAGACTCGGTGAGTCCTCCTCGGCATTCTTTTCTTCTTTGTCCCGCCCCTCCTCACAACAGGCTCACGCTCCGTCGTACGTAGGGGCTGAACTGTTGACTCCCTCGCCCTAGTGTCCAACCGCGGGTGCCATGTTGGAATTCACGCCTGCGAGAGGCGCAGGATTACACAGCCTTCCCTCTAAGCATGGAGGTTCGGGCCATGTAGTCGTTGGATATCGTGATAAATAGTCCAGGTTTCCTTGAGCTCGACCAGGTGCATGGAGGACCTGGAAAAAAAAGGCTGTAAGGATAAGAACCAGCGGAGTATCTTGGGTTTATATCTTTGTGAGTGGCGAGCCAGGTGAGGGGGCTATGGTCAGTAACCAAAAATAATGTATGTCCCAATAAATAGTATTGTAGGACCTCTATGGCCCACTTGATGGCCAGCCATTCCTTCTCCATCGTTGCATAGTGGGTTTCTTGTGGGAACAGTTTACGGCTCAGGTAAAGGACATGCCGAAGATTTCCCTGCTGGTCAGGGTGTGACAAGCCCTAGGCCACGGTCAGAAGCATCCGTTTGCAGGACGAATGGCTTCCTGAAATCGGGACACATCAGTATCGGGGCCTGACATAGCAGAGCCTTTAAAGCTTGGAAACTGTGCTCCTGGGTGACAGTCCACTCTATCTGGTTGCTTGGGTGTCAGTGTGATAAAACATCGGTGAGAGGGCATGCTATGGTGGAGAAGTCAGGGATAAAATGCCTGTAATATCCTACCAGGCCAAGGAATGCTTGTACTTCATTTTTGGTAGCTGGTTTGGGTATGCCTTGTATAGCCTCTAACTTACTGTGTTGGGGTCGTAGTGTCCCTGCTTGGATGGAGTATCCTAAATATTCTATGCGGTCAGTGCCTAAAGTGGTCTTTTTGGGGTTGTTGATTGTCATTCCTGACTGGTGGTGAGAGGAGAAGATACGCTGCAGGTGTTGAGGTGTGCCTCCCAATCGGGACTGTATACCACAATATCATCAAGATAGGCCACAGCATATTTTTGATGAGCTCGTAATATGACGTCCATTAACCTTTGGAAGGTCTTGGGGGCCAGTGCAGTCCAAAGGGCATGACCTTAAAATGATACAGGCCGAATGGGGTGGAAAAGGCTATTTTCTATCTGGCGGCTGAACTGAGGGGTATTTGCCAGTATCCTTTTGTCCACTCGATGGTGGACATTACTCGAGCCCCTCCCAGTCTCTCTATGAGCTCATCGACTCTTGGCATGGGATAGCTGTCAAATTTGTAGTGGGCATTCAACTGGCGGAAGTCAATGCAAAACATGAGGCTTCCTTCTTGTTTAGATACTAACACCACCGGGGAACACCAGTTGCTCTGGGAGGGTTCTATGATGTCTGTCTGTAGCATTGCTTCCACTTCTTGTTCTACAGGCTGGCGGCAGGAATGCGATAAGGTCTTCATTTTATGAATTTTCCTGCCTCTGTTTTAATGGTGTGTGTTACTAGGGAGGTCTTCCCCGGGTTGCTGGAACTTAGCCCTGGGAAATAGTCCAACAGGTTGTACAGCTGGTGTCTTTGACCAATGCTAAGGGTTTCCCCTGTTTTCGGCCCCTCTGCGGATGGCAGGCAGGAGGGTTGGAGGGGTATCTCCATGGGCTTAGTGTGTGTGATGTGGTTAATGGAAACAATAGCATCTCTGCTCTGAGGGTGGGGTTCTTCCCCTTTTTTTAACAGATTGATGTGGTACACCTGTACACAGGTTCCTGTTTGGGGACCAGCTACTCTATAGATAACAGTGCCACTTGTCCTAAAACTGAGTAAGGTCTTTGCCAGGTCGCTAGAAGCTTCTTGTCCGAGGAGTGTTCGAGTATGAGTACCTTGTCTCCCACTGTTAGTTCTCTTAGGTGTGTGCCTTTATCTTAATATGTTTTCTGTTTTTGCTGTGCACTCTCCAGGTTCTGGTGTACCTCCTTGTACACACCGGGCCAATTGAACTTCTCCAATACGTACCGAAGCGTATGTTCCTGTCCATAGTGCCCACACCCGGCCTGACTATGAGCTATATGCAATGCCTGTTCTCTGAATGCCAGGGGTATGAGCAGCTGCTCTTTCTTATGCTTGGGATCCCCACTAATCCTATAGAGGAGCCCTTTCTTAACACAAAAGTACGGGCCTACCTTATGGGGGTCTTCTTCGTGGGCTTGGTTCCATGCATGTGTCAGGGTGCTGTCATCCTGTTGAGCCATCCTAAAGCTTCTGACCGGCTCTCTCTCTTCTGGGGAGGAAAGAAGACAAGTGACAGGGGAAAATAATGCCGAGGTGTATGCTGCGCGCTCTTTCCTTTTTTTTGACCTCGTCTTTGGGATTTTGGTCTTGGTCCGTAGTATCTCAGAGGCAGACAAGGGGGCCTCCTGTAGCCATTCGGTCTTGTGATTTTTCTTGGTCACCCTTGCTTGGTACTGATGAAAGCAGGGTTGGTCCTTTGCAAGGAGGACCTTTTTCGAGAGTGCTGGTACCACCCCCACCTGATGTACTTGTGGGTCCCCATCTATTTCCATTAGTACATCGGCTACTGGGTATAGGCGGACTTCCCCATGGACACAGGACACCTGTATTTGGGCCTCATCTGTGATTTGGCTGATAGGAACCAATTCCTTGGATACCACCTTGTGGTGACACCCTGTGTCCAACAGTGCATCTATGGACCAGCACCCCCTGTGGCATGCACCCTACCACGGGGAAATCCAACCTCCATGGGTTCTACCCCGTCATTCTTCAGTGGGCAATTTCTGGCAATATGACCCCACTCCAAACACCTAAAACACTGAGGGCCTGTCGGTGTAAGGAAGGAGTGTATAGGTGCTCTCGTCAACCTTTTTCCCAGTCCAGTATTTTAATTTTGCTCAGCCTGGGGAAGGTCTTCTGGGGCGTCTTGGAAGCTCTTGTAGGCTGTGCCCTAAAGTCCAGAGACCTATGGTAGGCACATGCCAGGTCTACTAAAGTCTGTACAGTCAAATGGGGATGTTGTTTTACCCAGGTACGTGTGTTGGTGGGGAGAGCCTCTAGGTACAGTTCTAAGCATACCTTCTGCGTGACTACCTCCATAGGGGATAGATTGGGTTGTAACCATCTTTCCCACAGGTCTCTAATGCAGTAATAGAGTGCCCTGGGATTATCTCCTTTACGAACTTTGTCCTGTAGTACTCAGGGTCACACCCTAACCTTTTGAGGATGGTCTTCTTGATCTCAGGGTAGGGTGTACGGCCGGCGGGGGTTAGCAGCCTGATAAGCGGCCAGCACTTCACCGGATAGGAGGGGAGCTATGTACTGGCCCCATCGCTCAGGGGGACAAGTGGCAGTTGTTGCTACCGTCTCGAAATTTATAAAGAAATAATCGGGGTCGTCCCCTTACTGGTACTTCTGCAGCACTGAGCTGGGAATGTTTGCGTGAACCCAGGCTGTGGATATGGGGTCAGTGAGACATAGGATAGCGTGTCTTGGATTTTCTGGTTGGTGGTCAAAATGGCTGCTTGTTCTTTTAGGGCGGTTTGGAATGCTTCCCCCTCTTTCTGTGCCGTCTGGTTTTGCCATTCAATAACCAGCTGTAGGTGTCTCTGACCTTTAGCTAACTGGGTGACCATAGCCTCCATGGTGATGGGATCATGGCAGTCTTAAATGTCCAATCCTTCTTCGGACACCACCGTGGTCACCTGGTCATATAGGGCTAGATGTAGGTAAATTAGATTTACCGATTCATAAATACCGAATTTTACCGATTCGGTATTCATGAATCGTTAAATCTAATGTAGGTAATTATTCGGTAAAAAATACCGAATCTCATTGATTCCTATGGGCCTTGAAGCCCATAGAAATCAATGGCAAATACCGATTCGGTAATTACCGAATCGGTAAAATTACCGAATTGCCAAGGGGGACAGGGTGTCACTTTGACACCCTGTTGCACCCCTGTTTCTGGCTTGTGTGCCATGTGGCACACATACATGCCCTAAGGGCATGTATGTGTGCCACATGGCACACAAGCCCTAAGGGCATGTATGTGTGTCACATGGCACAGGTGTACCTGCTGTGCATGTACACAGGTATTAGTTATTTACCACCAAATAGTATTTGGTGGTAAATAACGATTCGGTAAGGGCCTGTGGCATTGTTTCAAGTGCCACCTAGATCTGTATTTACCGAATCGGTAAATTTAACGATTCGGTATTTTACAGAATCGGTATATTTACCGATTCGGTAAATATACCGATTCTGTAAATATAAGGCCCCCTACATGTCAAACACCAAATACCGGTCGGGTACGGCCGAAATCGGCCGTTACCGACCGGTATTTGCCGTCCTACATCTGGCCCATAGTCACTGAGACAGGGGTGAGGCTTGTCGGGGTTTGTACTGGTGAGTCAGAAAATATATAAGGGTCGGGTCAAGCGGAGGCCAAATATTAACAAAAAAAGAGCTGGAGGGCCTCTTGTTTTATTTGTTCAGTCAATGTGCACTGGGATGTCTCTCTTTCTCTGCCTTTCCAAGAGTTGTGGGATATGTATTTTGGTTCTCTTCTTCTCCTCTGCCAGGACACAGGAAGCAGGGATTGTGGACAAGACCCTCAGAGGAAAACAAACAATAATCAGGTATGGTGGGTTTATGACAGTAAGCCTACCGTCACCGTCACCTTCAGCCGGGATTGAGAATTTTAAAGGTGCAAATGAAAGGAACAAGGGCCTCAGTGCAAACAAGCAGGTTTGTGCTTTTACCGCCAGACCGCCACCAACCCGTGGTGAAATAGTTAAGAAAAGGTACTTGCTGGAGGTCATGGCCCTCCTGGGTCACGGCAGGGGGAGTCTCGTCGCCATCCTCCTCTCCGGGTCGCTTAGATTTTCGGGCGTTCCTCTGGGCGGTTCCTCGTATTTTGTTGCTGTTTCTTCCTCTTCTCCTCTGGGCAGGACCAGGACATGTGGCTGGTTTTGGGGATCCGGGTCCTCCTCAGCAGACCAGGTGAGTGAGACTCCATCCTCCACGGCGTTCTTTTCCTCTTCCCGCCCCTCCTCGCGACGGGCCGGTACTCCATTCCATGTGGGGACTGGACTGCTGTTCCCCGCCCACCTGAAGGTCATCTATCACCAAAAGACACACTTCTTGAACAGCCCAGAAGAACCACACGAATGGATAAAAGTCACGTTCCCCCCGTAACATTAGAAAACTCGTCGCAAACCGCACGCCCGAGTCTGAAGAGCGCGACAGGAAGAAGAACAGGCTGCACCAAATCGTACCGTAAAACCAATGCAAAGAACCCCACACCAGAGGATGCCTTATACGGCAGAGAATCAGCACTTGCCACAACGACCACTTTCAGGGACAGCAAACCTCCTTCCACGTCGGAATCGTCAGAAGGAAACACTATGCACTCAGACTCTGAGAACAGCATAACCTTATTCTGCTCTGTTCCCCCCAAACATCAGACGACTTCCTGGGCTAACCGGGCTCCAGGCCGGAGTGCCCCCTCTTGACAGAGCTGTCTACAAATTCTACAGTGGAGTAATTGTTGCCATAGGCACTCACAACCCCTCAGGTTCACCAAACCCCTAGCAAAAGACCATGGTCCGGACACTCACAGCACCCCCCTCATTGCAAAAGCATACCATAATTTGGTAAAGGTTAACACCTTATTTTTGGACCAGCATAGTTCCGGAGCTGGACCTAGTACTGGACGTTGTAAGGGATTTTGGGATTAGTGGCTTACCCCCCACCACACAGAACGCACCACCAACCTTTTGACCTAAGGCAGGCTTAGGAGCCACCCACATAACCACAAGCCCATGCTGGGCACGTACAACATAATAACCTGGAATGTCAGAGGACTGGGATCAATCCACAAGCGCCACAGGATCCATGTGCAACTAAATAGGCGTAGGACACAGGTAGCACTACTGCAGGAATCCCACCTCACAGACTCCAAAACGGCTAAACTTCACAAAAAGTGGAGAGGCCAGGTGTTCACTACGTCATACTCTGCCTTTGCTAGAGGTGCGACAATATGGATCAGACACAGCGTGCCGTTTGTAGCACTGGAGCAGCGCATAGACCCACAGGACAGATACATCCTGGTATATGGCACGCTAGTCGGCACACAGATAATATTAGGCAGCATATATGCCCCGAATTATGACCAGGGCAAATTCCCTACAAGCCTCAGCACAACAGTGACAGACTGGGTGGGCTACCCATGGGGGCTGGGTGCAGCTTCCATTAGACAAACTGAAGCCTTGTGTAGATGGACGGGAGGCTGGGAGGGAGGGTTTGGTGTCTAAAGAACCTGCACAGTCGAGAATATTCCTTCTATTCCCTGACCCACCAACTCCATACCCAGATAGACAGAATACTCTGCCCCCTCTCTCGAACTACACAAGTGACTCACTCCACTTACCTGGGGAAGACTTTCTCTGACCAAAATCCACTAGAGGTTACCCTATCTTGGGGCAGAATCCCCACCCGGTCCCCACCTGGAAACTGTGGCCCCAGTTGCTGGAAGATATTGCATTCGCGACACTATGGCATCAACCATCACCAATTACTTTACGTAGAACACCAATTCAGCCTCCTCACGCCTCATAGAGTGGGATGCGTTCAAAACAGTGATAATGGCCACTGCTATCAGTACTACAGCAGGGGCAAGACAAGAAATACACACAAACCTTAAATCTGTCAAAAACAGCATGAACAAGTTATAGCAAGAGGTAGCAAGAGACCCTTCTAAGAAGGCGCAGCTGCAGGGGGTATGCATTCAGCATGCTGAACTGTTGGAGTGACTCCGGGTAATGGACTACAGATCCTACACCCAGATAAAACATGCGGAGACAGACAGGTCAAGAGCACTCCTTGCAAGGTTACTACAAGATGCACCCCCTCCACCCCAATACACGCAATAGCTACGCCTGGAGCAAACACGGCGAACACACAGCAGGAAATAGTTGATGCATTCTGTTTATACTATGAGACACTATACTGAGCCACGCTAGGAATAACGAACAAACCCACGTAAGGCTTCCTGGGCGAACTAACCTACCCCCAACTCACACGAGTGGCCCACGATGACTTATCAGGTCCTATCACCAGATCTGAAATTAAAGAGGCCATCCAGGAACTAAAATGCAATAAGGCCCTAGGCCTTGATGGCCTACAATGGAGTTTTTTGACACATTCTCAGACAAACTAATCCCTCACCTGGAACGGTTATATCAAGCAGCACTCGATACGAGAAACCTCCCTCTCTACCATGCAGGCCCTGGTTGTGTTCCTCCCCAAACCGGGCAGAGCACCCACTGATATCTTGGGGTACTGTCCACTGTCGCTCCTCGCCACAGAATACAAGATACTAAGCAAGATTTTGGCCCACCGGTTACTCACCTACCTACCAAAATTAATTCACATGGACAAATGCAACTTTGTCCCGGCCCGCAGAACATCCCTGAACATTAGAAGTATGTTCCATGTCATGAAGACCACTCCACGAGAATTCCTGAATGCCAGGTGCATCTCCCTTGACCGGCAACAGGCCTTCGATACCCTCAAATGGGAATACATGGTAAAGGCCATGGAAAAGTTTGGCATCCCACCCGGATGCCTGAAATGGGTTACACTCCTGTATATGGCCCCCACGGTGAGCGTACGCACTGGAGTCTACATCTCCCATGATTATCCAGTGGGCAGGGGTACACACCAGGGCTGCCCCCCCCCTGTCACCACTGCTCTTTGTGCTGGTGCTTGAACCTCTTGCTATCAAATTGCGGAGGGAAGCAGAACCGATGGGAAATGCTACGCACATGTTGTCAGCCTATGCAGACAACCTCATAGCATATACCCATGATCTAACTAGTGACTTAGAGCCGATGCCAAGCATTTTTCAGCAATTTGAACACATCTCGGTCCTTACCATAAACAAGACAAAATCACAGGCGTTCTTCTTTCAACCTGGAGAGTGTCTGGAAATGATCAAGTCTGGGCAGCTCTCTCTTTCAGTGGCCAAAACCACATTCAAAAACTTAGGCATTCAAATTTATAGGGCCCCGCAGGATCTACTGGAGGGCAACCTGACCAGAGCAGTGAGGGCATTACGCTCCCAGACGGCCTTCTGGACCTCGCTACCGCTCTCTGTTATGGGCCGTATAGCCACCTCTAAGAAGATCTTACTCCCACTCCTGCTGTACTTTACAAACCTGCCAGTATTGATTCCTGCCTCCCTTTTTAAAACGCTAGACACACTTTTATGGGACCTCATCTGGCATAATGTCTGCAGAAGAACGGGACTAGCCAAACTATAGCTGGAACCGGACAGAGGGGGGCTCAGTGTGCCGGATTTCTGTTTTGCAATCAACTTCAATGGCTATTGTAATGGCATGCGGGGCAAAACCTGCACAAATTGGGTTACACTGTGCAAGCCATCAACTAAGGTGCCCTGAATACCCTACTACTACTCCGGAGCATGATCCCCCATGGGTGTCCCATTGCTTTTACGTATAGCACTCTCATATTGAAAAAGGCATTGCAAAAGACGCGCATGCCCCCCCTAATGCCAATAACATTCCCCTATTAGGAGTCCCCACATCCACTGGCTTTATTACTAAAAGGAGCATTCTCAGCTGGTCTGAAGAGGGCGTAACCACAGTAGAGGCGCTATTTGCTAACGGCGTCCTGATGGCCCACGAGAACTTTGCTCGAAAACATAAAGTTCCGCGCAATCTCTTTATGTTACATGCTGCCATTACCCGATACATGAGGAGACACTGGGCACCAGACAGGCAAGAACCCCCAACACGAGCTCAAACACGTGGTGTACTTAATGGGCGAAGCGAGCCACCTCATAAAATGGTTCTCCAAGGGAACCCAGGCACACACAGGAACCTCCCTCACTGGACTATGTGACAACTGGTCTAGAGACCTGGAGAAGAAGCTGGCAGAAAAGGAATGGGCCACCCACTTGTAATATCCCAAAAAGGTGTCACGCAATGCCAAATTTAAATGTATACAGTACATGATCTTCCATAGGGCTTACCTCACCCGCACCGCTTACAACGCATGTATCCAAATACACAGTTCAGTTGCCCCAGATGCTAGGCAGAAGAGGCAAACATCTTGCACATGCTATCGTCTTGCTCATGCCTTAGAGGGCTCTGGTCGGAGGTCACACGAATCATAGGAAACATTACAGACCTCACCACATGGGACGCAGCCGAAATCTGCATACTAGGGCTGCATCGCCGTGTTAAGTTGCAGAAAGTGCAGCTTCGCTTCACGTACCTAGCCTTACTCATAGCGAAGCGCTCCATTGCAATGCGATGGAAATCCACGCGCCCCCAATAGTTTACACCTGGCATGGGGAGGTGGTTCGCTGGGGTGGAGCAGAAAGTGCAGTCATTAGACGAGAGGAGTACCCGGGACTGCGAAAGACACCGATCTCCATGGGCTGAGACCTCATGTTGGAAGTATTTAAAGCCGTTGAACCCAACCCCCGCCCTTAAAACACACGACACATAGGAGAAGTATCTCTGCATAACACTAAAGGGAGCATTCCAGTCTAGATTTAAGACCGACGCCCAATACCATACCCTACCAATTTCGGGCCCATGCATACCGCATAAAGGCAACTGAGGCAGAACCACATGTTGTAAATGAATCTAGGACCCTAGTGTAATTTTCCCGATTCATGCCATTATATAGGTATAAATTACCTGATCCTTATATAGGCATAGAACTCATTACCATATTTAGCCTAAGCCTATGCAGCCCAAATACGGCATGGCTACTTTCACTAAGTTCCGAGTATCAACAACGATTTCTTAGAAAAACCCACCTTCAGCAGCTAGGGACTTCCCCTCGCCTGAATACTAATTTATCTAGGAAATCATGGAGTTTTCAAAGAACTGAGTCTTTGATGACGTTATTAAGTCCAATAATACGTCAAACTCGGCACCTTCAAAGTATAAATATGCCTACATTTGCCCAGACAAATACATAGTGGTTTGGAGCAGATCAACTAACTACTTGCCCGACGCCCTGCAGCCGCAAGTGCCGTAGGAAGCCGACCCTCCAGCTGACGCACTGAGAGACGCTGTCTTTTCTCCTGCCGAGAAAT
This sequence comes from Lissotriton helveticus, assembly GCF_964261635.1. Lineage (NCBI taxonomy): Eukaryota > Metazoa > Chordata > Amphibia > Caudata > Salamandridae > Lissotriton > Lissotriton helveticus. The sequence goes on from NC_136061.1 coordinate 403,031,811, forward strand.
CCAGCTCCAGTGTTTCCGGGCTACCCTGGCGGGTTCCTGGGAAATCGAGTCCTGAGATAGAGATACAAGACCTCCTTCATTCTAAAACCAAGGTACGGAGCTGATTAGACCCTTAGAGAATTCTTGTATAGATTCTTGGCAGAGAAATACTAAACTTAAGCTACTCCTCGCTTACTTCTTCCCTTGTACTAGACTTAGGTTAGGTACACCGGGGTAGGTGTATTTTAGAAGCACCAGTTGAGTACTTTTAGTCATTATTTTATTACTGTATGTATTTTATATGTTTTAGGCAACTTATGGCTTAGAAACCATATCATGCTTTTACAGTACTACTTTATAATACTTTTCGTATTATATGCCTTGTACTTTATAACCAGTATTACGATTGTAGCAGTACATTTCTTATGCTTGAGAAAGAAGACTATACAATATAAAGGGGTCCCAGTGAACAAAGAGAAAACATACAAATAACTATTATTTACAATGAATCAAATAAGGACAATAAAGAAAAATAAGGCGCACTGTCATTTAATCAAAATGAGCTTTGATCATAATATTAATACACATTAACAGAATAGACATCATAGTGCCCCAGGGTGGAATAAGGGAAGGAGTGGAGTGGAGTGTTAGTGAGAAGGAATTGTGCCAGTGGAACAAAGTGCAAATACAGAATATCACAATTTGCAATACAACTATTGAACTGGCTTCAGATCCCTGAGCCAGTAAATAGAATAACTAATATTCAAACAGTTTGTAAAACTCATGCACAGGACGCTGCTAATTTATAAGCAATATAATGGTGGAGTCAGCTGGTGTGAGATAGTATCCGTCGACGTTTCGACCCCGAAACTACAACAGTAGGTGCAAGTCACACCTTACGCTGGGGTCTTCATCAGGACAAGAAGAAACCCAGGGGTACACTAGTTGTTCTACAAGGGTTGAGTAAAAGAAATAGTGTTACTATTTATACAAAGATATAAAGGTTTGGAACCCCCCCCTCTTTTGATTCCGTCATTCTAGACCATGGTGGAGAATGAATTACTCTCATACACTGAAGATTATATTAATCAATTGATATAGGACCGAACCAACCAATTCCTCTCCAACACAGGTTTGCATATAGATGTCACTTTAAATGATAAAATCACTAAATTGGAAAGGTTAGAGAAAAAACTAATCAGAACTCGCTTACACGGACATTTATTGACAAGATACCTACAAGAAAACATTATCCCTGCAGGCTTGCAAATTAAAATTGAACCAGCCATATTTGTTGATGTTCCTAAGTTTAAGGAGGGATTTAGTTACGTCGCAAATAATTGCTCCCGGCACTGGATGGTGCTGGGGGTTGAGACGGCAGCTGAACAAGTGCAGTCTTTGACCAAGGAAATCGCAGCATTGAGAGCGGAAATCAGTGGTGATACTACATTAACTAATGCCAAGGCTGCATTGGACACATTGGATGCCACTCTGAAAGACTTTGATATAACCACTCAAACAAAAAAACTTGAGAAATTGGCCAAAGACTTACGTCTATTTGATAAAAAGAACGTATATCCTTACCTACAACCTGATTATTACAAACAAGACAATCAGGGTCGCTTTGCCAATCGCGGGCGGGGTGGATACAGAGGCCGGAGAAACTTTACTACATTTTCGGACTCATCTTACAGCTCTGGGAGTGAATATGATCAGGGCACACCTGGACCCCTGTACAACTACCAGTATCAGGACTTCGGCTATCCACAATATCCACCACCACCTAATTTTTTAGGCCAGGGCCAGGGACAATGGCGACCCCCGCGAGGCCGGGGTAACTGGTCCCGAGGTCAACAACGAGGACAACAGCCGAATATAGGCAACCAGGATTCAGGGAGGGGCAGAGCCCAGAAACAAGTTACCTTCCGCCCAGAAACCCATGGAGAGATCTCCATGAGAAAGAACACGTACCGGTGGTAAACCCCTTTTCAAAGAACATACCCGTAACGGATAATTTGAGGACAGTGGATACCATACCAAAGGAGGCTGTGGTAAATCTGGTAGTGAACATTTCCAAATACCAACTAACAGAGAACGAGAATAAGGTGTTGAGTAGGGGTTTGGCATTTGTTCCGCCGTCTCCACCCAATAAATTCCAACTAATAATTTCAATTTCAAAAGTGCTTTATTCGAGTATTACTCATAAAAGCAGACAAACAAACACATAATAAAAATACAATTAAATTACAGTTTCGAATTTAGCTTAAGCACAATGCATTTTAAAAAACAGTTAAAAATTCATTTCATACAATGTATATAGACCAAAAGTGCAAAGTTCGTATGAAAAATAGATTAAAACAGATAGGACACCTCGCATGGGGAACAGAGAGTAGATAGTCTAGCAATCTCTGTTCAACTAAGCAGAGAGTAGTTACCCTACTAGCAATCTCTGCCTAATTACCCACGACCACCCCAAAAACTTTGCGGTCGCTATAGTAATCCAATTTAAGGAGGTAGTTTTCATTATGCGTAAAGCTACCATGCTGCTTTTAGTACCCAGATTTCTAGACATAGGAGCCAACCAGACACGTCTAGGAACAGAATATGCATAACAAGAGAACAAAAAATGACCCAACGTTTCCTTTCCTTCCCCACAGACTGGGCATAGAGCTGGGCATCCCTCTATCCATTTTGCAGTTAGATTACACAGAGGTAGAGATCCAGCCCTCATTTGAAAAAACAGTTTCCTATCCATGGGTTTCGTTATTAAATCCCAATAGTTTTCGTACATGGGAAAGAGCTTGGCTTCAAGAAAAATAACCGTCATAGACCCATGGTTATTGCTAAGAAGACTCCTGTTTTCTACCTGTTCCCAGAAAAGATTTTTTAAGAATTGCTTAGTAGGGAAGGACGACCCAGTTGGGTCGGACCACAGTTCTGCTAACCCTAATTCGCCTAATGCTGCTTTTAAAGATCTGAACCATTTAATTTTGTGAAATCGGTCTGCTTTGATGACATCAGCAAACCCAGCTGCATATTGTGACAACTCAGGGGTGGTCCAGATTCTACGCCAATATAATATTGGGCGTAATTTGCACATTACCGATATTTCTCTCCTACCGAGATCATATCTAAGAGGCAAAAGGGGACTACTCTGTGGGGTACCTGTTAGTTTACGAAGAAAATTATTTTCTGAGACCTGGAGGTCCAGAAGATTTTCTTGTCCCCACATCTCAGCCCCATACAAGGCTGACCCTATGGCCTTAGCCTCATATATGATCAAAGGAGGTTTAATTGGTTTTGTCATGGATTTAAGATGCTCCTTAATGATGGTACCAGCCAGTTGTTTATGTCTTAGAACTGCAATGTTTATATGTTGGTTCCATCTATTGTCATTTGAAATATGAATACCCAGGTAGGTAAAAGAGTTTACTACTTCGAGGCAACGCCCACTCATGGTTATTTTAGATTTAAAATTTCTACATGGATTAAAAGCCATGAGTTTTGTTTTATCGGCGTTGACCTCCAGGCCATGGTCGCTACAAAATTTGTCAAAAATTACCAAAGCCTTTTGGAGACCGCTAGGGGATTTTGATAAAATTAGGGTGTCGTCCGCAAACATTAAAATAGGAACTTTTGCACCAGCAAGGGAAGGAGCATCCACTGACTGTGATTGCATGCGGGCAACGACTCCATTAATAAAAAGAGTGAAAAGTGTTGGAGCCATTGAGCAACCCTGACGGACTCCTCTGGCGACTGAAAAGTCAATAGTGTCGTTGCCATAGCCACCCCATTGGATTTTGGCATAAGTGCCCTCATGGAGTCTCATAATCAACGTTAAAATAATCTTTGGGACCCCTAAAGCTGCAAGGACCTCCCACAACTTTGCCCTTGGCACCAGGTCGAATGCAGCCCGCAGGTCAACAAACGCTGCGTACAGGCTGCAACCTCCCAGTACCACGGTCCTCCATTGTATCAATTGAAAACGGAAGACCTGGTCCACAGTGCTGGTTGCCCTGCGGAACCCAGCCTGGAAGGGAGATAAAACATTCTGCTCCTCAGCCCAGTCTAACAAGTTATTAATAATTACACGCCCAACAACTTTTTGAACCGTGTCAATTAAGCTAATTGGGCGGTAATTGCATGGTTGGGCACGGTCTCCCTTTTTATATACTGGGATAATAACAGCACCACGCCATGATATCGGGATCTCTGCTCCCTTGGCAATATGATTCAATAATAGGCAGATGTATTTACTCCACCTGTCGGTGTCATTTAAAAAGACATCCGCAGGGACTCCGTCTATTCCCGGGGCTCTACCAGGGTGAACAGATTTCAGGGCAGAGAGTACTTCACTCTGCACAAAGATATCATCGTCTGCATACAGGTAATTTAGCCTTAAGCTATTAAAAAGTTGATCCCTGGAGGAGTACTGCTCACTGAAGAATTTAACCCACATATCATGGGAGACGTTGTTATTGGGAGTTTCTGGAGGCCTGTCATGACCCCATTTGACAATATGCCAAAAGAGTCTAGAATGTTTCCGGTCGCTTGCACCCTGTAGCTTCTGCCAGTGATCTTCGTCCCAGTCTCTTTTAGCCCTTACAATACACTTTTTGTAGTGCTTCCTAGCTGAACGAATCCCATCCAAATTTTTACCTTTAATTGCAGCACCTAGATTTAATCTTGCCATCCTACAGGCTGAGTTATACCATTTTGCTGGTTTGTGTGCGCAGGCCCTCTTATTCACAGGTTTCAAAAAGAAGCCTTTGACTTCCGAAAAGAGAGTGGTATGAGCATTTATAATATCCTCATTGCCCTGGGAACATCCGTCTACATTCTCCAATGCCATAATGGCCTTGTCAGCCGCAGCACTTATTTTTACAAGGGTCTGTTGATCTGCTTTGACACCTGCCCACCTTAACCTACGCATATTGTTGGATGGAAGGATCGTTGGGGGCACAAGTTCATCTGAGGGGTTGGGGATAGTTTCATTAGATGTCCACCATTTGTGTGAAACACATAAGGGATCATGATCGCTTTCTGGCCTGGCTATTACTACCATGTCATTGAGAGATGACCATAATGACGTACTACAAATGACATAGTCGATACGACTTTTGTTACGCCCGTTATTAAAAGTCGTAGCAGGAACACGGTCTGATTTAGTTCGACCGTTCAGGGCTCGAAGCCCGTGCTCCAGACACATTGCGTTCAAGCCTAGTATGTCAGATGTCCAGCGGGTTATTGGCGGAGATTCTAGTATGGGGATATTCCAAAGCTTATCTTCCTCTGCTCCAAGAGGAGAGTCGCCAGTGATAAGGGGTTCGAATGTGCGATTTAGATCGCCTGCAATTAAAATGTTTTTACCTGCAGAATGAGTCTCAAGAAAATTAAAAAGACTCAAAAGAACCTCTGATTTGCCTTTACTGCCACCCCTAGCATAGATATTATAAATATCTATGGTGATGGATAAATCACTGGTCAATCTGATAAGCTGAATATCTTTGTGATCTAGCTCCACACATTTTACTATTGCTTTTATAGACTGCCTGATCCATATGGTAAGACCCCCCATTGGCCGCCCTTTAGGGCCCTTAGTGGCAGGAACATAGAAATTTATATACCCCAGGGCGAAGATAGGGTCACATGCCCAAGTTTCTTGAAAGATACATAGATCATATTTATTAATGAATCCAAACCAGTCAGCGCAATCCATCCTTGAACATAGTCCAGCCACGTTCCAGGACAAAAGCTTCCCTGAGTTAGATATCATAAGAGAACAAGGGTTTATAATAGTCTCGTGACTCTCGCTACCACCAGAGTTCTGCACACTACTGTTTTCGTTGATGGGGGATACTAAATCCACAACAGAATTCCCCCAAGTACAATCATTAACAACATTATCAACCCTATCAACAATACCTCCAACACAATCAGTCAAAATCAGAGGATTACTGCTAGGTGGTTGTCAATCGCAAGCATTCAAATTCGATAATGCAGAGAAGCGGTTTTCCAACCCCAATCCCCAATCCACTGAAGCAACATCCTTCCTCCCCCTCTTTGTCACAATGTTCCATTTGGTTCTTAAAATACTAGGATTTGGCCCACTTCCCTTTCTTGGGTAAAAGAAGTCCAAAGTCAGCGGGACAATTGAGGTTGATCTCCGTTGTGGTGGGAAAATGTTGGGCAAGATGTTAGGTAAAACCCCTGGATCGGAAAAATGTAAAACAACACACTCCCCCTTAAACTTTTTCACTCTGTCCCCAATCCACTGTACCCTTCTCGCTTTAACAAGCTCTTCTGAAAGTTGTTGCTTACCCCAGGGAGTAATAACCATATTATTGGTCAACCACGATAAGGATTTATTAATTAAGGAGGATGTTGTTTCCCTCTCATCGTGGGCCAGTGGTGGAACGTTGGCAAGAACAAGTACTAGAGGGGAGGCTTCGACTACAAGCTCGAAAGATCCTTTTACCACAGCTTGGTCTTCCGTATCGGGAACTGGGATGAAAACGTTAGAAGCATCACCAGCCGGAACACACCTTGGTGCCAGTTGAGGATTTGGGGCAGAAGTAGAGATTAATCCACTACTATCCTTTGTGTCTGGTTTACTTAGAATGGCCTCAATCCTAGTAGAAACATTTTCTGGGATTTTATCCATCTCGCCCACAGTGTCTTTTAATAGACCTTCTAGTCGGCTAACCTCAGATGTTAACTTATCTATTTTGCTGACAAGAGGTTTGACCGCACCTTTGATTTTGTTATCAATCAGAGACAGTAGTCTATTGAATTGGGCATTAGAAAATGTAAGAGAAGCCTCGTTGGTCAAATCAAGCTCCTCTTCCTCAGAGTGTTTCCTAGGGGGGTTTGCTACTCTGTTCTTAGCTGACCTTAAGCCCTCCCGTTTCCCTGCAACTAAAGTGGGAGCTGAAGGGGAAATCAAGGGTTCGCTACTATTAGTGATCTCTACCAGAGCCTCATTGATACTGCGGTCTACAATTCCTGCTACAATACCACTAGGCTGAATAATACTGGTATCAGGAGCAGGATCAAGCATTTCGCCACTGGAGCAGGTATTGATCTGAAGACCAAAAGGATCATCTAAGTCAATATCAGTGAGGGAGGATTGGGTAGTTAGATCTATTCCAAGGGAGGATCTCCTATCGCTATTAATTCTTTCAACAACCTGTACAAGATAGTTCTCAATGGAGTTACTAGAAGTAACTATCTTTTTAGCCGGCATGATTAAATGTGCGCACAACGTCTACAATTTACACTTGTGAGAATCACCAGATTTGCCAGATGTAATAACACAGCGTTTACAAACACCACAAAAATAAGGGACCTGGCCCAACCCAACCTTGTCCAACCTCGGACGGCCTCAGACGGCCCGCCCTTTGTCCGGGCTTCGTCCGGCGTCCCGCACACGCGTCCCGCTATGCGTCAAGAATACGTTTATATAGAAGAAAAAGGGGGCGGGAAGAGGAGCCAGGTGCGCGCGATGGACGGCGCAAGCACTGCTGGACCTCGCAGTCCCGCTCCCTATACAGATGGTGTGTCAGGCACTCCCCCAGCCAAAATGACCGAGCCGAAAAGCTCCCAGGTCACTGAAAGGGGCAGACAAAGGGCTCCGCTGCAGTTATTGCCTCAAAAACGGCCAGGAACAGGGTACAGATTTCTTCACACTGCACGAGCGGCACCCCAATTCCAACTAAAAACTGAATTGTATAGGTTCTTTAGAAAGATCTGTTTACGTTATTTTTTTAGGAACTCAACTATACAACAGAGGACCTCGATAACAGGCTTGAGGGAACCATCAACATTTTTTCCTCCCACATATGCAATGACGAATACAATTCTTGCTTTTGAGGATGTAGTTATCCGCGATGTAGATAGTGTACTATCCCGGCCGAAATATACCAGATTTAATCTGAGCAACCTGAAAACACAAGCTTTGATGACTTTGAAAAACAATCGGGAAGTGGTGATTAAGCCCGCTGATAAAGGCGGTGCTATTGTAGTCCAGGATGTCAGCAGCTGGAAAGATGAGATTTATAGACAACTACGAGATGGCATCAGCTACAAGAAAATCAATAACGACCCCTCCAAGGATTTGGCATCTGAGATATTACAAGTGACACAGAGAGGTTTAGACGAGGGCTTTCTCTCTGAGCAAGAATTTAAATTTCTCAATCAAAATCATCCCCGTCTTGCCACGATCTATACTCTACCAAAAGTTCATAAGAGTGTAGTTAACCCACCCGGATGCCCCATTGTGTCCGGGTGTGGTTCTATGCTGGACCCACTATGCCAGTATGTAGACTTTTTCATGAAGCCCATGGCAATTACGACCAGAGCCTTCCTTCGGGATACTACCCAAGTCATTAATCTAATAGATCAGAGACCATTTGATTCTTCTACGCACCGGCTAGTCACATGTGACATTGTGTCACTCTATACGAGCATTCCCCAATTGGACGCAATTAAAGTAATGGAAAAGGTACTTGATACTAGAACGGCACCAGTCCCAGTACCAACCAAATTCATTCTGGAACTATTGGAACTCGCAATGATGAAAAACCTTTCATGTTCCAGGATGAATTTTTCCTCCAAACAAAGGGCGTGGCCATGGGGGCTACTTTTGCCCCCAATTTGGCGATTTTACTTTGGAATCCAGTGTGGATAAAATCCCTTTCCTTGACATTACGATCTATGTAGATACCAACACCAACCTTTTACAAACGACACTGTATAGGAAACCAACTGAGCGTAACTCCCTTTTGGAGTACAGTAGTCATCATCCCAGAGGCTTAAAAGACAATCTGCCTGTCGGACAGTTCCTGAGGATTCGCAGGAATTGTTCGGACAAAGAGCATTACATGATTGAATCTCAGGACCTCTCCAACCGACTTCTTGAACGAGGTTATCCGGCTAGATTGGTGAAACGTGCACGTAAGAGGGCGTGGTGTAACACACGCAAAATACTATTGAACCCCAAATTAAACAAGATACCACCTGGGAATGCCTAATCTGCGTCACTACTTTTACAACTAGGAGCAATGAGATTAAGAAGATAATTAACAAACATTGGGGGTTAGTGGCTGATGACATCGAACAGTATGCCCTCCCTTTGCATTCTTTCAAAAGAGCACGCAACATCAAGGATGTAGTGGTTCAGTCCTTTCTGAGTCCACCTCAGGCACCGACAATCACATCCCTGTGGAATCTCCCTCCCATCCTTGGACATACTAGATGTGGATCATGTGCAGCATGTAAAACAGCTATACAAACCCGAGAGTTCACATACCGAGACCAGACTTTTGCTCTAAGATCACATACTAACTGTAACACCCTTAATGTTATTTATATGATCAGGTGCCCATGTGATCTTGTATATGTGGGTCAAACACAGCAAAAAGTTAAAACAAGAGTGCTTCAGCATGAGAGCAGGATTAGATGTAGAGTCCCGGGAGCCCCTCTTGTAGAGGATTGCATGAGATATAACCACACCCCTGACGCACTACAATGGCTTGTGTTGGAAAAGGTACTATTTGGTCCCAGGGGTGGAAATATCGCACACATTTTGACATTACGTGAATCCAAATGGATGTCTATTTTAGATTCCATTAAGAATGGCCTGAATGAAGCTGACAGTAGTTACGCACAACTAGCCAGGTTGGGACGTTAACCACACAATGATCTAGTAGAGAAGTGCCACTCTGTATCTTTATGGATTCTGTGTTGACTTCACCCTCCTGTGTGAGAGGTGCGCAATAGTGAGTATTTCAAAATTTGTGTTTTAAAAGATAGGATGCTCCACCCTCATCCTGTTGATGCCGCCTCACCTTCCTGCGAGAAAGGTGCGTGGCCTAACTAAAGGAATATGTTTAATGCATATGTGTTTTGACCTGAAACAATCAGTTGTTTCACCCGCTTGTTTGTGAGGTGCACGACGTGGATACACCTATCCATGGTGAAATATGTAAAGAGGTCCCACTGTTTTGAACATTTATACTTGACTTGGTAATTTGATCTAATGATAATCTTATTTGTGACTATGACTGTACTATTATTTACACTCTTTGGACTTGAAAGAGGTATTTTTTACTGGCATAACCTATTTCCGTACCCCATAAAAAGTCGTTTCGTTATTCCTCAAATATTCGAGATAGAATTAGGCTCTGCAGACAGTATATATGCTGATTAAATTTATGATCTGGATATAGTCATTTACTCTCTCATGTCAACAACCAGGGCGTCATGTCTTATTACGTTTTGCACCCTTATTGTCTTGGGTAACAATTAGATTGCCACACAAACAGTGAGTGCACGCTTTTTGATAATATGCTCTTGAAAGTGCTAATGCATTTAATACGTGTTTGGATGCGAATCATACTCTTTGGACACTGACCCTGTACGCTAATTTGTCATCAAATAGTTAGGTACATCACGATAAGAAATCGCTCTGTATAATAGTTTTGTGAGGTTTCAGAAATGCTGTTGCAGTCATTATGTTGTTTGGCGACATGACGTATTCTTGATGAACCGCCCACAGCAGTCCGCGTTTCATTTAAGACGCGATTACGTTCTCCCGCGTTTGTTTCCGGTATCTGCGGACCCGGAAGTATTCGTGTGAATCACAGAGACGTATTTGATAGAAGCTTCAGGTGAGACTGGGGTAACTCTGCCGTTTTACCGTTTTATAACATAGTAGGTTACCTTGAACTAATTCTATCTTCGACGCTTATCTCTTTAGATGGGATGACCGCATTGACGGCTACCAGTATAGCCCTTATCGGTCGGCTAAGTGGGGCAGGCACGTGATTTGGTAGGTTTTCGAACCGATATATTCATTCCTTTATTTATACCCCATTACGGTATGTTATGACAAATGCCTCTGTGAACCTCTTTTTAATTATCTCAGGTCACATGAACTGTACCCTCCGCTCTTATCTGGCACGCGCTTGGGCATTAATTCTGTCGATAAAATTGAGGTATGTTTTTGCGTGAAAGTGACTTTTTAAACCAAGGTCCCACTTTGGGGCTTAATAGATGTAGTTATATCTCGCTATTTCCACACTATTATAGACACCTTGAACATCGGAGGTTGTCTTTCTGTCTTTAGTAAGATTTTGTTAATTTACTGTGATGAATGCATATTCTGTGGGGGTTTTGTTTTCGTTGGTTCTTTTTAGAGGGTTTAAATGTAAATTTATATACGGTCCCGTATGTCCTGTTGTTGAAATCATTGATTTGATGTTATGTCCTCTTTAGATCATTTTGAGTAGGAGATCTAATCAAATGTCCCTATTGGGATTTTGTTTTTGTAGATAATTGACGACTTTTTATGCATCGTATTGAGCTGCATCTACGAGGTGTATCGATCTTCCTTTATTGATTGACTTGTGTTATTAATGAGCATTGATCCATCGATCCATGTGAGCAATTAATGACCCATAGACCGTGGTAATATTCCGTTGCCTTTATTTAATCACATTGATTGTTGCGTTTTTTAACGCTTCCAAACCTTTATATCTTTGTATAAATAGTAACACTATTTCTTTTACTCAACCCTTGTAGAACAACTAGTGTACCCCTGGGTTTCTTCTTGTCCTGATGAAGACCCCAGCGTAAGGTGTGACTTGCACCTACTGTTGTAGTTTCGGGGTCGAAACGTCGACGGCTACTATCTCACACCAGCTGACGCCACCATTATATTGCTTATAAATTACCAGCATCCTGTGCATGAGTTTTACAAACTGTTTGAATATTAGTTATTCTATTTACTGGCTCAGGGATCTGAAGCCAATTCAATAGTTGTATTACAAATTGTGATATTCTGTATTTGCACTTTGTTCCACTGGCACAACTCCTTCTCACTAACACTCCATTACACTCCTTCCCTTATTCCACCCTGGGGCACTATGATGTCTATTCTGTTAATGTGTATTAATATTATGATCAAAGCTCATTGTGATTAAATGACAGGGCGCCTTATTTTTCTTTATTGTCCTAATTTGATTCATTGTAAATAATAGTTATTTGTATGTTTTCTCTTTGTTCACTGGGACCCCTTTATATTGTATTGTATTGCACCCAGGTCCCTAGTGACTTAGCTGGGTATACCCCCCCTTTATATATATATGAGAAAGAAGACTGTTCAATAAATACTTTTTATTGAAAACGCCCGTCTCTCTATTTTCTCAGCACCTCTGGTGAAATGAAGCATGCACGATTGACTGAGTAAAACAGTTATCTATTGTTTCCGCGACTCTAGAGATTGATTTCTTATTCTTGGGAAACAAAGTTGTCATGTTTATGCGGTTGTCAGAAACTAATCCCTTATTGTGAATTCGAGAAAGTTTCTAGTGACCTCTGAGCTAGCTGGCGCTCACAATTAAGTCTAATAGATTCGGTAGAAACCTAATCGACCTCAGTCCTACGTCTAAACTACAGGATTTATTATTCCAATGCGCAGAGCCTATTGGGAATATAGGAACTACACTACACACACACCAGTATCATCCAAACGGAGGGTGAGCCAGATGGTGCCACTTTGAACTTATCTCTAGATATATTAAGACATCGCCAGTGGAAGAAAAACGCAGTCTGATAAAATTAACGTATGTAAAGATAGCAACCACCTATTGGCTGTAACTTGTTGGTATTCAATCACTCATGTCAAAATGCTTTTTCTAACTTATCTATGTACCAACTGTACTAATGCTTGCACAAGGCTCGACAAAATATACAATCAATAAAGTGTGTTTTAAAAAAACTAAGGTGTCTGGACACCACTGTGCTGAGTCGATTTCCAGCTTGTCTTTGGAGGCTCTAAGCAGCTGATGTCCATAACGGGGCGGTAAAACACCCGGAGACATCAGCAGGAGTCTCAACAAGTTTTTGTGTATTTTTAGATGTCGGTGGGTTAATGGGAGAATATGGCGGTCTCTCAGGCAGTTTTCAACATGAAGGCCCGCTCATTCAAAATCCCACCCCTTCCATAATACAATGAAATGTTTTGGGGAATTTGGTAGGTCTGCACTGTGCACATAATGACTTAACCCTTTGCGTGCTCGTGACGGAACTGTTCCGTCACGAGCCTCGGGTGGGCTGTGCTGGTGGCGGAACGGTTCCGTCACTGCACGCACGCCGCGCCTGCGCGGCGCGAATTCCGCGCCTGCACTGTTGTTCTAAAGAGCGGGTGGGGCCGTGACGGAACCGTTCCGTCACAAGCACAGCTCACCCGAGGGCCGTGACGGAGCGGTTCCGTCATGAGTACGGGAGCACTGCGCGGCCCCGCCTCCCCCTTAGCGCTGTGGCGGAATAGCCGCCGCAGCTAAGGGGTTAATTGACAGCGACCACCAACAGAAGACACTGACATTGAGGCACTAAGGCAAATGAAATGCAATTCTTAACTCAATGTTACCTATATCAATTCAATTGATTACTGTAAAATGATGCAAACCAACTGGGACTGTCCTGGCAAATGCTGACAAATTGTTACCATAGTATCTTTATTGTGTTTTTATCCAGGAGCCTAAATCGATATTCCTATTTTATGCCCTTGTCCGGTTATAATCAATAATATCCATACAACGGCATAATAATCATATCCATATTCAGTCGTAGCACATGCTGTCACATTAATCAAGACTACTTCCCCGGCCCCCTAGAAAGCACAACGAGTTCTCTAAACAAATCCAAACCTCCAGCAACCTGGGAAATCCCCCTTGCTTTGTTTTGATTTCATCCTAGAACTCCTGTAAAGCACTGTAAGAACGGCCAGTTCTTAGTGACATCTTTATTGACGTCTTATGTCCAGCCTTACGTCAAACCCGGCACCTTACAGGTATAAATATACCAACGTTGCCTTAAGCAAACACACGGTGGTGATTTTGGAGCAGAGCAGCTATCTACTTGCCCGAGAGCCCAGCTGATGCGAGAGCCCACGGACGCTGCCCCTCCCTTTTGACGCACTGAGAGAGACGCTGTCTTTTCTCCTGCCGAGAAATCCAGCTCCGGTGTTTCCAGATACCTTTGCGGGTTACTGGGATATCGAGTCCTGAGAGAGAGATACAAGACCTCCTGCTTTCTAATACCCAGGTACGGAGCTGACTAAACCCTTAAAGAGAATTCTTGAGTCAGATTCTTGGTAAAACAAACTTAACTTAAACTGCTACTTACTTACTCCTTCCCACGTATTAGGCTTGGGTCAGGTACACCGGGGTAGGCGTATTTAGAAGCACCAGTTGAGTACGTTAGTCAATGTATATAAGTATGTATATATTTTATCTATTTTAAAGTATCATATGGCTAAGAAACCATATCAATGCTTTTACAGTATTATTTCTTATTCCTCCTTTTTCTGTACGCACTTTACTTTACTATGAGTATTGCAATTGTGGCAATTCATTTCTCTTGTATGAGGAAGAAGACTGCTCAATAAATTACACCTTTTTATTGAAAACGCCCGTCTTTCTTTTCTCTGCATTCTGGTGAAACTAAGTACGCACATTTGACTGAGTGAAATAGCTGTCTATTGTTTTCACACGACTCTAGAGATACACTCTTATTCTGAGGGAGCAAAGTTGTCATGTTATATGGTTGTCAGAAGCTAATCCCTTCTTGTCTATCCAGGGAGGTTAAACTCCTCCTCGTTTATTTGAGAAAGTTTCTAGTGACCTCTGAGCTAGATGGCAAAAACTTAAGTCTAATATAGTCAGTAGAGACCTAGATAACCCCAGTCCTACGTCTACACTGCTGAATATATTATTCCAATGCGCAGAGCCTATTGGGAATATAGGAACTACACTACATGGCGCCCAACGTTTGGTAAGGCGATAAATCTAACGCAAGACGTTAGAGTAACTCAGTCGTGCTTTTTCACACAGACCCTTTTTCACGTAAAAACTCCAAAAGACGTCTGGAGTGGGTAAAAGGTTAAAATCCGCCGGAACTTAGTAGGAAGAGATTCCTATGTATAGTTTTTGGTATAGTCAACGTTGAAGGATACAGTGTTCCAAAATATTGTGCACCTAATCTTTGTTTCCTTGAAACCTGATCTGCAAACAAAAACCTTTCTGTCAGTAAAAATGTCAGAAAATGAAGACGAAAAGGAGACAGCTAGAATAGGAGCTCGACTCCTAGCGGATGACACAAGTCTCCAAGAAAATGACCCGAGTGTTATACTCATTCCAGTCAACATAAGGAAAACTATAACTCTTAAAATGATAGAAAATGGACTAACACCACGAGGTGGTATAGTCATATTTGTAATTGAGGCCCATGAATATCGGCAGACAGAGGTATTCTACACATGGATAAACTTTCCAGCAGCAAACGCTGTAACACACGACTTCCACTATTACAAAATAGAGGAACCTCCGGAAGAGTACACCCCTTTCGAGGAGGTGGAAATCCCACTAAATTACCAAGAGCACCTGCTCTGGTTTAATGGCGCTCTAAAACATAACAATCACATCACCAGGCTCGGTCCACTAGGTAGACCAGGAGCAACGTGGCCGGTTCTAGCCAGCTACACACCACATCCCGACATCGAAAAAATGTCAGTACCAGAATTTTTAGCACAGCTAAAACAACTGATTAAAATACATAGACAATTAGTCCAATATGTAATGCGGACTTCAACAGTCCAACCAGCTATTAACATTCTACAGCTGACCCCTTATCAGGGGAACACAAACAAAATTACACCACAGAACATACAATCCTGTCTTGGTAAAGTACCCGAAAAACGGGAACAAATTCCATTCTGGTTAGCACAAAAAATCACTCAAATAGAGGCAGTATTTCCGGATACTACCCCTACTGAGAAACACAGAATTCTGACTATCTGTCTTCCAATGGGGATCGCACCACATGTGGAGGACTGTGACACTTGGGGCACAGTCTTTGCTTTAATTTACACGAAAACACATGGTATTTCGTCTATGGCAGTAATACCAGATGTGCTAAGACAGATTCAAAATGAATATGGTCCAGAACCTCCTTTAACTCTGGGTATGAAATTACTGAAAGACTTCAAGCAGGTCTCGGCTATATTATTAGCCAACATAAAAGGAGAAGCAGCATCTGTGGCGATCCGCCAAAAATTGAGAGAGACAGATATAGCAGACCAACCAATTGAACTTGCCAGAATCATAGAAAAATCCTAGGAAGAACTAGGAAGAGATAGTTTGGGTGGGAAACCAGTAAAACCCCAACTAACTGAAAATCCTGAAAGAATATTTATTAAAAATAATCTAAACACTCCAAAAAAGAGCTGGGATGGAAATAAACAATCCACTCCCAAAGAAAAAAGATTCCAGTCCAGAGGAAGGTCTCCTCGGCGGAGAGAAAGATCTCCGGACCAAGGACACAAGTCTCCCCAGAGGGAGCCCTCTGAGAAAAGATACAACCTTAGAAATAGGGATAATCTAAAGAAACCTGATAGATATCAAGATATTGATACACGTCCCTCTCGATCTTTTCAGACTTCCTCGCAGAAATCGGAAAGAAGAGGACGGTCAGAACACAGGGAAGAGCACGTCAAGTCCAAAGACAAGGAACCTGCTCATCAAAGTAAAAAATTACAATTTCCAAGAAAGAAGGTAGCCAGCATTAAAATAGTTAAACATGCCGAGGATACAGAGGACACAACTGAAAAACGGAGAGTGGGCCCAGACAATGCTAGACAGCGCAGCAGAAGTGACCATAGCTCGCAGGATCCTGATGAATCTTCTGGAGACAGTGGACACGAATGAATATATTCAGGTGGAAACTGCAGATACCAGAGTTAGCAAACCTCATAAAATATACGAGATAACATTACGTATAGAGGGAGATAAGACTAGGAAAGTAAGGGGTCTATTTTAGGATAACCTTTCCAAAGGCTATGACATCCTTTTAGCTGAGAAAGACTGGCCACCGGAGTTTGTCAGGGAGTGCCGTCATGGCGAAAAAATGATTATGCCTGCCTTCTCAAATCATATTCCAATTCATAAAAAATATACATATGCAAGAAAATGGGCAGTAGCCCAAGCTCCTGCATTATATAAAAATCATGTAGGATGGGATGAGGACTCTCCTCCTCACAAAATCCAGTTAAAATATCAACCAACTGCACAAAGACAGTACCCAATTAAGCAAGAAGCTAGAAAACAGGTCAGGGAGATCTTAGATCAACTTGAATACCAGGGGGTGATTGAAACATGCACCTCACAAATGAACAATCCTTTGTTTCCTGTCTCCAAGCCAGATGATTCATATCGTCTAGTTTTGGACTACAGACACCTTAACTCATGTTGCAAGACATTTGCAGTACAAAACTCACACAGTGCAGCACTAATGAATAACATCGTGCGCAAAAAATACAAAACAACATTAGACATCTCTAATGGTATCTTTTGTCAAAACATAGCACCTGAAAGCAGGTATTTGACCGCTTTCTCAAGAATGGGGTCTCAGAAAAATTTCAGAAGAACTTACATTCTAAATTATGCAGAGAGGGTTAAACCTCTCTATGAATTAATAAAACCTCATTTTAAACCAATCAATTGGACTCAAAAACACACAGAAATTTTGAGATCATTGCAAACAGACATGTTAGCTAAAACAAAATTGCAAACTCGCGATAACACACGCAACCTTGTAATCAGAATCATCCCAGGAAGATGCGGATTCACGAACCTGACCTCTAATGAGGGAGAAAAGGTACCAATAGCTTACAAATCACACTTGTATACACAAGCTGAGAAAACATTCAGTCTTGCAGAAAATGTTGTAAATACGGTTCAAACAGCTGTAGCAAAAGAAAGAGCCCAGGCCCAAGGCAGACAGATTACTGTTTTAACAGCAGAATCAGCCTTCGAGGCATTAACAAGCCCACGTAATTTAACTACCGTGGCATTAGATCCAAAATGGATACAATGGGAAAATTCTCTTGCAACAGAAAAAAGTAAAATACTATTTTGACCCGGAAATGAAAAAACGGAAAGATCTAACATATGAAAAAGAATATCCTCTGCCAATCGAAATTCTGCCTCTACAACTTTACGCCAGTGTAATATATACAGACGGATATGCTCAACCCTCAGTTTGGGGAAAGCAAGCTTACCATGCTACGTGCTCAGTTGTTAAAAACCGGTGGCACAGAGGTAAATTGAGACCACTGGTAACTATGTCTCAATCCGTAAAAGACAATTCAGGTCAACAAACTGATTTATTAGCTTTAGAAATGGCGCTCGATATTGCCGATAGCGAATTCCCCACACTAATAGTGTGCGATTCGCATTACTGCGTCAAATCTTACAATAATGACTTGCAAAACTGGGTTCAAAACGGTTACAAAGATGACACAGGTGCCACAATAAAGCATAAAAAGCTTTGGGAACAGGTAGTTCTTTTGCAGAAAGAACTACAAAAGACTCACGTGATACATGCACTGAGTCATCAGCGTGATGGCGTTCACGCTGCAGGGAATTCATTGGCTGACACAGCCACAGCGAAAGCAACTAAACCGGCTTCCGTAACCACAAAAAAGCGTTCAGAAAAATACATAGACGGGGAAACCATGCTGGCGGTAAAAACGTCTTCAAAATGCGACTGTGCAGCATTACCCGTGAACTATCCACTCAATTATACATACATAATCGATGCAAACTCCGTTCCTTTTGCTCGAATCCCTGGAGTAGGGGATAGAGTAATTCCAAACACGAACAGGAGAATCTTCTTAATACAAGAAGCACATATGGGATTTGGTCTAAGGCATCAGATGATCAAAGAATCTCTGACAGAATTACAATCAGAATACTGGTGGCCGGAAATGAGCTTGCATAATCACAAATTTGCAATAAACTGTCAAAACTGCAACAGAGATCGCAGTGGCGAACCGGCCGAGGTAGTGCCAGAACACCTAATAGACAGCATAAGGCAATCTATACGCAAAATCAAACAGGAAAAATGCGTCCCAATGTATATTATTTAAGACTAGATTCACTTAAAATGTAGACACCAGCGCTCGGCTGACGCCAGAACTGTTATAAGAGATTTGCGAGTCTATATCGGCACATACGCAATTGGCATGCTACATTCTGACCAGGGTCCTGCTTTTAGCTCTCGAGCTTATAAGGAGGCCATGACCAGCATGGACATTGCATTGCGGTACTCTTGTCCCTTCATCCTGAGGGAAATGGGATTGTGGAAAGAAAAAAACGAGACATAAAGCAATCTATAACAGCGAGGGTATTAGGTTCGGGTGATGGGTGGGTCCAACATTTAACAAGTGTCCAACGTAGTCTTAATATCTGCCAAGAAATTCTCTAAAAGGTTTCAGCCCGTACAAACTATTGTTCGGTACTAGAATGCATATTCAGGACTTAGATAGTCAGACTTCAGTGGTAGAAGAAAAATGCTTTGATATCAAAGATCGTTTGGCTATTTTACAGGACTTAAATGAAACAAGAAAAGACCTAAAGCTAAAACAGCAGCCAACAGCCACTTAAGATAAACCACCTGTCCCAGCAAGGCCTGTCTGGATTCCAAAGATTGGGGATCTGGTCAGAGAGAAGATTGCGGTGAATAAGGAATTTGGGCCTTCTTACAGAAAAGCAGTACCTGTCTTAGCTGTCAGCGGAACAAGATCAGTTGTACTACCGCCCCTTGCTGGTAAAAAGGAGAACAGAGTTGTATCCATCGACCTGGTAAAACCACAATCATGTGGCCAATAATAAGTAGTAGGCCCAGTGGACTCCCAAGATGTAGCAGAACACCAAAACTTGCTACAATACAAGAGGTTCAAACTGAGAGACTAATCACATTTGAGAAACCTACAGTGAATAAAAAAGGACTATGCAACAATGCCATGGAACTTGTGCCTCTTGAAACCCAAATTGCAACAGTTCGTCAAGAAACACCAGTCTACAACGATGTAGCCTCAGACTATGCTAATGAAACAAAAGATGCAAAAGCAAATAAAAATCCGGTAGCAATTCCAACAATTGACAGAACTGCATCTGGCTACTTCATCAATTTCGATAACTTCTCTGAAGATCCAAGCGAGCCTGAAGAACAGCTAACAACAAAAACTTTTAAAGACAAAGTAACAGAACTCTTTCATCAACTCAAAGAAACCTATCTGATTTCTCCATGGATTGAATTTTGGATTGTGTTAGGTGTACTTTTCCTCCTGCTTTGGCTCATCATGGTTCTTTGTTTGGGAAAATTCATTGAGGGAAAATACAGTACAATGGACACAGCAAGTCAGAACATCAACTTGGTCCTAAAGCCACACAAGTCATCTCACATCGAGAAAAGAGAACTATCATCCGTGAATGTCACAGCCAATCCAATACCCGGTGGGGTAGCTTGGGACAAAACAGATTACGAAATCTATGGCCCGGTCGAGCTCTTGAAGTATCCACACCAGTTTAAGGTTTCATTAAGTGACTTTGTAAAACCGAGCACATTCTCTGATGATTGGGACTTTGAAAGTATTAATGATGTGATGTCAGATTTAGTTATGTCAGCAAAATTTAAAGAACATGATTATTTACAGGGTTCATCGAATTATGAAGAAATGTACTGCTAAAACCACTTTGCACATCATTATTTGCATAAATCTGCTCAACCTAGAAATGTTTTTAATTATAATCAATGGGAACATTGTGCAACTCCACCAAAAGGCAGTTCGAAAACATTTCCCATACTTCTCAGGGTTTAACACAAGTGATGCAGAAACGTTTTATTTTAAAATGTTAAATAAGACAGGAATGAAAACAATGCTGACAAACACTAAATTAATCTATTCAGAAGCATTTTATGAAAAAATGATTACATTTGTTTTTGATTTCTAGAAAAATAACGTTGAAACAAAAACCATCTGGGGTACCAAAGATTGGCAGGTCCAAGGTATAGAATCATTATTTAGAGCCTGCATGATCCCAGAACAAATTATATTCTTGAATGACACCATTCAACAGACAACCTGTCTTGGCCTAGCCAAAATTAAAGATTTAAACAAACCGTCTATTCCAAAGCCAACACCTGACAGTAATAGCACTACAGATGTTGAGTTAGACGTATCCCATATTTTTAACCAAAACAGAACACATCCTGATTGGAAAAAATGGTTGATCTGGCCCACAGACACAAATAGCTGTCAAGATAGATTCCTGAACAAAATACAGGGGTTCAAATTGACCAGGCCAGACCCTAGATACTCCCAGAGACAACATCCAGGGATAGTTACCACATACAGTGTAGGAAAACTCTGCCTCGAATGGCTACACACATCCACACTGGCAGAAATTAAGCAACACTTGACTTTACTTAAAGACGGTGCTGACTTGCGTGATTTCATAATGGGACCACGCAAACAGCGTCAAAAACGTTTCATAGCGGCCGGTGTATACGCAGCATACAACAAAGCTTGGAAAATAATGCAAATTGAAACAGCAGAAAAAATACGAGAAATTGATCGTATCAATTTGGAAAAATCACTTTCTGTTGTGGACAATGGGTTAATGACTCTGTCTTCCAGAATATATTCACTGGACAGTATTGTATCATCTGCTATTGATATAATAGAGCAGGACTTACTAATGTTACAACACGGTCAGTCCCAATTACGGTCTATTGTACAGCTTGGCTGGACGTTGCAAAATCTGCGTTCAGGCTAGGTGCCCTGGCGTTTAATCAACACGACGTCATTATTCTCTATCTTTAACCTTACTGATACACAAATCAGCTTGGCACAAAAAGGAGCAGAGTATACAATTCTGAGCATTGAAAAACTTGAGAGATTACCATTGACAATGTCAGAAAGACCTGTCATTGAATGGATAATACATGGAATAATAACAATTCCGATAACAACTTTCCAATTTAAATTCTGTCAAGAGTATATACCAGCAGGCCAGTATGAAAGGTTGGGTAAAGGGTACATTAAGTCATCGTGGAAATTACCTTACACACACATGTTATAGTGCAAAGGAACAGAATGTATTTCTTAGTGGTAACAATTGTAAACGATCACTAAGTGGTATACTTATTTGTCAAGGTATCAACTTGCATGGGGCCTGTGAGGGGACTTCAAATAGCCTTTCATGTCACCAGCATGGCACACCTGCAACTCGAATACAGCCATTCTTTAGATGGCTTTCTAACAGGAGCTATATTCTAATAGTGGACCACAGATGTTGTGGCATGGTGCCAGGAAAAGCTTATCTCGTGAGCGTTAGTTCCATGGTCACTTGCTGTATGCAAGTATTGTATCCAAACAGCACTCCAGACACGGAGGCGAAGATTTGACCTTTTTTGAATATCTCTTCTATTCGAATTGATACTTTAAGCAGAATGAAGTCTGTTCTTTTACAGACAATTGTGCCCTTGACGTCATCAAAAGAAAAGTATGATCTTCAAGTTGCAAGGACAACGGAAGAGATACATACACTTTTATCAACAAATTGCCCCCTGCATTTCGCAGAAATGCTAAGCCAAATCCTAAATATGTCTAATACCAGCGGTATCCCACATATATTTAAGACAATTTTTTCGGGACTGTTAACACCCTTCCTAACAGTTCTGGGCATTTTTCCTAATTTTGTCCATTCTGTCTTTGGCGGCCTACCACTTCTGTTGGGACTCGTAGCAGGCATTTTATTTTTGATACTTCTGCTTCGATATGGCAAGCCAAGTCGCAGACAAAACTCCAGCAACGATGGAAGAAACGATCCTAGCTATACGCTATCGGGACCGCATAACTAAAGTCCTTGGATTAGCCCGTCTAAGAGATCTGAATATGACCTGGTTTCTTTCATTCAGACCCATCTGGCAGAATTGCATCTTACCTGTGCTTCGATGTATGCTATGCGGAGAAGAATGCGTGTTGGACGTCTGTCTTACACTACCATCAGCAGTACCATTGGATACAGATACTTTGCTAAGTCCTGTAACGGCTCATGCATGGTGTTGTCCCCAGCAGCTACCCATTCTGATGACGGCATTCGTTGAGACTTCACCACTGCGATTAAAGGGTAGTGAAGTACGAGATGAGAGCAACATCACCCAGGTACGACCTTCTGTGAGCATTGCTGATCCTGACATCGATGATAGCAATCATTCTCATGACTGCACAGTTGCGGCATTTTCCAACTTGGTCGAACTTTCACCTGAAGCGGTAAACCACTTTTTTTAAAGTCTGTCTAAAATGATGTTCTCCCCCTGTGACGGGGCATGCAGTAAGGACAACGAACATTGTGCTTGGTGGGAGTATACTCCCCTGTTACCTGCTGCTTTTACCTCTCAACAGCGGCTGGAACCCGGTTGGACCGAGGAGCAGGTTTCCCATTGGACCAGCCTGACCGAGGAAGACGGTCCCTTTAACAGAACATCATGGAATGACGGCGCCCCGCCCATCAATGACCCGGAAGGAAGGTCAAAAGGGAGCCCAGCCCAGGAGAGGACGGACTACGATCCCGAGGAGGAAGGAGAACCGAAATGGGAGATCACCAGCGGAGATCAAGAGGGAGGACGAAGACGAGAGGATGGGAATCCCGGACCAGAGACAAAGCCAGGAGGCCAACGATATCACGACTCGCCCCGCCACGCACCCAAGGGAAGGGCGTGGCTACAACAGGTACGGGGCCATGTAGCGGGTTGGGTGGCTCAAAGGGTCCAACCTACGGACTGAGTGTGTGCGATCCACTGTAGTATACTCCCTTCCTTGCACTCCCTCCCGCACGAGCACGACCTTGCACAGTGTGGACAGAGTTATCACCCGCACTGGTTTCCCTCACTCCAGGCCCTTCGTCAGTACGGTAAAGACGGCTGTCTGACGAGTTCTCTCTTTTCTCTTGTTGCATATCACGGAGAGAGAGGCAAGGAGAGACGAAGAAAGCCGGCGTTTCACGAGCAGCACCCTGGAGACCTCGAGGAAACCCCCATTTGACTCTGCAGCATTTGCCCGTGAAAGACTAACGAGCCGGCAAAGACGCAGTTACATAAAAATAAAACCATCTTTGCGATCCCTGATAAAAGAGTCGGTATCTTCTTTGTCCTCTCCCCCCTGGGAGCCTGTAGAAGCCCCCGACCAGAACATAGCCGACCCGCCCCTGGGACACGTGGTGTCAGAAGTGGGATCAGCAACATCCCCCATCTGTAGTGACAAGATGGACACCCTCATCGAGCATATAATCAAAGGACAACAGAAACTAGAGTGGGCAGTAGAACGGCAGCTTGCCGCCGCCCAAGTGGATCGGGACCTGTTCAAATCATCACTGACGGCCCAATTAGAGGGAATGAGAAACGTGACGCCTACCCTCCCCCTTTCCACGGGAGAAGCGCGAGTACATACCCCCCACCCTTCCGGCATCGCCTTACAGAAATACATCCCAGGGGAAGACCCGGATGCGTTTCTCCTAAATTTTGAAAGGGCCACCAGAGCACTTGGATGGCCGGAGGACAAATGGCCTTTCTTTCTCGCCCCCCTTTTGACCGGAGAGGCCCAGTCGGCCTATCAAGCCGCAAATGCACTGGGAAACACCCCGTATGCTGTGGTAAAGGAGGTGATATTGGACCATCTAGGCCTAGATCCTGAAGCCTATAGAGTGAAGTTCCGAAAAGAAAGGGGCCTGCCAGGCGAAAACCCAAAGACTCTCTTCTTTCGTCTGCGTATGGCAACCAACAAATGGCTGAAGCCAGAGACGTGCTCCAAGGAGGAAATCCTCAACAAAATATACTCAGAACAGTTCATGGAAGCACTGCCGTATGCCACCCAACGATGGATACGCCAACATGTAGGTCTAGAGGTAGAACAAGCCATTGAAATGGCCGCTCAGTACGCCAGAGCACAACCTCGATGTAGTATAGAACCTGAGAAATCCGGCAAAGCCATCACGCCTATGAAGACAGATCGAAAACCGAGACCATCATTCGACCCCCCAAAGCGAAAATCTCAGGGATGATGTACCCCATGTTAAAAGGACCCCAATACTATGATTGTGGGGAGTGGGGGCATATTGCCAGGATGTGCCCCCGGAAAAGGCCCTCTGAAGAGCCGATGGAGGTTGGATACCTCCCAAAGACGGTGATGTACTCCGCCGAACTGGGCACTGCCTTTCACGTGAGTATGAGGATGAATGGTTTTAGGGTAAGAGCTCTCCTTGACTCGGGGTGTAAACAGTCCGTAGTGCAAGTACGCTTCGTCCTACCAGAGCAGTACATACAGGAGGCCCAGGTATATATCCGATGTGTTCACGGAGATGTGAAGCCCTACCCCGTGGCTTCCATCTCTGTAGAAATACCGAATAGGGATAAGCGTACTGTTAGGGTGGGCGTGGTTGATTCCTTGCCCGAAGACATGATCCTGGGCACAGACAATCATGAATTCCTTTCACTGTTTAGAGAGACCCTTACCCCGAGTCCTTCAGAAACAGGGCATTCCTCTCCAGCGTTTCTAAGCCCCGAACCCTGGGTGATCGATAGAAGTTTCAGGTATGCGCAGACCGAAGATAGAACCCTATACAATGCCTGGGATAGTGCGCACCAAAGTCAAGGGGACCCCTCCCCGTCATACCCTCGGTTCCTGATCAGAAACAACCTGATATATCGACAGGCCACGAAGACCAGTGCTTGTCAGTTGTTGGTGCCCTCCTCCTTCAGGGAGCAAGTGTTGTTTTTCGCGCACTCCCACCTCACGGCAGGACATTCTGGAAAAGAAAAAATGACTGAGAGTGTCCTACGACATTTCTTTTGGCCAGGGATATACCGGGACGTGCAGGAGTATTGCACCAAGTGTGAGGTGTGTCAAAGGAAGAACCTCCATCGACCCAGTGCAGCACCTCTACAACCCATGCCGATCATCGGAGTTCCTTTCGAACGTGTCGGTATGGATCTCATAGGACCCTTACCACGGTCAACAAAGGGGAACATATACGCACTCGTAATCGTGGATTACGCCACCCGGTTTGTGGAGGCATTCCCCTTGAGGACCACCACCACGACAGCACTTGCTGAGAAATTTGTGGAGCTATTTTCACGGGTCGGGTTTCCCAAGGAAGTCCTGACGGATCAGGGTACCCCCTTTACGTCTAAACTGATGCGAGAAGTATGTAAAACCCTAGACATAAAACACCTGAAAACCTCAGTCTACCATCCCCAAACTGACGGTCTCGTTGAGCGTTACAACCAATCCCTGAAGTCGACCCTGAAAAAAATATTATCCTCAGAAGGTACGAACTGGGACCGCCTCCTGCCTTTGGCCCTCTATGTATTAAGAGCACAGAAACAAAGCAGCCTGGGGTGTTCCTCCTTCGAGTTATTATACGGGCGACTCCCTAGGTCCCTCCTTGAGATGACCAAAGACATGTGGGAGACAGAAGAGCTGCAGGAGCAAACCTCCTTGCTAGAATACACCACCCAACTACGGTCCCGACTAGGCAAACTCCGGAATCTGGCTCACACCAGCCTGGAACGACACCAACACAAACAAAAAAAGAACTACGACAAAGGAAAAAGGTTGAGAAGTCTTGCCATAGGGAAATGGGCTCTGGTGTTGCTCCCGTCTTTAAGCAGCAAAGCAAGAAACGAGTGGCAGCGGCCCTTTCAGGTCATCGAGACTATCGGACAGACCACCTACCGACTAAGGCTGTACCCTAACAAAACCCAGACTTATCACATCAATTTGCTGAAGGAGTGGCTGGGTCCCATACCCCAGGACTCCCATTTGGTTGAGGCGGCCTCCCATTCGACCACCTCCTCATTGGGCCAATTGGTGGTGAACCCGGAGGTAACTGCCTCCATGAGGGCCGAGCTGCAGGAGATTCTAACGCCCTTCACAGATGTCTTTTCGGACCTCCCGGGGAGAACCAACTTGATCGAACATCGCATCAACACCGCCCCAGAAAAGATAGTGAAGATACGGCCTTACCGCATCCCCGCAGCCCGAAGAGAAGCCGTACAGAAAGAAGTACGCGAGATGCTCCGATTGGGAGTGATACAACCTTCCACAAGCCATTGGTCATCCCCGATAGTCATGATACCCAAACCGGACGGATCCAAGCGGTTTTACATGGATTTTAGAGCCCTGAACGCCATATCGGATTTCGACACCTACCCGATTCCAAGAGTGGACGACTTAATCGAAAAAATCGGCCGTTACCACCATTGACCTCACGAAGGGATATTGGCAGGTACCCCTTCGTGAGGAGGATCGCAAGAAGACCGCCTTCATCGCCGACAATGGCCTGTATGAATTCACCGTCCTCCCCTTTGGGCTACATGGCGCCCCGGCGACCTTTCAGCGCCTCATGAACGCAGACTTACAACCCCATACCGCTTTTAGCTCAGCTTACCTAGACGACATAGTCGTCTATAGCAAGGATTGGACAGAACATCGCCAGCATCTGGGTTCCATACTAAAAGCACTTAGGCAAGCGGGACTGCACATCAACTCCAAAAAGTCCAGAATAGCCTTCACCAGCGTCAAATATCTGGGGTACGTCTTGGGGGAAGGGTCCATTGCCCCGCAAAGCGAGAAAGTGAAAGCTATAGCGAATGTCCCTTTTCCCTCCAATAAAAGAGAACTGAGAGCCTTCCTAGGCCTCATCGGCTATTACCGCCGATTCATTGACCGGTTCGCGGAGAAGGCTGCCCCTTTGACCGATCTCCTGGGAAAGGAGAAAAAGAACCGAGAGATAACTAACCCCTCCCTAGAAGCCCTCTCGGCCTTTCATCACCTAAAGAACTGTATGACTTTGGCCCCCGTATTGATGTCCCCAGACTTTGAGAAACCCTTTTCACTCGCCACTGACGCCTCGGGGGTGGGCATCGGGGCGGTTTTATCCCAAACTGGGGCCGACGGACAGGAACACCCAGTGCTATACATTAGCAGAAAGCTGTTTCCCCGGGAATGTAGATATTCCACCATTGAGAGGGAGGGATTAGCAATAAAGTGGGCCATAGAGAAATTGACTTATTACTTGGAAGGGAAACCATTCATCCTTCATACTGATCACGCCCCCTTGAAATGGATGCATCAGAACAGCAGTAAGAACGCTAGGGTGTTACGGTGGATCCTTTCCTTGCAACCGTACTCCTTTAGGGTCCTGCATCGCAAAGGCAAAGAGAATGGTAACGCGGATTTCTTGTCCCGAATGCCTCCTCTCCCCGAACGGGAGATGCCAGGGGGGGGAGGTATGTGACGGGGCATGCAGTAAGGACAACGAACATTGTGCTTGGTGGGAGTATACTCCCCTGTTACCTGCTGCTTTTACCTCTCAACAGCGGCTGGAACCCAGTTGGACCGAGGAGCAGGTTTCCCATTGGACCAGCCTGACCGAGGAAGACGGTCCCTTTAACAGAACATCATGGAATGACGGCGCCCCGCCCATCAACGACCCGGAAGGAAGGTCAAAAGGGAGCCCAGCCCAGGAGAGGACGGACTACGATCCCGAGGAGGAAGGAGAACCGAAATCGGAGACCGCCAGCGGAGATCAAGAGGGAGGACGAAGACGAGAGGACGGGAATCCCGGACCAGAGACGAAGCCAGGAGGCCAAAGATATCACGACTCGCCCCGCCACGCACCCAAGGGAGGGGCGTGGCTACAACAGGTACAGGGCCGTGTAGCGGGTTGGGTGGCTCAAAGGGTCCAACCTACGGACTGAGTGTGTGCGATCCACTGTAGTATACTCCCTTCCTTGCACTCCCTCCCGCACGAGCACGACCTTGCACAGTGTGTACAGAGTTATCACCCGCACTGGTTTCCCTCACTCCCGGCCCTCCGTCAGTACGGTAAAGACGGCTGTCTGACGAGTTCTCTCTTTTCTCTTGTTGCATATCACGGAGAGAGAGGCAAGGAGAGACGAAGACAGCCCGGCGTTTCACGAGCAGCACCCTGGAGACATCGAGGAAACCCCCATTTGACTCTGCAGCATTTGCCCGTGAAAGACTAACGAGCCGGCAAAGACGCAGTTACATAAAAATAAAACCATCTTTGCGATCCCTGATAAAAGAGTCGGTATCTTCTTTGTCCTCTCCCCCCTGGGAGCCTGTAGAAGCCCCCGACCAGAACATAGCCGACCCGCCCCTGGGACACCCCCAAACAAAAAGAATAACTTTTAAGCAAACTAGTGCACAGCGTTCCCTCAACTCTGAATTCGGCCTTCGGCTTTGATAAACAAAAGCTACTGAACATATTTGGAGCTATATTTTTTTCTCTCTCACCTGAAAGTGAAATTATTTTTTTCCGGATTCCAAAATATTTACCTTTTTTTTGGCACATGTACTCTGCTTGAAGTAGAACTATTCTTAGAGAACAGAGCTTCCATTTTAGGAACTATAAAGACAATATATCACGTCAGCCTCTAGCACATTTACAGCAACTGTATTTATATGTGATGGATTGGTCTCGACCTTTTTTCTGTATTAAGAGCCATTTCATGTGTAAATTTCGCATATCATTCATGCCGATATATATATATGCATCCTTTTTAATGAATGATTACACTGCTTGAATAGCGTACAGTACCTATATTCATTTTTCGTGTATATCTATGCACCGTTTAAAATGCAAAAAAAATGTATTTTGGGGTGGGTTGGAATACACATGCACCTTTAAATGTTTACTATTGCTTAGTTTTAGTAATGATGGACATTAGATCGTGAAGTGGGTATTGTGTTTAGAAAGCACAACGAGTTCTCTAAACAAATCCAAACCTCCAGCAACCTGGGAAATCCCCCTTGCTTTGTTTTGATTTCATCCTAGAACTCCTGTAAAGCACTGTAAGAACGGCCAGTTCTTAGTGACATCTTTATTGACGTCTTATGTCCAGCCTTACGTCAAACCCGGCACCTTACAGGTATAAATATACCAACGTTGCCTTAAGCAAACACACAGTGGTGATTTTGGAGCAGAGCAGCTTTCTACTTGCCCGAGAGCCCAGCTGATGCGAGAGCCCACGGACGCTGCCCCTCCCTTTTGACGCACTGAGAGAGACGCTGTCTTTTCTCCTGCCGAGAAATCCAGCTCCGGTGTTTCCAAATTCCTTCGCGGGTTACTGGGATATCGAGTCCTGAGAGAGAGATACAAGACCTCCTGCTTTCTAATACCCAGGTACGGAGCTGACTAAACCCTTAAAGAGAATTCTTGAGTCAGATTCTTGGCAAAACAAACTTAACTTAAACTGCTACTTACTTACTCCTTCCCACGTATTAGGCTTAGGTCAGGTACACCGGGGTAGGCGTATTTAGAAGCACCAGTTGAGTACGTTAGTCAATGTATATAAGTATGTATATATTTTATCTATTTTAAAGTATCATATGGCTAAGAAACCATATCAATGCTTTTACAGTATTATTTCTTAATCCTCCTTTTACTGTACGCACTTTACTTTACTATGAGTATTGCAATTGTGGCAATTCATTTTGCTTGTATGAGGAAGAAGACTGCTCAATAAATTACACCTTTTTATTGAAACCGCCCGCCTTTCTTTTCTCTGCATTCTGGTGAAACTAAGTACGCACATTTGACTGAGTGAAATAGCTGTCTATTGTTTTCACACGACTCTAGAGATACACTCTTATTCTGAGGGAGCAAAGTTGTCATGTTATATGGTTGTCAGAAGCTAATCCCTTCTTGTCTATCCAGGGAGGTTAAACTCCTCCTCGTTTATTCGAGAAAGTTTCTAGTGACCTCTGAGCTAGCTGGCAAAAACTTAAGTCTAATATAGTCAGTAGAGACCTAGATAACCCCAGTCCTACGTCTACACTGCTGAATATATTATTCCAATGCGCAGAGCCTATTGGGAATATAGGAACTACACTACATCTTAGCCATTGAACATCAAAGATAAACACCACAGATACTGTCCATTAAATAACCTTCTGCCCCAGAAACCAGAGACACATTCTTATTCTGCCTTTTATATGTTATTAGAAACATTGGAGTGATTAGAAGAAGGCTTTATTCTGGTAGTGACTGCTACAAGAAAAGAACTCGACAGGCCTCTAGGAAGTTGGGCAAATCTTTGGGATGGCCAGGCAGCTTCACACTCACCACTACATTTAGTCAAGGGGGTAGAATTTAGCCATGGTGCAATGAGACTTAACATGTATTGTCAGCTGAACTACTTTGCCAAAATGTGGTGGTGATAAAGACTGGCATTTTTTCCATGGATGGCAATTCTTGGGACTTGTCTTCAGAACTATCCACACCCCAGTAGTGGTGTAGTGGGCAATCTGGAAACTGTGAAACAGTAGACATCCTCCTACAACAAACATGTCTGTTCTTGGGCAATCACTTTTTGAATCTATTTACCTGATCCCATTGTTGCAAGGATTGCAGGGATTTTGAATCAGGATAAATGCAAGCAGTAGGTGTATGATACACAAACTTCCATGGAACTTAATACACAATGAATATTAACCCCAGGAAAGAAAGTGTCCCATCTTACATACTACTTACAAAAATATAGTATAGTGTCACAGTTACCAGCCTTGAAATGATAGGTCCTGCATTGCAGTATTGGTTCCCCTGTTAGACCAAATTGTTTGATCTCTGGCAAATCATGTTCTCCCTATGCTTTTGTCCATATCTTTGTCATTATGTGAGAATTTCGAAACAGGCTAATAATAAACAAAATTAGAAGGCAGAGCATATTCCTAGGACAGGTCCTCCACATGGTTTTTATTCCCACAATATTATGTTCTAAAGAACAAGATACTCACCTTCATTAACAGCTTATCTGGAACAGACTCTATCTAGCTGCATATTCCTTACCATATAATTATCCCCATGTATCAGGCTGGCTCTGGAATTGTTTTCGTGAGCAGTACTGCTGCGTGCCGGTAGGTGGCATCAATAGGTTCAGCGTGACTGATGTGATGTGGCCGGTACTTATATAGGCGCCACCCCAGCGTGCTGACGTCAGTTTCTTTTTGCAACTTTCTTTGCAGGAGTGCAGAGCCATAAAGAACACTGAGCACTAGTGTGGAAAACTAGGGTGCTGAAAAGAAAAAGCCCTGTCCCTAGAAATCTGTTTGCACAGCTGGGAGGATGAGTGGGTCTGTAAGGAATCTACAGCTAGATAGAGTCTCTACCAGGTAAGGCGTTACCTAAAGCAAGTAACTTGTTCATATGATAGAGACTTCTAGCCACAGATTCCTCACCTTAGAATAGATACCCAAGCAATACCTCCCCGGAGGCCTGTCTGTGAAACAATTTCATTCTAAAAAGTCATGTAGGACCGAACGATCAAAGCGACCAACCCGACGTACCTGACTGTTCAGGCAGTAGTGTTCTGTGTGTGTGTGGAGCAAAACCCACGTTGCTGCCTGGCAAATGTCCATGGCATGGACTTTGCATGCTAATGCAGTGGTTGCAGCCTTGGCT
This sequence comes from Lissotriton helveticus, assembly GCF_964261635.1. Lineage (NCBI taxonomy): Eukaryota > Metazoa > Chordata > Amphibia > Caudata > Salamandridae > Lissotriton > Lissotriton helveticus. The sequence continues at coordinate 403,064,183 of NC_136061.1, forward strand.
CTGGTGGAATGAGCATGCAAGTCCTTAGGGGGTTGCTACTTGGCCAATGTGCAGCAGATCTACATACAGAGTGCAATCCATCGGGAGATGGTCTGCTTCTGTACGGCCTTTTCCTTCCTCGCTCCGACAGGATCCACCCGGAACTGCAGTCAAGGTAGAAAGACGCCACCATTTTTGGGTGCAGTCAGTGAAGCCGCTCCTCTTCCTAAGAGGGATGTAGTGAAGCTTAAAAAGTAGGCAAAGTGATGAACTGTCCCTCATGAAAGAGAGTGATGAATTTCAGTAGAACGAAAGCTCTAGTTGGTAGAACCAGTTTGTCTGGATAGATGTTCAGGTATGGAGACTTGGATGACAAAGCCTGAAGCTCACTGATCCTCCAGGCAGATATTATTGCCATCAGAAGGCTATCTTGGTGGTAAGGAGCCTGAAGGACAGTTATGCAAGGTCTCAGAGGGAGCATAGATCAGGAATGTCAGGACAAGATCAAAGTCCCACGGAGGCATGATAAAGGGAGAAGGAAGAAACATATGTTGCAAACCTTTCAGGAACTTTTGTACAGTCAGGGATTTGAAGAGGGATAGCTGGTCAGGCAACCGCAAAAAGGCTGAGATACCAGGAAGATAACCCTTTAAGGTGCCCAGAGCAGAGCCCTGCTGGGCAAAGGGAAAAATAAAGAGAAGAATCTGAAAAAGTGGAGCAGAAAGGGGGTCAATCTACTTTTCCGCACACCATGACACAAACTTGCCCCAACAGCAGGTTTATACAGTTTTGGTGGAGTGACGCCTGGCTGCCAGAATAACTTCGCAGAATTTGGGGGAAGGTTGCTGGTCATTCTTGATCTTCTTGATAACTCTGTGCAGGAGTGGTATGGGAGGAAAGGCGTACAGGAGGCCTGAGCGCCACTTGAGATGAAAAGCGTCTCCGAGTAAGAGCCACCTTGGAAACTCAAGTGCACAGAACTGCTGACATACACATTCTCAGCGGTGGCAAACAGATCTAGCCAAGGCTCTCTCCACTGCTGAAAGAGACCTTGCATCACCTCTGGATGGAGACGCCACTCGAGATCCGCCCTAGCATTCAGAGAGGCCGCAAGGTGTTGTACCACCAGGGAAATAGCCTGACTTTGCAGAGATGCAGGGCCTCTTGACAAAGAATCCATGACCCTACCTGTCTTTGTTGTAGTAAAACATTGCAGTGGTGTTGTCTGTGAACACCTGTACTAGCCTTGCCGTACAAAGGCTTTAATGCCAATCGGATCCCTCGGATCTCCAAATTCAAATTTAAAAGGATTTGTTGAGCTCATGGCTACCAGGATGGGCTTCCCAGTGCTACAGTCCAGTTGACTCAGATACAGAAAAACTAAGCCAACAGATGGGTTTTGATTTGTTTTCTAAAACTGAGTAGATTGCTGTTCTGTCCAAGAGTTAGTGGTAAAGTATTCCAGAGTTTGGGGGCAAGATGGGCAAAAAACGACCCCGCATCTGGCTCTTTTTATTCTGGGAATGGAGAGGAGACTCAGGCTGCAGATCTTAGCTCTGTTGGCCCAATATGGGCTGATCAGGTGATGGAGGATATGGTGAGCTACTTTGCGCCTTGCTGTGCAGAGTGCTTTAAAATGAATCCTCTTGCTTCTTTGCAGCCAGTGAAGTGCAGCAAGGGCCAGGTAGGTTGATTGAAATTTTGGGATCCCCAATAGTAATCAGGCTGCAGAGTTCTGTATAACCTGCAGTTTTTTAATGAGAGAGAGTGGGCTACCCAGATAGACAGAGTTTCCGTAGCCAAGGCGGGATAGTAATAAATCTTGGACCACTGTTCTGCCAACTGCAACTGGTAGCCATATAAGTGTCTTCCTAAATTCTCTCAGGAAACCAAAGCAGCTAGATGCTAGCCTCTTTACTTGGGTAGTCATGGTAAGTTTACTGTCTGGTTGACTCCCAGACTTTTCACTTCTGGCTTAGGGGACGGATGGTCTCCCAAGGAAGAGGGCCAGCTTAGGCGGTTCCAGAGCGACGGGTTGTTGCCAACCACCAAAACCTCAGTTTTGTCCCCATTTAACTTAAGACACCTGACAGCCATCCAGTTGAAGACCTGCTTCAAACAATAGTTTCATTTTTGAGAGGGAGACATTGATCTACATGTCGTCCGCATAAAATACCACAATGAAGACTAGGGACCAGATGAAATCTGACAAAGGATGGACGTACAGATTGAAAAGCATGGGGCTGAGGGGAAGAGTTCTTGAGCACTCCACATTTTAAGTGGTGGCTTGCGGAGAGAAATGGCCCCTCCCTGACTTGAAAACTTGTTGTTTAAAAAAGACGAGAGGCATTTTAACGCACTTCCTGTAATACCGACCTCTTCCAGTCTGCAAAGGAGGGTAGGATTGAAGCCCATGTCAAATGCTGGCTCATGATGTGTAGAATGAGCACAGCTGATCCACTTTGATCGGGGACCTATATAAGCTCCTCCATAACCAACCAAGAGCGCTGTTTCAGTGCTACAACCTGTTCGAAATCCCATTTGAGTGAGGTGTAGTATATTATTGTATTTCAGAAACACAGAGAGAGGGCTATTTATTGAATTTTCTAGGATTTTACTAACACCCGGGAGAAGGGAGATTGGCCTGTAATTATGAATCAGGACAGGGTCCAATGAAGGTTTCTTTAATAAGGGTCTGATGATAGCATGCTTCCATGTATATGGCACACCACATCTATCCAGGGATGAGTTGTATATGTCAGTGAGTGCTGAGAGAATGACATCCGCCCACCTTTCAGGAGGATGTCTAGGGGTGCAGGTTCAAGTGGGGAGCCCGATTTAACCATTTTTGATATGGCTAAAATGTCCTCCTTTCTAAGCTGCGTGAAAGCAGAAAGTTCAACCTTTGTTCTGTCGGCTATGATCTTATCGTTGGACCTACTTTTGTGGTATGGCATCCTTACAAGCACGTCATAGATAAGCCAAGCTTTCCCAGTGAAATGCTTGGCTAATAGCTCACAACAGGCCTCAGAGGGAGGAGGGCCAACTCCTGAAGTGACAGGTTTTAAAAAGGAATTGACGATACTATAGAGTTCCTTTGAGAATTTAGCGGAGTTATCAATCCTTTCTGCGCAAGCATCCATCCAGGCTTTCTTGATAGCATGTTTTTTCAAGGTTTTGTTGTAGATATGTTTGTAAGTGTCATCATAGTGCACCCTCTACTTTTTTCAGATCTTTTACATTCTTTCTTTAGTTCCAAAAAGAAATTTCGAAAACCACTGGGGTTTGCCCGTGTCAGGGGATTCTTGCTGGATCTTCGAGGGATTAACTCATCTAGGGCAACATTTACCCATTCCTTGAATGCTGAATACAATGAAGAGATATCTCCAGATGGTTTAGGTACTGAATTGTGCAGGGTCATTTCCCAACTTAGGGGCCGATTATGATGGCAGACGGACCTGAGTCCGTCCGCCACCATAGAGTAGGAGGGACCGTCCGCAGGGGCTGCGGAGGTCCCTCCGTGCAGATTAGGATGTGACCGCCAGGGTGGCGGTCACATCCTCAATCTTTAACATTGCAGCGGGTGCAGCTTCAAGCTACACCCGTCGCAATGTTAAAAAAAGCATGCACGGCATTTGCGTGCACAAAACAGCAGGCACCGCGCGGTGCCCGCCGCTTTCTCCACGCAAATGCAGGGGGGTACCATAGGTACCCCCCATGTGCACACCCCACCACCCCGTCACCAAGGGGGCCCTCAACGGGCCCCCGAAGGCAATCTCCGTATGCTTTTCCACGGCGGAAAAGCCGCCGTGGAAAAGCATATGTTTTCCGCTATCCTAATATGCCTGGCGGTGTCTGACAGACACCGCCAGCCATGTTAGGGCTTTTCCGCCGCGGTCGGAAGGCGACTGCGGCGGAAAAGCAGCGGACGGATTTTGAGACCCACTGCCATCCTAATTTGGCGGTGGGTCTATTAGGCATCCGCGGCGGATTTCCCGCATCCTCCGGGCCGGCGGTGGCTTCCGCCGGCCCGGAGGATGCGGGAAATCTGCCATCCTAATCAGCCCCTTATTGTGTTCAGTTTAGACCACTGATGGGTAATCCTTGATTGCGACACTGTGGGGGCTTTATTTCCTGCCATTGGAAGGGAGAAAGGGATAATGAAATGATCCAACCAACAGACAGGAAGGGGGGATTTCACTGTCATGTTTGGATAGTGCCTTCAGGTAGTGGGTGTTACCAGGGTTTACATACAATTGGGCAGGACCCAATCATTGGTGTAGCACATGCCTACCAGGTGGTTTCACCAGGGACCACCTGGTGTAAGATACATATTCCAAAAATGTGATAGATTTGTGCCCAAGGTAAGCATATAATATGCTAGGGTAATGAAATCCCAAATTCTAGTTTGGCGTTGTGGGTACAGGAAGTAGGATACTGCGTTTTTATAATATTTTCTTCTTTATTGAAATGCGAGTGAACACAAATACAGCCGAGGCTTGTTTCGCCTATAAGGCAGTAGAAATTATATTTTGGGAATCGCACAATAGGAAAGCGCAAATAGAGATTTCCTATTTGCGATTTCCTAATCGCATGTACATAGCATTTCCTAATTTCAAAATGGGCATTTAGGAAATGCTATTACCATTGATTCTGAACTGGTGCAAAAAAATCAACCAAAATGCATCAAATAGGCTTCTTAATATGTCAAAACTAATCTGTAGACAATGATAACACATTTCGAGCAGGCAGTGAATAGCCTGGCTGTAAAAAGGTTTCCCAAGTCTTTTACATATCCAATTACAATGAATTATTCCATCAATCAATCAATCATGCCATTTGTATAGCGCACTACTCACCCGGGAGGGTCTCAAGGCGCTTGGGGGGAGGGGTATGCTACTGCTCGAACAGCCAGGTCTTGAGTTGTTTCCTGAAGGCGAGATGGTCCTGGGTCAGCCGAAGGTGGATGGGGAGGGAGTTCCAAGTCTTGGCAGCCAGGTAAGAGTAGGATCTTCCTCCGGCGGTGGCTCTTCAGATGCGTGGTACGGCTGCGAGGGCGAGGCTGGTGGACTGTAGCTGGCGGGTGGGCGTGTAGAAGGTCAGGCGGTCGTTGAGGTACTTGGGGCCCAGGTCGTGGAGAGACTTGTGTGCGTTCCATGAGACACTATAAAAAAAGTTGGAGAGGATTACAATGAATCCAAATAAATGAAAATGTTACTTAAGAAACACTTTTCATATAGAATATGGACACAGAAAAAGTACAGGACACTTCAAGGCGTCAATGCCAAAACAAGTCAAATGTTCAACCTAAAATGTGTATGTATGTTCTTTTCTAAATATCCCTGTATCCACATATGAGCTGATGTGAGTACTGAGAATTGTGGAGCTGTAAACTATCTTGTGTAGTGTGCTTCCAGGCTCGTATAGGCCATTCTCTGACTTCATACCATTTATTTATTGTTGCTTCTGGAAAATGTATTCCAGAGCCCATAAATTGGAGGTGGCAGCAGAAGGGGTCTGAGCCTATTCTATCTGGGCACAGATAAGAGGACAATTTAAGGGAAAAAGATCCGGGAATTAAATTTTCTTTTGCTTTGAATGAAAGAGGAGAGCGTTTTCAGCAGGACACAGCTATAAGAAAGTATTCTTTTGCTTAAAAATCTAATAATAAAACGTGCTGATCCATTGTTTTTTTCTATACTTTCTGGTTCTGCATTGGTCATCAAACAGATATTGTGCCACTGGGTGTATGGTCCGTGGGTTCTTAGCTGAAAGGTTATTCTGGGAGCGAACATCAGAACGTCTATTTCAATTTACAGTGAAACCAATTCGGCTCCACAAGAACGACAGAGAGGATGGTTTTCAACCAAAAAGGTCCATTAACAAATCTATCAAAGTTATAGGTTTTATTCATTAAGCATAATATTCAATATTATTAATCAGTCCTACTAGATATGTCAGGTAAAGGACAATGCAAATCATACAATCATACAGGAACTGCCCTAATTTAAAATAAGCATCTGAGAGTGGCAAAGGGGTAATCCTAAGCAGAAGGCCTCAGCCTCAAATGAACCAAGGAAGGTTCAGGGGAAAGGGCGGAAACGTTCAAGTGCCTTGTAGCGGAGTCAGGGAAAGGTCTTTCCTTAGTGAAGATAGGATAGGATCTGCTCTATTGAAACTAAAATATGCAGTTAAAATATTAAAGTTTGTTCAGAGCTCCTTCTCACGTACTCCCCAAAGATGAAGCCAATCAGGTTATGCCGACTTCTTAGTGCAGGTAAACTCCCTTCTAGGAGAGAGCAAATCATTGACTGCATGTACCATGATGCAAAGGAGCAAATGTTTCTGGGATATGATGTAGTGCCCGGCCACACCCTTTTCCCTACCCAAACTGATTTCCATGACCTCCTCTACCATTTATCAAACGTTCCTAATGCTCCTTTTTGTAAAAAATTATATTCTGGCCCATTGATTACACTTCATCCGGCCCGAGCCGGAGAGTACAGCCCAAACCAAAGAGTACAGCCCGGCTGCAGAGAGTACGGCCCTGGTGCGGAGATTCCGGCCCAACTGCAGTTGTAAAGATATGACTCGTAATTGACCTCTGTAAATACTAAAAGTCGTAAAGTTAGACTTTTGTCTCAGATTGCCTTTGTAAATCGGGCCCATTACCTTTAACTAGCAATAGTGGCTGGTGGAATCCTCCCCTTTTGAATTAGTTAATGTTTGTGTACATCTCAGCACCTCTTTTGGTTTTTACCTTTGGGGAGCTCCCGCATATCATGAGGGTTGTTTCCTTGTAACGGTTCCTTTCAGATCTCTTCTACTTTACAGAAGCTGCAATCATCTTCTCCTGACTATGTGTGACTTGAACAACTGACTGCGTATCCCTACTCTCTGGACGTTTGAGGGTTTAAGTGGCTAGCGGCGCAAATAGGGTTTGTCTCCAGGAGGAATACAGGTAACCAATTGCCTAGTTACAGCATCACCTTTTCAGTTCACAGTAAGGGCCTGTGTTCTCTTGCCAGCTTAAGTTAATGCTGAGTCTTCTATATCTGTATAAATGTTCTTGAATCTGGTTGCGTTGTGTTGGTTCTTATGTAGTATGTATTCCATTTTGATGTAATGGACTGCGTGCAGGCAGATTTGTTGGAGATAGAGTGGGATACGGATGTGTCACTGGGCTGCTCTTCTTATTTTGCAATAAACCACATTTACCTTAAATTAGTGTTCCACCCTTTACTAGACACAACACTGGCAATGAGTTAATGGTTATTTCTAGAGGTGGAGTGCAGCGGTAAACTAGACGGTGAGCTAATAACTTTTCACTTGATGTGAGGATCCGAAGACTTTGCATCAGGGCTCTTCCGGGTGGACTTTGAGTGTTTTGTGGTATCTGTACTTGTGAGGACATTTCTGAAGGACACAAAATGTGGGTGAATATTTGCCTTTTACAGACCTTGCGGTGAAACCATTGAGGTGGTGCATGCTACGGCTGTTAGTCCCAGCTCATTGTCCTGTCCAGGACAAGGGCACGGGGACACGACATCTGGCGACGAAGGACGACGGACCGCATGCTGTGCCATCGGAACATCGTGAGTTGAACCAGGAGCCCACCCTGGATTGCGTCGTGGTCAAGAAGGAAGAGTGAAGCGCCATCCAGAAGAAAGCAGCGACGTGGGAGCCCACCCCGACCGCCGCAAACGAAGAAGAAACGAGCCCGGTAAGCGCCAGCCAAAGAGCGCGAGCTTCAAGATATGAAAGAAGAGCCAGCGCGAGCTCTCGCGAGAGTCTCGGCGGCCATATTGGGGCCAGGCGCGAGGGCCAATAGGGACGAAGAACAAGCGCGGCGGCCATTTTGAGGTCAGGCTGCATCGCGATTGGCCGCGAAGTCCCGCGAGAAGACGGCGGCCATCTTAGAATCAGGCTGTACAAGCCAATAGGAACAGAGAACGAGCGCGGCGGCCATCTTAAAGTCAGGCAAAGGGCGAAAAACATCAGAAAGTGCCGATCAAAGAGGAGAAAAGGCACAAAGAAGGACAAATAACGACAAGTGGGCATAAATACATAAATACATGTACATAAGAGAAACACCAGAAGAAAAGGGGCCAATAAAAGGACAGAGGAAAGAAAAGAAAGGAAATCAAGAAAAAGGCACAAACAAGCATATGCAAAGGCAAAAAGAGGCAAAATAAGAAAATAAGGGTTGAACAAGGAGCAATAGAACAAAGAACAGAAAAGAAGGTGACAGCACAACGAACAGGTGCAAATAAAGAAGATACAAGAGAACAAAGCACAGACAAAGAAGAAAATAAAGAAAGAACAAAGGGTGACAAGGACGAATAAGAGAATAGAACTAAAGGAATTGAGCGCTAATAAAGCACAAGCGAAGACAAAAACAGTGAATAAGAGAAAAAGACAACAAGTAAAAGGACAAAGGAAAGAAAAGAAAGGAAATTAAGATAAAGGCACAAACAAGGATATGCAAAGGCAAAAAGAGGCAAAATAAAGGACAAAAGAAAGAAAAGAAAGGAAATTAAGGAAAAGGCACAAACAAGCATATGCAAAGGCAAAAAGAGGCAAGGGGCAAATAAAAGGACAAAGGAAAGAAAAGAAAGGAAATCAAGAAAAAGGCACAAACAAGCATATGCAAAGGCAAAAAGAGGCAAAATAAGAAAATAAAGGTTGAACAAGGAGCAATAGAACAAAGAACAGAAAAGAAGGTGACAGCACAACGAACAGGTGCAAATAAAGAAGATATAAGAGAACAAAGCACAGACAAAGAAGAGAATCGAAGAACAGAAAAGAAGGTGACAGCACAACGAACAGGTGCAAATAAAGAAGATACAAGAGAACAAAGCACAGACAAAGAAGAGAATCGAACTAAAGGAATTGAGCGCTAATAAAGCACAAGCGAAGACAAAAAAAACAGTGAATAAGAGAAAAAGACAACAAGTAAAAAGAAAGAAAGGAAAATAAAGACACATAAGAGAAAATAAAGACGACAAAGTGCAGAGCACAGAAAAGAGAAGAGTGCCAGAAAGAGCACGGGAAAAAGCAAAGAAAAAGATAATAGAAGAAATAACAAAAAAAAAAAAAAAAAAAAAAAGAGTGCCAGGAAGAGCACAGAGAATAGAAGAGTGCCGGAAGAGCACGGAGAATAGAAGAGTGCCAGGAAGAGCACAGGACACAGAAGAGTGCCAGAAAGAGCACGGGAAACAACAAAAGAAAAAGATAGTAGAAGAAATAACAAAAAAAAAAGAGTGCCAGGAAGAGCACGGAGAATAGAAGAGTGCCGGAAGAGCACGGAGAATAGAAGAGTGCCAGGAAGAGCACAGGAAACAGAAGAGTGCCAGAAAGAGCACGGGAAACAACAAAAGAAAAAGATAGTAGAAGAAATAACAAAAAAACAAAACAAAAAAAAAAGAGTGCCAGGAAGAGCACGGAGAATAGAAGAGTGCCGGAAGAGCACGGAGAATAGAAGAGTGCCAGGAAGAGCACAGGAAACAGAAGAGTGCCAGAAAGAGCACGGGAAACAACAAAAGAATACCAGGAAGCGCACACGAAAGAGTGTCAAGAAGAGCACAGAAAAGAAGAAATGACAGACCCCAAGCCAGAAAGACAAAGTGCACAATACAGAAAACCACCACCATTCAACTTGTCGGAGCCACAAGTAGGAATAAGGTGGGAGAATTGGATCAGACATCTGGAGAGATACATGGAAGAGACTGATGTGACAGAGGCAAAGAAACCGGGTCTATTACTAAATTATGCAGGCGATGACATTGGGGACCTCCTAGTGACGCTACCAACAAAGGAAACGACTACTTATAAAAAACTAAAGAAATGTTTAACAATGAAATTTGACCAGCAAAGAAATATTGATCTTGAAAGATACAATTTCGCAACTGCGTCTCAACAAATAGGCGAAACACCAGATGACTTTGCGACCAGACTGAGGAAACTTGTAACGCATTGTGAATTTGACAAATTTGACAACACACAAGCAATAAGATTGCGAATAATAGAAGGATGCCGTGACAGGAGCTTCCGTGCAAAAATACTAAAAGAGCCAACATCACTAGAAAACATCCTGGCCCTAGCAAGAGCGGAGGCTAGAGCGACAGCAGACGCAAAAGAAATGGAGCGAGGAAAATTCACAGAAGAAACAGCGCCGTGCCTGTTGAGCAACGTCACAACGCTAATGATGGGTCTCATGGCAACTGAAAGACTGGAAGAAGATGATGCCATCACAAGCACCCCACCGAAGGGGCTAACAAACAAAGGAAAACGTGTCACATGGACCGAAGAGCACCACAAAGAATTGAAAGAGATCAGATTTGCTATGACGGCCGAGGACGACGCAGCACATGCTGACCGGGGACAGCGCAGAAAGCCAAATTCAGATGGCAACGAAATAGAACTGGTAGCAAAGGTGACACAACATCAACAACAAAAAAAAATTACCGAAGACAGGTGGTGGCAATGAGAGAATGAAGAAGAGTGAGACTATCACACACAAGAAAGGAAAAAGCGTGGAACAAGAAGACACTGCTGCAAGAGCTCAAACAGCAAACGCAACAACAAAGGCTCAGGAGAAAAAAGGAAGACATGCGACGAAACGGAAAAGAAAGAAAGGAGGCATCGCGATGGTCAAAGAAGGACAAGCGAGGAAATGGAGCAACGAGATCCCCGGAGGCAAATTGAAGATGACAAAAGCAAAAGAACGGATGGCAAAGGCGGCAGTTTGGCCAGTGTCACGTCACAGGGCACCTTTCGCATGTCAGCAAGGCAGACGCAAGAGAAGCGGAAAGGTCAAAGCAAGAACTATAGAAAGGCACACAAAAGGAAGAAGCTCAAGCGGATATCAGAAAACAGCGATCAAGAAGGAAACACATGGAACTAAAGAGACTAATTGAAGAGGTGTAAACGAAGAGGCCTCTGGGCCATCGAACAACATATCTCTCTCTCTCTCTCTCTCTCTCTCTCTCTCTCTCTCTCTCTCTCTCTCTCTCTCTCTCTCTCTTTCTCTCTTTCCTTTCTCAAAAATTTTTGTTTTGCAACAGGGGGGGAGATGTCCTGTCCAGGACAAGGGCACTAGGACCCTGGGGCAGCGCAGGGGCGAGGGGACACCGGACACCACATCCGGTCAAGGGGTGGGGAGAGAGACATTTCTGATACTGGACCTCGAAGCATGAGGTCGTGATCTGCATATGCTGTAAGGAACAAGAATAAAGGCATACCTGTACAACACTATCGTGTCCTGCGTGTTTTCCTGGGTCTGGGGACACGACATCTTCACTCTGGTCTCATGAGGTGTGTCTTGCAAGTTTAGACTACGCCGTGTGCGAGCGCATACGCTCTGCAAGCATCCTTACGGACTTCACATTATGTGGCAGCCATCTTGGATCCCTCCGGGTGCCGTTATGTTGGGAGTAACGTGTGTGTTTATGTAATCCACGATGTGTGCAGCAGTTTTTTACACCTCTAGTTACCCATCAAGTGATACTGATCGACTGATTTACACCTCTAGTTACCCAGCAAGTGATACTGATCGACTGATTTACACCTCTAGTTACCCATCAAGTGATACTGATCGACTGATGGAGGTTGACGATTGAGTGGAGGTGTACTGTCACAGTATATACATTTTAAACCTGTATACGAAGGTACTGTGCTCAATCCCTACACTTGGTTTCTTTTGCAATATCTGCTACGTGTTGGGAAGCTGGAGATTGCTGGTGTTCTGTCTAGATTTTATCACCCAATTATTATACTGGAATGCTCAACATAGGATGTTAACTTGAAGCACAACAACCTTGAAGGGAGTATTGTTTGTGTGATTTCTTTTTCCAACGTCTTGTAATTTAGTTGTGGTGAAGGAAGGACTTTGAATTAGTCCAGCATCTCTAGTGAAGTGAGGACATTGTACACTTCCAAGACAGATTAAACATGAGTCATCAGTGTTTCTCGTTGAGCCCTCCCCAGTCATTCTGGTTTATGGTTACTGATCCACCAATGCTTTGGTGTGAATGGAAGTAATATTTCCTGAATTATTTAGCTACTTTTGACATGGAAGAGAGTATGTTTCCAGAACAGAAGAAACGTATAGTGTTACATTCCTTGGGTCCTTAATTGGGTCTTAAGAATTATTTGCATATTTTTTTAAGTAAGCACACACTGTGGGGGATATTGATACATTTCATGCTGCCATAATTGATATGGATAACCACTATGCACTTAAAGTATGTATTGGTATGACTCGTTATAAGTTCTTTCAGATGAAGTAAAGTAAACATGAGTCTATTGATGAGTATTTGAGGAAGTTACACACAGATTTTTAGTTTGGGGATTTGCTTGATGATCTTTTCAGGGATCAAGTAGTGATGCATGCCAGTAATTCAGCAATTCAAGAGAGACTGTGGGTGAATGATGACACTGATCTGGATACCATTTTAGCTATTGTACGCAAGGCTGAAATCTCTAGTTGTTGTGCCAGTGTATTAAAAGAGGAAGAGAAGGATTCTAATGGAATCAGTAAAATCAGATCTGCACAGAGCAGAAAAGCAAGTACCAGTACCAACAAATCAAGTACCAATACCAGTGTGAACGAGAATGGTAAAGATCAATGAGATGTTATTGGTGTGGAAGTTCAGAACATTTGCGTTTCTTCACAGAATGTCGTTCTAAAAAAGTTAATTGCAGTGCATGTGGTGTGTTAAAACACTTTGCTAAGGTGTGTCATAAGCAGTCTAAAAGTATGAAGTGTGTGGCAGTTTCAGATTCAGAAGAGAAGAATTCTGATGGGAAGGATGATTTGTGTAACGACTTAATTATGAAACTTGAGGACAAATTTGGCTTAAATCTCAAGGACAGATGTTTTGTGATTGGTAAGAATAAACAGGAATGTCAGATGACTATTGTGAGTGTATAGTTAAGTATATTTGCTGACTCAAGATCTCCTTTTACCATTATTTATGAGGAGCTTTGGAAAGACAAATCTGTACCTAAAGTTGGGATAAAGTTATTCACTACTGATATTCACATTGAAGGGTACAGTGCCAAAAGAATTGAAATTTTAGGGTTTAGACGTTTGAAATGTGTGTTTAAGAATAGATCTGCTTATAGAAAATGTACATATCAAAGAAGGGTCCTTCAGTTTTAGAGTGGTGGGACCAAAAGAGCCTTCACATTATTCTTGACCCCAACAGCAAAGAAAAACTTTTAATCCTGGATGAAGTGTGTGAAAACTGGTGAGAAGACGAATAACTTTCCAAAGGTATTCAATCAGACTGTTGGCTGTTTGCAAGGTTTCAAACACCAGATTGTCTTTAAGGCTGGAGCCTGTCCCAAGATACATTAAGTTAGAAACATCTCATTTGTTTTGAGGTATGAAGTCAGGAGAGAATTAGAGAAGTTAGTGGAGGCTGGCATTATTGAACCTATGGAGTCGTCAGCTTGAATTTCTAGTTTGGTAGTGGCACATCACAGTAGTGGTAAATTGAGGCTATGTGTAGACTTATGTCACCATTAACAACAACATAGTTATTGACCAGTTTTCTTTAGCACTGATTAATGAAATGTTGATGTTATTCAATAGAGTAAGATTGTTTTTCACATTGATCTATCATCAGTGTATCAGCAAATACTTTTGACAATTGATTCAAGGTGTCTGACAGCTTTTATAACTCCAGTCGGCTGTTTGCAGTTTACACGTATGCCTGTTGGTCTGGCTTACGCCGCTACAATTTTCCTAAGACTGATGTTTCAGTTGTTTGTTGAAACCAAAGGTGTCAGATTCTTTCAGGGTGACGTCCTTATTTTTAGGAAGAAAAAAATTATTGAACATGATATGAGTTTAAGAGGAGTTTTGAGCACTTTAGTGGAGTCAAAAGAATTTAAAGGTGGAGTTTTCTAAATATGCTTTTGCTCATGATAGTGTCACTTACTAGGGCCATTTTATGAATGCAGATGGTATAAACCCCAAATTAGCGTTAATTGATGACACTCAATGTGCTTTAGCACCATGTAACAAAGATGAAGTTAGAGCCTTCATTGGTCTGGCTAAGTTTTGTTTGAAATATATTCAAAATGTCAATGCCAAATGTTTCATATTAGACAGCTTCTTAAGAACAAGAACAATTTTGAGTGGTTTGTGGATTATGAGTTGGATTTTCAAAGTGTGAAAGAATCAATTGCATATGTTGCCTCTTTCAAGGCTTTTGACCCTGAAGTTCATTGTGTTATTACTACAGATTAGAGTAATATAGACCTGGGAGCATTATTGACCCAAATTGGTGATGGTGGTCAAGAACGTTTAAATATGTATGCCTCTAGATCTATTTCTCCCACTGAGGACAAATATTCTGTGATTGAAAAGGAGACTTTAGCATGTGCATGGTTGTGTAATCATTTCAGAGCTATTGTTTTGGGTAAGCATTTTACTATACGATGTGATTATAAACATTTAGTGAAATTATTGACTAAGGAAAGCGGTGTGAATGAGCCTCCTAGGTTGGCAAGATTTTCTGTTAAATTGCAAGATTACAACTAAAAATGGTTTAGTTCCTGGGAGTGTTAACGTAGCGGCTGATTTATTCTATCAAGTATGCCCAAGGATGGAATGAATTTCAGGTGGCACATGTTCATGATTCAAGTCACATGGCTATCAATAAGGAAAAGGTTATCTAGTGTAAATCGATGGTACTTTGCAGATGTTGTTAGGATACATACAAAGAGGTTGGCCTAGGAAAAATGCCCTGGATCCATGAGTAAACCATTTTGGAAAGTGAGTGTTTTGGATGATATTATCTTGAGGAGTGAGAGAGTTGTGCCTCCAAATTCTGTGTGAAAATTGCAAAAAACACAGTTGATGGACAGAATGTAGAACAATGTCATACATTCACCCCAGTACAAGGATCTGGGCCTAAATCCATCGTTTTTTTTGCACTCCACACCACCCTGGGTTAGACACTGGCTATATGCAAATCAGCTCTGACCCTGTGCCTCATGGGAACAGTCCAGTCCGAACTACCAAGCCATGTCTTTCCCAGACCGGAATCAAGCATCCAAGGACCGGTTTCTGGCTATCAGCCTTCATCAGCCTGGATAGCTTGACTCCAGTGGTGTGGAGAGCCTGGGACTCACGTCTGAGCATACCCAGCCCACTCGGGGTGAAAATTGCAAAAAACACAGTTGATGGACAGAATGTAGAACAATGTCATACATTCACCCCAGTACAAGGATCTGGGCCTAAATCCATAGTTTTTTTGCACTCCACACCACCCTGGGTTAGACACTGGCTATATGCAAATCAGCTCTGACCCTGTGCCTCATGGGAACAGTCCAGTCCGAACTACCAAGCCATGTCTTTCCCAGACCGGAATCAAGCATCCAAGGACCGGTTTCTGGCTATCAGCCTTCATCAGCCTGGATAGCTTGACTCCAGTGGTGTGGAGAGCCTGGGACTCACGTCTGAGCATACCCAGCCCACTCGGGGTGAAAATTGCAAAAAACACAGTTGATGGACAGAATGTAGAACAATGTCATACATTCACCCCAGTACAAGGATCTGGGCCTAAATCCATCGTTTTTTTGCACTCCACACCACCCTGGGTTAGACACTGGCTATATGCAAATCAGCTCTGACCCCGTGCCTCATGGGAACAGTCCAGTCCGAACTACCAAGCCATGTCTTTCCCAGACCGGAATCAAGCATCCAAGGACCGGTTTCTGGCTATCAGCCTTCATCAGCCTGGATAGCTTGACTCCAGTGGTGTGGAGAGCCTGGGACTCACGTCTGAGCATACCCAGCCCACTCGGGGTGAAAATTGCAAAAAACACAGTTGATGGACAGAATGTAGAACAATGTCATACATTCACCCCAGTACAAGGATCTGGGCCTAAATCCATCGTTTTTTTGCACTCCACACCACCCTGGGTTAGACACTGGCTATATGCAAATCAGCTCTGACCCTGTGCCTCATGGGAACAGTCCAGTCCGAACTACCAAGCCATGTCTTTCCCAGACCGGAATCAAGCATCCAAGGGCCGGTTTCTGGCTATCAGCCTTCATCAGCCTGGATAGCTTGACTCCAGTGGTGTGGAGAGCCTGGGACTCACGTCTGAGCATACCCAGCCCACTCGGGGTGAAAATTGCAAAAAACACAGTTGATGGACAGAATGTAGAACAATGTCATACATTCACCCCAGTACAAGGATCTGGGCCTAAATCCATCGTTTTTTTGCACTCCACACCACCCTGGGTTAGACACTGGCTATATGCAAATCAGCTCTGACCCTGTGCCTCATGGGAACAGTCCAGTCCGAACTACCAAGCCATGTCTTTCCCAGACCGGAATCAAGCATCCAAGGACCGGTTTCTGGCTATCAGCCTTCATCAGCCTGGATAGCTTGACTCCAGTGGTGTGGAGAGCCTGGGACTCACGTCTGAGCATACCCAGCCCACTCGGGGTGAAAATTGCAAAAAACACAGTTGATGGACAGAATGTAGAACAATGTCATACGTTCATCCCAGTACAAGGATCTGGGCCTAAATCCATCGTTTTTTTGCACTCCACACCACCCTGGGTTAGACACTGGCTATCTGCAAATCAGCTCTGACCCTGTGCCTCATGGGAACAGTCCAGTCAGAACTACCAAGCCATGTCTTTCCCAGACCGGAATCAAGCATCCAAGGACCGGTTTCTGGCTATCAGCCTTCATCAGCCTGGATAGCTTGACTCCAGTGGTGTGGAGAGCCTGGGACTCACGTCTGAGCATACCCTGCCCACTCGGGGTGAAAATTGCAAAAAACACAGTTGATGGACAGAATGTACAACAATGTCATACATTCACCCCAGTACAAGGATCTGGGCCTAAATCCATCGTTTTTTTGCACTCCACACCACCCTGGGTTAGACACTGGCTATATGAAAATCAGCTCTGACCCTGTGCCTCATGGGAACAGTCCAGTCCGAACTACCAAGCCATGTCTTTCCCAGACCGGAATCAAACATCCAAGGACCGGTTTCTGGCTATCAGCCTTCATCAGCCTGGATAGCTTGACTCCAGTGGTGTGGAGAGCCTGGGACTCACGTCTGAGCATACCCAGCCCACTCGGGGTGAAAATTGCAAAAAACACAGTTGATGGACAGAATGTAGAACAATGTCATACATTCACCCCAGTACAAGGATCTGGGCCTAAATCCATCGTTTTTTTGCACTCCACACCACCCTGGGTTAGACACTGGCTATATGCAAATCAGCTCTGACCCTGTGCCTCATGGGAACAGTCCAGTCCGAACTACCAAGCCATGTCTTTCCCAGACCGGAATCAAACATCCAAGGACCGGTTTCTGGCTATCAGCCTTCATCAGCCTGGATAGCTTGACTCCAGTGGTGTGGAGAGCCTGGGACTCACGTCTGAGCATACCCAGCCCACTCGGGGTGAAAATTGCAAAAAACACAGTTGATGGACAGAATGTAGAACAATGTCATACATTCACCCCAGTACAAGGATCTGGGCCTAAATCCATCGTTTTTTTGCACTCCACACCACCCTGGGTTAGACACTGGCTATATGCAAATCAGCTCGGACCCTGTGCCTCATGGGAACAGTCCAGTCCGAACTACCAAGCCATGTCTTTCCCAGACCGGAATCAAGCATCCAAGGACCGGTTTCTGGCTATCAGCCTTCATCAGCCTGGATAGCTTGACTCCAGTGGTGTGGAGAGCCTGGGACTCACGTCTGAGCATACCCAGCCCACTCGGGGTGAAAATTGCAAAAAACACAGTTGATGGACAGAATGTAGAACAATGTCATACATTCACCCCAGTACAAGGATCTGGGCCTAAATCCATCGTTTTTTTGCACTCCACACCACCCTGGGTTAGACACTGGCTATATGAAATCAGCTCTGACCCTGTGCCTCATGGGAACAGTCCAGTCCGAACTACCAAGCCATGTCTTTCCCAGACCGGAATCAAGCATCCAAGGACCGGTTTCTGGCTATCAGCCTTCATCAGCCTGGATAGCTTGACTCCAGTGGTGTGGAGAGCCTGGGACTCACGTCTGAGCATACCCAGCCCACTCGGGGTGAAAATTGCAAAAAACACAGTTGATGGACAGAATGTAGAACAATGTCATACGTTCATCCCAGTACAAGGATCTGGGCCTAAATCCATCGTTTTTTTGCACTCCACACCACCCTGGGTTAGACACTGGCTATCTGCAAATCAGCTCTGACCCTGTGCCTCATGGGAACAGTCCAGTCAGAATACCAAGCCATGTCTTTCCCAGACCGGAATCAAGCATCCAAGGACCGGTTTCTGGCTATCAGCCTTCATCAGCCTGGATAGCTTGACTCCAGTGGTGTGGACAGCCTGGGACTCACGTCTGAGCATACCCTGCCCACTCGGGGTGAAAATTGCAAAAAACACAGTTGATGGACAGAATGTAGAACAATGTCATACATTCACCCCAGTACAAGGATCTGGGCCTAAATCCATCGTTTTTTTGCACTCCACACCACCCTGGGTTAGACACTGGCTATATGCAAATCAGCTCTGACCCTGTGCCTCATGGGAACAGTCCAGTCCGAACTACCAAGCCATGTCTTTCCCAGACCGGAATCAAGCATCCAAGGACCGGTTTCTGGCTATCAGCCTTCATCAGCCTGGATAGCTGTTCCCATGAGGCACAGGGTCAGAGCTGATTTGCATATAGCCAGTGTCTAACCCAGGGTGGTGTGGAGTGCAAAACAACGATGGATTTAGGCCCAGATCCTTGTACTGGGGTGAATGTATGACATTGTTCTACATTCTGTCCATCAACTGTGTTTTTTGCAATTTTCACCCCGAGTGGGCTGGGTATGCTCAGACGTGAGTCCCAGGCTCTCCACACCACTGGAGTCAAGCTATCCAGGCTGAATGAAGGCTGATAGCCAGAAACCGGTCCTTGGATGCTTGATTCCGGTCTGGGAAATACATGGTTTGGTAGTTCGGACTGGACTGTTCCCATGAGGCACAGGGTCAGAGCTGATTTGCATATAGCCAGTGTCTAACCCAGGGTGGTGTGGAGTGCAAAAAAACGATGGATTTAGGCCCAGATCCTTGTACTGGGGTGAATGTATGACATTGTTCTACATTCTGTCCATCAACTGTGTTTTTTGCAATTTTCACCCGGAGTGGGCTGGGTATGCTCAGACGTGAGTCCCAGGCTCTCCACACCACTGGAGTCAAGCTATCCAGGCTGAATGAAGGCTGATAGCCAGAAACCGGTCCTTGGATGCTTGATTCCGGTCTTGGAAAGACATGGCTTGGTAGTTCGGACTGGACTGTTCCCATGAGGCACAGGGTCAGAGCTGATTTGCATATAGCCAGTGTCTAACCCAGGGTGGTGTGGAGTGCAAAAAAAACGATGGATTTAGGCCCAGATCCTTGTACTGGGGTGAATGTATGACATTGTTCTACATTCTGTCCATCAACTGTGTTTTTTGCAATTTTCATCCCGAGTGGGCTGGGTATGCTCAGACGTGAGTCCCAGGCTCTCCACACCACTGGAGTCAAGCTATCCAGGCTGAATGAAGGCTGATAGCCAGAAACCGGTCCTTGGATGCTTGATTCCGGTCTGGGAAAGACATGGCTTGGTAGTTCGGACTGGACTGTTCCCATGAGGCACAGGGTCAGAGCTGATTTGCATATAGCCAGTGTCTAACCCAGGGTGGTGTGGAGTGCAAAAAAACGATGGATTTAGGCCCAGATCCTTGTACTGGGGTGAATGTATGACATTGTTCTACATTCTGTCCATCAACTGTGTTTTTTGCAATTTTCACCCCGAGTGGGCTGGGTATGCTCAGACGTGAGTCCCAGGCTCTCCACACCACTGGAGTCAAGCTATCCAGGCTGAATGAAGGCTGATAGCCAGAAACCGGTCCTTGGATGCTTGATTCCGGTCTGGGAAAGACATGGCTTGGTAGTTCGGACTGGACTGTTCCCATGAGGCACAGGGTCAGAGCTGATTTGCATATAGCCAGTGTCTAACCCAGGGTGGTGTGGAGTGCAAAAAAACGATGGATTTAGGCCCAGATCCTTGTACTGGGGTGAATGTATGACATTGTTCTACATTCTGTCCATCAACTGTGTTTTTTGCAATTTTCACCCCGAGTGGGCTGGGTATGCTCAGACGTGAGTCCCAGGCTCTCCACACCACTGGAGTCAAGCTATCCAGGCTGAATGAAGGCTGATAGCCAGAAACCGGTCCTTGGATGCTTGATTCCGGTCTGGGAAAGACATGGCTTGGTAGTTCGGACTGGACTGTTCCCATGAGGCACAGGGTCAGAGCTGATTTGCATATAGCCAGTGTCTAACCCAGGGTGGTGTGGAGTGCAAAAAAACGATGGAGTTAGGCCCAGATCCTTGTACTGGGGTGAATGTATGACATTGTTCTACATTCTGTCCATCAACTGTGTTTTTTGCAATTTTCACCCCGAGTGGGCTGGGTATGCTCAGACGTGAGTCCCAGGCTCTCCACACCACTGGAGTCAAGCTATCCAGCCTGAATGAAGGCTGATAGCCAGAAACCGGTCCTTGGATGCTTGATTCCGGTCTGGGAAAGACATGGCTTGGTAGTTCGGACTGGACTGTTCCCATGAGGCACAGGGTCAGAGCTGATTTGCATATAGCCAGTGTCTAACCCAGGGTGGTGTGGAGTGCAAAAAAACGATGGATTTAGGCCCAGATCCTTGTACTGGGGTGAATGTATGACATTGTTCTACATTCTGTCCATCAACTGTGTTTTTTGCAATTTTCACCCCGAGTGGGCTGGGTATGCTCAGACGTGAGTCCCAGGCTCTCCACACCACTGGAGGCAAGCTATCCAGGCTGAATGAAGGCTGATAGCCAGAAACCGGTCCTTGGATGCTTGATTCCGGTCTTGGAAAGACATGGCTTGGTAGTTCGGACTGGACTGTTCCCATGAGGCACGGGGTCAGAGCTGATTTGCATATAGCCAGTGTCTAACCCAGGGTGGTGTGGAGTGCAAAAAAACGATGGATTTAGGCCCAGATCCTTGTACTGGGGTGAATGTATGACATTGTTCTACATTCTGTCCATCAACTGTGTTTTTTGCAATTTTCACCCCGAGTGGGCTGGGTATGCTCAGACGTGAGTCCCAGGCTCTCCACACCACTGGAGTCAAGCTATCCAGGCTGAATGAAGGCTGATAGCCAGAAACCGGTCCTTGGATGCTTGATTCCGGTCTGGGAAAGACATGGCTTGGTAGTTCGGACTGGACTGTTCCCATGAGGCACAGGGTCAGAGCTGATTTGCATATAGCCAGTGTCTAACCCAGGGTGGTGTGGAGTGCAAAAAAACGATGGATTTAGTCCCAGATCCTTGTACTGGGGTGAATGTATGACATTGTTCTACATTCTGTCCATCAACTGTGTTTTTTGCAATTTTCACCCCGAGTGGGCTGGGTATGCTCAGACGTGAGTCCCAGGCTCTCCACACCACTGGAGTCAAGCTATCCAGGCTGATGAAGGCTGATAGCCAGAAACCGGTCCTTGGATGCTTGATTCCTGTCTGGGAAAGACATGGCTTGGTAGTTCGGACTGGACTGTTCCCATGAGGCACAGGGTCAGAGCTGATTTGCATATAGCCAGTGTCTAACCCAGGGTGGTGTGGAGTGCAAAAAAACGATGGATTTAGGCCCAGATCCTTGTACTGGGGTGAATGTATGACATTGTTCTACATTCTGTCCATCAACTGTGTTTTTTGCAATTTTCACCCCGAGTGGGCTGGGTATGCTCAGACGTGAGTCCCAGGCTCTCCACACCACTGGAGTCAAGCTATCCAGCCTGAATGAAGGCTGATAGCCAGAAACCAGTCCTTGGATGCTTGATTCCGGTCTGGGAAAGACATGGCTTGGTAGTTCGGACTGGACTGTTCCCATGAGGCACAGGGTCAGAGCTGATTTGCATATAGCCAGTGTCTAACCCAGGGTGGTGTGGAGTGCAAAAAAACGATGGATTTAGGCCCAGATCCTTGTACTGGGGTGAATGTATGACATTGTTCTACATTCTGTCCATCAACTGTGTTTTTTGCAATTTTCACCCCGAGTGGGCTGGGTATGCTCAGACGTGAGTCCCAGGCTCTCCACACCACTGGAGTCAAGCTATCCAGGCTGAATGAAGGTTGATAGCCAGAAACCGGTCCTTGGATGCTTGATTCCGGTCTGGGAAAGACATGGCTTGGTAGTTCGGACTGGACTGTTCCCATGAGGCACAGGGTCAGAGCTGATTTGCATATAGGCAGTGTCTAACCCAGGGTGGTGTGGAGTGCAAAAAAACGATGGATTTAGGCCCAGATCCTTGTACTGGGGTGAATGTATGACATTGTTCTACATTCTGTCCATCAACTGTGTTTTTTGCAATTTTCACCCCGAGTGGGCTGGGTATGCTCAGACGTGAGTCCCAGGCTCTCCACACCACTGGAGTCAAGCTATCCAGCCTGAATGAAGGCTGATAGCCAGAAACCGGTCTTTGGATGCTTGATTCCGGTCTTGGAAAGACATGGCTTGGTAGTTCGGACTGGACTGTTCCCATGAGGCACGGGGTCAGAGCTGATTTGCATATAGCCAGTGTCTAACCCAGGGTGGTGTGGAGTGCAAAAAAACGATGGATTTAGGCCCAGATCCTTGTACTGGGGTGAATGTATGACATTGTTCTACATTCTGTCCATCAACTGTGTTTTTTGCAATTTTCACCCCGAGTGGGCTGGGTATGCTCAGACGTGAGTCCCAGGCTCTCCACACCACTGGAGTCAAGCTATCCAGGCTGAATGAAGGCTGATAGCCAGAAACCGGTCCTTGGATGCTTGATTCCGGTCTGGGAAAGACATGGCTTGGTAGTTCGGACTGGACTGTTCCCATGAGGCACAGGGTCAGAGCTGATTTGCATATAGCCAGTGTCTAACCCAGGGTGGTGTGGAGTGCAAAAAAACGATGGATTTAGTCCCAGATCCTTGTACTGGGGTGAATGTATGACATTGTTCTACATTCTGTCCATCAACTGTGTTTTTTGCAATTTTCACCCCGAGTGGGCTGGGTATGCTCAGACGTGAGTCCCAGGCTCTCCACACCACTGGAGTCAAGCTATCCAGGCTGATGAAGGCTGATAGCCAGAAACCGGTCCTTGGATGCTTGATTCCTGTCTGGGAAAGACATGGCTTGGTAGTTCGGACTGGACTGTTCCCATGAGGCACAGGGTCAGAGCTGATTTGCATATAGCCAGTGTCTAACCCAGGGTGGTGTGGAGTGCAAAAAAACGATGGATTTAGGCCCAGATCCTTGTACTGGGGTGAATGTATGACATTGTTCTACATTCTGTCCATCAACTGTGTTTTTTGCAATTTTCACCCCGAGTGGGCTGGGTATGCTCAGACGTGAGTCCCAGGCTCTCCACACCACTGGAGTCAAGCTATCCAGGCTGATGAAGGCTGATAGCCAGAAACCGGTCCTTGGATGCTTGATTCCGGTCTGGGAAAGACATGGCTTGGTAGTTCGGACTGGACTGTTCCCATGAGGCACAGGGTCAGAGCTGATTTGCATATAGCCAGTGTCTAACCCAGGGTGGTGTGGAGTGCAAAAAAAGATGGATTTAGGCCCAGATCCTTGTACTGGGGTGAATGTATGACATTGTTCTACATTCTGTCCATCAACTGTGTTTTTTGCAATTTTCACCCGGAGTGGGCTGGGTATGCTCAGACGTGAGTCCCAGGCTCTCCACACCACTGGAGTCAAGCTATCCAGGCTGAATGAAGGCTGATAGCCAGAAACCGGTCCTTGGATGCTTGATTCCGGTCTTGGAAAGACATGGCTTGGTAGTTCGGACTGGACTGTTCCCATGAGGCACAGGGTCAGAGCTGATTTGCATATAGCCAGTGTCTAACCCAGGGTGGTGTGGAGTGCAAAAAAAACGATGGATTTAGGCCCAGATCCTTGTACTGGGGTGAATGTATGACATTGTTCTACATTCTGTCCATCAACTGTGTTTTTTGCAATTTTCATCCCGAGTGGGCTGGGTATGCTCAGACGTGAGTCCCAGGCTCTCCACACCACTGGAGTCAAGCTATCCAGGCTGAATGAAGGCTGATAGCCAGAAACCGGTCCTTGGATGCTTGATTCCGGTCTGGGAAAGACATGGCTTGGTAGTTCGGACTGGACTGTTCCCATGAGGCACAGGGTCAGAGCTGATTTGCATATAGCCAGTGTCTAACCCAGGGTGGTGTGGAGTGCAAAAAAACGATGGATTTAGGCCCAGATCCTTGTACTGGGGTGAATGTATGACATTGTTCTACATTCTGTCCATCAACTGTGTTTTTTGCAATTTTCACCCCGAGTGGGCTGGGTATGCTCAGACGTGAGTCCCAGGCTCTCCACACCACTGGAGTCAAGCTATCCAGGCTGAATGAAGGCTGATAGCCAGAAACCGGTCCTTGGATGCTTGATTCCGGTCTGGGAAAGACATGGCTTGGTAGTTCGGACTGGACTGTTCCCATGAGGCACAGGGTCAGAGCTGATTTGCATATAGCCAGTGTCTAACCCAGGGTGGTGTGGAGTGCAAAAAAACGATGGATTTAGGCCCAGATCCTTGTACTGGGGTGAATGTATGACATTGTTCTACATTCTGTCCATCAACTGTGTTTTTTGCAATTTTCACCCCGAGTGGGCTGGGTATGCTCAGACGTGAGTCCCAGGCTCTCCACACCACTGGAGTCAAGCTATCCAGGCTGAATGAAGGCTGATAGCCAGAAACCGGTCCTTGGATGCTTGATTCCGGTCTGGGAAAGACATGGCTTGGTAGTTCGGACTGGACTGTTCCCATGAGGCACAGGGTCAGAGCTGATTTGCATATAGCCAGTGTCTAACCCAGGGTGGTGTGGAGTGCAAAAAAACGATGGAGTTAGGCCCAGATCCTTGTACTGGGGTGAATGTATGACATTGTTCTACATTCTGTCCATCAACTGTGTTTTTTGCAATTTTCACCCCGAGTGGGCTGGGTATGCTCAGACGTGAGTCCCAGGCTCTCCACACCACTGGAGGCAAGCTATCCAGGCTGAATGAAGGCTGATAGCCAGAAACCGGTCCTTGGATGCTTGATTCCGGTCTTGGAAAGACATGGCTTGGTAGTTCGGACTGGACTGTTCCCATGAGGCACGGGGTCAGAGCTGATTTGCATATAGCCAGTGTCTAACCCAGGGTGGTGTGGAGTGCAAAAAAACGATGGATTTAGGCCCAGATCCTTGTACTGGGGTGAATGTATGACATTGTTCTACATTCTGTCCATCAACTGTGTTTTTTGCAATTTTCACCCCGAGTGGGCTGGGTATGCTCAGACGTGAGTCCCAGGCTCTCCACACCACTGGAGTCAAGCTATCCAGGCTGAATGAAGGCTGATAGCCAGAAACCGGTCCTTGGATGCTTGATTCCGGTCTGGGAAAGACATGGCTTGGTAGTTCGGACTGGACTGTTCCCATGAGGCACAGGGTCAGAGCTGATTTGCATATAGCCAGTGTCTAACCCAGGGTGGTGTGGAGTGCAAAAAAACGATGGATTTAGTCCCAGATCCTTGTACTGGGGTGAATGTATGACATTGTTCTACATTCTGTCCATCAACTGTGTTTTTTGCAATTTTCACCCCGAGTGGGCTGGGTATGCTCAGACGTGAGTCCCAGGCTCTCCACACCACTGGAGTCAAGCTATCCAGGCTGATGAAGGCTGATAGCCAGAAACCGGTCCTTGGATGCTTGATTCCTGTCTGGGAAAGACATGGCTTGGTAGTTCGGACTGGACTGTTCCCATGAGGCACAGGGTCAGAGCTGATTTGCATATAGCCAGTGTCTAACCCAGGGTGGTGTGGAGTGCAAAAAAACAATGGATTTAGGCCCAGATCCTTGTACTGGGGTGAATGTATGACATTGTTCTACATTCTGTCCATCAACTGTGTTTTTTGCAATTTTCACCCCGAGTGGGCTGGGTATGCTCAGACGTGAGTCCCAGGCTCTCCACACCACTGGAGTCAAGCTATCCAGCCTGAATGAAGGCTGATAGCCAGAAACCGGTCCTTGGATGCTTGATTCCGGTCTGGGAAAGACATGGCTTGGTAGTTCGGACTGGACTGTTCCCATGAGGCACAGGGTCAGAGCTGATTTGCATATAGCCAGTGTCTAACCCAGGGTGGTGTGGAGTGCAAAAAAACGATGGATTTAGGCCCAGATCCTTGTACTGGGGTGAATGTATGACATTGTTCTACATTCTGTCCATCAACTGTGTTTTTTGCAATTTTCACCCCGAGTGGGCTGGGTATGCTCAGACGTGAGTCCCAGGCTCTCCACACCACTGGAGTCAAGCTATCCAGGCTGAATGAAGGTTTATAGCCAGAAACCGGTCCTTGGATGCTTGATTCCGGTCTGGGAAAGACATGGCTTGGTAGTTCGGACTGGACTGTTCCCATGAGGCACAGGGTCCGAGCTGATTTGCATATAGCCAGTGTCTAACCCAGGGTGGTGTGGAGTGCAAAAAAACGATGGATTTAGGCCCAGATCCTTGTACTGGGGTGAATGTATGACATTGTTCTACATTCTGTCCATCAACTGTGTTTTTTGCAATTTTCACCCCGAGTGGGCTGGGTATGCTCAGACGTGAGTCCCAGGCTCTCCACACCACTGGAGTCAAGCTATCCAGCCTGAATGAAGGCTGATAGCCAGAAACCGGTCCTTGGATGCTTGATTCCGGTCTTGGAAAGACATGGCTTGGTAGTTCGGACTGGACTGTTCCCATGAGGCACGGGGTCAGAGCTGATTTGCATATAGCCAGTGTCTAACCCAGGGTGGTGTGGAGTGCAAAAAAACGATGGATTTAGTCCCAGATCCTTGTACTGGGGTGAATGTATGACATTGTTCTACATTCTGTCCATCAACTGTGTTTTTTGCAATTTTCACCCCGAGTGGGCTGGGTATGCTCAGACGTGAGTCCCAGGCTCTCCACACCACTGGAGTCAAGCTATCCAGGCTGATGAAGGCTGATAGCCAGAAACCGGTCCTTGGATGCTTGATTCCTGTCTGGGAAAGACATGGCTTGGTAGTTCGGACTGGACTGTTCCCATGAGGCACAGGGTCAGAGCTGATTTGCATATAGCCAGTGTCTAACCCAGGGTGGTGTGGAGTGCAAAAAAACGATGGATTTAGGCCCAGATCCTTGTACTGGGGTGAATGTATGACATTGTTCTACATTCTGTCCATCAACTGTGTTTTTTGCAATTTTCACCCCGAGTGGGCTGGGTATGCTCAGACGTGAGTCCCAGGCTCTCCACACCACTGGAGTCAAGCTATCCAGGCTGATGAAGGCTGATAGCCAGAAACCGGTCCTTGGATGCTTGATTCCGGTCTGGGAAAGACATGGCTTGGTAGTTCGGACTGGACTGTTCCCATGAGGCACAGGGTCAGAGCTGATTTGCATATAGCCAGTGTCTAACCCAGGGTGGTGTGGAGTGCAAAAAAAGATGGATTTAGGCCCAGATCCTTGTACTGGGGTGAATGTATGACATTGTTCTACATTCTGTCAATCAACTGTGTTTTTTGCAATTTTCACCCCGAGTGGGCTGGGTATGCTCAGACGTGAGTCCCAGGCTCTCCACACCACTGGAGTCAAGCTATCCAGGCTGAATGAAGGCTGATAGCCAGAAACCGGTCCTTGGATGCTTGATTCCCGTCTGGGAAAGACATGGCTTGGTAGTTCGGACTGGACTGTTCCCATGAGGCACAGGGTCAGAGCTGATTTGCATATAGCCAGTGTCTAACCCAGGGTGGTGTGGAGTGCAAAAAAACGATGGATTTAGGCCCAGATCCTTGTACTGGGGTGAATGTATGACATTGTTCTACATTCTGTCCATCAACTGTGTTTTTTGCAATTTTCACCCCGAGTGGGCTGGGTATGCTCAGACGTGAGTCCCAGGCTCTCCACACCACTGGAGTCAAGCTATACAGGCTGATGAAGGCTGATAGCCAGAAACCGGTCCTTGGATGCTTGATTCCGGTCTGGGAAAGACATGGCTTGGTAGTTCGGACTGGACTGTTCCCATGAGGCACAGGGTCAGAGCTGATTTGCATATAGCCAGTGTCTAACCCAGGGTGGTGTGGAGTGCAAAAAAACGATGGATTTAGGCCCAGATCCTTGTACTGGGGTGAATGTATGACATTGTTCTACATTCTGTCCATCAACTGTGTTTTTTGCAATTTTCACCCCGAGTGGGCTGGGTATGCTCAGACGTGAGTCCCAGGCTCTCCACACCACTGGAGTCAAGCTATCCAGGCTGAATGAAGGCTGATAGCCAGAAACCGGTCCTTGGATGCTTGATTCCGGTCTGGGAAATACATGGCTTGGTAGTTCGGACTGGACTGTTCCCATGAGGCACAGGGTCAGAGCTGATTTGCATATAGCCAGTGTCTAACCCAGGGTGGTGTGGAGTGCAAAAAAACGATGGATTTATGCCCAGATCCTTGTACTGGGGTGAATGTATGACATTGTTCTACATTCTGTCCATCAACTGTGTTTTTTGCAATTTTCACCCGGAGTGGGCTGGGTATGCTCAGACGTGAGTCCCAGGCTCTCCACACCACTGGAGTCAAGCTATCCAGGCTGAATGAAGGCTGATAGCCAGAAACCGGTCCTTGGATGCTTGATTCCGGTCTTGGAAAGACATGGCTTGGTAGTTCGGACTGGACTGTTCCCATGAGGCACAGGGTCAGAGCTGATTTGCATATAGCCAGTGTCTAACCCAGGGTGGTGTGGAGTGCAAAAAAAACGATGGATTTAGGCCCAGATCCTTGTACTGGGGTGAATGTATGACATTGTTCTACATTCTGTCCATCAACTGTGTTTTTTGCAATTTTCATCCCGAGTGGGCTGGGTATGCTCAGACGTGAGTCCCAGGCTCTCCACACCACTGGAGTCAAGCTATCCAGGCTGAATGAAGGCTGATAGCCAGAAACCGGTCCTTGGATGCTTGATTCCGGTCTGGGAAAGACATGGCTTGGTAGTTCGGACTGGACTGTTCCCATGAGGCACAGGGTCAGAGCTGATTTGCATATAGCCAGTGTCTAACCCAGGGTGGTGTGGAGTGCAAAAAAACGATGGATTTAGGCCCAGATCCTTGTACTGGGGTGAATGTATGACATTGTTCTACATTCTGTCCATCAACTGTGTTTTTTGCAATTTTCACCCCGAGTGGGCTGGGTATGCTCAGACGTGAGTCCCAGGCTCTCCACACCACTGGAGTCAAGCTATCCAGGCTGAATGAAGGCTGATAGCCAGAAACCGGTCCTTGGATGCTTGATTCCGGTCTGGGAAAGACATGGCTTGGTAGTTCGGACTGGACTGTTCCCATGAGGCACAGGGTCAGAGCTGATTTGCATATAGCCAGTGTCTAACCCAGGGTGGTGTGGAGTGCAAAAAAACGATGGATTTAGGCCCAGATCCTTGTACTGGGGTGAATGTATGACATTGTTCTACATTCTGTCCATCAACTGTGTTTTTTGCAATTTTCACCCCGAGTGGGCTGGGTATGCTCAGACGTGAGTCCCAGGCTCTCCACACCACTGGAGTCAAGCTATCCAGGCTGAATGAAGGCTGATAGCCAGAAACCGGTCCTTGGATGCTTGATTCCGGTCTGGGAAAGACATGGCTTGGTAGTTCGGACTGGACTGTTCCCATGAGGCACAGGGTCAGAGCTGATTTGCATATAGCCAGTGTCTAACCCAGGGTGGTGTGGAGTGCAAAAAAACGATGGAGTTAGGCCCAGATCCTTGTACTGGGGTGAATGTATGACATTGTTCTACATTCTGTCCATCAACTGTGTTTTTTGCAATTTTCACCCCGAGTGGGCTGGGTATGCTCAGACGTGAGTCCCAGGCTCTCCACACCACTGGAGTCAAGCTATCCAGCCTGAATGAAGGCTGATAGCCAGAAACCGGTCCTTGGATGCTTGATTCCGGTCTGGGAAAGACATGGCTTGGTAGTTCGGACTGGACTGTTCCCATGAGGCACAGGGTCAGAGCTGATTTGCATATAGCCAGTGTCTAACCCAGGGTGGTGTGGAGTGCAAAAAAACGATGGATTTAGGCCCAGATCCTTGTACTGGGGTGAATGTATGACATTGTTCTACATTCTGTCCATCAACTGTGTTTTTTGCAATTTTCACCCCGAGTGGGCTGGGTATGCTCAGACGTGAGTCCCAGGCTCTCCACACCACTGGAGTCAAGCTATCCAGCCTGAATGAAGGCTGATAGCCAGAAACCGGTCCTTGGATGCTTGATTCCGGTCTGGGAAAGACATGGCTTGGTAGTTCGGACTGGACTGTTCCCATGAGGCACAGGGTCAGAGCTGATTTGCATATAGCCAGTGTCTAACCCAGGGTGGTGTGGAGTGCAAAAAAACGATGGATTTAGGCCCAGATCCTTGTACTGGGGTGAATGTATGACATTGTTCTACATTCTGTCCATCAACTGTGTTTTTTTCAATTTTCACCCAGAGTGGGCTGGGTATGCTCAGACGTGAGTCCCAGGCTCTCCACACCACTGGAGGCAAGCTATCCAGGCTGAATGAAGGCTGATAGCCAGAAACCGGTCCTTGGATGCTTGATTCCGGTCTTGGAAAGACATGGCTTGGTAGTTCGGACTGGACTGTTCCCATGAGGCACGGGGTCAGAGCTGATTTGCATATAGCCAGTGTCTAACCCAGGGTGGTGTGGAGTGCAAAAAAACGATGGATTTAGGCCCAGATCCTTGTACTGGGGTGAATGTATGACATTGTTCTACATTCTGTCCATCAACTGTGTTTTTTGCAATTTTCACCCCGAGTGGGCTGGGTATGCTCAGACGTGAGTCCCAGGCTCTCCACACCACTGGAGTCAAGCTATCCAGGCTGAATGAAGGCTGATAGCCAGAAACCGGTCCTTGGATGCTTGATTCCGGTCTGGGAAAGACATGGCTTGGTAGTTCGGACTGGACTGTTCCCATGAGGCACAGGGTCAGAGCTGATTTGCATATAGCCAGTGTCTAACCCAGGGTGGTGTGGAGTGCAAAAAAACGATGGATTTAGTCCCAGATCCTTGTACTGGGGTGAATGTATGACATTGTTCTACATTCTGTCCATCAACTGTGTTTTTTGCAATTTTCACCCCGAGTGGGCTGGGTATGCTCAGACGTGAGTCCCAGGCTCTCCACACCACTGGAGTCAAGCTATCCAGGCTGATGAAGGCTGATAGCCAGAAACCGGTCCTTGGATGCTTGATTCCTGTCTGGGAAAGACATGGCTTGGTAGTTCGGACTGGACTGTTCCCATGAGGCACAGGGTCAGAGCTGATTTGCATATAGCCAGTGTCTAACCCAGGGTGGTGTGGAGTGCAAAAAATCGATGGATTTAGGCCCAGATCCTTGTACTGGGGTGAATGTATGACATTGTTCTACATTCTGTCCATCAACTGTGTTTTTTGCAATTTTCACCCCGAGTGGGCTGGGTATGCTCAGACGTGAGTCCCAGGCTCTCCACACCACTGGAGTCAAGCTATCCAGCCTGAATGAAGGCTGATAGCCAGAAACCGGTCCTTGGATACTTGATTCCGGTCTGGGAAAGACATGGCTTGGTAGTTCGGACTGGACTGTTCCCATGAGGCACAGGGTCAGAGCTGATTTGCATATAGCCAGTGTCTAACCCAGGGTGGTGTGGAGTGCAAAAAAACGATGGATTTAGGCCCAGATCCTTGTACTGGGGTGAATGTATGACATTGTTCTACATTCTGTCCATCAACTGTGTTTTTTGCAATTTTCACCCCGAGTGGGCTGGGTATGCTCAGACGTGAGTCCCAGGCTCTCCACACCACTGGAGTCAAGCTATCCAGGCTGAATGAAGGTTGATAGCCAGAAACCGGTCCTTGGATGCTTGATTCCGGTCTTGGAAAGACATGGCTTGGTAGTTCGGACTGGACTGTTCCCATGAGGCACGGGGTCAGAGCTGATTTGCATATAGCCAGTGTCTAACCCAGGGTGGTGTGGAGTGCAAAAAAACGATGGATTTAGGCCCAGATCCTTGTACTGGGGTGAATGTATGACATTGTTCTACATTCTGTCCATCAACTGTGTTTTTTGCAATTTTCACCCCGAGTGGGCTGGGTATGCTCAGACGTGAGTCCCAGGCTCTCCACACCACTGGAGTCAAGCTATCCAGGCTGAATGAAGGCTGATAGCCAGAAACCGGTCCTTGGATGCTTGATTCCGGTCTGGGAAAGACATGGCTTGGTAGTTCGGACTGGACTGTTCCCATGAGGCACAGGGTCAGAGCTGATTTGCATATAGCCAGTGTCTAACCCAGGGTGGTGTGGAGTGCAAAAAAACGATGGATTTAGTCCCAGATCCTTGTACTGGGGTGAATGTATGACATTGTTCTACATTCTGTCCATCAACTGTGTTTTTTGCAATTTTCACCCCGAGTGGGCTGGGTATGCTCAGACGTGAGTCCCAGGCTCTCCACACCACTGGAGTCAAGCTATCCAGGCTGATGAAGGCTGATAGCCAGAAACCGGTCCTTGGATGCTTGATTCCTGTCTGGGAAAGACATGGCTTGGTAGTTCGGACTGGACTGTTCCCATGAGGCACAGGGTCAGAGCTGATTTGCATATAGCCAGTGTCTAACCCAGGGTGGTGTGGAGTGCAAAAAAACGATGGATTTAGGCCCAGATCCTTGTACTGGGGTGAATGTATGACATTGTTCTACATTCTGTCCATCAACTGTGTTTTTTGCAATTTTCACCCCGAGTGGGCTGGGTATGCTCAGACGTGAGTCCCAGGCTCTCCACACCACTGGAGTCAAGCTATCCAGGCTGATGAAGGCTGATAGCCAGAAACCGGTCCTTGGATGCTTTATTCCGGTCTGGGAAAGACATGGCTTGGTAGTTCGGACTGGACTGTTCCCATGAGGCACAGGGTCAGAGCTGATTTGCATATAGCCAGTGTCTAACCCAGGGTGGTGTGGAGTGCAAAAAACCGATGGATTTAGGCCCAGATCCTTGTACTGGGGTGAATGTATGACATTGTTCTACATTCTGTCCATCAACTGTGTTTTTTGCAATTTTCACCCCGAGTGGGCTGTGAAGGACTGGGCTGATTAAGGCCCAGCGGTGCCAGGGAACAACACCTAAAACCTTCGTGGGATACCTGTTCCGGCGCACTAAAGACAGAGACACGGGAGACTTCCTTGGGCATCAAAGATCAGCGTTTATTACTGCAGGGAGGCAAAAGTCACAAGAAGTACAACAGCATGTAGGTTCTGCGAGTCTGCTTCCAATTGCATTTGTGGGTCGCTCTCTTTTATACAAGATTTTGTCATTGCACAATATGTAAGCAAAAGGTTACAGCTCAGTTCCCACAGTAAAATTCAAAAGGATCGCTTTCATGTATTGAGAACCCCGGAACATAATTACATTAACATCACCAGTTCCAACTGTAAAAGCACATCTTCCCACCATTAGGTACATTCCACTTGAGTTGTAAATAAGCAAGAGAAAAAGACAAGAACAGCTGCAAGGAAGTCAGACAACAGGGAAGAGAGAGTGTGAGGATAATATTGGATGCGTAATCGTAGCTTAAAAGGGCTTGATCCCAGCACGTGCGAGGCTGAAACAATAGATCGGCACGGCAGAATCACCTTCGAGCGGAGGCAGCTGCCTCAGCAGTGTCCTCCCCCTAGTCATAAAAAAAGGCATGAAAGGAATATGCTTCTACCGTAAAGCTTGGGAACTAGAGGGTCACGATGTGGGCAGTTGCCTGTTCGCTGACTACGTGAGGGCAAGGAACAAAATGGATGCCGTATCTAAAATGGAACCCGAGGGTTCATTGGAGAAACCTGTAAATGAGAAGAACTCTTCTGAGTAGCATGACGAAACCGCGTACACTTACTAAACTCGTCATTTACTGTTCATAGATACCACACTCGTCCATATTCGGCGATGCCCAAAACGTATTAACGATTTTCACGGAACCTCAGACGCTCCTTTTGCCCTCATGTAGGCAAGAACTAGTCGAAGTCGGAGTCAATCTCGATTCTCATCAGATCATTCAGATGTTGTTGGAACATAATTCTATCCATCAATGTTTCCTTGGAAACGGGTGGCCTTCTTATACACGTTGTAGCACAAAGGCCACATAAGGCAGGACCACACTGTACACAAAGACAACACGTGAACAGAAATGTCACGACAACCCCTATAATCATCAGAATCTTCCAACCCCAAGTTGACATTAGACCCCAAAACCATCCTAGAAGCGTCCAATCTCCCTCGTCCACGTGTATGGACTCCGAGATTTTGTGCAACTTGGAGATGGATTGATAAACCGTTGGAGCGTTATCAGGTATGAATATGCAGCAGCTCGAATGGATGACCTTACACACACCACCTCTATCCGCTAGAACAACGTCTAGAACCATACGGTTCTGTAACGTCATGAGCCTATCCGCTTGAAGCTCTGCTGTCAGATTACCAAGGGCACTTGCAGTTATGTTAGCAGTTGACTCTACTACACGAGTTAACTGTCTCAGATTTCTGCTATTGACCATAGGGCCCCAAAACGGTACAAAACCCTTGAAGAAGTCTCCTGCTTCTTGACCGGAAGTATCCTCTTTACTAATGACACCTCTCACAACTCTGGTTTTGTGATAGTCGGCGGCAACAGTGAAAGTCGGGGGCAAGAGATTTGCAATATAGCAGGTACCTGAGAAGTCGTGTGGTAACCACATATATGCTCGGTCATAACATACAAAATAGGTACCCTTGGCAGTCAGAAAGACAGGGGAAGAGAGCATCGGTAGAACGTAAGTATCCACACAAGCACTCTTCCCAAGCTGGGCTCTTGGATTTCGGCCACGACCTTGCAGACAAAAGTGGCCTAGGTGAGGTACAATCCAGATTGGAGACGAGCTTTTAAACTGCCTCTCGCCCACTGATATACTATACTCAGCCTCACTAAGGTACTTATAGGTTTGCACCTCCTCTTCTGGGATAAGTGACGTATCGAAGATATCTCTATCTAGATCGGCAATAGCTATCATGAGAGACTTGTGATACGGGCCAGGACCAAAGTTTGCTGAGCGTGGCTCTCGATGGGGGTAAGAATCTAGTGCACTAGGGAACATGGTTTGGAATGCCCGAGCTGACCCTTGGGGGCTGTACGGAAGAACCAAATATGGGATACCCCTGTCCATGGTATGCGGCATTAGCCCACACACCCAACAGTTTGTAGTATTTACCACCAACTGATGCTGATGCAAAAGTTGCACAAAGGAATTGTTTCTAAATTCTGCACGTCTGACTTGTTCATGTTGGGGCAGGAGATGAAAGGAATGTGGAGAAACAGTGGAAGCAAAATTCAGATTATAGGAAGGAGGAGTAGGTGAAATGGAAGGTAATAATAATTGAATCCCAAAATATACTCCACCCACCAGTAGCATTGAAACGGTTAGGAACAACATTATGATCTGAAATAGAAAACATTTTGTACAAAACACTTTTGATTTTTGCGCCAACATTTTCTCTCTTTCCGACAGCTTCGAGAAGTCCATCCTCTAAAAAAAAACGTCCGTGACGTTCTTGACGCACTTCGTTCTGAGTAGCGATTGCCAATTCCCAGGAGTTCCCAGAAATCGACAAAAGAAACCGACCTAGTGTCGATAGCTGCTAAACAGAAGGAAGTACCCGCACGGCCCTACGGCCAACCCAGATGATAGGTTAAATGAATTAGAATCAATTCAATAATAGTCTCTTTGCTGCATGAAAAGAAAAGGTAAACACAATATATAATGTCCACAATGTTCATGACAACAGTAAGGGGTACTGTAAATTCAAAAAGGGAATAAAAAAAACAGAACTCTTTTATTTGTCCTTAACGCGCGGTCGAAGAAAGTATCGACTTCTCCCGGGTTGAGTCTGATCTTCAAACAGTGGATTGGATGGCGAAAGAGTGCTCGATTGTCCAGGCAATTGTTCAGTACTTGTATTCCCCAATGTTGAAGGAAAGGAAATTGTCTGAGGGGAATCAACAGGGGTGTCAGATAACACTGAAGTGTTCCCTATGGTCTGTGCTTCGCTAAATGGGACAAAGCGCTGGGGAACGTCAGTTTCAGATGAGGAAAAGCCTTTACGTATCCATGTGTCTGCCGGCAGAGGAAGCGGAACCTTCTTGGTGTGGGTGGCATGCACCCAGTGTTTCCGTCCCTCCAGTCGAACCGCCGTCCTCGTTGCTAGTAGCACCTGGAAGGGTCCCACAAATCTCGGCTCAAGATGGCGTTTTCGTCCGAAATTTCTAGTGAGGACCCAGTCCCCTGGTTGGAGCCGATGACCAGGACCCTCTGTTTGTGACGGCAGAGCCTCAAAGACCTGTTGATGAATCAAACTCAATTTAGCAGTCAGATCATAAACAGATTAAAACTTGGCTGTTTTCCTCTATTTAATCCTCCTGTTGTGTTGTCTGGTTTCTAGGTCTGTCCGCAGCGCTGGGACGCCCCATTGCTGGGGTAGCCATGCGCTATACAAGCAGATTTAACATAACATAACATCATATAGATAATCGATTAACATTGGATATTCAAGTCTGTTCAATTCTTTAGGCCTTGGAACCCCCCAAATGTTCGCAGGACGGCCGAACACAATCTCATATGGGCTAAGCCCTACTCGAGAGTGTACAGTAGCCCTGGTCGATAAGAGAGCTAGAGGCAAAGCGTCGGGCCATGATAAACCAGTTGTTGCCTGAATTTTAGCAAGTTTTAGTTTCAGGGTGCCATTGTATCCTTCCACCAAACCCGCTGACTGAGGATGATTAGCACTATGGAATTTCTGGGATTTTCCTAAACCACGACACACACTCTTCATCACGCTTCCCACAAACTCACTTCCGTTGTCCGACCATACAATCCGAGGCATGCTGTACCTGGGGAAATACTCTTTGAGCAGAATTTTAGCTGTGGATAGGGCAGTATTATCCTTAAGATGGTAAGCTTCAGTCCATCTGGAGAATGCACAAACCACGACTAAAACATACTTCAAATTGTTGCATCTCTCCATGTGGATGAAATCTAACTGAATAACCTCAAAAGGATATGTCGGGGGGGCGAAATGGCCAGGTGGAGTGGGAGTGCCCTTTCCAGGATTATGCATCAAACATACCATGCAATTCTTAACCACTCTCTCTGCACATTCAGTAATCCCATCATTCTTCCATACAGTAGACAACAACTTGCATATGCCCTTCGAGCTAATATGTGCTGTGCCATGGGCCATTGTAACAACAGCAAGCACATATGCATCCGGTAACATCCATCTCTGTTTCTCTGACAAATCAACCCAACATCCATCCTCATCTAATTTTCCCGTGCTTTCTTTCCACTTAGTCTTTTCCATTTCAGTGGCCTCATTCTGTATTTCCTTCACACTCTCCACTGTGTCCTCACACATACTAGTTTCCGCAGGCCATCTCACTGAACTTGTGACATACATTCGACTTGTCAGATCTTTCGCTGTCTCCTTAGCAGTTTCATCTGCAAACGCATTACCACGACCAACATCATCTGTCACTTTTCGATGCGCACTACATTTAATTATGGCCACCTGCTTAGGCAACGTGAGTGCATCTAAAAGGTCATTCACAAGCTGTCCATGCTGAATCTTCGTGCCATGCGACGTTAAGAATCCTCTTTCTTTCCACAATCGCCCAAAACTGTGTGCCACACCAAAAGCATACTGACTGTCTGTAAACACATTCACCCGCTTTCCTCTGGACAACACACACGCTCTCGTCAAGGCGACCAACTCAGCTGCCTGGCCCGAGTTCTGACTCAATCTCGCAGTTTCCACAATCGTACTCAACGTCACTACAGCATACGCAGTCGTCACATCACCATTCGGTAACTTAAAACAGGAACCGTCAACATACAAAGTACCATCGGGATCTACCAATGGAGTATCTTTTAGGTCAATACGACCCTTCGTTTCTTCTTCAGTTCTCAGATAACAGTCATGTGGTGCTACATCACTTGACTCCGTGTTGATCGGCAATAATGTTGCTGGATTCAACACATTACACCTTTTTATCCGTATGTGACTAGCCAGTAACGTCAGCTCATACCCAGACAACCTTGCGCTCGTCAAATGTTGAGTTTTCGTTCGGTTCAAGAGAGTGTCAACTGCATGCGGAACCATCACCGTGAGCATATTATCCATGACCAGACCTGCGGACTGTCGAATGGACGCCGCAGCTGCCGCTG
Organism: Lissotriton helveticus; assembly: GCF_964261635.1. Lineage (NCBI taxonomy): Eukaryota > Metazoa > Chordata > Amphibia > Caudata > Salamandridae > Lissotriton > Lissotriton helveticus. Next base: position 403,102,530 of record NC_136061.1, read on the forward strand.
TTGCTCTTAAACAACTCGGCAAAGCTCTAGCTACTGGGTCTAAGGTCGAAGAAAAATATGCGCAGGGACGCTGTTTGTCACCAAATTGTTGCGCCAGAACACTCAACGCACAACCATCCCTCTCGTGAACGTACAGTGTAAACGGCTTACTGTAATCAGGAGTACCTAACACAGGAGCCGAACACAACGCATCACGTAATTCAGAAAAACCTTTTTGACACTCTTCAGTCCATGGCAAAGGTGTCGGAACATTCTTGCACGTGAGAGCTAACAATGGTTTCGCCAATAGTGAAAAATTTGGGATCCATTGTCTGCAGTATGACGTAATACCTAGAAAGGCACGTACATCTCTCTGAGTTTTTGGCACAGTCATTCGGGTAATCGCTGCAATTCTCTCTGGGGTCAACCTTCTCCCTTCTTTTGACAATAAGTGACCTAAGTAGGTTACTTCTTGGCAACAATATTGCAGCTTGGAAGGTGACACCTTGTGATGTAAGTCACATAAATGCCGTAACAACGATACTGTAGCAGTTCTACAAATATCTTCGGTATCAGCAGCTACCAACAGGTCGTCAACGTACTGAATCAAGGCTGCGCCTGCCGGTAATACAAATGAATCAAGTTGACTTTTAAGGGCTTGACTGTAGATCGACGGGCTCTCACAATAGCCCTGTGGTGCGCGTTTCAGTCTAAAACTGCGACCACCTAATGAGAATCCGAATAGGTCTCTGCTTTCCTCAGCAATCGGGATACTAAAGAAAGCATTCTTTAGGTCAATCACTGTGAACCAGGAGGCAGACACTGGAATCAGGGTCAACAAAGTCGTGATATCAGGGACCACGGGGTATTGTGGAATCACAATTTTATTTACTTCTCTCAAATCAATTATGAAACGATACACAGGAGGTTTAGATGGATCAGTGCGTTTTAAAATGGGTAACACAGGACTATTACACACATTTCCCCTAGTTTCTTCAACGACATCCTTTTCGATCAGATCGTGTACAATCGTTAATAGCGCCCGTTCTCCCTCAATGGAGATACGGTACTGTGGTATACGTGGCAATCGCACATTTGGTTTCAGCTTGATCGTATAAGGTGGGATGTCCAAAAGACCCACATCATTGGGACCTGTGGCCCATAGAGACGCGGGAAGGGAGCTCAATTCCGGCGGGAGTTTATCGATCGATAAGTACATAGGAGAGATTACTCTCCGACCTAATGTAAGCTCCACTCCTTCAGGAGAGCAATACAATGTCGCATATAACCGTTTTAACAAATCCAAGCCCAAAAGATTCTCACCACAACCAGTAGATAGAATCAATGGAGCCTCCAACTCACGAGGACCAATAGTGAGGGGCAAAGGGCTGGAGACAGGATTTCTAACCGGGGCGCCAGAGAATCCAACGGAAACATTTGTTAAGCCGGACAAAGGTGCGCCAGGGAGTTTCGAATGCATGATGGAACTTTTCGTCGCACCAGTGTCTAACAGAAAAGGCTCAACTACGCCAGATGTAGCAACTGCGACGTAAGGCCCACTCTGATCAACCGGAACTGATACTACTCCCTCTCTCTGTCGGTGGCTGTCCTAGTAACGATCGTTTACAACAGTCTCATGTTCAACGTAATAGTCGTCCGCGTAATACTGCGCTGATTTATCGGACCTTACATTTCGCTGGTCAAAACAATTATTCGCGTCCGAGGACGTATTAGGGCGCTCAGTCTGATTTTGAAAGGCACCGCGACCTCTACCTCGAGATGCTTGTTGAGGACCACCACGACCCCCTCGTGCCGACACACCATTAAGGCGGTCACGCAAAGCTGGACAATCATATTTTATATGTCCCTCTCTTCTACAATATGCACATTGGTTATACCCAGGCATAGATCTAAAGTCAGAGGAGTCAGGACGTGACTGTATTCTGGAGGATTGTGATTGTGGTCTATATTGCTGTTGCAAATCAGTGTGATTTGAACGCGGAGGATACGCTTGCTGCAACAAAACCTTCGTTTTCAGCTCCTTCGTTTTCTTATCTACACGATCACTTTCTTCTTTTTCCCCATTCTCATAATATTGAGCCGTCGCTAATATCTGTGCCGTGGTTGAAACAGCCCATGCACTTTCTGAATTTTTCAATTTGTTGCATAGTTCTGGCAACAAATTCAACACGAATTTGTCAACAAACAACCGTTGGCCTCCCTCAGTGCTCATATCCTGACCACTATGATCGACAAATGCCTCTTCGAATCTAGTAAAGAAATCAGAGACACTCTCGTCCTTCTTCTGCTTACAAGCTGCTAATTTATCCCAGTTTACCCTCATCGCCGGCATAAGCGTTTTCATGAACGTAATTATTCTCTGGGGCAGATCCGAAATTACCTGCTCTGGCTTAGCCCCACCAACTTGTCGGCCATCAGCCGCTATTATTGCAGCCCAATCACCGCCTAACTCATTCGCATGATTTTCCTGACGAATTTTCGCCCAAACGGGCTGTGGTACAACATTACCGAACAGCATGTCGATGTCAGCAAGGTTCATAATAGTAGCATCTACTAATTGAGACAACTCCTTGTAGTAACCCGCCGGATTCTTGCGTGGATCAGGCAAGGACTGTTTGACTTCTAAGACTTCTGATCGCTTCCATGGGAGGTGTATCCAAACTCTTTGGAAATGTGGAAGGACCGGAGGGGCAGCACCAGGATCACCTGGCATCCATACTGGCGGAACCTCCCTCATAGGATACTGACCAGGAGCCGTTTTCCAAGTTTCTAAGTCGTCATCATTAAATGACACGCTAGAAGGCACTGTGGATCTAAACGATAACAATCGCTCTAAGGCACGTCGTACATCGCCACCTACAATCATACCGCTCGAAAATTGATTCTGAAGTTCAATCATATCGGGCGGTACGTTATCTAAATTGTCATTATACCATTGTTCCCTCAAAAAGTTACACATTTCTTCGAACACGAATCTCTGTGTCGGCTCATTAAACTGAGAAAACGTCTCGAAAACCATGCGTGGGGGGTAGTTGGCAGGATGTCATATCCACCTACGTGCCATTGTCACTAACGTCTCTTTCTCCCTTCCACTAGGGATCTGACTCCGTCTTTGGGGAGTTTCAGAAGTATCGGATGGAAATAACTGACCAGAAAGCGGTGAATAAAGGGTAGCAACAGTGTTAGGGATACGATTACGAACAGAAGGAGAAAGAAGAGCAGGAGCCACAACGTTTGAAGTGAAGGCAGACACAGCAGAAGCAGGCGAGGTAGTCGGGGTGGCAGGGACAAGAGGCTGAGAGGGTACAGGCAAAGGAGCAGTAGGAATAGAGACAGGTGGTGCGACAAACGTAGGACCAACAACGGGCTGACCCGCAGCCGCCGGAACAACAGAAGGGACAACAGGAGGAACAACAGGCGGAACTACAGGAGGAACTACAGGGGCCATAGCACCCTGTGCATAAGGGGGTGGCGATTTCATCAAATACGCTAACAGGGGATCCTCCTTTGAATCCTCTTCTTTCTTATCCTGACTAGTTGGTAAAACCGGATAACATTTGTCTATCCTCATATGATGTAATCTAGTAGAAACTTCTATTTCTTTTTCTTCTTTATCTCGCTGACATTGTTGTACAACTTGCATTATCGGAACGATACCTTCTCTTTGATTCTTTTTAAGCTGTTTGATTTCTTTCTGTTTGGCCTCTTTACGCCATAACCGAAAGGAATCAAACATAGCTGGCCTAGCTTTCCTTTTAAACAGCTTAGCTTCTAGATTATCTAAGATCGTGAGGTCAAAACTTCCGTGCGGTGGCCAACTAAGGACACCATCTTTTTTCGTGTAACGGACCCAATATTTATTATATATAATAGGGCCCACACCATGTCGACTATAGAGCTCATATATCGGAGTTCCAACTGGAGGTATCGGACACGAGTCCTCCAACCGGGAATCCTTGTTGCAACATTTAAAGAAACCAAGAAAACCACTATGGCTAGGCATCGTGCACACTAACCTAGTATCAAACTTCAAGGGTTACCGAAGCACTAATTCTTCGTGAAAAACAAAAACCTTGGTTTTTGGCAATTGCAATTGTCAAATAACAACTAAGGACCAACAACTAAGAACCACAAATGCAATGTAACCATGCAATACAACAAAGCTTCAATAAGCTGCAACAACCACTAAGGACTGGGAGCGACCCACAAATACTTAACTGAAAATACAATGGCGTCACCCGGAAGGCCCGTCTATCGTCTCGCTTGTACGAAAGGTCTACGCCAGGCGTCGAAAACAGGTCGACAGTCAGGGCATCAGTCCGTCGCAGCCGTCAGGATGCGGGAATCTTCGCGGGAAAAATCTTCAGACCACTTATTTCGACAACAGGATCGATGAAGCGGGGTGCACCTTTTCCTCGGAGATTTCACACGAAGTACCTCACAATCGTCAGGCTTTGGACCGGTACCGCCGATGTCGCCCCACATTGGGCGCCAACTGAAGGACTGGGCTGATTAAGGCCCAGCGGTGCCAGGGAACAACACCTAAAACCTTCGTGGGATACCTGTTCCGGCGCACTAAAGACAGAGACACGGGAGACTTCCTTGGGCGTCAAAGATCAGCGTTTATTACTGCAGGGAGGCAAAAGTCACAAGAAGTACAACAGCATGTAGGTTCTGCGAGTCTGCTTCCAATTGCATTTGTGGGTCGCTCTCTTTTATACAAGATTTTGTCATTGCACAAGCAAAAGGTAAGCAAAAGGTTACAGCTCAGTTCCCACAGTAAAATTCAAAAGGATCGCTTTCATGTATTGAGAACCCCGGAACATAATTACATTAACATCACCAGTTCCAACTGTAAAAGCACATCTTCCCACCATTAGGTACATTCCACTTGAGTTGTAAATAAGCAAGAGAAAAAGACAAGAACAGCTGCAAGGAAGTCAGACAACAGGGAAGAGAGAGTGTGAGGATAATATTGGATGCGTAATCGTAGCTTAAAAGGGCTTGATCCCAGCACGTGCGAGGCTGAAACAATAGATCGGCACGGCAGAATCACCTTCGAGCGGAGGCAGCTGCCTCAGCAGTGTCCTCCCCCTAGTCATAAAAAAACGCATGAAAGGAATATGCTTCTACCGTAAAGCTTGGGAACTAGAGGGTCACGATGCGGGCAGTTGCCTGTTCGCTGACTACGTGAGGGCAAGGAACAAAATGGATGCCGTATCTAAAATGGAACCCGAGGGTTCATTGGAGAAACCTGTAAATGAGACGAACTCTTCTGAGTAGCATGACGAAACCGCGTACACTTATTAAACTCGTCATTTACGGTTCATAGATACCACACTCGTCCATATTCGGCGATGCCCAAAACGTATTAACGATTTTCACGGAACCTCAGCTGGGTATGCTCAGACGTGAGTCCCAGGCTCTCCACACCACTGGAGTCAAGCTATCCAGGCTGAATGAAGGCTGATAGCCAGAAACCGGTCCTTGGATGCTTGATTCCGGTCTGGGAAAGACATGGCTTGGTAGTTCAGACTGGACTGTTCCCATGAGGCACAGGGTCAGAGCTGTTTTGCATATAGCCAGTGTCTAACCCAGGGTGGTGTGGAGTGCAAAAAAACGATGGATTTAGGCCCAGATCCTTGTACTGGGGTGAATGTATGACATTGTTCTACATTCTGTCCATCAACTGTGTTTTTTGCAATTTTCACCCCGAGTGGGCTGGGTATGCTCAGACGTGAGTCCCAGGCTCTCCACACCACTGGAGTCAAGCTATCCAGGCTGAATGAAGGCTGATAGCCAGAAACCGGTCCTTGGATGCTTGATTCCGGTCTGGGAAAGACATGGCTTGGTAGTTCGGACTGGACTGTTCCCATGAGGCACAGGGTCAGAGCTGATTTGCATATAGCCAGTGTCTAACCCAGGGTGGTGTGGAGTGCAAAAAAACGATGGATTTACGCCCAGATCCTTGTACTGGGGTGAATGTATGACATTGTTCTACATTCTGTCCATCAACTGTGTTTTTTGCAATTTTCACCCCAAGTGGGCTGGGTATGCTCAGACGTGAGTCCCAGGCTCTCCACACCACTGGAGTCAAGCTATCCAGGCTGAATGAAGGCTGATAGCCAGAAACCGGTCCTTGGATGCTTGATTCCGGTCTGGGAAAGACATGGCTTGGTAGTTCGGACTGGACTGTTCCCATGAGGCACAGGGTCAGAGCTGATTTGCATATAGCCAGTGTCTAACCCAGGGTGGTGTGGAGTGCAAAAAAACGATGGATTTAGGCCCAGATCCTTGTACTGGGGTGAATGTATGACATTGTTCTACATTCTGTCCATCAACTGTGTTTTTTGCAATTTTCACCCCGAGTGGGCTGGGTATGCTCAGACGTGAGTCCCAGGCTCTCCACACCACTGGAGTCAAGCTATCCAGGCTGAATGAAGGCTGATAGCCAGAAACCGGTCCTTGAATGCTTGATTCCGGTCTGGGAAAGACATGGCTTGGTAGTTCGGACTGGACTGTTCCCATGAGGCACAGGGTCAGAGATGATTTGCATATAGCCAGTGTCTAACCCAGGGTGGTGTGGAGTGCAAAAAAACGATGGATTTAGGCCCAGATCCTTGTACTGGGGTGAATGTATGACATTGTTCTACATTCTGTCCATCAACTGTGTTTTTTGCAATTTTCACCCCGAGTGGGCTGGGTATGCTCAGACGTGAGTCCCAGGCTCTCCACACCACTGGAGTCAAGCTATCCAGGCTGAATGAAGGCTGATAGCCAGAAACCGGTCCTTGGATGCTTGATTCCGGTCTGGGAAAGACATGGCTTGGTAGTTCGGACTGGACTGTTCCCATGAGGCACAGGGTCAGAGCTGATTTGCATATAGCCAGTGTCTAACCCAGGGTGGTGTGGAGTGCAAAAAAACGATGGATTTAGGCCCAGATCCTTGTACTGGGGTGAATGTATGACATTGTTCTACATTCTGTCCATCAACTGTGTTTTTTGCAATTTTCACCCTGAGTGGGCTGGATATGCTCAGACGTGAGTCCCAGGCTCTCCACACCACTGGAGTCAAGCTATCCAGGCTGAATGAAGGCTGATAGCCAGAAACCGGTCCTTGGATGCTTGATTCCCGTCTGGGAAAGACATGGCTTGGTAGTTCGGACTGGACTGTTCCCATGAGGCACAGGGTCAGAGCTGATTTGCATATAGCCAGTGTCTAACCCAGGGTGGTGTGGAGTGCAAAAAAACGATGGATGTAGGCCCAGATCCTTGTACTGGGGTGAATGTATGACATTGTTCTACATTCTGTCCATCAACTGTGTTTTTTGCAATTTTCACCCCGAGTGGGCTGGGTATGCTCAGACGTGAGTCTCAGGCTCTCCACACCACTGGAGTCAAGCTATCCAGGCTGAATGAAGGCTGATAGCCAGAAACTGGTCCTTGGATGCTTGATTCCGGTCTGGGAAAGACATGGCTTGGTAGTTCGGACTGGACTGTTCCCATGAGGCACAGGGTCAGTGCTGATTTGCATATAGCCAGTGTCTAACCCAGGGTGGTGTGGAGTGCAAAAAAACGATGGATTTAGGCCCAGATCCTTGTACTGGGGTGAATGTATGACATTGTTCTACATTCTGTCCATCAACTGTGTTTTTTGCAATTTTCACCCCGAGTGGGCTGGGTATGCTCAGACGTGAGTCCCAGGCTCTCCACACCACTGGAGTCAAGCTATCCAGGCTGAATGAAGGCTGATAGCCAGAAACCGGTCCTTGGATGCTTGATTCCGGTCTGGGAAAGACATGGCTTGGTAGTTCGGACTGGACTGTTCCCATGAGGCACAGGGTCAGAGCTGATTTGCATATAGCCAGTGTCTAACCCAGGGTGGTGTGGAGTGCAAACAAACGATGGATTTAGGCCCAGATCCTTGTACTGGGGTGAATGTATGACATTGTTCTACATTCTGTCCATCAACTGTGTTTTTTGCAATTTTCACCCCGAGTGGGCTGGGTATGCTCAGACGTGAGTCCCAGGCTCTCCACACCACTGGAGTCAAGCTATCCAGGCTGAATGAAGGCTGATAGCCAGAAACCGGTCCTTGGATGCTTGATTCCGGTCTGGGAAAGACATGGCTTGGTAGTTCGGACTGGACTGTTCCCATGAGGCACAGGGTCAGAGCTGATTTGCATATAGCCAGTGTCTAACCCAGGGTGGTGTGGAGTGCAAAAAAACGATGGATGTAGGCCCAGATCCTTGTACTGGGGTGAATGTATGACATTGTTCTACATTCTGTCCATCAACTGTGTTTTTTGCAATTTTCACCCCGAGTGGTCTGGGTATGGTCAGACGTGAGTCCCAGGCTCTCCACACCACTGGAGTCAAGCTATCCAGGCTGAATGAAGGCTGATAGCCAGAAACCGGTCCTTGGATGCTTGATTCCGGTCTGGGAAAGACATGGCTTGGTAGTTCGGACTGGACTGTTCCCATGAGGCACAGGGTCAGAGCTGATTTGCATATAGCCAGTGTCTAACCCAGGGTGGTGTGGAGTGCAAAAAAACGATGGATTTACGCCCAGATCCTTGTACTGGGGTGAATGTATGACATTGTTCTACATTCTGTCCATCAACTGTGTTTTTTGCAATTTTCACCCCAAGTGGGCTGGGTATGCTCAGACGTGAGTCCCAGGCTCTCCACACCACTGGAGTCAAGCTATCCAGGCTGAATGAAGGCTGATAGCCAGAAACCGGTCCTTGGATGCTTGATTCCGGTCTGGGAAAGACATGGCTTGGTAGTTCGGACTGGACTGTTCCCATGAGGCACAGGGTCAGAGCTGATTTGCATATAGCCAGTGTCTAACCCAGGGTGGTGTGGAGTGCAAAAAAACGATGGATTTAGGCCCAGATCCTTGTACTGGGGTGAATGTATGACATTGTTCTACATTCTGTCCATCAACTGTGTTTTTTGCAATTTTCACCCCGAGTGGGCTGGGTATGCTCAGACGTGAGTCCCAGGCTCTCCACACCACTGGAGTCAAGCTATCCAGGCTGAATGAAGGCTGATAGCCAGAAACCGGTCCTTGAATGCTTGATTCCGGTCTGGGAAAGACATGGCTTGGTAGTTCGGACTGGACTGTTCCCATGAGGCACAGGGTCAGAGCTGATTTGCATATAGCCAGTGTCTAACCCAGGGTGGTGTGGAGTGCAAAAAAACGATGGATTTAGGCCCAGATCCTTGTACTGGGGTGAATGTATGACATTGTTCTACATTCTGTCCATCAACTGTGTTTTTTGCAATTTTCACCCCGAGTGGGCTGGGTATGCTCAGACGTGAGTCCCAGGCTCTCCACACCACTGGAGTCAAGCTATCCAGGCTGAATGAAGGCTGATAGCCAGAAACCGGTCCTTGGATGCTTGATTCCGGTCTGGGAAAGACATGGCTTGGTAGTTCGGACTGGACTGTTCCCATGAGGCACAGGGTCAGAGCTGATTTGCATATAGCCAGTGTCTAACCCAGGGTGGTGTGGAGTGCAAAAAAACGATGGATTTAGGCCCAGATCCTTGTACTGGGGTGAATGTATGACATTGTTCTACATTCTGTCCATCAACTGTGTTTTTTGCAATTTTCACCCTGAGTGGGCTGGATATGCTCAGACGTGAGTCCCAGGCTCTCCACACCACTGGAGTCAAGCTATCCAGGCTGAATGAAGGCTGATAGCCAGAAACCGGTCCTTGGATGCTTGATTCCCGTCTGGGAAAGACATGGCTTGGTAGTTCGGACTGGACTGTTCCCATGAGGCACAGGGTCAGAGCTGATTTGCATATAGCCAGTGTCTAACCCAGGGTGGTGTGGAGTGCAAAAAAACGATGGATTTAGGCCCAGATCCTTGTACTGGGGTGAATGTATGACATTGTTCTACATTCTGTCCATCAACTGTGTTTTTTGCAATTTTCACCCTGAGTGGGCTGGATATGCTCAGACGTGAGTCCCAGGCTCTCCACACCACTGGAGTCAAGCTATCCAGGCTGAATGAAGGCTGATAGCCAGAAACCGGTCCTTGGATGCTTGATTCCCGTCTGGGAAAGACATGGCTTGGTAGTTCGGACTGGACTGTTCCCATGAGGCACAGGGTCAGAGCTGATTTGCATATAGCCAGTGTCTAACCCAGGGTGGTGTGGAGTGCAAAAAAACGATGGATTTAGGCCCAGATCCTTGTACTGGGGTGAATGTATGACATTGTTCTACATTCTGTCCATCAACTGTGTTTTTTGCAATTTTCACCCCGAGTGGGCTGGGTATGCTCAGACGTGAGTCTCAGGCTCTCCACACCACTGGAGTCAAGCTATCCAGGCTGAATGAAGGCTGATAGCCAGAAACTGGTCCTTGGATGCTTGATTCCGGTCTGGGAAAGACATGGCTTGGTAGTTCGGACTGGACTGTTCCCATGAGGCACAGGGTCAGTGCTGATTTGCATATAGCCAGTGTCTAACCCAGGGTGGTGTGGAGTGCAAAAAAACGATGGATTTAGGCCCAGATCCTTGTACTGGGGTGAATGTATGACATTGTTCTACATTCTGTCCATCAACTGTGTTTTTTGCAATTTTCACCCCGAGTGGGCTGGGTATGCTCAGACGTGAGTCCCAGGCTCTCCACACCACTGGAGTCAAGCTATCCAGGCTGAATGAAGGCTGATAGCCAGAAACCGGTCCTTGGATGCTTGATTCCGGTCTGGGAAAGACATGGCTTGGTAGTTCGGACTGGACTGTTCCCATGAGGCACAGGGTCAGAGCTGATTTGCATATAGCCAGTGTCTAACCCAGGGTGGTGTGGAGTGCAAACAAACGATGGATTTAGGCCCAGATCCTTGTACTGGGGTGAATGTATGACATTGTTCTACATTCTGTCCATCAACTGTGTTTTTTGCAATTTTCACCCCGAGTGGGCTGGGTATGCTCAGACGTGAGTCCCAGGCTCTCCACACCACTGGAGTCAAGCTATCCAGGCTGAATGAAGGCTGATAGCCAGAAACCGGTCCTTGGATGCTTGATTCCGGTCTGGGAAAGACATGGCTTGGTAGTTCGGACTGGACTGTTCCCATGAGGCACAGGGTCAGAGCTGATTTGCATATAGCCAGTGTCTAACCCAGGGTGGTGTGGAGTGCAAAAAAACGATGGATGTAGGCCCAGATCCTTGTACTGGGGTGAATGTATGACATTGTTCTACATTCTGTCCATCAACTGTGTTTTTTGCAATTTTCACCCCGAGTGGTCTGGGTATGGTCAGACGTGAGTCCCAGGCTCTCCACACCACTGGAGTCAAGCTATCCAGGCTGAATGAAGGCTGATAGCCAGAAACCGGTCCTTGGATGCTTGATTCCGGTCTGGGAAAGACATGGCTTGGTAGTTCGGACTGGACTGTTCCCATGAGGCACAGGGTCAGAGCTGATTTGCATATAGCCAGTGTCTAACCCAGGGTGGTGTGGAGTGCAAAAAAACGATGGATTTAGGTCCAGATCCTTGTACTGGGGTGAATGTATGACATTGTTCTACATTCTGTCCATCAACTGTGTTTTTTGCAATTTTCACCCCGAGTGGGCTGGGTATGCTCAGACGTGAGTCCCAGGCTCTCCACACCACTGGAGTCAAGCTATCCAGGCTGAATGAAGGCTGATAGCCAGAAACCGGTCCTTGGATGCTTGATTCCGGTCTGGGAAAGACATGGCTTGGTAGTTCGGACTGGACTGTTCCCATGAGGCACAGGGTCAGAGCTGATTTGCATATAGCCAGTGTCTAACCCAGGGTGGTGTGGAGTGCAAAAAAACGATGGATTTAGGCCCAGATCCTTGTACTGGGGTGAATGTATGACATTGTTCTACATTCTGTCCATCAACTGTGTTTTTTGCAATTTTCACCCCGAGTGGGCTGGGTATGCTCAGACGTGAGTCCCAGGCTCTCCACACCACTGGAGTCAAGCTATCCAGGCTGAATGAAGGCTGATAACCAGAAACCGGTCCTTGGATGCTTGATTCCGGTCTGGGAAAGACATGGCTTGGTAGTTCGGACTGGACTGTTCCCATGAGGCACAGGGTCAGAGCTGATTTGCATATAGCCAGTGTCTAACCCAGGGTGGTGTGGAGTGCAAAAAAACGATGGATTTAGGCCCAGATCCTTGTACTGGGGTGAATGTATGACATTGTTCTACATTCTGTCCATCAACTGTGTTTTTTGCAATTTTCACCCCGAGTGGGCTGGGTATGCTCAGACGTGAGTCCCAGGCTCTCCACACCACTGGAGTCAAGCTATCCAGGCTGAATGAAGGCTGATAGCCAGAAACCGGTCCTTGGATGCTTGATTCCGGTCTAGGAAAGACATGGCTTGGTAGTTCGGACTGGACTGTTCCCATGAGGCACAGGGTCAGAGCTGATTTGCATATAGCCAGTGTCTAACCCAGGGTGGTGTGGAGTGCAAAAAAACGATGGATTTAGGCCCAGATCCTTGTACTGGGGTGAATGTATGACATTGTTCTACATTCTGTCCATCAACTGTGTTTTTTGCAATTTTCACCCCGAGTGGGCTGGGTATGCTCAGACGTGAGTCCCAGGCTCTCCACACCACTGGAGTCAAGCTATCCAGGCTGAATGAAGGCTGATAGCCAGAAACCGGTCCTTGGATGCTTGATTCCGGTCTGGGAAAGACATGGCTTGGTAGTTCGGACTGGACTGTTCCCATGAGGCACAGGGTCAGAGCTGATTTGCATATAGCCAGTGTCTAACCCAGGGTGGTGTGGAGTGCAAAAAAACGATGGATTTAGGCCCAGATCCTTGTACTGGGGTGAATGTATGACATTGTTCTACATTCTGTCCATCAACTGTGTTTTTTGCAAATTTCACCCCGAGTGGGCTGGGTATGCTCAGACGTGAGTCCCAGGCTCTCCACACCACTGGAGTCAAGCTATCCAGGCTGAATGAAGGCTGATAGCCAGAAACCGGTCCTTGGATGCTTGATTCCGGTCTGGGAAAGACATGGCTTGGTAGTTCGGACTGGAATGTTCCCATGAGGCACAGAGTCAGAGCTGATTTGCATATAGCCAGTGTCTAACCCAGGGTGGTGTGGAGTGCAAAAAAACGATGGATTTAGGCCCAGATCCTTGTACTGGGGTGAATGTATGACATTGTTCTACATTCTGTCCATCAACTGTGTTTTTTGCAATTTTCACCCCGAGTGGGCTGGGTATGCTCAGACGTGAGTCCCAGGCTCTCCACACCGCTGGAGTCAAGCTATCCAGGCTGAATGAAGGCTGATAGCCAGAAACTGGTCCTTGGATGCTTGATTCCGGTCTGGGAAAGACATGGCTTGGTAGTTCGGACTGGACTGTTCCCATGAGGCACAGGGTCAGATCTGATTTGCATATAGCCAGTGTCTAACCCAGGGTGGTGTGGAGTGCAAAGAAACGATGGATTTAGGCCCAGATCCTTGTACTGGGGTGAATGTATGACATTGTTCTACATTCTGTCCATCAACTGTGTTTTTTGCAATTTTCACCCCGAGTGGGCTGGGTATGCTCAGACGTGAGTCCCAGGCTCTCCACACCACTGGAGTCAAGCTATCCAGGCTGAATGAAGGATGACAGCCAGAAACCGGTCCTTGGATGCTTGATTCCGGTCTGGGAAAGACATGGTTTGGTAGTTCGGACTGGACTGTTCCCATGAGGCACAGGGTCAGAGCTGATTTGCATATAGCCAGTGTCTAACCCAGGGTGGTGTGGAGTGCAAAAAAACGATGGATTTAGGCCCAGATCCTTGTACTGGGGTGAATGTATGACATTGTTCTACATTCTGTCCATCAACTGTGTTTTTTGCAATTTTCACCCCAAGTGGGCTGGGTATGCTCAGACGTGAGTCCCAGTCTCTCCACACCACTGGAGTCAAGCTATCCAGGCTGAATGAAGGCTGATAGCCAGAAACCGGTCCTTGGATGCTTGATTCCGGTCTGGGAAAGACATGGCTTGGTAGTTCGGACTGGACTGTTCCCATGAGGCACAGGGTCAGAGCTGATTTGCATATAGCCAGTGTCTAACCCAGGGTGGTGTGGAGTGCAAAAAAACGATGGATTTAGGCCCAGATCCTTGTACTGGGGTGAATGTATGACATTGTTCTACATTCTGTCCATCAACTGTGTTTTTTGCAATTTTCACCCCGAGTGGGCTTGGTATGCTCAGACGTGAGTCCCAGGCTCTCCACACCACTGGAGTCAAGCTATCCAGGCTGAATGAAGGCTGATAGCCAGAAACCGGTCCTTGGATGCTTGATTCCGGTCTAGGAAAGACATGGCTTGGTAGTTCGGACTGGACTGTTCCCATGAGGCACAGGGTCAGAGCTGATTTGCATATAGCCAGTGTCTAACCCAGGGTGGTGTGGAGTGCAAAAAAACGATGGATTTAGGCCCAGATCCTTGTACTGGGGTGAATGTATGACATTGTTCTACATTCTGTCCATCAACTGTGTTTTTTCCAAATTCTGTGTGTCAAGATATTGTTAATTTGTGTCATGAAAGTCATTTTGGTATTCTAAGAAAAAAAACAAGTTGTAAAAAACTTGTATTGGCCTGGTATCGATATTTCCATAGAAAAGTTTGTGAGGGCATGTTTACCTTGTGTTACAACTGACAAATCACACAGTACTTTTAGACCTCCCATTTTAGCTGGGGTTATTCCTACATTTTCGTGGGAGTCTATTTTGATAGATATCATGGGCCCTGTGGGTGATTCTCCAAAGTATATAATAGCTTTAATTGATTCATACTCAAGGTGGCCCGTTGTGGAAGTGGTGAGTAACATTTATAGCAATTTCATTTTAGAAATGTTTGTATGCTGTGTTAACTTCTAAAGGCATTCCTATGACTGTTTTGAGCAATAATGGTGTACAGTTTCTTTCTAAAAAGGCCAAAGGAATATTTTGAAAGAATTGGTGTTAAGCATACAACCATTTTGTTGTATAATTTAGTGGAAACAGTATGGTTGAGCGTTTCAACAGGGTTATAAAGAATGTGATTCAATTGGCAGTGAAGGGTGAATTATCTTGTGAAGTCCAGTTGGAGAAAGCAGATTGGGCTTACTGGGTATCTGTGAATGATGCCACAGGATTGAGTCCTTTAGTAGACATGAGAGGTAGGAATGCCAGAACCAAGTACAGTCCAGGGTGGATATTCAAGTCTTGTGCGGAGTATTGGAATATTGAAGAGGTTGAACAGAGGTTGAAATGTAACCAACTGAAGCATAACAGGTGTTATGATCAATGGAGATTAGTGTTGGTCAGTGGGTCACAGTAAGAAAACCTGGGAAATTTTCCAAGTGGAACAGGCAGTTTTCGGAACCTCTGGAGGTAACTGAAATTCTAGGTAATCCTCTTCATTTGAGTGATGGCAAGGTGTGGAATCTTAAAATGATAACTAAAAGTAGCATGTTGAAGAGAGATGGTGACATACAGGGGAAGGGAAATCTGGTTGATGATTATCTACTGTGTGGCATGTTTGAGGAGGAGGATTTTCCTCTCAAGGAAGGTGTGAGTTGTACCATTGAGTGTAGAGGGAAACACCACTCCAATGGATGTTTCAATACAGTATTCATTCGATACAATGTTTTTACATAATGGCAGCCTCCTTTTTGTATTGAGGTTTCTCCTTTATGGATGGATTCTTTGCAGGTGGATTCCTTGCTTGGGGCATAGGTATTCGCCTAAAACGGATAGAAAACCTCCTGTGTGGATGAAGCGTTATACAAGTGATGATATGTCTATTTGAAAGTTTGGAACTGTTCTAATGAGGACACTACTATTTGCAAGTTTGTTTAGTTATTTATCTTTAATCCCATTGGTTGACAATTGACATGTCCATTTGGAAATTCTGGATTATTCTAATGATGACACTTTTATTTGCAAGTTTGTTTTGTTATTTATCTCTAATCCCATGGGTTAACTATTGACAAGTTATGTTTGATGTATCTTATGTTTGTTTTATTTTATTTCGGGTATCGAAAGGGGGATACGTTGTGTTGTTTCTTACGTAGCTCACATTCCATGTTGATGTATTGGGATGCAAGCAGGCAGATATTTTGGAGACATAGTGGGACACAGACATGTCACAGGGCTGCTCTCCTTATCAAATCATGTCCATTTGCCTTAAATTAGTGTTGGACCCTTTACTAGACATGACAGGTATGTGTCCCTCAGATATCTACTTCCGCTCGCTTTTAGATTCCAGCTTGTTGCCATTGAGTGTTCAGAATTGTGGAAACCTGTTTGAGGCCATACCAAGGATCCTGTGTTTGCTCTCCTCTGCCATAAAGGCTGTTTCCATAAACCTATTAATTGCAGGCTTCCGGGCCACCCTAAAGGGAGATAGTTAGATTATCATCTGGGTCCAGAGATCACCATCACTCTCTGGTTACTTACAAGTCCCCACAGTAAATTGTTGCTACCAATATTTAGAATAAAAAAAAAAATCTTATAAATGAACAAGTGCCAGTTTATGTTTTTCTGGAAAATGTTCTTACAAGTGCTCATAGAGGATGGACAGTAACAAACATGAACACTTAGAATGCCATATGTTTTTGGGCATTCCTTTTGAGAATGATTTGAAATTGTGTGAGGTTATTGCTATTAAACGTATGGTGCAGAAACATTGTGGGCCACCATTTCTATTTCAAATGTGGGGGTATTTTTTTACCCTTATGTTGATGTATAAGCTTTTAAAATGAGCCATGAGCCTCCCTATAGAACCCTGATTTGATATAACATCTATGATTTAATTGTAGGCCTGGTTTGAGGATGGGTTTTACACAGTTGCACACCAGTTGAAATTGTATGATTGCACATTGGTATTAGGCCATGTTGGGCGGTTGTACAACATGCAACCATTATTTGGTTGCTTACCATTAATAGTGATCAATCTAGCTAGATTGGATCTAAAGTGTAAAAAGAATTAACCAGAGGAAAATACATCTCCTGAAAGTATTATTTCTGTTTTCTTCTTAAAGTGTTGGGGGTTTTACATTTGAAGACTGGTTTCTTTGATATTAATATTACCAAATATAAAGATATTATATATATTGCCTGATGTTTGGTCAATTGCTAGCTTAAATACCGTTCAGAGCTACAGTTGACTTTATGCGTGTAGGCCTAGTGTTCCTCAGTACAAACTGCCGAAGTGTCCTGTAAATACCCTAATATTTTTATGGATGAGACTAGATCAGTTAGCATGGTTTAAGGTGAATGGAGAGTGCAGAGGAGTTCCTTGTCAATTTGTTTTATGTCAGCTATATAATATAAACAACAAAACCATTGAATAATTTGTTAGCAAATTGTTCACTATTGAATAAGCCTAAATTGGAATTACTTTCTCTGTGTAAATACTTATTCAGAAACTGCATTTGAGAGTTTTAACTTGTTTGACTTGTTGAGCGAAAGTTACAATAATGCTATGTCAACTATTTTGATACTAAGATGCAGAGTTTAGAATTTAAAATACGGCCCATTTATAAGGTTTCTTTTAAACCACAACAAAAAGATGGATAAATACAATTTGAAAATACAAGGACAGGAAGCTTTAAACCTATGTTTGAATGTTCCTATTAACCAGATATGCACTCTGGCATTTAAGTCTATTGCCATACTGAACCAGGATGAAGGACAAAGGGGTACCAGTAGCATAACTGTGTAATAACTCTTTATACCATACGTGTATTTCAATACATTGTATTTTGTAAGACATGTATTTATTTGAATGGTACACCATGATTAATGTAATTTTATCTTCAGTATCTGAGTACATGTACACATATTTTAATGCATGTGTTTAGCAACTAAACAATTTGGTCGAAAAGGGATGTATTGATCAAATCTCTGTATTGTTATTTTAATTCTCTGATGGATAAAGCACCCTGATTCCAATTAGTTTCTTCTTGAGTTTCAACATGGACATGTTTCTGGTTACTCTTTCCCTGCCTGCCGCTGTTGTGACTATTGTGTGTTTCAAATTCATGACAATGTATAGGGTTGCATTCATACGGCATTCGGAATTACCCCCTAATCACGATATTGGACCTATCTAATCACAAATGGCAATCATGGATAATCTGGCTCCTCTCCTTGCACTATTTCACTCAATGAATTCTTTCTTGATTTCTTTTGAAGTGGTGGGAGACCATGAGCAATGGGGTGAAATTTCTTACAGCCTGCCCAAATAGCATGGAAGTGGGCACACACTGATTTCAACCATGTGTATTGCCACAGCCCCATGTTCTGGGGGAAGGTGTTTATCCCTGCTTGCATTTTTGAGTTGTAGAAGGTGGTAACAAGCATCATGTCAAGTCTTGAAAACCATCAGGCGCCATTAAGGATTACTAGCAGCTCGCCGATAGTTGGGTCAAGTGGCACTTTTTGTGTCTCTTTACTTGGGAGCCGCAAGCTAGTGCAGATTTGTACCGTGCAAGCTGTTTCTGCTTCTTTGTGGTGATCAATGGAGCTTTCTTCATCCTTTAGCTTTTCCAATTCAGCTTTGACCTGTGGACATATGCAAGCCCACAATAAGCCTGGATCAAATCCTGATGCTGGGCAGATAGCATGAACTATCACATCCATGTGTCACAAAAATGGAGGAGAAATTAGGGGAACTTCTGCAAAAGTGTTCCAAGGTTGTTTGTTTATCACAATGCGAGCCGGGGTTGACTCAATTTTTGTAGCACATGCATGTGGGAGATATGTTCCATACAGCAAAGGAAATTTTTAAGGAATCTAGGGCCAGATGTAGGTCGCCCAATACCGGTCGGTAACGGCCGAAATCACCGAATTTTGGCTGTTACCGACCGGTATTGGGCTTTTTAGATGTAGGTGGCATTTTTTTAGGATTCGGTATTTTACCGAATCGGTAATTTAAGGATTCGGTAAAATACCGAATTCTTAACATACCGATTCGGTAAATTACCAAATCCAGGATGTAGGGAGCACTCAAGTTGGTATACTAATCACAGGAACAACGGTGAGGGTAAAGCACTGAAGCACAGAAAATAAACCAAATTTCTCAATAAGTTCAAAGTGAATGTTCCCTTATTGGTCCACAGTCCGCTCAACACCTCATGTGGATCCACCGTTAGAAGATCCCAAAATGTCCAATGTAACCTCCAATGACTTGAGGGAGCGACTTCAACTTCACAAAAAGTATCTCAAGGTCAATGTTGTTGATTCCCAAAGTTTTTCTTTATTCATATATCCAACAAAATATGACGACAGATTCTTAATTCAATTCCAATGTTTTTAGCCAATCAATAAGCAACCATCAATCAATCATTTAAACAGCCGACGCGTTTCGTCCGTTGGCGGACATCATCAGGGCTGTTAAAAATAAATCGAAAAAAAGAGAAGAAATTCATTACATGACCATAATTAATGTACTCTGTATTTGCACTATTAAAAAATATCCCTATAATACTTTATATATTACAATTCTAATAATTATTCAATTACACCTGCATAGTTCACAATCTATTGTTGAATAATGTACAGCTTAATGAACAGATTAATACGTTCACCATTGCAGAACTCACACAATTTCTCAAAAGTAACATGCCTACCTCTCAGTATTAACTATTCCCAGAAACAGATTTTCTCCTTCACATTGTTAATAAAAAATGTTTTTAACAACAATTGACAATCTGAAATAAAAATATCACATTAATATACATCATAAATACACATATTTCTCATATTGGGTCTTAATGCCCCATAGTACAGTGGTAAGATTCAAACGTCCCTCTAACCAGAACATTTTCCCAATTAGGGAGCAACTCTAAATCCCTCGAAATCCTTCCTATAGAAATCCATATGCCATTGAAAAAAGTTAATATTGTATAGAAGTGTTATCCCCTATATACACAGTTCAGTATACACTCTACTATTGACATGTCTATATCCCTTTAATTCAAAGTTAATCGAGGTGTTCTCACCTATATGTATAATTCAATCAGTAGTCAGACCTCAACTTCCCTTGCCACTTACCACTAAAACATAAAAAAACAACAAACAATTTTTTTATTATTGTACAAGTGAATGAAGGGTCTATAGATCATCCAATGCTACACACTCAACGTCCTAACTCATTCCCTACCCTTCCGTGAAACAACCACAATTAACTGCTTACCACTTTACTTTCCGTGATTCCATACATAGGTTAACATCACTATTGGTGCTTCAAGAATTCCACTCTAACAAATCTGAAAAAACATGTATACAAAATCTTAAGTCAAAAGACGTGCTCATTCTTTCACATATTCCTAGGAATGCTCTCCAAATTGAACATACCATCCTCACCTGATCCAAACAATTCCTGTGCATCCGATCCTGTTAAGTCAAAAAGAAAAACAGAAAAAGTACCCTTGTCACTACCCGTTCTGAAAGGCAATTTCGAAAAAATAAATAAAACTGAGATCTCCTCGTTCACTCCCTCTTACCTGTTCAAAAATCTTCAAATTCTTAATACCGGGAAGTCTCAGTCGGCGACATCGGGCGTCTCGTCCAGCCTGTGTGCAACTACTATTCTAGAGCCGCCGTTATTTAAACCATCTATCAACCAATCACCAAAGCTCACCTGTTCGCGCTAAAAACAAGTCTTTGAAGTTTCCTAACCGGTCCAGCTCGTTTCATATCCGCCCTGCCAGTTTCTTGCCTTCACCATGTAGTATTTCCGGTTTCTCTCAAAAGTCAATCACCCTGCCAGTTTCTTTCCGCCCTTCACCATGTAGTATTTCCGGTATCTCTCACAAGCCAATCGGCATACAACACGCCGCCAGCCTATTCCCAAAGGGTTACCGGTATCCCCGTTCCCTATCTAGTCCGCCGGTCCACACTGCCCTGCTACGCCGACAAACCTACCCTGAGCCTTATCCAGTTTGCTTGTATAAAACACGGCACTAATTGGCCCTGTCGGCAATTCCTTAGTCCCAGTAAACACCAGCTGCGTACCAATATCACACGAATATGTCCATGCCACTACATCTAACGTAATACCTTACCAATTATGATTAACTGTTCACAATACCAACCCAAAATTGACTTACGCTCTGTACACTTGATATGCGTTTATCCCTAAACTTTTCAACAAACAGCAAAATAATTCCAACACGTAACGATATCCATCCATAATTGATAATCTGGAAATATCCCTTACCATAATCCCCATCAACGGGAAAAGTTAACCTATCCAGACTACTAAAGCACGCCCTCGTCCTGTATACAATGTGAATGTAATAATTCAAAACCCTCTTGCTGAAAGAGACTATGTGACTCCATACCCCCCCTTTACTGCTCACAGGAAGTAATGTAGCTCATGTTCAGTGTTGAGCCCACTTTGTACTGCCCTACAGCGACTGATCCATCTCGACTCCTGCTGTCGTAATCGCAACACCCAATCCCCTCCTCTTTTGGAAGGCATCACTTTCTGTATCCCATGAAACCTGATCTCGGTCTTAAATTGATGATATGTCTTGATATGCTGAAAAATCGGTGACTTATCGTCCCGATTCAGAATTGATCTGACATGCTCCTGTATCCTCAGTTTAAGCTTCCTTTTAGTGCTGCCAATGTACACTTTGTTGCATTCACAAAGAATGGCATACACTACACCCTCACTGTTGCAAATAATGAATTCCTTAATCATGTGTACCTGATCTGTGTTGAAACTAAATTTTTTAGTTTTGTTCATTCCCAAATTGCACACATTGCACGACCCACAAGTATAAAAACCCGCGGGAGATTGGGGTAACCAATCTGTCTGTCTCATCTTAATTGGCTCTAAGTAATTACTCGTAACCATTTGTTTCACAGTGGGGCTCCTCCTGAAAATTACTTCAGGCCGCTCTCCTAGTGATGATGCAAGTAATGGAACACTTTTCAGAATATTCCAGTTCTTATTCAGTGCCTTATATATGTCATCTTTTTTAATACAGTACTTGGTCACAAAAGCTAAACAACTTTTAGGTTAATTATTCTTCGTTTCTGAGTCAGTGTGGATTTCCTGTTTACTCCCAATATTCTGCTTTTAGCCCTGCTTAAATCTTGCTTCTTATAACCTCTCTGAATTAACCTGTTCTGTAAGGCATCAAGTTCTAAATGAAAATCAATATCCTCGCTACAGTACCGCATGATCCTTACCATCTCACCGTAAGGTATTCCCCGAATGACTGCTTTTAAATGGTGACTGTCCGCTCTTAAAATCGAGTTAGTGACAGTAGGCTTTCTGTGTAACTTGCTAACAATTTTATCATTTTCCACCAAAGTTCCACATCGAAAAGCACAATACGTGTTTGACTATGTTCCAATGTCAGAGCCACATTAAAATCATTGTGGTTAAGATAAAGAAAATATTCCTGTAAATCCTTGACCGTCCCTCTCCAAATCATGAGGACATCATCAATAAATCGAGTCCAAAATAAAATATTGTCAATCCATTTGTTCGCCCCTCTGCTCCAGGCATGCTCCCTCTCAAACCAACCCATGAAAAAGTTAGCGTAAGAGGGAGCAAACCTGGAGCCCATAGCTGTCCCCCTAATCTGATGATACCATGAGTCTTCAAATAAAAAGTAATTGTCTGTCAATATCAATCTGGCCATTTCCACCAACATGTTGGTATGTTCCCTTAAACTCACATTCCTACTGCTCAAAAAGTGTTTCAATGCAGCCAAACCCTTGTCCATATGTATACAGGTATATAACCCCACCACATCCATGGTGACTAAGGTGTACCCTTCCTCCCATGTCACATCCTCCAATTTATTGAGGACGTCCATGGTGTCCCTAATATACGAGGGAAGATTTAACACCAGAGGTTTAAAAAATAAATCCACAAATTCTGACATGTGTTCTGTCATGCTGCCAATCCCTGCCACTATAGGTCTGCCCTGAGGATTGGTGCTGGATTTATGCACCTTGGGTAAAATGTAGATGAAAGGATAGGAAGGTTTGGTAATGCTAAGATATTTATACTCATCTTCATCAAGCATTCCCTCCTCTTTCCAAGTAAATAGTCTGTCATTTATTTTTGATGCTGTCTCTAAGACGGGATTCTTAGATAGCCTGACATAACAAGTCACATCTTCAAGTTGTCCTCTAATTTTGCCACTGTAATCAAGTCTATTCATAATGACTATATTGCCCCCTTTGTCTGGTGGCTGTATAACAATATTACCATCTGTTCTTAAATTCCTTAGGGCAATGCGCTCACCTGGTGACAAATTATCTTTGAATATTCTCTTCCTCTTCAAATTCATATCTTGTATCCTATGCAATTTCTCCAAAGTCTTACTCACATACAAATCAATTGCCATGAATTGTCCCCCTTGTGGAATAAACTTTGATTTAGGTTTAAGACCGCTAGAACAACTGTAATCTGTTGACACTTTTAACATTTCAGCAACCTCATCCTCTCCCAAATCATCCCCTTCAGTGATAGACAACAACAGGTGAGTATTCCGTAAATCATTGATAGTCATTTCACAATCTTTATTGGATGCTGAATTAACATTCACAGGCCTGTTATGTTCTGCAAAAAAACATTTCAACTTCAATTTTCGAGAAAAGTGAAATAAGTCAATCTCTAAGTCTGTATAATCACATTTATACATCGGGCAGAAAGATAAACCCCTCTTCAATACTGACATTTCATCATCTTTCAAACACCTGTCAGATAAATTAATGACCTGCAATTTACCTTGCTCCACCCCAGGTAAGGCTCTAACTATTTCCTTATGGCATCCTGACTCCTCGTACCCATCCTTGTACCTCCTGTGCTTCCTGCCCCTCCTGATACCACTGGGCCTTTTCTTCTTCCTTTTTTGATACGCGTAATCTCGTCCAAAAAAGACGAGCTGGTTGGCGGGGCAGCAGCCGCTGCTCCTCCACCCGTCAAATCCTCAGTGGACGAGACACTTGAACTACTGCAATTTACAGAGCTTAGATCACTATGTCCCCCTACATTCGTGGGGCCCTTTGGTTTTATCAATTCATTGTATCCTCTGGCAAAAGTAAAAATCCTCCCTTGCGCATAGTCTCTTTCATCTCGTTTGATTTTTGTCATCTTCTTCTCCTTAATCTGCAATTGATACTTGTTAATAACCTCTTTCAAAATTACATAATTCTTCTCTGTGAGTTCTGGTACATTCAAGTTTTTAATCTCTGTTTCTAAATCCAGTATTTGCTGTTTCAACTTTTCAACTTTCCTCTCCGCGTTCTTGATCAAAATATTGATCATGGTAAATGATGAATTGTATAGATTATCCTCCCATTCCTTTAGTAAATCATCATTGAGGTCATCGAACGTTGGGAATATTAATATCCGAAGACCCCTGGGGACCCTTCTAAGATCTAAATAATTCTTTAAGGTCACTCCGTCCCACCATTTCGAAAGTTCAGCTTTCCTCAACCTCTCCAATTTTAGGAATTTATCTCTCAAACTACTGGCAGGTGTATCCTTTTTCCCTACATTGCCTGAACCCTTCGTAATCTTAAACATTTCTGCCGCCAATTTTTCCCTGTCATCCTCCATGGTGTGACCACAATTAATTAATATTAACCTCTGTTATTTTCGTGCTAAACACCCCTTAAAACAATATACTAATCACAGGAACAACGGTGAGGGTAGAGCACTGAAGCACAGAAAATAACCCAAATTTCTCAATAAGTTCAAAGTGAATGTTCCCTTATTGGTCCACAGTCCGCTCAACACCTCAGGTGGATCCACCGTTAGAAGATCCAAAAATGTCCAATGTAACCTCCAATGACATGAGGGAGCGACTTCAACTTCACAAAAAGTATCTCAGGGTCAATGTTGTTGATTCCCAAAGTTTTTCTGTATTCATATATCCTACAAAAAATGACAACAGATTCTTAATTTAATTCCAATGTTTTTAGCCAATCAATAAGCAACCATTAATCAATCATTTAAACAGCCGACGCGTTTCGTCCGTTGGCGGACATCATCAGGGCTGTTAAAAATAAATCGAAAAAAAGAGAAGAAATTCATTACATGACCATAATAATGTACTCTGTATTTGCACTATTGAAAAATATCCCTATACTACTTTATATATTACAATTCTAATAATTATTCAATTACACCTGCATAGTTCACAATCTTTTGTTGAATAATGTACAGTTTAATGAACAGATTAATGCGTTCACCATTGCAGAACTCACACAATTTCTCAGAAGTAACATGCCTACCTCTCAGTATTAACTATTCCCAGAAACAGATTTTCTCCTTCACATTGTCAATAAAAAATGTTTTTAACAGCAATTGACAATCTAAAACAAAAATATCACATTAATATACATCATAAATACACATATTTCTCATGTTGGGTCTCAATGCCCCATAGTACAGTGGTAAGATTCAAACGTCCCTCTAACCAGAAAATGTTCCCAATTAGGGAGCAAGTCTAAATCCCTCGAAATCCTTCCTATAGAAATCCATATGCCATTGAAAAAAGTTAATATTGTATAGAAGTGTTCTCCCCTATATACACAGTTCAGTATACACTCTACTATTGACATGTTTATATCCCTTTAATTCAAAGTTAATCGAGGTGTTCTCACCTATATGTATAATTCAATCAGTAGTGAGACCTCAACTTCCCTTGCCACTTGTTGTGGCCACAGTTTAATTCTCTAAAACATACAAAAAAATACCAACATTTTTTTTATTATTATTATACAAGTGAATGAAGGGTCTATATATCATCCAATGCTACACACTCAACGTCCTAACTCATTCCCTACCCCTCCGTGAAACAACCACAATTAACTGCTTACCACTTTACTTTCCGTGATTCCATACATAGGTTAACATCACTATTGGTGCTTCAAGAATTCCACTCTAACAAATCTGAAAAAACATGTATACAAAATCTTAAGTCAAAAGACGTGCTCATTCTTTTACAGATTCCTACGAATGCTCTCCAAATTTAACATGCTATCCTCACCTGATCCAAACAATTCCTGTGCATCCGATCCTGTTAAGTCAAAAAGAAAAACAGAAAAAGTACCCTTGTCACTACCCGTTCTGAAAGGCTATTTCGAAAAAATAAATAAAACTGAGATCTCCTCGTTCACTCCCTCTTACCTGTTCAAAAATCTCCAAATTCTTAATACCGGGAAGTCTCAGTCGACGAAAAATTACCGAAAAATTACCTACATCCCATTTACCTATTCTTAAATACCGAATCGGTATGATTCGGTATTTAAGAATAGGTAAATTGAGATTACCTACATCTGGCCCATAGTCTTGGTAAAAAAGAATTTAAAAAATCAATCTTTATAACTTCACAATATTTAACCTGTGCAACCATTTCAAGGTGCAAATTAGAGTTATTATGCAGAAATCTATACAAGCCCAAGAATGAATGGTCATACTGAACCTGAAAGACACCTCCTTCATTTCCAATTATTCAGGAACACAGGAACTTCCTTTAATTTAGGTCAAATGTATCAGTTTCACACCCTCCAATTTGGCTTCTCATCTGTCGCATTTTACTAACCTTTCATGATATCCCAGGGAATACATATGTTAGTATATATGCGCAAAACGCTTTTCATGGCTCTGGACATAATATTTCAGCCCACACAAAGAAGCTGTCACCTAACATCAAAACTCTGGGTTTATGGTAAATTAAAACAAATTCTATGTAGTTTCTGCCTCAGACAATGGAGTGCCTCAGGTTTGCAATATATTTCACTTCATGCACTCTTTAGTTTCCAGACTCTAAAGTCACTGATGAAAAAAAGAGTTGAGGTTTTCTCTCACTGGAGCATATTTCACTTACAGAATTTTCACATATAGTTGATAATCCAGCATCATCAATAAGGGGGTGTTTCTGGGACTTATTAACTACAAAGCTTTCCAAAGATTAAAAATCCAACACTCGCACCAGGGTCTATCCTATTTAGATATGCACCATCTGGACCTGGAAAACAAGGAGGAAGCAAACTGTTGTTAAAAGCATCTACTGGTCTGCAATTTGTACTCCAATGTTATATCGGAAATCAGATACAAGATTGTCAGGATGGGGTGGAGGGCTTGTTGTGCCAATTCTAGGCTGTCAGAAAACATTTTCTGAAGGGAGTCAATCTGCAAAGAAAGTGTTTAGAGCTTCTTTAAGACTAGTTTGCAATCCAAACTTTCATGAAACACCGAGGGCAGTGTTGAGTCTTCTAGGATTGGTCACGTTAACTGCATTCAGATATATCAGCCATCTAAGGGATACCTGGTCCAAGACGCTAGAGAAACAGCCAAACAACTTTGGGAATTTTATCTTCAAAACACAACTGAAATCAGTAGAGGGTATATGCCAGCCGCGAAGAATGTAATATCGTATTGACATTCTCTTCATCTATTCAATCAAAGCGACTAACAAGTACATATTCCAGTTTTCCAAAGTCTTTAGAATCTTTTGAGTTCTTTCTATAAAGATCTTTTTACATTTCAACTCAACACTAGAATAAAACATTTTATATCTTCCCTGATAACCCAGTACCACAGCACAGTCTTCCAATATATGCCCTGCCATGAATATAACTGTAAAAGATTTGATCTCAGCAGTGTCAGAACCCGGGATTTGCAACCACATGCATTAGAAGATCATTACAAGTAAAGGGCAGTGGCTGTAAAATAAGAACAGTGGGAGCGCTGGAGAATGGGTCTGTGGAGGCTTGGGCACAGGTTAGGGGTGGATCTTAGGAGACGCAGGTCTAGGAAGAGGCAGCATGGAACGTTATGGGGACTATTAAGGCAGAGGCAGCAGGGAACAACTTGCCTAGCAAGGTTCGTGTGTTCCAGGGTTCCCGCTTGTTGTACTAGTTTGCACCCAGTTTTGTTAACTCAAATTTGTTTTGTTTCATCTTCAGTTCCCTCATATTAGGGTGTTGGATTTTGTACTTCTTGTTACCTGGTCCCTTTTTTGTCCTGCAGAGCTTTCTCCAGATTCTCCTGTTTGCGGGATGTATCCTGGTCACCTGTGGGCTCATCAATGCCTAGTTCTTGGAGAAGCAGGTAAGACTAAAACCAATGGGTCTTCTATATGTTTACGGGGGTCGGATAGCTATCGCAAATTAACCAAATGGTCTGGTATGCCTTACAGTGCAAAGCCTGCTATGTGATTCCTTTCTAATTTGAGAGACCGACCCTGTCCATTCATCAAACTTTCATGGCTGCAACATTCACGCTCCAGCTGAATCTAGTCCAGATCTTCCATTCTCCACCCTAACACCCTCCACTCTCCTTTTCAGTATATCCTTAGGAGCTCAGGAGAGAACTTTGCGATTGGCATTAAAGACATGCACACCCCCCAAACCTGACAGTTTTCTGGGCCACAGCACAGCAGGGGTTGAATTCTTATGTCAATCTGTCAACAGCCATAGAACAGCCCTTCATAATTTCAGACGACCAAGGGAATTGCACAGAAAGAAAGAGCATGCTTATTGGATTGACTTAATGATCTAGCCCTTCCAGGTTATAGCCATGACACCCAGCTGGCTAATAGCGATCCAGGGACCAATGAAGGAAGCTCGGACAGAGGTCTTCCCAGACATAGATCGACAGCGGCAGTTGGAGCTGTGACACTAGCACCCCGAAGAAATATGCGGGCTACTCTACTGGCCTAAGGACCTACACCGCTCAATGCAAATGACATTTTATGGCCGGAACTGAGCATTTTTCCATAGCACAAACGAAATTCACCTTTAATTATCACACTTAACTAAACACAATCTGCGCTGGGCTATGCCTTCAATTATCGGAAACAATCAACACCATCTATAACAATTTCGATCACTTTCTGGAAAGATGTACAGCTATCAACAAATAACACACTTAGCCTTGTGGCAGGAAAGAAGGATCTGATCTCGTATACTGCCCAATCATTACAATTAGAATTTGGGACAGGCTGGATGGATGAGGCTGCAGCTGCTGCCTTTTATCAGGCCCTTCGAAAAGAGCTAAAATACATGCTGGCATTTGCAGTGAAATGCCCCTCGATTACTAAAGCTTTGATTGAGTTAACATTATAAGTGAAGGTGCAAGGACAACCCCGAAACAAGGATAAAAGGTGCACACCTCAAGAAGAGTGCTTGGAAATATTACAGAATAGATGCTGAAGAAGAGGGAGATGAGTCAACTCCTGTCAATTGGATTAGTAAACAAGGTAAGGACTAAAGAACAAAAACAGAGACAAAAAGGAAGGATTGTTTTTGTATTGTGACTATGCAGATCACTTTGTTAAATCCTGCCAGCAGCTTTAGGGAAAATAGGAAAACGTAACCTTGACCAGCAAATTCAGCACAATTCAACAACAATTGTTTGCTGTTGACAAAATACATGTTATGATTGAAGTACCTTTAGCCCCATCTATGGGACCACTGTAAACCAGTGGCGGGTCCTCCGCTAAGGCAGAGGAGCATTGCCCCACTGCTTTTCAGCAGTGGAAGGAAAAATAAAATGATAATAACTGAGTTATAATCATTTTACTTTTTTCCTGTTTCAAGCACGGCAGCTTTGCCAGGCGGGCGAGCGGGGCTGCTCTGCTGACAGAGCAGGGGAGGAGTGGTTTGCACCCGGCCAAACATTCATGCACACTTAGCATGTTCTTCACCCAGGCTGCATTACAACCTGTGTGGAGAACATGACCAGGCTCCCTGTCCCTGTCTGAGCACTGTGGTTTGGCGCTCCGAACAATCCAACGCTGCAATGCAGCATTGTGATTGGCGCAGGGGAGCCTCAGCCTGGGTGCCCCCTGTGCCTTGTTCCTGCCAGAGGAGAGACGGGACGAGGAGGCCGCGGCGAGGAAGTGCGTTGAATTCTATTATTTATTTACCACTCATCTCCCTCCCACGTACCACCCCATCCCCGCATCCCTGCCCTGCCACCACCGAGCATGTAAATGGGGAAGGTGATAAAGGTAGCTGCCTGAAATGCTATTAACTTCAGACAACCCCTCTTCCTGGCACACACAAGGCCCATATGCCTGCGGTGCAGAGGGAGTTCTACAGGCCCCAATGCGTCGTTTGTGGCTCCTCACAGACACTGCAAGAGGCAAATTGAGATCCATTTGCACCTACACTGCTACCCTGGAATTTGCGTCGGGAGTGGAGGGGCTCAGGGAGTGGAAGCGCAACACCGGGACCACCAAGCACCACATAGCGCTCCCCAACCTGGTAGCGAAGGAATCTGCCCAAGGCCCATCTGTGCTACTTCTCCCGATCACTGATGTTGCATGGTGGCCTTTCGCACTGTATGCCAGCCCGTGGCAGTGGGAGCCTCTCCTATAGCCTCTCCTATAGCAGGACCATCTGTGCTACTTCTCCCGATCACTGATGTTGCGTGGTGGCCTTTCGCACTGTATGCCAGCCCGTGGCAGTGGGAGCCTCTCCTATAGCCTCTCCTATAGCAGGACCATCTGTGCTACTTCTCCCGATCACTGATGTTGCGTGGTGGCCTTTCGCTCTGTATGCCAGCTGCGGGAGCCTCTCCTATAGCATTCACTGGGGACGTTGACTCCAGCTTTGGGTTAGCTGAAAAGATTAGTCCCTAGCCCACGTGCCTTGGCACTGTGTCTTGTGGGTTTATATCCCACAGAGGTGCCCTTTCTTGGGCTCACCGGCTCAGTCCCCTACCCTCCTCCATTGCAGGCTCTTTCTACTGCAGCAGCATCTGCGGTGGAGGGAAATATTTGTCGCAGAGCCTCTGGACCCTTGCTATTAACAAGAGAGACTGTTCGGTGTAGACCCTCACTTTGTTCACACCTGGCCCTGGTATAATTGTCAAGCTTTCATGTCTTTGCCAGCCAGAACAGAAAGGACTCTTCCATTAAAGACTTGCTTTCAAAACCCTCCACAAAGAAAACGGACAAAAATGGGGATAGATTGAAGTTGGCATCCATTCCTGTCACAGTCGTCTCGGAGGGCTCCCGCAACGACAATGCCCCAGTCACACGGACATTCTTGGAGAGCCTCTTCGGGGCTCTCAGAGACAACATAGCGGCCCTCAAGCAGGAAAGAGCAGCCAATGTCAAGGACATTCGAGGAATATGGGTGAACTGGACCAGAGGGTTGACTACTTGGAGCAAGCCAGCAACTCTCGAGACAAAGAACTAGAGGAATATCGCTTGGGAAATTCTCACTCTATGGGACACAACTGCTGACCTTAAGTGGCAACCGTAAGAGCTTCAAAACAGGTCACTGCCACAGGTTCACATCAAACGGGCCACACTACAGGCTGACTCAGGAAAGTTGGAAGATTAAGTTCTTTGCTTCTTTCGCTAGGTTGCTCTGGCCCTTGCTGACCAGGATATCCTCCTAGATTGCACTCACAGGGCTGGTCGCCAGTCCAAACCCCTGGGCAATCACAGGACATACTCCCCTGTCTGCATTATTTTAGACAGAAAGAATTCATCATTCCCTCAGTATGTGACAGAAACGCCATTGACTTTGAGGGTGCAAAGGTGTGGCGATACCAGGACATATCTATCACATGGCAGCACCGCAGGGCCCTTCGACCCTTCACCAATCTTTTCCAGAACATAAGGGATCAGATACACTTGGGGCACCCATTCCGCTTTACCTTTGCATGGAACAATGTTGGACATAGACAAGTTACAAGAAGACGATTCTACCCAGTCTCAGCAAAGGCGCCCAACATCCCCTTCCGCAGAGGCAGTCCAATCAATCAATCAATCAGGGGTTTATATAGCGCGGCTCCACAAATAAATGTTTCAGCAAACCCTCTGCCCTGTTGATCCAACTTCCAAGGAAAGTCAGCACTTCAGAGTCGGACAATGATTTGAGAAGGCCTGCTCCCATCACTGATTCTTGCTTCTCATGATTATCTGCAGTGCGGTGTTACTCCCCTCCTCAATAGGGATTTGGGAGCTGCGGGAGCCCTACGCCCTCTTGTTATGGCTTCCATCTTTAGCGGCGGAGCTCCTCTCTCCACCCCACCGGAGGCTAGACACAAACTCTTGATGACGACATGGACCCTCTGACTTTGATTCACCACGGTGTTCCTAGACAGTGAACAACATTCCAGTTGTATTTTTTTATTGTTCTCCCCTGTTTTCCTAATTACGACAGCTCCTATCTGGTCAGGCACTAGTCAGACATCACAAGGGCAGCAGATTGCTCACAAATCACCAATATGGGGCCTAGCTCATCTCCATGTCAGTAGCTACATCCACATTACACCACATGCTTACGATTCTGAGCCTCAATTTTAAAGGCTTCAAAGCTCCAGGATTCTAAATGTGATGCATGTCTTATTCAAGAAGCACACCTCCCTAAGGCGAGTTGGAAGACCTGATGCTCCAGATGGTTCAACTGCCAATACTATTCTTCTGAAAGTAGGAGTAGCAGTGCAGCTGGCCACACACTTTCCGGGAAGGGTGATCCAGACCCTAGCAGAGATACCAGGCAGACTCCTATGGCTGCGCTTTGACACAAAGGGCTATACTTTCAAACTTGCAAATCTTTATGCTCCCAATAACCACCAGGAAGCCTTCCTTAAAGAATCGCTGGGGCGGGTGCTAGCCACTCCGTATGCAGCTATTATGTTAGGAGGGGATTTCAATCTGGTCCCTGACATTTGGCTAGATGGATCAAACCAGAGGACAGGGCGGATGGGATCACTTTCATCAGCAAGCTGGCAATGGTTAAGGCATGTAGGATTAGTCGATGTACGGCGCAGCGCAACCCACTCACAAAAAGCTGTACATTTTTCTCTGCAGCACACCGGTCATACGCTAGAATGTATTTTTTCCTTACCTCCTTGCGTTTCACTGCTGTGACAAGGGCGGTAGATATTGGGGTGGCCGCACTCCCAGATCATTCACCTTTATCCATTTGATGCCACCTGCCAGGGCCCACACCTCAACACCATACCTGGCGCCTTAATCACAAACTCTTGGTGCATGAAGCCACAATCACTGAAATTACAACCGCTCACAATAACATCCAGAGACCCACATATCACTGCTGTGGGACACAATGAAAGCAGTAATATGAGGGCACTTTATTGCCGTGGCGGCTCGGATGAACAGGGACGGGTGGGACAAATGGTCACAGCTGGAGGATGGGATAAGGGACTTGGAAGAAGTGCATTAACGAACAGGTTCCCTTAAAGTGTGGCATCAGCTAAAGGCTGCCTGCAAGCAACTCAAATCTCTTGACATTGCTAAAGCTTATAACGCACTCCTGTGCTCCAAGCAGAAATATTATGCCAGGTGCAATAAGGTGGGCTGACTACTGGCGCACAGATTTCGGGCCCAGACCCTCCAACATAGAATACTAGAGATTGAGGACTCCCAGGAGGCTAGGGTCGATCAAGATGAGTGCATAGCTCAAGTATTTGAACACTTCTATTCCACACTATACACAGCCAGACCCCTAGCCTCGTGGGACGCTGAATCCTATTTGACATGGGTTCCCCTGGCCCATCTTCCACCAGATGATTCCTGCAACCTAGATAGGGTCATCCAGACCACTAATGTACTCATGGCCATACAACAACTGCAGCCCTGCAAAGCACCTAGCCCGGACAGTTACACATCAGACTTTTACAAAACATTTCCAGCCATCTTTGCTTTTATTTTAATCTGTTTATACAACTCCTTTAGTACTAATGGCACATTCATTGATACGATGCAGCTGGCGACCATCATGGTTATCCCTAAACTTGGTAAGGATCCAGCACATTGCTCTTCATACCGCCCCATTGCATTGCTGAATGCAGATGCCAAAATATTCACAAGTATCTTGGCTACCTGACTGGCCCCCCACATGCAAGTCCTTGTGGACCCTGACCAAGAGGGGATAATAACCGAGCGCAGCTGCAGTGATAACACTAAGCATCTTTGCCACCTCTTGCTAAAGCCCAGCATTCGTACTCTGGTCCTCTTACTATTTGTTGACTCCAATACGGAATTTGGCCAGGTCCACCGGCAGTATCTTCAATTTGTGCTTACTAAAAAGGACCTTACGCACAACCTAGAACAGCAGTTCCGGTCAATGGGCTGATGTCGCAGTCCTTTGATATTGCTAGGAGCACTTGTTAGGGTTGTCCCCTCTACATTTTGCCCTATATATGGAACCCTCTGCTGAACTAATATGTAGGAACACTGACATAGTGGGCATGCAGACAGGGGGCAGGGAAGACAAAGTAGCATTCTATGCTGATAACGTGATGATAGCGCGGATGAGGCAGCTCACTTACATGCCCCCTCTGATGCGAGAGGTGGAGGCCTTCAGATGATCCTCTGGCTTCAAAATCAACTATCTGAAATCTCATGCCATTAACCTCACTCTTCCCAAAGCTGACCAGGCATATCGCCCCTGACCCCATTCATAGGAAATCCAGATCCCCCCGTGGTACAGGGACCTTCCTTTGCATAATGGCAAGCTGCCAACTGTAAAAGGTTGGATGAACTCTTTGATGCTGACAGGAATATGGAGTTTGTGCAACTCCAGTCTAACTATGGCTTCTCATCCAGTGCCCGCTGGCAATATGTTGTCCTTCAACACTGGGTCCTACAGCTTCAAATTCGCCCCCATGTGAGCCGACCCCTGACCTCCTTTGAAAAATGGCTTCTCACCATGGACGTCATTTGGAGGTAGTCAGGGGTCACAGCTTTTGCCTACTCTGAGGTCAGGGGTCACAAAGGTAGTGTCAGGAGTAGCAGGAAAAAAGCTAGAGGTCACAGCGGCGACACCTGAGTACCTCCAAATGACGTCCATGCTTCCCATCCGCTGTTCTGATACATGCATAATCTCTGACCTATACAAGTTCTTAAACGCCCTAGTGGTGCCCTCTAAATCACCTGTGCAACGACGCTGGGAAAAGTGTGAATGCACTTTCACTGCCCAAGAATGTGGCAACATTTTGCATGCAGTAAGGTGCGTAAGGTCACAAAATTATGCTTAAATCTGGACATTATTGGCACTATACACTGGCTAAGGAGGCTAAATGGAAGCAGGGCAGGGATGCAACATGTTGGAGACACTGTGGACAGACTGGCACACTTACATATATTCTTTGGCACTGCCCCAATATACAACAAATCTGGGCGAAAATCTTGGCAGACATGAATGAGATTTATGATACGGATGTCACTATGATCCTCAGCTACATCCTTCTACAGCTCCTGAATCCCCTAACATACCCACTAAAGACTAAAGTCGATGAGGGGGCGGCCATCACACTGGCACATGGTACAGCCAAACAGATCCTCTTGGGGATGGAGAAATTAACAGCAGTTGCAACCAATATGCTGCCACATTTGACAAAACATAGGGCCTTACATGGGATTCCTGTCCAATGAATTGAGGGAGCTAACTTGGCCAGCCTACTTATGAGTCCTTAGCCTTACACACTTAGAGCATGATACTCAATGAGATGCTAGGGACAGCCTTCACTACTTCTACCCTTTTTCAGCACTAGCTGCTTTACATCTTCCTCGACTATGAGCTGTCAAGGAAGTTTATTTCCTGTCTATACCTTTCCCCTCTCTTTTACCCTTAGTCCCCTTCCCAAGCCCCTGCCCCTTTTTTCCTGCCTCCCTACCTGTCGATTTTCCCTGTTATTGTTATTTTCCCTTATTGTTGCCCACCGGCCATTGAATGTAGGTGGGATAAATGGTGCACTGAATATTCACCTAAAAATCAATAAAACCTGAAAATGACATGCTTTGCCATAACGTGAAAAGAAACAGTGAATCAATGTATGCGGAGGTGGCAGTCTGTTACAGGGTATAATCACTTGTAGTGGTGTCCCTTAAGGGCCCACTTTGGTTCTCCCTTAGTTTGACGTATTAGATGTTTTAGGCCGCCTTTGTTTGCACTGCCACACATAACACTTTTGCTTGTGACATTATTTTAGAAATACGCTGTACATGTTGTTTTGTTATTCAGTGACACGTCTTGGGATTTAGTCTGCACATTTCGTACATGGACGTCTAGAATACATAGCACCATATTGTACCCGTGAGGAAGTACAGGACCCAGTTATTCCGGTGTGCTCTGTACTCAGAAGCATTAGAGGTGCAGAGGAGCTTGTAATATCCCATGAAACCCTTCTTTGCCAACTATACTTGAGAGCAGCTATTGGAAAACATGCATTTAAGACAATGTGATCATTTAGGCTACTGACTACACCCATTAGGGAGTACAGGGCACACTGGAATAACTGGGACCTGGCACAAGAGACTGTGTAATTACCACTCTGAATCAGTTGCCCACATCGTATGTTGCTGCGCAAGCTTATCACAACAGACACAGGTATCTGAGGCCTATCCTAATGCAACATGAGATAGGATCATGCAAGGAAGCACTACTATTCATATATACATCCGTCACTCCAAAAGCCCTAGCACAGGTCGGCAAATTCTTTGTGGAAGCGGGCAGAATATTACAAGAGTCTGGATCATCATTAGGGGGAGCTGATAATCACACAAGATCCTCTATGAAGCCGCCTCTGTCCCGTACGACAACACCCAGTAAAACTGCAGTACTTGGAGCTGACATTTTTCTAAACCTACCTGTTCGAATGACCTTGCACATGCCGATTGCCAACCAATAAAAGACTCAGGTTCCATCCCCCTTTACACACTGACAAACTTGCACAACTTTTAAATGCATCACACTTCGTTACAGTTGATCTTAGTATTTCTGTTTGCACGAGCCATTTATAGGGACAGAACAACTAGACAGGCTAATCATATAATCACATCATCCTTCTCGTCACAAGGATCTGATAAAGAGACACTAAAAAAACAAAGGACCCAATCTGAGATGACACTCTTAATTTCCTGTTTAAAGTTTTACTCATTGCTGATAATGAAGCTGGCTGCTTTAACCACTATCAGCTTCAAGTCACTTACATATTGTGTGGACTACTCCCACACATGGTTTTATATTGTTAACCTTCCCTTGACAATGAATACCTTTTATCATGTTTTATGTTTTACTGTGATAAAAAAATGATTGCTATGGTTTTAATTAACTAAACAATACATTTTGATACAAGTGTTAACTTTTTTCTGCTCGCTTAGCAACAGCTACTAACATTTTAGACATTACACACAAGCCGAGCTGCAGCTTTCCAACACAGTAGTTTTATCATATAAACTGTGTCTTGTCCACTTGGGGGAAGAGAGTAGAATTCCAGCAGAGAGACCTGTCCTGGAACGAATGCACGTTTATGGGGTCACTTGCTAATATCAGATATCACTAATATATCCCTTTGCTTGCACAGTAAGAATAGACCTAGACAGATAGATAATTTGCCATGGTTGGGTTGTTTATTATATACTGTCTGTTAGCAATGTTGATTACTTTGCTTTATATTTGCCTTCTTATCACAGCACATCTGCTTCATAATGGACTACGATAGTTTCAATAAATGTATTTTTGGTTACGTCATGTCTTCCCGATGTTTATTAAGGGTATGCATGAGTGAGAAACAAAAGGTTATGATCTAATTCCATGGTTCCCTTGGGGACTAGAGGCTCATGTTCTAGGTTTGCCAAAATCACCTGCTACTCTATGAAGGTTAGAAGTTCAGGTGAGGCACTATGAGCTGGTCTGTATTTGGGCCAACATGCATTGACGTGGTAGAAAGAGACAGTCCCTACATCCCAAGGCACAGTTCTGCTTACTATGAGAATCCCTTGCTCCTCCTATGATCATAACTCCGTTACAGAACTCCCACCTCTCATTCCGAGCTCTCTGACCCGTTATATCTTTACAATGAATATGTTTCAATGGGAAACATGTAGGTGATCAAACTTTAGTTTTGTCAACTCACTGTGCCTCAATACATACAAAGTCAATATACTTCTGTTTGGTAATCCTTTTTGTTAATCCTTGTCTAAGTAACTAGAACAACTTGGGCCATAAATAGATCCTACATGTTCATTGAAAAATGTGGTGATCACATTCGACATGGATCTCTCTTTTAAAAATCACCCAGCTGTTTCCCAATGTTATGAACTCGAAACCAGTGGGCCAAACGAGCTGGAGTGCGCTATAGTACAGCTTAGAAGGACTGCTGCACTTAAGCATTGAGGCAGGAGAGAGCTGTAGCGAACACATTCTAGGTGGAAGTGTGTAGGCTTCACCATCTCGTGACATCCGAACGTCTGAACCTCCGCATTTCTGAGGAACTGTGAACATGTCCTGTGGCTGGGGCTCACTCTCTATGTGGGGGGGTGTTGTTAGTTGGCTCCACAATGCTCACTGCCATAGGCAGCCCAGGGCAGCATCTAAGGTAAAGAAGGATGCCTACTTAAAGGAAATGTTGACATAGGCAAGCTCACAGAAGACAGACCAGGCATCAAAATCAGGCCCACCAGCAGACAACCATGGCCAGAGGTTGAAAGAATCAGCAGAGGAGAAGTCTCTGACATACTAATTTATGGAGGAACTGTGCCAGGACATATGTGAGGACATCTCATGCTGGCAGGAAGAGATGCTAGGGAGATACAGGACATCAAGCAGCACGTGTCAGCTATAGAGCAAGGAGTGCAGGATTTGGAAACAGCCCGGGACACAAGAGAGGACAAATTGGAAATGATGGGTCAAGAACTCCTTTCCCAATGGGAGCAGAACATGGGCTTACAGTTTCACCTCAAGGATTTAGAGAACCGCTCAAGGCACCAAAATATTAGAGTTTGGGGTGCAGTGCAAAACACAAAAGGGAAGGAAATAGAAACATATGTTAAATTACTTATCAGGCACGTTTTGCCACCCCTTTAGCAGGTGGAAACCGTGTTGGATCGTACAAATAGAGTGGGCACAACATCCTGCATGGAAAATGTATTTATTTAATTTATTTTTAATTTGCATTGTGCATGGCAGCCCCAGCGACGGGGCATCCCAGCGCGACCAGAGACCGAAAGCAGGGAGCCTAGGAATGAACCAGAGTGTTAGAC
The DNA here is from genome assembly GCF_964261635.1 of Lissotriton helveticus. Classification (NCBI taxonomy): domain Eukaryota; kingdom Metazoa; phylum Chordata; class Amphibia; order Caudata; family Salamandridae; genus Lissotriton; species Lissotriton helveticus. The sequence goes on from NC_136061.1 coordinate 403,141,533, forward strand.
AGCAACAACTGGGAAAAGCCAGGTTTTTATGGCTTTTCGAAATGCCAAATTATTCGGAATAGCTCTGATGGGAGCCGGGAGTGAGTTCCAAAGTTTCGCCGCCAAGCAGCGGAATGAATGCCCACCGGCTCTGGCGCTCCAGATTCGGGCGGTGCAGACCAGCGCTAGGTCGGGAGATCTCAACAAACGCCCCAGCACATAGGGCTCCAACAGATTAGATAGCCCTGATGGTGCCTGGCGAGTCAGGATCTTGTGCGATATGAACAGTGCCTTGAACTGAATGTGCTTTTCGACAGGCACCCAATGAAGTTTGGGAAGCACGTGCGCGACGGAGCAGGGTCTGGGCAGTGCAACCAAAATACGGGCCGCCACATTCTGGATCCTCTGCAGGCGCTTGATGCTGGCCTTATTGGCGCACAGATAGAGGGAAGACTGGACAAGATTGACGCCTGGACAATGGTCTGACGCACCTCAGGAGGGAAAAAACAAGCAAAGGTTTGAGGCCTCGCAGGAGCCCAAAACAGACCCCTGTGATGGCTTTTGATTGAGTATCGAAGGTCAAACCATTGTCGAACCACACACCCAAGTTCTTCACAAACCTCCTTAGTGAGTGAGGTGGGTTTGAGACGATTCGGCTAGCACTGCTCAGACCATAGCTCCCGGTCCTTCCCAAACAGCAGGATTTCAGATTTACTGGCGTTCAGCTGTAAACAGTTGGCCGCCATCCAGTCTGAAACCGCAAGGAGGTCGTCTTTGAACTTGACCAAAGTGGTATCGCATTTCTTCAAAAAAGCGATCACCAATTGGGTGTCATCGGCATACGACACCAAGGACAGCCCCCTGCCCTTGGCCACCTCCGCCAGGGGTCTAACATAAATGTTAAGCAGAAGTGGGCTCAAAACTGAGCCCTGTGGCACCCCCTGATGCAGAGCAAACTCCTGTGAGTGAAAAGCTGGTACTGAAACTTGGAAGGATCTCCCCTCCAAGAAAGACCGGATCCAGTCCAAGGCCGCATCCCTGATCCCAATTTCCTGAAGGCGTTTAAGCAGTATCACGTGGGAGACGGTATCAAACGCAGCACTAAAGTCCAAAAGGACCAAGGCTGCAGAGTCCCCAACATTCAGGCTACCCCGGATGGCTTCCACCACTACCAGCAGCGCAGACTCGGTGCTGTGCCGAGAACGAAAGCCGTGCTGTGAAGGGTCTAGGATAGCATTCTGCTCAATAAATTCGGACAGAATAGAATTCACATGTGATTCCACCAGCTTTTTCAAAAAAGGCAGCTGGGAAATATGCCGATAGTTGCCGGATTCAGCAGGATCCAACGATGATTTTTTTAGCATTGGGATGACTTTAGCATGTTTCCACGCCCTAGGTACGGATGCTGACAAGAGAGACAAATTGACTAGATCAATACTCACAGGAGAAATGAGGGAGTGAAACTGGCGATAGTGGGCGGGTGACAAAGGGTCGGCCGGAGAGCCGGATTTGATTTTTAAACAAAGGGCCTCGAAATCCATGGGTGTCAAGGGAGGAAAAGATGACAAACAACTACCCCCTCTGGGAACTCCCACTTCCGGTGACACCCCCTCCATAGGCAAGGCCGCCTTTTGTAGGCCCAAGTAGATCTGCTCTACTTTATTGACGAAGTAGCACGCCAATTTGTCGCACTGATGGTTAGAAGAAATGGGAGAAACCCTAGTTACACCCTCACTCTTCATGCCTTTCAGCAGAGAGAAGATTGTCTTAGCGGGATTAGAGCTGGCCAGAATTTTATTGGCCAAAAACTCCGATCGTGCTCTCCGAATGCACTTATGGTACTGCTTAACAGCTGCCCGGTATTCTAATTTTGCTATCTTGTCATAAGAGCGCCTCCAGGCGCCCTCAAGCAGCTTGCAGCCCTTCTTTGCTAGAGCTATCGAATCATTAAACCAGGGATTAGAAGGCCCTCACCCCTTCCCTCCCCATTAAGCCGGGATGCAGCTATCCAGACCAAGCGTCAGCCAGTCTTGAAAACACGAATTTGCTGCCTCTACATCTGGCGGTAGCTGAGGCCTATGCCTAGACAGGCAAGCTGAAAAAAGATCCAGGTCTAACTTGTGCCAGGGGCGTTTAAGAACTTGGGCTGGGTAGATCAAATCTGCTTTACCCTGTAGCTGCAGGGAAAACTAAACCAAAATGTGGTCGGTCCAGTCCTGCGGGACCGGCGGATACATTTTTATAGGACTAAGATTGGAAAAGATAGGGTCCAATAAATGGCCAGCCACATGAGTGCCCTCGAGAACATGCTGAATCAACTGGAAAGCCTCTATGTTGGCCAAGAAACTTGAGATCTCAGCTTTCCCACAGAGCTCAAGGTGGAGATTGAGATCCCCTAAAATAGAACAATTTGCCGCCTTACTTGCAAGTAGTCTCACTTTACTCAGTAGATCTTCCCTAAACAAACTCGAGGGACCAGGGGGCCTGTAGATTAGGAGTCCAGAAACTGTGAAGTTGTGGTTCAACATGACTTTAAATGAAGCGCGTTCACAGTCCACTAAGTTCTCCTTACACAGATTGAAATTATAGATCTCCTTAACAATCACTACAATACCACCCCCTCTCGCCCCTCTATTCACAGTCTTTAACACATAGCCTTGGGGAAGAGCCAGCCAAGGCTCTGCCACCGATTCTTGGGTAAGCCATGTCTCCGTTAGGAATAGCGCATCCGGGGACTCATCAGCTAAGAGGTCAAACACCTCTGCATCGTGTTTCGCAAGTGAGCGACAGTTTAAGCTCAGAAACTTGTACTCTGTATGGCCTGATGAACGTAGGGCCCGCTCCGCTGGGGCCAGCTTGAAGGCACAGAACTCAACAATTAAGGGAGCAGTCCTGAAAGGCCCAAGGTAGAGAAGGGCAGTTGGATGCCAAAGCCAGCAGCTCTTCCCGCGAATACCTAATAGAATCAGCGGAAAAATGTGTAGGGGTTCTGACGACTGGCGACGGTCCGGCACGGATGGGCGCAGACGGGCTTGCCTTTGGTGCGCCAGCGGCACGCCAGCGGCGCGCCCGCTGAGCAAGTCCGCTGTGCGGTCGCAGCTGGGCCTGCATTTAACCAATCCGGTCAGTCCAGGCAACAACAACTGACACGCTGACCTTCGCTCCCCCCAACATGGCGGAAATGCCCCAGCCGCCCAAGGAGAGCTACAGCCCTTTTACCTTGCCTGCCGCCCACTGAAACTCAGTGCCTCCCTGCAATCCCCGCAATACACGAAGATGCAGAAGTAAGTAGGATTTCTTTTATTAACAACCAAAACAAATGCAGTGCAAAAGATTTAAAAAACAGTTTTAGGACAAACAAAAATGCATAACAACCGCGTTGACACTCCTGGCTCAGGTCTCAGGAGTCTAGGGTCAGCTCGGTCGCAGCTGTGCCCGCTTTTAACCAATCCGGTCAGTCCAGGCAATAACAACTGACACGCTGGCCTTCGGTCCCCCCAAGATGGCGGAAACGCTCTAGCCGCCCCGGGAGAGCTACCGCCCTTTTACCTTGCCCGCCGCCCATTGAAACTCAGTGCCTCCCCGCAATCCCTGCAATCCACGAAGATGCTAACTAAGTAGGATTTCTTATATTCAAAACCAAAACAAATGCAATGCAAAGGATTTAAAAAATAGTTTGAGGACAAGCAAAAATGCATAACAACCGCGTTGACACTCCCGGCCCAAGCCTCAGGAGTCTAGGATATATAGTTATCTGTGTGCCTTTCTATAGGCAAAGAGGGGTCATTTTGAAATTTGTGTGAATTTCTAAGGTTTTAAAATTATATTTTCTTTCTATAATGTCCCTGTACCTTTGGGTTTTTTATTGAATTTCTACGGCCCATTCTTTCTTTTTTTATGGCCATCCTCTGGGAGGTGGTGGGCCCCCGGGCCAAAAATGGCCCGGGACCAGGCTGCGGCCCCCTTCTTTACAAATTGACCGAAGAGGTGGCCGAATATGGCCCAGGAGAGGGGCTGCATGGCCCCTCTCCCCTTTGGGATCAAATCTTTTTATTTTAATTGTTAACATTGGTGGCATGCCACCTACAACCCAGATCGGGCTGGTTGCGTTGTTCAAGCAGGTGTAGCATTGTGGCAGCAGAGATAAATCAATTCAGTATACACAGCATGTTGCTTGCAACCCTGGAATGGCCGGTTGCATGAGTTACAATAGAAAATGAAAACGTAGGGAGAGAGAGGTGCAGAGCCCCACGCTATTAGTCACCAGCCGACAACTTTGTCACCTCATTCAGCGTTAGGAGAGCATAGCCATGTGTTGCAAGTAAAGCTAACTTACCGAAAATAAGAAAATTCCAACAAACATCAAAAGGAAACGTAAGTCCCTCCCTCCCACTCCATCTACTTCCACGCGACGGTCAGAGAGGAAAGAAGCAATGTTCGATATTTGCCCACCAGTGGCCATAGTTTTTTAGGAGGTTGGCGAAGCTTGTGTATCCCGGTGTCCAGCGGGAGAAGTGAGCAGCCGCAGTATGCGTCCGAAAGCCGGGCAGGTTAGCTCTCAGAATTACGTAGAGAGGATTGAGATGAATGGGCCCAGATCTAGGTGTATTTAGTGTTCTCAGGTGTGGCTGCCATGGAATAGCGCTCCAACCCAAGTAGGGACCAAAGCTGATGCAGCCACTGCCTTTAGTTTGGGATTCTATCAGTGCCCCAGGCTGCTAATATCACTTGCAGCGCTGCATTTAGAGCGAGAGCAATCTGTTATCTTCGGGTGAAGCGAAGTGGGAATCTTAGTGCATTGGGGAGCTTGTGTAAGCAGGGAATCGGGGGATCGAGGTCTGGAAAGCCGAATCTATATAATTCACGTTTTGCTCCCAATACCTGGGCAATGCCAAAGTGTCATAAACTGATCATGAGTGGACTAACCTCATATCGCCAAATACAGCAGGAGCGATGTCTGATGCTTGTTTCCAACCTCCCCCGTGCAAAGTACCTCCTGCGAGTAATCAGACAACTCTAACAAGGGTATCACAACGAGGGAAGGGGAAAAGTGGAGAAAGAAACCATAAAGTAGCTGTAGTGTAAATCAGCAGGTACGGGTTGTAACATGCGTGGAGAATTCACTTCCTCCGAACCCAGGACCCTGAAAGACAAGAGCACAAATCATACACACATACACTCTAGACTTCTTTCTATAAATCTACTATGTGTGTGTATTAACTTACTGTTAAACACTACTGCCGTTGCTCGTATATACAAAAAAGCACAAAATAGAAAAATAAAGAAAAGAAAAAACCAAAAGTAATTCTGCTTCACAAAGCAGTTCGTAATTACTAAAAGGAGTTTTGAGAACCACTTTGTAACAGTACTTATCTGCTCCCAATAGTTTCCAACTCAGACATTCGTTATGTTCTCTGTTGAAATGCAAACTGTCCTTCAAGCAAAAGTGGCTCCTCTCAGATCCCAATAAACGTCAATGTTCCTCCAATTGAAGCACGGTATTGTGCAACACGAAGCAAGCCTATCTAATCCAGCGCGGCATGCGCTTAACTAACTAACTATCCGTCTTGGTGCAGGCATGAAGAAACGCATCTGAAACTGAATTGTTTCTCGCGTATAAAAGTCCCGCTCAAATACCTCAACCACGGAAAACGCTCACCGCGTATCTTTTCCTCCTGAGGCTTCCTGATCCAGCGCGGCCGCGCTGGGCTTCAAGAATACTTATTCCGCCTCTCGACAGGCTCTTCGGGATCCTATAGTCTTCCTCTCCTCACAGAACGATAGTGACAAGCACCCGCTCGCAGGAAAACGGAGCCAATATAGAAATTTAGAAAGTGAAGACAGAGTAAAACTGAAGCCCCAAGATTTCTGGGACATGTAGTCCAACATGCATTCATCACACAGAGGTATGCGAAATATGACACAAAGGAGATGAAGCAATGTCCCTGGGCTGGCTTTTTCAGCCCTGCCAGCATGTGCCTGAGCAGGTAAACAACATTTACCACGAATCTTTCTCCCTGCAGGGAATCACAACACGGTCGTTACCACGACCACGAGGTGATTCCGCATACCATTACTCCGCAAGTCGAAACAACGACTTGCGGGGGTGGGGGGAAGGTGTTGGATTTAAAATCCAACATCTTCCCTATTGTCCGCACAGACTGGAGTTGGATTAGTAAATTATACTATTCTAACATCCAGCGCCCCCCTCCGCAAGTTGTTGTTCTGACTTGCGGAGTAATGGTATGCGGAATCACAACGCGGTTGTTGTAACCACCGCGTTGTGATTCCCTGCGGGGAGAAATACAGCGGAATAATGTCACACATTCGCCTGAGCATTGTTCATTCGATTTCTGGATGCGTGCTGGGGTATAATACCAGTAAAAGATTACTTCATATGCTGTTTCAGTGTGCCCGACTGTGTGAGCAGTGTTGTGTGCTCTGTGAAAGATATCTTCTCACTCCAAAACTCACCCCAAAACTTTCCATGCACAACAAGACTCACTATGACAATTTTCTGTGTAAAATTTTGAGAACGTTCGTCAAACGACACCAAAATTATTGCAAAACAAAAAATGCTTTTCCTATGGACACTAGGCCCTAGCTATACCTACCTAATGGCGGTCTTAGGTAGTTATAGCTAGGAACTAGTTTCCATCGGAAAAGCATTTTTTGTTTTGCAATAATTTTGGCGTTGTTTGCTGAATAGTAATAACATTTTACAAAAAAAAGTGTCATAGTGAGTCTTGCTCATCAAGAAGGGGCGAGAAAAGAGGAGGAGGGGCAAAAAAACAGTGTTTCCCATGTTAATTCCCATAGGAGTTTGAACGTGACAATAGCCCGATCCGAATTATGCCAAATTTGGCAGAAAGGTAGATTTGCTTACGCAGATCACACATTCAGTTATTTGGTGTAAATCTGTTCAGTAGTTCTCGCGAAATGAAAAGAATTCCACATTTGTTTATCTGGGATTGTGACAGCTTTGTGAATAATGGCGAACTTGTGCAGGGAAATGCAAAGTTCTGATTGGCTGTCAACACTTCAACCAGTACTCCACTTCAAACTACCACAATCTACCCACACTCCGTTCCATTCTATCCTACTCCAAATAATCTACCCAACTCTACTCCAATCTACCCGACTCCACTCCTGTCTTCCCCACTCCCTTCTTCCCTAATCTACTTCATTCCACTGCAATCTATCCCAAAATATCCCACTCCTCTCTTCCTGAATCTACCCCACTACAATCTACCCCACTGTAATCTACGCCAATGTACTCCACTCCATTCTACCCTACTCCACCCCAGTTCAATGAACTCGACTCCAATCTACCACACTAATCTACACAACTCTCCCCTCCAATCTACCCCAATCCATTCTACCCCACACAACCCCCACTCCACTCTACGCCAATCTACCCCATTCCACACAACCCTAATCTATCCCACCCCACTCCACTAACTTTTAGCCATGCTGAACAGCAGCCACACTAGCGTACATACAGGCTAAAACACATTTCAATGCCAGTAGCTCTTTTACAGGCTAGGCCAGTGCTTAATTTGAGCCAGTGGTTTTCGGTGCTCTGCACCGGCACTTAATTGCCAACACCAGAATTTATGACAGTCTGCCACATGGTGGCACTGTTTATCTAATTTAGAGATTAGCACAACAGTAGTTGTTTATTAATTTAATATGCATTAACAATGACTGATATCTGCTGCCCAAGCCCTTCTTGTAGTTTTGGGGGCCTGGAATAGTCTCAGTTGTCACACTTGTGGAACTGTGATGGCAGTACTTGTGCTAATACTGTAATTGACAGAGCTGGCAGGAGCAATGGGTGGTGCAAGCTGTAGTGACCTGCTGAAGAGGACCCCGGCACATATTGTTTTTTTACAAATTGAGTACTGGCCGCAAGACATGTTGGCTTTGCTAATGCTTGTTGTAATTTGGTGTGAATCTGTTCCGAAGTTTTGGAGGTATTAAAGAAAAAGATTTGTATCTATCTAGGCACTCGAATCCTCCGCGGATCTGAACGATCTCAAGATGAGATCTGATTGGCTGTCATCACTTCAACCAAGAAGTGGTAGCAGCCATCTTAGGACTTGGGACTCCAGACTCGGGACTCAGTCCGAGTCCTAAGAAAAAAGGATAAAAAAACAAAAGGATAAAAATTCGCTGACCGGGCTTGGAGCCAAAAGATTTTTCAAATTTTGCTGCGAATTTGTGCAATATTTTTTCAAAAACAAGTGCTGTCTCCTGCACTTGCTTTAAAAAAATGTTTTATGGCCCTCTGGATAGGCCAGGTCCTCGGGGGAACAATATATATATTTTGGGAGATTTGGAGCGCATGACCCCCTTCCTCGCGCCCATTTCAGCCCCGGTGACCCCATTCCACAGGGCCCAGCGTTTAAAAAGAAAAAAGTGAGAGAGAGCACGTGGCCCCCCTCCTGGGCTGATTTTGACCCCAGGGACCCCATCCTACAGGGCCCCACCTTTTGAGAAAATGTGGGAGGGGGGCAAACTGCCCGAGGACCTCATCCCCCGGGGCCCAGCTGTATATGATGGGGAAGAGGGATGCGCTGGCTCCCTCCTCCGGCCAATTTTGACCCCGGGAAACCATTGTTGGGGCACGGCCGCAACTACGGTGGGGAGGGGAGCCTCAAGATTGCTCCTGCCCACAATGCTGGCTCCCACTGGAGTCGGAGAGCTGACTGGGGCCACGGGAGCCATAGGGCTCACCCCACGGCCCCAAACCATAGTGTGGTAGATGCCCTGGATGGGTACCAGTGCACCCACCACATGTTGGCTCCCACTTTGGACATTGGCCAGGCCCCTGGTGGATGGGTTCATTGGACCGATATCTGCCCGAGAAGGGTGGCTTCATGCCCCACTCTCCCTAGTCTTATAAGGCCGGGCCCCATGGGATGGGGTCCCTGGGGCGGAAATCAGCCCAGGAAGGAGGGCTGCATGCCCACTTCCCCCATAAATATAGTGGTTGGCTCTGGGACTAGCTGGGGTCCCTGGGCTAAAATTGGCCCAGGAAGTGGGGCCATGTACCCCCCTTTTAAGGTGTCAGGGCCTGGGGGAAGGAGTCCCCGGGGGCTGTAATCGGCCTGGGGAGAGGGGCCGCGTGCCCCCTCACCATTAATATGGTGCCTGGCCCTGAGGCATGGGGTGAAACCAACCTAGGAAAGGGGGCCACATTCACCCTCCCCCTGAAATATGTTGCTGGGGGGCTCCCCACTCTTCCCTCCTTAAAAATGCACTGGGTTCCGAGAAATGGGGCTAAAAGCAGGCCGGGTAGAGGGCCAATGGATTGGCTGCCTTTGCTGCAGGTCAGGCCCTGCAGCCAATATCCCACGTTCACATTAATGTATGGTAATTAAATATCATTGAGGTCACCCAAGAAGGTGCTAATATTATATTAGCTGGTGGGCAGTAAACTGCAAAAATATGGACTTTGAATGGTGCAATAATGGTAGTGGAGTGGTACCTGAAAAATGAAGAAGGGGATAATAATGTTGGCTATTCTTGAAAGCTGTTAGTTGAGGAGAAGCCCAAACCTTTGCCTTTGTTATTGTGTGGTGTGTGGAAGAAAATGGCAAATCTTGATTGAAGTGATCAGTAATGTAACTGGTTTTGATGCAACATGATGTTGAGTTGCGGTCCTTTTACCCTCGTGTTTGCTTAGTATTCAGCTGGTGTAGGTATGGAGGTTTTGTTTAGACAACAAAATGAAAGACGGGGGCAGTGGTGTCTGCAGGTGACTTGTGATCGGTGAGTAGATGTGCACAGTATGGTCATTGGAGGTGGCAGCTATAGACTTTGGAAAGGTATAGTAGGTGCATTGAGCTAATAATGAGGTGTAACTTGATGTCAGTCAATATTTATTACTAGTAGTAGTTGTTATAATCTATTCCTTCTCCTGCTTGTAGTTGTATAGTTGGACACTTAGGGAATCTTATATTAGCCTTTCCCTTGCGCCTCCCCCCCTCCACCTTCCCCTTGGCACATTCCTTCTATTGGGCTAGAGGCTGCCTTAGTATGTTGACAAGTGCAGCCTGACTGAGAGGAGTAGAAAGTGCGCAGTGCCCTGGCTCTGTGAGCTTGTTGGTGACAGAGTGGAGACCGTAATGAAGGAGTTTCTCATCTTGGGAAACATCCTTTACCACGCAACTTTTACCACGCAGTGCTTTTACAACGCAGGTTTTACAACGAAAACCATTACACTGGGGGGCGCTCTAGGATAGGGAATAGTTTTAATTTACTATCCAACACCTTCCCTACTATCCACGGGGACTGGAGTTGGAATAGTAAATTAAACTATTCACTATCCAGCACCCCCCAAAGCAATGCGTTGTAAAGGCTTACGTTGTAAAACTTGCGTTGTAACAGCATGCGTGGTAAAAGCATGCGTTGTAACAACGTACATCCTCTCATCTTACCTCATCTCCAGGCCTCTTTATAACAGTAGTGAATACCCATCTGGTGTGCATATGGGTTCAAAGGAGGGGGATACTAGGCCTTCCTCGAGGAGGCAATAATAAATCTGCAGCTGGAATATCACAGTTAACTTCCATTTTACAGGAATAACAAAGGTCTATAGAACATATTCCTAGTCAACGCATAGCAGCCTGTCTTACAAAAGTATTCTCAGTTAAAAAGGTAACCCATGAAAATAAAGCTGTGGTGGAAGTACTAGAATGCATGGTATGTCCTTGGAGTAACAGAAGCATTATGGGTGGAAGATGTGCACAGGGCTCTGTATTACTGAAGGAGAACATGCTTAGGTCCTCATTATAAATATCAAGAACCATGAAATGTGTATGGCAGTTTCGCTGGGAGTCATGAATGGACACTGAAATGGAAGCAATGAGGTGAAAGTGGTGTGAGGGTTGTGGTTTGTGTTGAAAAGATATATGGCTCACAATAAACCAATGGAGTAGCCATATCAGTAATTGGCTTTTAAAACTGAACTCTCATATTACCAGTCAGAGCTAAACATATATGGCTAGGAAGTGACTTCTCTTTAAAGACGTCTGAGGTGGCATTTGTTGAATAAGTGACCACAAGCAACATTTTTGAGCTGAAAGGGTATGATGAGTTTTTTTAGTTAAAACATAACCTGGTTGCTTAATCTGCAATATATGTAGTTTCACAATCTATTTCCCGAAGGCTTCAGCATAACAAAGCTATTGTAATTGAGTTTCTACACTAGTGTCTTTGTTAATTTAATGCCATGTGATACTTTTTCTAAAGGTATCAGGTATCTTTGGAAGTTGGTAGAAGTTGATTTTCTTGACTACCCCTGGATTTGTTGCCCAAATGACACATTTTTATGGATTCATATCCCAAGACTCATACCTGCTTTTTCCAGTGATTGGATGACCCTAGTTCCATAGGTCAGATAAAAAGCATGTTGTTGCATAATGAAGTTACAGCTTTGAGGATTTTGGACTTGGAGCCTTGCACCCAGAGAATGTCCTCTTCCACCCACATGTATATGTGTTTCAGATTATAGGTGATAGTTTTGCTCTTTTGTTATTGGTTGCTCAGATGAAAGTTTAGTTGAATACCATCAGCGTTATACATGTGGCATTGGCAAGGTACTGAGAGATGATTTCGGCTACCGCTCTCATGTAAATGTTGAACAGCAAAGGAGATAACAGTGATCCTTGTGGTACCCAGCATGTGATATGCATCACTGAAGATGATACCAATCCAATTCTGATTTGTTGCCTTTTATTTTATAGAAACAGTTAAACCATTGGAGAGCTGCTCTGTTAATGCACATCTATTTTTCCAAGTGGTCAAGTAAGAGTTTTGTGCTCGAGTTTCCTTTGCTTCTCATAAGTCCTGAAGGATCATTGAGTAGGTAATGAAAACTCCCACAACCAGAACCCACTGCCAGTGAGTTACCTTGTGATTGTACTCCACCATTCTACCTCATGGCCAGGTGTCTACAATAGGGCAGAAATTGTTCCCAGATTCCCATTGGGTGTTATCTTTCTCCTCCTCTTGATCTGTGTTTCCATTGTCTTGGTCTGCTTCCTCTATGGTGGTGTTACTGTTGTTAGTAAGAACCTAATTTGGAACAACTGGATCAAAGATATTAAAGAGGCCAAAAGTAGGGAATGCCTGTCTAACTGTGCAGGTGATGTGATAGTGGTGGTGTCAATGATCTCCTCTTCCTCCTAAGGCTCCAAGTGAAAGGACAGTGAGAGGTTCATCAGGGTCACGAACACTAAAAAGTGATTCATAGTAACAGGATGGTACCCAGGGAAGTGTGTAATGGTTACCCCTTAGTTGACACTGTATCTATATTTATCCAATACAAACATTGTAAGTTTTAATGCAGGTAAAACACATCTGACTATACCACTGAATTAATTGATGTTCTCTTTACTGCAAAGGAACCTACATATTGGGTAATAATGTTGAAGATGGTGGGTCTGCTCCACATCGATGACAACCATGTTCATAGCAAAATGTTGGTTGTGTTAGAATTAGTGGGCAAAGTTCAAACACACACCGGTTGTCAACAGAGTTGTGCCATTGAAATTTGCCGTGGCAGTTGCACTGGTGACTGCTGCTGTAATCTTGTTAACAAAAGTGTATTCGCTGTTGATGATGGCGAGGATGTATGACGTTACAACGCATACTTTTACAACGCATACAGTTACAGCGCATTTTTTACAACGCAACATCCATTACAACGCATTCCATTACAACGCATGCCATTACAACGAATTTTTAAAAAATACCATTACAACGCATTCCATTACAACGCATACTACCTTTACAACGCATACCATTACAACGCATAACAGTACATTGCATGTATGGTAAGTATTGGATAGTGTAGGGGTAAAAATTACTATTCTAACTCCAGGGGGGTGCAACAGTAGGGTAAGTGTTGGATAATGTAGGGGTAAAAATTACTTTTCTAATTTCAGGGGGGTGCAACAGTAGGGTAAGTGTTGGATAGTGTAGGGGTAAAAATTACTATTCTAACTCCAGGGGGTGCAACAGTAGGGTAACTGTTGGATAGTGTAAGGGTACTATGCGTTGTAATGGTATGCGTTGTAATGACATGCGTTGTAGTGGTATGCGTTGTAGTGTCATGCGTTGTAATGGTTACGTTTTTAATGGTATGCGATGTAATGGATTGTGCGTTGTAAAAGTTTCGTTGTATTGGTAGTGCATTTTAAAAGTTGCGTTGTAAAGGTTGTTTCCCGATGGCGATAGTCACTGCGGGTGCTATTTCAAAAGAACAAAAACACAAAGACGATCTTAAATAAACTATTATGGAATCTAGGAACAATAAATAAACACAATTAAAAGAATGAAAACAAAAAGTAAAATTATATTTGTGGATTAAGAAATGTGCATTCCTGAATGTTTCCTCGCCTCAAGAAAGCAGCTAGACATCATAGCCCGAAGTAAAAAGTCCATATGGCAACAAAATGCACCTTGGACAAACGAATATTAAAATCTATCTAAAATGCTAAATATTACCTGACATGCCTTTGCTGAGTAATGAGATTAATTCCTGTCATTGCATGTATGATATAATAACCCCTTAAGGAAGACAATACTCTGAGTGAAAAATATGTGCTGCGATGGTGAAAGAAAAGATGTGAAAGAAAAGTTGCCCACGGGCCAACTAAACGTCAAAACGTGTTTATTAACAAAAGAAACACGTATCTGTGAATCAGAGGGCTAATCAAAGAGATCTTGAAGTGAAGTGAAGATCTGAAGTGATAAGAACATTTGAGACGGTATACATCTATATACAGAAATGTAAACACTGGCTACTGAGCAAGCTAACCAGAAATGTCACTGTATGGCACTGAGACTTTACAAATCATGGACTGGCACAACTTGAAAACATGGTTGGCATGAGCATAAAATGGCTATAACAGTTAGACTAAGGCAATTTTTTAAATCTCACAATTCCTCCCTTTTGTACAATTGTATTGAGCAACCCTTAAGGCAGATATGCTATCATTAATTAATTCACTTCCTGGGATAATCCCTAATGTACGAAAGTGATCTATATTCCGATTTCACATCTAAGTCCTCATCAGTATCTCGAGGGGTAAAGTGGTAAAGGATTCATGATATTAGGAACGACTACCAAAATGATCTCTAATGTCTTCATTCTCAACCCTCCAAATATGCCCTTCAACCAAGACCAAACCCTCCACCCATCATTAATTATATGTAGCTCCTTGACACTTTAATGGATACAATTAATTTGTTCATGTATGCTTAATGAAACATTTGTTATGCAGGCACAACAGTTTAATCCTACTTTTACACAGACCCACACTTGGCAGGCAGGACAAAATCATGACCCATTCAAATGTAAAGATTGCATCTTCTTGCAGAATCTAATAAATGGTTAATATATACCTCTCTTGTTTTGGCAGTCCTATTCCATACAAAGGAAACAAAATAGAAAAGAAGCCAGAAGTCCTGTATATTTCTTCATTTATTTTCGTTCAGTGAGGCGGTTTAGCTTGGGGGTGTCATGTAACCATGTCTATGCCCTGTTGCCATAAAGTGGTTTATAAGAGTGGCTGTGGGAACAGAGGACTCGTGAGGGTTGCTGAAAATAATAGGGAGTGATTACTAACTCAGATCTGGCAGTGAGGATGAAATCACATTCGCTAAGGCACACAATAATGCTACCACTTTATGTTTAACAGACCATTCCATGAACGGTGTCAGCAGACACTATCGCATAGGGCATAAAATGCTGATTAAGGAAACAGAAGCTTCCAGTCAACAGGGGAAAAAGGAGGGAGACATTGTCACATTCTCAGGGGTAGTGCTCGTGCAAGTACAGGTCAAGACATTGTTCTTATTCATCAAAGATGCAGGGACCACAGGCACACCCTCTTGGGTATCAGTAGTTAACTGGGCACAGACCAGCAAGAAAAGAGATTAAGTATTTGTCACTATTCTTCCAGAAAATGCAGATGGGCGCTTTCACCATATAAAGAATACAGATTTTTGATCTCAAAGGTGGGTGACAGGCTGGCTGTTGTTGATTTGTTGATTTCTTGGCTTCCTCGGAGCTACATAATGTGCCAGACAACTGGGCTTCCAGCAAAGAAAACAAGTCAGACTCACTGGCTAATCAAGTAGCTGGAAGGCTTCCCACTATCTAGGCAGTAGGTTTATACTTGTGGGCAAGAGGAGGGGTTGCATTATGGAGGGAGTAAGACTGGCGAGTGCTGGCAACAAGGGGCACTCCTCAAGCCGAAGCGACTAGGTTATTTACAGTAGTGGGAACAGTGCTGGCAGCTGCAGGGTTGGAAGCTCTTGGCTTGGTGGGTCATTTTTATTGAGAGGCATGCACTCAGGTTGGTATTCAACAGCACATCAGTTCCAAGTGATCAAGACTCGAAAGTGGCCACATCAGTAGGGCTGAAGAGCTGACTTTCATTGGTGTAAAGGCTTGTTCCGCTTCCTTAGACCAACACAATGCTTTATGAGCCTCTTTCTTTATACTTTTCTGGAGAAGTTAGAACATGCTTGTACATCTTAATATCCAGTGTCTGTAGTAACATGCTTTACCCAGTAGTGTGCATTCCTGAGACAAGGTGCCTAGTCTAGGCAACTTATGAATGACTTAATTGCTGTCTGCAGACAGGTCCCTTACCCCCATTGATATGTTGTGACATATGTATGAAGGTACCGATTTGCGATTCTGAAATAGCGATTTTTAAGAAATCGCTATTTCAGAATCGCAAATTGGTATGTACGTACAAATTTGCTTTTTTTTTAGCAAATTCTTAGTATTCCTTAATTGCGACTAGCAAATTGTGAATCGCAATTAAGGAATACTTTCCCATTCATTTCTATAGGCCAGGAGGCCCATAGGAATGAATGGGAAGGTATTCTCAATTTTGCGATTCGCAATTTGAAAATCGCAAATTGAGAATAATTTCAAGGGTGCAGGGGTGTCCAAAGGACACCCTGTTGCACCTCTGAAATATGCATGGGTGCACATGTGGCGCACATACATGCCCTAAGGGCATGTATGTGCGTCACATGGCACTTTGAAAAATGCTGAAATGTGCATTTTTCAAGGACATCGCAACTTACCACCAACTAGAAGTTGGTGGTAATTTGCGATTCCTTAAGGGCATTTTGCAATTTTTTTTGGCTTCATACATTGCATTTAAGGAATCACAAAATTTGCGATTCCTTATTTTGCACCAGATTTTACTTCATACATATCATTTTACTAATTCGCGTTCGCATTCGCAAAGGCCGAAATTCGCAGAATTTCGGCCTTTGCGAATGCGAATTAGTAAAATTTGTGAATGTGAATTTGCTTCATACATATGGCCCTTAGATAGCAAACAGGAAATATACAGAATCAATCTTGCATTGATCATAAGAGTCAGAGGCAAACATTATGGCAACTACAGACTGAACTAAGATGGATCCTCTTGGGAAGACAAGGGTGTCCAGATATTTCTTGAACGCTTGGAAGAAGATGAAAAGTGATTTGGGAAAGCCTTTGGGCAAGTAAGTCCATGTCAGCTGACCCTTGAAAGTGAGAACATGAAGCGGTATTGACTGTCAGAATGTATATTTATTTATTCATAAAGTTTTATATATCACAAACGTGACCCACGAGGGTATCAGAGCGCTTTACAGTATAAGAACATAATGGATGAGGTGGTATACACGCATTCAAATGTGTCAATTCATACAAAAGAGATATAAAATATATGGATATCAAACATACCACCCAGAAGACCGTAGTCAATGCCTTAGTTACATCTCGGCTTGACTACGGTAACATCCTGTACCTGGGTTCAAACAAAGCAGTAATAAGACGCTTGCAACTCGTGCAAAACGCTGCTGCCAGACTGCTTTGCAGAATCCCTAGATCCGCCAGGATCACCAAACATCTTAGGGACCTGCATTGGCTCAGGGTAGAAAATCGGATCCGCTTTAAAACCCTGAACTATCTGTTTAAAATCAAAGCTGGTACTGCCCCCAGGTACCTACAAGATCTTGCTAAGCCTTACCTCCCCAATCGCAGCCTCCGTTCATGTACAGCAGCGAACTTCGCGGTGCCTAGGTACAAACGGGCTAGAATGGGCGGGAGATCCTTCTCATATCTGGGTCCAACTCTTTGGAACACACTGCCCATCCATATACGCAAGGAAGAAAACCATATGAGATTCAGGAAAAGCGTAAAAACTTGGTTGTTCGACAAATAATTGCCTGTTGATTGCTCTCTTTCTAGTTGTGTTATGTGCTTTGCTATTCCGGTGCCGGGAAACCCTTTGTGGGTAGCTGCGTGCCTTATAAGTGCTATAAAATAAATAAATAAATAAATAAATAGAGGAACCGGGAATCTGCAGGACGTAGCACAATATACAGTTATTGAACATTAGGTGATTGTGATAGCAAACAAACAATTAATATCCTAATTCGATTCATAATGGATGTAAAGTGTATCGATAACCAAGGGGACCCGAGGCCAGCTAAGCTCTACACTATATGCAGTTACTGAGCATTAAGGGCTATGGTATTAATCTTACATATAATAGTCTTGTCCACTCCACCTGAGATAGGCAATGGTATTCAGGTCTTATAGAAGACTCAGTGGCAGCCTAGAATTAAGACTTAGGACGTAAAGTTGTTAATTAGTAATATTTTTACTTTTTTGAATGTGGTAAAGGAAGAGATTCCACGCACTACTGGAGGTAAGGAGTTCCAAATCTTTGGTGCAATCCCTGAGAAAGCTCTGAAGCCAGTTCTCTTCTTATGGAAGGATTGAGGTTTCAGAAGGAAAGTACTCCCACTTCGTAGTTGTCTGCAACCTCCAGACCTTTCCAACTTTAGAGCCAAGTAACTGGGTGTATTGTTATGAATTGCTTTGTGTGTCATGCAGGCCACTTTTAGGTGTATTCTTGCTTCGTAGGTAACCAGTTCAGGGCTTTCAAGGTCGGAGAGATGTGACTATTTCTTTTGGTTCCTGATATCAGTCTAGCCGCAGCATTCAGTGATGCCCTCAGCGGAAACCACAGAGAGTGTTGCTTCCTCAGTCTAATCTTGGCAGCACTAGGGCTTGTACTGCCATTTTTAGATCAGGCTGAGGGAGGAAGGGTTTGAGTTTTCTTGGTATACTCATCTTGTGATTAGCTCCCTTGGTGGCATGAGAGATGTGCGACTGCATATTCAGATGTTTGTCTATGGTGATTCCTAGGGATTTTGCTGAGTCAATGATGAGGGGAACACAGTCAAAGGAGGTTAGGTGTTTTCACCATAGGTCTAACTTCGGTGTGTGGCTCGGTGGCGAGATGAGAATGAATTCCGTTTTTTTGGTGTTCAGCATGAGGTGGTTATTAGTGAAGTTTAGTGTGATTAGAGGAGCACTCACTACTTTTATTTCTTATTTATTTCAAAATGATTCCTATTTATGCAGATTTAAACAAGCGTGCAGCTTAGGTAGCACGTCTGCCCTATCACGTGCCTTACTTCGAACAACCTTATCTTAAGTGTAAATAACACTTAACCTAGGCGCACTGTTGCTCTAGCGTAAAAAAACGCTGAAATGATATCAACACTCTTCAATGCGTTTTCAAAATAAGTTTTAGTCAACTTTTTTTCAAATGAGAATTTTCAAAACAGTATAAATAAACTCAACATGTTATTGTTGTATATCAATCACAACACATGATTATGACAAAAATAATATCTTTTCCAAAACTTCAATGACAGTTTCATAAAAGTAATAACGTTTCATCTGTATATGCCCAATGCATTTCGAGCTGTGGGCAGCTCTTCGTCGGGGGCCTGGAAAGATAAAATGTGGAAGGCAATACAATCACTCAAATGTCATTCTTTAGGCACTGAACAGAACTCATAAACAGAGAAATGAAGAGCAAAACTTTGGTAGATAAAGACCTTCACCAACACCTATGTGTCTGTGTGAAAATAACACCGAAAAAACTTACTCCAATCGCGTTCCTCAGGCGCTAAATCCTTCTGCAACAACAAAATACAGACTCTGAACTAAAATCCAATCGGATGACTGGGAGACTGTCTCCTATCCAAACCAGTGACAAGAAATTATTACACAAAAGTTCAAACGAATAGAACTGCACTTTACCTTGTCTTGAACACCAGTGTTCAAAAGAATATGCTGTAAACCCAGCGCTTCACTTTTCTACCTGCAAATGACACGAAAACCCATGCCGGTCAGTCGGGGAACATTAACCCTCGTGGATAAAATGCACACCAAAGCTGCAACGCAGCGCGCTCACCATGTAAATCTTTCTCAGCGTGTACAGAAAAACTCCTCTCTATCTCTTGACCAAACACCCTCTCTGGGAACAGTAACTGCAAAGCGGCAAACCTCGATAGTCCTTTTACCACGGAACTCCATTCACAAAAATACATAGAAATAAAAAGCGGACAACTCACTCAACTGAGTCAATATTAACCCGCGCCATCTTGCAATGGGGAAATAACGAGAAAGTGATGTGTAACAAGAGTAAAGTGAAAAAAGATAAAGCAAATGATATTGAAAGTGCCTAAAATCAGGTCAGTCTTATACAAATACAATATGAAGTTACATTCATCAAACATGGATGCAAAAACAGAGTCATTATAAAAAGCATGAAAAATCTACTTTTTCATTAAGACCCTTAGGTTCTTGAGACGATAAAAATTTGATCCAGTATATTTCTCTCTGGAGGAGGGATCTGTTGAGATCAACCCCCTCGTACAATTTGACTACCTCTAGAATGGAAAACCTTAGCTGGGCTATGCTGTGGTTATTGTCATTCCAGTGTCTAGCTAGATTACTTTTGGTGTTTTTATTTCTGATCGTACTCTTATGTTCAGAAATTCTTGTTTTCAATTTTCTTTCAGTTTTACCCGTGTAGATTTTGCCACACGGGCATTTGATGTAATAAATCAGGTTTTTAGTGTTACAATCACCGTTGTAATGTAGCTTTATTTCTCTTCCATTTTGCGGATGATTTAACGCATTGCCTACAATGACATTGGAACAATGTACGCAGTTTTGGCATTTCTTCATGCCTCTGTTGATCTCTTCAGGTGCCCTGATTGGGGTCATCAATAACTCTTTTAGATTTTTTGAACGTTTGTAGGCAAAAATGGGAGTGTTTTTGTATATTCCATTGAAATCAACTTCATTGCTTAATAGGTTCCAATGTTTGTTTATTATTGTTTTGAGTTTGTTTGAAGTTGTAGAAAATTTCGATACAAACACCTGTCTGTCTAGAAGTTTTTTGGGTTTTTGAATAAGCAAGTTCTCTCTGCTATAGGCTTTGATCCGATCTTCGGCTTTCTTCAACACCTCCTCTGGGTATCCTCTTTCTTTGTAGCGTTGCTGTTGTGAGTCTAAGTTCTTTCTACAATCATCCTCATCAGAGCAGATCCTCTTGATCCTCATGTATTGAGATACTGGAAGATTATCTTTGAGATGTTGGGTATGGAAACTTTGGTAAAGTAGTGAGTTGTTGACGTCCGTCTGTTTTCTATAGATGGTAGTGGAAATTTGTTGGTTGTCAATTTTAACTAAGACATCCAGGAAGGAGAGTTCTTTTTCACTTATAGCATGCGTGAATTCAATATGCTCTGAACATTGATTGAGTCTGTCTATCTCCAATTCCAAGCTTTGTTTAGTTCCTGTCCACATCAGGAAGATGTCGTCAATGAACCTCCTGTACAAGGTTGTGTGATCATTCCAGAATTTGTTGTTAAACATGTGATCCGCCTCAAATTTCGCCATAAAGGTATTGGCATATGCCGGAGCCCCGGCAAATCCCATGGATGTTCCATGCTGTTGGAGAAAAAACTCAGAAGACCATTTAAAATAACTGTGATATAAACAGAAATGTAGTAGCTCTAAAATAAACACTTTGTTGGCTCTTAACGAATTCTGTTGTAGCAAAGCCCATTCCACGGCTTCCAATCCAGCTAGGTGAGGAATAGAAGTGTACAATGACTTAACGTCAATAGTACACAATAATGTGGGTCTAGTTATGGTTACACTTTTTAACGTCAGAAGAAAATCATTGGTGTCTTTGGTGTAAGATGGCCATTGTTGGACGAATGGTTGTAAGAATGTGTCGATGTACTGACCGAGTGGTTCAAAAATGGTGCCACACCCGGTCACAATTGGACGCATGGGGGGGTCTAACAGATTCTTATGCACCTTGGGGAGCATATAGAGAGATGGTCTCCTGGGGTTCAACATCGTAAGGAATTGTTTAGTCGTAGCAGTTATATGACCAAGGTCAAATGCTTTACTCAGGACTTCATTAAGGGTTATCTGCAATTCGTCCGTGGGATCTCTTCCCAATTTTAGATATGTCATGGTGTCTTCTACATGTTCATTAACTTTTCTGAGGTACATTGTTTTATCCATGATAACTATAGCGCCACCTTTATCAGCTTTTTGTATATGGATGTATTGATTCTCTTGAAGACCTTTTATTACAGATCTATCGTAAATAGAGATGTTTTTCCTTTTGGACTTCTTCAAATTCATGTTCTCCATTTCGTTTAAAACAGAGTTCTCGAAGGCATCTAAGATCTTATGAGATACAGGGGCTTGAAATTTGGATTTCGGCTTGAACTCTTGAAAATCTGATTCTTCTTTGGCAGCTTGTTCAGGGACCACGTTGGTGAAAAAATGTCTCAGTTTAAGAACCCTCATAAACTTAAAAAATGCAATCTCATTTTCCAATTTGTTGGTGTCATATGTTGGAACAAATCCCAATCCTTTATTCAGCATTCTCATTTCGTCATTTGTCAATTCTGTGTTCGAAATGTTTAGAACCAAATTTACTTCGTGCTTCTTGTTCGGACTCCTTCTACCTCCTCTCCTTGTTTTGATTGCTTTTTCTGTACTTTCCCTGGTGGTTGACTTGCATCCCCTCCCTGGGATAAAAAAGGCTGGCTTGTGGTGGTAGATTTGGTGATTTCAGTTGATGTCTGACCGCTTGTTTCTGCAATTTGGGTTTGAGCAGCCGGCCTGCTTGCGCTCAGCTCACTTTCAGATACTAGACTCTCTTCTGAAGTTACCACGGTCTTCTTCTTCGGAAATGTTCTTCGCTGGGCATAAACTTCCGCCCACGTGTACACTTCATTCAATTTATAGTCCAAAGTGTCACGCTTAAATTTCCTTAATTTGCCCTCTTGGAGCTCTTTTTGGTATCTGTCTAACTTTGAATCTAGATCCTCCAATGATTTGTCCCAATCTGTCTTGTCCATCCTGGATTCCAAATTTTGTTTTATTTCATCGATTTCATTTGATAATTCGTGGATTACTTTCGCCAGCTCTTCAATCAGTAGAAGAATCAGGTCCAACGAACATTTGTTTAAAATTGAGAACCATTTCTCCATGAACTCCTTGTTTAGGTGAAATCTATGTAGCATTGGTTTTATAGACATCCTTAGGCCACGTGGTATTCTCTTGACCCTGTGGTATTGCACCAGGGTTGATGCGTGTAACTTTTGATTTACTTCTCGTTTTGCGAGAAATTCAAGTTGCTTTAGTTGTTGAATAATGGTGTTGCCTTGCACGTTTGAAGATTTGACATCTTGAATTAAAGTGTATATACTGTCTGCTTGCTCTGATGTGTAGGCTAATGTTTTAGCCCTGTTGTCTGTCATGCTAGAAATTTGGTCATAAGCCATGGTGCTCACTCCGTGTAGACAGATTCTCAAAATGTAGTTTAGTGTGATTAGAGGAGCACTCACTACTTTTATTTCTTATTTATTTCAAAATGATTCCTATTTATGCAGATTTAAACAAGCGTGCAGCTTAGGTAGCACGTCTGCCCTATCACGTGCCTTACTTCGAACAACCTTATCTTAAGTGTAAATAACACTTAACCTAGGCGCACTGTTGCTCTAGCGTAAAAAAACGCTGAAATGATATCAACACTCTTCAATGCGTTTTCAAAATAAGTTTTAGTCAACTTTTTTTCAAATGAGAATTTTCAAAACAGTATAAATAAACTCAACATGTTATTGTTGTATATCAATCACAACACATGATTATGACAAAAATAATATCTTTTCCAAAACTTCAATGACAGTTTCATAAAAGTAATAACGTTTCATCTGTATATGCCCAATGCATTTCGAGCTGTGGGCAGCTCTTCGTCGGGGGCCTGGAAAGATAAAATGTGGAAGGCAATACAATCACTCAAATGTCATTCTTTAGGCACTGAACAGAACTCATAAACAGAGAAATGAAGAGCAAAACTTTGGTAGATAAAGACCTTCACCAACACCTATGTGTCTGTGTGAAAATAACACCGAAAAAACTTACTCCAATCGCGTTCCTCAGGCGCTAAATCCTTCTGCAACAACAAAATACAGACTCTGAACTAAAATCCAATCGGATGACTGGGAGACTGTCTCCTATCCAAACCAGTGACAAGAAATTATTACACAAAAGTTCAAACGAATAGAACTGCACTTTACCTTGTCTTGAACACCAGTGTTCAAAAGAATATGCTGTAAACCCAGCGCTTCACTTTTCTACCTGCAAATGACACGAAAACCCATGCCGGTCAGTCGGGGAACATTAACCCTCGTGGATAAAATGCACACCAAAGCTGCAACGCAGCGCGCTCACCATGTAAATCTTTCTCAGCGTGTACAGAAAAACTCCTCTCTATCTCTTGACCAAACACCCTCTCTGGGAACAGTAACTGCAAAGCGGCAAACCTCGATAGTCCTTTTACCACGGAACTCCATTCACAAAAATACATAGAAATAAAAAGCGGACAACTCACTCAACTGAGTCAATATTAACCCGCGCCATCTTGCAATGGGGAAATAACGAGAAAGTGATGTGTAACAAGAGTAAAGTGAAAAAAGATAAAGCAAATGAGTTGTCCGCTTTTTATTTCTATGTATTTTTGTGAATGGAGTTCCGTGGTAAAAGGACTATCGAGGTTTGCCGCTTTGCAGTTACTGTTCCCAGAGAGGGTGTTTGGTCAAGAGATAGAGAGGAGTTTTTCTGTACACGCTGAGAAAGATTTACATGGTGAGCGCGCTGCGTTGCAGCTTTGGTGTGCATTTTATCCACGAGGGTTAATGTTCCCCGACTGACCGGCATGGGTTTTCGTGTCATTTGCAGGTAGAAAAGTGAAGCGCTGGGTTTACAGCATATTCTTTTGAACACTGGTGTTCAAGACAAGGTAAAGTGCAGTTCTATTCGTTTGAACTTTTGTGTAATAATTTCTTGTCACTGGTTTGGATAGGAGACAGTCTCCCAGTCATCCGATTGGATTTTAGTTCAGAGTCTGTATTTTGTTGTTGCAGAAGGATTTAGCGCCTGAGGAACGCGATTGGAGTAAGTTTTTTCGGTGTTATTTTCACACAGACACATAGGTGTTGGTGAAGGTCTTTATCTACCAAAGTTTTGCTCTTCATTTCTCTGTTTATGAGTTCTGTTCAGTGCCTAAAGAATGACATTTGAGTGATTGTATTGCCTTCCACATTTTATCTTTCCAGGCCCCCGACGAAGAGCTGCCCACAGCTCGAAATGCATTGGGCATATACAGATGAAACGTTATTACTTTTATGAAACTGTCATTGAAGTTTTGGAAAAGATATTATTTTTGTCATAATCATGTGTTGTGATTGATATACAACAATAACATGTTGAGTTTATTTATACTGTTTTGAAAATTCTCATTTGAAAAAAAGTTGACTAAAACTTATTTTGAAAACGCATTGAAGAGTGTTGATATCATTTCAGCGTTTTTTTACGCTAGAGCAACAGTGCGCCTAGGTTAAGTGTTATTTACACTTAAGATAAGGTTGTTCGAAGTAAGGCACGTGATAGGGCAGACGTGCTACCTAAGCTGCACGCTTGTTTAAATCTGCATAAATAGGAATCATTTTGAAATAAATAAGAAATAAAAGTAGTGAGTGCTCCTCTAATCACACTAAACTACATTTTGAGAATCTGTCTACACGGAGTGAGCACCATGGCTTATGACCAAATTTCTAGCATGACAGACAACAGGGCTAAAACATTAGCCTACACATCAGAGCAAGCAGACAGTATATACACTTTAATTCAAGATGTCAAATCTTCAAACGTGCAAGGCAACACCATTATTCAACAACTAAAGCAACTTGAATTTCTCGCAAAACGAGAAGTAAATCAAAAGTTACACGCATCAACCCTGGTGCAATACCACAGGGTCAAGAGAATACCACGTGGCCTAAGGATGTCTATAAAACCAATGCTACATAGATTTCACCTAAACAAGGAGTTCATGGAGAAATGGTTCTCAATTTTAAACAAATGTTCGTTGGACCTGATTCTTCTACTGATTGAAGAGCTGGCGAAAGTAATCCACGAATTATCAAATGAAATCGATGAAATAAAACAAAATTTGGAATCCAGGATGGACAAGACAGATTGGGACAAATCATTGGAGGATCTAGATTCAAAGTTAGACAGATACCAAAAAGAGCTCCAAGAGGGCAAATTAAGGAAATTTAAGCGTGACACTTTGGACTATAAATTGAATGAAGTGTACACGTGGGCGGAAGTTTATGCCCAGCGAAGAACATTTCCGAAGAAGAAGACCGTGGTAACTTCAGAAGAGAGTCTAGTATCTGAAAGTGAGCTGAGCGCAAGCAGGCCGGCTGCTCAAACCCAAATTGCAGAAACAAGCGGTCAGACATCAACTGAAATCACCAAATCTACCACCACAAGCCAGCCTTTTTTATCCCAGGGAGGGGATGCAAGTCAACCACCAGGGAAAGTACAGAAAAAGCAATCAAAACAAGGAGAGGAGGTAGAAGGAGTCCGAACAAGAAGCACGAAGTAAATTTGGTTCTAAACATTTCGAACACAGAATTGACAAATGACGAAATGAGAATGCTGAATAAAGGATTGGGATTTGTTCCAACATATGACACCAACAAATTGGAAAATGAGATTGCATTTTTTAAGTTTATGAGGGTTCTTAAACTGAGACATTTTTTCACCAACGTGGTCCCTGAACAAGCTGCCAAAGAAGAATCAGATTTTCAAGAGTTCAAGCCGAAATCCAAATTTCAAGCCCCTGTATCTCATAAGATCTTAGATGCCTTCGAGAACTCTGTTTTAAACGAAATGGAGAACATGAATTTGAAGAAGTCCAAAAGGAAAAACATCTCTATTTACGATAGATCTGTAATAAAAGGTCTTCAAGAGAATCAATACATCCATATACAAAAAGCTGATAAAGGTGGCGCTATAGTTATCATGGATAAAACAATGTACCTCAGAAAAGTTAATGAACATGTAGAAGACACCATGACATATCTAAAATTGGGAAGAGATCCCACGGACGAATTGCAGATAACCCTTAATGAAGTCCTGAGTAAAGCATTTGACCTTGGTCATATAACTGCTACGACTAAACAATTCCTTACGATGTTGAACCCCAGGAGACCATCTCTCTATATGCTCCCCAAGGTGCATAAGAATCTGTTAGACCCCCCCATGCGTCCAATTGTGACCGGGTGTGGCACCATTTTTGAACCACTCGGTCAGTACATCGACACATTCTTACAACCATTCGTCCAACAATGGCCATCTTACACCAAAGACACCAATGATTTTCTTCTGACGTTAAAAAGTGTAACCATAACTAGACCCACATTATTGTGTACTATTGACGTTAAGTCATTGTACACTTCTATTCCTCACCTAGCTGGATTGGAAG
The DNA here is from genome assembly GCF_964261635.1 of Lissotriton helveticus. NCBI lineage: Eukaryota > Metazoa > Chordata > Amphibia > Caudata > Salamandridae > Lissotriton > Lissotriton helveticus. The sequence continues at coordinate 403,168,274 of NC_136061.1, forward strand.
CCGTGGAATGGGCTTTGCTACAACAGAATTCGTTAAGAGCCAACAAAGTGTTTATTTTAGAGCTACTACATTTCTGTTTATATCACAGTTATTTTAAATGGTCTTCTGAGTTTTTTCTCCAACAGCATGGAACATCCATGGGATTTGCCGGGGCTCCGGCATATGCCAATACCTTTATGGCGAAATTTGAGGCGGATCACATGTTTAACAACAAATTCTGGAATGATCACACAACCTTGTACAGGAGGTTCATTGACGACATCTTCCTGATGTGGACAGGAACTAAACAAAGCTTGGAATTGGAGATAGACAGACTCAATCAATGTTCAGAGCATATTGAATTCACGCATGCTATAAGTGAAAAAGAACTCTCCTTCCTGGATGTCTTAGTTAAAATTGACAACCAACAAATTTCCACTACCATCTATAGAAAACAGACGGACGTCAACAACTCACTACTTTACCAAAGTTTCCATACCCAACATCTCAAAGATAATCTTCCAGTATCTCAATACATGAGGATCAAGAGGATCTGCTCTGATGAGGATGATTGTAGAAAGAACTTAGACTCACAACAGCAACGCTACAAAGAAAGAGGATACCCAGAGGAGGTGTTGAAGAAAGCCGAAGATCGGATCAAAGCCTATAGCAGAGAGAACTTGCTTATTCAAAAACCCAAAAAACTTCTAGACAGACAGGTGTTTGTATCGAAATTTTCTACAACTTCAAACAAACTCAAAACAATAATAAACAAACATTGGAACCTATTAAGCAATGAAGTTGATTTCAATGGAATATACAAAAACACTCCCATTTTTGCCTACAAACGTTCAAAAAATCTAAAAGAGTTATTGATGACCCCAATCAGGGCACCTGAAGAGATCAACAGAGGCATGAAGAAATGCCAAAACTGCGTACATTGTTCCAATGTCATTGTAGGCAATGCGTTAAATCATCCGCAAAATGGAAGAGAAATAAAGCTACATTACAACGGTGATTGTAACACTAAAAACCTGATTTATTACATCAAATGCCCGTGTGGCAAAATCTACACGGGTAAAACTGAAAGAAAATTGAAAACAAGAATTTCTGAACATAAGAGTACGATCAGAAATAAAAACACCAAAAGTAATCTAGCTAGACACTGGAATGACAATAACCACAGCATAGCCCAGCTAAGGTTTTCCATTCTAGAGGTAGTCAAATTGTACGAGGGGGTTGATCTCAACAGATCCCTCCTCCAGAGAGAAATATACTGGATCAAATTTTTATCGTCTCAAGAACCTAAGGGTCTTAATGAAAAAGTAGATTTTTCATGCTTTTTATAATGACTCTGTTTTTGCATCCATGTTTGATGAATGTAACTTCATATTGTATTTGTATAAGACTGACCTGATTTTAGGCACTTTCAATATCATTTGCTTTATCTTTTTTCACTTTACTCTTGTTACACATCACTTTCTCGTTATTTCCCCATTGCAAGATGGCGCGGGTTAATATTGACTCAGTTGAGTGAGTTGTCCGCTTTTTATTTCTATGTATTTTTGTGAATGGAGTTCCGTGGTAAAAGGACTATCGAGGTTTGCCGCTTTGCAGTTACTGTTCCCAGAGAGGGTGTTTGGTCAAGAGATAGAGAGGAGTTTTTCTGTACACGCTGAGAAAGATTTACATGGTGAGCGCGCTGCGTTGCAGCTTTGGTGTGCATTTTATCCACGAGGGTTAATGTTCCCCGACTGACCGGCATGGGTTTTCGTGTCATTTGCAGGTAGAAAAGTGAAGCGCTGGGTTTACAGCATATTCTTTTGAACACTGGTGTTCAAGACAAGGTAAAGTGCAGTTCTATTCGTTTGAACTTTTGTGTAATAATTTCTTGTCACTGGTTTGGATAGGAGACAGTCTCCCAGTCATCCGATTGGATTTTAGTTCAGAGTCTGTATTTTGTTGTTGCAGAAGGATTTAGCGCCTGAGGAACGCGATTGGAGTAAGTTTTTTCGGTGTTATTTTCACACAGACACATAGGTGTTGGTGAAGGTCTTTATCTACCAAAGTTTTGCTCTTCATTTCTCTGTTTATGAGTTCTGTTCAGTGCCTAAAGAATGACATTTGAGTGATTGTATTGCCTTCCACATTTTATCTTTCCAGGCCCCCGACGAAGAGCTGCCCACAGCTCGAAATGCATTGGGCATATACAGATGAAACGTTATTACTTTTATGAAACTGTCATTGAAGTTTTGGAAAAGATATTATTTTTGTCATAATCATGTGTTGTGATTGATATACAACAATAACATGTTGAGTTTATTTATACTGTTTTGAAAATTCTCATTTGAAAAAAAGTTGACTAAAACTTATTTTGAAAACGCATTGAAGAGTGTTGATATCATTTCAGCGTTTTTTTACGCTAGAGCAACAGTGCGCCTAGGTTAAGTGTTATTTACACTTAAGATAAGGTGGTTATTAGTGAGCCAGCTTTGCATGTTCAGTAGAATAGTGCTGAGGTCAATGAAGTCTTCTGACGTGGAGTTTTTCAGATACAGCTGGGATTCATCCGCGTATAGGTGATATCGAATGTTTGCTGATTTCAGTGCGTTCGCCAAAGGCTTCATTAGGAGGTTGAAAAAATGGGTGATAGGGCTGATCCCTGAGGGACACCCAGGGTTACCACCGAGGTTTGCGAGAGTGCATTCTTCACCTTGATTCTTTGAGTTCTGTTATTCAAGAAGGAGGAGAACCATTGCAACACTGTGCCCGAGAGGCCCATCCTTCCTTCCAATAGGGACAGAAGGTTGTCATGCTTCACCGTATCGAAGGCGGAGGACAGGTCAAGAAGTATCAATAGGCATGACTCATTGCGGTCAAGCATTTTTACTATGTCATCCATAATGTGTGTGAGTGCAGATTCTGTGCTGTGACCTTGGTGGAAGCCGGATTATTGACTGTCTAAGAGGTTGTAATTCTCAATATGGTTGCATAATTGAATTTGTACACATTTCTCCAATAGTTTCGCCAAAGTGGGGATGTTGGATATAGGACGGTAGTTGTTGGGATCAGATGGATTGGGGTAATCTTTCTTTAGTATAGGTGTGACCTGCCCTATTTTAAGGCAGTCCGGAATGTAACCTTGACTCAGGGAGGCGTTTACAATTTTTGACCATAGCGGTAGGATAGATGTTTTGGACAGGGCAGGAGGCAGGGGGTCGGAGAAATGATTGGGGGGGTTGATTGTTTGAAGAATGTTGTCAATTATTTGTTGAGAGGTTGGCGAGAAGGTGTGCCATGAGGCATTGTTTTTTGTGACTTCCCCTGGATTATTAAGATTTACTTTAAATAGAGCGCCACATTTAGAATCTTGGACCATAGAATGCGGGAGCACCATCTTGGATTGGATGTCTAGCTCAATGGTCTTTGTCTTTTCGTGAAAGAAATTGGCAAGCACATCACAGGTAGGTGTGGCCAGGTAATTTAGTTCCCTAGAGTTAATCATATTGCATAACATAGCTCTCTGGGAACCTATTGCTTTGCTAACTTCACGCGCAGTTAATGGTTGTGATTGCTGCAGTACTGACACGACTGAGATGTCAGCGCTGCGTATTCTTTTATGCCTGCAATTTTAATTCAAAAATCGATAGCACTCACTAAAACTTACCGACTGTGTTGTGTTTTACATCTGTACCCCGCCCCGTTCCACCGCGGCTGGTGCCGTTTGTGTGGAGGGCGAGGCGAAGCGCCATCTTGGGTGGGGCTAGACCGGAGCTAGCGGTCTAGTTCTTCAGGGAGGCAGGGCATAAAACTAAATGTGTATCCGGGAGCGCAGCGGACGAGTGCAGCGGGCGCGACGTATGCGCGCCGAAGTCGCGCTTAAGTCAAGCCCGTCTGCGCCCGTCCGCGGCCGACTGGGGCCTGGGGCTAGTACCCCTGGCCGATTTTACACTTACTCTTCCCAGGACCTGATACTGTTGAGACCTTCAGATAATTTATGCCCACTATTACCACCGTATGTACTAAATCGCGCTGCCACTTATGGCATCCTTAAGCCTAAGTATATAGCTGGTAAAGTTATGTATTCTAACCCCCGTTTTTCTCCTCAACCCTCATTAGAACTAGAGACCATGCTTAAATGCTACTATTTGAATACTAGGTCAATGGCCAAACACCATATGGACATATTTTTTATGCTGCGAGCTGAACAACCTGACATCTTGCTCCTTACGGAGACTTGGCTCAATGCTGACTCATTACCATATATTCTGACGCCCGTTTCTTCTGACTATTACATTTTAAATGTCAATAGACTTGCTGATAAAAGGGGTGGAGGAGTAGCAGCTATTATCCGCAACATTTATAAGTTCTCATTACTACCATCTCTTGACCTTACTGGGTCAGAGAATATTGTTTTTAAAATGGACACTGACAGTGGATCATTATTAATGATCCTCATCTACCGCCCTCCCCAAACCATGCCTACATTTGCTGTTTCTTTGGCCGAACAACTAGCTCCCCTTACTATTAACTATAAAAAAATTGTGTTGTTGGGCGATTTTAACCTTTGGCTTGATGCCATTGATTTAGACCCCCAGGCAGCTGCATTGAAAGAGGCATTATTAGATCTGAACCTAACTCAACAGATTCACTTGTCTACTCATGAAAAAGGGCATAGCCTTGACCAAATATGGTCTCAGAATATCCCTCTGGCTATTTGTTCCATCGCTCCCTGTATTTGGACGGACCACTTTCTGATACACTTTACACTCACCATTGTGAAGAGCAGAAAGCAGCCTTTCCAGACAGGTGGGAAAGTTAGAATATGGAAGAACACTGACATCTCAGCTTTTCTGGACACTTTGAGGTCGTCTCTTCCCCCCATGGCTCAGGACATTGATGGCATCGAAGAAGCCTATTCCAACTGGCTACGTCAGGCAGCCGACGCTCATGCCCCCTGTTCAAACATTCCCCGTTCCCGCCCTAATGACGCACATAAGTGGTTTACACCTCACTTGAAGTCTCAAAAACTTGAAGTCCGTCAAAAAGAGCGGAAATGGCGAATTGGTTATTTGGCACAAGACAAAGCTGACTACTGTAAGGCCCGTAAGGACTATCAGAAACTTGTCCTAAAACATAAAACTGATTATTTCTCGGAGAAAATTCTGAACTCTCAGAATAAATCTAAAGAACTGTTCAATATTGTAGATGGTCTTAGTGGCAGTGACAGAACTACACCATTGGTCACTCCTACTCAGGACCTCTGCAACTCATTGAACTCTTTTTTTCTTAATAAAATCTGCACCATAAAACAAAGTATCTCTACTGCTTTGCCCCCCTCCTTTCTGGATGATACGTACCACAACTGTTTGACGCTGGAATCCTTTCCTTATATTGATGGTGACACCCTTTCTAAGCTATTTACCAGGGTTAAATCGGGTTCACCTGATGATATCTGCCCCCCGCACATTTTGAGAGAGGTGGGTGCAGTTATTCCTGAGGGTGTACTCTCTCTATTAAATGGATCTCTTCTACAGGGTAAAGTCCCCAATAACCTCAAAAAAGCCTTACTCATCCCCTTGATTAAGAAAGTTGGAGCTAACCCGCTTGACCCGCTAAATTATAGGCCTATATCATTGCTGCCGTATTGTGCTAAGCTACTGGAGGCTCACGTCTGCGCTAACATGTCTAAATTCATAGAAGAGACAGAATACCTTGAACCTAATCAAGCCGGCTTCCGTTCATGTCATTCAACCGAAGCAGTCATCTTGGCGGTACAAAATGCCCTGAGGTGGAATGCGGACAACGGGATTCACCAGGCCCTGGTTTTATTGGACCTCTCGGCAGCGTTCGACACGGTTGATTATACCATCTTGGTCAACCGTGTCGAACAAGCTGGCCTTAGGGGACCTGCGTTGAGTTGGATCCATTCATTCATTACTGGCCGCACTCAATCCGTAAGACTGGGCCCTTTTACAGCCCCCACTATTTCCACCACATGTGGAGTACCTCAGGGCTCATCTTTGTCACCTTTACTTTTTAATTTGTACCTGCGCCCGCTACTGTACTCCCTAAGAAATGCGAAAGTTACCATCTTTAACTATGCGGACGATCTGCAACTCATCTTCCCTCTGAATACCAAGGACTCGGTGGAGGAATTCCAAAACACCATGTCACACATTCAGGTTTGGATGAGTTGTAACCATCTGAAACTCAACCCAGGCAAGACTGAACTGGTCTTGCCTGGGCAGAGCGTATTAAGTTGGAGCCCATGCTTTTGGCCATCTAGCATGGGGGCTCCACCTTCTAGATCGTCCTCAGTTAAAAGTCTGGGAGTACTAATTAGTGAGGATCTCTCTTTGAAAAGACAGGTAGGCGCGGTAGTGTCTTCGAGTTTCTTTCAGTTAAAAAAAATAAGAAAAATTGCTTGCTTTCTCTCACAGGCTGCCCTCATCCAGGTCATAATTGCCTTGGTCCTGTCTCGACTGGATTTCTCCAATAGTCTCTATTTGGGGCTCCAAATTGGAGAGCTAAAACGTCTTCAACTGGTCCAGAATCAGGCTGCCAGATTGATTCTGGGACTTTCAAAAAGACAATCTATTAGACCTGGGTTGAAACACTTACATTGGCTGCCTGTTGCGCAGCGAGTTGCATTTAAAACAGGGTGTATTTTATTTAAATCTTTGCAAGACTCTGGCCCTAAATTTATAAAAGATCTGTTCCTCAGATATAACCCATCGCGAAACCTTCGCTCCGCTCAAAAATATCTATTGATTATTCCACCTTACAAAAGGAAGCGCCTAGGTGGCTGCTGCTTTGACCATCTTGCAGCCACCTTCTGGAATTCCCTTCCTCTTCAATTGAAACTGTGCGGTAACCTTCTCAGCTTCAGACACTCCCTTAAAACCTGGCTTTTCTCACAGGCTTATTGCTGAGTTTTATTATTACCACTTTTAACTGCTGTGTTGTGTTCTCTTCTATAGCGCCATGAAGCCCTTGGGCGTACGAGCGCTTAATAAATACATATTAACATAACATAACATAACATAACATAATTGTTGCTTGACGATTTCAAAGAGTTTTTTTTGGCCGGTTGATAGCTTGGTTCAGCTGGTTTCTGAAAAAGTCTGCCTTTGCCTTAAGAATCTTCTTATTGTATAAATTCCTTAACCTTCTAAGGTGCTCAAGGTTATCAGTGGTAGGAGCAGATTTCCATAGACGCTCTGCAACACTTAGATGCCGTCGCTCCAAGATTAGGGCCTCACTGAACCAAGGTTTGGAAATCTTAGAGGAGACTTTTTTTCTGGAGGTGCGCTGTGGAGTCCAGGATTGTAGAAGGTTGGGAGGTCATGTACATCAGTCATGTCATGCGGGTCAGAGCGGAGATGCAACAATTTACCAAGGTGATAGGGTTGATATTTTGTAACTTCCTTTTCCATTGTCTTGTTTTTGAGGGTTGGCCCCTTTTTTGAGTAACTTCAATATTAATGGAAAAGAGGATGCAATAATGATCAGACCAATCGAATGGGGTGATGGATTCTAGTATGACGATGTTTATTTTTGCAGTGATGAGGAGCAATGTCTCTCCCTTGTTATGAGCTGGGCTGTCACAGAATTGAGATAGCTCCTGTTCTGACAGAAACTCTTTAAGACAGCCTACAATATGATTGTTTGCGTTGTTCCAATGGAGGTTAAAGTCACACAAGAAAATATGAGGTACTTGTGAGTTGGCATTGGATACCATGATCTCCATTATCTCGTTGATACAAGTCAAGTTATCACCGGTAGGTTGGTAGAATATGTGAAGCTTGCTGGTGATGCGCCTAGCATCAGAGATATTAATACATAGATAATCACAGTAGGATAGCCCAATTGAGTCCTCTTGCTTGAATATGGATTGAAAAGAAAGTAGTACAGCGGTCCACACACCATGAACCAGTTGGCAGTGGCTGGAATACAAGACAACATGGTAGCAGGGTTTGTAACAATAGGAAAACTCAACATTACAACAGCATTGGTGACACAGGTTCTGTACAAACCAATATGTTGTCTTACATTGCTTTTTTATTATTACATTTGTGGTATTAAGCACATGCTCACAGTCGATACCATGACCCCTTGTTTTATCAGTGCCCTAATAACAGGTTGGATTCCCGTTTTTGCCTCATGGCATAATGGGTACTGAGGGAGACATGGGAATTTCTTGATTGAATTTACCTTTATCTTCATTGGTTCAGCAGTTAAGATACAACATACATGATTCGCATGTTTGGACCCTAAGGTAGAAGTATATCAGAGATATATTTTGGCATTCCAATTTTACAATGAACATAATTTGTACATTCTCTGGTTTCATGTAGTAAAGCTAGAATTTCATGTTCATTGCTTTATGGTACATCAGATAAACACCATTACTAGTACAAAAGAGAGTACAGTATAGTAGAAGGCAGGGATTTAACAAGAAGGCAGGTTTGGCTGTAATTGCACATAAGGTTATGGACATAGGATCAGTGATATGGTGAGGAACGCAGGTGTTTGAAATGCCAACTGCATCAGTGGACATGCCCGATAAAAGCAAGGAAGAGAATTCAGAGGTCTTTAGAGCAGACTGACTGATCCTTGGGTCAATGAGCCATTAGGTGAGCTTTCTGTTAATAACACACACACATGTGGCCCATTTTGATCTATGGCAATCAAAGCATTCACAGAGCAGTGCGCTCCACACGGGCTGTCCTCGAAGGCAGGGTACCAGCTTTGGGAGGCTTGGTAAATTCAGGTTGTTCTGGCTGGTAACGAGCACTAGGGGTAAATTAGGAGACGCCTGTTTCTAATGTCCCAGCTGCCCAAAACTGAAACACCAGGAACCACAAGGTGGAGCCGACTCACCTTGAGCCATTCTCTGCCTCTATGCTGATCTCCCTCCTGCCTACCCACCGCAAGCGCCCTGCTTCCCAATTCCTCCTCAGCTCCTTCGTTAGCCAACTTGTTGAAACAACGGCATTTGTTACAACAATTTTGATTAATTCAACTCCTTATTTCTCTCTTGTACAGTGTCACAGTGACTGGGAATATAATCTAATTCAGCCAGACCCTTTGTTTGCCTGCTGATACAAATGGTGCGCAATTGTTCTTGCATCGTGGGTAGGAGCAAAGACAGCACCAACAACTTTCTGAGCACTCTTTGTAGCCCGGGAAAAACCAAATTGCAGTTCAAACACATCTTTCAAAAGGTCTAGATAATCAGCAGGGGTCTCACTGTTATTCAGTTTACAACAGCTAATTTTGATACAGTATGCTTGAACCAGACACATCCATTCGAGCATTTAGCAGCGCCTCTCTCACAGCAGTGAAAGTTGCTGCCTCACCAGGGGCCAGTTGAGGCCAATTACTCATTTCTAACAATTGGTCTTTGACTTCACTCTGCATAATAAGACACAACAGTTGATTCTCATCAGCCCAATTAGGATTACAATATTCAAATCTAGTTGAAAATTCTTCACAGTATTTCTGAGGATTATCATGAATATTGGGATGCTGTCATTTGAAATCCACTGGGTCAGCAGGGGACCAAGGGCCATGGATGCTGATATACCAACCTGCCCTGGGGATGGGGTACTCTTGCAATCTTGTAAGATATTCTCTCATTGGCCAAGAGGGCATCTGCGGGATGAAATGGGGCATCCTGGGAATTGCCACTGTGTAGATTGCTACATGAAGGTATGTTGAATGTTTTGAGGGTTTCTGTGAAGTTGCTTTGCTCTCCTCCCAGCCGTGTGCCTCGGACTATTCTGGATTGTAGTCAAGCTATGCGACATACAGGTCCGATGCAGAGCATCAGAATGGTAGGGTGCTAAGAAAACATCTAAAAGATTAACCCAATATCATAGAATCAGCCTAGTCATAGAATCTCATGCACCCTGCACCAGCTTTGCACGCTTCGCTGGTTGTCGCACCATGGCTCGCTGTGCCCACTACATGTGCCGACTGAATTGCGGGTGCAGCTCCATTTCTGGCCATTACCTCTGGTGCATCCTTGATGTCTTCCCCAGCATGTTGAAACTCAAAATATTACTTAGTATGTCACGCACAGCCTAACTGTTCCAAGGTTAAAAACTTTGTTGCGTGCTCCTGAGGTATCACTCTCCAATCCTATGAAGTGTTGAATGTATAGATCCAAGATGCATCTCCTAATTAGGGAATGTCCCTCAGTGCACAGCCATCAAGCCCATAGGGGCATATGCAGTTGAAAACAAAATTGCAAAAAGCTTGAAATTAGTTTTTTCAAATGTATGAGAAACTTACGGTTGAGAAATTATTTTGAATTTTCACAGGCTTCGCTTTGCGCGACATTCACATGGTGAACACTTTTTTATGTTATTTTTTTAGATGCAGCTACACATTTCAAGGATGACTTGTTTGTTTGTCACATGGACACAAAATGTTGGCATGATAATGTGGCTTGTTGGTTGTACACAACAATATATGGAGAATCTTTGGATCTAGTGGTGATATAACTAGTAACATGTAAATATAATTGTGTGTACTGAAGGAACACCATGGTTATGATTCTTATACTTCTGAATAACAATCCACTCTACGCCATGTTATTGGATTACTTAATGCACCAAGTTGAACATTGTGTAAACATGTCAGATATGTTCTGATTATAAGCGCACATTATTGGTTTTATTTACAGATGGGTCCCCTGAAGAAGGGCACATAGTTGCCCGAAATGCACCGGGAATGTTTTTGTTGAATATTTTTGGATCATTGAAATTGAGATTTCTGAGATGATTTATTAGATGTACAAGAAATAACAAAAAACAATAAATACGTTCAATAAAAGCTTTACTTTCAATGACATCCCTTTTGGATTTGTTTTCAACTACATATGCCCCCATGGGCTTGATGGCTGTGCACTGAGGGACATCCCCTAATTAGGAGATGAATATTGGATCGAAACTCAAATTATCCCATCCTTTCCTTCTGCTAACTCTGATTTCTCGGGTGTTACATGGGGAAGTAAATAAGGAAGAGGAAGAGCAGTGGGGGTACTAGTCCTACCTCTGTACATCAAGCGGGTAGCCTGGCATTTCAGTCTCTTCTTGGTTCTGTTAACAGCCTATCAAGGCTTGCAGGGGTTCTGCTGTGGCTGGCCCAGCGCCCCGTTTTTCATTCACACATTCATCGGTTAGGAAGTGTGCTAGAGGTTATAGACAATACTTTGCCTTCGCCCCCTTGCTGCACCCTTTCCAGAGACTCCAGCTCTATACCATGAATTCCACACACACGTCTAACTCCTGGCCTCCTGTGACCCCTCCTGTGCCTGTCCAAAACCGGTCTAACCTGTTGCCACCGTCCCAGACAGACATTTTAAAAATTCTCTTCACATTTTTCAAACTAACACAGTCGGGCCTCACTTTACATAATTAGCGAAGCTCGCTAGGGCGGTCTGACCTGATCGATGAGTTGACCCCCAGGTCATCCCCCACCCAGCTGCACAGTCTGTCTCACCTTGAGGGCCTGGGGTCACTGTGAGAGCCTGGACCAGCTCCGCTCTTGGCTTCTGGTCAAGCAAAGGCCCAGATTTGTTCAAGAAAATCTGCCTACACCCCACTCTAAGCCATAGAAATGTTTATTACAAAAATAAAAATATATCTGTGAATCATGGGAATAGATGTCAAGGAGATCCCCCAGCACCCCAAACAAGCATGTGCTGCACAATAAAAGACAACATATATATTTATATGTTTTCGTACACAGGGCTCCAATGAAGATCATGTGATGACACTGAAACAAAGGTGTTACACACAGGGGCGGGGTCTAAATTCGTGAGAAAGTTTGAAAACAACCTTCGAATAGAAACAGAAATGTAAACGCTAGCCATTAAGCAACCTAATCAGAAATTTCTCAACTCAAACGTCAAATATGGAAAGGAGGCTTTACACGTCATAGATGGGCACAAGTTAAAGGCATGGTTAGCCTGAGCAGGAAATGGATGCAATAGGTACCGCTACGCCAAGCCTAAAAAGAAAACTATCATAAAGGCTATACCCACAGAATAAATGGAATTATGGCGATATTATGAAGAGGAGACAAACAGAGGGAGTAAATATTTTTTAGGAGCAGAGACAAGGCAGAAAAGAGGAAGCAAAGGCATAGACCAAAGAAGGAAAAATCCTGAAGTTAGTAAATGGGGATAAACTACAAGGAGAAAAGACGAAAGACGAAAGTTACAAAGAAAAGAAATGAGAGGGATACAAAGAGAGAGAGAGAGAGAGACGCAGCACAGACAAAAAGAACATTTTAAAGGGTGCACATGTAGAAATTTACCAAAAAAAGTAAACAGAAATGGCGATTGGAGAAACAAAGAAAATACAATTAGCACAGATAGATTGCTTGTAAAGTCAGCCAGGAATAGTTTTGATTCATTTCCACTGGACAGACAGGGAAAAGGAAAAAATACCTGGGCGTCCAAAAGGACAATAAATGTGCAAACCAAAGAAAGTCATTGGGGAATAAAAGAGAAAGACAAAGGCAAAATGAAGCGCTTGTAATAGCAGGGATATAGAAAACAAATCATCTCTCTTGGTGTGCCGAAGACCTGGATACAAACAGTCTTTTCTTCTATGGCAGTACGGCCAGTGAAAGTAAATCGGGCTTCTAGCATCATTTATCAATCAATCAATCATTTGTAAAGCGCACTACATACCCCCGAGGGTCTCAAGGCGCTGGGGGGGGGGAGGGGGCGCTTCTTATCGAACACCCAGGTCTTGAGTATCCTCCTCAAGGTCAGCAGGTCTTGAGTCTGTCGTAGGCTCAGTGGGAGGGTGTTCCATGTCTTGGCGGCGAGGTGGGAGAAGGATCTCCCACCGGTGGTTGTTCTTCAGATGCGCGGGACGGTGGCGAGTGAGAGGTCGGCAGAGCGTAGCTGGCGGTTGGGGATGTAGAAGGAGAGCCGTCTGTTGAGGTAGGCTGGGTAGGTCTTGTGGAGTGCCTTGTGTTCGTGGGTGAGGTGCTTGAAGGATATCCTCATGTTGACGGGGAGCCAATGCAGGTTTCTCAGGTGGGGGGGTGATGTGACCGTGGCGTGGTATGTCGAGGATCAGTCGTGCCGAGGCGTTTTGGATGCGCTGTAGTCGTTTGATGAGCTTGTTCCGGACTCCCGCGTAAAGGGCGTTTCCGTAGTTGAGCCTGCTGCTGACGAGGGCCTGGGTGACTGTCTTTCTTGTATCTGTCGGAATCCATTTGTAGATCTTGCGGAGCATGCGGAGGGTGTTGAAGCAGAAGGAGGAGACGGTGTTGACTTGCTTTGTCATTGAAAGCGTTGAGTCGAGGATGATTCCCAGGTTGCGTGCGTGGTCGGTAGGTGTCGGGGCTGCTTCCAGTGCCGTCGGCCACCAGGAGTGCCGTCGGCAATCAGGAGTCATCCCAGGCTGAAGGGTTGGAGCCGAGGATGAGGAGCTCCGTCTTGTCCGAGTTCAGCTACAGACGGCTGGTCTTCATCCAGTCGGCGACGGCCTTCATTCCTTCGTGGAGGTTGGCTTTGGCGGTGATGGGGTCCTTGGTGAGGGAGAGTGTCGTCGGCGTAGGAGATTATGTTGCAGTCGTGCTGTCGGGCTACGTGTGCAAGCGGGGCCATATAAATGTTGAACAGCGTTGGGCTGTGGGAGGATCCCTGGGGTACGCTGCAGATGATCTCGGAGGCTGTGGAACGGAATGGGGGGAGGCGGATGCTCTGGGTTCTGCCGGAGAGGAAGGAGGTGGTCCAATCCAGAGCCTTGTCTCGGATCCCTGGGGTGTGGAGGCGTGCGCGTAGTGTGCAGTGGCAGACGGTGTCGACGGCGGCAGAGAGGTCTAGGAGGATGAGTGCTGCGGTCGCGCCGTTGTCCAGCAGGGTCCTGATGTCATCGGCGGCGGTGAGGAGGGCAGTCTCGGTGCGGTGGTTGCTGCGGAACCCTGACTGGGAAGGGTCCAGGATTCTGTTTTCTTCGAGGTATCAGGTTAGCTGTCTGTTGGCGGTTTTCTCGATGACCTTGGCCGGTAAGGGGAGCAGAGAGATGGGCCGGAAGTTCTTGAGGTCTCTTGGGTCTGCCTTAGGTTTTTTGAGTAGGGCGTTGATCTCGGTGTGTTTCCAGATCTCTGGGAAGGTTGCGGTCTCGAGGGAGCGACCTGGCCAAAGGATGGAGTGCTTACAGGGACACACCGACATTTATTGGAAAACAGAATACTTGACACCTGGTGAGGGATTCACAAGTTGTTTTAGGAGTCTGAAACTGTACTTTGTAGAGCTCAAATGAGCTTTCTTATGGGTCATGCAGACACGTCCTCCCTGATTCCAAATATCCACATGTGCTAGCTAATGACAAGCTATGCAAAGATGAAATCCAGACATTTGTACTGGCAGAGTCTTGGGAATGTCTGGGGATAGAGGGGCAGGAGACGATTGGATTGGGAACTCCTACAATAGAGAGCTCTTTCCCACGTTCCTCCTTGTGGCTTTCTATGGGTTTTTCTGGGCATTACTTGGTTATTTGATATCCTCACCGTGAAGGTCATCACCTTGTAACCCATGGTAAAAAAAGTGTTTTGTTTGAGAACAGCTACGTCATTATCATCTTCTTTATTCCAGGTGAGTTTGAATGTTCCTTATCTTTGCTGGCAGTGAGTTCCAGGTTGGGTGTCTGAACAGGGAAGAAGTACCCTCAAAGTGCATTTTCTTGAAATCTAGGATGTACAGGAGAGGTGTCAATCTTGAGCAGAGTGTCTTATTTGTGAGCATCACCGAAGTTTCACCTGGATGAAAACGTGAATATGGTCCAATTCTGAGGCCGTCCCTGTAGGTAAAGCATAGAGCTTTGAAGCAGGAGTGTCTAGCCAGGGGCAAACCAGATAAGTGCTATTAAAGCTGGAGTGATGTGGCCATAGAGTTGCAGAGTGGCAGTTGCCTGGCTGCCACATTTACAATCCACTGTAGTCTTTATTATAGGTAGCATAATGATCCAAGGTAAAGTGTGTTAGTGTAGTACAGCATGTCCATACCAGGGAGATAGTGGCCTGGATCCCCAGATGGAATCCTAGATGTGGGGAAATGTTATGCAGGATTTTAGATGGTGAAGAAAGCATTTATGGTATCCTGGTTTACTTGGAAAGCTTATATTAAGTCAGATCCCTTGATCAATCACACCCAGAGTTCTTATTTTTGTCGTTGTCTTTCAAGGTGGTCCACTTTCTTTGAACCACATAGTAATATGGTAGTAATTCTTCCAGTTTCTTCAGGCAAGGCTCTCAGTTTCTGTTGAACTGGATTTGAGGTGGTTGGCCAGCATTCTTTAGTTCACAATTTGAAAGCAATAATTTAGACTGAAGTAGTCAAACCTGCAGATGATACAGGAATTGTCAGAGAGCTCAAGTCCAGAAATGTCTTTGTATGCTGACATTTTCTAAGAGTTGGGTAGTGGACTGTATCACAGGCTGGCTGATAGGTCCAATAGTAATAGTATAGCAACTCCATTTATGTTGACTGTGGTCGTCATGTCAACCCAGGTAGACATCAGAGCAAATATGGTACTTCTGCCCGGTTGGAAACAAATTTGGTGGTTCTAGAGCAAGTTATCGTCTTCAATAAAACTGGAGAACTAGTTGACGGTTGATCTTTAGATGGGTTTGCTAAGGCAAGGTCTGTTAGGTTAGTTTGTAGTTGGTCAGTATGTTGGACTGAGATTTTGATTCTTCATGATTGAATTATCGTGACAGGACTTGAGGGCGGTAAGAAAGCTGCCATAGGTTAAGGGATTGTGGTTTTCTATGATGAGAACTTTTTTGTTTAAACAGAAACATGTTTTACAACCATGGCATGGGGCAAAAGCAAATAACAATTCTCACGCCTGTCACGTGGTCTGCATACCTGTGATAAAATGTATAGAGAAATGATTAGTTGAACAATTTACTTCCACATAGGCCAAATTAAATCATAGGATATATACATCGCTTACCTGGCTATAAAATGTGCTACATATTTTAAATGGATCAAAGAGTGGGATGCAGTTCCTAAGGGGGATGAGAGAAAAGAGAAAGAGGGGCAGTGGGGGAGGGGGTACGAGAGGGAAAGGAGAGTAAACCAGGTTGGAGAAGGATCAGAGGGGGGAGAGCTCCAATAAGGAGCAAGGGCCCTCACACACCCCGAGAGGTGTCATGCTTCATCATAGGGCAGCTCCTCGTTGGGCCGGGACTGCAATGCCCAACGGGCCCCGCAGGGGGCTCTTTAGAGGAGGTCTTTAGAATAGCACACCAGGAGGCCCTATGTGTGGAGGTGGAGGAGCATAGAGTAGTGGGTAGAGTGGGTGCAGTACGTTTAATAAAAATAGCTATGAGTGCTGCAGGGAATCTTTATTAACTGGACACTATGCTATGGTTCAAATACAAGACTATAAGATTCTAGGCTGGCAGGGGGAATTCAACCTGCTGCTGCTCAGTATGTGTAGTGACGGGTGTGGCTGGTTAAAGGTCGACATGTTTCACGCCTAAAAACTCCTAGTGGATGTGCGGTGTTTCTTCAGGACTGGGGGAGAAAAACCTAATCTACAGTGTGGGTGACGGTCATAGGAGTATCCTAAATTGTACCGTACTTATTGAATAGATTTAAGTTAATCCAGAGAGGGGGCAAGCATGAAATGTTGGGTGATTCGTCCTTCTAGCGAACCTCTGGGAGGGTAGACTGAGACTTTAGCCAGGATATTCACAGCCATCCACAGCAATGGCGGAAGCGAGTACCCATCTGTTTGGTGCACTCCTGCGTGGGACTGACCCACGACCGGACTCCTGGGGCGAGGACGGTACAGTTTAGGATACCCTGATGACCGTCACCTACACTCAAGTGTAGATTAGGTTTTTCTCTCCTGAAACCCTCATGATATTGTTGTTGTTTATATATTAGATGGCCAGAATTTATGAATTTATAGATCGGATTTGCTTAACGTAATAACATTGTTTTAGTGTGTGCATATTTTGAATTCTGATCACATGTTTGTAACATAATTGTTTTTGACACTGTGGACTAAGAACATTCAATTGTGACTTTGTTATATATTATTTTATGACTTTTAATATGTTTTATTGATTATCCGTACAAATATTAAATTATATAAAGACATTTGCCTTTCCCAAATCAAATATTTTTTTTAATTTTTGTTTTCTTGACGATATTTGAAAAGTATTGTTTTTTGTTCACCAATTGATGCACTTGAATGTGTAATCCTTCATGGTTGTATTGCCTATGGAGAGGATCTATTTACTTCTGTAGTACTTCTGTGTACATCTGTAGAAGCTATATTCATAACAATATATTCCTCATTCTATATTACGGGGTCAACCTATACATCTTTGTAGAATGTTTTCCAAGAACACACATTTGATGTTTTACGAAAAGGGATTTTTTTTGTTTCTGGTATACATACCCTGCCCTTTTTGTTCATAAAGGGTAACTCTCTAGAGTGTGTTCTCTTTTGCTTCACGTCCCACCAGCCCACCCCAAGTTGCTTCTGCACCCACCTGTATTTCTTCCCCATGCCCACTTTATCCTCATGGTGATTCAGTGTCCCCTGCCAATTGTTGCTTCCACTTCCCGCTTTCCAAAGTAAAAAAAAGCTTAAGCACATATTTTTCTTTATATTTACTTATTCTAGTTGTGTAGGCGTGCACATGTGTGGTGCATGCCCCTACAATTGACACAAAATGAATTTTTTTCTTGTTTAGCCATGCTGCACAGCCTGGCGAAAAGGTATTGGCAATGCCAACAGGTCCAGAAGCCAAGACATACTGGATTTGCCAATGCTTGTTGCTGTAGAAACTTTAGAACTTCAGCTTGTGACTAGGAATGAGTTTACTCGTTGTGGGCGGGTGAATGTCCCTCCCAAAACCTCTCTTTAACCCTCCCTAAATCCCCCTTGACTCCTCCCTAAAGCCCTACCATTTTGTAGTAAGTATTCCCTCATTTTAGAGCCACTCCCTTGTGCCTCCCACATTTACTCCTAAACGTACCATACATGTGTGGAGGACTCTGCAGTCAGGTGGAGATCTAAGCACAGAAAAGATAGGAACGGCAGAGACCTACAGGCGTAGGTTAGTGAATAGCATTTGGAATGAGTACTACTGTAGTACTAAACATACTACAAAATGCAGCTTGCGAAAAGACACCTAAGTCTTCAATAGGCACAGGGCCTTCATACTAGAGAGAGAAACCTGGTGATGCCCTTATATTTACGGTACAGGAACAGTGAAGGTTTTCATGGATTGGTCTGTAATATAACAAACTCCCTTCCTGCCTTATTTTGAGAGGATAGGGTGGATAAAGGTACAGATTGCTGCACTGTGCAGATGCCTCCGTCCTTACAGTGAGAATTTAACATCTAGGTGTACACAACAGCCCTATAGATTAATATTCCATTGTGCTATTACTGGCAAGTCACAGACTTGAAGATGACCTACTTGGCATTGACGCCAGGACGCTGCCACTCCCTGGCATTGCCATTCATCTGAGAAGCAGGCTTTTCCTGGCAATAATTTCTTAGTGCCCGATTCATTTGAACGTGTAAATTCAACTTCCAGGTGAAAATGCCCTAAATGTTGCATTTATAAAATGTGATAGTACACTTTTAAATCCATACCCTCACATGTGATTTTACACCAGTACACTGTACTGCATGGGAACTATTTTGCACCTTTGGGCATGAAGTGGGCAGTACGGGTGGGAATATCCTGTAAAGTTTGTGCACACCCAAAACACATTTTCCTCTGCTCTTTCCAAGCATGCATGAGTGTAGCAGCTTCTCCGAACTACTCCAGGAATTCCTCAAGAATTCCAAACTTTATAAACGTGCTCCCAAAAGTAGGTGTAAACTTACGGGTGTAGAGATGTACATCCGTTTATGAATCAGGCCCTTATTTTGCGAACGATCTGATCTGGGTTTAATCCAGCAAAATTCTTTAGCTTACTCCACCACCCCAGTTCTGACATGGCCATATGCAAATCAGGCTGACCCTGTGCTTCATGGGAACAGTCCAGCAGAAATGCCAAGCCATGTCTTCCCTGGACCGGAAACAACCATCCTGGGACCGGTTTCGGGTTCGTAACCCTCATCAGCCAGGTTATCTTGAATCCAGTGGCAAAGTGAGCAAGGGATCCACGTCTGGGCCTACCCTGCCAACTTAGGGGGAACAAAGCGATCCCAAAGGGGATGATGGACGGAGCGTTTGAGCAAATCAAACACTCACCCCAGTCAACTGATCTGAGTTTAATCCATCACCATTCTTTAGCTCACTCCACCTCTCCCCAGATTGCAGTGAGCAGAGTCCAGGAAGTGGTAAGGAGACAGACTAGTGCTGTCTCTGCCCAAAAACAAAAGTTGTTTAAAAAACGATTTCCCCTGCTGTGATTACTGTCTTTGCCTGTGGTTGTTACAGTTTAAAATTGTAGTTTTTAGTAGCCTGTGATTGCATAATTTATCAGCTGTTTTGTGTTTTAAACTTGTGGTTTTCCCTGCCCATGATTGCTTCCATTTAACGTGTTGAATTGTGGGATTTGCAGTCCAACCTCTGTAGTTTATCCCTCTCATTTCAAGTGACAATTCAGTTTTCCCTCCAAATTTCTAATTTGCTCTGTGCTAGGACCTGTATGTTAGTACAGTGCACCCCCAGCCCCCATTTTGTGTTCACAAGCCAGTGAAACCAGCCTCCCTCCCTCCCCCCCAGCAACAGGGATATTCTACTTCAGAGGGTGCTTCTGTGAGCTGTTTAAGCTGTGTTTACTAGGGCCTGTGCACTTAGTTTTTTTGGCCAGCAGAGGGAGTAAAGTTTTATTCAAACAGTATTGTTAGATTTCAAGTTAGTGAGGCCTTTACCTGCAGAAGTCCAAAGTGTGGATTGAGCCTGTCTGTCTCCTAGGAGATTCCGAACAGGAAAAGCAGCTTCCAACTCCCTGGCCAGCAAACCTTGTCTGAGTTCGCTGGGACCTTATATGGTCTGCTAGTGGTTGGTACATGTTTACACTAATTGGTGTTTGTATCTTGTGTTTTTATTGGAATAGGGTTAATGTCCTCATTGGTTGGGTATTTGAGGGTTCTTATTGGTTTCTGGGTTAGTGATTCAATCATTGTAGGGTTGGGACTAGGGCTAGGGTTAGGATTGCTATTGGAAGTAGGGACTATGGCTTCCTATGTTATTGGTTGTTGGGAGTAGGGTGGGACTAGGGCTAGGGTTAGACCTTTAATTGGAAGTAGCAATTAGGGCTTCTGGTGTGATTGGTTGCTGGCCTAGTTGCATGGATTTAGGAGGGAGCATAGCACCGAGTCGGCCCTCACCATCGTGCTGGATAATATCCGCACTCGAGCCGATAGGGGCCAGACTACCCTCCTTATCCTGCTAGACCTAACTGCTGCGTTCGATACCCTCTCTCCCTCGGTGTTAACATCTCGCCTGAGGGAGATTGGAGTGCAGGGGTCCGCTCTTGATTTGCTGACCTCTTTCCTAAACCAGAGAGAACAGAGAGTGATGCTGGGGGAGTTTCTATCTCCATCCCTGACTGTGCAATGTGGGGTCCCCCAAGGGTCGGCATTAAGTCAGACCCTTTTTAACATCTATGTGACCCCACTTGCCAGGTTGATAAGATCTTTTGGGATGGAGGTAGTTTCCTACGCCGACGACACCCAGATCCTGGTCTCCCTCTCCCAGCCCATTAACGAGGCTGCCTCCAATTTTAGATCTTGTTTGGAGGCAGTCGCAAAATGGATGACTCACAATTCTTTAAAATTGAATGGGGAGAAGACGGAGATTCTGGTGTTTGGGGGTAAAGAGGACATCTGGTCGGCTAACTGGTGGCCTGCCTCTTTGGGAGCTTGTCCGGTACCTACCGCTTTGGCTAAAAACCTTGGAGTCCTGATTGAGCCCACCCTCAATATGCGACAGCAGGTGAATCGAACAGTCTCTACCTGCTGGGACATAATTCACATCTTGAGGAGAATCAAGCACTACTTATCCCAGCAGGCCAGAAAGCAAGTCGTGGTAGCCCTTATTGGCTCCCGACTTGACTATTGTAATGTGCTGTATGCAGGTCTCAGCAGGGGGCTGCTGCAGCGCCTTCAACTGGTCCAAAATGCGGCAGCTAAGTTTGTGTTGGACCTTCCCAAACGTGCATCGGCCACTTCTGCTAGGAAGGCATTGCATTGGCTACCTGTTGAGGACAGGATTTCTTTTAAAATCCTGTGCCTTACCTTTGGCGCTCTGGCGAGAAATAGGTCAGTGGGGATTGGGGCTCTTTTGGCCCCCTATTGCCCCTCGAGGAATCTGCGCTCTGCGAACAAATCTTTGTTATCTGTACCACGTATTCGCAGAGCCAAATGGGGTGGCAGAGCTTTTTCCACAGTGGCACCTAAGATGTGGAATGCTCTTCCTGCTGAAATGAAAGCCCTTCCCACTCTTCATTCCTTTAGGAAAGCTTTGAAGTCACGATTTTTTGCCAAAGCATACCCGTAGTTTTGCCTCTGCCTTTTAAGATTTATTTTATAGGCGCCTTGATGCCTTCGGGTTTTAGTTGCGCGGTTATAAATTTTCTTTAATTCATTCATTAGTTGTGGGACTAAGAGTAGGGTTAGGCTTTCTATTGGAAGTAGGGACTAGGGCTACCTGTGGTTGCTTGGACTTGTATGGGACTACTGGTAGGGCTAGGGCCTCTATTGGACATAGAGATCAGGGTTTGTGAACTGATTGGGTGCTTGGACTAGGGCTAAGATTGCCTGTAAGGTCCTGGTCTCCTATTGGTTCTAGATTTTAGTGCTAGTGTTGTGATTGGATAGCGTTAGGGCTAGGGTTCCCATTGGCTGAAGGGGCCACCTGATTACTAGGGCTATAAAAGGCCAGGGTTAGGGCGTCTGAGCCCCGGCGTCGAGCCTAAGGGTGGAGAGGACAAGGGCAGTTGCCTGTTTGAGCCTGTTAAGTGCGGAGAGGACGAGGGGAGTTGCCTGTTTGAGCCTGTTAAGGGCAGAGAGGACAAGGGCAGTTGCCTGTGTGAGCCTGTTCGAGACTGAGCAGGGCCAGGGCCAGAAATGCTGCCCTTTTTCCCATTTAGCAATACCCAGCCCATACCATCCACATCCACAAACAGAGCAACACACTCACACCAAGTAAACACCATGCACAACAGTGTGCACAGATTAATGTACCAGCATGCACTACAAACCCAACCAAACCACATCTACACACCCTACAATCCCAACTACCACACATATCCACCATCACCTACAAACAGTACACAACTCTATTCTATACCACTAACCAATACACTCATCACTAACACAATGCCAATCAACACCATACATAACTACATCCCATTCAGACACACTCTCCCTGCTGTAATTACACCCAACAGACCACCTTTTACCACTAACAAACATATAATCATCCTTCCATCAGTTGTCCAACAAACACCCTCCTCTCCCTTCTACCATAATAACACTAACGCACAACAAACACACTACCACACTTTGTAACTCTTGGCAACAAGCCAGTCTAAGATAAACACTTTCACCTCAACTTCATTCCCTCCTACACACAACATACACTCTACTCATAAACACTTCACCACCCCCTCTACATCAAAACCTCTTCTCACAAACAATACTATACAACCAAATCCATTACATGAAACATATACATCAGCACCCTTTTTACTACTCCTCAAAAGCAAAACATATCACACACACCAGGACAACAAGATCTTCAAAGTGCAACACCTCATAATACTTACCATCGCAAAATACAAACATATACCCACCTTTCAAACCCCACAAAGGAACAAACTCCAATGCCAAGCTTTCCCTCTTCCACCACGCCTAACACAGATACAGCAATACAACAACTCTCTTCTAAACACCTCTCATCCATTGGACAATTTAGAACATTACTACATGACCCGCATGCTGCACCACCTTCCCTGACTCATACACCTTCCGCCTTAAACACACGCAAAAAATATAAGCAACATGCCACACCTCACAACTTTGCTTCCCCATGTCTACTTCACAACAATGATACACCACAAAAGCAACACAACACTCCAACTCACTCCCAAACACCATCTCCAACACATACACATGCAGACCCATCAAAATGCCTTCTGAGCATGCTGGATGAGGAACACGATACAGAACAGCTACACGATTGCTATCCTAATACAGCTAATACCAGCACTAAAAACACACCTGCTACAAACCCACACAATACTGATCACTCTTCTACAAAAAAAGTCCCACTATCACCAAAGGCCACTCACTAAACTGTCTACTAATAAATGCTTGATCCCTC
This sequence comes from Lissotriton helveticus, assembly GCF_964261635.1. Lineage (NCBI taxonomy): Eukaryota > Metazoa > Chordata > Amphibia > Caudata > Salamandridae > Lissotriton > Lissotriton helveticus. The sequence continues at coordinate 403,191,608 of NC_136061.1, forward strand.
TCTAAAAACAAGCATCACATCAACGACCTTCACACCGATGCAAAACCAGACATACTATTCATAACCAAATCATGGTTGGGAGAGGATATAGCTCCAGTCCTGCATGAAGCCATTCCTCTAGGCTATCAAACAATCACCCAAAATCGTATAGCCAAAAAAGGAGGTGGTCTAGCTGTTGTATTCAGGCAAGCAATACATATCACTAAAATTGACAAAATCTCCATAAAGAATTGTGAGGCTCTTCTAACAAGATTCAATCCTACAACGTCTTCCTCCTGTAACTTCCTGCTCCTTTACAAACCTCCACCTAGCAAGGCGACATTCCCAGACACACTTCTAGACACAGTTTCAAACCTGATAACAATACACTCCAACCTATGCTTTCTGGGTGACCTTAACAGTTGGTTTGATAAACCCAATATGACCCATCCAAAAACAATAATCACTGGCCTAGACGCATTGAACCTGCATCAGATTGTCCATAATCCGACACACACCGCTGGACATATCCTAGATATCATTTTTTCTAATACTAAACTAGTTACCTTTCAAACTATAACTCCAGTCACATGGTCAGACCACCACTTGCTTGCTTTCCAACATAAAACAACACTAAGCGACTCACCTAAAACTCCCTTACATCCATCCACCTACAGGCCGTGGAACAAACTCAATTTAGAACACTTAGAAACACAACTAACATCCAGTACAAATCTGGAAACCATAAATTCTGTTCAAAATCTATATGAGTGGCTATAGGAATGTGATACCACTCAAAACCACACAAGAACAAAAGAAATAAAGCGCCTGGGAGAAACATAGAAATAAAAGACATAAAACAACAAATTAGAAGGTTACAACGTACCTGGCTCAAAACAAACGCCAAACAAGACAAACTTCACCTACAGAAAATTAACAGATTATACAAGTCGGCTATCAAAAAAGCTAAGAAAAGGTAATATTCAGACAGAATTCAAAACGCTAAATGTGCAAATAAAGAATTCTATCAAATACTCAATGAATTTCGCAAACCAAGTTGCCTAGAAGGAACTCATCCTGTTACTCAGGATTTCACAGACAAACTGGCAAAGCATTACACGGACAAAGCCGACATGTTAGACTCGTACCTAAAACAGAAACAAAGCACCAGCACTAACCCTTGTACAAAACAACAATTCAAGAATTCTCTAATCAAGCCTCTCCGTTCCTTCCAACACATCTCAAACGATGAATTTATGGACCTGGTCAAAGCAAGCAGGCCTGCCGGCAGCCCTTCTGATCCGTGTTCGCCACAAACTTTCAAGACAATTCTTTTAACAACCTCTGCTGCCATTCCAGTAAGATGAATCATCAACGATTCCTTAACTACTGGAATATTTCCAGAAGAACTCAAAAAGTCATACATACCCCCTTTACTGAAGAAAACAAACTTAGACCCGCTGAACCCTGACAACTACAGACCCATTACAAATGGACCGTTCCTGGGTAAACTGATATAAAGAGCAGCGTTCGCCCAGATGTCACAATTGATTGAAGAGAATTACATACTTTCAGACTTCCAAACAAGATTCCGTCCGGGAAGAGGCACTGAATCTGCCCTCCTTGCCATCTGGGATGACCTGAAGAATACAGTTGACCGCAACGGGGTAACCGCGCTACTACTCTTGGACTTCTCAGCTGTCTTTGACACGGTTGACCATGACACTCTGAAATAAAGACTATGAAGCCGGCATAGAGCGAACTGCTCTAGACTGGATTGTGTTCTACCTTCGAAACAGAACTAATGTCATCCATACCCCACCTTTCTCGTCCAAACCGTACTCCACAAAAGCAGGGGTCCCTCAAGGTTCTATCATCTCGCCCATGCTTTTCAACATCTACATGAAGTCATTACCTGTACTGATCAATCAATTTCACCTCACGTGCTATAACTATGCAGATGACAGGCAAATACACCTTCAGCTGGAATGTCCCAAAGACATAGGAAAATAACCAATTTTCAGCTGTCTCAGAGCCATGGATCAGTGGATGACTTGGAGCCATCTCAAATTGAATACTTCAAAAACTGAAATATTCATGTGTGACGATTGGAAACATTACAACCCGCTTGCCGCATGGCTTAATGAACTAGGATCACTGCCTAAAGTATCGAAGGAAGTAAGAAACCTCGGAATGACCATGGACTCCAAGCTGTGGATGAATGCCCAAGTGGATAAACTAGCAAGATCAAGCTTTGTCACTGTAAAAACATTGCAATTTTTTTCCCTCATTTGTTTTTTTCTACACAAGCTACCATCTCCCTTGTTCTGTCCAAACTCGATTACGCCACTAGCCTCTACCACAGATCACTTTTAAAGGCCATGAAAAGACTACAACAAATTCAGAACTCGGCTGCCAGACTACTCTTGCATATCAAACCGCGAGACCACATCTCCCCTGCCTTGAAAGCCCTGCATTGGTTACCGGTTGCCAGAAGATCCATGTTCAAGCTGCTTTGTATCACCCACAAAGCAATACATGGAATGGGACCACTCTTCATCAGGAATAAAATCACCAAACACATTCAACAAAGGAACCTCTGCTGTGAAGGAGCATCTTGCCTCAAAATCCCACCATACAAGAAAAAAAACATGGTTGGCACATCCTTCTCTGTTCAGGCAGCCAAACTAGGGAACTCTTTACCCTCCAACATAAGTTCCACCAATAACCACCTTATCTTCAGAAAACTACTCAAGATTTGGCTCTTCCCCACATAAGCACCATACGCAAACAGAAATGTACAGCATATCCCTCTGTATATGAGCATTTGTTTTCACTATGGATATGTACCTATCTTTGTATACTACTTTGTATAAACATGTAAAATAATTAAGTTGTTGAGAGAAAAATAATAATATTAATAAATAAATAAAAATCATCTTTGGTCTACATGTTCATACTTCCATTGTGCATCTATGTACCTTCCATGTACCTGGATCAGTGTGTCTGTTACTTTTCTCCTGAAAAAGCTTACCCAATGCTCTACCCTATTTCGCATCCTGTGCCTCCTATCAATATCTTTAATCTACATATACTTACCTCCTTTATGTATCTATATACTTTCAATGTACTTATGGATCTATATATTTATCACTTTCTACTAATTTAGCATTTCCAATGCATTACCCCATTTCTCAGCCTATACTTCGCTCAATATATCTTCTAGCCCAACCTTCTGACTCATCTCAAACTTCTTTCTGCTACTCTTTCCAATGCACTACCCTATCTCTTATCCTATACATCTATCAATATATCCTCTACATCCACTCTCTCATCTATCCCAAACCCCATACCACTACTATGATCGGCAAAATAACCCTTTCTAGACTCTCCCATACTCTACCCCAGCTTGCATCATCTGACACCTCTTTGTACTATACCGATCCCCTAAAACAAACCTTTCTAAACTCTTCCCTCCTCCTACTGCTAAGACCTATAAAAAAAATCCTTCACTCTTTTATCCCTCCACTATCCTTTTCAATTAAGATTAACAGACTAACATGTTCACTTCTCAAATTCCATATTCACCTATACTAATTCACCACTAATCCTTTATTGGGTTCCAGAGTAGCGTGCTACTCGCCAATAAAGAGTCTCAACACCCCATCAGGGTTACAAGTGCTATATAAATGCAAACCTTTTTCCTTTTCTACCCCTCCCCAACTCTTCTCAATCCAAATAACTGACTAACATATCCACCACTAAAACTACTCTCATGTTTCACCATACTAATTCAACACTAATCCTGATGGGTTCCAGAGTAGCGTGCTACTTGCGCTTCAAAACCCCATCAGGGGTAGCAAGCGCTATATAAAGACAAACTTCTTTCCCTCTTCTATCCTGCCACCTCCCTTCTCTACCCAAATAACTGAATAACATATCCAATACTCAAATTACTTCATATTTTACTATACTAATTTTCAACACTACTCCTTTATGGATTCCAGAGTGGCGTGCTACTCGCCAGAAAAGCGCTTCAACACCCATCAGGGGTAACAAAGTGCTATATGAATGCAAACCTTTCTCCTCCTTTTATCCCTCCGCTATCCTTCGCACTCCAAATAATCTGACTAAATATCCACCACTGAAATTACTTCATATTTCACCATATTAATTCACCACTAATCCTTTATGGGCTTCCTGAATAGCGTGCGTCAACAAGCACTATATAAATGCAAACCTTTTTCCTCCTCTATCCTTCTGCTATCATTCCAAATTCAAATAAGTGACTAACCTATCCAACACTTAAAATGTACTTGCATGTTTCACTATACTAATTCAACACTAATCCTCTATGGGTCCCGGAGTAGCGTGCTACTCGCCGAAAAAGCGCTTTGACGCCTCGTCAGGGTTAGTAAGCGCTATATAAATGCAATTACAATACAATACAATACAATATGCAAATCAGTCTGACCCTGTGCCTTATTGTACGAGGTTACACTTTGCTCAGTTAATGAGGGCTCCCGTGAGAAAGCAGAAATAAAATCCACTTAACTAAAGTGAATTAGTCTCCAATTTCTGCAACATTAATGCACATTTTATTAGTGTTAATGCCCACTTGTCACATAACACTGATAATTACACTTCATCCTTCCGCCCCAAGCAAAATATTGTAACGTGTCCCGGCCTGGGATAGAAATGTCAGTCTTGGGTCTGTCTGGCTCATTTGTTGACCATCTCAGTCCTCTTCCTGATTTGTTTTGGCCCGTTGCATAGCAGAGTGGCTAGGGGCCCTACTATGTGAGCTAAGTGATGTGGCCTAAAGGCTAGGGTGGTCGACCTCAAAGCTGGAAACGTAGGGAGGTTCAACATCCTGTGATTCTGGGCAAATCAATTACTCTCCCAGTGGCTTACAAAATGAATATGTCCGTCTGTAACGTACCTGGTGCTCATATAAAGCGCTCTGATACCTCCGGGTCTAGTTCCTGCTATATAAGAATCTCCCCCCCACCGAAAATAAACATATATATATGTTTGTGTGTGTGTATATATATATATGTATGCATGTATATATATATGTGTGTGTATGTATATATAAATGTGTGTATGTATGTGTATATATATATATATATATAAATATATATATATATATATATATATATATATATATATATATATATATATATATATATATATACACACACACACACAGACACACACACACACACACATATATATATATTTGCAAGGAAAGTGGGCCACCCATCCCCAGGTTTGGTAACAACAAAAAATCCGTAATTGAGGTACAGTGGGCTTCTTACATAGTCGCCCCGGTGCAACTTCACCTGCTGCACTATTGATAGCCCCTGGCCGTTGCAAAGCCAAGCTGATGTCTTAGCAACTGCTGAAAGTAGCAGATGGGCAGTCCTAAGATTCTTAAGCCTGGACATGGCTGGCGGGCAGGGAGGGCTGAGCCACGGACCTGAAGATCGAGAAGGGCAGGTCTCTGTTTCAGCACGCAGGATGCAAAGTGTGCCGAAAACGGCCACCTCCGAAGCGGGTTTTACCACTTTTCAAAGCCGAGCAAAGAATGGTCTGAGGGAGAGTCTGGCGCTGGCGGGGAGAAAGACAACAAGGGCCTCTTTGAAAGGATCACCCTCTCCAAGGGATTTCCAAATATGGCAAACATTCTTCTCGGAGTGCCAGTGTCGCCATAATGAACACGGCAGCCTCGTTTACAAGAACATCTTCTTCACAACAAAACTCCTGGAAGTATTTATCATCCAGGGCCTTAGAACTTCTACCACGCTGTGTAGCCAGACCTAGAAATAAAAGCGGCGGCCGGGCTTTGGTGGTTCTGACGCTCTGATGGCCCAGCTCTAGTATGTGCCCTGCTGAGAGAGGTTAGGCAGTCTAACACTCTGTGTACTCGGTGTAACTGCCTTCAAACTCCCCAAAAATGATACACTTGGTAGAGAGCTGTTGATAAACTCAACATGCTGCAGTAACTTTTTCACAAAGCAGCCTTTATTTCAGCTAATATTTTGTGTGTGTATGTGGGAGAGAAAGGGGAAGTAAGTGACAACAAGTGAGAATGAGGGACAGTGAGTCTAACTGTGAGTGAGGACTGGAGTGCGTCTGAGAGAATAAATAAGATGGAGTGAGAATCGGAGAATGAGACAATGAGTAAAATTAAAAGTAAGTGTGAGTGTGTGAGAGGCAGTGAGAGTAAGTGTGTGAATAAGTGTGAGGCAGTGTGAAGAATTATGAGTGAGGGAGTGTGAGTCAGAATGAGGGTAGGTGAGTGACTGAATGTAAATCAGCATGCATGGTTTACAGTGTTTGTGAGGGTGTTACTCTTGGAAGTCTGTTGCTGCCACCGGCGTACTGTTAGTCGTTGTAGTCATCTGCGGTATTTAAGTCAAAATGCTGGTATTAGCACATTGGGAGTATGTCTTGACATAAGGAGCAATTGTGGCAAAATGCTGGTGCTGCCATTTTGGAGGTAGTTCTTGGTATACCACTTACCCATGGCAAATACTGGAGCTGGGATACGTGAGGTAATTCTTGGCATACAGGCAGGGGTAGGCAAGGCAACCATGGCAAGATGCTGGCTTTAACATGCTAGATACATTGTTTTTACATATGGGTGAACCATAAGGTGACCACCTTTCTCCAGGTTATTATTAGACTGTTTTCAGTCCTGCACGTTTGTGTGATGGCCTAATGCATTCTGGGTGTTGTAGTCCAGTTTTACTTTCATTTAACTAATTAGACTAACACACCTGAAATCAATGATTTGTACGTGAAAAGTTCAAGAGTGGAGACTGTAAAGATCTGGAGAGAGGTAGTGACCTAGGCTTCCTGGCATAAATGGGCACCAATGGCATATTGGGGTGGGGGATCGATGACAAAATGCTGGCTCTTACACAAAGGAGGTAATTACTGACATATGCAGGGCACCCAGAGCATATTTTGAAACAAATGGGCGGAACTCCGAGGGAGCATCAGGCTACACTGGGATGGCACACCAGTGGCTTATCAGCAAGTTTATGTGAAAATTATGTTTTAAAATGCACTATTTAAACCCACGTTTCTCAAAATTGCCTGAGGGGGAGACCCCCTTCCTTAAACTTCCTTACAAGAAGTTAGGATAGGTTGCTTCGCTCCCTCTTGGTGAATTCAGGGCAAGTATTATGTTCCCACCAATTTGAAAGACCACCACCTGCCACTGGCACAGGAGAGCATGGGGGTCGCCCGGCTGGGTAAATTTATATGTTACTGAGTGGAGATGAGGACACTGAAATCAGATGTACTAGGTTCTCTCTTCTCATGCTTAGTGATCATGCACCTACTAAATATCTCTACCTCTTGAAATGTACTGTGATACAACAAGGACAAGCTTTCATTTAGGCAGTAATTTTTCATTGTTGTACTATCTGGAGATAGTTTGTGGGTGCTGCAAAGGCATCCATCATGGTTTAGAGCTGAGTAAAGGCGGGTAAATATATGTTTGTGCTTATACCAGTGTCAAAACTGCCAGACAATACACGCTACTACAAGTATTGATATACGGCTGGGCAGTTTGTGCATTCTGGAAGGGGCTGCTGATCACCGTGAGCCCCTCCTGGCACCTGTAAAGTTCAGGGGTGTGATTTAACCGCTGTTGGATCCGCTGTGGGGGCTATTGCTACACGGACTCACTCTGGTGGGACTCCAAGTACCAGAGTGCTAAGCGTGTCTCCCGCCCCCTGCAGCTGAGAGGGAGACGTCACCTGTGCCCTCTTAAGTGCCGCTCACAACCCGCAGCGCAGGACTCTGGAAGCACGGCATGGCAGTTTGTGCATTCTAGAGGGGGCTGCTGACCATCGTGAGCCCCTCCTGCCACCTGTAAAGTTCGGGAGTGTGATTTCCCTGCTGTTGGATCCGCTGTTGGGGCCATTGCTGTACAGACTCACTCTGGTGGGACTCCAAGTCTCAGAGTGCTAAGCATGTCTCCCACCCCCTGCAGCTGAGAGGGAGAGGTCACCTGTGCCCTCTTAAGTGCCACTAACAACCCGCGGCGGGGGACATGCGTGGGCCGCACCAGGGCCAAGGACGGATCTGTCCTGCGCCCGTCAGTGACAGGAAGAGGCAGGGCAGGGTCACACCCCTAGGCTGCTGTGACTTATGATTTAGAAGCACCAGCGGGTAAGACTTGCATCATTTGTTGTGCCCCGTCTCACTGTTACAACCCCTAGCTCACCATACCGAGACTCTATTGACATCAGAAGGCGCCCGCACTGCGAACTGTGGAGTTTCAAGGAACAGTGGACTGCATTGTCATTGAAACTAAACAGAAAATGGGTTGGACATGTTAGCGTGAGGGTGGTCTCAGGGTGGTTAGCATCTCGTTTTAGTTTTCTGTCGTTTGACCCTTTGTTTAGCTGTCAACAGACTATAGGTGCTACAGGATAGACGAGTGACTTTAAAAACTTGTGTGGCGTGAGCCAGGATGTTAGATCGACAGTAGGCAACAAAATGGGGAGGAGGGCAGGCCCAGCTAGAGCCAAAACCACTCGTACAGTCTCACTCCCTCCAACATCAATGGATAAAATGCTGCAGAGGGCCATAGAGGTGGTGAACACCGAAATTGAGTTAACGGAAAGGCGGCTTTCACTTACCCCTGATCTTTTTATTCCCCCATCTGATTTGACCATTCTGCCAAACATGCCCCAAACCTAGCCAGACGTTCACCCCCTACCATTGTCTGTGGTTGTTCCTTACAAGAAAGCAGTGCGCAAGAGTAAAAATACTACGAGTATCCCCAAGAACGAAAAGCGCAAACAAACAGCTGAGGTTGGTCCTAAAAAAAAAGAAATTTTGCAAGGGCACTACATTTAGCCCAGAGGGGGGTGAAGAGCAAGAACGTATTTTGGAGAGACCACCACAAGCCAGCCCAGATAAGACCTATCCGTTGTGGGCCCTGAATCTAATGGCAGATTTGCAGAATAGAAACAACAAAAAAGGGGACTACCGGTCAACGAACATTGAGACCCAAGAAATTGGATTGAGGATCATGAAATACAGAGCAATACAAATTCAGCTTCACTGTATTGAGATGAATCCCATCAGCCCACCACACTGGCAGAGCATCCTCATCTGGGAATTAACTTGGTTATATGAACTAGTGCAGCACACACCTCTCCAGGGGGAACCAAGCTGCACTGAATTCAAAGCCAGTGATCAATCCGACCAACATGAAATCTCAAATAGTGGTGCTGATGATTTGCAGTGCAAGAAAAGGTAAATGTGAAAAATTAAAAATGACTACTGGGATACACAAATTAATTTAATAGAAGCTATCCTAGTGTCAAGATTAAAAACACAAGCTGATAGTTTGAAAAAATAACTATATATAGCAATTGGACATAGGTCGACCTGTTTCAGCCTTGAAGGTGGCACTAACCTGGCTTTCGTCAGGACCAAGAGAAGTTTACGCTACTGCAAAAAATACTACGAGAAATGTGTGAGAACAAAAATATATATTAGAAAACGCTACACCCTACCAGACCTGTTTTTCACAGATGTACATTAATTTTCATTTTCACTGGAGGTGCATTTTCTTTCGGCTTGGTTCCTGCCAGGGGTACCGACGGACAGAGCGGGGCCTCATTTACTGAGCAGTTGCCGGGTGAGGTGAGGTGTACTCCCACACAAATTTGGGAAAGAAAATGCACCTCCACTGAAAATGAAAATTAATGTACATCTGTGAAAAACAGGTTCTGGTAGGGTGTAGCGTTTTCTATTATATATTTTTGTTTTCACACATTTCTCATAGTATTTTTTGCAGTAGCGTAAACTTCTCTTGGTCCTGACGAAAGCCAGGTTAGTGCCACCTTCAAGGCTGAAACATGTCGACCTATGTCCTAATGCTATAGATAGTTATTTTTTCAAACCATCAGCTTGTGTTTTTAATCTTGACACTAGGATAGCTTCAATTAAATACATTTTTGTATCCCAGTAGTCATTTTTAATTTTTCACATTTACCTTTTCTTGCACTGCAAATCATCAGCACCACTATTTGAGATTTCATGTTGGTCGGATTGATCACTGGCTTTGGATTCAGTGCAGCTTGAGTCCCGCTGGAGAGGTGTGGGCTGCACTAGTTCATATAACCAAGTTCATTCCCAGATGGCGATGCTCCGCCAGTGTGGTGGGCTGATGGGATTCATCTCAATACAGTGAAGCTGAATTTGTATTGCTCTGTATTTCATGATCCTCAATCCAATTTCTTGGGTCTCGATGTTCGTTGACTGGTAGTCCCCTCTTTTGTTGTTTCTGTGTTAGTTGGGGATTGGAGACTACTTGGTCGTTAAATATTATTTCCCTAGGACCCTCTATTGTAAATATGTGTTTTGGAAATTTACAGAATAACCTGAGGGCCACTATCATAGAAGAACTGGCCCTCCTTATCAGCCATTTAGATAAACTGGAGAAAGCATTGGCAGTAGGGGAGGCCAGACCAACTGACACACAAAATCATTCCACCTCCACCGGCAAGTCTATAAGAGGGATTGATATAGGTTGTCAGGTGGATAGTGAGGGTCCAATTCCTCCGCCTGGGTTGGAGATGCATACACACAAGGGACCCTCGATTAGCTGTGAGACAGGAAACCAGAGTGTTCATAGGCACCAGAGAGATGGGAGTGCTAGTCCCGAGCCCAGAGCAGAAAACAGGTCATTCCTTCCGAGGCATTGAGCCACAGATAGCCCCCAAGACCAAGCCACCAAAAGAAAAGTGAGTAGACAACCAGTTAAAGAATACAGTGAGGGGAGGAATGCTTGCCCAAGCTCAAACCTGCCACACATAAACCTTCCTCCTACTTACTCCCCGCACGTAGCTATTCTAACAGGTGTCCCTCCCATCGAACCCAATATAAAGGAAAGCCAACTCGAGTTGAGAAACAAATGCCTGTTCTGGCTTGCAAGATATAAGCACTTTGACTATGCCAGAGCAGGGGAGATTATAATGGTTCGCAGAGTGGGGTGGGTAGGAAATCGCAGAAAAAGCGATCCGGGTGAGTGTGTAGTTATCAATTTCAAAATCCCCAACCTGCTTAAAACCACCCTTGCCTGCCACAACGCTCCAACAGGCATGAGCCTGAGCTCCTTGGACTTTTTCTATTTGCAGCAGCAAACATACCCAAGAAGCTGTGTACCCCCTTTAATGTCACCCACATGAGGGCAGCTGGGTTGCCCACAATTGGCTTCCCCTATTTAATATCCTGGTGAATAACAGATACACCACTCTGGAGGAGGTAGAGGGACTGGGGAAGGGACCATCTAAGGGTGGGGAGCCACAAACGCTATGAGACGACCCCACGGGCATAGCGGGCTGCGGCCAGAAACAAACTACTGGGGGTAATAGTTTAAGCATCTCCAAGTGGACTGGCCAGGAAGGAGGGAGATCTAAATCAAGTGGGTACCTGATGTTATATCCCCCGCCTCACAGGGTGACATTAGTACAGAAAGTGAACCGAGGAGGGATCCAGTTAGGTGTTGTGCGGTCCAACCAGGTACCTCGCCACCACAGTGCTAGTGCATACGAGGCTAAGAGAGTGGGGAAAGTGGGCATGACAATGGGATCAGGATACTTTCATGGAACCTGGCAGGTCTTAAAAACATGCCCTGCCACGAATGGGGCGACTTTGTTGATAAACATGATATCTGTATCTTCCAGGAGACTTGGGCAGGGGAGGACTTTCAGAGGGTGGGTTTTGCCACATTCAATAAGCTTGCACCTATTTGGCGGGAGACCCTCTGGAGGTTTATCCATCTGTGTGGGCAACTACCTTGGCTGCAGAGCAGAGCAGATTATAACACCCACAAATGACATCCTGTGTGTCCTGCTCTCTTTTCCCACAAAGACGAAAATCGCCTTAATTAACGTGTATTCTTGTCCTGTCAACAACAGTCAAGAATCTGCCACCATTGCCCAATTAGGACATTTCATTCGAACCTTGGACCCAGGGATATGGCTGATCGTAGGGGGTGATTTTAATTGCCATTTTGAACCCCTCACTGACCCGTCTCTGTCTGTCTGTACGGAAGAAGACCTGTACTGGTTTGTACCCGACCCCCTGATCACTCCCATTAAAGCATGGTATCCATTGGCCATACAGCTCAATTCACTCACTCTAGCTCTTTTGTTAAGGGCATTTACTGGCTGGACTAAATCCAATCAGCCAGGGCAGCCCACATTTAACAGAGTAGGTCAAGCCTCCCTAATTGACTACATCATGGTCAAAACAAGACTTTGGGACAAGGTCCTTGACTTTTTTTTAATCACACAGAGACAGGACAGTGACCATAATGCCCTGACTATGATTTTAAAACCATGGGACCGTGACATTTCTAAATCTCCTTCTGTCCCTCTAAATGTGACCAGTGCAATAACAATACCAAACAATAGAAGAAATGTCAGATGGGGTCACTTACAACAATCTCCCTTCAAGCTGGCTAAAGTTTATCAGCTAGCAATTCCATTCATAACCAATATGGGGGAGGCAGCACAGGTGGAGGGTCCCACCTTGGATCTAGATAAGCCAGGGAAAATACACACAGAGCTTACCTCAATACTGGCGGATGTATTTTTTTGGGTTGTGCGTACTAGGGAAAATAGCCGAAACAAATACGCCTGGTTTAACAATAAGTGTTGCAAAGCCAAGCGGGACCTTCTGGATGCAGTAAAGGCGAAGGGCAAGCCACAAATTAAACTCTCTAGGGCCAGGTACAAATGGACCACCCAGCAAGAAAAAAAAACTGGGAACTAGAGAGGTGGGAATCTCTCAGGACTGCCCTGAATGACAAAGATCTGAAAACCTTTTGGGCAAAAGTGAGCTCGGACGACTGGGAAGGGAGATTGGCCATTGAGCCTAATATAGGGCCTGAAGCCTCACTTTAGTGCATTGTACTACTCCAGGATGGTGGGCCTGGCAACACCACTAGTTCCAGTATGGCACCGGAGTTCCAACAGGAGGGGGACATGAAGATCACTATGATCGAAGTCGGAAACGCTATTAACAAGCTTCACCGTAATAAAGCGCCAAGTCTAGACAAATTACCGGGGGACCCCTTCCGTGATGAACCCAAAATATGGGTCCTTTATTTGTGTGCCCTATTTAACGCCGTCCTGAAGAGCATGGATCCCCCCCATACCTGGCGCGGGTCTGAGATAGTTCCCATATTCAAAAATAGGTTGTCCCCTCTCACCCTCCAACTACAGGCCGATCAGCCTAATTGACATCACCCAAAAACTCTTCAGCCGGGTGCTTCTGGACCGCCTTTAGTCCCTACCAGGCTGGCTTCAGAGCAAATATGTCAACCGTAGACCAGATATTCAGACTACAACTACTCTTCTGGAAAACGCTGACTATAGAAGGTGGCAGCCACTACCTAATATTTGTTGATCTGAAGTCGGCCTTCGACCTTGTACCTCGGGAGAAACTGTGGAAGGTGATGCGTGACCTTGGGATCCCTCCTTATCTTCTAAATGTGATAGAGAGGCTCCACATGGAAAATTTTGCACACGTGCGATGTGAAAAATATGGAGAACTCACCTCCCGTTTTCCTGTCCAAAAGGGGGAATGACAAGGATGTGTTTTAGCCCCTACTTTTGTCTTTTTATCAATGGTCTTATTGAGCATCTTAAACAAATTGAGGACAATGATGCCCCTAAGCTAGTCTCCGGGAAGGTCCTTGCGCTGACGCTTGCAGGCGATACCCTGTTACTTTAAAAACACGCACAGCGCACTCTTGATGGCTTCGCCAATTTTTGTAAGCTACAAGGGCTGGAGATCAATCTAACAAAAACTAAATATATGGTCTTCAACCCCCCCCCAACATGACCCGTCCAAACCCTTCTTTACACAGCATTCCTCTGGAAAGAGTGAAGATATTTGATTATCTGGGAGTTACCCTCTCAGAGCATTTTGAATGGAGGCCACAGTTGACCAAAACAAGACTCAGGCTAATCCAGACAGTGGGTGGAATAATGAAACTGTATAGAACCTCAGCTTTTAAACCATCCGCCCCTGTGGTGGAAATCTATAAAGCACCAGCAAGGGGCGCTACAATATACGGGGTGGAGCTGTGGAGCATTGCCCTACTACCAACTTGATGACGGTGGAGAACAACTTCATGCAACAGCTTATAGGCCTACCCCATAGTACCCCCCTTACTCCCCTTCACATGGACCTGGGTATTAGGCCCCTTGATGAAGAGATTGCCCTGAGACCGCTAACCTTCTGGCGGAGATTATGGGTGACTCCAGAGTTGTCTGTATACAGGGCCGAGTTAAATGACCTTTTAGCCATATGTACCATCAAGAAAATTCCATGGCTTTGCCACATAAGGGACCTTACCTCTGAGTTAGGCAAGTCGGACCTCTGGAAAACTCCCAAGACTTCATGCCCCAAGATTTCGAGGTTGGAACTAGTCAAACACTATAGACTAGCCACATTAGTGTCCATTCAAGAAAGTACCTCATGTGGTCGCTTGACAGCAGAATTTCTGCTAGTGCAAGATGTATACAGCTAGGGAAACTTCCTGGTTTTCATTCAACCACCACTGGCCAGGAAATTGTATTTGTAATTCAGACTAGGGACTCTTCCATTTCTAGCGTTCACTAGCAAATGGGTGAAGGACCAAAGGGGTGAATGCCTTGCATGTAACTACAAGGAGGAGTCAGATCTACATGGTTTGCTCCTCTGTCCTGCCAACTGCCGCGCAAGCATTGGTTATTCCAGCTATGCAAGACTTTGGGCTTTGTGCGCTGCATTGAGGCCTACAGAGTTTTAAAGTACGACACCCATCCACCAATTGTCTTTGCTGCATCACGGTTCTTAAATTGCGTGTGGCACATCCGGTGGGCCTGTCTAAAGTAGATCCCAAGGGGAAGAACAAATGCACTGAATTTGCACAGGTCGAGTAATTGTTAACTCATGCTTGGGGGTTTGTATCTTTGTCCTATATTTTTAGCCTTTGTAAAAAGAAATTAGATTACAGCTCAACGTTGAATGGTTGCTTTTATTCTGTTTTTAATGGGTTGATGACAGTGTTATACATAACTCTACATCCCTGCTGTATCTCTTATGCACTGTGTGTTTTCTTTTTTCTTGTTCTCTTGTGGGATGAACTCTGTACAAGAAGATGATTGGGAGTTATCCACATTTTTTACTCTAAGTGTACAGTATCTGTTTGATTGTTCTTGCACTTTTATGGCCCTAGTGGCCAAAATAAAGTTAATAAATGGAAATGGATATAAAATTTGCCAGAGGTGTTCCTTCATCCTGTTGACAGACTCTCGGAGCGATTTGGACACACAATGCAGTGCCATGCGTAGCCCATGCCATATAGGTCTGCCATAGACTAGACTAGGCTTTTTGTCAGAGAAAAGAGGTTTTGAATCATTGCATCATCTTGCAATGGCCAAATCTATTGGCTTTGCCGATTCTTGTTCTCTTATGTGAGTGGTTTTTCCATCAAAGCCATCAAGAGAGCCAGAAGGCATGTTTCCAGTCTGTTGCCCCTTTCCAACATCCACTCAGCTGTGATACTCCTCATTCTCATCTTCAGCCTGAGGCAGGTGTTGCTCGCCTCCTGTTGGTGCCTGGTCAAGGAATCCTGGAAGTTATTGAGCCATGCTGAGCGTCTAGAGATCTTCCATTAAGGCATGAGGAAGGATCCTGGGGTCGCTGAGTCGGCCGGAGATCATTTGTGCTGTTTTATGTCCAGAAGCTCTAGGTGGCCTAATGGAGAAGATGACCTTTCTCTACCAGGTAATGTGCTCTTGGTAATTGCTGGGCACTGCCAGCTCCTCCAGTTCAATTAATGTTTTTTTCCAGATTAACACGAAGTGCCTCCTGATAGAGAATGCACTCCATTAACATAAAACTGGCTGTTAGCCAGGTCTGGTGGCTCAGTGTACTAATTTGTCCACTGCAGGGGCTTGTCTTTAACCTCATGGTCACAGGTTCAAATCTCGGTGGGTCCACTTAGCCTTTCATCCATCTGAGGTTGATAAAATGAGTACCATTGAGTTGGGTAATAATAAACATCTGTTATTCAGCGCCAAGACACCTATGGGGGAACATGTGCTTTACAAATACATGTTATGTTTTGTTAGCAATGTACAAATGCGAATAACTATATGATGTCATTGACTGACACGTGGAGTATATCTAGGAGCACGACCTTGCCTGGCACAGGATTGAACCTAGCTGGGCACATACAATATACTGTCATGTCATGCACTGACTGCAATGTATGACATATCTGTGTATATATGGTGGCTTTAGTAGGCATATGGAGCATAATGGAATTGACCAACATTTGGGGGTTATCTGAGTATATAATATTTTTCGGTATGAAGGGATATCTGGGCATGTGGTGTTTAGCAGTGCATCCCTCAGGGGGGGCGTGGCTTAAGCGCCGAGGAGCATGGTCGCCTGAGTCCCGAGCTCCGGGCCGATCTCGGCGATTTATCCTGACAGACCCCCTCCCCAGCAGCGCCACCGACCTGCTGTGATCCCTGAAGGTCTGGGGGAGACTCGGCAGCTGTTGGGAGCAAGGAGGGCTCCGCGATCGCCATGGTACCGACGGCGGCCGGGAGGCTGGAGCTTTGGCGGACGGCCATCTTGCTGTGGGCCTGCGACCGGCCCGGATCCCCGGCCTCGATTTTGAGGGGCCTGCCGAGGGAGCTGCCCATCGCGGCGGTGTGAGGGTCGCCGTGACCGGAGGTTTGGCCCAGCTGTGGCGGACACCGCGGACTTCTCTTGTGGGCTTCCGGGGACCCGCGGCTGCTCCTGGCGGGCATGTGTGGACGGAGGCCCAGTCGGAGTGGAGCAGAGGCGGCGCTGCGCCCGACTGGTGGCGCGTCTCCGGCTGCGGAGTGAGACGTGCCTGTAGCGGTGCGGTGGAGCAGGTACTGTGGGGCACGGCGCTGTGCTGGGGCCGCAAGGAGGACGCTCTGGGGCAGAGGCTTTGGTCATTGGAGTGACGCCGGCCGGGAGCCGGTCGCTGGAGTGGATGCCCGGTCTCTGGGGGCCTGAACCTATTTACCTGGGGGACTGAGAGCTGGGAATCTCCAGGGGCCCGCTGATGACCAGGGGGGACTGTGCTGGCACTCCGGTGGAAGCGCCTTGGAGCCTGCGCCTCGGGCACTGGACGGTGGATGGCGCCCGGCTGGCCCGTTTTGCTTTGGCGTGCCTGACCTCCCTGGTGATAATCTTTGGTCTTGGCCCGGGTCTTGCGTTTGTGGGGGCACGGAGACACGTCGGAGCGCCCCTGGATTGGGCACGGCTTCTTGGACCCTGTGGACCCCAGCTGGAGGCCTGGCTTGCTTTGGTGTGGCCTGCTTGGCTAGCGGCCTGCGCACACCGGGACTTTGGGAGCGGGCACGCGCTCCCCCGGGAATTGTCCAGTGGCCCTTGCCCTCCTCCATGCACGGGCCGAGGGGGTGGTGGTGAGTCCTGCGACCCTGGAGACGTTTCGGGTCGGCCCACTGGTGTTTGCCGCGACTGTGTGCACTGGTGGGGCACCATGGGGAAGCCACGGAAGGGTGCTGGTGCGGCCTCGGCGGATCAGGCTGAGGACCTTCTTGAAGCGCACGACCATCGATCGACAGACAACCAGGGCACAGGTCTTCAACAGCAACAGCTGGACCAGATCCTCAAGGCCATAGGGGACACGAGGGAGGCGCTACGTCACGATATTGCGCAGGTCTCCACGAACCTAGGCCTACTGAAAGCGGATCACGACAAGCTTGCGGACCGCGTTAAATCCACGGAGCTGGTGCTTGAGAAACTCGAACCGGCCCAGAAAACGACAGACGCTACGTTGGATGATCTGGTGCGTAGAGTGCAACATCTAGAGAGGAGAACGGCTGATGCAGAAGGGCGCAACAGACGCAACAACATTAGAGTGGTGGGTTTGCCCGAAAACGTTGAGGGGGATGACATGGTCTCTTACCTTGAAAGGTGGCTGCGAGAGGTGGTGGTACCTGAGGGCCTGACGAACTTCTATACATTGGAGAGAGCCCACAGGGTCCCGGCCCGCCCTCTGGCCCCTGGCCGTCCTCCTAGGCCTGTCATAGCCCACCTGCTGCACTTCAGGGATCGAGACATTATTCTGCGACAAGCCAGATCGAATGGTCCGTATAAGGTGGACAATGCGTCTGTGTCCCTCTTCCCTGACTACTCCCAAGAGGTGAAGCGTGACCGCTTTTCCTTTGTGGCTGTCAAGCGAGCTCTCCGCGACGAGGGAGTTCAGTACTCCCTGCTGTTTCCGGCACGTCTGAAGGTGCTGGTGGACGGAGTGACGACGTTTTGTGACACGCCGGACGATGCTTGGCAATGGCTGGAACGGTACCGGGCAGGCAAGGATGGTACGGGTGAGTGGACAGCGGCTGCTGAGGGTCGACCGCGGCCACGGCGGAGCAGGCGCAATCGGAAGCGAGGACAGAGCCAGCGATCCCCACCGGCGTCACAGACGGAACTGGAGAGGAAGGCCGCTCTGCAGGCGGTGTCGCTTATATGTGGAGTGGCGGCAGAAGGCCCTGTGATTGACTCCGGCTCCCGTTTGGGCTCTGATGAAACGGGACAGGGAGATTCGGATGGGGGCTCAGAGAAGGAGTCTGGGGATTTGCCTCAGATCACCCCTCAGACGGCCGAGGGACTGTTGGACGAGTGACTGCCGGGCGGCTGTGCGAGGAACAGTTAGGCGGGGTGCTTGGCCTGTGGAGATGACTTTGATGGGGCTGCAGGAGTTCTTTTCGAAGGGGTGTCGGGTGGGGCTATTTTCCCTGTCGCTCTGGGGTATAGATGGTACAATGGGGACCCCATGGCACTGTGCACTTGGTTGGGTGGAGACGCTGCCTGGGTGCTGGGGGGGAGAGGTTCCTTCTCGATCGGTATCGGCCCACCACGGTGTGGTGGATTTCGAGCTGTCCGTCCGGAGGTGCTGCGCTACCCCCTCTATCTCACATACTTTGTGAGTCTCTGGTGCTTTCCAGAGTTTCCCTCACTTGTGGGGGTGGGAGTTTGGATGGGTAGAAACTGTTTGACGCCTGTTCTGGGGGTGGGCGGGTGGGGGTGAGTTGGGGGTGTTTGTTGTTGCAGGGGTTTGTCAGTGTGCCACTGGGGTTGTTGAGGTTCTGTTACTGCTATAGCTTTCCCAATGGCGGCTAAACTGGAACTGAAATATGTTACATGGAATGTGCGGGGGCTCAACTCTATAAGTAAGAGATATAAGGTGCATGCATATTTAGTGCGTAGGGGGGTTCAGATTGCCTTTCTGCAGGAAACGCATTTGACTCTGGCAGAGGGGCGAGCGCTGCAGCGACGTTGGAGGGGGCAGCTTTACTACACAACCTACTCTGCTCATGCTAGGGGAGCGTTGATTTGGGTTCGGGCGGGCGTCCCTTTCCAGCCCATAACGACGGAGATTGATTCGGAGGGGAGATTTGTGGCGGTGCAGGGGAGATTGGATGGCCGGGACGTCAAGCTTTGCAGTGTTTATGTCCCTAATTTTGACCAAGCCGCATTCTTCTCGGCGTTGTCGACAAGGTTAGCGCCACTGTTGCTCGGCACGGTGTTCCTGGGGGGGGACTTTAACTCGGTGGTGGACGTGGATTTAGATCGCTCGCATCCTCCTCTAGCTCAGTCGGTGGTGCGCAGGGTGGCCAAAGCCCGGAGGACCTGGCAAGACCATTGGGGCCTCTTGGACGCCTGGCGTACGCTCCATCCCAACGATAGGGATTATTCGTTCTATTCCACACCCCATGATCTCCATGTCCGCCTCGACACCTTTCTCTGTACTGCTGGGGCCCAGGACCTTGTACGCAGTAGCGAATACCTGGCGAGGACCATCTCAGACCACAACCCTTGCTTGCTCGCAGTCCTCTGGTCTAGGCAGAGGCAGCCGATTCCCACGTGGCGGCTGAATCCGCTGATGCTGGAGGATCCGGTATTCCGCGCGGAACTGCAGGAGTGCCTTGACCGTTATTTCCGGGAAAATGCGGGCACCGCAACTACCAGAGCAGTCGAATGGGACGCCTTCAAGGTGGTGGTACGAGGCGCGTGCCTCTCCCCATCGGCTGGGGTGCGTAGGACGCTGCTGGCAGACGTGGAACGGGAAGAGGACTCGCTCAGGTGGGTGGAGAAGGCTAACCACACGGCGGGGAGCGACAGGGAGGAGGTAATGGCGGCAAGAGAACGTGTAGCCGCGCAAGTGGAAAAGCTTCGCTGTCATGACTATCGGGAATATATGGTCCGGGCTCACGCCGAGAGGGATCGAGCCGGATCGCTGCTGGCTTGGCTGGCTAACCCCCACTATGGAGGCGCGCCGATTCTGTCCCTGACCACACCTACCGGAGCGCTGGTTCACTCCCAGCGGGAAATCAACGACCAGTTCCTAGCTTATTACTCGTAGCTGTACCGTTGCAGGCTGCCTTTGCTCCCGACGGGTTTGGATGCCTTCTTGGAGGAGGCCCAGCTGCCGCAGCTGGATCCAGAACAAGGGAACGCCCTGGGTGCTGCTGTGACACAGGGGGAGATTAGAACGGCGATTAAGCCCATGGCTCGGAGGAAGACACCGGGGGGTGATGGTCTCCCTGTGGAGTTCTATGCTGCATACCTGGACCTTTTGACGCCACAGCTGTTGCGGGTCTATGGTGAGGCATGGGAGCTGGGCAGGCTGCCGGAGTCAGCGAGAGAGGCGATTATTGTGCCTTTGCTGAAGAAGGGCGGCCAACCCACGGCGAGGACGGCATACCGTCCCCTTTCCATGCTCACTGTGGATTATAAAGTACTGAGCAGGATTCTAGCTACGCGACTGTCGGCCCATATGTGTTCCCTCGTGCACCCGGACCAGGCGGGCTTTATCCCCATGGAAACACCTCTGGCTGTATACGACGCCTGCTACGGGTTATGGATGTTGAGGGGGAGGGTCATCCGACTGCGACTGTCCTTTCGGTGGATATCGAGAAGGCGTTCGATAGCGTGGAATGGCCGTATCTGTTTGGTGTGTTGCGTCGGTTCGGGTTGGGGGACGGCTTTGTCCGCTGGACACAGCTGTTGTACGCATCCGCGACTGCCAGGGTCCGCACGGGCCGTGCAATCTCTGCGGCGTGTGCGGTGATGAGGGGTACTAGGCAGGGTTGCTCCCTATCCCCGCTTCTGTTCGCCTTGGCGATTGAACCACTGGCGGCGCGGGCGCGTCAAGGGCAGCATTATGAAGGGGTGCTGCTGCGTGGTGTCAAACACCACATCTCCCTGTATGCCGATGACCTCCTATTGTACCTGGCTGACGCGACGGCTTCGGTGCGAGGAGCGCGGGCCTTGCTCCGAGAGTTTGGCGAACTATCGGGCCTCCGTGTTAATTGGTCCAAGACCTGCTTGTTCCCTCTGACTCCTCGGTGTGCACGGCCCGCGGAGCTTGGGGAGCTGCGTTGGGAGCCGGAGTGTATGCCGTACCTCGGGGTTCACATCTATCATACCCATTCGTCCCTGTATGAGGGAAATGTGGGCAGAGCGTTGAGAGGCATCAGGGGCAGTATCGGATTCTGGCGTACCCTCCCCCTATCCATGGCCGGACGAATAGCATTACTAAAGATGGTAGTCCTCCCGCGTTTGCTCTATTTTTTCTGCACATTACCGGTGCGGATCCCGCTCTCCTTCTTTCGGACTTTAAGGTCAATGGTGATAGGATTCATATGGGGCTCTGGCAGGAGGCGCGTAGCTCTCTCCACCCTACTTCGATCACGGGAGGAGGGGGGACTGGCTGTGCTGGATTTTGAATGGTATTACCTGGCGGCACAGCTGCAGTGGTTCACCCAGGCGGTGGCACGGGAGTTTAGGGGTCCGGACGGTCCACAGGACAGGATTATACAGCGCCATGTCTTGTCCTTTATATTGCTCCAGCAGGGACTTCGCCTGGACAGGCTGTCTCTGGAGGAACGTACCTTCCGACATTGTTGGCTTCGTAGTCAGAAGCGGGCGGGTATCCATGTTCCGTATGCGCCAGAGATCCCCTTGGGCATGTGCACGGCCTTGCCGCACGGCGGGGACTGGTCGGGGCTGGCCGCTTGGGAAGACTGTGGGCTCCATATGGTAGGAGACTTGTATAGGGACGGTGCCCTGCTGTCATTTTCTGACTTGCAAGAGGCGTTTGTTTTGCCGAGAGGCGACTTCTTACTCCATGCGGCTTTGGTCTCCGCGATCCAGAGACGATGGAAGACGGGTCGGGCGGAGCCGCCTACGTCTTTGGGATGCCAGTATGTTGTGATGGCAGCTGGCACCTTTAAAGCCGTTACGTGTTTGTATAGGAGACTGGCGCTAGTTGACCCCCCCCCACTGGATAAACTGCGGGAACGCTGGGAGACGGACCTAGGCCGACAGATACCGGAGACAACGTGGCCCCAGCTTGTGCGCCGGGCCTGGAAGGGCACGCGCAACGTCCGCTTCCAATTGGTCCAATACTTCACACTCCATAGAGCGTACTGGACACCGGCCAAGATCCGACGGGTTTTTGGCGGGGCGCAATCGGCTTGTCCCCGTTGTGATTCAGAGGGGGCTGATTTCGGTCACATGTTTTGGGCCTGCGCGGGGCTTGGTTCATACTGGGCTGCTGTTGTGACCTGTCTGAATGAGGTCACTGGACGTCAAGTTGAAACGGACATGGGAGTTTGCCTCTTACTCTGGTTCCCACACACCCCAACCACGAAGGTTACCAGTAAATTTATCGACCTGGGGCTGATCCTGGCCAAGAGGGAGCTCACCCTACATTGGAAATCTAGGGGGGGACCTAGCTTCCTGAGATGGCGGGGGTGTTTCCAGCAATGGGCGTCCAGTGAAGGGACTCTCCGCTTACAATTGGCCGCCCGCGCAGCTAATGATAAGGCTCTAGAAACAGCCAGGGCGTGTTGCGCGCTAGTGGCAGAATTGCAATCAATGTCAGAGGTCGCGGAGGATAGTGAGGAGGAGGCGCAAGCGAGCCAAGGGGAAGAGATGGCAACGGGGAGGGCGGGGACATCCACGGGTGACGCTGCAAGCTAGGACCGCGATCCGGCTAGCGCTTAGGGGACTAGAACATCACACCCGGTGCTGTGGGGATGGGATGGGGATGCATGCACGGACTCACAGGGTGTTTGGAATCCATCTGGGTTGGGGAACCGCAGCCTGAGTACTGAGGAGAGACACTTGCACTTTTATGCTGTGTTATGTTGCACCTAGAGCTCGACACATGAGGCACACTGGCACGGGGGGGGTGGGGGTAGAGCAGGTGGGGGGGGAGGGGAAGGTAGGGTGTTGATATGTGGGGCGCAATAATTGAGACATTGATCTATGATATGTATAATGGGTGCCAGCAATCATTTGTTTGTCGGCTGCTGTGAAAAACCAATAAAATTTTGTTGCAAAAAAAAAAAATAGCAGTGCATCCCTCAGCATGTGATAGCACTGATTGGCAATATTGGGCAGCACCTTGGGATATGGCATTGACTGTTAAATAAAGTGGCATTCCTCGATTCATGCTGGCATTGTCTGGTATATGGAGGATATCTGAAAACATGGCATTAAGTGCCATATTGGCATCTGACACATGGATTTTAATGGCTTATGATGGGGCATGTATCAGAAAAAATGGAGGAGGAAGAGGATGTGCTGGGCTCGTCCTCCTCAACTCATATTGTTATGCCAAACCAGGAACCCAGCGGTGGTACATTTCATAACTCTCCATGGAAGGGAAAAACTTTGTTTTTCTTATAAAACCCTCACCCACCAGGATTGCCCCTTGGTGGCATGTTTCATCATCGGGTCATCCTGATCCACTGCGGATCGGGTGTGCTGCGACCTACAAATACGTGGGAGCACTTAATTGGTGTTTAATTGGGCTAGGATGTAAGAGAAAATCAAGCAGTTGGATGGTTTAGATCAAACAGGACCAAAAGCAGTGATTTTCCAATCCATGCATGGGAATGCTAAGTGGGATGCATATTGAAACATGATAGGAACGAGTCATCTAAAGGTTAGTGGGTGTTTGGCTGGACTTGGACTTTAGACTGGCTGGATAAGAGGGATGATAAAGTGAGCTGAAAATGACAATTATTCCACTAAGAGTCGAAAACCCTACTTAAAACACACTGCTTAGAAAACATAAGTCTTGAGTCGTGTAGTGAACCTACAGAAGTCCTCTGAATCTCATATGAGCAGCATGCACCTTCCAGAATGGCGAAAACTGACTTTGAAACGATTTTCCACCAAATATTTCTAACCCTTCTGAGCAGTTGGTAACTAGGATCCAAGTGGCTACCTTGAGAAGTTAGCTTGCTTTTTTCCTTACTCTTACATCATTGCTCTCACCTGCCCCTTACGAAAGGGTTTTACATTATGTAGTGACTATAAAGCTTAAAAGTGAAAGTACTTATAACAAAGTTTAAAAAACGTCCTCAATCGACAGCGTAGGTTGTCAGGAATTGATGTCTTACACTGTCTATGGTTACTCCGGTTTTTGGAATACTGAAACCATCCATGTTTTTCTACCGCAGAGAAGGTAATGTATGTGTATTACCTTGTGAGTCACACGGAAGGACTCGCAAAGTATACAATGCAACTTGCAAAGTCTGCTGTGAATTGACGTGCACATCTGTAAATTGTTATCGATGCTTTCTATGCACAAAGCCTTTAGCTTGCCTTGTAAATGCAAAGTATCGTTATGACTCTGGCCAGTAATTAGACATAATATCGAAATTTAAATATCGATGTGACATAATATCGATGTTTAAATATCGATGGTCAAATTTATCGAAATTCCAAATATCGACAACAAAAATATCGAAATTAGTATGTGTGTTTAAATATCGTAAGTAAAAATATCGTAGACAAAATATCGTTGTTTTAAAATATCGATAATGTGTTAAAATATCGATAATGTGTAGTTTTTAGTAATATGTGTTGTTTTTTGTTAAAAATTAGTATTTGTTTTCAAATTTTGTAATAGTTATGTGTATATATAATTATATTTTTTATGTTATTTTAAAAAATCATATATAATTTTAGGAGCGGGATGTTGGGTTTATAGGGGATAAGGGTGGGGAGTGTTTTAA
Source organism: Lissotriton helveticus (assembly GCF_964261635.1). Lineage (NCBI taxonomy): Eukaryota > Metazoa > Chordata > Amphibia > Caudata > Salamandridae > Lissotriton > Lissotriton helveticus. Next base: position 403,216,732 of record NC_136061.1, read on the forward strand.
AAATGTATATATTAAAAAATTTAAATTTTTAAAAAAAATTAAAAATCAATAATATTGTAAACATTTTATATAATAAAATGTACTAATTTAGTAAATATTTTAGGAGCGGGATGTTGGGTTTTTAGGGGATAAGGGTGGGGAGTGTTTTAAAAAATTATATTTAATATTTAAACATTTAAAATAATTTAAATAATTTTTAAAAAATATAGTAATTTTAATACATTTTGTAATTTGTAAAATGTTTTTTTATTAAATTTTAAATTAAAAAAATAAAAAAAAACTTTTTTTCAAAATTTAAAATTTAAATTAAATTTGAAAATAATTTACACAAATTTAACAAAAAAGAAAATTAAACTTAAAAAATGTTTTATTTTATGAAGAATTTTTTACATTTAAATATATTTAAAATATTATTAGTAAAATGTATTTAATATTTTTTTTTAATTATGATGAGTTGTCTTGTTCATAGAGGATAAGGAGTGAGTTAGTTTATACAATATCTAAATTTGAAAATAAATGACACAAATTTAACAAAAAAGTAAATAAAAGTTAAAAAAAATATTTTATGAATATTTTTTAAAATTTTTAAATATTTAAAATATTATTTGTAAAATGTATTTATTATTTTTAAAATATTATGATGGAGTTGTCTTGTTCATAGAGGATAAGGAGTGAGTTAGTTTGTACAAAATCTATAATGAATAGAATTTTGAACAATTTAAAAAATAGTAAAATTTACATTTAAAATTTAATAATTAAAAATAATAAATAGGATACAGTAGTAGTTTATATAGTGTTTAAGGGTTGTTTTTATTTTAGGAAAAAACATATATTATAGGCACCTACCCAAAATTAATGTGGACTGGTTGTGGGAATAGTAATTTATATGTAATTAGTGTCCAGCACCTCCCACAAATTAATGTAGATTGGAGTGGGAATAGCAAATTATATTTAATTAGTGTCCAGCACCTACCCCTAATTAATGTACACTGGAGTGGGACTAGTAAATTATATGTAATTAGTGTCCAGCACCTACCACAAATTAATGTAGACTGGAGTGGGAATAGTAAATTATATTTAATTAGTCTCCAGCACCTACCCCAAATTAATGTAGACTGGAGTGGGAATAGTAAATTAAATGTAATTAGTGTCCAGCACCTACCACAAATTAATGTAGACTGGAGTGGGAATAGTAATTTATATGTAATTAGTGTCCAGCACCTACCCCAAATTAATGTAGACTGGAGTGGGAATATTAAATTATATTTAATTAGTGTCCAGCACCTACCCCAAATTAATGTAGACTGGAGTGGGAATAGTAAATTATATTTCATTAGTGTCCAGCACCTACCCCAAATTAATGTAGACTAGAGTGGGAATAGTAAATTATAGTTAATTAGGGGTCCATTATGATGTCGGGCGGATTGCCTCCGCCAGGCTGGCGGTAGCCACCGCCGGCCTGGCGGAGGCAATCCGCCCGACATCCATTGCCAAATTCCCCCCCGCCATATTAGGATGGCGGGGGGGGGGACCACTGCGGTGAAAATCATCGCCCGCCTGTTTACCGCCCTGGTGGCCTTGCGGCTGGGGCGGAATATGTTTAATATGGTGGCGGTGTCTGTTAGACACCGCCAGCCATATTACAATGGGCATTCTGTCACGCCTTTCCGTGGTGGCAATGCCGCCACGGAAAGGCAGGCGGTCTTTGGTTCGGGGGCCCCCTGCGGGCCCCCTGGTGCTGGCCGAGGTGTTCAGTGCAATGGGGGGGTACCTGTGGTACCCCCCCGCATTTGCATACTCCAAGCAGCAGGCACCGCGGGGTGCCTGCCGCTTCCTGTATGCAAATGCGTGCATTTGCTTGTCAGATTGTGGCGGGCGGTGCAGTGAGCACCGCCCGCCACAATGTTAGAATGAGGATTGCGACCGCCACTGTGGCGGGCGCATCCTAATGCACATTTCGGGACCCCCGCCCTTGAGGCGGGTGGTCCCGTTTCCCGATAGGGTGGCGGGCGGGCAAAGCCCGCCCGCCATCCTAATGGCCCCCTTAGTGTCCAGCACCTACCCCAAATTAATGTAGACTGGAGTGGGAATATTAAATTATATTTAATTAGTGTCCAGCACCTACCACAAATTAATGTAGACTGGCGAGGGAATAGTAAATTATATTTAATTAGTTTCCAGCACCTACCCCAAATTAATGTAGACTGGAGTGGGAATAGTAAATTATATGTAATTAGTGTCCAGCACCTACCACAAATTAATGTAGACTGGAGTGGGAATAGTAATTTATATGTAATTAGTGTCCAGCACATACCCCAAATTAATGTAGACTGGAGTGGGAATATTACATTATATTTAATTAGTGTCCAGCACCTACCCCAAATTAATGTAGACTGGAGTGGGAATAGTAAATTATATTTAATTAGTGTCCAGCACCTACCCCAAATTAATGTAGACTGGAGTGGGAACAGTAAATTTTATTTAATTAGTGTGCAGCACCTACTTCAAATTAATGTAGACTGGAGTGGGAATATTAAATTATATTTAATTAGTGTCCAGCACCTACCCCAAATAATGTAGATTGGAGTAGGAATAGTAAATTATATGTAATTAGTGTCCCGCACCTACCCCAAATTAATGTAGACTGGAGTGGGAATAGTAAATTATATTTAATTAGTGTCCAGCACCTACCCCAAATTAATGTAGACTGGAGTGGGAATAGTAAATTATATTTAATTAGTGTCCAGCACTTACCTGTGCTGGGGGGACGAGGGGAGTCCTCTTCCGCTGCCGCCACCGCCAGGAGTCACTTCAGAGTTGGGACAGCGCCGCCGCCCCGGGACTGCAACTCCCGGCTGCCTTAGCGGCGGCGCTGATTGGCCACGCACCGCAAGCGCCAGGAGGCGCCTACAAACAGCGCTCTGCTTGGCGGAGCAGGGGGGGGGCATCACTTACCTGTGCTGGGGGGACGAGGGGAGTCCTCTTCCGCTGCCGCCACCGCCAGGAGTCACTTCAGTCTTGGGACAGCGCCGCCACCCCGGGACTGCAACTCCCGGCTGCCTTAGCGGCGGCGCTGATTGGCCACGCACCGCAAGCGCCAGGAGGCGCATACAAACAGCGCTCTGCTTGGCGGAGCAGGGGGGGGCATCACTTACCTGTGCTGGGGGGACGAGGGGAGTCCTCTTCCGCTGCCGCCACCGCCACCGCCAGGAGTCACTTCAGTCTTGGGACAGCGCCGCCACCCCGGGACTGCAACTCCCGGCTGCCTTAGCGGCGGCACTGATTGGCCACGCACCGCAAGCGCCAGGAGGCGCCTACAAACAGCGCTCTGCTTGGCGGAGCAGGGGGGGGCATCACTTACCTGTGCTGGGGGGACGAGGGGAGTCCTCTTCCGCTGCCGCCACCGCCAGGAGTCACTTCAGTCTTGGGACAGCGCCGCCACCCCGGGACTGCAACTCCCGGCTGCCTTAGCGGCGGCGCTGATTGGCCACGCACCGCAAGCGCCAGGAGGCGCCTACAAACAGCGCTCTGCTTCGCTTCGCGGGACGCCGAGCGAAGCCCGGGCAAAGGGCGGGCCCTCTGTGGCCCTCAGAGGCCAGAGGAGGACGGGACGGGCCACCCCACTTGGCCCCATCAAAAGATGAGGTATAGAGACACGTTACCCTTTTCTTGTGCGTTGTGATTTGTTTAGTGACTTATTGGGGCCCTTTTTGTAACTAAACTACTATGTCTGTCTGGGAAGAACTGAATGCCTTGTGTGGCACAAACTATGCCCCTGATATTTCTACTTCCCCTACAATGGACAGAGATACGGATCTCATAAACTGCACTCCCCAGGCCCCTGAAATAATCCTACCTCTATCTGATACACCGTTTGGGGAACCAGTCAGCAAAAGGCACAATGAGGTTACCCCACCAAATGCCGCCCGAATGTGTTGTAGCCCCTCTTTTTCCTCCGTCAACCCAAGCGTATCAACGCCACTTAAGACAGTGATCACTTCAAATGACTCTGTTTCCCCCTTCCAAACGACCCTTCTGGCCCATATTGAGCGACTGTTGAATACGGCTTTATCACCTCTGCTCTCAAAAATTCAGGATCTGGGAAATAGGTTGTCTGATGTTGAACAAATAGTACAAAGGATTCTACCATCACCTGTGAATACTGTTATTCCCTCTCGTCCTATCCTCTCTACTAACCTTGTGAACCCCAAGTCCATCGAACACAGGAAAGAACGAACAATTGATCCTTCTCTCAGCACATCCATCCTAAGCGGCAGTAAAGTTACTTCTAAGCCCACTCGCCCCCCTCTTAAAGCCCTTAGGCTCCCTCAAGAAAGAAGACACCGAATGAATTTACCCCCTGAAGCCGCCCCCTATGTGACTGTTCTCTCCGGGGTCCCTGAACTTAGTCAGGACAAACATGAAACAAGCCAGGATCTGCTGAATAAAGCCATCTTTTGGCTTAATAACAACAGACCGCTGCCACCTGATCTAGATGGCGGAATCCTGAGCGTCAGGAGGGTGGGATGGCTAGGGATGTTGCCTAAAGACATTCCGGGAGACCTGATACTAATCAAATTCAAACACAGGAACATTGTCCCATTTTTAAGATTTTCCCAGCCCAAAATTGGAGATGGCCCTATTTCTATTTGGGACTTGCTTGATTTTTACCCTTGCCCCAGAGCATTGAACTATAACACTTGGTGAAAGGGGACTCTGTTTACCATGCGTTTTTATTTCGCATTAGTTTGGTTTTAGTTTGCTTTAAATATCCGTAATGAACTGTTGATTTTTATATACATGTATGTATTTCTTTTTGCTGCTTTTATGGTTTTAAACTCAAAAACCGAAATAAAGCTTATTTGATTTGATTTAGTGTCCAGCACCTACCCCAAATTAATGTAGACTGGAGTGGGAATAGTAAATTATATGTAATTAGTGTCCAACACCTACCACAAATTAATGTAGACTGGAGTGGGAATAGTAATTTATATGTAATTAGTGTCCAGCACCTACCACAAATTAATGTAGACTGGAGTGGGAATATTAAATTATATTTAATTAGTGTCCAGCAGCTACCCCAAATTAATGTAGATTTTAGTGGGAATAGGAATTTATATGTAATTAGTGTCCAGCACCTACCCCAAATTAATGTAGACTGGAGTGGGAATAGTAAGTTATATGTAATTAGTGTCCAGCACCTACCACAAATTAATGTAGATTGTAGTGGGAATAGTAATTTATATGTAATTAGTGTCCAGCACCTACCCCAAATTAATGTAGACTGGAGTGGGAATAGTAAATTATATTTAATTAGTCTCCAGCACCTACCCCAAATTAATGTAGACTGGAGTGGGAATAGTAAATTAAATGTAATTAGTGTCCAGCACCTACCCCAAATTAATGTAGACTGGCGTGGGAATAGTAAATTATATTTAATTAGTGTGCAGCACCTACCCCAAATTAATGTAGACTGGAGTGGGAATATTAGATTATATTTAATTAGTGTCCAGCACCTACCCCAAATTAATGTAGATTGGAGTGGGAATAGTAAATTATATGTAATTAGTGTCCAGCACCTACCCCAAATTAATGTAGACTGGAGTGGGAATATTAGATTATATTTAATTAGTGTCCAGCACCTACCCCAAATTAATGTAGATTGGAGTGGGAATAGTAAATTATATGTAATTAGTGTCCAGCACCTACCCCAAATTAATGTAGACTGGAGTGGGAATAGTAAATTATATTTAGGGCTCCCGGTTTTCTGTTTTTACGGATATTTACATATAAATACAGACGGAAATCTATATTTCCTTTGTCTGTATTTATATTTAGAAACGGCAAAACACTGGCAAATGTTGCCACGCTGCCGCTGCATGCTGTTTCCTTTGCACGCCCCTAGGAATTCTTTTTAATCCCTTCCAATCACGTCTATTAGCGCCCTCATGTGGACCTATTGGCACAGGGTCTATCAGGGACGGCCGTTCCCCTGACCCAATCTTCGTCAGAATCAAGCTGTGTGTGTGGGCGTGCCAACACATCTAGCCTCGCCCTCATAACTTTTTACCTATATTTGGGTGCTCACCTGGCTGAATTTCTTCTTTCCCTGCCCGGTTTGAAGACTCCTTCCTGCCACCATCATCTTGTGTACCTGCACCGGCCCTTCTCTTGACGTTCGGCATCTCAGGGGCTCCGCCACTCAAGCTCTGCACCAGCCCGCCGTCGTTTCTCCTGGCAAGAAAAGAGGATTTCCCCTGTCCCCCTCCCCCCCCCATGCCCCGGCAGCAGCAGAGGATTGTATTCTCCATCGTGATGTGGGTGAGGGGGAGGTGAGGGTTGTTGTCCTTGGTTATCTTAATTGCCGTGTGTGTTCAATGCCACAGCCCCCAGTAAGCCATCTCAGACGGTTCAACACCTGCAGCAGCAGTTTTGCTGAGGCCTGTTACATAGTATATTTATTTCCAGTGCAAATCAGCATAGTACAATGAGCTGTGTGTTTTCTCTCTGGCCGCTGAGAGCTGAACGCTGGAACACATTGATTTTGCCTCTAAATTAATCATCGCATAACTTTAGTTGAAAAGTTCTGCAGAACTCACCGCCATTCTTAGAACATGCATTCATCTGAACTGTAAGGGGCAAAATGTATTTGAAAGGAAATCAGACCTATTTTAACTCCGCCATATCGCCCTGAAATTTGAACCAGCGACCTACAAATTACACTGAGCAGTTTGCGGCAGGCTCTAATCTCTTGTCTAGAGGAGATCAATACAGACATGCCCGATCACGGCCCCAAGAGTGTACCTCATGCACTAAGACAGTGGTTCTGAGTGTCTCACCACGCTGATGCCCCAGCTTCACATGGGTGTCTTGTCAAAGTCAGTCTAAAACTCTAAAGCAGGCACTCCCAGGGAGCATACTCATCTCTCTGGCAGGAACAGGTATCTTACACACTTAGCTATCTCTCAGAGGTTGAAACCAGCGACCTGAATGTCAAAGGCAGATCGCTGCTACAGGCGCATTATCCAGCTGTGCTATGCTGTCGTACTGGATTACTCTTCCACTAGCTGGTCATGAATGCTTTATTTTCCTACGCAGTTTGGCCGCAGCGCCCTGTTCCATGCCCCCCTTGTGCCCTCTCCGATGCCGCATAAGGTGAGTACCTGGGAAAACAGAACAGAAAAGCTTAATAGTTTATAGCACGGGTGAAGGGAAAGGGCCCGCCGTCGCGCCATTACATAATCGATTGCCTACTTAGCATGAGGTTAACAACCAGGGGGGGGGGGTGAGCGGGATAGGGGTGAGACTAAGTTTAAGTGCCCCCAGGTTGAATGATAAGGCTATGAATTCTGCTACAATCCGGTGCTTGTCACGTCCGCCCAAAAACCTTCAGACCCCCTCCCCAAAGCACCCTCTTTATTTTATGGGGCATCACACTTACCTCTAGTGAGAGATCGGAGCATTGCAGGACGAAAATACCCAGCTACAAGTAGCGCCCTAAAGCTCCATGGTGACTCTTTGAAACCAGGGAGACCCTTAGCCCTGGCACCTCCCTCCCCCCCCACTCATTTTCACCCCAACATCTGCACGCACAGACTCAGTTTACAGGCCTGACGGAATCGAACCCACCATGACCCGCAGTTCACTGCATGCGTTCAACTCACTGAGCCATCCTGAGATATTGCATTCAGTGAATGTAATGGGAACTCATTTACGTAGTCAGGTAGTCAGCGGCTGTCCTGGGCATCTGATCCGGGTTCGGCTCTCCTGGGCCTGCATTGGGCATCCTTCTTGCACCGCCAGATATAAAATATCCGACGTCCCACTGCACTGCTCTCACCAGCACGTAACATGGAAGGGTTACACGTTTTTCCATGAATGCACTCTACTGTACTTGCAAATGAGCAAGCGCCCCCCTCTCCCCCCCCCCCCCGCCCCCAACGCACACACGACAGCTCTCCAAGGCTGACAAAGACTGTACAGATCTGAAGGCCCAAGAATGTGTCCCACTGATACTATAGCACCTGAAGCCTGGGGTGCCAAGTAAGAGCTAGAGCGGCCCGTGGACCTTCCAGACATCGTACCTGCGTTTTATAAACAAATGTAAATTGTGTCAGCAAACGCCCGGATTCAAAGAGACTCTGCTCTGTGGGGGTGGGTGGGTGGGAGCAGCAGATTGTCAGAGTGGAGATGCAGGGGCGCTAAGAGGTGAAATACCAACAAAGCTTAATTAACATGTAAATGGTCTTTTGAAGACCTGTGAAGTGGTCGGGTGCGGCTGTGTGTGCGTGCTGGGGAAGCTGTCTCAGCCCGCTCCAGACCCTATGCATCAGTATCGTACCAGGGTAGGGATTATTGCTCAGGTCAGGTTTCCTTTGCCACTGCTGCTCGGTCCATCTGCCCAGTATTCCCGTTGTGCATATTGTTAATATGGCCTCAGCCATAGGCAGTGCTAGTCTTATTTGCGCCATTACATCTCATTCTAGATCTCTAAATAACACACACGGTGTGGCTCACATGTGCATATGCATTCTTAAGCTGACGCCCTACCCATTTCAAGTATTGAAATCGTTTTTTAGGTCTCGCCTGTCGATGCGCATGCGCATCGAGCAAGGCGAGAGTATTGGGACTTATCCGCTCTTTATCCACACTGCAAGGAATCGTGGCGATTCCTTGCAGTGCCCGTGACTTTTAAGCTCAATGCGCATGCGCATTGAGCTTAAAAGCGCGTGCACGTCCGTCTTTGTTTACCCGCTCCGCCCCCTCCCCTTCCCGCCGTCTCGCATTTCCCCTGTCGCACTTCTACTCGCCCCTCCCCTCTCTTCCCTCCGTCTTGTTTATTGTACCCGCTCCGCCCCCTCCCCTTCCCGCCGTGTCGCATTTCTCCTCCCCCCTCCCCTCTCTTCCCTCCGTCTTGTTTTCATCTTTGTTGTCTTCCTTTGTGACTGTTTTTCTATCTATATCTTCCTCGGTCTTTCTTCGTTTTCTGTCTTTCTCTGTTTAGCTCTGGGTCACCATCGAGTGTGCGGGCCCACCACCACAGGCACAATTTAAACACACCTTAGCTGTTAAGAAAATGTTACTTCCAATTCCGCTAAAAGGCAAATGTATCAGTGGAATAAAAAAAGATTCCCGATTTGTTGTACATTAAAGCACAGCTGCTGTGAACTGCCATGGTTTTCTGTATAATGGAAAATATTGCCGGTAACTTGAAGTTTGGATCAAATCTTTAACAAAATTATGTTACATGTCTGTATGCAGCGTGAAAAAAAATAAGTATTTTGAAATGGAAAAAAATGAAAATAAGTGGGCAATTTCCGCACGTCCGTCTTTGTTTACCCGCTCCGCCCCCTCCCCTTCCCGCCGTCTCGCATTTCCCCTGTCGCACTTCTACTCCCCCCTCCCCTCTCTTCCCTCCGTCTTGTTTATTGTACCCGCTCCGCCCCCTCCCCTTCCCGCCGTGTCGCATTTCTCCTCCCCCCTCCCCTCTCTTCCCTCCGTCTTGTTTTCATCTTTGTTGTCTTCCTTTGTGACTGTTTTTCTATCTATATCTTCCTCGGTCTTTCTTCGTTTTCTGTCTTTCTCTGTTTAGCTCTGGGTCACCATCGAGTGTGCGGGCCCACCACCACAGGCACAATTTAAACACACCTTAGCTGTTAAGAAAATGTTACTTCCAATTCCGCTAAAAGGCAAATGTATCAGTGGAATAAAAAAAGATTCCCGATTTGTTGTACATTAAAGCACAGCTGCTGTGAACTGCCATGGTTTTCTGTATAATGGAAAATATTGCCGGTAACTTGAAGTTTGGATCAAATCTTTAACAAAATTATGTTACATGTCTGTATGCAGCGTGAAAAAAAATAAGTATTTTGAAATGGAAAAAAATGAAAATAAGTGGGCAATTTCCTCAGCTGCTGTATAAATCTAAAGATTTCCAGTTTATTTTTCATGGAATTTTGCACAAGCTCTATTTTTCAGTACTTAAAATTACAGCTCTTACCGTCAAACCATTAAGTCGAACCGTTTTTAAAAACATTTTTTATGCTGTTACGGTAGATAGAACACTGCCTAAAGTAGCTGACATCTTTCCGAATGTCCCTGCCTACCATATAGTTTCTAGTTTGCTACAGAGGCGTGGCAGGATCGGCATCTATAGCATGCCTACGAACCCTTACCCTCCCCCTTTTGTTTCAAGTTTGTCTTGCCACTTGCCCCATTCTGCGTGTATTTTGCTTCATTTCCCCATTCTTGGTTGTGTTAATCCTTATCGCTCGCGCATTTATATCTTAAATGACCTGACGATTTTCAAAATCTCCTTTAGCAACACTACCCCCCCTCCCCCCCACCACCACCATATCTCCTCCCTGACTCCCTAATATGCACTTCAAAATTTGACCTAGAGTGTTAGAGAGCTGTTATTATGTGAACCTGCGTGAGATCGAATGAGTGGGTGCCATCCCTTGCATACCACTGTGTATCACCTCGGGTGGTCTTCTAGGCGCCCTGGTCCTGCTTCAGACGTCTGTCGAGTTAGCTCGAGCGGTTTGCATTATAACAAACGCTCATGTGCCGTCCGCTTCGTAATCTTTACCTGCAGAAGAGACTTGAATCATCGAAGATAGATTGAGTTAGCCTGGCAGAATTTCCATGCCTGCTTTAAGTGCGTCACAGCATTCTGCTCTCGCCTGGTCATGCTGTTTTCCCTGGAATGACTGTTTTGCTAAGCAGATCCCTCTGTCATTGTTCCAGCATGCTGCTTCACGGGCTACATTACGGAATGCAGCACTGTCTTAATTATTTGCATTTGGCACGCGACCTTCTAAATCTGCATCCTGTCAGGCAGTTCCATTTTCGGTGCGCCTTGCACCTTTTCCTGGAGTCTCCTGCGTGCATTGAAATGTACTTTATCCGTATTCTCTGAAGTTATCCAAGTTCTGGCAAGCACCATGCAGGAGTCCTGCAACACCGCCGCTGCTGCCGTGAGCAATTCACGGATTTCCGGCTATTTGCGCGTCCACAACACTGTACGCAGAACAAGAACATCTGGGGGCGCCGCCATGCTTTCAATAATCTCCAAATTCTCCACGGACCACCCTCCGGCGTTTTTCACAAAGCTGCTCCTATTTCACACTCCCCAGTCTCACGTGGTACACCCCTCCTACCAGCCTTAGTGGTACTCAACCCATACCAACCCCAGAGATCTTCTTGCCATTCCAGCTTCGCGCGGGTTCTCTGTCCTGCCACTGTCCCAGTGCGTTTCTACCCTGGGAATGCCCCACCGTGCGCCGGTCACAATATCTCACACAGTTCGCACCTTGCTGTCTCGCTGTGGTGCTCTCTCTGCCCTGCAAAAATCTGGCCGTTTTCCCGCTCTATCAACTCCCAGTGGTATTTATGCTATAGCCCCCTCCTGTGGTATTTCTGCCCCCCATAGCTTTGCGGTCCCTCACTCACCCTCAACCCCTCACCCTCACTCACCCTCACCCTCACTCACCCTCAACCCCTCACTCACCCTCAACCCCTCACTCACCCTCAACCCCTCACTCACCCTCACCCTCACTCACCCTCACCCTCACTCACCCTCAACCCCTCACCCTCACTCACCCTCACTCACCCTCACCCTCACTCACCCTCACCCTCACTCACCCTCAACCAATCACCCTCACTCACCCTCACCCTCACTCACCCTCAACCCCTCACCCTCACTCACCCTCAACCCCTCACCCTCACCCTCACTCACCCTCAACCCCTCACTCACCCTCACTCTCACTCACCCTCAACCCCTCACCCTCACTCACCCTCACCCTCACTCACCCTCAACCCCTCACTCACCCTCAACCCCTCACCCTCAACATCAACCCCTCACCCTCACTCACCCTCACCCTCACTCACCCTCACTCACCCTCACTCACACTCACCCTCACTCACCCTCACCCTCACCCTTACTCACCCTCACCCTCACTCTCACTCACCCTCAACCCCTCACCCTCACTCACCCTCACCCACCCTCACTCACCCTCACTCACCCTCAACCCCTCACCCTCACACAGTGGAATAGGTCTCGGAGCATTTGAGTTAGAGCTTTTAGAAATGTTTATGTTTTTTTTTTTTAATTCTTTAGCATTGGCTACAGGAAACAAAAATGCTAAAGATTTACAAAAAAAACCATAAACAATTCTAAAAGCACTAACTCTAATGCTGCGAGACCTATTGCATTTCCAATGCTTGTTTATCTTACATCTCAAGAAGGAGTGTAGTTATTTCGTTTATGAGTCATTAGCTAAGATATTTACAGAGTTAGGCACGATGGAGATTCCCTGGCTGGTGAGTAGCTCAAGTGTCTCATCACCTCTCTCTAAGGACAAATGCAGGCACTGGGTGAGGCACGGCACAGGGTGGGGTCCATACGCCCAACTCCTGATACCCCTCTGTTCTACACATCTCTTCCCAACACTGAATCTTAGGAGAGTGCATTGGTTCTAGATCAGCCACACATCGCTAAAGCAAATGTGACCAGGCCACAGAGGAACCGCAATTGCCAGCTATGTGTGCAAGTTACCATAAAAAACACAGAAGGTCTCCGAAATGTTTACTTATCGAATTTTACAAGTGGCCCTCACAGGCGCTGGTGTGCATTGTCAATTTAAATAAATGCGGAAAAATACTAGCTGTAGCGGCGTCTTTTGCTTGTGGCAAAAATAAATGCGGATAAATACAGAAAAAATGCCCAAAAAATAAATATGGATAAATACAGACGGAAATGGCAAAAAAATAAATACCATAAAACCGGGAGCCCTAATTATATTTAATTAGTGTCCAGCACCTACCCCAAATTAATGTAGACTGGAGTGGGAATAGTAATTTATATTTAATTAGTGTCCAGCACCTACCCCAAATTAATGTAGACTGGAGTGGGAATAGTAAATTATATGTAATTAGTGTCCAACACCTACCACAAATTAATGTAGACTGGAGTGGGAATAGTAATTTATATGTAATTAGTGTCCAGCATCTACCCCAAATTAATCTAGACTGGAGTGAGAATATTAAATTATATTTAATTAGTGTCCAGCACCTACCCCAAATTAATTTAGATATGAGTGGGAATGGGAATTTATATGTAATTAGTGTCCAGCATCTACCCCAATTAATGTAGATTGGAATGGAACTAGTACATTATTTATGAGAATTAAAACATTTCATACAATTTGTGTGTTGTTGGAAATTTTTATTGTTTTATTAACATCACAAAAAATAAACATTAAACATCAGTATGACATTTTTATTTAATACAAATATATTTATTCATATATTTGTTAGAATATTTAATGTTTCATTTTCCATTTTCAATTGGTTTCGAAATATTACTTATTTTTTAAAGAAAACATGTTTAATATAGATATAAGTACTTTTAGAAATAAAAAAAATACTATGTTTGCAAAAAATATATAAAATGTATATATTGATATACATGTTGTTTGTACATAATAGTTTTCTATTAATATTAATATAAAAATATTAATATTAATTTTTAAAACAATATTTTTGAATGAAGAAAATATTGTATTACAGCTTTATTTATATACATTTTGAAAAACATTTTTGAAACATTTTTAAACACAATTTCAAGATTTTTACAATTATAATAATAAATATTATGTATTTTATAATATTTATTTTTATAATTTTACAAAATATGAACATTGTGTTAAGTATTTTAATACAAGTAAAAAAACACAATTTTTTTAACATAGTATTCATTTTTTATTTTGTAAAAGAATAATTTGGTTACATTAATTAATAAGTTTGTCATTTCTATCTTTTTATTTAGTTTTGGGTCATTTATTTTCTAACCGCTTTAGGTCGTTTTGTGTCATTTGAATGAAGTTGAGCGGTTGGGAAACACTTCACGTCGCTGAAGGTAAGGTTTGTTTTATATGTTTTAAGTGTGTTTTAAACTAATTTAGAGAGTAGTTTGGTACTATTTAGTGGTGTTAGAAGTAAGTTTGTTGTATTAGGCGTTTTGATATGTTGTATTTGCGTATGTTGAATTTACGTACTTTTTAGCGTTGTATAGGCTTGTGTGTAGAGTTAGTGTTTCGATGTTTATAGTTTAATAAGTAAAATATTATGTTAGTATTACTTTTAGTAGTACTTTATGTGTTATTTTATGTGGGTGGGAATGTATGTTTTATGTATTTCTCTTGCAGGAGTTTGTGATGTCGGAAGCAAGCGTTTTTTTTAAAGAATTGTTTGTCAGTTTTATTAGCTAATGTTTTTTATACACTTTTAAATTTTTCGGTTTTCCTGGAGCGTTTATTCTAGATTTTTACATTTTTCGGGTTTTTTATGGTATTTCGAACGACCTTCGTAGAATGGATTTATCTGTTTTGGGACAGTTGTATTTTTTCATTTTTTTTTTGGGCAACTTTTTTTCGAAACTGGATTGTTTTGGTGGAAATGGATTCTACAGCATTTGGGATATGCTTGGTAAGTGTTTTAAATATTATTTATTGTGGGTGGGTAATGTTTTTATGAATATTGTTTTTTTTATTTATTGCAAAGATTATTAATGTGTGTATATATATTTTTTTAAATATAATATATATTGAACACATTAATTATTTTCGAGATAAAATATATGATTGTTATTATATTGTATTTTTTAATATTTTTAGAGGAACTGTTTGTTGCTTAGAGTACTTTAGAGTATTGTTTTGGCTATTATATTGAGGTATTCTATGCCTTTTGTGCTACGGTAGAGCTTTACTTGTTGCTCTAGGTATTTCTGCATTTGCTTGGTTTGTTTTGATGTTTTTGGAGTTAGTTCTGTAATGGATTGCTCCATTCTGAATTCTTGATAACTTTGCTCTTTCTGGAGGCATTTAATAAATGTTTCTAATGTTGGTTTAGTTCTGCCTGTTGATTGGAGGAAGGCATTGTGCCAACATTCAACAGCGTTGTTTGTTTTAGATTCTCCATTTAAGGTGCTTCTGTAAACGTTCCACCAGGGTATTAAGAATTTTGGATTTCTCCTGTGGCCAGATCTATGGAGCCTACCTACCCAAGTATCCTCAAAGTAGTCTAAGAGGGGACTTAATTTTGCTTCATTTTGTTTGTAAAATGTGCTGTCTATTAAAATACTGTAGTGTTCGGCCACATCTGTTTCAGGAACTAGTGCTGTCAGTTTTTTTTATTTGATATGCAAAAGATGAATTTGTTGCATATTCTATGCTTATGGTTATCTTTTGTAAATGCCTCCAAAGACACTGATTAAAATGATAATAGCAGCCTTGGATACAGGTATGGGTGTGTATTTTTAAAATACTTGAGAGCATTGCTTGTTCAAAATCCAGTATGATTTTTTCTGGGGAATAGTCATTAGTTTTTTGTTTGATAATGTTTAATAATTCCATATATGTTGAATTAGTTTTATTTGGAAGCAGTACATAAAGAAGAGGTATGTTACAGTTTTGATATAAGCCATGTATTGTGTAGAGTTGGTAAAAAGGTTTGGGACAGATGTTAAAAGTTCCATCCATCATCCAATATTGGCATTGTTGGAGTTTGATTAGGTTTATGGCTGTACCAAAAATTATGAGTCTTTTCTCGTTGTTTTCGTTGTCGTAAATAACAAAAGGTCTTTTGATTAAAGTTATAGTTTGGTCAGGAGTTAAATTTATATCGCTATATGTTTTAGGAGGTGGAGTGGTAGTGGTAGTTGTTCTTTTGGTACGTGATATTGTTCTTTTGAGGGAAACTATATTAGGCATTTGGGTAGTGGCTGTTTAAGGTATTTGGGGAATTTGTTCTTTTAAGATTAAGCTTGTTGGTTTTTGGGAACCTGTACTTGCTTCTTTAATGTTTTCTAATGCTGTTCTGACTTCTATTTCGGTTATATTTGGTGGGTGGTTGTGTTCCCTGGTACAAAGGACAGTTGCTTCTCTAGTTGTTGCCCTTCCTTAACATTTGTTGGAGTAATATTTGCAACATTTCCAATTAACTTTCCTCCCAAATTGTTTCTCTTGGGTATAAGTGTAACCCATGTAGCAGAGTAATAGTTTTCCTTTTTGGCTGGTAACAAATTCTGCTCCTTCTGTCATTTTGTTGTTTGTTAATCTATAAGAAATATATTTTATAGTTAATTAAAGTATAGATATATGTATTTTAAGTTGAAATTAAAAACATTTATATTGTGCATGCTTACCTTTGTTGAAATTCAGTCTGTGATTTTGATGTTCTTTACTTTTTAGTTGTGGTCTGTGTTTTCTGGTTTTTCTTTACCTGAAAAAAGAATGCATTTATTTGTGTTAATTGTTCAGATATATTTTCTGGGTTTCTGTTACAGTTTTTGCTATAGGTTTTATCTAAGACTTATTTTAGCTTTTAGAAAAGACTTTGGATATACTTACTTTGTTAGTTGTATCTTGGTTTTCTGAATTCTGTTCTTTGATATTTGTTGGTAGAGTATGTTCCAGTGGTGCTAGAAAATAAAAAGTAGATATGCATTAGTTATTAAATCCTGTTTGTAATTTTTAGCAATGTAGCAGTTAGTTTTAGTGACATCATTTTATTTACTTACTTTTTATTAACAGTTTTTTATGTTGAGTTCTGATGTTCTTGTAGGTGTAGTCGAATGTATCTAATCTTCAGTTGTGGCCCGTATTTTCTTTTTTTTCTTTATCTGTAAAAAAAACACATTAATTTCTGTTAAATGTTTAGATAAATCGTTTAGGTAGCAGTTACGTTTTATGCTCTAGATTTTATTTTTAACTTATTTAATGTTGTCATACAAATCTATGGACATGCTTACTTTGTTAGTTGTATCTTGGTTTTCTCAGTGTTGTTCTCTGTTCTTTATTAGTAGAGTATTCTGTAGTGGTAGGAGATAATATACAATAGATATGTATGAGTTATTTATTCTTATTTGTTATTTATAACATTTTAGCAGTTACTTTAATTAAGTTTATTTTATTTACTTACTTTTAATCCTCTGATTTGTAGGTTGAATCTTGATGTTCTTGTAGGTGTAGTCGAGTGTATCCACAGTATTTTCTCCAGGTTTTTTTTCAGGTAGTTTTTTTGTAGGATTTAATTGTTTATATAGTAGTTTGGAGTTAGTAATTAGTTTGCTATTGGTTAATTTATGTTAGCAGTGTTTTTTTTGGTTCGTTTGTATTTTTGAAAAACAGTTTGTGTATTTATTTTCCATATAAGGCAAACGCTAATTAATGTTTTGCAGAGATAATTTTATATAATGTGTTGAAATACTTTTATTTACATTTCTAACGATTTTATTATATTTTAATTGTGAAATGTAATTATATTTATAGTTTGTTATGAGATGTGTATTTTAGTGTGAATTGTATTTTTAAATGTTAAAAAGTGTTATAGAATATTAATAAATAGTTTCAATATTTCTAAAATTACGATATTATTGTTGTCGATAATTTTAATCGCAATATTTTTTAATTAGTGTTTATATTTTTTAGTAGTCGATAAATATTGCGATATATATGTTGTCGATATTAGTGATATCGATGTTTATGTAGCTCGATATTTAATGTCCGATATTTTTGTATGTTTTTAGTTATGTATAGGATGTCGATATTATTGATGTCGATATATTTGTGTCGATATTTTTGTACTACGATATTGTGTCTTTCGATATTATGTCATAGATTCCTCTGGCCTTAATAGCATAACATGAGGCCTTATTCAGAGTCCCCCCAAAAATGCCAAATCAAACACCAATGTTTGCACCCGATTTGGAATTTTATGTTCTGAGAAAATAGGTTTTGCATCTGTCATTTTCCCACTATGTGCTCTCCATGTTTTGTAGCTTAGCACCTAAACCCAATTATCTCTCTGCTGACGAGGGGTGATACCCCGAAACACGTGTCCAGGGATGGCGAAGACAGCGAAGATAGCAGAAGATTGAAAGATGATGCATCGCGAACACTTTACTACATTGACCAGAGTCCTTAGGGGCGACCCCGCCGGTGTGTGAGTAGTGTGCGACCCCACCCCCATTTGTACATCCATTTGTGAATGTAGTGCTGTGAAAAAGAAAGACTCAATTTTGAGTAGTTATGACATTCCTGTCCAAATCTTGGACATAAACTGAGTTCCTCTGTCAATGATTATTTTTTTCTGATAGGCAGTAAAGTAGGTGAATTGCAGAAATAAAAAGTCAGCAAAGTCTTTGGCAGATGGAATTTCAGGAGTAGCTACACAATGTGTCATCTTCATGGTGTAATCAACAAATATAAGGATTGTAGACATAGGGGAAGGTCAGTAATAAAGTCTACTTAAATTTGGGACCATGGTTGTGCCAGTGAATGTAATTGCATGACTCCTTTATTAGTAATGTTAGGGTTTCAATACTGCACATGAGCGGACATATGTATTCTTCTTTCATGTAAGGCCACCAAAAGTAACACTGAATCAGGTTTAATGTCATACAATGACCCAAATGTCCAGCACAAGACGCATAATGACACCATCTCATTAGCAATCGCAGAAGGTGTTACAATTTGTCTTTTATAAAATGAAAGTAATCTTGATTTTCATTGAAACACGAGGGCTGCTGTTGTTTTAAAAACTGCAGTTAACAAACTGATGTAGCCCCCATTGAATCTCTTTAAGATAATAACCTTGTACTTACGTAATAACTTGTTGAGAGTCTAGAATAAAAGACACTTCGGAATTATTTTGAGACATACTGCAAGATCATGCACCTGCTTGCTGATTATTACCGAATTTTAAGTCACTACAAATGCAAAACATGAAACAATAATGTCCACCTTACTAGTTCTTGATTTAACTTTTTAGTGAATGAAAGTGCTAACATTTTTAATGATTCCTATATACTATCTTTTAAAAAAATATATTTTTATTATACAGTTTGTATATAACATCCAGATTTCATAGCATTTGAGCGTATCATGAAAACCATAAGATCCTTACAAAAAAGAAAAAAAGAAATTTCATATATTAAAAGAGAAAAAGGAAACGAACCAAATAATAACGGTACTGCAAAGACAATTACAAGAGTGGACCACCACAGCAATGAAACCAAATTAGTACATAAAACTAACACAGGTCCAGCATTTCAATTATTCTGCCAATGAACAAATGGAGCCCAGATTCGCAGTGCCCTCTCCCGCCTCCTCTTGCCCCCACGCATAAACACAGCCGATTCCAGATTATACAGTGCAAGAATCCTGGCTCTCCAATTCATAAACGTGGGGGCATCTGAACTAATCCATTCAGAAGTAATACATAAACGTATTAAAGACATTGTAATGAAAATTAAAGTAGAGGAATGGCTCGACCTCAATTCTACAGGATTTGATTCACATCCCAATATTACTAGTTTGGGGGATAAAACAACAGACATTTTAAGGCTGAAATTAATAAATGTTTGAACTTCTTGAATAAATATATCAAGTTTGGGACAAGTAAAAAACATATGTATGTCATTAGCAGCCACTAAACCACATCTCGGGCAGCTGTGGCCCTCATTCCCCCCCCATTTGGAGATTTCGGCCGGGGTATAGTAGAGGTCAAATAGAGCCATATATGATTGAGACCGTAAGCTTCCTGAAGTCAAAACCGTACTGGATAACTCCAGTGCTTGCATAATATCGATGCCTGACAAACCCAGTTCATTATCCCATTTAGTATTTTGAAGGGATAAGTCATCAGGAAGACCAAGAAGAAGGTTTTGATAGATCAGCCCAATTTTTGATTTCTTCAGAATCAAATCCATAAGTGTATTTTTAACAAACAAAGTTGGATTTCTAAGCAACAGTCTCTCTAGATAGCTATGAATCTGCAAATATTTAAACAATTTGTGCGAGTCTAGAGCGAACTTCTCTTTGAGAAAGAGAAAGGAAGCCAAACTCTCCTGCTGGGCTAGATCTCCCAAAACTATAATGCCATGCATCCTCCACCTGATTGTAATTTGGTCTTGAAAAATAGATGGTAACAATCTGGCTGCTGCAAGGGGCGTGTAGTAATTAATATTAGATATTGACCATTTTCGCCGTACCTTCCTCCAGACCGAGTGCATAGCCATAATTACTTTGAATTTAGTTTTCTTATAGTAACTGGGTTTGAGGACTGATAATAATGTTCCTTTAACTTCTTCTCCAAGGCCAATTGCAAAGATCGAAGGGCAACAACATATTGGAAGTACCGCCCTATTCCCAAAGAGTGGGACAGCTAGATGTTGAAGCAGAGCTGCCCAATTATAAAACATCAGATTGGGGACTGACCACCCACCCCTATCTAACGGCAGATACATCCATTTTGATGCCCTTCGTGGCTGGCGATAGCTCCATAGAAATCTGTTACAACATCTCTCTGCCCTGGCCATACTAGTCTGAGCGAATTCTAGTGGAATAGTCCTAAAGATATACAAGAACTTTGGTAAAATCAGCATCTTTAGGACATTCCTTCTTCCAAAGATAAATGCAGATTGTCTAGTCTGTGTAAGGTAGTGCTAACTGTGTCTACAATAGGTAAGATGTTAATTTCAGGCAATTTGTCCACTGCTGCTGTAATTCTTATACCTAAGTACATTGCACTTGAAACTACTGGCGCATCAGAAGGCCCCATTGTAGAAGATTGTACCACCTGGGTTTTTTGGGCATTGAGTTTATAACCGGAGCAACGGCCAAATTGTCCTGCTAGAGTCTTTATTGCTGAGAAAGAGGTAGCCACATTGCTTGTTAGCACAATAATATCATCGGTATAAGCTAATGCTTTGAACTCAAAGGTGTTGACCCTTACTGGGGATATAGACAGAGCAGTCTCAATTTTGCTTAGAAACGGGTCGATATATGAAGCAAATAGCAGGGGCGAACAGGGGCAACCCTGCCTAGTGCCCCTGCTGATGCGAAAAGATCTTGAGACCATACCTGAAATGCATATAGTTGCCTGTGGCATATTATAAAGTGCCTGCACTGCTTGAATAAAGCCAGGGCCAAACCCCTTCCATTGCAGGACTCTCCACAGGAACCCCCACGCAACCCCGTCAAACGCCTTTTCGGCATCCAACAGGATTGCGCCAAGGGGAGAGCCCGTAGCTTGAGCCCAGTCTAAAAGTGCAATGACACGTCGGACATGGTCCGGCGTACCTCTTCCCGGAATACGTCTGTGCTGGCGGATGGAAACCAACGGGAAAATAACTAAGGCTAGTCTAGTGGCCAAAATCTTAGCAAAAATCTTGTTGTCCGTATTAATCAATGAGATCGGACGGAATGAGGCGGGATCAAGCTCAGGCTTATTCTTTTTAAAAAATAATAATAATATTTGTATGGCGCCAAGAGTCCGGTATAAGGCCAAGCTGAGCCTCTCTAAGGATTGTTAAAAAATCCTCCCGGATCTCCGAACGGAATGTACTATAGAACTCGATAGGAATAGAGTCCGGGCCAGCCGCCTTGCCCTTAGCCATGGTATTTAGCGCCAGTTCAACTTCCTCCCATTCTATAGGTGCAGCCAAGACTAAATTCTGATCATCTGATATTTTTGTAGTATTAAGTTCATAAACAAACGCAGCAAACTCTTCATCCATATTATGATCCCTAGATGTCTCTGTATATAGTGAGGAATAGAATTCAGAAAAGACAGTCAGGACTCCGTCTGGGGTATCATGGATACAACCCTGAGCATCCTGAATCGAATCAATGCGATTGGCCATAGATCGCTGTTGAAGACGCTTGGCAAGGACCCTTCCTGCTTTTTCCCCAAACTCAAACAAGGTCGAGCGAAACTGTATATATTTGGCTGCTAGATCTATACCAAAAAATTCAAGGAGGGAGGCTTTAATGCATGCCACCTGCCTTTGGCTATGGGCCGTATCCTGACCTGCCTTGATGGTACTTGTGAGCAAAACCTCTGCGCAGCGTAGTTCATCAGTATGCACATTAATTTGCTCACGGATTTGTTTCTGATGGGAAAATGAAAAACTCTTAGTTTCACCTCGAATCGCTGCCTTAAGTGTGTCCCAGACTATATTGTTGGAAGCCGACCCTCTATTAATATTCAGAAATTCAAGAAGCCAAGATCGCATATGGTTCGGATAGGATTCTTCCAATAATAGCTTCCTCTCGAAGGTCCAAGGTCTAGGAACCTTTGTGATAGAAGAAAAGGTCAAATTAATGATCAGCGGATTGTGGTCGGATATTATTCGAGGTGAAATAGAAATCAACATTAAATCCGCTAGCTGATCTGAGAGGAAAAAAATTGTCCAATCGTACCATTTTATTATGAGGGGCTGAAAAATAAGTACAGTCATCTAGATCCCTATGATGATGATACCAAAGATCGGTCATTGCATGTTCTTGGACTAAAGCCTGCAAGGCCCTAAACACTTTAGGTTTCTTGCCTACGTATTTTTGTGCCCCTGTTAAGTTGAAGTCAGCTGGCAAATTGATATTAAAGTCGCCACAAAGACAAACGGGGTGAGGCCACAGAGCCAATTCTACATTTAAGTAGTGTAAAACTGCTGGGTCATCCAAATTAGAGCAATAGACAGTACAAATAGTCAGAGGCGCCCCGTTAATCAAAAATTCTGCAATAGCCCAGCAGCCACCATTATCTTGGATAGTTCTCACACACAATCCCACCCCGCGCTTAGCCAATATTGCCACCCCCCTTATCATTGAAGTCTGTTGTAAACATCCTATCAAATCAAAACCAGGGATTTTAAGATATTCTTGATTATGCCATGGTAAATGTGTCTCTTGTAGACAAAGTACCTCTAAATTCAAAGCATGGACAACCCTTGAAAACAAGGCCCTCTTCTTGCCGTTATTCAGGCCACAAACAGGGGCAAGATGGTGGCCGTTCCTTCGGCCGAGTAATCTGGCTACAGTGTTTTTCCCTGCCTGGATGCCCTGCCGTGCTGACAGCCCTGTATTCAGAGGATTAATGGACGTAATCTCTCATCTTTAAGAAAAATCGTCTTTCACGCTTACCTTTATGTAGCGGGATGCTCCGTTTGCCCGGGAGCTATCGACTCTGCCCAACTCAGGTGATCTGTGCTCCATGGTGTCTGCTTGGTAGCAGCTTTGGACTGACGCGGCGGCTCTGTCAGTCCCATCTTCTCTGCACTCAGAACGCCACGATGCCGCCAAAGGGGCAAACTAAAAATCAGCCTCGGATCCCTGCAAAATCTGGCTCCCTGGTGCCTCAGCTCCCGCCTACACAGGCTGCATCTTTATCTGATAGTGTAAAGAAGGGTAATTCAGAGAACCTGCTCGGCAAGGCTTCAATGAACAATAAAACTGTCCCAGTACCGGCAATGTTTCAGTCACGGGTGGTTAGCAGTAAAACGCCTCAGACCCCCAACAGTCCTGGGTTAGCGAAGACTCGCCAAGCCACTGCTGCAACATCCTCCAAAGCTATTGCTGTAGCAGGTAAGACGGACGGTGTCTGTAAAACATCATCTGCAGTGGTACCGCCTAGTACTATCAATGGGGGCTTGGTAAGCAGCATAATAATACAACCAGAGTTGGGGGTGTCTGATGCTAATAACTCTGGGACATTGATCTGTACTGAATCAGTAATGGATGTATCTACACAGCCCAATAGCCTTCTGGGAGATGTAGTCCCTCCAGCACAGACCCCTAATAAACATATAGCAGCAGATCTTCTTGCAGCACCTTCTTTATCTTTATTTTTTTCCCTATCTAAGAACACTGGTTCCTCGGTGGATGAGAATGGTTTGGATAGTAATTGGACGGACGATGAAGAGAGTGTTATGGGGGACTGGCGTACAAATGAGGTTTTGAACTCCGCAGCCATCTCAAGGGTTCTGTCCACAGTTCGGAAAATACCTCAAGACCCTGATCAAGACTCTGATCAAGTGATTGGCTCTCTAGCTTGGGACTATTCATACACAACACAGCCAGTGGTGCCATCTAGCTCCTTAGAGTCAGCTACTAACACTTTTGATCCCAGCCAGGGCGCACCTCCGGGCGAAATGACGCTCGCAATAATCTATCAAACAATAATGGCTCATCGGGAAGAGACACGCCAGGAAAGTGCTCGCGCGCAAGGGGCTTGCCGCAGGGTCCAGAATTCGCTCCGGAGAGTTATTAAAACCTGTGCAGATATGGCATCTAATGTAGCCAAAGCAGAAACCCGGATCTCGACCCTGGAGGACGATATGGCTACTCAGAAGATTGCTATTGAGTCAATACAATCTCACAGGGATGATGTTCAATGGAAGCTTATGGACATGGAAAATAGATCCTGGAGAAACAACTTAAGGATTTTGGGGGTTCCGGAAGGCATTGAGGGGTTGGACATCCGTCGCTTTGTGATCGAGCTATTTACGGAAGCATTCCCCGAAGTGAAGGAATGGGATTGGCAACAAGAAATTGAACGTGCCCACCGGTTTCCGTTTAAGCCTAAACAACGCTCTGGACAAATGCCTAATAGACCTCGTGCTATCTTAATATGCTTGCACAATTTATTGACCAGAGAAAGGCTGTATGATTTAGCTAGACCTGATAGACAGCGATCGGGGAAGGGGTGCCAATTTTTTGTCCGGCCAGATTTTTGCCCTGCTACAGTTGAGCGGAGGTGGCCGCTCCGGCAGCTAATTGTCCCATTTCAAACAAAGGGGGCACAGGTGTTTTTGCTCTTTCCGTCCAAACTCAAAGTTATTCATCAAGGTCAGAAAACATTTTTTGAGTCTGAAATACAAGCCAAGGCCTTTCTGGATTCAATTTAGAAAGCTTGAAAGATTGTGCTCTATTTTTTTCTTCATTTTTTTCTATGTTTTATATAAATATTAGTGGGGGCATGCCCATCTGAGGGGGTCGATGATTCCGGGTCTCCTTGTTTTTCTTTTTAATGTTCTGTTTGGAACTTCCTTGGGTTTGCCCCTGTGCAAGTCGACTGGCAGCAATTCCGGGGGGGGGGGGGGGGAGGGGGTCCCGTCCCGGCGCTCACCAGTTTCCCCATCATTCGGACTTCGGTCCTATTGCCTTGTTTTGGGGGTGAGCGGGTCACCGGGTGGGGATGCTTCAGGGTTGGTTGTGGGGTCTTTTGGGTGGGGTTTTGGGGAGGGGGTGCATAAAAAACAAAAAAAACAGCTTGAAAAATGTGGTTTGTATCAGGATACCATACTGAAGTTTTTGGTTATTTTGCTGCTATTGTTGAAAAGATTACATGGCGTTGGGTAAATTACGTATAGCCTCATTAAATGTTTGTGGCCTGGATTCCTATATACTATCACTGAAAAATGTGATCCTTTCTATAAATGCAGCTGAAACGGAGTAAGAGATTTTTATTAGGATAGTGTAATTTATCTCACCCTCAGTTACTTGTAAGGAATACAATACCATTAATTATAATTTCATATTATTCTCCACTCTCTAAAATAAAATGGCTCCCAAAGCATAATATGCGGCAACCGTCTTCATGTAAAAAAAAAAATTTTCTTGAGGATGATACAAAATTGCATCCTGTAAAAAAATATCCTAGGTGATTTAAAGATTTATCTGGAATGTTTCTGTTGTGAGATTGAATATGCAGCACTGGATTCAGAAGTTAACCCACAAATCTCCCTTTGCACACTTCTCAAGGCCTTAACTAACTCAAGAACGAAATACTGTGAGAGGAAACGGGTGTTTGGGAGTCAGGAAGGGGAGAACAAAACACGCCTCCTATCTGACACCTCAGGGAAGGAATAAAGTACCAATGAAAACTAAAATGCAAATATGTACAGGCCAGAAATGATTTACCAGCTCCAATAGATGGATTAGCAATGGAGAGCCCTGTAAGCACCTGGAAATGCCCTGGGACCCTGAAGGAAACAGTTAAGAGACCTCAATGGCGATGATCCATCTGGTATTCCCTGAGTGCAGGATTGAAATGTTGCACAGGTAGTAGCATAATGGGTAACAAAAGGAGCACAAACTGAGAAAGATACAAAACAACAAAGGTGAGGGACGCAAGACTGACTTACTTAGATGAACTTAGCAACGGCTGGTGCCATACAAGGAGCTGCCAAGCACATCCCGCTAGTTTTGGCCCCTTTATGAAAACCTTTAACCAATATGCTTGTTCTAATGGCTTTGACCCGGAACTGACGGTCTCTGATCCCCTTGGTGTTTGCGTTGACCAACTCCCATGAGCCAGTCATACAAGTCTCTAATCTTTCAAGTGAACTCGCGTATGTCTGTAGTGATTTTGGATATTCTTGAACTGAAGTGTCTTTCCTGGCTTCCCCCTTGATGAAGTCCTAACAAACTTTCTCTGTTTCTGTTCTGTATTTGAAATGTTAATTTCTTTGTTAATTGTAACAATGGATTGGCTAGACAAGAGAAATGGCCAAAAAAAGCTAACTTCTTTGACATTCTGTGGATATTCCCATTGTATGACTGTTTCTTCTGTCCATTGTTCCTTGACAATTCCTTTTTAACTGAGATGGATTAATCAACTTTATTTTGATTAAAGGACCATTTTCCCAGCTTACCATTTAACGGAAGATCTCTTGGTTGTTGAACGACATATCAGACATGTTTATAATGTTTTTATACTTGAAGGAATATATAAAAATATCATCCAAATTAACAAAATTTATATGAGATCTTGAAAAATGTAATTGAGAAATCAGTGAAATGTTGAAGGTCCATTAAATAATGAAAAATAAATTTCCAAATGTTCATAATAACCCAATTGAGTTTGCAAAGTTGTCTTCCTGGGTCTTACATGTAGAAGAATATCCACTCTTCGAAGATCCAACTTAATATGCCAGCAAGCTCCATGTGGATATTCCATTTACGTATGGAGGAGGGATAATGGGTAACCATTCTTAGTTTGTCATGGCATTTAATTGCCTACTAGCAATATAGGGTATCAAATGCCCCTCCATTTTCGTACCAAACAATTATGGTGATCCTGCTGGTGACTGAGATACAAGAATAATCCATTTCTGTACGTAGACTGCTCTGTATATATTTAACACAGTACATATTTAAGACTACTCTTTCAGACTCAGTTTAAGGATCAACATCATGTGGATTATGGGAGCATCTGGTTTTAGATCATCTCAACATTCATATGTTCTATTTGCAGGGAGTTGTTCTGCCCCCTATTCACTGAATGCATCTTACTATTCAGCATATTCAATTGGTA
Organism: Lissotriton helveticus; assembly: GCF_964261635.1. Classification (NCBI taxonomy): domain Eukaryota; kingdom Metazoa; phylum Chordata; class Amphibia; order Caudata; family Salamandridae; genus Lissotriton; species Lissotriton helveticus. The sequence continues at coordinate 403,243,894 of NC_136061.1, forward strand.
GACTAGAAGAAGACCCTTTGTCTGTAAATAAGAAGTTGTATCAGGTGAGCTTGGTAAACAATGCTGGAAATAATAGTTAAAATCCAAGGTAATGAATCTCAATTATCAACCTATGCTTAGCTGAAAAAGATATCCCAAGAATTATTGGACACATTGATGCCTGAATTATGCTAAACGTTATCAAGGAATACAGCATCTGCCAACAAATTCTTTGAACTAGCAATATAAGTGACAGGGAAATAATGTAGAGCAAAGAAAAATGCACATCTAGCTTGACAATTATTCCTCCTCTTAAGATATAGCTAATACGGCAAATTTCGATGACCACTATCGATTTTAAATGGTTCACTAGTGCCCATCAAAAGACGTCTCCATTACATACAAGCAGGGCCATTGGAATTATGTGGCAGGGGAGGGCCAAATTATGTGAAAGGGTCACTAAATTATGCGGCAAGGAAAAACAAATCATGTGGTGTAATGCAGTCATTTTGTGACAGTATGAATTATTTTGCAGTTTTTGCATGTTAACACTGTCCATGAAAAGTACCTGTTATATATCTACATACAGCAATAAGCAACTGAAAGTTGAGTCATTGCAAAAAGGTCTTCCTCTATACGGTAACATATGTTGCCCTGTTTCTCTATGAACTTGGATCATTTTGAGCTAAAAACAATTTTTTTCTGGTTAGTGTGCAGATTATGCAGCAGATGGTAGATTATGTGGCAAGTCGCGGCTGCAGAATCGCATAATTTAATTGGCCATACATACAAGCCATCTTCATGGCTAAAGGTTTTCTATTAAGAAATGCTTAGTTCCATTTACAGTCTGAGAAAACATGAGATACATAAAAGACAGGATGTTCTTGTCCATCATGTTTTTTACTAATTACATTTCCAGCCTGAATGTGCAGCCATTAAAACCTCTCTTGGAGTTTTACTTTTTCAAGCAGCAAATAATCTCACTGGCCATCTCTCCAAAATTCTTGATAAATTGATGATGAATTTTAAAAGTTCAAGGGATCTTTTTTAACATGAGTAAACGAAGGCCAATCCAAAACACATAGATCCTTCTTTGTATTCATGAAAAGGACAGAAACATTCATTCTAAATCCATGGTACTCCGTCCTTCTCAAACTCACACTTTTAAGGTTTGCAAGACAAATGACATTGCTAAAGTCATGATAACACCATCCTCACAAGTCTTAATGTTCTGCTAGGGTCTTTGAAAACCCTAGAATATCATGGAAGTTCCAAAATGCCAACTGATTCAAAACATCAGGGAATATTCAATCCTTAAAACACTGAAAAATGGCAGGCACACTTCATAACTCAAATGGCGGTATATAATATTCAAAATGCCCAAATGGGTGTCAGAACCCAGCCAGGACACACCCAAAAAAGGAGATGGGTTAATGGAAACGGCCACGCTGTAGGCCACAGAGGAATTCAGGGGCGACTCCAACAGCATAATGTGTATAGGTTGGAGTGAAAGGGAGTCCCAACTCTGAAGGACATTGCATTGTGCTGTCTGTGGCATCTCAGGAGATGGAGGTTATGGGATTCCTCAAAATAATACCTGGTATACTATGCATCTCAAGAAGGCAGTAATCCGGGTTTCTGTCATATAGGTCAGGCATATCCAAGATTGTGTCTGAGCTCCTCTTTAGAGTCTCGGGTAGCAGGAACAGTACAAGAAGCAGAGGGCTACAAATGCCCTTTGCTTGCCACCTGTGCATTTTGGAAAACAGCCTTTACAACGCAGCTCGCACCACCCTCTGCATTTACAACACTGTCCGAACCACGAGTGCATCTTTACAACTCATTCCTTTACCAAGCACGTCGTTACAACAACTTGCCTTAGGGAAAGCATTGTTGGACTGATGTTGGACTTTAAGTCCAACATTTTCCCTACAGTTGCTCAGACTGAATTTGGAATAGTAAATTATACTATTCCAAAGTCCTGCGCTTTCCCTAAGGCAAGTTGTTGTAACGACTTGCATGGTAAAGGAATGTGTTGTAAAGACGCATTTGTGGTTCGGACGGCATTGTAAAGGCATATGTGGTAAATGAGGAGAAAACAACTCTCAAACATGGAAGAAGCAGGTCAAGCTACTGCGGTACAAAAAGGGTAACAATAGGAAACAGCAGGTACAAGTCAACACTAACTAGCACAATGGAAATGAAGGCAGAAACAAAAAAATGTTAGTGAGCAAAAGCTGGGTGCGAACTAAAACCAGAAGCGGGAACCCTACAATATACAAAAGATTCTAGGTAAATTGTTAATAATGGATTCTGTCTAAACAAACTTGGAACTTCCCATGCTATTTCTTCTATGACCTGTGTCTCCCAAGCTCCACCCCTCACCCAGCTTCCACAGCCCCAGTTTTCAGTGCCTCCAGTCACCTGATGCTGCTCTAACTTTACAACTCTCACGCCTTGTTGGTGATATTCTGAATCTGTGAGTGCCAGGGCAAGACTAGCCTTTTATTCTATCATGCATTTTCTCAGGTGGTCTCGAGCCATTGGAGGCTCGTTTTGAAAGCCCAAAGCCACTGCTGCTGTCACTTTCCCAGCTCCTAGAGAATTATTGCAGATCTGGGCACAGCAGCGGGGGCTTTAAGAGAGGAAGGGAAGGGAGAGAGAGAAAGCAATCAGAGAGGGAGAAGAGAGAGAGAAAAGAAGCAGAGAGTGAGAGAGAATGAATAGATGAGAGAAGAGAGACGGAGCGAGGAAAGAAAGGGAGTAGGGTTGGGTTAGCTTTTTTGCCTGGGCTGCTTTTGGTCCCCAATCCATCTCTGGTAAATGGCTCTAAATCTTGGACTTGAACCAGACTCAGACTGAATCCATACCTTAACAATGCAGATGTATTAACACCCTTCCCTTATTCTGTTCTCAACAGAATAAGGAGAAATACCAAATGATTATCAATATTATTCATAGGAGATCTAATATGAAAAATCATCACACTCTTAATCTCCTTTCAGAAGACCGAGTTCTTCCAGCATTTCTCTGAGGCCGTTTAGTACAAGCCTGAATCATATGTCCAGCATCACTATAATATAAAGACAGCCCAGCTTTTTTATTGCCATTTCCTTTCTTTTTCAGTTAAAGGACCTCTCACTTCTCCTACCTCATAGGTTCGTTGTGAGCCAACAGTCCACAGGAACCTCTGATCAGGTGTGTTGAATTCATATCGCCTGATGTCCACGACATATTGTTTGAGGTCAGGGATTAAAACTTTTCATGTATATTTTGTTCCCTGGACAAGTAGTTTCAAACTGCGCAGCACAAGCCCTTTGACTGACAGTTAATAGAACCAGAGTATGGATGTTTGAAAAGGGATTGTCTGTCACTAAAGGTAAGATGTATATATATATATATATATATATATATATATATATATATATATATATATATATATATATATATATATATATATAGATCACAAGAAATTAAATATCGCGGCACACCTCTTGGTTTTCAGATGTTCTTTATTGCAGATCGTATATCTCTCCTACGCGTTTCGAACCAAAGTTCCTGTTCACGGTAGTCTTTCACAATTGTCCCTTTTCCATTTCTCTATTTATACCTCAGCACCTAAGGTCCTTTCATGGTGCATTCTGGGCAACTGTTAGGCCCCTAGGTCTGCTGGCGCAGCGCGGTGCCGCCGCGCTAGACAGAAGGGACACAGGACACGCTATTGCTTTTCCGCGTGGTCCGGACTACCTCCGTGACCACGCCTCCTTTATTTATAGTACGCGCGGACGCCACGTACCGCGTCCGCGCTGGCGCACGTCTACGTGCGTAAACACTAGACTGCGCTAGGCAGTCTTAAACATTACACTCCTTTCCACCTTTATTAAAATAAAACAGAATGCAAACAGTGAGTCTATGGTGGATGTGTGAAAACAAACAAAATGGCCGGCAGGCCTGTTACCAGTCTGATGCTCTGGTTCTACAGTCTCAGCCTACAGCAAAGTCCGCCAGCTGTGATGAGGGGGCTGGGTTTCTTCTCAGCCCGTAGCCTGCGCCTTCTCCTCGAAACAGTACTCGCCTCGGGGTGTCAGGTCGGGCTGGAGTTGGCGACAGCCCATCCCCGGTGGGGTGTTGACTTGCCATGCTGGGCCTCCCTGATTCCGGCGGGCTCGCCCTAGGCTGGTCTGCGGTGTCACCATACCTGCTCGCCGGGGATCTGGCACTTGGTGTTGTCGGGCTTGGTGTCGCTCTGTCCGGGTCTGGGCTGGACCTGTCATCGGACTGGACCGAGGCCCGCTTGAAGAAGGACACGTTGCGGGTGACTGTTTCTCCGTCGCGTTGAGCAGTTACCATAGTGCCTGTCCGGCGAGTGACTGTCCAGGGTCTGGGTTCAAACGGGAGCCTGAACTTGCTTCCTGGATATCGGTCTCGCACATATACCCGATCCCTTTCTCCAATGTATGATTCCTTGGCTCGGCGTCTGAAGCTCGCATACTCATTTGAGCGCTTTCTGTTGAGCAGGGTTTTCTGAGGGTTTGCTTCCGCTGGGGTCCAGGTGTGGTGATGAGGAATAGTGTCTCGGACAATTCGCCCCATGGCGGCTGGCCCGGGGGCAGCGGTGGTGGTGCGATGGGGTGTAAGCCGGTACTCCCTCAGGAACGTATAAATGGCTTTCTCCAGGGGAGTTTCCTCTGCATGGGCGATCCGAATCACTTTATTGAGGGTCCTCATGAACCTCTCCGCTTCTCCGTTAGCTTGGGGCCATCTGGGGGTGACTTTCTTGTGCTGGATCTCCCACTCTCGAAGATAGTCGGCGAATTCTTGGCTTTGGAACGGCGGTCCGTTGTCAGTCTTCACCAGTTCGAAGATGCCATGGGTGGCGATGAGTTTCTCGAATTTTGCCGTTACTTCTTTGGCTGTGAGTGATGGTATTATCTCCACTTCGGGGTATTTGGTCAGGTCGTCGATGACGACAAGCATGTACCGTCCATCCGGGAGATGGCCAAAATCGGCGCTCACTCGCTCCCAGGGTCTTTCTGGGTTTTCCTCGGTGATTATCGGTGGTGGTGGTTCGGGAGGACCGGCTGCCTGACACCAGCGGCACTCCTTGACCATCTGTTCGACTCTCGTGTCCAGTTCCGGGAACCACACTTTGGCCCTGAGTCTGCTCTTTGTCTTCACCACTCCCTGGTGGCCTCGGTGTGCTAATTCGATTACTTGTCGAGTCAGGTTCGCTGGCATCAAGATCCTTGGTCCTCGGAGTACGCAGCCTTGACTGTCCACTGACAGTTCGTCCTTCACCTTGAGGATGGTTTCTAAGGCACGCTTGGCTTCCGGCGTTCTCTGACTCAGCGAGGCCTGGAGTGTTCTCCAGTCGTTGCCTCTCAGGGCGGTTATCACTAGCTGCAGGACTTCATCATTTCGGGTCGCGTCCACGATCATGTTGATGTCCATGGGCAGTGGTCGTGATCGTTCTAGGATGATCTGTACGTACTCCTCTGTCTCTTCGGCATCTTCCTTCTCTTGGGTAGTTGCCGCTCGGGGGTGCCGGGAGAGGTAGTCGGCCGGGTTGGACGCACCGGGCTTAAATTCCAGCTTGTAATCATACTCTTGGAGTTGTAGAATCCACTTTTCGATTCTCGGGGGAGGCTTGGAGACTGACCCTCGGAACAGAGGAAGCAGAGGTTTGTGATCAGTGGAGACGGTGAACGGGTGTCCATAGACGTATACATGGAAGTGCCTGCAGGCCCAGTGGATTGCGATGGCCTCCCTCTCAATCTGTGAGTAGCGTTGTTCTGTTTCTGTGAGTGACCTGCTGGCGTAGGCTATGGGCGCCCAGTCTTCACCGTTTCGGCTCTGTGTTAGTACTGCTCCGAGTCCATAGGGACTGGCGTCTACCGCGATGTTAGTTGCTTTGGTGGGGTCGAAGTATGACAGGGTCGTGTTGGCTGACAGGGCCGCCTTGGTGTTCTGGAACGCCAGCTCCTGCTCTTCTCCCCACTGCCATGGGGTAGTGGACTTTGTGAGGTCCCTTAGTGGCCTGGTGAGATTGCTGAGGTCTGGGATGAACCGCCCGCAGAAGTTTACCATCCCGAGGAAACTCCGAACTTCTGATGTGTTGTTCGGCGCTGGGGCTGTTTGTACGTCCCTCACTTTTTCAGGGTCAGGGGCTACTCCCTTATCGGAGAATGTGTATCCAAAGAAGCTGATCGTGTTCTGTAGGAATTGACACTTCTCCCTGTGTAAGGTAAGACCAGAGTCTTTAATCCTTTGTAGCAAGCTTCTGAGCCTCCTGTGGTGCTCTTCTACAGTGTCGGCGTATATCAGCAAGTCATCGCTGACGTTTAGGACGCCTGTGATCCCACTCAGTACTTCTCGAATTGTGTTTTGGAAGACTTCCGCAGCGCTCGATATTCCAAAGTTGAGTCGCCGATAGCGCCGGAGGCCTATGTGAGTGGAGAAAGTAGTAATATACCTGGAGTCCGGGTGCAGAGGCAGTTGGTGGTATCCTGATCTCAGGTCCATTTTGGAGAACCATTTCGCTCCATTTAACTCTCCTAGAATGTCGTCTATGGTGGGCGTTAGGTGTCTTTCTCTCCTCACCGCTGCGTTGGGTAGACGCATGTCGACGCAGATGCGGACCTACCCTGGCTGCTTGGGTTTCCGCGCCACCACAATCGGTGACACCCAGGGGGTGGGCCCACTGACCTTCTCGATTATCCCCTGTCTTTCAAGGGTCTCCAACTCCTGTTCCACTTTCTTTCTTAGGTGAAATGCTATCCGTCGATGACGGAGGGCCACTGGCTGGATGGATTTGTCAATGTGTAGGGAAACTTCTTTTCCCCGGAGACATCCAATACCTTTGAAGGCGTCATCGAACTCTTCAAGGATCGTATCAAGCTCCTCTTCTAAGACGGCCATGGCGAAGGAAATGAGGTGAAGTTCTTCAGATGCTTGGCCGCTAAGTAGCATTCCGCTACCTTCTTTGGTGACGTAGATAGTGGACGGCGTCTTCTTTTCCTGGTGCTGTATGTCTGTTTGGAAGCACCCTATTAACGGTATTGGCGTTTTTTGTCCGTACGCGAAAACTCTGATCTTGGCTGGTTTCAGGGTTGGCTTGTCGCGCAGTTGATTGTAGACGTTTGCCGCCATCAGCTCTATCGAGGCCCCTGTGTCAATGGTTGCTCTCACCTCCTGGTTTTGTACCTTTATCCTGCACTTGGGGAGTCGCCGCTTTTTCCTCAGTGGGTGATCTATGGCGAAGACGTAGTGTACCGGATAGTTGTGAGCGTCATCGTCCATATCTTCGCTCTCTGGGTCTTCCCTTATGGCGTGGGCGGCTTCCGGTTTGGGTTTTGATGATCTGCACACAGATGCGAAATGGTTCATGCGCCCGCATGACCCGCACTTCCTCCCACGTGCCGGGCAGTCTTGTGCTCTATGTGGCGCGCCCCCACAGTACCCGCACTCTTTCCGGCTTTCTGGTGTTCTTCCTCTCCCAGCCGGGCGTTGCTTTGGTCGGACCACATTGACGTGTTCTGCTACGTGGACTTGCTCCGTCTTTACTGGTCTGTGGAGTGCTACTTCCATGTGCGACGCCCTTGCGTGGGATAATTCTTTCGAACGGCCTAGTTTTAGAATGTCAGCTAGAGGCTTGCCGTCCTCTTGGAGGATCTTCACCCGCAGGTCGGAGGAGTAGCAGTTTTGAATGATCTGGCCGCGGATTTCTTCTTGTTCGTCCCGGAACCCGCACGTGCTTGCAAGCTCTTTTAGGCGACCATGGAAGGCATCGAGGGATTCTTCCGCTTCCTGACGTGCTTGCCTGAAGATGAAACGCTCGTAGTCTTTACTCTGCATTGGTTCAAAATGAGCATTGAGCGTGTTGAGGAGCGTGACATATGTGTGTGGGTTGGCTTCCACCAGAGTCTTGTATATCCGATAGATATCCTTCCCGCCAAGGTGCAGGAGAAGTGCCCTGCGCCGTTCGCGCGCCGTACCTGCTCCTTCAAAGTAAAACTGGAGTCTCTCAACCCAGTCCTTCCAACGCGGGGCCAGGGATGCTGGAGCCCCATCAACCACGAAAGGTTTGATGGGCGGGATGGATGCCATGATGACGTGAGACAACCAGCCGCCGCTTCACAGGCACGTGGGGTGAGGGTTGCGAGGATCCTCTCCTTCCCAGGCCTGGGTCTCAAATCTGGAGGATGATGCGAGGCGAGGCTCCTGTTCCTGCGGCCAGAAGAGGGCAAACTGCTAGGGCCCTGGCTGCACTTTCCTGGATTGCGTGGGGGGAGGGGGGGGCCCTCAGGGACAGCTGTTGCCTTATGTGAAGGCTCTGCGCTGGTACCTCAGTGTGGCCAAAAGTCCTGCTTCCCCTCTGCGCCAGGGCTGGACGCCACGTGATGTCTTCACTTATGTGGCAGAGTGCTATGAGGCCAGCACGCGCCGTCGCTGAGATGCAGGGCCGGCAGCTCCGTACTTGGCAGCCACGTGTGTGGTCCTTGGAGGTCGGGGACCACGTGTGTGCACGGGTGGCAGGTGCGAGAAAACCGCACCTCACAAAGCATGGGCACTTCACGCCCTCGTCGCCATTGTTAGGCCCCTAGGTCTGCTGGCGCAGCGCGGTGCCGCCGCGCTAGACAGAAGGGACACAGGACACGCTATTGCTTTTCCGCGTGGTCCGGACTACCTCCGTGACCACGCCTCCTTTATTTATAGTACGCGCGGACGCCACGTACCGCGTCCGCGCTGGCGCACGTCTACGTGCGTAAACACTAGACTGCGCTAGGCAGTCTTAAACATTACAGCAACAAACTGCTCTGCAAACACCGGGTAGAGGGCCGACGTGCAGGGTCGTAGGACGCCGACACGATCGGGAGTCTCCCAGGTAAGAGCTTGGCAGAATTTGCGGTTGTATGTTACATATGCTGCAGTAAGGTTAAGTGTGCATTGTACTTGCTACGTTTAAGCCACGCATCCGGAAATATCCTGTCACCGAGCAACCTCTCTTGGTCTAATTGCAGAAAGATCGTATTTAAGGGTATATCTAAACTATCACCCTGCTCTGTAAATAGAACCCCTAGTGTCTGAACGTTGTCCCGAAATGCTGTAAAATCAACTAACATAGGAACTGAAAAGAAGCAACAAGTACAAGTGGGCAATAAATACAACAATCAAATAAACAAAAGACTCAAAAATACATTGAACGAGTGAACCTCTCCTATTGAAATGGAGGAAAGAGCTGCAAGACGAGTATTTAAGGTGGAGAATATGTTCCAAAGGGGAGCATCAACATCAAAGAAAGCTGATGATGGAGGAAAAACATTGTGACCTCAAATTACCACCATAAAGCAACTTTTTATAAAGCTAGAGAAATTAATGTGCAAAGAAATATCCAGAGGGTGGGAAATTATTACCCTTGAAAAATATGTGGAATGTGGGATGGTGCCAAGAGGGCTCCCCATATTTACCCTTACAAATCATACTGATACCAAGCCTAAAATGCTTGAGGAATGGGGCAAGAACAACATAGAATGCTCAAGAAATATGATGCTCATCATCATTTAATATGCGAGAAAAGACGTAGAAGAGCTCCATAAAAAAATAGCGGATACTGAAACTCAAATCAAAGCTACTAATGAGGACAGTGAGGTTATAAAAAAGCTACGAGCAGACATGGAACCAAACCTGGACAAGCATGAGGATGAGGTACAGGAAAGGAACCAGCACAAATTTTGTAGGGATGAAGACGACTATGAATTTGGTACCATCTTTACATTTGCGAAAAAGTTTGACATTTTCAAAAAACAATGGGAAACAAAGAAAGTAAACATCGGTCCAACCACAAGGGAGGACTGCAGACTGATTTAAAAATAGAGGCGTGGGGCTGTTTTCAGTGTGGCGGTGGCATCTGAGGAAGACGTGACTGTCGAAATGCATTATGCCCAAACCCGCTTTTCCAATTAAAGGCCTTCTCTTTTGAAAACCTTGTGTGGCCCCTTCCTTCTGCTGCGCTGGAGGTTCCTGTGCATATATACATATATATACATATATCACAAGAAATTAAATATCACGGCACACCTCTTGGTTTTCAGATGTTCTTTATTGCAAACAAAACTGCTCCGCAAACACCGGGTAGAACGCCGACGTGCGGGGTCGGAGGACATCGCTTCTACCTCCGGCTAAATAACCAGTGAATCAGAATCTGACCTAAGCGAGGTGGAACAAAGACCAACCGGCCTACGAAAATTCTCTTTTTTAGAGGAGATGAAGCTGCTCTACCAGGAGCAGCAAATACCGAGAGGCAAGACAAGAGGACGAGGCTCAGGAAGAACCAGAGCGAGGGGAAGAGGATTCTTTCCCTAGAGAGACCAAGAAGGAAAACAAGAAGAAGCAAGCGGCAAAGGCAGAAGGTACAATCTGAGAAACCGCACAGTGATGAGGAAATAAAACTGCCAGGTCTGAAGACCCCTGATCTGGTAATCAGTTTATCAAGACATATCCTATCACAAGCGGAAAACAATCTTCGTAACAAAGGGCTCTTGTTCTGTCCGGAAATACATCAGGATCCAATTGAAACAAAAATAGATCTTTAGAAATACGTGAGAAAATTAAAGCTCCAAAAATTATTTTCGAAACAACCACCTAGAGCAACAAGTGGCCAAGACCAAGCCATACAAATGGAGGATTCAGAGACATATAATATTGCAGAAGTGCCACACCTCAGAACTGCATATGAGCTGGCAAATGAAACAAATGACTCCCAGATAACGGACACCCAATTTTTTAAAGAAATGGGGGTACAAACAAACAAACGAATACCCACCCATTTCAAAAAGAAGTCAAAATTCTGCCCTGCCCTCCATTCTGGGAATAAGATCGACGTATTCGATGATCTAGTAATGGGAGATCTAGACACAATGCAAAATGTCTCAAATCGGAATACTCGTGAAAACCTAACCAAGCAAGAGCGCATGGCCATGCGAACACTCAAAAACAACAGTGCGATTGAAATAAAACCGGCCAACAAAGGCGGCAATATCGTAGTGATGGAGAAACAGCACTACGTGGAAGAGGCAATGCGCCAGTTGAATGAAGAGAAGAATTACAAAATCCTACAGAAGAATCCTACACATGAGCTAATGATAGATCTAAGCAACAAGCTGGACCTATGGCAAAGAAAGGGACTAATAACAGAAGAAGAGAAAAAATGCCTGATGGTAGACAATCCAATCACACCGACGATTTACTTTCTCCCGAAAGTCCACAAGACATTGAACAGGCCGCCTGGACATCCAATCATTTCAAGCTGTGGGAGCCTGTACGAAAATGTATCAACCTATGTGGACCACTTTTTGGCACCAAGAGTTCCTACACTCAGCTCCTACATTAAGGACAGCAATGATTTCCTGCGTATATTAATGGACACCCAAGGGCAGCAAAAATATCTACTGGTAACAATCGATGTGGTGTCACTGTATACCTCAATTGACCATGAGAAAGGATTACAAGCAATCCAATACTTTTTGAAACAAAGACCAATTAATGAGTTGGAGCATTCTAAGATGATTATTGACATGATAACCATGTGCCTTTATAACAACATCTTTCTCTTTAACAAGAAAATCTATGCCCAATGCTGCGGTACCGCGATGGGAGTTTCCTTCTCTCCAAGCTATGCGAATCTCATGATGGGATGGTGGGAGAGGAACATAGCTTGGAAAGAGGAAAACGACCATCATATGGTGAACGTAGCCCTTTGGCTACGTTTCATCGAGGATCTGTTCCTACTGTGGAAAGGAACAGAAACACAGTTTCAAACCTTCTTTGCAGTCCTGAACGATAATGATGTGGACTTAAGATTCGCCTACACTATCAGTGCCAAGGAAGTCGAATTTTTAGACACTAAGGTCTACATCAAAGATAGCCGCATGTCCACAACTGTGCACAGAAAAAGACAGCTACTAACAGCCTACTACACGGACTGAGCTTCTATCCTCAAACTCTAAAAAAAAAAGCATACCGTATGGAGAACTATTGCGGATGAAAAGAAACTGCCCTGAAGACCAAGAAATGGAAAATAAATTTTGAGATACAAAAAAAAGCTTCCTACAACGGGGATACAAGTATGCAGATATCAAAAGAGGAGAAGCCAAAACTAGATACAAAACGAGGGCGGAAACACTTCTGAACAGAAAAGAAAGAGAAGGGAGAGAAAGAACAAACGAAAGAGAAATCAAGATACAGACAACATGGACAAACGAAAACAACCAGATAATGACCAACCCCGGCTAATAATCATCTTCAGCAAAGAAAGCTACAAAATTCAAAAGACACTAACAAAGTACTGGAATGTACTTAAGAAAGACCCTGACATAGGCAACAGTATAGGGGATCCATTAGTCTCCTATAGAAGAACACCAAATCTATCAGATCCATTGGTGAGAAGCCACTTTGAAACCAGAAAACCGGAGACATGGCTCCCGGCAAGATCAAAAGGCTTCACAAAATGCATGACGTGCAAAGCCTGCAGAATAGGCAAGAACATCAAAAATCTGAAAGATCCCGCTGGCAAAACCTTTGAAATCAGAGAAACAATAACATGCGACTCAATCTATGTGGTGTATATACTTCAATGCTTCTTTGGAAAACAATACATAGGGAGCACTGTATACCCACTAAAGAAGCGTATACTGGAACACACTCGTGCCATACGGAATGCGGATTACACGTATGCTATTGCCAAACATCTGAATTTGCATAGTGGCAAAACATGGCTGGACATCAAATATTCAGGTCTGGCAACGATCCCTCCAAACGAACGAGGTGGAAATCGAACACAGAAATTGCACAGGTTAGAGTCAAGGATGATAATGAGGTTTAAAACCAAGCACCCCCTGGGATTGAATGGGGACGAGGAGATGCACGTCCGCCTTTAACGACACTAACTGTTGTGAACAGACAATCTTGCCACTGTCCGAGACTTTTGAAATATGTGAATACTCCCTATCTGGTGGTCTAAATGAGAACTTCACTGCCTTTTAATTCTTTTCTTTTTCTAAAATCTCAAGCATTTCCCCGGATTGAGCGAAACTGATAATTTGAATGTTCAATTTTTCGAAAGGGACACTGTAATAAGATTCATTGTAAGTTTACACTCACACACATTGGACTTATTAACGTGCAACGGTCTTAATACATTTGCAATATAGCAGATCGAAAGACTTGATAAGAATTGTCACGTAATCCAGAAGGCAGCGGTGCCGCTGTAAAGGCCAATGGGCACTCAGCCCTATACACTAAGACAGACACTCAGTTTATAATTTACAATCTATCCATGTTCAGCGCTTAAGAATGTTGACGCGGACTGAGACTCATGGCGTAGCTGTGAATCAGGAATGCGCAGTAATTTCTAGGAATAGAATAGGCGCATATTGATTGTAGCAAATTCAATGGCACTCACAGCGAGACACCACTGCCCATGGATATGCGAGCGCACTAAGAAAGGTGCATACCTAATAAAGTTTGTTGAATAAATAAAAATACACTACATTGCCCATAATGCACCGTGAAAGGTATAAATAGAGAAATGGAAAAGGGACAATTGCGAAAGACTACCGTGAACAGGAACTTCAGTTCGAAACGCATAGGAGAGATATACGATCTGCAATAAAGAACATCTGAAAACCAAGAGGTGTGCCGCGATATTTAATTTCTTGTGAGAGATATCTTGCGAGACACTGCCCTGATCTCGACGCGTGCACCGACTGATAAGTACTCCCTTTCAAACAGGACACTGTGAGAGAAAATAAATAAATATGAATATGAATAAAAACTCCTCTTTGATAGAATCCTACGGAGTTAGCGCCTTTTTTCGTATCTCTGAAAACGAAGGTTTGGATGACATATATATATATATATATATATACACTGAAAAAACCATAGGTTTCAGGAACATTATAGTTAGTTGGACATTTCACTCGTACAAAACCATAGAAATTCCCCTGTTATAGTTAGTCCAGCTAACTATAACTCGTGCCCCCGCAATGCACTGCTGATGACGTTACATATTACATCATTTATGACATGGTTATTGACATCACTGATGACATCTTAAATGACATCACTGTCAGGGAAAAGGGTACATTGCACTGTATGTAAATCTAACAATTCTCTGGATCCCATGAAAAAAGCAGAGTACTTGAAGGGCCTACTGGGATATCTGTAGACTGTAATATCAAAGTCTGCTTTAACGGCTAATTCTCCCCACATTATTGTTATAATTCCTGTGCTAGGTCCTGAAGCTTCTATTGTGTAACTAAATCTGCCAAGGACTGGACACTGAGAAGGTGTGTTGTGTCCCTTTTTAATCGCCAAATGTGCATACGTATGGTGCTACTCCGGACCATTTTTCAGATCTGGGGCTTCTAAGATTTGGGCTACTATTTTAAAAAAAAATTACTTTGGGGCTGGGGCTCTTTTTATGGTATGTAGTTTGTTTTTGTGTGAAGTAAGGAGCACGGGTTAAGTACATGCTTCAACTAATTGGGGGCCATTTTGTGGTGACGTCAGTCAGCGGAGGTCAGTGGTCCATTTGCTGCATGCCCGGGTCTATTTAGTACTGCCGTGGTGCGGACGCACTCTGCATAGGAAGGGAGCTACCCCGGACCCTATACAGATCTGGGTCTTCCAAGTGTTGAGGTACTATTTTTTTTACTTTTTTTACTTGGGGACTGGGCTCATTTTATTGTATGTACTTTGTTTTTATGTGACGCGAGGAGCATGGGTTAAGTGCCCACTTCAACTGATTGGAGGCCCTTTTGTGGTGCCATCAGTCAGCAGAGGTTCAGTTGCTGCGCGCCCGGCTCTATTTAGTACGGTAGTGGCATGGACACGCTCCGTATAGGTAGGGTGCTACTCTGGACAAATACATAACTGGGGCTTCTAAGTGTTAGGCTACTATTTTTTTACATTTTTAACTTGGGGCCTGGGGCTCTTTTTATGGTAGGTACTTTGTTTTTGTGTGAAGTGAGGAGCACGTGTTAAATGCACGCTTCAACTGATTGACGGCCATTTTGTGGTGCCATCAGTCAGCAGAGGTCAGCGGTCCAGATACTGAACGCCCTACTCTTTTTAGTGTAGCCGTGGCACAGACGTGCCGTTGGCGCACCAAAGGCAAACCCGTTTGCGCAGGACCTAGTAACCCCTGGCCTCTTACAGAGGAATGCCCTGTCATACGTTACAGATCATGTGATGGCCCTCGTCCAGTCAACTTGGAAGGCTGCCAGGCAGGTCTGGATCCAATGTTAAACCCTCTTTCCTGCTCCCATTGTTCTCTTTCAGTTAATTCAGATGACTGATGTAATCATGTAGAAATATGAGATAACATTGATTCCAACTATAGCTGCTTCTGTTAGTGATAGTAATAGGGGTGCTTTTTGCTTCTATATCCTCAACTGCCGGTTTCTACCCAGACACCAGCAACACCTGTTTTATTTCTTGCAAGAGAAGTCGCTGGAGTCCTTGTTTCTTACAGAGGCTTGGCTTAACGAGGCCTCTGCGCCTGACATAAATGCTCAGAACCGTCCTAAGACGCTTTTCAGTGTAGTTAAAGAATTGTCTAACCCCAGTAAATTATCCTCTGCACCGCTTCTGTCTTGTTTGCAATGTACAGAATTAGCGCTTTCTTTTGTCAACAAAGTAGCCACTATCCAATCCCAGCTGTTTGCTAACACTAGGGCAGGTTCACAAGTGGAGGACTCTGATAGTAGAGCTCAGCATTCTCTTCCATTCAATCCGAATCCCTCCCATTATATACTGGGCTCGGTTAAAAAAATGGAGTCCTGGCCTCAGGTGGACCTTGCTGGGTTTTTACCCATTCTGCAATCTGTTATATCAGGCTCTCCTTTAGACCCGCTTCCTCCAGCTAAGCTGGGGCTTCTTGATCCTGACTTGCAAAAAAATGGTGATAGATTTGTTCAACTCCTCACTCTACAAAGGTTGTGTTCCACGGTCTTGGAAACATGCCATGGTACTCCCACTTTTAAAGAAGCCCAATCTAGACCCTACTAATTGGGCTACTTTCAGACCCATCTCTTTGCTGCCCCCCTTCTCCAAAAGTTTAGAAAAGCATATAAATTCACTGCTTACCACTTTTGTAGAAGCCCAGCAACCTCTCCACCCTTCCCAATAGGGGTTCAGATCAGGACACAGTACAGAGTCCGCTCTCCTGAGGGTCACAGAACATCTAAAACGACTCTTGGATGAGTGCTGAACAGCCCTGCTGATTCTGTTTGATCTCAGCGCAGCCTTTGATACGGTGTCCCACCCTATCCTTTTGGACAGATTGAGGACTGCAGGCCGTGAGGGAACAGCCCTAGTTTGGCTGACCTTTTTCTTGAAAGATAGGTTATTACAAGTTTTTTCATTAGATATTAGGTCTGGCACCTGTGCCATAACCTCAGGTGTACCCCAAGCTTCTGCACTGAGGCCTATGCTGTTCAACCTTTATGTGTGCACTCTTGTGGATGTGGTTGAGAGCTGTGGTCTGACATTGTTTTCCTGAGCTGACAACACTCAAATTATTTTCTCTATGTCATCCTCAGGAGGGCATAACCCTGAGTCTCTCAACCTTGGTCTCAGACGGGTTGCCTCCTGGGTAGAAGGCTAATCGCTTAAACTGAACGGTGATGAAACCGAGGTTATAGTTCTAGGTAGAAACCCACAGCTTTGGGGCCCGGAACACTGGCCTGAGTCTTTGGAGGCCCTTCCAACTCTATCCCCCAAAGTTAAAAGCCTGGGATTTTGTTTAGATGAGACTCTGTCCATGCGTCCCCAAGTGGCAAAAATGGCATCCACCTATTTCGCTGTAATGAAGTCGGTGAGAAAAATGATTTGGATTATTCGTCACTCGGCACCAAGAACAGGCCCTGATACTCTCAAGACTGGACTACGATAACATTCTCTACCTGGAAGCTGACAGGGACGGCATTCGACATTTGCAGGTTGTGCAAAATTCAGCTGCAAGACTCCTTGCTTGGCTTCCGAGATATGCCCTGGCCTTTCCTATTCTCCGTGAGCTGCACTGGCTGCCAATTGGAAAGACAGCGCAATTTAAAGCTCTCTGCTTTATGTTTAAAGGTAGAGCTGGACTCTGCCCCTCTATGTACAGGACCTAGTCTCCCTCTATCAACCGTGCCGGAGACCGAGATACGAGACTCAGGCTCTCTGTTGTGTGCCTAGAATTTGTTGGGCTCGTACTGGGAATGTTTATTTACATGTCTAGGTCCTAGACTTTGGAATGCCCTACCGTAATCCCTAACACACTGCACCTCTCTGCTGATACTTCGCAAACTTTTAAAAAAGTGGTTATTTTAATTCATTGCCTGATCCGAGCAGCATCTCTTGGGTAGCCTTGCGCCCTATAAATGAAAAAAAAAGAAATGTAAAAAGGGTAACTCCTCCCAGTAAACATGACTAGGTTTCCGCTGCATTACAATTACCAACATCACATATACATTCCAACAACCGAGACGAGGAAGCTGGTTGTACAACGCACCATCTTTAAGATAGGTTATATCATTTTTAAATCCGTCTACGGTAGAAGTTGTACCTTCATTTCATCCAGAATTAGAAAATACATCCCCAACCGCAATTTAAGGTCTACCCATATAAATCTCCTCTTCATCTCATCATTTAAAAAGAAGAGATTTTCAGGCTCCCATTTCTCTGGTCCATGCCCTCCACATTTGGAACTCCCTTCCCCAGGAGATCAGATCCGGCCCTTGCTATCTGAGATTCAGGCAACTCTTGGAGACTTGGCTATTCGAACAAGCCTATGACTAACTAACTATTCTGAGCAGGGCTCTTCTTCTGTTAACAAGTGCCAAGAAACCGATTGGTGTAAGGGCGCTCTACAAAACTTTGCAACATAACATAACATCTCAGAACATACATTAATCCTGGGGTTTGGTAATTAAAATGTAAGCAATTGATGTTACCTTGCAAAATAACCTTCATTTTAATTATTGTTTATATCAACTCGGCACCCAGGAAAAAGAGAGAAAGTCATGGATTAAAATACAGAATTTAATAATGGCGCTAAGACCCCAATACTATGATACATTTTGGATTATATCGGGTGACTTTAAATCAAATCTAATGGTATAAAGCCAAGCTGAGGAATTTGTAAGCATGTAAAATGCTGGGTAGAACATCCAGAAAATGGTCTAGACAGCCATCTCTTAATGAGACAAAATGGCAGAAACCCTCCTCTCAGTATGAAACTCAGCTGAACTCAGTATGAAACTTCAAGAGAATTGTTTAATACTGTGGAAAACCTCAGCACCAGTGATAGAACTTCTCTCCCGATGGTCCCCACCCAGGAGCTCTGCAACTCACTAAATTCCTTTTTCTTCGATAAAATCTGCACCATTAAACAAAGTATCCCTACCACTCAGCCCCCTCTTCTTTTTGCAGACACTTTTCATAATTTAGTCACCCTGGACTCCTATCCCCTTCTGGATAATGTTAATCTATTCAAACTCCTTACAAAAGTCAAATCTGGTTCCCCCGATGACATCTGCCCCCCCCACATCTTGAAAGAAGTGGGCACCAGCCTCCCCGGGCGCCTACTTTCCATGTTGAATGGATCACTTATACAGGGCAAAGTCCCAAACAATTTAAAAAAAGCCCTCCTCATCCCCCTCATAAAAAAGGCAGGAGCCAACCCGCTAGATCCGCTCAACTATAGACCTATATCGTTGCTGCCATACTGCGCCAAACTTTTGGAGTCCCATGTTTGTGACAGCATTTCCACCTTTTTGGAAAAGTCAGAGTATCTGGCACCTAATCAGGCTGGCTTCCGCCCTTGCCACTCTACCGAGGCGGTCATTCTTTCGGTGCAGAACACTCTGAGGCGGAACGCGGGTGCAGGGATCCATCAGGCTCTGGTGCTACTGGACCTCTCTGCTGCGTTCGACACGGTCGACCACACCATCTTGGTCGACCGTGTCGAGCAGGCAGGTCTTAGGGGCCCTGCACTGAGCTGGATCCGCTCATTCATCACTGGCCGAACACAATCGGTCAGACTGAGCTCCTTCTCGGCTCCTACTATACCCACTACCTGCGGGGTACCACAGGGCTCCTCGTTATCTCCCCTGCTTTTTAATTTGTACCTACGCCCCCTTCTGTACTCCCTTCGGAATGCAAAGGCAACTATTTTAAACTACGCTGATGATTTGCAGCTCATCTTTCCCCTGAACACCAAGGACTCGGTGGTAGAATTTCAAAGAACCATGTCCCACATTCTGAGTTGGATGAGCTGCAATCATCTGAAACTCAACCCAGGCAAGACCGAATTGGTCTTGCCTGGACAGAGTACACTTAGTTGGAACCCCAGCTTTTGGCCCTCCAGCATGGGCGCTCCTCCATCTAAGTCACCCTCGTTTAAGAGCCTAGGTATCTTCATTAGTGAGGATCTCTCGTTAAAAAAACAGGTTGGAGCAGTCGTATCCTCCAGTTTTTTTCAGTTGAAGAAAATAAAAAAAATCGCCCGTTTCTTCTCCTCAGCAGCCCTCACACAGATTGTCATCTCCTTGGTTCTGTCCAGACTGGACTTCTCTAACAGTCTCTACCTTGGGCTCCAAACTGGAGAGCTCAAACGCCTCCAGCTGGTTCAGAACCAAGCAGCCAGGCTCCTTCTGAACATACCTAGGAGGCAATCAGTCAGACTTGGCCTGAAGCAGCTACACTGGTTGCCGGTTGAGCAACGCGTGGCCTTCAAAGCCGGGTGCATCGTATTTAGGTCTCTAAATGACACTGGCCCGTTATTCATTAGAGACTTATTTAAAAGATACAGTCCCTCCCGCCATCTCCGGTCCACCTATAAATCACTTTTGACTGTACCTCCGTACAAAAGGAAGCGTCTCGGAGGCAGCTGCTTTGACCACCTTGCAGCTGTCCTCTGGAACTCTCTTCCCCTTCACCTAAAGCTGAGTGATAGCATCCTCAGCTTTAGACATTCTTTGAAAACCTGGCTCTTCTCTCAAGCACACTACTGAGCTGCTCCAGCTCTACTAACTGACTGTCGCGCCTGGTTCCTTTCTATAGCGCCATGAAGCCTCCGGGCGTACGAGCGCTCAATAAATGCTGACTAACATTAACATTAACATTAACATTAGCTGAAACAAGAGCTCTAAATGTCAGATTTCAACAAGACCAGCCAGCTGCCTTTACGCACATGGCAGCTAAAAGTAATTCTATTCTCGATTACTCTAAAGTAAGTCAGCCAATAATAAAGTTCATTAGCGCATTTCAAATAGAATATTGAAAAGACAGTGATCATTTACTGCAGACATTCACATTAGCTCATTTGAATGCTTGTCACAAAGCAGTAAAATGCTTAATGTCCCAACCACACACTTAAATTGAGATAGCTAAAAATGAAATGGGATAATGTATTATACCACGCTATTAGATGTTTGGCAAACTGAGGTCATCAATTATGCGACTGAGGAGGGAGGAGCCAGGTCGAGGACCAAGATGGCCGCACGGGATCCCGGCTCCGTCGGCCTCCGTCTCCCACCACCATATCAGGCTTCCTAGCCGGCGCCCCAACTATGCTCCTGCACGGCCGAGATAGAGCGGCGCTGATCCATGCGCGCCCGAGTGCTCTGACGGCTTCCTGGCCGGAGATGTGTCGTCTCGAAAATCGCGGCCCGCCCCCGACATGGAACCGGGGTCTAGGGTGCTGAAGTGCCCGGCCTCAACCTCAACAACATCGGCAGGGTGTATGGCGGAGGTACCGGTCTGGCGAGATGGGGACTCGGATCTTCCCGATTTTGACGGCCATCCTCGCACATTATTGCGGCACTGGTGATGCTTGTTCCGCCGTTATCTATGGATGCTCGAAGGGATAAACCCCCCCCCCCCCACGTCGGTGGCTCCGTAACTGTTTGCCTTGTGCCAACTGCGTCACTCCTGACGGAAGTGAGTGTCTCCCAAAGACCCCCCATTTGGATTATTAACCAGCTACCTGATGGGCAGCCTCGGGACCCGTTTTCCCCAGTGAGGTGCGCTCTGTGGTGGGAACGCCTTACACGCAGTGGTGCCTGAGAAGGTCTCGGACTCGATCCTGAATTGCTCTGCAGGTGCCACGGGAATGTTGCGATTTGACACCCGGCGTGGATCGGCCTGGCATGATGACGCTCCGCTTGCTGCTGGGACTGGCGTTACTGGGGCAGTGGAAATGGAATTGCGGTTGGGAGACAACATGGCGGCCATTGCGGCCTTGTATTCCTCTTGCAACACAGGATGTTGCCGTGGGGAGTGCCCTGGATGCCGGCGTGCGGGGGGGTCGTCTCGATGGAGCGGATTCCGCATCGATGGGTGGCCCACTAGAGGCTGTGGGGTATGGGGCTTCTGGACTGATGACTCATGAGCACCCCGGGACTTTGTGACTTCGGGGCCGGATGGAGGCACCTTGTGTGCCCAGGCCTGCCAGGGGGATTCATAAAGGGGGTGGTGATGGACAGAGTATCTGAATTAAGCAGAACACTCCTACCCAGTCAAAAGATCAGGGCTTGATCCATCACCGTTTTTTAGCTCACTGCACCATCCCAGCTCAGAACCCGGCTACATGCAAATTAGTCTGACCCTGGCCCAGTGCATCATGGGAACAGGGCAGACCAAACTACCAAGCCAATTCTTTACTGGAAAGGAAACAAGCTTCCGGGGACCGGTTTCTGGCATTACAGCCGTCTTCGGCCCGGCTTGCTTGAATCCTGATGGTGCAGTGAGCAAGGGACTCACATCTGAGCATACCCTTCCACACTTGTGGTGGCCAAAACGATTCATAAAGGGGGTGGTGATGGACAGAGTATCTGAATTAAGCAGAACACTCCTACCCAGTCAAAAGATCAGGGCTTGATCCATCACCGTTTTTTAGCTCACTGCACCATCCCAGCTCAGAACCCGGCTACATGCAAATTAGTCTGACCCTGGCCCAGTGCATCATGGGAACAGGGCAGACCAAACTACCAAGCCAATTCTTTACTGGAAAGGAAACAAGCTTCCGGGGACCGGTTTCTGGCATTACAGCCGTCTTCGGCCCGGCTTGCTTGAATCCTGATGGTGCAGTGAGCAAGGGACTCACATCTGAGCATACCCTTCCACACTTGTGGTGGCCAAAACGATTCATAAAGGGGGTGGTGATGGACAGAGTATCTGAATTAAGCAGAACACTCCTACCCAGTCAAAAGATCAGGGCTTGATCCATCACCGTTTTTTAGCTCACTGCACCATCCCAGCTCAGAACCCGGCTACATGCAAATTAGTCTGACCCTGGCCCAGTGCATCATGGGAACAGGGCAGACCAAACTACCAAGCCAATTCTTTACTGGAAAGGAAACAAGCTTCCGGGGACCGGTTTCTGGCATTACAGCCGTCTTCGGCCCGGCTTGCTTGAATCCTGATGGTGCAGTGAGCAAGGGACTCACATCTGAGCATACCCTTCCACACTTGTGGTGGCCAAAACGATTCATAAAGGGGGTGGTGATGGACAGAGTATCTGAATTAAGCAGAACACTCCTACCCAAGTTTTTGCAGAAGTTCCAGGCAGATATGTTATTGTGAACCCCCTTTTTGAAATTATTTTAGCCACCATGAGTGTGGAAGGGTATGCTCAGACATGAGTCCCTTGCTCATTGCACCATCAGGATTCAAGCAAGCCGGGCCGAAGACGGCTGTAATGCCAGAAACCGGTCCCCGGAAGCTTGTTTCCTTTCCAGTGAAGAATTGGCTTGGTAGTTTGGTCTGCCCTGTTCCCGTGATGCACTGGGCCAGGGACAGACTAATTTGCATATAGCCAGGTTTTGAACTGGGATGGTGCAGTGAGCTAAAAAACGGTGATGGATCAAGCCCTGATCTGTTGACTGGGTAGGAGTGTTCTGATTAACTCAGATACTCTGTCCATCACCAACCCCTTTTTGTAATTATTTTGGCCACCACAAGTGTGGAAGGGTATGCTCAGATGTGAGTCCCTTGCTCACTGCACCATCAGGATTCAAGCAAGCCGGGCCGAAGACGGCTGTAATGCCAGAAACCGGTCCCCGGAAGCTTGTTTCCTTTCCAGTGAAGAATTGGCTTGGTAGTTTGGTCTGCCCTGTTCCCGTGATGCACTGGGCCAGGGACAGACTAATTTGCATATAGCCAGGTTTTGAACTGGGATGGTGCAGTGAGCTAAAAAACGGTGATGGATCAAGCCCTGATCTGTTGACTGGGTAGGAGTGTTCTGATTAACTCAGATACTCTGTCCATCACCAACCCCTTTTTGTAATTATTCAGGCCTGCCAGGGGGGCAGCAATACTGCGCGGAGTTCTGCGCCTACGGCGGAGACGGAAGATCTTACGAGGGTGCTACTTCCAGGAGCGTTGCTTTGTTTTCAACGTCAGCCGATCTACAGCGACGGGTGACGGTGGCGCTACGACATGTCTTTTGTACTTTGTTTTGGACTGGTGGTCAAGAGGGAGCACCGCCACTTGCGATCCCTGGTAGCCCTTGGGCATGCTGATGACGACGTCCTTCGACCGACATTAATGTATACTACCGTGCCCCGAGATGGCATCCTCGTCCCAGTCTGGTATTTTTGACTCATTCACACCTGTGGCAGCGGGTCTGGGCTGCATCAGAACTTTGGTCCGGGCGGGCCTGGGTTACGAATCGCAGTGCGGTTTTGTTTTTTTTGTGTGCGGCTAGTGCGGGACTTTTCACCTAGGTCATTGTTGCGCTAATGGTTGGCTGGCGAAGATTGCACCCACTCATGTTACTTTTATTGTATTGCTCTTAGTTTTCTACATAGGGTGGGTATCTTTTGTGGTGGGGGAGGGGGTCGGGTGTGGGCTGGGGGTCTGTCCTGGTGTCCTCCTCCGTTTTCCTTTTTCCCTCTTTTGGGCTCTTCTCTTGTTTCTTTTGGCTTCCCCGCCATTCTTCCCTAGGTTGCTCACCGTGTTTTCTCCCGGTTCGAATTACAAGGGTGGGCGTTTCTCTAAAGTTTTGCGTTACAGCGGTCACATACTGTATTGGTGGGCGGACTGTACTGTTTATTGTCTATCCTGGTTATTATGCGCTAGCACCAACGCCCTGCCTCCAATAGTCCTGACTGTGAAGGTCCTGATCACTTCTCTCCCCTTGCATTGGTATTATTTGACTGTACGACAGTAGATCCTGCTCTCTCCTTGAACCTTTCAAACGACACCTCTTTTATCCTGGTACCGGTATGGTACGGTCATTATCCTGAGCTACAATAAGGCATTTGGGAGGTGAAATGTTGTTTGCTTATGGCTTTGTTGATTTGCTTGCCCGTGATTGTAACTGCTTTACGTCCCTCTACAGGGGAGGAGGGGGAAGGGGAGGGAACAATAGTGGATAACTTGTCCTGGGGGGGTCGTTAGTGGTGGGGGGTCACGGAGGTCGGGAACTTGTTCTCTCGATCTCCTCTTTTATGTATCTTTTACTTTCCTTCTTTCGGGTGATTCTGGGGCGACAGGCACGCTGTTAGTGGGGTAGGCCATAGCCATTACGGTGATGTAGGGTGGCGGGTGTTGGGGGGGGTTTTGTTATTTTAGTTTGTTTTGTTCTATGGTCCCTTTCTCTCTTCCTTTCTTAGTAGGGTTGGCTATATCTCTTTCTTTTATCCCTTTCTCTGTTGGGCATCTGCACTTGCCTCCGCTTTATTGTCTCGGAAGGGTGGGGTTTTTCGGGTGATGCTTTCGTCACAGTGCTTGCTATTGTTTGACCTTTACTCCTGGCCTGCCATCGGCGGGCGTGGTGTGTTTTAGGCCGTATTGCTCATCACCGATTCCCGATTGCGTGGAGGGTTACGCCCCTCCCGTCTCTTCCTGTTTATTATGTAGTGTGATGCCTTCGATGATATAGCCACAGCTGCTTCTTCAAATTATAAAACATGAAACCTCTTTCATCCTTGTGTTTCGTGGTGCCTGCAACTGTGTCTCATGAGTACCCCGTGCTTATTCGTCGAGCCGTGAACATGTAAAATGCTTCTGTTTCTATTTCCAGAGTTTGCGGCCAGCCCCCGTGGTTGTAGGCCTGCGCTTGTACTGCTTTGCTCGATTCAATAAAGGTTTTAAAAAAAAAAAAAAAAAAATTATGCGACTGAATAAAAACAATTTATACAAAAAAAATTACGAAGTTTACCAACACAGACACCAAAGGGGTACAATTATGTGAGCATTAAGAACAAGGAATGACTGGTTCATTAAGACCCTCAAATTGTAAATGAAAGCGTTGAATCATGAATTAGGAAAACAGGACAGGATGGCAACCAATACCCTTGCACATAAGAAGGAGCAACCGCTAAGAAAGAAATATCAAAAGGTGGAATGGACAGCAAGAAAATATCCCCAAGATCAAATTTGTACCCATATACTGAATATCAGAAAGGAAAAGAAAACAAAGGAATGTGGGGCAATAGTAAATAAACTTGACAAAGGCAACTCTTAATCACATAATGCAATCATATCAGAAGATGTATGGATATGGCGCTTAAACACACATTATGGCATTTCTACAAGTGCAAATGAAGTAACCCACCATGTGCAGAATGATCCAGGAAAAGCAATATAAGATGCTGAAGGTAGGACAGCCTGTAATGTGGAACGAGAATCCTGCAAAAATATGATGCAGAGTTTATAGAAGGCCAACTGGCCAAAGGTGGAAATTCACTGTTCTATGAAGTTGTAGAGCTACAAAATATTAAAAGGTTGCTCAGAAAGAGTACCTAAGCCTATTGCCCTCCCTCAACCCTCTTCGAATTGAATCCAGTACATTAATTCATGTATATAAGTAAAATCTTCAAACTGAGGTAATGCCTGACTCATGGAGGAGATCTATTATAGCCTTATAGCCTGCCCTAGCAGGCTATACTGGCTAATAAATGCCCGCTCCAGCATTAAACGCCTGAGCCGAAGGCGACAACCTTTAACAAGAGAGCTGGCCTTTAAAGGCCAGTATAGCCCACTACAGTGGGCTATAATGGTATTAGAACATTCTGCCCTTAGAGGGCATCATATTCAAATTACTAAAACAAAAGACTTACCGAGGCCGAGGGCTTTGAAATCCCCTTGGGCTCAGTGAGGCCTTTGTTCACAGCAACAGCTGTGAAAGGAAAACATTGAAATGTTGAAGCTCCGGGTTTCTATCAGCTTTTAGAAGCCCGGAGCACTTGATTGTCTTCATGGGAGCACTCAACAGTCTAATGTTCTAATGCAGCTTTAGAGCCCGCTGTAGCAGGTTCTACTGGCCAATAAAGGCCCTCTCCAGTGTTAAAGGCCCAAGCCGAAGGTCTTTAACAAGGGAAGGGACCGTGCTTTCATTGGCCGGTAGAGCCAGCTACGAAGGGCTCTAAGGCTATTAGAACATTCCACCCCTAGAGAGCAAAATGTTCTAATTTGTAAAACATAGTCCTTATGGAGCCTGAGGGGAGTAAAATTCCCTCGGGCTCTGTGAGGCCGTTTGTTCAGAGCAATAGCTGTAAACAAACAAACACTGAAATGTTGGAGTTCCCGGCTTCTAGCAGCCATTAGAAGCCCGGAGCTCTCCATTATTTTCAATGGAGCTCTCAACATTCCAATGTTCAAATATACTCTTGATCCAAAAAAAGGGTTGATTGTCCTACTGGGCATTGATGCAAAATAGTTGCCAGCCTACTATTACATGAGCTATAAGTGCAGGCAACAGAACATAATATATTTCCGTTAAATCAAAAAGGTTTTGCCCAGGCATTGGAACAATAACAAGCATATTGGCTTTATCCTTGCCCATTGAGAAGGCTCTTTGCAGTCATTCTTTGCTGTACACTTGTTTCATGAATTTTCCATTCACATTAAATAATGTTTCGAGAGAGACACTGTGGGCAAAACCGGCCCAGTAGGGAAATCCCAGTGAACATTTTAAAAGTCATACAGTTACGCGGCAATGGCACTTGGACACAAGTTAAGACTGGATATGGTTGGATAATTTCTGTTAAGATACGCCCCATTAATGGATAAAGCAAGGATGCATCTTGGCACCGCTCTTATTTAACCTTTATATCGCTGTCTTGCAGACAGTACTAAACAACCCAAATACTCATTTGCCAAAGATCGGAGGGAAACAACTATCGAGCTTACTATATGCTGGCAGAGTAATCTTGCTTAGTAAAATACCAATGCGGTTACAAAGACTACTAACTTTCGATCCTACCACACACCAACAAATGAGATGGAAATCAAATTGAATAAAACAAAGGTAGTATTCTTTGAAAAAAATAAAAGTAATAGACTCATGGTTCTTTAATATGAAACAGATTGACATAGAGGCAGAGTACAAATACCTTGGCGTAATATTTGACAACCGTAGAGGCTTCTCCGCAAATTGTACCCTTTAAAAACGAAAGCAGACACCTTAGAGATATCATTCATACTTGTTTAGCAACATTTGGAGTATGTCTTCAGAGCCCATTCTAAGAGGCATAAGCACTAAATGTCTCCAAACCATTACATATGGGTGGCAAGCATTATTGGGAATCGAAACAAACCTGCGTGACATAATCATCAGCAATGTGTACAGACAACTCTTATGCCTTCACAAGAAAACATCACAACCTTTAAGTAAGTTTAAAACATGTGCTAGTGAAACAAATTATTGGGCAACAAATGGTATACTTAAAAATGTGTCATTAACTAAGAGTATCATAGGGACAAACAATGATCATCTCATTTGGACAGAAATCATGAACCCAAGAGAATTTTTTTCAAGAAACAATCTTGATATAGCATTACAAAACTTACACTTTAAAGAACTTTGGGCACTGTCAGTAAGTTCCAGAGTATTAAAAAAATGACAAAATAAAAGTCCCAAAACTATGTCACGTCTTGAAGATAAAAATGACATTTATAAACAGTCACAGGCTTGGATAACTATTAGTACCTATGAAACCAATGTTTGACAGACTTAGCT
The DNA here is from genome assembly GCF_964261635.1 of Lissotriton helveticus. NCBI lineage: Eukaryota > Metazoa > Chordata > Amphibia > Caudata > Salamandridae > Lissotriton > Lissotriton helveticus. Next base: position 403,271,885 of record NC_136061.1, read on the forward strand.
TTGTAAACAATTTTCAAAACATTTAAACTTAAATTGGAGACTATAGGTTTGGGAGGTTTCCATTAGATGATTCAAATCCACCTTAGATTCAACCACTGGATAGCAAAAAATGCAGACTGTGTAAATATAAGACTGAAATGATCCTGCACATCCTGTGTATATGCCTTGTCCCTCCAAAGGAACAAAGAAGCTTGCTCTGCGCCATATTCAAACACATGGGAATCCGTACTTGTCTATAGGTGCTGATTCAATGTTTTTACAGAGAGATCACATAGTTAAACATAAGTTTTACAAAATGTATAGTACAGGTAGAAAAGATGCTTGAAGAAAAGTGACTTACTGACCACGCACTTTATATTTTTTTTATTTACTTTTTTAGCAGAGATCCAGTTTAAAACCTGATTAAAAGAGAAATACAATTAATTTCATACAAGCTATCCAAAAAGAAAATTAATTTACACACTAAATTGAACCCATGTCTTATTAAACCTTACAATGCCTCCACATTGAATGGCATATACTGACTCTTTCTCCCTTGCTTAATTTTCCCGACCCATGCTGCAATACAAGGGATTCATTGTGGTTTCCACCTTTGCAACAGCAAGGCTCTAGCCCCAACATTGAAACATATAACAATTTTTGATATCTTGGGGTCAATTTTAAAATGTGGTCATATCCCAATAGCACAAAAGTGGCACAGGGTGCAAACTGTATTTACAAAGCCTGCTCCATATACTGAAAAACTGCCTTCCAAAAATCTTGAAGATTTACACGGTTCCACAATACATGGGACCAATTTGATACTTCAGTAGATTCACATCTGAAACATTAGCCGGACAATCCTGGGTTAGTTTCATGGAGGAATTGTAAAGTACGAACAATCAACCACTTCGCATATAACTACATTTGCCACCAAATAGCGCCTCTAAGCACCGTAAAATTCAATGTATTCATTTTACCCCAAATTTCCCATGACAATCCAAAGTCCTTCATATTCTTCTAACCTACTTACAGATTTTTGGTAGATATCTGTCCCACTACTTTGTGCAAGAATTTTTTTCCAACCACCTGGTCGCTTTGGGCTGAGGTTTCAATTTTTACTCTTTAGTAAAGAATTTATATCAACTGTTTTTAATCTTAGAAGAGATATACTATAGGATCACTGCAGCCATTAGTTTCCCCCTTTCTGCACTATTTTGAGCCACATATCCCCTGCAATAAAATGTATCAACTTTGAGAAACCTTTTACCCTCCTATTGGATAAACTACCTTGATCCATCCTGTCCCCTTGATCCCACACCAAATCGGACAGTTGTTCTGCAGCATTAATATAGGGTATCAAATAATTCCTATAAAAATGCATCTGCTGTACTAAAAACAATGTAAAGTTTTGTATCGAACTTTCTTGGAGATTTAGTCAACCTTCAAATATCAAATATATTATATTATGTTAAAATCAAATTCATCAGGTCATTCATAAATATCAGATATGATTCAGGTAGCGTACAAAATCTAAACATATGTTGTGCAAATGAAGCATAATAGTACTTTCTCAAATTGGTTAGACCTAACCCACCTTCCACTACACTGATATATAAAGTGCTTAGTGACAATCTGGTGCTTTTATCCTGTCAGATAAAAGATGTAATTTAGATTTGATTCTATTACTTGTAAAGAAAAATGCTACATTCAACAAACAGGGGTTAGAAGCACCATTTTTATCAATGCCTACCTCCCCAATAGGGAAAGGAAAAGCAATTTCAACCATGCTAACAGAGCTTTTACTTTAAATAGCAGGGGGCACTATTTTTTAATTTTTTTTATTTCGATCGATCAACAATATGATCGTTCACATCTTAAATACAATACAAAATCAATATACCATTAAAAAGTGCAGCAATATAAAACCATTAAAAGTGATTTATATAATACTATAAGACAATCTTATGCATTTTCCATTAAAAAAGAGCCTGCGTCTGAACAAGGATACCACTGAATCTGGTTGGAATGATGTTAACAGTGCTACAACACAGGAACAAGTTTGCCCATTTTTGACCTTTTCCACCACGCAAACATTAAAAACCTCGAAACAGCGAATACCAGCCAGCTTGTGGTATCTGATTTAAAAATATGCATGGCTTCCAATGGACAATTAAAAGATAAAATATGGCATACAGGGGCCAGCCAAGTTTTCCTAAGTTCCGCGTAAAAGGAACAGCAGAAAAAAAAGTGCTCAGTGGTTTCAGGTGAAATATGGCATAAAGGACTCAATGGGTTAACAGACAGGTTTCCCCATGAACTCTTCAATGCATTCAAAGGTAGGGTTCCGTATCTAAACTGAACATACAGAGCTCGAGCCTGGGGTGGTTCAATATCATCCAGAAGCCCTTCAAACGCAAATACTCCTTTAATATTTAAAAAGCCTGCAGTCAAAGTGCCATGTGCAAACCGGTCAACCCTTTCTGAGACCATTAGTTCCCAGAACCTTTTTTTGATCAAAGGGATTGTAAATTTAGTCATAGACCCTGGGTCTTCCCAGAGCTGCACTATCCCAATTTTTTGTAAACCAAACTTTGATCTTACTAAACCACTTGATGCGGCCTGTTAGAATATGCAGAGCAATCAGCTCTACCAAAGCCTCCCTCAGGGGCACCTGTGTTTTGCTTATCCACACCCTGATCTAGAACAGGATTGACCTCAAAATGGCATAATGGTCAATGGGCTTTAGGCCAAGATCTAATCTAAGTGTCAGGAGTGGTGTATTCATTGGGAGATTCATAATGGCTCTCATGAATTTGTTTTCAGCACGAGTTAGTTCTGTCAGGTTTTCCAACCCCCACAATTCGGCCTCATAGAGGCCTAATCTCTTAGCCCTATGAATTTCAATAATAGGAGATATTGTCCGAAAAGGGGAAGCTCTAGCCCTTTGAACTATAGCACCATCAACATGCTGAAGGGTCGCAATACTTTTTTCTATCTGCGGTGTCCATGCCAGCCTATCGTTTATACGGATACCCAGATAGTCAAAAGAACCAACCTCTCCAGACTATGCGTGCCCAGGGTAAGTTTCCTCTTATTAGATTCATATGGATTAAACACCATATATTTGGTCTTCAGCCCATTTATTTCTAGACCCTTTTCTTTGCAAACTAGGGCAAAGTTGTTCAAAAGATTTTGAATGCCACAGGGTGTGTTGGCAATAAGCAGTGTGTCGTCTGCAAAAAGCAGACAGGGCACTACCTTTCCAGCCAATTTTGGGGGGTCGCCACCACAATTAAAAAGTTCTCCTATTTCTCCGTTAGAGGACATGCTTCTCACTGATTACATGCAAAAGCGGGCTACATCCTTCACATATCGCAAACTGATAAATAATTTACCAGACCCGACAGTCGTCCTTGGAGAGAAGTGGGTGACGGACGTGGGGGAGCTGGACGATACGGAGTGGCAGGAGGCATTGTCCTCCCCCAAAGAGGTGGGCATACCCTCACGACTCAGGCTGGTACAGCTCAAAATACTACACCGCACATATCACACCAGGCGCAATCTATACAAAATGGACAGAGCGCAGGATCCATATTGTTGGAGAGGGTGTGGGGAGGAGGGGTCCTTTTTTTACACATTGTGGGACTGCCCTGTGATAGCCGATTATTGGAAGAAGATCACAGACGGTGGGGACATCACTGGTCCCTGAACCACGCAGATGCCTGCTAAATGTGTGGGAACCCAATGATTTAATGTGCCCTGCGCAAACATGGGCCACTATGGGCCTAATGCTGGCTAAGCATAATATAGCGCAGAAATGGGGAGCGGTGGAGGGGCCATAACTGACGAATTGGTGTAAGGACATGGACATGGCTATGATGGCAGAAAAAACAGTATTCGAAAATCGGAAATGTCCCCTAAAATGGAACAAAATATGGGGACCATGGAACAAATATAGGGGGGACATATGTGAGCCACCACCAGAGTGGGAAGAAGACAGTTCTGAAGATGAGTATTAATGTAAATAGGAGGAGTGGGATTAAAGGAAGGTCCGATGTGTCGCCAGCAATTGTTCAAATTTGTATAAGCATTGGAAAGGTATGGAGATGGTGGGTATATATGTGCACTGTAATTTATGATATTGTACGACCTGACCTTATTGCCGAAGTTGTTAATGAAAACAATAAACAGAATTTAAAAAAAAAGTTCTCCTATTAGGTCATTTATATAGAGGGTAAACAATGTAGGAGCAAGAACGCATCCCTGACGAACGCACTTCTGAACAGCTATGGCGTTAGTCAGGGAGCCTTCAGTATTCCACCTGACCCTGGCGAAGGTGCCTTGATGTAACCTAACCAAAAGTCTGAGCAAATACGCTGGTAAACCCAGTGAGCTCAGTGCTAGCCAAAGTTGGGACCGGTCGATGGAATCAAAGGTGGTCCTTAAGTCCACGAACACTACATATAGGTGACCTCCTCTAATTGTGACTTGTTTCCAGATTAACAGGAGAAACCTAAAAACTTGGTCCGTGGTACTGGTTGCAGCCCTGAATCCTGCCTGTAGATTTGATAGAACCTTGTTGTCTTCTATCCAGTTTTGGATTCTGGTCAAGATGATTTTACAAAAGAATTTTTGCGTTACATCAATAAGACTGATGGGTCTGTAATTCCACGGCGACCCTTTATAGCCCTTTTTAGGGCTCGGGCGGAGCCCGAGATCCTATTACTACAGAAAGAAAAAAAAGTGTGTTAAGGCCTTGGGAAAGACACATTCCTGAATTTTTTTATTATTTGAATGGTCATTGGTGTTCGCGGTGATGTATTTTTAGTAGTCTTGATGCTATTGGGCAGTTGGAAAGTTCGGGCGCCATTTTGGGCATATTTCGTGCGGTTACGTGCTCGAAAGTGCATTCATCTTAATTAGGAGCTGTCAGGGTGGCCGTGTAATGCATTCCAGATGGTGTGCGCGCGTTCACCATCTAGCAGTGTGTTTGTCGGGCGCGCGTCCTCCTCACGTGCACACAGGCATAGACGCCGTGTGCGGCTCCTTCCTGCCGGCCCGGGGAGCTGCTCTGCCGCTCTCTGGCTCACCCCCCGTCTCCCCGCCTGATTTAGACATCACCGGCTCGGGCTCAATTACCAGTCCAGGACCCGGGCAGCGCGCTGCCTGGCTCCCTTCTCTTCCATTACGGGAAGTTCTGATGTCTAAATTCCGTCAGGCTACCAATTGACTCAAGAACACACACTTGAAACTTGTGAACTTGCATATTGGTCTGGACAGTTCCTGCTGTTATTTATCGCAATGTAAATAGAGAAAATCACTGGCACTATGTGCAGCTTCCCTGTTTATTAGAAAAGGGCCAGCCATTCATTGCTTTAACAGCTCTCTTCGTATGTGCCAAAATTGTCTGCTTGGATAAACTGTAAATAATACTGACACATGATTGTAAACACGGTTATGAGAAGTTATCAAAGAGCTGATGTGATGATATAGACCCTCAAGTGTCAGTGTTGTTAGTTGGTATTTCCTAAAGTGCGATTGATCCGTGATTTTTAAGAAAGGATTTCCTCACCTCAAGCACGACTTTAAGATGGTAAAAATATACAAAAAAAAGTAAATGTCTATGGAATATCGCGAATTCTTCCAAATGAGCAGCCTGGGAATCTGGAGTGATAACACCCGACTGTCATTATCGCCTTTTTTCTCAGCGTAATTGAACAATGCATATTTGGCTAATTTATAACTATTACCCATGTCGCATTATAAGGAATTTATACACGAAAAAGTACAACGTTTATTTTTAATAAAACTTAAGCAGCATATTTTAAAATGCAATTTTGACCCGACAATTAAATGTTCCTAATACAAACTGCTCAAGGCAGCATTTAAGATTTAGAACAACTGAACTAAATTCTCGTTCATAAAACACCACGTCTTTTTACGTTCTTTAATGGTACTTGTTGTCAGTCTCACTGCCGCTCTTTGAGTAGCTCAACATGTATTCCTATGAAAGGTACTTTGAGAATGAGAAAAGTTCCATCTCATTGCTAAGTTTTCCTTTGACGCATTTAGTTTCACAATTGTTATACACCGGTGAGGGCAGCCTTTCACTTATCTGAATAAATATAATATTGTAATATATTGAATTTAAGCGCGTATATGATGACATGTGATAGAGCGCGCGAGGTCACCCAGCCAATGATTTCGCCGTTTCCGGCTTCAGGGCCCATATACTTTCAATCCACACTATTCATTGACCAGGCGACTTCACGGGCTGCTACCAATTGTGTGTGTGTTCCCTACTATTATTACTCAGTGTACCCGACTTACCATCCCCTGACACTGGTACCTATGACTTCAATGGATCAAGGGCCTAGCTGTAAAAAGAAAGGCAGCAAATGCAATTTCAAAATGACATTCAATACTGTTGTGAATGACCACGGACAACTGGAAGTTTTAAAATGTTTATCTAAAGTTCGTTTTCTGAAAGCATGAGGTTTACAAGAATAAGGCAATCGATAATCAAGATAATGAAAAGTACATAACTATAGAGAAATAAAGTCAGGGTAATCATTAAAATGCAATAATGAGATGCAAAGGAAATATACTATGCATTCAAGGCAGGAATTCTTTAGAAAATCTAAGTAAGGTCGTTCTAGACCATATCAGAAAATGACAAACTGCAATGCAAAATATGATCTCTAAAAGGTAGGGTAACATGAGAACATATCAAGAAAAATTATGCAAAATGACTTTACGTTTCAATAGTTCGCGGCAAAAGCATGGAAAAATCAACATGTGCAAGGTGTCTCTTTATTAAAGCAAAAGATAGAAAATAGAAAGGTGCAAGTTTTAAGGAACTTAGAGCAGTATTTACCTAGACTGGTGTGGAAACCAAACCCTGGCCACGGGTCAGTTAAGGACAGGAAACCCTCAAGGAAGGATACCCCTCAAAGGACAGCAGGTGCAGAATGGACACCCCGGACAGGACAGGATACCCTCAGATTAGGAATCAGGACAGGACCTCAGGACAGGACAGCAAACCCTCAGGACAGGACCGCTCAGGACAGGACCACACCCGCAGTTTGGAAGCAACGCCTGCGTTCCACCCTCTCTGCAGCTATCGATCAAGACCCCGATTGGGTCAGCGAACTCCCAGCAAAGTGCTTCGCCAGCACTTTAAGGTTCAGTAAAACCTTAGTCTATGGTCAATTTCGGACAGAGTGCTCCGCAGCGCTCTGTATCTTCAGTCACCTATTGAGTACGATGGGTCAGTGACAGGTCAGCTAAACCAGACAAGTCGGACAATTCCCTAGGTGAACCCAGGGTAGATATACTCTTTTGGGTCAGTGTACCACCCCCCAAATGTTGCAAAGTGTCAGAATCCCCAATTTCAATTGGTCCTAAGGTAGGCTTTGGGTAACACACCAATCATATCAGTCTATTTAGATGCTACATTTACATATTTGGGTACCGCCTAGCGAGATTGGGGTTCCCATGAGAAACTGTGCAGAAATATGAGTGACAATTTACATTGTTGCCGAGCTAGGACAATTGTCTCTGTTTTCCTGGGTTTTTCAGGTCAGTTCTCAGGAGCATCTTGCCCATCACTGCCAGCTGGCTAAGTTCCATCAGCCAAAGTTGTCAGGTCCCTGGAAAGGCGATCATGCGCAGAAGGGACCTCCAAGATGGCTCATCGGTACAAACAGACCCCCATTCCCCGCGGTACATGAAAAGTAAGCGAGAACAAATTAATACATAGAAATAACGTTATGAAAACACATCATTTGGTTTTGAACTTTCAACTTATCACTACAAAATATACTTATGCAGTCTAAATGTTAGCTACATATAACATACACAAGAGCAGTGGCACGAGCAGTACCACGTTGCAGGCAAAGCTATGAATTACGCATGCGCATAAATTTCCCTCCACTTCTGCAGACCCGTCAGGACACGTGAGTGTGGCTGACGCATGCGCAGTAACTAAATACAAGCGGCGGCCATATTTTACAGACACGGATTAAAATCATTAGGAATACACATAGGCAAGCTTCTTAATCCTTATTCAAACTAAATATAAACGTTAGTAAGACGTACACTTATTACCTTGTTACACATAAACGAGGTTCATGACTTCGGCAAGGTCGCAAAATATGCGAAGCTTTGCTTCATCAATCCCCTCTTTGATGATATTTACTATCATCACAAATAAATGGAACCAGATGCCAACTTTTCTTTCACACTTTATACAATTCTATCTCTTCTAGCAATCGCTCCAGCTTTTCTCGTTCAGTTTTGGTAGGGTGAGAATTCTTCACCTTTTTATAGATCTGATTATTCATCTCTTCTAATTCGAGCTCATCCACACTCCGTTTCACTCCTCTTGTATTTACCTCTCTCGCATTCACCTCATACTTTTTTGTGTGCTTGCGGCATTTGCAACAGACAAATATGAAAAATAGGATGAGGCCTATAATTCCAATTGGCATCAGTACTTTGAGCAATAAGCCTTTACCTATACTAGCGAACCAATGACCTACATTTGAGAGACCATCTACCAGTCTCTTCCAGGCACTATCAACCTCGAGTGGTCTGAGTTCCTTTGCCAAATTAGTAATGTTTCTTACATATCTTTTGAGCTGCACACTTTTGTCCGGAATATAAGTGCAACAATGTTGCGCCTTCAACATCCGGCAGACTCCGCCCTCTTTTGCTAATAAGGTGTCAAGAGCAAGTCTGTTCTGCAAAACCATTGATCTGATCGCAACCATTTCGGTATTGACCAGCAGAAATCCATGAGCTGTCTCAGTCGACAACACATCCACTATAGTGGACAATTTGCAAATTCTGTGAGTGTTCAGAACCACTCCCACTCCAGGTATCAGTGCACTGAAAATACTACCCATAATTTCACCTATACTTTCTCTTTTACTACGCACTAAGCCATTAGTATTTTCACTGCTTCCAGCAACTCCATTCACATGGTATATTTTCGGGAAGACAATGCCAAAATAGCAGCTTCCATACCAGTGATCCGGCAATTTGAAATAAGCCTTGTCCCCACAAATATAATAAATTCCAGGAAACACAGGCTCTGACCCATTTTTGAAACCCCAACCTCCAATTACCTTGTAATTATGTTCGCATTCACTGGAACCAATGAAAATGTTATTATAATAGCTAGTCTTCTCGCGGTGAAGACATAGCTTGCCTTTCTTTTCAAAATCCAGCAACAGAGCAGGACCCGCCCCACCAGTTGAGGTGCCTTCCATGTTCTCTGCCCACTTTGGCCTTTTCTGACTTTCGTCATTAGCCTTCTTTTGTATTTTAATTCTCCTTTTCTCTGCCATGTTTAGGAACATCTTTTCCTGCTCATGCAAAGAACAAGTCAAGTTATCTCTGTGTGCGTCAGCTATGTCGATATTACCTATTGTTAGGAAGTAATCTCCCATGTATCGTATTGCGTCACTTTTGGTATGTACAGGATTCAAGTTCCCACGTATAGGAAGCTCAGAAAAGATCACATCATTATTAGAGTAATAGTACTGTAACGGTCCTCTTTTGTAAAATAAACTAGCTAAAATGCTACAGGAAATTCCGTATGTCAGTGGCAAGTGATGGTATGTCACGCCTTCAGCTACAGAAGTAGGTAGCTTCATGCAGACATAGCAATCTTCAATTTCCATAGTCTCTACATAGTGTATTAACAAGTTTGCGAAAACATTTAAGCGTGTCCTGTTTTTGATTCTATGATAGTGTAGTTCTTCCTCATCTGATGCTTCTAAGTCTTGTTTTGTTTGTCTCAGTGCTCTCTCATGTCTAGCTACACTCTGTGTTGTCAGCTCTTCACTGTCAGTATTTACAATTTCAGTAGGGACAATATTAGTATCTTTGCTTACAGCAAAGGGAATGAAAATTGTTAGTCCTATCCAGAGTAATATCAGGACAACTATACTACAGACACATACCTTGCAGCATGTTTTGCAACAGCTGCGACTAGGTCTACCATTCACGTTTGAATCAGACATTTTGGCTCAGAAGAAGTTTCTCAACCCCTCTTGGTGTCTCTACACAAGTATCTTACTTTGTGCAAATTCACGGTGGCTCTTCTTCCTCTTCGTCAGAGTACTCAGGGACGGGCTCTCCGTCGCTTACGTCAGTGATATCGAGATCTTCAAGTTCTTCTAACACAAGTGTCCATTCAGGTGACTTGTACTTTTTGTTTTGTCTCTTTATCCGATCACTCCTTCTTTTGGAAGTGTCTTCTGGTTGTTCTGCTATACGAGCACTTCTCCTTTCTTCTGCACGTTTTTCTTCTACTGTTTTTATTCTCAATCTCAATTTCTTTATGTATTTAGGCTCAAGATGCTTTCTTTTCTTTAGTCTTTTGGTTGGTACTTGGACTTCGTTTTCTTCTCTTGCCCTCTTATTTTCATTAGCTTGTGGCAATTCTGCTTCAGTTTCTTCTTCTTCTATCTGACTAATTCCAGGGCTAGCATCTGTTTCTTCTGCCTGGGTACTAATCTGGCCTTGTTCAGGTATACTGTGTGTTTGCTCTTCAAGTGTCTCTGATTCTGTTTCCTGAACACGTTCTTCTAATTCTATCTGATCCTATTCAAGCACTTCGATCTCTGGACTTTCTTCTGCTCGAACTATTACACTATGTCTAGTCTGTCCCTTCCCGATATCAGGTGTCAGTGGAGGAGTATCAAACACTTGCTCTGTATCCTGCACTTGTTTAGTATCGGGCACCTGTTCAGTCTTATTCACTTGTTCTGTGTCAATCACGTGCTCTGTCCCTGTCTGACCTTCTCCTTCCTCAGTTTTGATGTGAATCTCAAGATTCTGAGGTTCTTCGCCTGTGCCTTGCTTTTCCTCTCTAGTCCACTCTCTACCTTCCCAAAGTCGTTCACTTGTTCGGATGGGGTATTCGGTGAGATCAATCAAGGGAATCCACTCTTCTGGCCATATGCTTGGCAGCTCGTCTTCAGCTACTTCTGGCTCAGCTTCTTGGACCCCTTCAGCAGGCTGGACTCTTGGTAGTTCGTCATCAACTATCCTTGGGCCAACGTCTGCTGATTCTGCAGCTTGACTGGTACTGGGCTGTACGTCGTCAGCTACTTCTGGTCTGGCTCCTGCAGAGTCCTCTGCTGGACGCCCTTCCGCTTCAGGCACTTCGTCTGGTGGTACCTTCTGGGTGTGGCTGGCGTGTATCCAACGCGGAATCCCTGCACACTTGACTGCTGTGGTAGTAACCAGAATCACCTGACGTTTTTCTCCCCACCTTGGCTCCAGGCAGCTCTTCCGAGTATGCTTCTTTATCTTCACCCAGTCCCCCGGGACCAGTTTGTGGAGAGGAGTCGTTGGATTGAGGATGGCGTCTTCTCCGATCTGGCGAGAGATAGAACGCACTTGGTCACCCAATCTCTTGCAGTATTCAAGCACCAAATCATCAGTAATACTCAACAGTTTGCTTCCAGGCACCCATGCTTGTCTCATCACTCTTCCCATAATGATTTCATGGGGACTTAGGCCTGTCTTGCGATCAGGAATACTTCTGAGTCCCATCAGGACCAAGGGTAGGGCCTTCACCCAGGTCAGTTTAGTTGCATCACACAGTTTTGCTAGTCTGTTTTTGATAGTTCCATTTATTTGTTCCACTACTCCAGAAGCCTCTGGACGGTAGGCACAGTGAAGCTTTTGGGAAATTCCAAAGGCCTTACAGAGTTCGTCGATCACTGCATTCTGAAAATGTGAGCCTTGATCTGATTCAATAGTGACTGGAACCCCGAACCTAGGTATCAGTTCTTTTAATAAACACTTAGCTACTGTTTTTGCGTCATTTTGGGGAGTAGGGAAAGCTTCCACCCATTTTGAAAATAAACAGATCATGACAAGGACATATCGTTTCCCTTCACAACGGGGCATGGTGATGAAATCAACCTGTATCCTTACAAAGGGACCCCCAGACCTCCCAATTTTCCCCAGTTCCACCACAGTCCTCTTCCCTGGGTTCATCTTTTGACATGACAGGCACCTCTGGCAGAGGGACTCTGCTACTTTCCTGAACTTTTTACTGTACCAAGTCTGTTGGAACACTAGAATCATGGCGTCCCTACCAATGTGTGATCCTTCATGTATCAACCTCGCCATTGTGCTAAGTAAGTGTCTAGGCAATACAGGCATACCAGTTGGACCTAAGATGACACCATCCACACGCCTTGGTCGACACCCATCGTCCTTCCACTTCTCTCTTTCTTGCCAAGGTGCCGCCTGCTGCCACTCTTTTACTTCATCCCATGTGGGCACTTCTTCAAACACCTGAAGTTGGCAGCTGGTTCCTGGCCCCCCTCGTTTCGGATTTACGATATACCGATCTCTAGCGCACCATTGGGCCACTCGATCAGCATAATCGTTTCCCAGTGATACCTTGTCCATGCTCTTCTTATGAGCAGCACATTTTACCACTGCCAGTTCCTTTGGTAACTGGATTGCCTCTAAAAGGTCTTGGACAACTTTTCCATTTCGAATAGGGGTACCTGATGAAGTCAGGAACTCCCTCTGTAGCCACAACTGGCCAAAGTCATGCACAACCCCATAACAGTACTGACTGTCAGTATACACCGTTATGCGTATGTTCTTCCCAATTTGGCAAGCTTTTATCATAGCAATCAATTCGGCTACTTGTGCAGACTTGATGTGATATAGATAACCTGCTTCCTCAATTTTCTCTAGGGACACTACTGCATAGGCAGCACTCAGGCCTCCTTGTTCATGCCTTAGACATGAACCATCTACAAATAGTTCTTTATCATGCACAGGCAATGGCGTTTCCTTTATGTCTGGGCGTGGCTTGGTATTGAATTCTGTTAGATCAATACAATCATGTTCATCATCCACCCCCCCCTTCCATATCCTTTGGGTCGGGGAGTAAGGTGGCTGGGTTCAGAATACTGCACCTAACAATGTTTACATTTGCAGCACCCACAAGAATCCTTTCATATTTAGTCAGCCGACTAGGGGTGAGATACTGAGTTTTTGTTCTGGTCAACAAAATTACCACTCCATGCGGAACATACACAGTTACCGGATGTCCCATGACAATTGACTCACTCTGTTCTAAACTGGCACAGGTAGCAGCTACTGCTTTCAGACAACCTGGTAATCCAGCAGCCACTGGATCTAAAGTGGCAGAGAAATATGCCACAGGCCTTCTCGTCATGCCATGTTCTTGAGTTAGGACTGACAATGCGCAATTATCGCGAGTGTCACAGAATAGGGCAAACTCTTTGGAATAGTCTGGCATCCCCAATGCAGGAGCAGTACACAGACAATCTCGTAGTTTGGTGAAGGCTGTTAAGCTTTCATCATCCCATTCTACAATTTCGGGTGTTCCTCTCTTAGTCATTTTTATCAAGGGCCTGGCTAGGACTGCAAATCCCAGAATCCACTGCCTGCAGTATCCTATCACACCCAGGAACATTCTTATTTCTTTCTGAATAGGAGTGCACTGTCTCCTCTCTTTCCTGCGTTGTTCTATCTATCCTGGTCCAATCAGTTTCCTTAGCTGGCACCTTTAGTTTCAAGTGCTGAATTACTTGTTCATACTTTCTCATGACTTCCTTCGAAGGTTCCCCTGTTTCTTTATCTCTTGTATACTCCTCACTAGGCCAGGCTATAGCTATTTTACACTCGGTCCATAGATCGACTGGGACCACAATGTCGAAAAACCCATCCAGGTCTTTCCACAGGCATTTCTGCACCTTTATGAACCTTTCCACTTGCCGGTACCATTCAACCGGCTTCTCGCGCAGTTTCGGGAAATCGTTAGTAAAGGACACAATATCCTGTCTGGACCATGGAACGTGCACATACCTCCCACCTGGTACTTCCCGCATGGGGCATAATGTTTCGGGTTTGTCTACTTCTCTCAGAGGGAACTCAGGGGTAGCTTGTCTCGATCGGGCCTCATCTTTCTTACGTGCCCACCTCGTTTTCCACCTTTCCACGTCTCCCCATTTTTGCAAAACTGCAAGCAACTCTTTAATCTGCAACTTCCTCCCTGACACATTCAAGTTCTCTAAATCCTTATCTGAGAACTCAGCTCGGTATGGTTTCTGCAAGGGCTTCGATCTCGATATATCTATCCCCATACTAGCTGCAATGTCGGTCAGTTTTTCGTGGAGCACCCTGGTACTTCTGGTAAGGCTTTTACACATGAACAGCAATTCTTCTTCAGAATAGGTGTTTATTCTATCTAACCCCACATTTCCTGCCATCAATTCCTCTATTTCTACCCTCAGCTTGTAGAGGTCTAAAGGTTTCGTTTGCGGAGCCTGTTTTTCTAAATCACGACTCCAATTTTCAATCTCTTCTGGCGTTACCAAGGAAACACTCCTAGTCCCTGTTGCTGATTCTAATTTAATTTCTTTCGCATCAAAAGGATTATGCCTCTTCTGCACTCCCTTTCCGGTCTGTTTGTTTGGTAGATCCAAGAACACCACTTCGGACTCACACTCACTGGACTGATCGTCTATCAGTAGGGGCTCTTGCCTCGGCGGGGCCATTATCGGGTTCATAACTGGAGGGTTCAGACCTCCTTGATTATTCCCGTACAACGGAACCACTGGTCCGATTGTTACCGGAATAGTCAAAGCTTCAGGACTGGTATTTAACTGGGAGATCTTCTGAATTATTTCTGTCCTCTGTCTAGCTAGGGCCTCTTGCTCCCTTTCATCTAGTACTCTTCCTAATGTCCGGTCAGGTATCATCTGTGGGGTCAGGTGAGGGGTAAGACTCGGGGCAGTAGGATGCGTTTCACTTGGACCCCCACCATAATTTGGTTTCGGGAACAAAGTTCCTGTCCCCAACGACCTGCGCTCTTCCCCATATGGGGGCTGCAAAAAGGGTACCCCTGAACTTACTGGCTTTTCTTCGTTCTCATAAAGAGGTCTGGGGTAAAATGTTCTTTCACGGGAATATTTTTCCTCTGAGCTCTCGGGCATTCTAGGATATATATTGCGTACCTCCGGGGGCTCGGGCTTCTCGAAATAGGGCAATACCTGGCCCCCTCCCCCCCTACATAGGGATCTGTCCTCCTCCTTAATAGATGGACGCTGGAGATTCTCTCCTGCACTGGAAGGTCAGGCTCCTTCATTATAAGGGGGCGGACTTCTCGTAAAGATGTCATCTAACAATTCATCATTTGACTCTCCAAGAGCTCCCCAATGCTTACACTTTTCTGTCCTTTTTTTTTCCCCTTTTTCCCCCGACGGGGTACATGCTGGCATCATAGGAAACAGACCCTCAACAATCATGCTCTGCCTCCACTGTTTCATCCTCTTGTCCCTTGTCTCTTGTTTCAGCCTGGGGTACCACTTAGTCAGACCTTTGTCCATTCGGGGTTTCTCTCTTTCTCATTCCTCTAATGCCTCATACTGCGTTAGTCTCGGTCTGGGATGTAATTCATTCATGCGGGTTCTCAAATTAAATAAAATTCTGCCATTAAAAGTACCGCCTAACGGAAAAGCCAATACTCCGTCATCTTTTCTGTACTTTACCCAATTCTCCAACCACACACAGGTGTTGTACCCTCGGTCAAACATCATGAATGAGGCAGGAGTATTCGGTGGCGGGATAGTAACGCCCTCTCTAGACTTAATCGGGTTGTCCGTTTTGAAGAAATTCTTTACCCTGCTTACAAGGGACATCTTTCTCTTAGCTCCGTACATAATATCGTATCTATTAGCTTTCCACTGATCCCTTTCAAACCCTTGGTTTCTTGGATCGGGTCTAGTCTCTGGACAATACGAGTGCCACATACGATTTTTATGCTTAACTCTGTTTACAAAGTCACCTCCAATCAGAACGCGTCTTGTAATTCCGTGCGACCAATGAGGTGCACGCGTTCAAGTATTTTCGGCCAATGGGTGCGCGGCCCCTTCGTGAGACTGTTCTCACGCTCCGGCGCTTCACCCCTCCTTTACAATTCCAGCCCCGCTACCCGCCCGCTGCTTCTACCAATCCCAGCGCGGCACGGAGTGACGTCAGAGGCGCTTCGCGACTGACTCCCTCCCTTCACAAGGTAACGGAAACTTTCTTTCCTTTTAAAGTGCTCAGTGCTTGGTTATTTTACAACAAATACACATTCGCCACAGTGCTCAAGTGTCTAGACAGGAAAGATTTCTTTTACTGCAAGTAAACTACTTCCATTTACTTTTCACGCGCTGCGGGCAGATCTCTTCCGCCTACCCTTCACTCTAGCATCGGTGAACCTGTTATTCCCCTAAACTCATCCACTTCTTTCCGGGATATATCCGAGTCTAAGGTTTCCCAGCGGACCCCTTTGCTTTCACCCAAGCTCCGATGAACCTGCTACTCTTCCGATGTGACCCTTACTAGGTTACGCCACTATGGGAATTTTGCCAATGAACCTCGTTACTGACATTTATTCACACATATATTCGGAAAAACCCTAGTTAGTGCTTCCCGGTTATCCTAACCTGCACCTAACTTTCCTTAAGCCTGTGACCTCAGGACAATGGATTCTATTCACCACTTGCCTTTTCAATTCCCCGGGGAGTTCGGACAACAAGAAACAATACGGTTTACAAATGCATGGATTAATACATATAACAATATAAGAACAAGAATAATAACAATACAACAATTCATGAATTTCAGCAGCGTATTCACAAGAGAGTGATCGGTTCCCTCGCAACAGCCGCTCTTATAGCAGCATTAATGTACTAGCAGCTTCCGACTTAACTAGTCTAACCTTTAGCTAGTCCCTAACCATCCTCTGATCTACCAGAAAACTGATAGAGCGCGCGAGGTCACCCAGCCAATGATTTCGCCGTTTCCGGCTTCAGGGCCCATATACTTTCAATCCACACTATTCATTGACCAGGCGACTTCACGGGCTGCTACCAATTGTGTGTGTGTTCCCTACTATTATTACTCAGTGTACCCGACTTACCATCCCCTGACACTGGTACCTATGACTTCAATGGATCAGGGGCCTAGCTGTAAAAGGAAAGGCAGCAAATGCAATTTCAAAATGACATTCAATACTGTTGTGAATGACCACGGACAACTGGAAGTTTTAAAATGTTTATCTAAAGTTCGTTTTCTGAAAGCATGAGGTTTACAAGAATAAGGCAATCGATAATCAAGATAATGAAAAGTACATAACTATAGAGAAATAAAGTCAGGGTAATCATTAAAATGCAATAATGAGATGCAAAGGAAATATACTATGCATTCAAGGCAGGAATTCTTTAGAAAATCTAAGTAAGGTCGTTCTAGACCATATCAGAAAATGACAAACTGCAATGCAAAATATGATCTCTAAAAGGTAGGGTAACATGAGAACATATCAAGAAAAATTATGCAAAATGACTTTACGTTTCAATAGTTTGCGGCAAAAGCATGGAAAAATCAACATGTGCAAGGTGTCTCTTTATTAAAGCAAAAGATAGAAAATAGAAAGGTGCAAGTTTTAAGGAACTTAGAGCAGTATTTACCTAGACTGGTGTGGAAACCAAACCCTGGCCACGGGTCAGTTAAGGACAGGAAACCCTCAAGGAAGGATACCCCTCAAAGGACAGCAGGTGCAGAATGGACACCCCGGACAGGACAGGATACCCTCAGATTAGGAATCAGGACAGGACCTCAGGACAGGACAGCAAACCCTCAGGACAGGACCGCTCAGGACAGGACCACACCCGCAGTTTGGAAGCAACGCCTGCGTTCCACCCTCTCTGCAGCTATCGATCAAGACCCCGATTGGGTCAGCGAACTCCCAGCAAAGTGCTTCGCCAGCACTTTAAGGTTCAGTAAAACCTTAGTCTATGGTCAATTTCGGACAGAGTGCTCCGCAGCGCTCTGTATCTTCAGTCACCTATTGAGTACGATGGGTCAGTGACAGGTCAGCTAAACCAGACAAGTCGGACAATTCCCTAGGTGAACCCAGGGTAGATATACTCTTTTGGGTCAGTGTACCACCCCCCAAATGTTGCAAAGTGTCAGAATCCCCAATTTCAATTGGTCCTAAGGTAGGCTTTGGGTAACACACCAATCATATCAGTCTATTTAGATGCTACATTTACATATTTGGGTACCGCCTAGCGAGATTGGGGTTCCCATGAGAAACTGTGCAGAAATATGAGTGACAATTTACATTGTTGCCGAGCTAGGACAATTGTCTCTGTTTTCCTGGGTTTTTCAGGTCAGTTCTCAGGAGCATCTTGCCCATCACTGCCAGCTGGCTAAGTTCCATCAGCCAAAGTTGTCAGGTCCCTGGAAAGGCGATCATGCGCAGAAGGGACCTCCAAGATGGCTCATCGGTACAAACAGACCCCCATTCCCCGCGGTACATGAAAAGTAAGCGAGAACAAATTAATACATAGAAATAACGTTATGAAAACACATCATTTGGTTTTGAACTTTCAACTTATCACTACAAAATATACTTATGCAGTCTAAATGTTAGCTACATATAACATACACAAGAGCAGTGGCACGAGCAGTACCACGTTGCAGGCAAAGCTATGAATTACGCATGCGCATAAATTTCCCTCCACTTCTGCAGACCCGTCAGGACACGTGAGTGTGGCTGACGCATGCGCAGTAACTAAATACAAGCGGCGGCCATATTTTACAGACACGGATTAAAATCATTAGGAATACACATAGGCAAGCTTCTTAATCCTTATTCAAACTAAATATAAACGTTAGTAAGACGTACACTTATTACCTTGTTACACATAAACGAGGTTCATGACTTCGGCAAGGTCGCAAAATATGCGAAGCTTTGCTTCATCACATGCATCACTGTACCCTGACAGTGACGCGCAGTCAGAGCTATATATATATTTATAGCTCTGACTTGAGCTTATTTTTAATTCAGTTGTAGTATTGTTGAGACGTGCCGATGTTCATGGACTATGTAATACATTTTGTGGAATACACAGAAAACAGAGAGGTGCAGGTGACGCATGCGGTGAGGTGAGCACGTGAGCCACAGTGATAGATCCAAAGGCAGAGAAACAAATGAAAGCAGCCAGAGGGAGTGGCAATACGCATAGATGTGTGCAAACAGCTAACATTAGATGGATGAATGGGTGAACAAATGTCTCTGCTGGCAGATTTTATCGCCCCGAGAAAGGCACTCTTTTCCTCCGAAAATAAATATATCATACACAATAAAAAAGTGTCACTCCAGTCCCAAGCACAAACAGATCGTTCATCTCCCGGCCACTCAATCCCCAAGTTTGGAAATAAGCGACTAGGGCATAATAGGAAATTAAGTGTGTGTGTGTGTGTGTGTGTGTGTGTTGAGGATGGGGGCAAGGAAAGCACTCGCAGGATTTCGAGGAGCATGGCACATGCACCTATAAACCCGCACAAAAAGTTACGGTCTTAACATTTTAAACATAAATATATTGTCTACTGAGTAAAAACCAGCGAGAAACTGCACATTCAAACCTGTGCCCGCCCTGCTAAGGTTTCAGCTGACCGAACCTGATAAATGAGCGAGAAATGACCTAGTTTGAAGTTTAAGTGTGGGTTGAGTATATTTCTTGTACTTCTCCATTTTGCACCTGTCTCGGGGTAAAGACGGACCCCGCGCATTTTTTTTTAAATCTCTCATGCCTGGCTGGCCTTTCCATCTTTAGCATTTATGACTTTTAGTAACTGTATGCACCTTTTGGTATGCGCTGGGGATCTCTCAGGGGAATTTCATACGAGGCTCTTTACACAATCAGTCTTACAGATTGTACGGCTCTAGGAGGATAAAAGCCTGAGTCAGCCCTGCAAGGGCTGCACTTGTGACTCCAGGCTGTTGAGGGCGTCCACAGCCGTAGCTTAAAATAACCGATCCTTCCCCCAGGCACAATCCTCCTCAATTGTCTATTTTTTAAGACCAGAAGAACACATTTCCGTCTTGCAATTATTAGCGCTGCTAACAGAATCTTGTACTTAAGACTGCGCGGGCGATTCTTCATGGCTGGACATTTGTGGTGTTTGTTTTCTTGCAGTTTTAGGATTCTCCGTGGTGACCTGTTGTTCTGCCTCGCTGGTACCGCAGCCGGCTCGTAGTGAGTGCAGAGTGAGTGTGCAGAGTAGTGAGTAGTGAGTGCAGGGTAGTGAGTAGTGAGTGCAGAGTAGTGAGTGCAGAGTAGTGAGTGCAGAGTAGTGAGTAGTGAGTGCAGAGTAGTGAGTAGTGAGTGCAGAGTAGTGAGTGCAGAGTAGTGAGTGCAGAGTAGTGAGTGCAAATTAGTGAGTGCAGAGATGTGAGTGCAGAGTAGTGAGTAGTGAGTAGAGTAGTGAGTAGAGTAGTGAGTAGAGTAGTGAGTAGAGTAGTAGAGTAGTGAGTAGTGAGTAGAGTAGTTAGTAGTGAGTGCAGAGTAGTGAGTAGTGAGTGCAGAGTAGTGAGTAGTGAGTGCAGAGCAGTTTTAGGATTCTCCGTGGTGACCTGTTGTTCTGCCTCGCTGGTACCGCAGCCGGCTCGTAGTGAGTGCAGAGTGAGTGTGCAGCGTAGTGAGTGCAGAGTGAGTGTGCAGAGTAGTGAGTAGTGAGTGCAGGGTAGTGAGTAGTGAGTGCAGAGTAGTGAGTGCAGAGTAGTGAGTGCAGAGTAGTGAGTAGTGAGTGCAGAGTAGTGAGTAGTGAGTGCAGAGTAGTGAGTGCAGAGTAGTGAGTGCAGAGTAGTGAGTGCAAATTAGTGAGTGCAGAGATGTGAGTGCAGAGTAGTGAGTAGTGAGTAGAGTAGTGAGTAGAGTAGTGAGTAGAGTAGTGAGTAGAGTAGTAGAGTAGTGAGTAGTGAGTAGAGTAGTTAGTAGTGAGTGCAGAGTAGTGAGTAGTGAGTGCAGAGTAGTGAGTAGTGAGTGCAGAGTAGTGAGTGCAAAGTAGTGAGTGCAGAGATGTGAGTGCAGAGTAGTGAGTAGAGTAGTGAGTAGAGTAGTGAGTAGAGTAGTGAGTAGTGAGTGCAGAGATGTGAGTGCAGAGTAGTGTGTAGAGTAGTGAGTAGTGAGTAGAGTAGTGAGTAGAGTAGTGAGTAGAGTAGTGAGTAGAGTAGAGAGTAGAGTAGTGAGTAGAGTAGTAGAGTAGTGAGTAGAGAGTAGAGTAGTGAGTAGTGAGTAGAGTAGTGAGTAGTGAGTGCAGAGTAGTGAGTAGGGTAGTGAGAAGTGAGTAGAGTAGTGAGTAGTGAGTGCAGAGTAGTGACTAGAGTAGTGAGTTGTGAGTGCAGAGTAGTGAGTAGAGTAGTGAGTAGTGAGTAGAGTAGTGAGTAGAGTAGTAAGTAGAGTAGTGAGTAGGGAGTAGAGTAGTGAGTAGTGAATAGAGTAGTGAGGTGAGTAGTGAGTAGTGAGTGCAGAGTAGTGAGTAGTGAGTAGAGTAGTGAGGTGAGTAGAGTAGAGTAGTGAGTAAAGTAGTGAGTGCAGAGTAGTGAGTAGTGAGAAGAGAGTAGTGAGTAGTGTAGTGAGGTGAGTAGTGAGTAGTGAGTGCAGAGTAGTGAGTAGAGTAGTGAGTTGAGTAGTTAGTAGTGAGTAGAGTAGTGAGTAGAGTAGTGAGGTGAGTAGAGTAGAGTAGAGAGTAAAGTAGTGAGTGCAGAGTAATGAGTAGTGAGTAGAGTAGTGAGTAGAAAGTAGTGAGTAGAGTAGTGAGTAGTGAGTAGAGTAGTGAGTGGAGAGTAGTGAGTAGTGAGTAGTGAGTGCAGAGTAGTGAGTAGTGAGTAGACTAGTGAGTAGAGTAGTCAGTAGAGTAGTCAGTAGAGTAGTGAGTAGAGTAGTGAGTAGTGAGTAGAGTAGTGAGTAGAGTAGTGAGTGCAGAGTAGTGACTAGAGTAGTGAGTAGAGTAGTGAGTAGTGAGTGCAGAGTAGTGAGTAGTGAGTGCAGAGTAGTGAGTAGAGTAGAGTAGTGAGTAGTACATCACAGGCAGCAGCTGTGCAAGCATCTTACACTCACAAGGAGACCACAGGCAGCTGAGGTGCAAGCTTCTCCCACTCACAAGAAGGACATCACAAGCAGCAGCGGTGCAAGCTTCTCACACTCACAAGAACGACATCACAGGCAGCAGCAGTGCAAGCTTCTTACACTCACAAGGAGACCACAAGCAGCAGAGGTACAAGCTTCTCACACTCGCAAGAAATACATCACAAGCAGCAGTGGTGCAAGCTTCCCTTACACACTGACAGCAGGTACTGTGCCAAGGCAGCAGCATCAACAGAGCAAGAGTCCCTTACAAAGAACAGGAACAGCACAGAGATGCACAATGCAATCTTCTCATACTCACAGGCAGCAGCGGTGCAAGTTGCTCACACTCACAAGAAGGACATCACAGGCAGCAGCTGTGCAAGCTTCTTACACTCACAAGGAGACCACAGGCAGCTGAGGTGCAAGCTTCTCCCACTCACAAGAAGGACATCACAAGCAGCAGCGGTGCAAGCTTCTCACACTCACAAGAACGACATCACAGGCAGCAGCAGTGCAAGCTTCTTACACTCACAAGGAGACCACAGGCAGCAGAGGTGCAAGCTTCTCACACTCGCAAGAACGACATCACAAGCAGCAGTGGTGCAAGCTTCCCTTACACACTCACAGCAGGTACTGTGCCAAGGCAGCAGCAGCAACAGAGCAAGAGTCCCTTACAAAGAACAGGCACAGCACAGAGATGCTCAATGCAATCTTCTCATACTCACAGGCAGCAGCGGTGCAAGCTTCTCACACTCGCACGAAGGACATCACAGGCAGCAGCTGTGCAAGCTTCTTACACTCACAAGGAGACCACAGGCAGCTGAGGTGCAAGCTTCTCCCACTCACAAGGACATCACAAGCAGCAGTGGTGCAAGCTTCTCACACTCACAAGAACGACATCACAGGCAGCAGCAGTGCAATCTTCTTGCACTCACAAGGAGACCACAGGCAGCAGAGGTGCAAGCTCCTCACACTCACAAGAAGGACATCACAGGCAGTAACGGTGCAATATTCTCACACTCACAAGGAGATCAATGGCAGTACACACCACATGAACACACTCCATAACACATAGCAACAATACATTGGCATTTACAATGCCATTAGCTCAAACTCAAATAAATCCGAGCCCGATTGCATTTCTAATGCTTGTTGTGGATAGGGATGATTTCAGCACCACGTCAGGTCTCCGGAATTGGACCCCCCTTCAAGATAGTATTGTAAACCCTTTGAAGCAATGGACCCCAGACGGACCATTCAGCCCTAAACAGGTCTCCCGGGAGCTTGTCAAGACCAGGTGCTTTACCACTCTGCAGGAACTTGATGGCCATAATTGTTTCCACAAGAGTGATATTTTCAACATCAGCTACTGTCTGTTGACAAGGATCAAAACTTAAAACTAGAGCAGACAGCAGCCCATGATCTGCAAACAATACCCCAAAGTAATCTTCCCATACATGGGGCTGAATATGAAAGTCTGTTTGTGCTACCAGATTAGAGGATGCCTTTCCCAATAAGTGCCAAAAATATTGACTATTCTTGTTTTTAGCAGCTTCTAAAAGCAAATTCCAAGTTTCATACTCCGAGTCCCGTTTTGCTTTGTTTTGGGCTAGTTTATATAACCTCATACCATTAACGATTTCTGCATGGGATTTTGTTTTAACCATCACCATTAACTCATTCCTAGCCATTTTACATGCACCATTGAACCAAGGTGTTATTTGCTGCTTAACTCTGTTACTTTGTTTACAAAAAAAAGTTTTTAAACTCGAAGTTAATTCATGAAAAATACTCATGACCGCCCCTAGCCCAATTTTGGGGATTCTTAGATCTTTAAGAGACCACTCCACCACAGAATATATTTCGGGGAGAGAGTTTGAGTCGGCTAAGATCATTGGCCATTTAACTCTTCTATTGTTGTTATTTATAATGACCTGGGCAGACTCAGACCTAAGTTGCCTACACTGGGTAACTAGTCCCGACATTGTAAGCACCAGAGCGTTATGCACTATTTAACTTGTATACATTTTCAACCTTGCTTGTATATCTAACTCCCAAATAGCCTTTAGGTTGATCATGAACTCAATCCTGAAGATCTGGTAGTTAAATGTCTGCTCCACTATTGCACAAAATAATTTCAGCTTAAATTTTGTGAATTCTGTAGCCTCCTAACACTTGCAACATAGAAGAAATCTAAAAAACTCTTTCTTGTGCTGTTTTCCTAGTATCTAAAATCAACATTATGTTACCCGCATACAGTTTTATATTGTCCATCTGCGGTACGGGTGGAAAGATCTCCCATCTTTTCGTATTGAAATTGTCAGTGGTTCAATCAAAAAAGCAAAGAGGACCGGGGAAGGGGGACAACCCTGTCTGGCCTTTTGTTTCATTTTTAACATCACAGCATCTGATGCGTTAATAAATATCTTTGCCTCTGCAGTCTCATACATTTTCTGGAAAAACCTTGTGACCTGCGAGGGTATGCTAAATCTCTCTCCAGGGTACTAAAAGAGTCTCCCAGGGCATGAGGTCAAAGGCCTTCTCAACATCCAATAACAAAATAGCAGCAGGTATTTCATTCACAGATAATCAAGGGCCTCTGTTAAATAATGTATTTTTATTGTTAACTGAGGACCGGCCATAAAACCACTCTGAATTAAATGTATCAATTTAGAGGTTATCTCATTAAATCTATTTGCCAATAACAGTGTTATAGGGAGATATGAGTTTTTTCCCTTCTTTTAAAAAGCTAACCACATGAAGGATGTGGTCTGATGGCTAGATTGTCGACTTTGGAGCTAGCAAACCAAGGTTCGAGGTTCGGGGTCGCGTCCACACCCTGTGATTCTGGGAAAATCACTTAATCTCCCCATGCCTACCAAAAAAATTAATCTGTGTTCTTGTGTAACGTAACCGGTGCTCATGTAAAGCCACCCGTGTAGCTAGGGGGGTGCGGTGGGGGCGGTCCGCCCCAGGCGGCACTACTTTGCGGGCGGCGGCCGCAGCACTGGCCCGTTGGGGCGGCCTTTATCATTTATATGAGGACACTACTGTCAGTGAGTGTCCTCAAATAAATGATAAAGGCCGCCGCAACGGGCCAGTGCTGCGGCCGCCGGTTGAAGTGAGTGCGCGCGGCTGCGCAGCAGCGTGTCAGCGTCTCGTGATTTCCTGTTGCCCGATGCCTAAAGCGAGTGCCAGGAGGAAGTTGTTGTGGGGAGGGAAACTCTGGGGCTCCAGCAGCTGCAGAGGGTCACAGAAGCAGGACAGCAGCCGCAGGGCAGAGGGTGCACAGAGAGAGGGCACAGGAGGCTATCCTTAGGTGGTAGAGAGGGTGCACTGAGGCAGAAGGCCAGCAACAGGTAAGGAACAGCATGGGTCTGCAGGGGGAGGGTCTCACACCCAGAGATGCGAGTGTGACCAAGGTCCTAACTTTTATATGCGTTGCCCTGTGACCCCAGCAGCCTTCCTGCTTATTGCCTCCTCGATGCCAGCGTTTTAGAACTTCCCTATGCTTAGTTTCATTTTTGCATAACGCCTTTTAGCTGTCTCCCGCCTACATTGGCCTCTGTTTCAATCTTAGTCAATAAGGAAAATAAAAGACATAGATTTTTTTTTTAGTACCTCTCTCTGTCCTCCTGGTTCGGAATTATGTAATCTATGGATGGCCTTTATCTATTGCTTCTCCCTATGTACCACTCCTGCTTAGTTTAACGTGCCTGCAAAAGCCAACGCAGTCTATAAATAATATATCCGGTATGCCTAGGGGACTTTCTGCTCGTGCACAACCTGTGATCATATTGTTTTGTATTGTAATTGCATTTATATAGCGCTTACTACCCCTAACGAGGCGTCAAAGTGCTTTTTCGGCGAGTAGCACGCTACTCTGGGACCAATAAAGGATTAGTGTTGAATTAGTATAGTAAAATATGAAATTAATTTAAGTGGTGGATATCACCATCTTTTCACGAGCACCATCCTCTGTAACCAGCATGGTCTTTAACATACCTGACCTACTGAGCCTGGATACTTTCTCCATGACACATAGTTTGCTCAGAGCGCAACATATTTTCATGGCATCTCGTTTGTCCGCCATCCTTTTGGGTAACCAATGAGTTTTTTTGAAGGAAAGGATGGTGCTGAGTCCGCTTAAGACCCCCAGCCAGTCCAAAAAGTAGCAGGTGTATTACATTATTTGCCATAATGGCCCAGGGCTACTGGAAACCAACGTTGTGTGTTGCCAGGTTCATTTCGAACCGCAAAGCAATAAAGAAACAAGTATTCATTAAATATACAAGGATTATTTTATTTAATTCACAAACGAATATAAAAAAACTACATTTTAATAGGAAGGTTGAAGCTTGCTGCTTGGAGTGAGAAGGGTGTTCAGTTATTTCCCCTCTTGTGGAAAGGGGAGGTGTCTAGATACTGACCCTAGGTTTTGGGCAGGGACATTCACGTCTCATGTAATCTCAGTAGGTGATTTTGTGGACTATGTCAAGCCCTTCTAAGAAAATCCTCTGAGAAACTGGGGGCCATTGGAGGTGTGACATACAACGTTACTAAGCTCTGTGGCTGTAAGATGTAGAAGAAGCCTTACTGCTGCCTTTTGTACACACTGGGTTTTGCACTTGAGTAACAGAGCAAGGCCTACATACAGTCCACTGGATTCTTCTATTTCTGTCACTATGCTGGGTAATATGTGGAGATCTTAATCCTGGAAATGTATGTAAGGTTTATATTCAGTAGGGTCTTGAGGAAGAAAAAGGAAGCTTTCCATATTGTTTTGACGTGTTAAGGTGTGAGATGAATAGCTGGATGGTGATAAGGATGGATGGAGAGAAGAGTGAGTGTGAGCGTAGCTAGGTGGGGGCGGTCTGCCCCAGGCGGCACTATTTTTGGGACGGGGGCTGTCTAGACCTGGACGTGTCATGTATGTGCATGTAACTTGCATGATCGAGGTAACTATTATCGGCGATACTATATGTCTCTCGGACCTCTTTCAGGTGCTCGCCGTCCTTTTTCCCGAGCATCCTCCCAGGGGGGCGGCACTCTGAAGGATAGCCCCGGGCGCCACAAGCTCTAGCTACGCCCCTGTGTAAAGCGCTCCAATACCGTCAGGTCGAGTTGGCGCTATATAAATCTGCAACAAACAAAACAAGCATTTGCAATGCAATAGGTCTCGCATTAGGAAAGTTTGAGCTATTGGTATTGTAAATGACACATTTTTTATTTATGTGTTGGTTTTGAAAATAACGAAATTAATAGCTTTGTCATTTACAATGCCAATAGTTATAACTTTCCCAAATGGGACACCTATAGCATTTGTAATGCAAAATGTAAACACCAAGATAAGAAGTTTTAAGATTGCTCTCTTCCTAACGGGCAGCCAGTGCAGGGACTGCAGCAGGGGACGGGACTGGGTACGTCTGGGCTTATTCAGAGCCATTCTTGCAGCAGTATTTTGCAATATCTGGAGCCTAGAGAAAAGTTCTTCATGGAACGTTTTGTTTTGCACCATATACCTATGTATCTACGATAGGGTGTTTACGCTATCATTGACTAGCTTTGAACTTTATGTTATTTACCTTGTACCTATGTATCTAAGACACTTACCTTGTAAAGCGCTCTGATACCCGCAAGGGTCTTGTTCGCGCTATATAAAACTTTCAAAATAAATAAATAAGCTATTGCCCAGAGTTGGACTCCATGATTGGAATAGGCACCCAGGCGAGAATTATCAGGTCCGTGGAATTTTGAGCCCAACATCTGCCGAGGTGGGGAATTGAACCCTGGTCCCGGGCTAGACCTCTGCATCAGGGTCTGCCGCTAAAATCATTAAGCCACACTTCTCCGCAACATCCCATTGACTCCGTGACCCAATAGAATGCCTGTAAGGATAGACACTGCGTCCAATGTCTCTCAGTCCTTTCCCGGTTGCCAGGTTTTTCAGCATCTTTGGATTGGACCAATTGAAGCCAGTTATTATGAAAGTGACAAACTCATGAGTTAGTGGGAGCAGTGGTAATCTCCTTTACTTAATGGATCTCACCTACTTCGAAATGACACATGTCTCTTTACAGTGAGCTGCCACTTTCATCTTCATTTAAACTGATGGCAACACTGGTTGATGGAGACAAAGAGCAGTGGAGAGGGCGGGGTCTGGGGAGATCTATACAGGCGTTTGCAAGTTATTAACAGGCGCGACAGAGGTACTTTACACCTCTGATGACAGCTGGCCTGTTGCTCACCTTTTTTTGGGCGACAGCGAGGAGCAAATAAACGGAAGATCAGCCGATTTTTATTTTTTTAAGTCACTGTTTTAATTTTCGTGGTGACTTTTGTAAAAATAGCAATATCCAGGGGGGTCTGTAAATTGAGCTGGCGAACCACGAATTTGGTTGACAGGGTACACATAACTTTTATCTTGTCCACCAAACTCTAAATAACTCCCATTTTCTTGTGTCGCAGTGGTTAACTTCAGAGGCAGGAGACATCAGGTTATATTAATCTCAGCTTCCCCACTTTACCCAAAAATATTTGATCCAGGACAAATCACCTTATAAATCAGTGCCTTCAGTCCCAATCTGTATAAACTTGAGAATATTTATAAACATCCAAACTAAGTGCTACATATAGTGTGTTTTAAGTGTATTTGTATCACGCATTCACCCTTTGCACTGGTCCCAAATCACTTTCCGATACCCTGGCGCTGTAGAAGTGGTTGGGTTTACAGTGTTGCATTTAAAAGCCTAGGGTGCAGCTATCAATAGTGCAGCAGGTACAGTGGCACCAAAGCTTTGGACTGTAAGATACTCTCTTCATCAGGGTGATGGCTGTCTTTTACCAAACAGCAATGGGTAGATGAGGCATTATTCTTGCATGGCTTGAGGGCCCAAAGTCCCACTGTATGGTTCCCCTTATTTACACACTTTATTTTTTGCAGTATTTTACAGCATGAACTCGCCCTAATGTATTGGAGCGCTTTACTTGAGCACCAGTTACATTACACAAGGACACATTCATTTTTTGGTAGGCCAGGAAAGATTAAGTGATGTTGAGCCGACCCGAGACTCTAACCTGGTTCCCCAGCTCCAAAGTCAGCAGCTCTGACCGTTATGCCACCGCCACATTAATGAACATGTATAAGTAGCTATGAAACCTAAAGAGTCGGTAAACTTCACAGGGTAAAACTTTAAATCTGCTTTTTGCTGTCAGTCAGGCTCCAACACTTCAAATTACTGTAAACGCTAGCCACTGTGTTTGGACAATAAAAGGCATGCCTTGGGCGAGGGGAGTGATGCACATTTTCCAAAACAAATAATTGAGTTTAGCTTTTTTTTTTTTAAGTATTTTATAGGAAGTTTCCATTGATTTAAGCAAACAAACGCAAGCACATAAAAGGCAGAATGCACGTGACTTCCTCCCCCCTTCTTTCTTGTCCCTGGCCAGAGAGCACCCGACAGTCTCGCTAAGAGGCTACAGGAAATGAAAACAAAGAGGGGTTGACATGGTTACGGGGTGATAACGAGGGAAGACATGGCAGAGGCACTTGATGTACAGCCGGGTCACCAAAGGTTGGCTCCGGAGTCAGAGTCCTGCTAATTTCCCGACCTAAGGCGCGCTTCATTAACCGAGCCTCGAGACACAGCGTCTGTGTCCAGCAGAGAGAGAGCTCGTTATCCACGCAGGGAGCGAAAGATACAGATCTTAATAATTGTTGGGGCCAGTTCAGGTTTTTAATAGAAAAAAAAACTCGTCTTTGTTTGGAATGGCAATTTATGTCTCCCCTCAGAACCATGAATATAAAAAAAAGTATCCATCCAGCCCTGTTAAAAACAAGACATACCAGCTAAACCAAAAACAAGTAACGTTCAGATGTGTAATCAACTGACGGGCTAGCCTTTGCATCGCCTACATCTTAAATAATGGCAGTTTTAAATTTAGCAGAGACTCCTGACCCCTCAATGGCGGAAGGGAAGAGCAATCACTGAGGAGCGAGCAGGAGAGGCTGAGAGACCAGTGAGACAATTTATCATCAAACCCGGAACCTCGCTGCCAACTTATCAAAGTGCCCACTGGATGCATATGATTGGTCCCGAGCATCTGTCTATCCGCTGTTCCCAACATTAGCGCAGACATCAGAATCAGTGGACTATCAAATGCAATTACAGCGCGCGAGACAGACAATAACGATTGATAGCGCCTACTCTTCCTATCGCACACGGCGCTAGTGGGGGGTTGAAGCTCTGCCTTGAGCCGCCCCCGTTAAACAATGATTGAAAATATGCATTTGTCCTGGTAAAACACTGCAGCCCGCACCACTTCATTTGCTGAACACATTATCAAATTAAATGAAAAGCGAACTGCCAGGAGCAGCAGTTACTGCGTAGTAGGGATGAATATTTACTTTACGGTGTTAGCAGCGCGCACAGAGTCCGGCGTCTATTCCCTGTTGTCGCCTTTGCGGGTCACAGTGAGTAGGAGCGGTGAAAGTGATTGCGAGCGATCGCTGAGCGAGATGCCGTGAGCGGCGAGGCTGCCCTGCTGCTGCGGTCGTCCTCGTGGTAGGCGCCCACGTGGGACGTGCTCGTGGTACCTTGGCGGGGCTTGCTGGTCTGCTTCCCAGAGAGACAGGAGATTGGGAAACGCGCGCGCGGCCGGCGCCGATCGCCTTCCAGAGCGTGCGCGTGACATCTCCTATCTCCTGGGAAGCAGACCCAGCAACAAAGTATCGCGCCTGCGCGATGGCATATGGCTTCGCCATATGCATCGCAGGCGCGAGACCTAAAAAAGAAAATGGGACAGACTCTCCACCTAAAATAAAAGCAGCAAGCAGAAGCAGGTATTCATTGAAAACATCAGAGAACTCTTTAAAAACTCCAACGGATAGCCATCGGAAGAACAAACCTTGCAATTTTATAAATTACTAAACACCTCTTCCTGCTCATCCTTGCTAAACAGGCGAATCATCTTTTGACTGTCTTCTTCGAAAGTGTTTCCATGCGTAGTCTTCCTGAAAATGCATCCAGTATGTCTTTATTATCTGTCTGGTTATAATTATAAATCTGGTTATGGTGTTCAAGGCAAATCTAATTTATTTCCCTCACTCCTCACTCCTTTTTGCTATTTTTTTTGATTTTGCCAGGCCATGAAGTTCTCGGCATAATTACTCTATTCCTAAATCTATTGCATGTAAGCAGTGTTACTTGTATAGCTCTTAGTGCAGAAATAATGGCTGAACGCTTGCTTAGCTTTCTCAAGCATCCTCCTAATCCCCTCAATATACTGTTGAGAGAGTGTATCAAAGGCTTCCCTCAGAAAAAACCCATGGTTTTCCAGCTCCAGTTTTTGCTCTGCGACTTCCCGTGCTTAGATTTCAATTGTCCCTGCAAGTAAGCCTTCAATGTATCCCAGACTACATTTAGCGGGGCTATCCCTTGATTTCTAATCTCAAACTCTGGGATATCCTCTTTGAATAGTCTAACCCAATCCTCATCCTGCAAATAAGATTTATTAGAGACCCACCTGTTTGGCTGCTAATTTTGCCCCCAACCAATATTACCCAGCTCCAGAGCTGAGTAGTCTGAAAATGTATAGGGGAGTGTTTGCAAGAATTTAAGGCCCAGGCTATGCGAGATTAGAAAAAAATCAATCTGACTGGCAGTTCTAAATCTGCCCGACTTGTATATTCCCTTTTATCTGGAAACGCTTCCCTTCACCAGTCTATAAGAAGTCAGTCTCTTTGATATCCTTGCATAACTTTAGTAATTAGCCTTCTGTTGCCTTTTACTGCCTGAAGGTCCACCCTTGAAACCTGCAAAAAATTAAAATCGATCCCTATTATAATTTCACCTGGAATCTGCAATAAAACCTGAAATAAATCAACATATCTTATAAAATCCTCCACTGAGGTATAGAAACTCACTAAGATGAGGCGTGCCGAAGAAATAGAGCAATTGACCCAACACCAGGGACCCTTCGAGTCACTCGCACAGTAATTGACCGCGACGTTCAGCTTTTTAGTAACAGGTACCGCAACTAGCTGATGGGCCTCCTGTACTGCTGAGAAACCTCTGAAGCCAGCCCACATTTTGAATATTGAAGCCTTATGAAATGAAATAAAACTTATAAACGCGCAACTTTGCGCAACTTTGCCCGAAGGCATCAAGGCGCCTTAGCTAACTTTATTGAGGCAATATAGGTTTCTTGCAACAATACTACGGATGGAATATACCCCACAACCCAGGCTACAATAGCATGCAATTTCCTTCTGTTGTTTAATCCGTTAACATTAAATAAGATAATCTTCAGTATATTTCTCTGCAAGAATATCCCTTGACCGCCTAACCTCTTCATGATAGTACCTCTATTCAAAAGTGCACTCATTCCGAGTGTTGCCCAATGTACCTGCTTCTGCCAGCCCCTCACTCAAAACGATAGAAATGCCAAAACAATCCTTTGCACCTTTTATGTGCAAATCTTGCTTAGAAAACCTGTGCAAATTCTGCTTAGCAGCATTCATTTAGCAATTGTCATTCCTCTGTGCACCCATCACAGTCATCATCCAAACCTAGACGTATCCCGCTTTTAAGTGCTTGAACATACCTGAAACTGCTTTAAAGTGTTAAACCGTCTTGTGCAAATAACAATTCTGTGCAAACCATCACAATACAAGGAGCCCCACCTCCTAAAGTGCTAACTGTGCTTATCCACTTAATTTGAACTTAAATGGAACAGCTTGTATTCCCCCTTGTTTAACTATTCTGGACCTCTTTTTTTAGCTGCACCACATAACCCCTCCTTCCTAACCCACCCTCCCTAAATGCTCTGGTCGAAGCTCCTGCTCTAAGCACCCCTCCCCCCCATAGATGCATTGACAGCTTGTCTAAGCACCAAAGTCTCCTGTCTGCCCTTCGGAACCCCTCCCCCCCACCTCCCCCGCCGTCAAACATAAAAAAACAGAGATATCACCAAATTAGCCCAAAGAGTTCGAAAACATAGCAGGTTCCTTAATTGTACTGAAACTTTTCTATGTGCCCCTGAACAGTACTTTAACTCTAGAATGCTGAATTATTGATGCCTGAGCATCAGCCGCTTGAAATCTAGGAATCATGTTTTTCAACTATTTGTGCCTCCTAGCCGTTTATGTTGTCAAGCCTGAAAAGATTTGATACGCAAAGTTATTTTGTGTTGTAAATAATGACTCCCTGATAGTTTTGTCAGTATTATCACTTTAACTCTATAGTCTGCAAAAATTCAACAGCATGGTTCTAGGGGGATTAGTTTGGCTATGGGCTTGGGTTGGAACTTTGTGCACCCGCATAATAGCCAAATCCTGAGTATATTCCAGAATTACAAATGTTTTAATCAAACCTTCAACCAGGCAGACCCTTCCCACACTATCCTCATTGTGTTCTGGAATTCCAATTATATGTAAATTGGAGTGCCTTAAGTGGTTCTCAATTTGCTCTTGCTTGTCTTTGAGACAGAATATCTCCTTTTGCAAATCCTCATTAATTTACTCCAGTGAGTTTACCTTATCCTTTCACTCAGATACCCTTTGCACAATTTCATCAATTCTCAGAGAGGTGCCCCATCTGCATACACACATTATCCAGCTGCGTCTTCAACTCATCAGCTGTCTGTTAGTGTTTTCAATTGTTTCAACCTCACTCAAGACCTCCTCTAACGGATGTATGACGGTACAACGCGTGGTATTACCACGCGTACCGTTACAACGCAGGTTTTTCAACGCAAGTCGTTACAACGACTTGCGTTGGGGGGCACTCGATAGTGAATAGTTTAATTTACTATTCCAACTCCAGTTCCCGTGGATAGTAGGGAAGGTGTTGGATAGTAAATTAAACTATTCCCTATCCTAGAGCGCCCTCCAGCGAAAGTCGTTGTTACGACTTTTGTTCTAAAACCTGTGTTGTAATGGTACCGCGTTATTAGGGTTTCGTTGAAAAGGATGTTCCCCCCTCTAACACACTTAGCAGACAGCTCGAGATATCTACAGTCACGGCTGGCGTTTTTAAAGTAGTATCACTTCCCTGGTGTGCAGAGCTCTGCTGCTCCTCCTGTATCGTGGTTGCTGCAAATTGTGCTCCACATGGGGTCACCAGACCATTCCTCTTGGGCAAGGCCACTTTAACAGAAGCTGTCTCTTCCTGATCTCTCCATATGTCTTTTCCACCAATCTTCGCCCCAGCAGGTAACTCTGGCTTACACCACCTCCTCCCTCCTTCTGCACTGCTGAAGGAGGACATTTTGTCTTGGCTAGCTCCTAGATGATTATTATTCGGCATTTCTCTGATCTCCACTCTGCTCTCCGAGACTTGCCCTGGCTGCTCCAATTATCCGGTGCCTGTAATGCTTGTAATGCACTCACTGATCCAGCTGTTACAGATCGACTGCCCCTTGTACTCAGGGATTCTGTCCCTAATCTATCTCTGGGATTATCG
Organism: Lissotriton helveticus; assembly: GCF_964261635.1. NCBI lineage: Eukaryota > Metazoa > Chordata > Amphibia > Caudata > Salamandridae > Lissotriton > Lissotriton helveticus. The sequence continues at coordinate 403,306,308 of NC_136061.1, forward strand.
TGGGGTCCACTAGGACAGATTGAGACTGTAGTTGTTGTGGCAGAGGAGTCTTCCCTAAACTTTTCAACAGGACCAAGCACCATTATTGAATCTGTTGCTGCTGCTTTGACATACTCTAAAGAGACTTTCCGTTTGCTCACTGGATCACCTAGCAAGGTTTTCCTTCTCTCATTCGAGTGTTTTGATGTCTTTATTGTCTGGTCTAGTTTATATTGCATTACCAATATAGGGCTTTCCTGCTGCTGGTGCCAGGGGGTACTGGGCACATTAAGGGAGGTACTCCTGCGTTCTTAGCAGTTATATCACACAGTCCAAACTTGGGAAGTGAGGAGGTGTCAACCACGTTGCAAACTCAACAAACTTCTCTTTTTGTCCAACGTTCTCCTTAGAGTTAGTGTAGCGAATATACCCCCATCTTCAAATATTGATGGGCTGTGTGTGAGTCAGAGATTGGAAAGGACACTCTCTACTTCACTCAACGATGTTCTCTCAACAGCGATGACTGTATTTTCACTCCAGAAGCAATAGCTGGGCACAGAAGATCAATGCATCACATGCACGGCTTATCTGCGTCCAGTGTAGCAGGACTGCTTCTCGGCCACAATATTCAGGCCCCTGCCAAAAAGAACAGCATCGCTTGGTCGCCTTCCCACCAGCAGAGCCCAGCACTGCCTAAAAGTCAGGGCGATGCTCCGCGTACTCTCTACAGACACCCTTTCACCTCAACTCATAAAGCCTCAACTGAACCCTGCTGCTAGCAAAGCATAGTGGATGTGAGGCACATAGAACATAATAAAAGGCCAGGGCACAGGGGCACGGCTCTCCCACTCCACTGCTAGGCGCCATGCAGCCTATGGCCGAAACTTGAGGGCGGGGCCAGAAAGGTGGGAAGGTGGTAGCCAGAGGACGTGCACATACAGCAGCAGCATACCCTGAGATCAAACTTGCACTTAATCAATTAAATTGCCATTTATATAAATACTTCGTCTGTAGCATCTTCTGTTTTTAACATTTTGATTGACATTGATAGCATTCTAATCTTCAAATGCACTTACATGTCCTGCCCTACGTTATAAAAGATGTGTTTAGAGGTAGGAAATAAACGTTGCACCCGCCATCGGGTCTGAACATTGAAACAACTTAAAAATATCCCATTCATGTTTGCACCGTACTTAATTGTGATATTAAATAGATAATATTGGTCGAATTATGGTGCTAGAGATGAAGGCATTTAATAATTTGTTACGTACCCATTTTTTCATTTTGTGAGATCATTTGCACTATACAATGGATCATTGTAAAGGTATTAAATTTGCCTAACAATAAAGACTGATTAATAGTGAATGATCAGCTAGCATGAATTTTTGGCAGCCTCCTCAAGCACTACCATGAAGGACTAAGCAAAAATGTACTGTGATTGGCCAACCAAAAGGTGAGTCATCATAAGCCTTCTGGCCATTTACCTCTTTAACCATGCAGTTGTGAACAATTTCACTAAAGTAAGCCAGTTAATTATTTTAAAGAGAGCACATCAGCGCCTATTTTAGATGAGTATTTTTTAAATAATTGTTTGGTTCACGTGGGAAGCCAGAGGGCAATCTCATAGACAGAGGAACACAGTTTGTATCCTGTTTTTTGAAATCTTCACTTCAGAAAATAGGAACAGGTGGTCACCCACCCACACATTATCATTCCCAAACAGATGGCCAGACTGAATGATTGAATGAATGTCTAGAACAATATTTTAGATATTTTAATGGCTCTTAAGTGGAAGCAGGTACTGTTACGGAAATTAAGACTTTGGCGTGGTTATACAAGGTTTGCTTTCCCACCCACGGGTGACACGAGTGACCTTAGTTCAATGCAACAGCGCTGAATGTGAAAGACAGGTTATTGTAGCCCTGCAGAACCCTATACAATACATTGCTGAAATATAGTTAATGCTTTTCGGTTACTAACAATCCCTATGAAGGGGTCCGGGGCACCAGGGTAACATAAACAAACCTATTTCGCTGTTCACAGTATCACACACAAACTGCACTAAGCTGAATGGACACTATTAAGTAAGAGCAACCTGTTTCTCAGCATGTCTAAAACAACAACACAGAATATCATAAAAACACGAAGAAGGCATGTTATAAGTAACGAGAATAAAATAAACATATCTAATGTGGTTAAGATGTCATCTAAAATCTAACTATGCGCTACACTAAACAAGTATGGAAAGCAGAACAACTTACAGTGGAGAGTTTCTCAGGGAGAACTGAGACACTGCCTACTTTGTTGACAGCAAAGGCTGTCATTGTAAGTGGAGGTGTGAAGGCACTATTCCCTGCGAAAGGCACAGTGTGCTGCAGTAACAGCCTTTCTCCGGAACTTGGCTTTATCAGCACTGAGCGAGATGTCACATCTTCAAAGTGAGCCGACAGTAGATGAGACCGTCTTCTGCCAGAATCTCAGCAATAATCTGGGTGAAGGACCTCTCACTTAAATGGTAAAACGGTGGCCCTTATACACTAAATCTTTTCTGAGATTGGAACATCTGACATTAGAGAACGTAAATTCAGACTACAGTATTTTGACTATATATCTAGTCTTGTTCTCGTTTGACCTAGTCATGGTAATAAGTAGATATTAGACCCGGATATAGGTTGCCGCAGGTATTATATCTATGTAATCAGTCGGATGAACTGACACTTTCACAGCTCTTAGAAAAATAAGGTCTAATGACATCTGCGTCAAATGGCAGACATGTCAATGATTCTGTATACCGGGAAAAAGACGCCGACCTCCATGGTCTAAAATGGTGACGGGCCTACTTAAAATAAAGTCAGAATAGTGGTTAGTTTTAGTGAGCTTGCTTGTAATAAATAATTCATTACATAGTAGTAACCTTGGCTTCTACGCATTCTACTGTTCATATGGCACCCAGCCCAAGATGTAAGCCATTTCTTTTTAAACCACAAAAGTTCCTTATGGAACATTGTTATCAAGTAACATGAGATAACAGACATAGGACAGCCCAAGAGGGCCTCCAGAAATAGCTCAGGGTCTCACAACATCCTTGTTTGCTGAGGTTTCTCACTGATCTCCAGTTCAAAACAGACTCCCTGTTCTCTCATGTTAGTTTTATTTTGTGTTTTAATGGTTTGCATACCTTAGGTTTTGGACTTGTAAATGTAAATGTAAATGTAGTATACTTGTAAAGCGCACAGCTGCCCCAGCAACAGGGCGTCCCGGCGCTGTATAACTCTGGGGAATCCGTCCTGGCTTTCCCTGTGGGATAGTCCCTTGCTGGGAGTCCCCAAGGTGGAGCCAGGCATCCCCAGAATTGGTGGGGCCGTTGTGGAGATTAGGCAAGCTAATGCCCAGAGTTGCCGAGTGGAACCCCTGATTAGAGTAAGCACCGAAGCGAGAATTATCGAGTCCGCTGACCAAGGTCCACGACCCTGCCGCGTCGGGAATTGAACCCTGGTCCCGGGCCGACTTCTGCTCTCAGGCCTGCTGCCTCTAACCAGTGAGCCACACTACTCCACTTAGCTACCATTCCTCTCTGCTGGTTCTTTTGTTCTGTGTTTCTTCCTCATGTGCATTTAGGTCTACAGCAGGTTATGTCTTGGCTGTACTCATGTACCTGGAGTTGGTCCTGGTCTTCTTCCATGTTTTTCATCGCTCATGTGTGTGACAGTCTGGTAAGGCAACATTTGTTTCATGCGAACCCAGCTATTTACTCACCCCAGTGATCAATCGACAATTCCTCACCCAATCTAAATGAGTGCCATCTGAATGGTGCCTCTACAGTTATTTATCTCCTGCCATCATATTTTCCAACCTTTACAGTACTAGAAAAGGTGCTGTGCATTGTGCGGTTCCTTGTACTGACTGTGGTGTGGGAACTGGGATTTGCGTAAAGTTCCTCTCTCCAAGAGAGTCTGAGTTTATGTCTTTCCACCCTTTGTAATGATACTGCCTCTCCTCTCTGGAATGGGCCTGCTTGAAGCGTTGGTTGTGTTTGGGGATCCTCCCTGGGGTTCTCAGGCGTGATTCACACTACTCCTCGAGTAGACTATCAATCCCCGCTTCCAGGTCCTTCTCTCTGAACCAGCTGGGGAGGCCCACAGTCCTCCTGGGCCATTTAAAACTGGTTGCCTGGAAGATTTCACGGCACAGCGGCTTAGGCACAGCCTTTTGGCCTTGTTTGGTGTACTCAGTTGATTTGCAGGGGCTTCTGGCACACTCAAGTGCTGTCGACTGACTTGAACCTTCTGAGTTTTCTGGTATGTGGCAGGAAATTCAGATGCTAGATTAGCTCCTTTAGTTTTAGTGGATAATTATTTTACCTCAATCTTCGAGGAAGGCAAGTTTAACAGTACTAGCCACATTTATAGGTCAGCTATTTCTGCAGATCGCCTCCTGACTCACCTTACATCTGTTGGAAGAGCAGCCTTGAGTTTCTGTTCTTGTGGAGTCTCCACCTGGAGAGGACTACTTTCCTTCATCAAAACTACTTATGAGATGTTAACTTTCTTCTAGCAGAGTGGCCTACTAATTCGATGTTAGACTCGAAAAGGCTCTCTTTTATATTGACTGCTATTCTTTGCTTTAATTGCCTTCAAAAGGTTTCTAATGTATCTTCACTGGAGGTAATGGACAAACCTTTTACCACTGAAGGTGTTTGAGGTTCCTCAAGACAAGCTCAGACTGTGTGATGCTTAGTACCTTTGGGCCTGTGAACAGAGAACGGGGCTCTTTATACTTCCCCCTAACACTCTGGTTTCTTTCTCGGTTTATACTTTAGCTTGTGAGATACATACCCTCCTCCAGCTGACAGGTGGACCAAGGTGAGTATGGCACGCATTTTTCACCTGATGAAATACCCTCCAGACTGAGCCTCCATTTTAGGCAAGAGTCCCCGGGATATGCCCAAGGCAGTAGGTAGACTGGTCCTTTGAGTCGACATCTAAGCCCCTATATTGCAAGACTTTGACCTTGCACACTGCAAGCCTTCCTGGTTGAATTAAAATATAGATTTGCCCTTTTGGTTAGGAAATCATAATTTTAAATTGGACACAGAGGATAAGATCACCCCTCCCTTGTGGGTCACACCCCTTATGGGATTTCTGTACTCTATTCTCATCTTCACTGCCTTTCTAGTGGAGTTGGCCTTTTAAATGAGAATGTTCAGATTGCAAACACTTTAAATCTGTTTGCATGTTTTAGCATAACTAAAACATGCTTCAGCAATGTTTTCTTGCTTATGCCAACATTGCCCATAGGATATGCCTGTCTCTGATGCTGAAATGTGTTTTTACACTCGAGGCATGAAGCTGGGAATCAGCTTGCTCTGATGAAAACTGTTTTCAGGACCTTCTGCCATCCTCAACAGGCTGTCACGAGAGGTGTTCCGATGCCAAGGGGCTCTAGGAACAGTGTGAAACATACTTTCCCACCTCCCATGAATATAGCTGGTGCTGTCGCACACTCCCTATTCCTTCTCACCCTTCTTTCCCCCCTCCTCCACTGGTGTGAGTTGGAGCACAAGGCAGCAGACCACGTTCTTTCCTGGTTTTGAATGTGGGTGTTGTAAAGGAATAGTAAAGCTGAAGAATCAAAAATAAATAACAGCCCACCAAGAGGGGTTCACATCCATATTGTGTACTATTAGAATCATAAGAGCATGTGCAGGTATGTGCGAGTATACAGATAATTAAATGTGCACAAATTGTCCTAATTTCTCTGGACGGTATCTTCTATATTGAGTGTGTTAGACCTGGCATCTTTGGTGTGGTTTCCCCCTATCTTTTTACCTCTACCTTCTGTATTTATGATGCTGTGCTGGATTTCGTTTTTGCTGGTTTAGATGCTTGGGGCACTTTGCCACTGCTGTTCAGTGTCAAACTGCAAGTGCTCCCTGTGTAAATTGTTATTGAGATTGGTTATCCATGATTGACATATTTGTGTCACCAAGAAGTCTCTAGTAAAGTGCACTGGGTGTGCCAGGGCTGGTAATAACAAATGCTACTAGTGGGCCTGCAACACTGATTGTGCCACCCACATGAGTAGCCCTAACATGGTGTCTCAGGCCTGCCAGCGCAGTGCCTGTGTGCAGTCTGTGAACTGCCATGTCCTCCTTGTCAGTGTCCCCACTGGTCAGGCCTAACCCTTCCCTTTTTGTACACATTGGTCACCCCTATGGAAGGCCCAAGGTACCCCCTTGGGCAGGGTGTAGTGTATGTGAAAGGTAGAGCATGTACTTGTGCAGGTGACATGCTCTGGTAGTGAATTACAGCCATTTTCGTTTTTCACTATTGTAAGGCTATCTTGCCCTATAGGCTATCATGGGGGGATGCTGGCTACAGTGGCTACCAGCATATCTTCCCACAGGAGCAAGATAGGACATACAAGTCTGGTCTGGAACTCAGAATTTAATAACACATCTTTTAGGAAAGGTTGTTTTTAAATCCTGTGTTTGAGATCAGCACTTTTAGAAAGTTGCTGTTCCCTTGTCTGGCCTTTCTGTGTGGCTTGGCCTGTTTGTGAACTCCCAGGAGGCTGGCTGAGTCAGCCCTAGGCTGAATGACTGCATCTTGAGTGGTGGGAGGGGATAGCACCTGGGCCTGAATAGGGCTGTGCCTGCCTTCCACAATGCTGGCTCCACCTCCTGCTGGGCGGCTGACGACCCTGCCCCTCTCCTTGAAATGAAAAGGAGAGGCCAGGAAAACAAAGTGTTCAAGGAACACCCAGAACTGGTTCAGACTGGGCTCAGAAACCTCCTGCACAAAGGGATCAAAGACTTTTAAGGGTATAAGTACAGGACCTCTGACTACAGACAATTAGATCATCCTGGAATTAAGAAGGAACCTCTGCCAAGGAGAAAGCTGAAACTGAAGAAGGAAGCCTGCCCTGCTGTTGCTCTGCTGGACTGACCTGCTGTTGCTTTGCTGCCAAGGAGAGGAGAAGGACTTTGCTTTTGGTGCTGTGTTCCCTTGCTTGAAGGAATCTCCAAGAGCTGGCTCCCTGTTAAGAAGTCCCAGGAACAAAAGGACATCACCCCCAGCTTCCCTGAACTCTGCTGAGAGAGTACTGTCCTTCCTAGAGTGCTTGGGCCAGTTGTGGTGCCTCTGGAAGTTGTACCTGTGTTGGGAAGCTGGAAACCAAGCTTTTAAAGACTTTCTGCAAGTTTTGTCACATCGCTCGCTTGCGGAGCGCCTCCCCGACAGTGCGAGGAAATTCCCGCCGCTGCGAAGGCCGAGATCGTCGCAGCACCTGTTGCCGCTGCCAGAGTCGTCGCATCCTTCGTTTGCGGGACGCAACAGACCGGTGTGGGAAGATTACCATCGCTGCGAGTGTCATCGCAGAGTCTGTCGTCGCTGGGTGAGATCGTCGCACCGCTTGCTTGCAGACCGCATCACGTCGCTGTGAGTGTCGTCGCAGAGCCATCACATTGAGGAGCTGCGAGAGGAAGATCATCGTCGCCCCGGAGATCGTCGCAACTTCAAAGATCATCGCATCGTGCCTTTGCAAGCTCTCTTCACTACGGAACCTTCGCACCGGAATCTATACAAGGTATCGCATCCCTCTCCATACAGACCGGAGTCACCGCATCACGCCCGCTACATCCAGCGGGGCTGTCGCATCGCCTCCCCAGGATCTCAGGAGTGACGCATCGCTTGTTTTCCACCGCACCAGTTTCTGTTTTGGAACTTTGTCGCATTTAAAGGTGCTGTTGGCTAGACGTGACGCCACTGTGAACTTTTCACACAGCTGTGGATTATTTTATCGCAACTTTAAGAACTCTTTTGAAACCATATTCTTGAACTGTGTATGTTGGATTTTTGTCGTTTTGGTCTTGTGTAGTTTAGATTAAATACCTTTATTTTTCTAAACTGTTGTCGAGTCAGTTTGTGGTGTTTTCACTGTGTTACTGTGAGTGTTGGTACAAATACTTTACACATTGCCTTCGATAAGCCTTGACTGCTCGTGCCAAGCTACCCAGGGGGTGAGCAGAGGTTATCTAAGATTGTTTACTCCTTACCCTGACTAGAAGTAAGGGTACCTATGTGGACAGATTGTTTCCTCCTTACCCTGACTAGAAGCAAGGGTCCCTATGTGGACAGTGGTACCTACCTCTGCCAACTAGAGACCCCCCAGTTCTAACAGAGTGTATGACTAATCTTAGGAAAAGTACCCATGCCCCAGGGCAGTGGTTGTCTTTGTTGAATTGGTATGAGGATGCCATTAAATGTCAGCAGGAATCTCATGTGAGAGGTCTTAAAGACACTAAAGAGAAACGAGGTACCAAATTAACAATTCGAGGGTAGAGTGTGAATTAATGCCACCAACTGCATCTCCTCCTCTACACATATTTGCCAAGATGACTAATGATATCACTGAGGAAATGAAGGACATAGAGCAGGACATATTCGATGTCTTAAGTTTTCCTTTTCCAGTATGTGACACAGAGTGTGCTCCACAGGCTGTAACTGTAAATGGTGCATTGTGTGCTGGAGGGTTGGCTAATGGGGAGCAGGCAAGGTGCACACAAGAAAATGAGGGTGGCACGCGGCAGCGTGATTGACTACAGTATGACAAGCACAAGTGTGCACTTGTCACATTTAGTGCACTCTTGATCATTGCCCCAATGTACAGAAATACATATTCAGAGTGTTTGAGCACATAGTCGGACTAATACCTGGGATTGTTTGAGACCGATAACTGGATGAGGGTTTAGAGACACTGAACGTATGTTCAGATCTAATAGAAGGACACCTTGTCTCAGAGATGAGGATGGCGATGATACCAATAATCTTTCCCATATCATGCCCGGTACCCTTTATGACAAAACCCCTGTCCTGGAGAATCTGCAGAATATCATCATCAATTCCCTAAAATACAAAAGAAAACCCAGAAGTTCAAGGAGGAAATATAAACTGTCTTTGAATAGCATAATCCTAACTGGCCGCATGTAAACCAATTATTATAGGTCATTATGACATGTAATCAAGGAAACTGGCCATAACAAAGAACTAGAGATAATGCTACTTTGATTGCTGCTAGTTGTGCTTTTTTGATTTGCTGTTAGAGGGGTTTTATTGAATGCTATCAGTGAAATTTGTCCACTAAAGTTTATTGAACGAAAATTAACAATTTTAACCAAAACAAGGTATAAGATGCCATGCTTATTGACTCAATCATTTGAAGGATGTGTTTGATCGCCATTCTGTTATTGCAAATGCTACCGAAACAGCTCAAGAAGTGATAGGAGCTGCTTTCATTCAAAGCTTATTATCAAAGATACAAGAACAATTAAGAACAATGTAGTGGATGGCAAACCAAAAATCTGTTTCAATTTGCTTCTGTGGCAAGAAAAGTGTGTAGCAGTTCAAGAACATAAATAGTTCACTGAAACTAAAATGTCTTTACAAATGCAATCTTTCCAGCAGATGGTCAGATGAAGGGGTCGGGTATGAATGGGAAGAAAGCTAAACCAAGTGGGCAGAGAGGTGGAAGAGTAGGGAGGTTGATCGGAGGGGAGAGCAGAATATATTCCACTAGGTAATTCACCAAGTTTCAGCTGTGGTTAGTTAGCGTAGTGGAAAGGTTGTGGAAACTAGATTGCTAGAATTCACCCTGGAGTTCTCATGATCAGCCAGTACAATATGATTTCCCTCCTTTGCCACTGAATAGATACACATCATTTTATAACAGCCCTAGGGAAGCCAAATGATCTCAGCACACTTTAATCCAAGTAGACCGGAAAGGGCAGTATGTCCGATGTGTCATCAATGGAAGGCTCATTTCATGCCTTATTGAGAGATACCAGTCAATCCACTCTAGGAACCTCTGAATTTCCTACACTTCGTTTTTTGGGCAATATGGTTGATCCAGTTAGCATTCCTGAAACCCTATACCTGTTCTGTTGTCTGTGCTTGTGCGCCACCCTTCTAGAGGATAGGGGGAAGTTGTTTCAAAGAGGGCGGGTTGCCAAGGGCACAGGATTGTGCAGGGAAGCAGTGCTGGCCTGTTTTGACCCATCCAATACCATCCTAAACTGCGCTCTGGTCAAATTCATTTAAGGTTTTACAAGAAAGGTAGAGGCCCTGGATCATGCAGCTCAAAGGCTGGGAGGTGACTAGGCCATCAAAGTCCCTGTTACAGGGACCCCAAATCCATATTTGCCTGAATGAACTCTCTTTGAATGCACCTTTTCCAGAAACTATCATAATCAGGTGCAGGCTGATACCATCTGGCCAGGGAGCCTAAGCAGCTAGACAAAGCGTAAACTCTGTTGAGTGACAAAGGCTACAGTTTTTAAAAAATGTAGACATGGAACTTTACTTTACTTATAACAATAAGAAGGGTCAGAAGGGAATATTTAATGACCATGCATTGCTAACATCCCTAACATATAGCAGACTAATTAATGGAATAGCAATGGGTCAGACAGGGTAGAACTATCTAAAAACTGTGTGATCAAAACAAGGATACAGTCACAAAATCCACAAAGGAGTAATTTGTGTTGAAAAATAATTTTTCCCATCAGATACCCATCCTGTACCGCCCTACATCATTTGGGAACCTTCACCCGAAGGAAGTGGTAAACATCCACTGTAGATTAGGTAGACTGTAGCCTAATCTGGTGAAAGGAGACTAGGATGTAGTGGTGGATTGAGTAGCATCAGGGGGTAATCTGACTAGCAGTGAAAAATATAAAAAATAATGGTGCTAAGTGCGAACCAAGAGAGTAAGATTGGGTTGTGGAAGTGGAAGGGGACAATTTTAATAGGATCCTATCCACACCCAAGGCTAAAAACAGAGCAAAGTAGTGTTCAACAAATGACTACTGAAATGGATTGTAGGTCGACATGTTTCTGCAGTTAATATAGAGTCAAACGATCTCTTCCTGCTTCATCAGGACCTTGACGTAATGCTACTGCTTGATGTACAAAAAGTGAAGAAAATAAATGAAATTCATATCACCTGGAGTACGTCCATGTAGATGATTCAGGTGATCAAGTAGTAACAGTGGACAGATAAACAAAAAAAGGACACACAGTTAATGGCCTAAGTTCACAAAAGCAACAATTGTTGTAAAGAATTGCATTTGCCAATGATTTTTAGGTCAATCGTTTCTACTAAGTAAACAATCCTGTATTTATCCTCATATTCAAATCTAGGACAACGGATAAAATTGTATCCACTCACCCAATTTATGGGGAATTCGCTCTCCACCTCACCTGGCTACAGATCAGGTATAAATGGAGCACCGCTCTATAAGGAGAGAAGAAGAAGAAGGAAGGTAAAGGAAGGACTAACGAGCTGTCTTTTAGTAACATTATCTTTGAAAAAGGATTTTGTGTCCGGTAATTTTATATTGAACCCAGTGCATGCTAGTTTATCGTACTATGGCTAGCAAAATAGCAGATGTTTATTCATGTATATATATATATATATTAGTTGCCTTGTTTGTATCAACGGGCAGCCTGTACACACAGCGGGGCGTTAATAAACGCAAAACCGATGATGGTTCGTGTAAGGCGTTTGTATTTGTGGTTAATATCACATATAATATATGCGCCTGCTTATTGCTCGCGAGATATGGACCTATCAAAACAACTCAGCAAGCGTCTGTTACATGGGGTGTTGCACGCCAACTTAAACTCAAGATCTGTGCTGCGATCGTCACAATCGAAGGACGCCTCAAGCCATGTCTATTTAAGCGAGCACGATAGCGTTAAGCAAAGCCCCATTAGAGACATGATACATTACTGCACGTTCCCCGACTAGCTTACCTGTCCGTCGGTACTCCGGACATCCGTCTGGGCTGTCTTCGTGGGAGGTACCTAGACGGACAGGAAGCCGCCATAAGAACGCTACCATTGCGTGCTCTGGAGTCACCTGGTCACGTGAGCAATGCCTCAGGGTCTGCTGGGATATGTAGTACGTCTGAATTATGTCAGACGTAATATGTAATTAATAGCCGAACAGCAAGCTGTCGTTACAGTGGCACGGAACTTGTTGTGCACACCGAATTTATGCCGCTTTGAGAAAATGTGTTAAAATGAATGCATGCCATATGAGTTCCACTAATGCGAGCCCTGGAGTCACATGATCACGTTGGAAAAGAAACGTCATGGTCTGATGGGAGATGTAGTATATCTGGATTTCATCTTACATCAGACGTGGTAACAGAAATAAGAGGAGGACTGTCGTCATAGTTACTCGGAACATACAGTGCAAACAGATTATATGCCGCTTCGAATTCCAAGGCCTGTTACCTTCGCAACAAGTCATGTGTAAACGACGCGATGTTACTGGTAGTCGTTTATAACAGCCTTGGGTATGTTACCAATTACTAAGTACGTCTTGGGGAACCATTAAATTAACCAGAGACAGTGTTCACGTAATGGTGAGAGATATGATTTTACGAAAAAAGGTAGAAGCCCCTTAGTGGTGTTCCAGTAACAATATCGGGTGTAAGTGACCCAAGTGTTGAATGGATTGTGAAAAATGTTATTTGTTTGGCTGTGAGCTTCTAGGACTGTGGAGTCATCTGACTGTATTGCCGGCTGGGATACAGCGTCTTGGTATCGTACCGCGTCTTTCAAAGGGCGCTCCTGTGTTGTTGTATGTGAGCCTCTGCTCTATTGATTTTGGCTGTGCTGTGGCCAACTTCGTTCTGGACATAGGACTGTTGAGGGAGTGAGTGGCTACTCACTTTCCAGCTGCTGCTTGGTGTATTTTGGATTCGTCTAGTGGCGGAATGTTGGGGGGGCTCCTCCACATTGCCGTCATGAACTCATGACTATAGGATTAACTTTCGTTGGTGGATTACAGGTACCAAAGCGGACGGCGGTAGTGCGGTAACTACGCCCTGCCGTGTTTGGGGTTGCTGACTATACGTGTGTTTATGGAGTACAAGTACCAAAGCGGACGGCGGTAGTGCCGGAACTACGCCCTGCCGTGTTTGGGGTTATTGATAACATTAACTACAATTGGGAACTTAACAGTGTTGTGGATGAAGGAATCCAACTCGCTGGTCTGATATTACTTTGGAAGTTGTTTGGAGCGGGTGGTTACTTTCCCAGGGGTAGGTCTCTTTCCCTAAGGTGTATACACGTTTGTTGCTACTTTATGCATGAATTCTAATGCTGGCATTCATGTTGTACAGGGAAGGAGAGAAGAAGGAGTGCATGTTGGCTGGACGCTCCAAGGGCAGCAAAAGGCAGGTGTCATATCTTCTATTGTTTTAGCGAGAATTGAATGAGAGTAGGGCTTATGAACTGTATTAACCTGTGTGCCTTTCTTTTTACAGCTTCCCTTTCCCAGCAGCCCCCTTCCTTTCCTTTCCCGGGTTTTTCCCCTTTTGGGTTTTTTTCCCTCGCCGTATCACTTGAACACCCTGTGATTTTATATTCAGGGTGTTTGGGAGGTCCGGAGGTGGAGCTTTATCACGACGCATCGATCCTGCGGAGTGCAGAACTTGACACACTGGTGCCATAAATACCTGCCTCTCCCTCACGCAGAAACAGCCTAAGAACCATCGTAATCCAGATCCTTGGTTCAGCGATACCTTAAAAACTGAGAAATCCAAATGCAAGCGCCTTGAACGGAAATGAAGGAAAGACTATTCCCCCGACTCCAAAGAGGCCTACAAGATGGCAAAAAAATCCTACCACAATCTATGTGTTAGTGACTGAGAAAACTTTGTCTCTAAAACTATTTCTGATGCAAAAAATTGGTCCAAAACGCTCTTCGGTCTGGTCAAATAGCTGGCTGGCTCCGAGACCACTGCTAAACCACCGCCCCTGAACAACAACCAGTGCGAAGAGCTCGCCTAATTCTTCAAGAAAAAAATGGAAACTATCTACCTGGACATTGCCAATTCACATTCCGATCGGACCCCACAACCACACACTCCCACATCCCTCGTCTTTACCTGCCCATCTCCAACTGACTCTTCTCACACTTATCCCCACATGGACTCCTGGCCACTACTCAATCTGGACTCCCTGAAAAACATTCTTGGGAAATTAAAATCTGGCTCGCCAAAGGACCCTCTTCCTATCCCTATACTAAAACAACTCGACAACCCCAGTCTATCCCTGATACTAAACACCCTCAACGCTTCCTTGCTTGAATCCACAGTCCCAGATCATTGGAAGCACGTCATAGTGACACCTCTCCTGAAAAAGCCTTCAGCTGACCCTAGCGATTTGTCCAACTATCGCCCAATCTCTCTTCTGCCAGCCTTCTCCAAGATTCTAGAGAGACACATTCATTATACCTCCCCCAGTATATTGAATCCAACCAAATTCTCCATCCCTCTCAATCTGGCTTTAGGGCTGGATTCTTCACCGAAACCACATTACTGGGAGTAACAGAGAACTTGCACTAACACCTTAACAGAGGAGACACGGCGGCGCTCATACTGCTTGACCTCAGCGCAACGTATGATATGATCTCACACACCATACTCATCAATACACTAAATTCACTGGGCATTCGTGGCCCAGCACTGAACTGGCTCTCCTCATTCCTTGACCGCCATACATTTCAAATCTTCTCTACCACATACAACTCCAACTTTCACTCCGCCCCTTACGGGGTACCCCAAGGCTCAGTGCTCAGTCCTTTGCTTTTCAACTTGTATATCAGGCCTCTAGCTCATATTGCAGAACAAGCCGGCCTAACCCTATTCACCTACACCGACGACTCCCAGATCACCTTTTCCCTTTCAAACAGTGATCCTGGATCCACTTCCCTGCTTCAAACAGGTTTAGGGAAAATCGCCACTTGGATGAGTGACAACCTCCTTAAACTAAATGGCGGTAAGACCGAGGTCTTGATTCTCGGGAAAAAGAAAGAACTATGGACCCAGACTCACTGGCCTATTGAGATGGGTCCTCTCCCGCTGCCCTCCAGACACGTCCATAATTTGGGAATTACGATTGATGATGCCTTGACCATGCACCAACAGGTAGTCAAGGTCTCTGCAGTCTGTTTTACTATCTTGCGCTGGCTCAGGAAAATCATCTGGATGCTGCCTAGTGTTACCCAAAAATCTGTAGTCCATGCCCTTATAACATCCCGGCTGGACTACGGTAATGTCCTTTACTTGGGTGCTAACAAGGCAGTGACTAGACGACTACAACTGGTGCAAAACTCTGCCGCAAGACTACTGTGCAAAGTTCCCAAAACAACCCACATCTCCAGACACCTTTGCGACCTACATTGGCTCAGGGTAGAGAGTCGTATCAAATTCAAAACCCTTCGCTATATGTTTAAAATCAAAATGGGCACTGCCCCACAATACCTACAATCCCTTGTCCGCCCCTATATTCCCTCTCGCCTCCTCCGACCTACTTCTCACGGTAACTTCACTGTACCCAGAATTAAACTCGCCAGGATGGGTGGCTGTTCTTTCTCTTACCTCGGCCCCACACTGTGGAATTCTCTCCCCCCTGACATCCGCAAAGAAACCATCTACCTACTCTTTCGCAGAGCCCTTAAAACCTGGCTATTCAACCAATAATTCCGTCTTTCTCTAGTACCGAGGTTACCAGTTCTCTGACCGTCCAGCGCCGGGAAACCCTCCGTGGGAAGCTGTCATGCTCTACAAGCTCAATAAATAAATAAACGAGGCCATGAAGACTCTTGAAACAAATAGAACTTTTTACCTGTGTTCAATATTTAGGTAATTACATCATAGCTAAGTTAAGAACCCTGCCTACAAATGATATCTAGGGTGCCCATAAACTAATCTGAACTATTACAGTCTCAGGTAGGCACTCAAGGAATGGCAGGTTCTTGCAGTCTTAGGTATTACTCATTACTATGTAGCATTGTATTGTCCCCTCACACACTGACTTATACAAAGGGCTGACATTGTCTTAAGGGGAGATATACATACTGGTTTGACTTATGGCAAGGATATTACAACCTGTTAGAAAATAAAAGCAACATCAAGAAGGATACTGTCCTTATCGAAGTTCTGTTTGAGCTGGGCAGAGGCGGCTCCTCCGCTAAGGCGGAGGAGTGTTGACCCACTGTTATCATTTTATTTTCCCACGCTTACTTCCTATAGCCGCGGGCGGGACATCCATTCCAGGATGTCAACACAGCTGCATGAAGGAGGAGGAGTGGTGACACTGCTTTAAGTGCACATCATAGTTTGGCCAGCCATCTTAGGACCGCCAAACTGTCATGTGCACATAGATCTCTTCACCCGAGCTGTGCTTTACAGCTGGGTGGAGAACAAGCAGAGGGTGGTAGTCCCTTAGTGAGCGACTAATTAGGGCGCTTACACCAGTCACAGCGCTGCTGTCATACTGGGTAATACCAGCATGACAACAGCATCTGGATTGGCATAGGGGACCCTGTAGCATGCCGAGAGTCAAGGAGCAGGGACCAGAAGAGCACAAACGCTGCAAAATGCAGGTAAGCATTATTTTTTTACTTCTTTTCCCCCATGCTGCCCCCTTGCGCTTCCCTCCCTTGTGCTGCCCCGCTACTTAAATGCCACAGCATCCGCCACTGGAGCTGAGAGGTGGTAATTCTATTGAAGATTGTATAGAACTAGCGGGAAAGTTTAATGATATTATGGCTGTTGGAGTGAAGAATTTCGTGTATTTGTGTGATGCATTTGTGAATGTGAGCCTCTAAACTGGTCAATAGAAATGTTTCTAGTGATAGTGTTTTAAGTAGTGCAACAGTATCTAGAATTGCATCATAATTTCGTAACTTTCTTCTGTTACTTTTTTTTTCTCAAGGGAACATTATGTTGTATGTTGTTTTTAATTTATTTGTATCCTATAATTAATATGTTTTTATGTTTCATGTCATTTCTTGTCACTAAGGACCCGATGTAGGTGGCCGTTTCAGGCCATTTACCGACCGGTAACGGCCGATTTCGGCCGTTACCGACCAGTAAATGGCCAATCGGTATGTAGGGGCCTAAATCCAAGGCCACATGTAGGTAAATCTACATTTACAGAATCGGTAAAATTACCGATTCGGTAAAATACCGAATCGGTAATTTTACCGATTCTGTAAATTCCATATGTAGGTGGGACTCTTCTGAGTCCCAAAGGCCTTAACGAATCGGTATTTTACCATGAAATCCAACTTCATGGTAAAATACCGATTCCGGTGTGCATGCACATGTATGCATGCACACCTATGCCATGTGGCAGGCAGACCTGCCCCTAGGGCTTGTATGGCTGCCACATGGCACCCAATCCTGTTTAGGGGGTGCCAGGGGGTGTCAAAGTGACACCCCCTGCACCCTTGTGAAATTCGGTATTTACCGATTTGGTAAATACCGAATCGGTAAAGCCTATTGATTCCTATGGGCTTTGAAGCCCATAGGAATCAATAGGCTTTACCGATTCGGTATTTACCAAATCGGTAAATACCGACTTTTACCGATGTGGTAAAAGGGAACATCTGGATTCCCTACATACCCACCCCTCACATTTACCGATTCTTAATTACCGAATCGGTAAAATTCGGTAATTTTCGGTAATTAAGAATCGGTAAATGTTACTTACCTACATCTGGCCCCTAATGTTGTGTTCTTGTATTGTGATATAGTGTTCTCTTTATTTATTTATTTGCAAGCTTATACCGCGCTGGGAATCGACTCCCTGGGGAGTATCTCCGCGCCATTGGCAACATCAGAAAGCAAATAGCCCTGTCATGTCTACATAACCTACTACAGATGTCAATAGTTGAATAAAAAAGTTTTTAGTTTTTTCCTAAAAGGAAGATGTTCCCTGCAAGCTCTGATTTCCAAGGGGAGTTCGTTCCAGAGTTTCGGGCCGGCCACTGACAGAGCTCTACCACCTTGTCGTGTTTTCCAGAATCTGGGGACACATAGTAGTTCATGGTCTCCTGATCTCAGAGTTCTTACGGGAATATATGGAGTAAATTTCCCTGTTAAGACCTCCGGGCCACTACCAGACAGGCACTTATGGATAGTGCAGCAAGTTTTAAACAGCACTCTCTGTTTTATGGTAAGCCAATGGAGTTTTTTTAGAAGGGGTTTTGAGGGGGTTCTGGCCGGGGCATTTAGAACAAGACGGGCAGCCGTGTTCTGCACAACTTGAAGTCTAGCGATGACCCCTTCGTTGGCGGATAGCAGCAGACCATTGCAATAGTCCAGTCTACTCAGCACGAGTGACTGAACTAAAGTTCTTCTGGTGGAATCGGGTAGCATGGGAAACACCCTACGGAGAAGGCCAATAACATGAAAACAGGAGCCCACTACAGAAGTAGCGTGATGTTTTAAAGTAAGCTCCTGATCCAGTTTGACTCCCAGATCTTTCACTACCGTTTTTGGCTCTGGGACTGGGCCAAGATCACAGGGCCACCAGTCCGGAGTCCATAGTTGTTTTGCTTCCCCGAAGAGCATCACCTCCGTCTTGGAGACGTTGCACTGAAGGAGATTTGCTGCCATCCAGTGTGCTACCTCTTTCATCCCTTGAGCAAAGGAGTGGCGCACTTCAGGAGTCAAGATTTTAAAAGGAAAGAGGAGTTGTGTATCGTCTGCATACGATACAGGGATAAACCCGTGGGATCTCACGATGTTAGCTAGGGGTGCCACGTAGATATTAAATAATGTAGGGCTCAAGCAGGAGCCCTGTGGCACCCCCTTTGAGATCTCCACCTCCTCTGACTGGTAGGGACCCAGTATTACTCTCTGAGTGCGCTTGCTGAAAAAGCTCCTCAGCCAAACTAGCGCCTTGCCACCCAGACCGATGTTAACTAGTCTGGCGGTCATGATCTCGTGTGACACCGTGTCAAACGCCGCTGACAAATCTAATAGCACCAGGATAACGGAGTACCCCTTATCCTGAAGCATACGAAGATTGTCAGTGACGGACAGCAAGGCGGTCTCGGTGCTGTGCCTAGGCCTGAAACCCGATTGAGAGGGATCTAGTCCCCCTACACTCTCAATGAAGTTGGATAAGTGCCGATTAACAAATTTCTCGGCCAACTTCCCTAAGAAAGGGAGAAGAGAGATGGGTCTCAGGTTCGTGAGGTCCGTCCATGGAATGGAGCTGTTCTTACGTAGAGGCCTCACCAAGGCACGCTTCCAGTTAAGGGGAACAACACCTGATGCTAAAGATAAATTAAGTACCTGTTGAATCCCTACTCCTAGGTCTTCCCTTAGAAGAGACATGATCCGGGCTGGAACAGTATCTGACGGGCAACCGCTCTTGGTCTGGTTGATTAGAGTATCAATTTCCTCAATAGATATAGGGGGGAATTCAACAAGTTTATTAGCATTAACTTCTGTTGTGCAGGGGTAAGGTGGAACCCTACTATTCACAGTACTCGAGATGTTGGAGGAGGAATTTGAGGCCAGGATCTTTGCATAAATGCCCTCTATTTTCCTTACAAAAAACCGCGAGATATTGTTGCAAAGTACCTGGGACTCAATGTCCTCAGTTTCACAGGCTGCAGGTTTAACAAAGGTCTGTAGGATCTGATAAAGGACTTTCACGTTTTTACCTGCAGCTGTTATTTGGTCTGCTATGTGGTGTTTACGAGCAGAACGAATTGCTTTATGGTAATTTTTCTGTGCAGTCCTATAAAGGACCTTATCCTCAGCCTTATGAGTGGCTCTCCATAGTTTTTCTGATTTCCGTGCCGTAATTTTTAATTGCCTTAGGTCATCTGTGTACCAGATTTCTTGTCTTGGGGCAGGACGGGGTTTATATGTTTTAAAAGGAACAGCATAATTAATGGAAGTAGCTACCGCTTCATTGAAAGCGGTTAGCGCCGCATTAACATTGTTTCCATATTCAGGCCAATTTGGTTCAATAAAGTTATCCCTGAAGCCCTCAGGGGTTAGTTTATTCCAGGGTCTTCTGACATCAGCCAGTATTTTATGTGCTCCCTTAGGCATATGAGTGAGTCGAGTATAGAACTCAATAATAAAGTGATCCGTCCAGTCCACTTGACAGGGAGGTAGACACTTTATAGAGGTGGAATTATATAGCACAAGGTCCAAAGTGTGACCAGCTAAGTGTGTAGGTCCCTGATTAGCTTGGTGTAGACCTAGAGAGGTTAGATCTGCCAAAAGAGTCTGCGCCTCCACACAAGAAGAGAGTTCACTATGAACATTAAAATCCCCTACCAGGAGAAAATCAGAATCAATCTGTATGTGTGGGGCCAGAATTTCAACAAGTTGGAGAGAAAAATTCCCAAGCGAGCCAGGGGGTCGATAGGCTAGTGCTCCCTTCGTTGTATTTTTCGATTTGGGGTTTACAGCAAAGATGAGAAGCTCCATTTGTGAATTACATACGGTCTCAGTGACCACAACCTCGATGTCTTGTTTAAAAACAATAGCCAATCCCCCACCTGTTTTGATGGGTCTGTCCACCCGTACTAATTTGTATCCTTGTGGTATCCCCATAGTAATGGCTGGAACAGAGTGGGGCTTCAGCCACGTCTCTGTTAGAAAGCACAGATGAGGCTTTTCTGATGTTATCAAATCCCAGACCTGAGTGGCGTGGGCAGCCAAGGAGCGAACATTGCACAATAGGTTCTTGCAAGACAGAGTTGAGTCATTAGAACTGTCAATCACAATTTGTTGATAATTAGAGAGTTGTGGCTGACGAGGTGTAACTACAGCATTACATGTAAATTGAGTATGACAGTTTATGCAAGAAAACGGTCCCTCCAAAGTGCCAGATACCTTATGTGAGCACAAGGTAGCAGCGTATCTATTTAAAGCAGCTAGGGATTGACTGGTATAAGTAAGGCCATGCCGGGGACGCGACTCAAGAGTGTGCATAGAATCCGCCATGGTCCCCTGTCCCTAGCCCCGTCCTGTCGCGGACGGGCGCAGACGGGCTGGTCTTAGGCTCGTCTTCGGCGCAGGAGGAGGCGCCACACTGCGCGTCAACACTGCGCGTTGACGCCGACGAATTACTTTATAGCCCCTGAGCCTGGAAGAGCTAGAGCGCGAAGCGCTCGCCTCCCCGGATGTTCCTTGCTCTGCCCCGCCTTCCGCGCCCGTGATTGGCTGGAGGGTCGGACTGGGCGGGCAGGCACAGCAAAGGCAACACGGAAGCTGATCCCTCAAATGCGTGTGGGTAAGTGATTGTTTTTAGCAGCGTGCAACTAGCAATTCAGTCACAGTATAATACAATTCACACCCCTTATAAAACGCTATTTCTGTATAGCGAGTGATTTTTAAAAAGTAGCTATTTTACAGTTGTAACAGGATAAAACAATTGTTTCACGGTTCCTGGTTTGGCAGCTGCAGAATGGGACCATGGTATGGAGGCTGCTGTGCTGTATGCAGGACACAACACAGCCCATTACAAAATGCTTTTAATTATTTATTCTACGCCCGGGGTCTCCAACCGGTCGATCGCGAGCTACCGGTAGCTCGCGGAGACCCCGGGAGTAGCTCGTGCAGCCCTTAATGGGCTATTTACTTTTCCGGCTGTATTTGCCCGCCCTCACCCAAACCAGCTGCTCGGATTGGAGCTTAGTTGAGGGTGGGGGCGGGTGAAGAGGATGACGCTCCTCTCCTGGAGCTGCAGACTCTTCTCGTGAGAGTCTGACTCCTGTGACGTCATCACGGTCAGAAGGGCACGAAAAACGATGGAAACAGAGGGCAGAAGGGCACGAAAAACAAGGTAAACAGAGGGCAGAAGGGCACGAAAAACAAGGTAAACAGAGGGCAGAAGGGCACGAAAAACAAGGGACGAAAAACGAGGGAAACAGAGGGCAGAAGGGCACGAAAAACCGAGGGTAACAGAGGGCAGAAGGGCACGAAAAACAAGTGGAAAACGAGTGAAACAGAGGGCAGAAGGGCACGAAAACAAGGGAAACAGAGGGCAGAAGGGCATGAAAAACAAGGGAAACAGAGGGCAGAAGGGCACGAAAATCGATGGAAACAGAGGGCAGAAGGCCACAAAAAAACGAGGGAAACAGAGGGCAGAAGGGCACGAAAAACGAGGGAAACAGAGGGCAAAAGGGCACGAAAAACGAGGGAAACAGAGGGCAGAAGGGCACGAAAAACGAGGGAAACAGAGGGCAGAAAGGCACGAAAAACGATGGAAACAGAGGGCAGAAGGCCACAACAAACGACGGAAACAGAGGACAGAAGGGCACAAAAAATGAGGGAAACAGAGGGCAGAAGGGCACAAAAAACAAGTGGAAAACGAGTGAAACAGAGGGCAGAAGGCCACATAAAACGAGGGAAACAGAGGGCAGAAGGGCACAAAAAATGAGTGAAACAGAGGGCAGAAGGCCACATAAAACGAAGGAAACAGAGGGCAGAAGGGCACAAAAAACGAGTGAAACAGAGGGCAGAAGGGCACGAAAAACGATGGAAACAGAGGGCAGAAGGCCAAAAAAACGAGGGAAACAGAGGGCAGAAGGGCACAAAAACGAGGGAAACAGAGGGCAGAAGGGCACAAAAAACAAGGGGAAAACGAGTGAAACATGGAGCAGAAGGCCACAAAAAACAAGGGGAAAACAAGTGAAACAGAGGGCAGAAAGGCACAAAAAACGAGTGAAAAGGAGGGCAGAAATGCACAGTATGGGCTCTGATGAAATTAGGCTTAAAGTCAATGAAACTGGGCGTGGGGGGGTCTCTCGGAAAAATGCGCGAGTTGCTTCGGATTCAGTAGCTCACGACGATTTTCACTGGCAGAAGTAGCTCTGACTACACAAAAGGTTGGAGACCCCTGTTAGGAAATATTTTACCAAAATGGCATTCCTTGAATACCATGCAGGATTAAATCATTAACTGCATAAGGAGTAGCATTTCCTTCCTTAACAAACATATGTATTTGAAGGGGCGTGGCCGAGCCGAGCAGCAAGATGGCTGCTTTGTAAAGGGGCTCTGTCCGGCCGAGCACACCATCCTGCATTCATCCTGTTGAATATCGCTGCATCCTGGAACCTGACCAAGGGGCGTTTGTGTGGAGAGCGGAGTGGCACAAAAGGAAGTACTTACCGTCTCGAGATTCTGCTGACAGCTGCTGTAATCGTCACGGAAACTTTACGGCTCGGACTGCTGCAATGGGTTCCACGACTAACGGCCAGGCCAACGGTGCCCCAAGGCGAGCGTCTCATCGGAACTGAAAGGAAGGATCCGTCGACCGGAAATCAAGACTACGAAGGTACAGAACACACGGGCAAGGGGGCGGGCGGCACTGCAGGGTGAGCCCCGGGTCCCGATCTGAAGAAAACCGCGTGGAGGCTGTAGTATGGAGGGAGATCGGGACCTGCGGTGGAAGCAAGGCCTGATTGCGTCAGCCGCACGGCGCGGTCACCTGGGCCCAAGGCGCTAGGACAAACCATCGCGCTCTCCACTCCAGAGAAAACTAGTGACATCGCTGACATACCATGCGGAAGCTATCGGGGCTGGCGGAGGCCCTGGCAGACAACTAATGAGAGGGGGATAGATCCGACCCTGAGGCACAAAGGTAGGAGGCCACACCAGTAGAGGGCAACAACAGAGGGGGCTGGTGTGCGGCCGCTAGACTATCGATGTTGCTAGGCCCAAGACGGTGTAACCAAAGGCCTGATCGCACTACACCTAAGAAACTAATCCAGACCCACCTCGAATGACCCCAAGGCGGCTGGGCTGAGAAACTGCATGCAGAGAAGGGACGTAGTATGAAGTGCAAGGAGGATGCTGGTATAGAAGTCACCCCAATAGTTAAAAGAGGGACAATATTTAATAGCAACGCGCTACATATCTAAAGAGACACTGGTACCTGTTACGCGGCGTAAGAGCACACATCCCGGCGCCGGTGTGCAGATTGAGCATCTGGATGGGGAATCTGCTATACAGCACATAAACATTGCTAGACTGTTGGGGGGCGCAGAGGTAATTGACCACGAGGCTGCCGGGACATAGGGGCAGAATACCAACAGAGGGGACTGGTGAGTCTAGCTACTAGAAACGACACAAGTGTCTGTAGAGTAAAAAGCACGGAAGGAAAGCCAAAGCCAGGCTGCGTTGCATAGCTGGCGAACTCTAGCGACTAGTGTTGTGGTGGGACACGATCATAGTCCCCGGGAGCAGTGTGGACAGGGTCATTTCCTTCACCTGGGATATACGTTGGGGCACCGCACGGAGTACGAGCCCTCCTTGCTCAACACAGGAGGGGGACACCATCTGTACCCATACACAACCAGTGAACTTAGCACTAAAAGAGTTGAGGGGCTGCGGCTGCTTGGTAGTCTCTACTGACATGTGACTGGTGCTTAAGCGGACACTAGATGGTACTATCGCAGCGCAGAATTACGATGGGAAAAGCAGATAATAAACAGCCCGAAAATAACATTTGACAAACGTACCACTCATCAAGCGGATGGTGAAATGGCATCACAAACTGTTGTGCCAGAGACGCAGTTGGAACCGGAGCAGGAAGAGGACATAAGGATCATGTTGAGAGAAGTAAAGGTGTGCCTCAAGGAAATTGACCCCATAATTGACTCCCGTGCAGGCCACATGGATCAAGTGTCGCGCAGGGTGAACAAGCAAGAATCCAGACTGAACACACTGGAAACAAGAGTCTCTGACACAGATGACAGACAGGTTGAAGCACAAGATCATCTTCTTCGCATTGACAAAGTACTGGAGGTCATTAAGGCAAAGAGCGAAGACCTGGAAGCCCGCTCCAGAACAAATAATGTCCACATTACTGGCATTCCAGAGTCCACAAACATACCCAACATGGAGAAATACGTGGAGGACCTCTTGCAAGATTTGTTCGGCACGATTTGTCTGCCATGATCCTGGTTCACTGCACTCTCGGACCTCATCCACAGCCGGTCGCTCCACTGCGACCAAAACTGTCGCGGCTACTCAACGATAGAGACAGAGATACTGTATTGCGCCTGGCTCAGGAGTGGGGTGAGCTGCGATACCAGAATAATGTTATTTCACTGTTCCCTGACTTCACCCAAGCGGTGCAGGCGGCACAGCGTGAGTTCCTCCCAGCAAAGAAACTAATACAGAAAACTGGGACCAAATATGCAAGTTGTACCCAGCCAAACTCCTGGTCCATGCACATGGCAAACCCCTGGTCTTCACGGAGGCAAGCTCCGCGATGATATTCGCCAAGCAACACGCACGGCAACACCAAGAGAAGAGCCGAGACAAAGACAACTCATCCCAGAGTCAGCTGAATGACAATGACTAGTATACAAACCTTTCAATGCTGTCTCAATAATGAACCTGCTTCTAGAATAGGTATTACTCATTACTATGCAGCATTGTATTGTCCCCTAGCACACTGACTTATACAATGGGCTAGCATTGTGTTAAGTGTTAAGTGTATTAGGGAAATACAGTCTCGTTCTCCGCCTTATGTTTTTCACTCTGTTTTCTGTATTCAGGCGATTCTACTGATGCTCGGCCACCCTGTTGCGTTGTGAAAGGATAGTAAGCCAGCAACCTCACCCCCCACCCCCTCCTGGGATAATTCCACACTGTCTGAAATGTTTGAGTTCCAGTTATTTCATGGGTGGAGGGGTATAGTTTCTCAACCCGATTGGGGGGTTGGAGTGCGTGGTGGGTGGGCTGGGAATATTAATGTTTATTGTTTGTTTATTGCAATGCATAATGATGACACTATTGAATGCCTTACATGGACCTGCTTAACACTATTTGAACTTGGCAACCAGAAAGCTGGAGGGACACTACAGGGGGACTCAGAGGAGGCACCAACATGCAGGGCCGGTAGCGGCCACAGCTTGCGTGATTTAGGTGGGATTGTCTCGAGGACCCCCAGCAGAGTCATCAGTGGTGTACACGCGATAACCAAACCTGTGATATCTTTTATGTGGCGCAGTATGGTCTGTATGAATGTGGTGAATTTGCCCTTGCAGGACGCTCAAAGCTGGTAGTAGATTAATGTGTCTAGTGCTGAGGGTGTTTCAGGGTCACACATTTGCTGTAGCCTAAGATAGGTATCTGCTGAATAGAGGTCACAAAGAGTGTAGGTCTGTCAACTAAGTTTGCTGCCCATGCACAACCTGCCCGCTCAGTGTCAGGCTGCGAGAGAAGCTTGAGCAGAGTAGATGTCGTGTGAATGTATTCAAGTGCTGCGTTTGGCGTGAGGGGCTGGGGAATGCATCATTCAGGTTTCTGCAGGCCGCTCTTATCTGATAATATAGTAGGTTGTCAAGTGAAGTGGCGCTGTCCAGGAGATCGAGAGAAACTGTCCGTTAGGATAAAGATCGGGATTAGTGTGGATGCCTAGTACCTCAGCTTAGCGTGCTATGCCGCTAGTCTGCAGTGGAGGAAAGAAAGGATTGTTAGCAAGCTGCATTGCTGGTGCGTATGAAGCCTTTACCCCTGTGTGTCTACGGACTCCTTCCCAGGCCCAGCACGTGATTTCAACAGTGTTTATTTCGCCTCTCTGGCCTTTTGTAGTGGCCTTTTGGAGGCAAGGTCTGTCCCTTCAACCACATGAGGCTGAAAAGGTGTGGGGTGTAGCCAAAAGTGGAGAAAACTGGCAAGAGCGGCGTAAGCATATAGTTTAAAATTTGGGGTGCCCATCCCTCCATGCGAAAACGGCAGTGTAAGGGTTTCGTAGGCAATGCGTGGCTGACGTCCCGCCATTATGAGTATGATCATATTGGAGTGCAAGCGCTTGAGAAAGTGGGATATGAGCGGCAGCGGAATATTTAGGAATAGGTAAAGAAACTTAGGCAGGACCACCATCTTGGCAATGGCAACGCGCCCCGCTAAGGATAACGGAAGGTTTCTCCATATGAGGATTTTGAATTCAAGCCACTCCATAGTCCTGACATAATTGGCCCTCCAGAGCTCCTCCGTGTCTCTACTCAGCCAGATGCTGAGATATTTAGTAGCCCCATGCAGCCCATTTAGGGCCATATGTAGGTAAATTGCATTTACCGAATCGTAAATACCGAATTTTACCGATTCGGTATTTACAATTCGGTAAATGCAATGTAGGTAATTATTCCTTAACAATTACCGAATCGGTAAGAATCGGTAATTACCGAATCGGTAATTACCGATTCGGTATTTGCCATTGATTCCTATGGGCCTTGAAGCCCATAGGATTCAATAGCAAATACCGAATCGGTAATTACCGATTTGGTAAAATTACCGATTTTACAAGGGGAACAGGGTGTCACTTTGACACCCTGTTGCACCCCTGTTTCTGGCTTTTATGCCATGTGACACACAGACATGCCCTTAGGGCATGTCTGTGTGCCACATGGCACAGGTGTACATGCACAGCTGTGCATGTACACAGGAATTCGTTATTTACCATGCCATAATATTTCATGGTAAATAACGAATTCCTAAGGGCCTGTGGCACTGTTTCCAGTGCCACCTACATCCCATATTACCGATTCTGTACATTTACTGAATCGGTAATTTACAGATTCGGTAAATTTACCGATTCGGTAAATATACAGAATCGGTAATATTTTGGCCACCTACATCAGAAAATCAAAATACCGGTCGGTAACGGCCGAAATCGTCCGTTACCGACCGGTATTTGGCCATCTACATATGGCCCTTAATCTGGTATTCTGAGGGGAAGGGTTGGGTCGCATCCGTTAACGGGAATAGAATAGATTTACTCCCGTTTATTTGAATACCCGAGAGGCCTCCAAATCTGATGACCTCTTTGATCATAGGGGCCAGATTTTCACGGGGCTCATGGATATATAGTGCCACATCATGGGTGTACATGGAGGTCACTAAGCCGCGGGTATAGAACCCGATGCCTCGTTTCATGTAGTGCTGTTGCAGCCGTGCTGCGAGTGGCTCCATCGCTATGTCAAAGAGCATGGGAGACAGGAGGCATCCCTGCCTAATGCCTCTGGTGATGAATATGGGTTCAGTGATTTGTCCGATAATGTGTATGCGCGTTGAAGGCAGCGTGTAAAGTAACTTGATCTTACTTATGAAGGCTGGGCTGAAGAGGCCCATTAAAGCAATAAGTAAAGGCAATTTTTAGTGAGTCGAAAGCCTTGGTGGCGTCCATCAAGGCTGCCACCACCGGCAGATCGGGATTGATTTGGTGCATTATGGAAAAAATGGTGCGCAGATTATGTGACGTGGCATGACCCAGGATACAGACTGATTGGTCCAGGTGAGCTATAAGTGTCATGAGAGGGAGGAGGCGATTGGCCAATAGTTTTGCATATATCTTTTTGTCTGTGTTGATTAATGATAGGAACAATATGAATCGCAACACTCAGGCGGCTTGTCCGGCTTAAGGAGAAGGGTGATAAGCACTTCACAGAGGGTGGTAGGGAATATGCCACTCGTGACAGATTTGTTGTACATTTCAGCGAGGTGAGGAATGAGGAGGGGCACATATTCTTTGTAAAAAATGGCCAACTGTCCGTCGGATCCAGGTGTCTTATCGCCCAGGAGGCCCGAGATCCCTTGTGCGATCTTCTCGGTGGTAAATGGTTCATCCAGATACTTGCAATGCTCATCGCTGAGTCATAACAACTTAATAGTATCAAAATATTGCTCAATAACCTCTGGGGGTGTATGATCTCCGGCGGTGTAGAGTTGGGAATAAAATGAGGGTGTTTTATCAATTTTTTCGCTGGGGGGAGTAGTTCTTCCCACAGAGTCGTACTGTAATTCTGTTATGTAAGAGGAGGCAAGTGGCACCCAAAATAGATTTGACAGCGTTTTTCCAGGTCAATCGCCCTCACCATACCGGCACACCTGTGCTTCTCAGCTAAGATGCATTACCTCACGCTCGGCCTCTGCATACTATTCGGTCTTTGATCTTATATCTGCTAGTATAGCAGGGGAAGGGTTATCGACATAGCTTTGATCAAGTAGTTTAAGTTCTGTTTCCAGCTTCTCCAAGTTGCCCCTAATGGATCTAAGCACACTGTCCTGCCGTGCAATACATTCTCCCTGAACCAACCCCTTGGAGGTCTCCCAAAGGACAGAGGGGGAGTCCACAGATCCGGCATTAATTTCAAAGAATTCAATAATGGCGCCGCGAAGCTCCTCTCTGAATGTGGCATCACGGAGCACCTGAGGTGGCAGATGCCTTGCGAACATATGCTGAGGGGTCAGCGGGATCCGCATGGCCAGGCTCACTGGTGAGTATTCCGAGAGGGTGCGCGCTAAATTCGTGCAGAGGTAAGGCAGCACGATACATCTTGAGTAACCACCCACAGATCTATGCATGACCAGGAGCCATGAGTATTCAAAATGCAAGTGATTATGCGCCTGTCAGGGTGGCGATGCTGCCAGGTGTCGATTAAGCTATTATCCTGCATTAGGGATCGCAATGTAGCGGTAGCCTGTGGGTGCAATTGCAGAGCACCCAAGCGATCCAGTATGTTCTCTGGGGCAATGTTGAAGTCACCTCCCAATATGAATGGTAATGGGCCGAGGGAGAAGATACGTTTTTTATTATTTGGATGTAGACGTATGAGTTGTCTGTGTTCGGGCCATAAATAGCTGGCAGTATCATGGGTTGAGCGTAGAGGGTCCCTAGGAGAATTACATAGTCACCTTCAGCATCAATTTGCAAATGTGGAGTGTGCCATGGCAGACATTTGCTGATTAAAATGCTGACTCCCCTTGCATAATTAGAGTAAAATTAAGAGTATGTGTCCTCCCAGTGTTTGGATCGCAGCCTGGCTGTGCTGGAAGCTGTCAGATGGGTCTCCTGTAACAAACAGATGTCGGTCTTGTGCCTAATGAGATATGAATGTATAAGACGCGCTTTGCGGTAGTCGTTCATGCCCCTACTATTCCACGTCAGAAGGGTCAGCTCAGTCATGCACAATGCCTAACAGGAAATTTAGTGCGAGTAGACTATTATCCGTCTGGATGCCGAGAGAAAGTATAGCGTGATACAAGGCAATGACATAATCTAATGCAATTTCAGTCGAATCTAAAGTAAAACAGTTAAAACAGTCAAACATAGCCCCAGGGTGTGAATCAGTAACATCACACCTACTTGAGGCGGTCCCCTCACCCCCTCCCACTCCAACCCCCCAACATGGCTGAGAATCAAGCCTCCCCCACCCAAGGAACCCCAACTTGGTGAATACCAACATGATACAGGAATTATCCCAGTGGGGTACGTGGGCTCAACCAGACGTCCTAATGCCGTGTGGCTGGGTGGTCGAGCGCGTCCATTACCAGCTTGAAGGGGAGAACATATGGTAATTAACAGCAGTTTAGGAGAAGCAAGATAACAGCAGACAGATATGCTACTGAACAAAGTATGTGAAGACCAGATATTAACAGTATCTTGCAGGAGCCACCAACTTTCATTGGCAAAGTTAGTCATTATCACTTGCATGGCTGCCTTCAGTAGGAGTCCGCCGATCACAGGGGAGAGATTTTTGGAGTTGTTTCGTGAATTCCAGGGCCGCCTTAGAGTCTGCAAAGAAGCGAGGCTTATTTCCAGAATCTATGCGCAGCTTGGCGGTATACATGAGGGCATATGATATATGGAGTTGCTGGAGAATGCGCTTGGTTGGGAGGAAGTCTATGTGCGCGACCTGCATCGACAGCGTGAAGTCAGCATAAAAGGAGAGTGTGTTGCCTTGGTGTCTGACCTCCCCCATTTCCCCTGCCCTTGATGGAGTCTCGATCACGGTAATTTAGCAGAAAGGCTGTTATCGGCCATGCGGGAGACCCCGGCGGTGGTCGTGGGCCAATCGATCAGTGCGCCCGCTCACCGATAAAAATGTCTGATAAGCCCTTGCCAAAAAGCTCTCGCAGCGTGACTCAAGGAAGGTCTCCATTTTGTCAAATGCGATGAATTCGGGGAGACCTACAATTCAAATGTTGTTCCTGCGGAAGTAGGATTCAAGGTTTTCTTAGAACCAATAGTTTTAGGCTTGACTTGACTTCAAGGAGTATGGAGCGGATGCTGTCATCTTGAAAGTCGGTTGTGTCTGTCTTTGCGGCCTGCTCGTCGGCCTCCGAGGATGACTTGCCGGCCCTCGAAAGTTAGCTTAGGCTGTTTTGCGTCAACCTTCCCTATTGCAGTTGCCTCCAGCTGGCCTGGACGCCGTGCCAGAAGAGACTATTGGGCCAGAAAACTAGGATTTTGGCAGAAGTGGGACAGTGCTTGTCTATTAGTCTGAACGCGCTCGCCCTCGTAGTTTACAGATCATAGGTAAGTGTAGTCTGAGCGGTCAGAAGGCAGCACCCACTCGGTCAGTCCATTCATGCAGGAGAGGAACACAGCCCGTAGTCTCTCAGGGGGCCTCAATGAAGAAACTATCGCAGTCTCTATATCCGCTTTGTAAGGAGTAGCTCTGCCCATTGGCGTTCGGTAGATTCACAGCTCAAGCCCAGTACGTCCCATGGATTGGGGATTCAGTAGGCAAGGCTTGTACTCTGAGGGCAGAAGGGCACAAAAAACGAGTGAAACAGAGGGCAGAAGGGCACGAAAAACGATGGAAACAGAGGGCAGAAGGCCACAAAAAACGAGGGAAACAGAGAGCAGAAGGGCACAAAAAACGAGGGAAACAGAGGGCAGAAGGGCACAAAAAACAAGGCGAAAACAAGTGAAACAGAGGGCAGAAAGGCACAAAAAACGAGTGAAAAGGAGGGCAGAAATGCACAGTATGGGCTCTGATGAAATTAGGCTTAAAGTCAATGAAACTGGGCGTGAGGGGTCTCTCGGAAAAATGCGCGAGTTGCTTCGGGTTCAGTAGCTCACGACGATTTTCACTGGCAGAAGTAGCTCTGACTACACAAAAGGTTGGAGACCCCTGTTAGGAAATATTTTACCAAAATGGCATTCCTTGAATACCATGCAGGATTAAATCATTAATTGCATGAGGAGTAGCATTTCCTTCCTTAACAAACATATGTATTTGAAGGGGCGTGGCCGAGCCGAGCAGCAAGATGGCTGCTTTGTAAAGGGGCTCTGTCCGGCCGAGCACCTCATCCTGCATTCATTCTGTTGAATATCGCTGCATTCTGGAACCTGGCCTAGGGGCGTTTGTGTGGAGAGCGGAGCGGCACAAAAGGAAGTACTTACCGTCTCGAGATTCTGCTGACAGCTGCTGTAATCATCACGGAAACTTTACGGCTCGGACTGCTGCAATGGGTTCCACGACTAACGGCCGGGCCAACGGTGCCCCCAAGGCGAGCGTCTCATCGGAACTGAAAGGAAAGGATCCGTCGACCGGAAATCAAGACTACGAAGGTACAGAACACACGGGCAAGGGGGCGGGCGGCACTGCAGGGTGAGCCCCGGGTCCCGATCTGGAGATAACCGCGTGGCGGCTGTAGTATGGAGGGAGATCGGGACCTGCGGTGGAAGCAAGGCCTGATCACGTGAGCCGCACGGCGCGGTCACCTGGGCCCAAGGCACTAGGACAAACCATCGCGCTCTCCACTCCAGAGAAACTAGTGTCATCGCTGACATACCACGCGGAAGCTATCCTGGCTGGCGGAGGCCCTGGCAGACAGCTAATGAGAGGGGGATAGATCTGACCCTGAGGCACAAAGGTAGGAGGCCACACCAGTAGAGGGCAACAACAGAGGGGGCTGGTGTGCGGCCGCTAGACTATCGATGTTGCTAGGCCCAAGACGGCGTAACCAAAGGCCTGATCGCACTACACCTTAGAAACTAATCCAGACCCACCTTGAATGACCCCAAGGCGGCTGGGCTGAGAAACTGCATGCAGAGAAGGGACGTAGTATGAAGTGCAAGGAGGATGCTGGTATAGAAGTCACCCCAATAGTTAAAAGAGGGACAATATTTAATAGCAACGCGCTACATATCTAAAGAGACAGTACCTGTTACGCGGCGTAAGAGCACACATCCCGGCGCCGGTGTGCAGATTGAGCATCTGGATGGGGAATCTGCTATACAGCACATAAACATTGCTAGACTGTTGGGGGGCGCAGAGGTAATTGACCACGAGGCTGCCCGGACGTAGGGGCAGAATACCAAAAGAGGGGACTGCTGAGTCTAGCTGCTAGAAACTACACAAGTGTCTGTAGAGTAAAAAGCACGGAAGGAAAGCCAAAGCCAGGCTGCGTTGCATAGCTGGCGAACTCTAGCGACTAGTGTTGTGGTGGGACACGATCATAGTCCCCAGGAGCAGTTTGGACAGGGTCATTTCCTTCACCTGGGATATACGTTGGGGCACCGCACGGAGTACGAGCCCTCCTTGCTCAACACAGGAGGGGGACACCATCTGTACCCATACACAACCAGTGAACTTAGCACTAAAAGAGTTGAGGGGCTGCGGCTGCTTGGTAGTCTCTACTGACACGTGACTGGTGCTTAAGCGGACACTAGATGGTACTGTTGCAGCGCAGAATTACGATGGGAAAAGCAGATAATAAACAGCCCGAAAATAACATTTGACAAACGTACCACTCATCAAGCGGATGGTGAAATGGCATCACAAACGGTTGTGCCAGAGACGCAGTTGGAACTGGAGCAGGAAGAGGACAGAAGGACCATGTTGAGAGAAGTAAAGGTGTGCCTCAAGGAAATTGACTCCAAAATTGACTCCCGTGCATGCCACATGGATCAAGTGTCGCGCAGGGTGGACAAGCAAGAAGCCAGACTGAACACACTGGAAACAAGAGTCTCTGACACAGATGACAGACAGGTTGAAGCACAAGATCATCTTCTTCGCATTGACAAAGTACTGGAGGTCATTAAGGCAAAGAACGAAGACCTGGAAGCCCGCTCCAGAAGAAATAATGTCCACATTACTGGCATTCCAGAGTCCACAAACATACCCAACATGGAGAAATACGTGGAGGACCTCTTGCAAGATTTGTTCGGCACGATTTGTCTGCCATGTTCCTGGTGCACTGCACTCTCGGACCTCATCCACAGCGGGTCGCTCCACTGCGACCAAAACTGTCGCGGCTGCTCAACGATAGAGACAGAGATACTGTATTGCGCCTGGCTCAGGAGTGGGATGAGCTGCGATACCAGAATAATGTTATTTTACTGTTCCCTGACTTCACCCAAGCGGTGCAGGCGGCACGGCGTGAGTTCCTCCCAGCAAAGAAACTGCTACAGAAAACTGGGACCAAATATGCAAGTTGTACCCAGCCAAACTCCTGGTCCATGCACATGGCAAACCCCTGGTCTTCACGGAGGCAAGCGCCGCGATGATATTATCCAAGCAAAACGCACGGCAACACCAAGAGAAGAGCCAAGACAAAGACAACTCGTCCCAGAGTCAGCTGAATGACAATGACTAGTATACAAACCTTTCAATGCTGTCTCATTAATGAATAGGTATTACTCATTACTATGTAGCATTGTATTGTCCCCTAGCACACTGACTTATACAATGGGCTAGCATTGTGTTAAGTGTTAAGTGTATTAGGGAAATACAGTCTCATTCTCCGCCTTATGTTTTTCACTCTGTTTTCTGTATTCAGGCGATTCTACTGATGCTCGGCCACCCTGTTGCGTTGTGAAAGGATAGTAAGCCAGCAACCTCACCCCCCACCCCCTCCTGGGATAATTCCACACTGTCTGAAATGTTTGAGTTCCAGTTATTTCATGGGTGGTGGCGTATAGTTTCTGAACCTGATTGGGGGGTTGGAGTGCGTGGTGGGTGGGCTGGGAATATTAATGTTCATTGTTTGTTTATTGCAATGCATAATGATGACACTATTGAATGCCTTACATGGACCTGCTTGACACTATTCGAACTTGGCAACCAGAAAGCTGGAGGGACACTACAGGGGGACTCAGAGGAGGCACCAACTTGCTGGGCCGGTAGCGGCCACAGCTTGCGTGATTTAGGTGGGATTGTCTCGAGGACCCCCAGCAGAGTCGTCAGTGGTGTACAGGCGATAACCAAACCAGTGATATCTTTTATGTGGCGCAGTATGGTCTGTATGAATGTGGTGAATTTTCCCTTGCAGGACGCTCAAAGCTGGTAGTAGATTAATGTGTCTAGTGCTGAGGGTGTTTCAGGGTCACACATTTGCTGTAGCCTAAGATAGGTATCTGCTGAGTAAAGGTCACAAAGAGTGTAGGCCTGTCAACTAAGTTTGCTGCCCATGCACAACCTGCCCGCTCAGTGTCAGGCTGCGAGAGAAGCTTGAGCAGAGTAGATGTCGCGTGGATGTATTCAAGTGCTGCGTTTGGCGTGAGGGGATGGGGAATGCATCATTCAGGTTTCTGCAGGCCGCTCTTATCTGAAAATATAGTAGGTTGTCAAGTGAAGTGGCGCTGTCCAGGAGATCGAGAGAAACTGTCCGTTAGGATAAAGATCCGCATTAGTGTGGATGCCTAGTCCCTCAGCTTAGCGTGCTATGCCGCTAGTCTGCAGTGGAGGAAAGAAAGGATTGTTAGCAAGCTGCATTGCTGGTGCGTATGAAGCCTTTACCCCTGTGTGTCTACGGACTCCTTCCCAGGCCCAGCACGTGATTTCAACAGTGTTTATTTCATCTCTCTGGCCTTTTGTAGTGGCCTTTTCTGTCCCTTCAACCACATGAGGCTGAAAAGGTGTGGGGTGTAGCCAAAAGTGGAGAAAACTGGCAAGAGCGGCGTAAGCATATAGTTTAAAATTTGGGGTGCCCATCCCTCCATGCGAAAACGGCAGTGTAAGGGTTTCGTAGGCAATGCGTGGCTGACGTCCCGCCATTATGAGTATGATCATATTGGAGTGCAAGCGCTTGAAAAAGTGGGATATGAGCGGCAGCGGAATATTTAGGAATAGGTAAAGAAACTTAGGCATGACCACCATCTTGGCAATGGCAACGCGCCCCGCTAAGGATAACGGAAGGTTTCTCCATATGAGGATTTTGAATTCAAGCCACTCCATAGTCCTGCCATAATTGGCCCTCCAGAGCTCCTCCGTGTCTCTACTCAGCCAGATGCTGAGATATTTAGTAGCCCCATGCAGCCCATTTATTCGGGTATTCCGAGGGGAAGGGTTGGGTTGCATCCGTTAAAGGGAATAGAATATATTTACTCCAGTTTATTTGAATACCCGAGAGGCCTCCAAATCTGATGACCTCTTTGATCATAGGGGCCAGATTTTCACGGGGCTCACGGATATATAGTGCCACATCATGGGTGTACATGGAGGTCACTAAGCCGCGGGTATAGAACTCCATTGCTATGTCAAAGAGCATGGGAGACAGGAGGCATCCCTGCCTAATGCCTCTGGTGATGAATAAGGGTTCAGTGATTTGTCAGATATTGCGTATGCGCGTTGAGGGCAGCGTGTAAAGTAACTTGATCTTACTTATGAAGGCTGGGCTGAAGCGGCCCATTAAAGCAATAAGTAAAGCCCATTTTTAGTGAGTCAAAAGCCTTGGTGGCGTCCATCAAGGCCGCCACCACCGGCAGATCGGGATTGATTTGGTGCATTATGGAAAAAATGGTGCACAGATTATGTGACGTGGCATGACCCAGGATAAAGCCTGATTGGTCCAGGTGAGCTATAAGTGTCATGAGAGGGAGGAGGCGATTGGCCAATAGTTTTGCATATATCTTTTTGTCTGTGTTGATTAATGATAGGGGGCAATATGAATCGCAACACTCAGGCGGCTTGTCCGGCTTAAGGAGGAGAGTGATAAGCACTTCACAGAGGGTGGTAGGGAATATGCCACTCATGACAGATTTGTTGTACATTTCAGCGAGATGAGGAATGAGGTGGGGCACATATTCTTTGTAAAAAATGGCCAACTGTCCGTCGGATCCAGGTGTCTTATCGCCCAGGAGGCCCGAGATCCCTTGTGCGATCTTCTCGGTGGTAAATGGTTCATCCAAATACTTGCAATGCTCATCGCTGAGTCGTAACAACTTAATAGTATCAAAATATTGCTCGATAACCTCTGGGGGTGTATGATCTCCGGCGGTGTAGAGTTGGGAATAAAATGAGGGTGTTTTATCAATTTTTTCGCTGGGGGGAGTAGTTCTTTCCACAGAGTCGTACTGTAATTCTGTTATGTAAGAGGAGGCATGTGGCACCCAAAATAGATTTGACAGCGTTTTTCCAGGTCAATCGCCCTCACCATACCGGCACACCTGTGCTTCTCAGCTAAGATGCATTACCTCACTGTAGGCGGACCGGAATAACAGGCGTGGAGGCCGTATGTAGTGGGCTATCTCTTAGCCGATCTTTAATGTTTTATACACAGTTCAAAGGGGAGGGAAAGGGAGAACAGAGTCCTGAAGTGTGGCTTGTTTCGTCGTCGAGGTGGTGGTTCTGCTCAGGGGGAAGGCACTTGGCTGGAAGACGGGTTGAGGGTTCCCAGAGAAGAGATGGTCGGTTGAGCAGCGGGACGGTGGCTCCTCGGAGGTATGAGAAGGAGAGAAAAGAGGGCCGTTAGTTCCTTCTTCACAGTACTATGTAAAGCCGTCTACCTTCACCGGGGTTGTGGTGGGAAGCCAAGCGAACGTGAGGTAGGGAGGGGAGGAGGAAGAGCTGGAAGGAGGAAGTAGGGGTAGTTAGAAGGGTGATTGAGTGACGAGTAAGTGAGGGGGCGGTATATACAATTCGTGCTAGTGACAACAAACGGGCTATATATACAATATCTTACAGTGCAGGGTGCAAGGTGGGGAAGGGTCTACTATACACTACGATATTTACACTCAAGGGGAGTCGGTACTCACTTGGCCCGCCACAACTCTTTCCGCGAGTTGCGGCCGCTCTCCAGCTTCCTCCACCGGACTCCACCAGTCCTCTGTCCAGACTTCGTCTTCTTCTTCCGCTTCTCCGCTCGGCTCCCGGGGTTCTCCGCACGCTGTCTCCTGCCACGAGTCTTCCTGCTTGAACACCCTGTTGTCTTCGGTTCCGGCTTTTCTGGGCTCCGCCTCTGGACTGTGGGAGGGTCTTCCGGGGTCATGGGAAAGTCCTTCCGGGATTCCGCTTGCCGTGATTGGGTCCTGTAACGAAGGAGAGAGGGGTGGAGTCCGAGTTGCTGTGGACGCCCGAGGATCGTGAGGCGGCCGCCGGGATCGTGAGGGAAGGCGCGGTTTCGCCAAGGTAGGGGTTGTGGCCCCTTCACGCTCGGCCTCTGCATACTATTCGGTCTTTAATCTTATCTCTGCTAGTATAGCAGGGGAAGGGTTATCGACATAGCTTTGATCAAGTAGTTTAAGTTCTGTTTACAGCTTCTCCAAGTTGCCCCTAATGGATCTAAGCACACTGGCCTGCCGTGCAATACATTCTCCCTGAACCAACCCCTTGGAGGTCTCCCAAAGGACAGAGGGGGAGTCCACAGATCCGGCATTAATTTCAAAGAATTCAATAATGGCGCCGCGAAGCTCCTCTCTGAATGTGGCATCACGGAGCACCTGAGGTGGCAGATGCCTTGCGAACATATGCGGAGGGGTCAGTGGGATCCGCATGGCCAGGCTCACTGGTGAGTGGTCCGAGAGGGTGCGCGCTAAATTCGTGCAGAGGTAACCCAGCAAGATACATCTTGAGTAACCACCCACAGATCTATGCATGACCAGGAGCCATGAGTATTCAAAATGCAAGTGACTATGCGCCTGTCAGGGTGGAGATGCTGCCAGGTGTCGATTAAGCTATAATCCTGCATAAGGGATCGCAATGTAGCGGTAGCCTGTGGGTGCAAGCGATCCAGTATGTTCTGTGGGGCAATGTTGAAGTCACCTCCCAATATGAACGGTAATGGGCCAAGGGAGAAGATACGTTTTTTATTATTTGGATGTAGACGTATGAGTTGTCTGTGTTCGGGCCATAAATAGCTGACAGTATCATGGGTTGAGCGTAGAGGGTCCCTGAGAGAATTACATAGTCACCTTCAGCATCAATTTGCAAATGTGGAGTGTGCCATGGCAGACCTTTGCTGATTAAAATGCTGACTCCCCTTGCATAATTAGAGTAAAATTGAGAGTATGTGTCCTCCCAGTGTTTGGATCGCAGCCTGGCTGTGCTGGCAGCTGTCAGATGGGTCTCCTGTAACAAACAGATGTCGGTCTTGTGCCTAATGAGATATGAATGTATAAGACGTGCTTTGCGGTAGTCGTTCATGCCCCTACTATTCCAGTCATGCACAATGCCTAACAGGGAATTGAGTGCGAGTAGACTATTATCCGTCTGGATGCCGAGAGAAAGTATAGCGTGATACAAGGCAATGACATAATCTAATACAATTTCAGTCGAATCTAAAGTAAAACAGTTAAAACAGTCAAACATAGCCCCAGGGTGTGAATCAGTAACATCACACCTATTTGAGGCGGTCCCCCCACCCCCTCCCACTCCAACCCCCCAACATGGCTGAGAATCAAACCTCCCCCACCCAAGGAACCCCAACTTGGTGAATACCAACATGATACAGGAATTATCCCAGTGGGGTACGTGGGCTCAACCAGACTCCCTCATGCTGTGTGGCAGGGTGGCCGAGCGCGTCCATTACCAGCTTGAAGGGGAGAACATATGGTTAATTAACAGCAGTTTAGGTGAAGCAAGATAACAGCAGACAGATATGCTACTGAACAAAGTATGTGAAGACCAGATATTAACAGTATCTTGCAGGAGCCACCAACTTTCATTGGCAAAGTTAGTCATTATCACTTGCATGGCTGCCTTCAGTAGGAGTCCGCCGATCACAGGGGAGAGATTTTTGGAGTTGTTTCGTGAATTCCAGGGCCGCCTTAGAGTCTGCAAAGAAGCGAGGCTTATTTCCAGAATCTATGCGCAGCTTGGCGGTATACATGAGGGCATATGATATATGGAGTTGCTGAGAATGCGCTTGGTTGGGAGGAAGTCTATGCGCGCGACCTGCATCGACAGCGTGAAGTCAGCATAAAAGGAGAGTGTGTTGCCTTGGTGTCTGACCTCCCCCATTTCCCTTGCCCTTGATGGAGTCTCGATCACGGTAATTTAGCAGAAAGGCTGTTATCGGCCATGCGGGAGACCCCGGCGGTGTTCGTGGGCCAATCGATCAGTGCGCCCGCTCACCGATAAAAATGTCTGATAAGCCCTTGCCGAGAAGCTCTCGCAGCGTGACTCAAGGAAGGTCTCCATTTTGTCAAATGCGATGAATTCGGGGAGACCTACAATTCAAATGTTGTTCCTGCGGAAGTAGGATTCAAGGTTTTCTTAGAACCAATAGTTTTTAGGCTTGACTTGACTTCAAGGAGTATGGAGCAGATGCTGTCATCTTGAAAGTCGGTTGTGTCTGTCTTTGCGGCCTGCTCGTCTGCCTCCGAGGATGACTTGCCGGCCCTCGAAAGTTAGCTTAGGCTGTTTTGCATCAACCTTCCCTATTGCAGTTGCCTCCAGCTGGCCTGGACGCCGTGCCAGAAGAGACTATTGGGCCAGAAAACTAGGATTTTGGCAGAAGTGGGACAGTGCGCGTCTATTAGTCCGAACGCGCTCGCCCTCGTAGTTTACAGCTCATAGGTAAGTGTAGTCTCAGCGGTCAGAAGGCAGCACCCACTCAGTCAGTCCATTCATGCAGGAGAGGAACACAGCCCGTAGTCTCTCAGCGGGCCTCAATGAAGAAACTATCGCAGTCTCTATATCCGCTTTGTAAGGAGTAGCTCTGCCCATTGGCGTTCGGTAGATTCACAGCTCAAGCCCAGTACGTCCCCATGAATTGGGGATTCAGTAGGCAAGGCGTGTACTCTGAGGCATCAAAGCATAGATGTCAGCGGATCCGCTGGACTCTCCAATGCGCCGCCTCAGGGCGCCCGCCGGGCGGAGTAGCGGTGGGGAAGGAAGCACACCGAGCAGCCAGTCCGACCCGGGGACGAGGCGAGAGTCTCTGCTGTGCAAGTGAGAGCGAGAGGGGGGTCTGGATTAATCAGAGTCCTTTATTCAACAGCCCACCAGACCCCGGGCGGTACGGTCCCCCGCCACACTCCTTACTTGGTGAGTAGTACTGATCCTGAGCACTTCCTCGCACCAGCATCCAGCGTCACCGCTCTACAGCCGCACCAGGCACGCCCACTCGGCGCAGAGCAGTCCATCCACACAGGCCCACAAGTACGGTCCAGGCCGCACTGTTACGGAAGTTATTCCACAGCCCGGCCCTCGACTGTGCACGCCTATTCTCCAGCAGCAGCAGAACCTGGGCCGGGTGACAGCAGCCATGCTGGTTCAGACAAGCGACGGTCCCCCCGGTGCAGAGCTGGTCGGCCCCCAGGCCTGCATGCACAGTTCAGACCGCGCTGCCGCAGATCTTCAACCTCACTCTGAGCAGTGCACTCTGGGAGGGCAGCAGCAGCAGCCTCGCATATTCAGGCAGGCAGCGGGCCTTTGTTTAGTGGGTCCGGCTTTGTAAGGGGAGAAACAGGCAACTCTGAGTTGGTGGGCCACACCCCAAGCGCAGGCCAGATGGTGCTCTTACTGGAACAGGTGAGCACAGCTCGCCAGCGTTCTAGGGCACCAAGGCGGGTAAGATACAGAGATATTGGCTCCTTAGACTGTGTGCAGCAAGAACCTGCTACGTGTGTTGGTCTGTCCCCTGGCAGCTGCAGGATGTTTAAGGATTATTACGCCTGCCTGGCAGAGCTCGCTTAAAGCGCAGCTATCTTGCCGCTGGCAAAACCACGCCCCGGCGCAAGAGCAGTTCTGAGCAGGAAAAAAGCACAGGGCTTGCACACTCCCTATCTGAACTTGCATGTAGGTGGCCAGCCCGCCGGTATGATGTCCCCCGTCATCATTCTTTTTTCTGGGGGTGTCTTTCTAGGTGCAGATCATCAGTACCTTTTTGTTACTGGGGAATTCAGTACTCCAGAATACTCTCTACAGAAGCATATCCTGCCCAAACTAAGATGGCCACCTTGCCTTCTTTACTTACCAATTCTTTCGCAATTTTTGGATTTTTGCCCTCAGGTTTTTTTCTTCATCTGGGGCTCCTTCCTGATATCTGCTGGGCACTTCCTAGTGTTGACAGCATTGTGGATACAAGAAGGGAGGGGTCACCCATTTCTCTGGTAGACAAGAACAGTCAAGGCTGGGGCCTTTCAGACTACTTATCATCGACCTCGTATCCTGATAAGAATGGACACAAATTGAGAACAGTTGTTCTCTGTTCCAAAGAGGGTGTGCATGCTTGATGGCCATTCACCAGTGACTCTTTAGGAATTACTCCTTGTTCTAATAAGGTGTGCCCAAGGTACTCAACATGAGTCTGGAAGAGATTACACTTTTCAGCCTTTAAGACCAGAACAGCAAACCTTGCTTAAAATGTCAAAGTGTTCCCTTGCATCCGTGGAAATGCTAAGTTGTAGTCTTGGAAATTTCGT
Source organism: Lissotriton helveticus (assembly GCF_964261635.1). Lineage (NCBI taxonomy): Eukaryota > Metazoa > Chordata > Amphibia > Caudata > Salamandridae > Lissotriton > Lissotriton helveticus. The sequence goes on from NC_136061.1 coordinate 403,348,517, forward strand.
GTTCCAAGTCTTTCAGCAGGTGGTACATGGCTCCCCGGAAAACGGACATCGTGACATGAAGACATTCAATATCCGTCTGTATTGGAACAGCCCAGACAGCAACATAAAGGAAGTCAGGGATCTTGATTCTTCAACCAATTCCACTTTATGACACGTGATTGAGAGTGGAAAGCACAGCAGAATCACCTAAAAGAGATATTAGTTCATTCAACTTGGGTAGTGGATGTTTTCCAATGACAATGTTTAAGTTTAATGCACTTAAGTCTATGCATAAGTGCAAACCTTCAGTATCTTCCTTACCCAATGTAACAGGTGAGACCCACTCTAACAATTCAATTTTCTCTTTAATGATGTAACTCATAAGTTCCTCAAGTAAATATGGCAAATCTATTTCACATACATTGGCACTCTCCTCAATCCTTGCATCACAAGAATTGTCCCCTACTTGAATTTTACACTGTGAGTGAAACCTGCAAGTTTTTCAAAACTTCCTGTAAACACACTTTGGAACATATTAAGTATCAAAGCGCTATAACCCTGATCACATACCGCTAACACTGGATCTACTATGCAGAGATTAAAAGCAATCCGCATCAGTCTCCGGGCCTTACAGCCTAATATATACACACCTTTGTGTGCGACATAGATTTTGATTCTTGCGGACCTTCCTCTGAACCTGGCCTCTGCTGGGCATTAGGCACTAAATCTATGCCACAAACACCGATATCTGGGGAAGAAAGTAAGCCAACTTGGGTCTCAAATACGGAGTCAAACTGTTGTGTAGCATTTTAGGATCCAAGCGTAATTTACCGATTCATGCCCTCATATAGGTATAATTCACATTACCATTATATAGGCATAGAAATCATACCCATATTTAAACATAACCCATCTAGTCCAAATACAGGCATGGATACTTCCACTTGTTCCAAAAAGCCACAACGAGTTCTTGGAAATCTCAGCTTCAGCAGTCAGGGCCATCCCCTTGCTTGAATATGGATTTGTCCTAGAAATCATGGAGTTTTCAAAGAACTACCATTCCCTTCGGGTTCTTTGATGACGTTATTATGTTTGACTTTACGTCAAACTAGGAACCTTCAAGGTATAAATATGCCTACACTTGTCCTAGCAAACACATGGTGGTTCGGAGCAGCTCGACTATCTACTTGCCCGACGCAGCTCGCTACAGCAAGTGCCGAAGGAAGCTGACCCTCCAGCTGACGCACTGATCGAGAAGCTGTCTTTTCTCTCTCTGAGAATCCAGCTCCAGTGTTTCCAAGCTCCCCTTGCGGGGTGTTGGAAAATCAAGTCCCGAGACAGAGATACCAGACCTCCTTCATTCATTAAATCAAGGTACAGAGCTGATTAGACCCTAAGAGAAATCTTGGATAGATTCTTGGCAAAGAAAACTAAACCTATGCTACACCTCACTTCTTCCCACGTACTAGACTTAGGTTAGGTCCATTGGGGTAGGCGTATTTTAGAAGCACCAGTTGAGTACTTTTAGCCTTTGTTATTTATGTATGTATTTATCTATGGTTTAGAAACCATACAATCCTTTTACAGTATTATTTTATAATACTCTTCTTAATGTATGCATTATACTTTGCTACCAGTATTACGATTGTAGCAGTTCACTTTACTTGCTTAAGAAAGAAGACTGTTCAATAAACCCTTTTATTGAAAACGCCTGTCTCTCTATTTCTCTGCACCTCTGATGAAACGAAGCACGCATGAGTAAAATATCTATCTATTGTTTCCACGACTCTGAAGATCAGTTTTATTCTTGGTGAAACAAAGTTGTCATGTTTTTGCGGTTGTCAGAAACGAATCCCTTCTTGTGCATTCGAGAAAGTTTCTAGTGACCTCTGAGCTAGCTGGCACTCACAATAAAGTCTAATCTATTCGATAGAGGCCATAGTCGACCTAAGTCCCACGTCAAATCTATAGGATATATTAGTCCAATGCTCAGAGCCTATTGGGAATATAGGAACAACACTACAAAACGTTTTATGAGTGATGACTTTGTAAGGAAAATTTCCATTCCACTAAGTCACACCGCGAAACACGTCGTGAGCACATCGGAAGATTATCTGCACCATCCTCCAGTTTATCACTGTGTTCACAAATCGCAAGGACCATATTGCATTGCTTGGGTAATGCTCCTCTTGTTGTTCCCTGATAGTGATGTATATATTGCATACTTGTGCCACCCTGGATTTGACAGTAAGCATGCTACCTTTGCAAACTCTCCGAAAGTGACCCATGCGCCCAGAAAAATTGCACTCTCTCCCTGTGGCTGGGGAGTTCTTTGACGAAGCACTATGTGAAGCACTGCTAAAATGATAACAAGACCAGATACCTTTGCCCTCATTTGTTTCTGTCACCCAGTAAACAGACTGGTCAATGGCTTTTGCCAAATTGACCACTTCCTCTAATGTGGGTCAACAATGACCCATAGCTTTTTTGGGATACATTTACTGTTACCATTGACCATGAGCTGGTCTCTTATCTTCTTGTCTGCAGTTTCACCAAAGTTGCATGTTAATAAACCCCTCAAAGCAGTTGTCTTCTGGGATAAAAATAGGTGTATTAAAAGTCTATTGTCTATTCCAGGCTCAAAACAGTTTTCAAGTCTGGGCATTGCCTCTTGGAACTCATTATACTCATTCTCATTCTCAGGAGCTTCTACTTTGGGTAATATTTAAAATATTTCCCCTTGGACACAAGATAGAGGAGCCAGAAGCTCTTCGAACGCTCCACAGGCATTTTACTGGCATAAATAGCTGCAAGATGTGTCTGAAATTCTTCCTTCCATTTTTTCCGGGGAACAGGACGGTTGCCTTCACTCTGTAAGAAGTACAGTTAGGCTTACCACAGATAATGTGAAGAAAATGGAAGGTGATTAAGGAATTCAATAGAATTGTCTTGCTGGTATGAATGAAATGTTTGTGTGATGTAATGGTGATGTTAACTAAAGATTGGCAGAACAGCCATACAGAGTCTGGTAAGTATATTCCCCGATGTGGCTTGACTGGAAATAAGCTGTATAATCCAATCACAGTGTGTTTATGCTGCAGTGGAACACATATATCGGATAGTGCCCTATGATAAAACAATATGGCGCCCACTTTCAATACAAGGCTTGGAACACTGTGCAAGTTACTATAATAGTTGAGGAGATGCTACAATGTACAAAAGGGGGTGGTGATGGACGGTGCATCTGAACCAATCAAACACTCACACCCAGTCAAAAGATCTGGGTTTAATCCATCACCGTTCTTTAGCCCACTCTGCCACCCCAGTTCAGACATGGCTATATGCAAATCAGTCTGACCCTTTGCCTCATGGGAACAGTCCAGCCCGAACTGCCAAGCCATGTCTTCCCTGGACCAGAAACAGGCTTCCGAGGACCGTTTTCTGGCATTCCAGCCGTCTTCAGCCCGGCTTGCTTGAATCCAGTGGCAAAGTGAGCAAGGGACTCACGTCTGAGCATTTCGGGCTGGACTGTTCCCATGAGGCACAGGGTCAGACTGATTTGCATATGGCCATGTCTGAACTGGGGTGGCGGAGTGAGCTAAAGAACGGTGATGGATTAAACCCAGATCAGTTGACTGGGGGTGAGTGTTTGTATTGTCAACGCTCCGTCCATCATCACCTTTGGTTTTTCTTTGTTCGCCCTAAATTGGCAGGGTATGCTCAGACGTGAGTCCCTTGCTCACTTTGCCACTGGAGTCAAGCAAGCCCGGCTGAAGACGGCTGTAATGCCAGAAACCGGTCCTGGGAAGCTTGATTCCGGTTCAGGGAAGACATGGCTTGGCAGTTCGGGCTGGACTGTTCCCATGAGGCACAGGGTCAGACTGATTTGCATATGGCCATGTCTGAACTGGGGTGGCGGAGTGAGCTAAAGAACGGTGATGGATTAAACCCAGATCAGTTGACTGGGGGTGAGTGTTTGTATTGTCAACGCTCCGTCCATCATCACCTTTGGTTTTTCTTTGCCCTAAAAGTATCAAGCATTATATATTTTAACTGATCAAAAAAAAGTTTATAAACTTCTGCCGGAATGTAGTCAGGACCTGCAGCCTTCCCATTCGCCAAATTTTTAATAGCCAGTTCTAATTCTTCCATAGTGAAAGGGCTATCCAGCCACTCCTTATCACTTTCGCTTAGTTGTGTGAAGCTCCCTAAATCTAGCGATAAATCTGCTCCCGCAACTTTCTGTTGCGTGTATAATTCTGTGTAAAATTGATGCAGAATATCCAAGATTTGATCTGGATCATGATGTAAATTACCATACTGATCTTTTAAATTAACAATAGATCTTGAAGTTTCCTGCATCTTTAAACGTAAAGCCAGGGATCTCCCAATTGCCTCCCCATATTCATGAGATTGTCGTTTGTATACCAAATCCTTTCTAGGTATCTCTTTGCTCCAAATGGTACTCTCTCCTATGCAATCAAATATTCCTCTTCAGTATGAAGTCAGAGTTGGGCAGGCCCAGAATATATGCAAAAGATCAGCCTTGTCCACCTGACATCTGGCAAATCTGTGCGAGACCCCAGAACTCATTCTATGCAGTTTGATGGACATCAGGTAAGTGCAATGTAGTATATTAAATTGTGGTAGTTTGAAACACACATTTTGGGCCACTGTGTGAGGATAAGACAAAAATATTTCCAAGTCACTGTCCGACATTACCCTATTCGCACCCTTTGCATATACGCCACTTAACAATATCAACTGAATCCTAGTCATGTCCTCCATTGCACGGTAAAGTTTGGTCACTGCTTTGCGTGAGCTGACCTGTCTAATTCATGAATAAAGCGCTATTTTGTGTTTGGGGGTGCTGTTTTTTTAGCCTAATATGATCTGTACAGTGTGAAACACAACATTAAAAGACAAAAACTGTGCCAGGTGTTATTGCACTTAACTGCTTGAGCTCCTGAAACGTGCAGAATCTACCGCCCTCAATTAGGTCCCCAAACTCCTTTACCTCTGCAGCCTCAAAGGCGCACACATGTATCTGATTGTCCAACCTTTGGAAATTCGGCAGAGACCACAGAGGCATGCCCAGCACAAAAGGCACCCTCAAGTTAGTGGGCGATAACATTCTAGTCATGCAGTACCTTGCAGATAGTATCAATCTTGAACATTTAACATTTGTGTCATGGGGTCAAATAAACAAAATAGCAGATCTTGCCTTTCCTTTTCATTTAATCCATCATACAAAAGTTAATAATTACAAAGCATTAATGTAAAAAACTGAGAATAAACGGAGACAACAATAATTATTGGAAATAACAATGAGCTAAAGAAAATTCATTGAGGTTTAGGGACTTCCTCAATCTGAGGATTAGGGAAATATGATATTCAAGCAGTACAGTTAAAAAACGTTGTTATAGGAAGCCATAGTAGATCCCTTTTAATAGCAAGAGTAATTGTGTGGACACATATTCTGTCTACACGTTGCCGAAAACACATAAAAATGTGCTTCCACCCCCAGGTCGACCGATCGTGTCTGGAATCGGTTCAGTCTTGGAACCATTATCATCTTTCTGCGACCACTATCTCAAACCAATAGTGCAGAACTCCAGCACCTACCTGAAGGACACGAAAAGTCTACTCAGACTACTCAACAACATCTCTTTTGAAAAAGACTCTGTCATACTGGTCACCATGGACATAGAGAGTCTTTATACCAGCATCCCCCAGGAAGAAACACTCCGGGTACTGGCTGAAGCACTAGACACAATCAATTGGGAGTACACCACCCCGAAGGAGTTCATCTTACAATGCGCAAGGATGGCACTCAGAGAAAATTATTTCGAATTTAAAGGACAACTATATCTCCAATGCACAGGGACCTCAATGGGTAGTACCTTTGTTCCCAGCATAGCGGGGTTGCATGTGTACGATTTCGAAACTAAGCACATTCTGCCCACAACAAACCCTTTTGCCTCCTCCATAGGCCTATGGAGGAGGTATATTGATGATATTCTTCTCCTGTGGACAGGAAATGAAGACAGTCTTACTCAATTCCTGAACTGGGTCAATACCCTGGACCCTTACTTAAGATTCACCCACAATCAGAGCAAAGAATCGATTGTCTTTCTAGACGTAGTGATAAGGATAGAGGGCACAACTCTTACCACTGTGACCCATCACAAGCCTACAGCAAAAAATAATCTCTTGGAGTTTAACAGCTTCCACCCAAGACCCCTACGAGAGAACCTGCCCTATGGACAATTTCTTCGCTTGAGAAGGAATTGCAGCAACACTACTGACTACAAAATCCAGGCCACAGAATTGACAGAAAAATTAAAACAAAGAGGATATCCGCAGGGAATCCTCAACAAAGGTCAGACCCGGGCACGCAATCAACCCCGCGATGCCCTCCTTGAGGAGAATGTGAAGACAAACACAGAGGCGCCACTTACATGTGTAACCACCTATAGCACCTTGTCAGACAACGTAAAGAAATCCATTAATAAAAACTGGAAAATAATCACAAGCAACATGAGTGATTGGGAGAAACCCCTGTTCTCCTTCAAAAAGGGCAGGAGCCTAAAAGATGCCTTGGTACATACTAGACCCTTACCAGGCACGTCATCCGCACTTATTAGGTCTGTCACAGAACCCTGGCACCTGCCTCCCTTTACTGGTCACTTCCCATGTACTGATTGCAGTGTTTGTCATCTCACCACCCACACTAAACAACTCAACTTGGAACCCGGAAAAATATGGATTCAAAAATCTCATACCAATTGCAATTCTGCCAACGTTGTCTACTTGATTACTTGCCCTTGTGCGAAACGTTATGTTGGAATGACAACACGTAAAATAAAAACTCGCATTGGGGAACATCGCAGCAACATTCGATGCAAAAAGGTCACAACGAAACTTAGTGAACATTTTTTGCAGGCACATCACACCCCAAACGATATGATCTGGACAATTATTGAGCAGGTCAACAACCCCAGGAACAGAGACAGCGTCCTGTTTGAGAAAGAACAGCGCTGGGTATATAGACTCAGTACCCACATCCATGGGCTGAATGACCAAATACCATGGACTAGTGTCCTAAAACATTAGGTTGTTCATTAGCAATGTCTGCTACCTGTCATTTTTTATCTAGGTTCTGTTTGTCTGACTCTTGTTAATATCCCGAGTCTTGACTGAACTCTAAAACAATGAGATTCATACTTCTTGAATCATGTAGTCTGAGACTCTGGACACACTTAGTGAGCACTCTGTAGTAATATGAACTAATCATAATCCTGATTGACCCTGCCATAACTAATTCTGTAACATGCAACTGACTACCCCATTGTATTGTAGCTATAGCTGCAGCATCTAATAATTAAAAAAAAAACCATTATACTGTATGCCAACCCTTCAGTATGTATTCCAATACAATATTTAATTTTCTGTATCAGCTAACCATGTTTTAAAAAGTCATGATCATACACTAATCCTTTGGTCAGGCTACTTTGGCAGTGATAGTCATTACTTCTGAAACTTGCCTTGAAAATCCTCATTGCCGAGTTACCAAGGGCTTGCTTTCCAAGCCTCGGTTTCATTTTCGTAAAGAAATCCCGCTTTGACACCACCTCCCGCGGGATCACGGGACTTGTATTCCAAGCCTCGCTTTGGATAACAAGCTCCTATTGGCCCGTGCTCTGCCTCCTCCCTCATAATACCGGGCTTGCCCTTCGCTCAGGATCCACGAGATCCAGCGAGGGAACAGCTAGGTACCGAGAGGGTGCAGAGCGTTGCGGGCGTAAGAACCTTCCCTTGGACACTTCTAATCAGATAAGTCCTGTACTCGAGATTCTGCCAGATCTCTAAATTCTCTGTTTGTGTTTGTTGTTCTCTCTCCGAATAGGGTGTGCCATTGTTGCTCCCACCCCCCTCCTGAGTTCTATGGGGCGTGGTTCACTTCTTGTACAAGTGAGAAGTGTTTATCTATTACGCTCATTTATGTGTGTGCCTGGTCAATACTACTAGTCACGGCCAGCAGAGCAAAACGCTATTCACAATGCTGCTCTGTTTTACCGCGCAACACTTCGGGGATTATTTCCCCGCCGCCCTATTTTAGGTAGCGAAGTAATAACGGGCAGCCACTTCCGGTTTCCCGCACGGATGGACTTAACACTGTAAGTCTCCACTTACTATTTTGTTGCCCTATTATACGTGCAACATATCGCGCTGGACTACACTTCTCAGCGCTAGTTGAGGCCCACCACCCCGGCTTGTGGCACAACTTTTTCTTTACTTCCCATGCATCTCGGCCACGGCCTTTGATAGGTATGCCAGCACGTATCACGCCACCAAGTTGCATCAATTGCCATGCAAAATGATCAATGTTGATTGATTCTATGTTATTTGTTTGTTTATTTGTCTGTTTGTCTCACCATCTGTCCACAGACTTCTAGGTTCCTCGTAACAGAGGTAATTCCCCAGACTTATTAGTTTGTTTCTTTTATTGCACCTTTTTTATACATAGTGCTATTTTTAACTTTCACCGCCTTTGGCAGGGTGGGCCTTAGCGCGCCCACACCTGTTAAGGTGACACTCACAAACTGGTCCTGAAGAAAGCCCTGTAAAGTCACACATACCACGGGCAGAAACATGTTGACCTCTCTTTAATAGGGAAACACAAGTATATTCTACTTGGTGAGTTCTCCCTACACATAGTTAATTTTTAATATGTCAGGTTGGCCAGCCAATAAATGATTTTTTGGTACAACCCTGGACATTTTTAAATTCACTTAACTTTTTTCACACTTTACCCTCACAAGAACCTGCTCCGCAGTCTCCTGGCGTCGCAGCACACCGGGGAGGTATTCGATCTCTCCCGGTGGACCCGATGATGAAGCATGTCACCACTAGGGTGAGTGAGGGTTTCTTGAAAAAATCTTGTATTTTTTCGTGAAATTGGTCTGTGTATCTGACCACTTACAACTGGCCTCGAATCTTACGTGCTACAACGCTTCTCTGAGGGACACTCTTCTTTTGTTTATCTGATAACTGACTGGGGTCTAAGAGTGCCCTATAAACCTATCTCTCCCTTTGTTGATTGACATATTCTGTCTAGCCTGTGATTATAACAAACTCCATACCACCATGCCTGAAAGGATACTTTCAACGCATCTTTCCATGTTTTTGTAATTTGTTGAAAGGCAATCACAAGGAGTAAATCAATGATACCAGCAGCCTTAGACTGAGTGTCCCAATTTTCAGAAACTCTTCCTAAAAAGAGCTTAATAAAAGTGAATGGCATGTGTGTGTGAAAAATAGTACTGATATGTTGCCAAATTTGTAACCAAAATTCATAAATATGAGGGCACTCATTTAGCATTTGATTCAGATCTGCTGGAGCAGCGGAGCATGACCAGCATGTGGAAAAGTAGAGTCTATCCTATGTAGTGTAGCAGGAGTGATTAAAAGCCTATAGTAGATTAAAAACAGTGTTTGGGCAGTATTAGCTGCTCTAGAAGATGTACTTATTTTATTCCAAATCCTTTTCCAGATTGAGATTGAAAATGTAGTTTGTAAGTCAATTTCTCAAAAGCGTTCCACCTCTGTTTTATCACTAATATCCGGGAGAGCGATCAAATGTTTATAAAATTGAGATGGGGATGTATACAAGAATTTATTGACACTGGATAAAGGTGGGGAGAAGAATTAGAAATATGAGGAAGATTAATATATGAAGATTGAATTGCAGAAATTAAGGATATGTATTTGGTTTGATAGGAAAGCGTAAAAGAAAAACGAGATTGAGCTACAGGAAAAGGGATACAGATATCATCTTGGAAAAGTTGGAGGATTCATTTGAGGCCTTGAACGTACCAATCTTTCCGAAAAATGTTTTTTTCTTCAACTTAACAAAGACATAATGCTAAATTAATGATTGTGAAAAAATGTCTTTATGAATTCTATAGGAGATAAGAATAGGTTGAAGTACTTTACAAGTATTCTTAAAAAATAAGGGGGCGTGGCTTAAGCGCCGACCGGGATGGCTGTGTGAGCGAGTTGCTCTGCGCCGAGTCCCGCTAATATCCTGATAAAAGTGCCCCAGACGCCCCTGGCAGCGCGAATCGGTGGCGTGAGGGGTCGCTGACCCAGGAGGGAGAGTTTGAACCCCGTCAAGACCCCGGGAGAAGCACGTTGCCGGACCTCGGAGCCTGGGAGGACGCGATCGGCGGACGAAGGCAAGATGGCGGCGCTGGCGGATCGGGAGCGCTAGCAGCTGAGCGCAAGGACGAAGCTGGCGTGCTGTAGGCTGCGGGGCTGGGCGAACGGAGCGGAGATCCGAGGCGGGGATCGTTGGGATTGCTCTGGTGCTGCAGAGACGGCCCGCGGCTGGGATCCGGCGAGGACGGTGCCCCTCCCCCTCCTGTTCTCCGAGCCCTGGCGAGAGGGCCTGGAACCTGACGGCTTGGACGGCGGTTCTGGTGGCCTGTGGGAGCTGCTCGCCGGCAGGGCAGCTGTGACTGGGCTGCGAGGCCGGTGGTGATTCGGGGACTAGAACACTAGGCTGGAGACCCCTGAGGGGTAGCAGCGGATGGCAAGATGGCTGTGGCATTGAGCCCGGACCCGACTCCCCGCAGATCCTGAGTGCCCCGGGGTGCAGCCGGAATCGGAGGGGCTTGGTGCCTCTGATAACGGAAGGCGGGGTAAGCCCAGCTGGGGGTCGTGAGACAATGAGCTGATGGAGCGGACGTCAACGAGAGGTGCAAGCTATATGACACGCTGAGTGGGGCTGGCTTGAGCAGTGGGCTCGTTTTCCCCTGGCCCACGCCTGCCTGACCTTCTGGAAGTGCGTGCTGGGTTTGCTGCCCTGATCCTTGTGGATACTGGAAGCGCTGTGAACATATTGGTGGCACTAAGCACCACACGATCGTGGCACTGTGGCACACGGCTGTGCACGGTAAAGGGCCTACGAGTACCGGGCGAACAGGCTGGATCTGGGGCAGTACGTACTGATACGATCGTCGCCTGCCATCGGGCAGTGCTGGGAGGCACCTGGATCGGAGAGGTCAGCGGGGGTCATCACGGTGAAAGGTGATCGGTGGAGGTGGCCTGAGTGGCGCAGCCTGCGCATTTAAGATGGCGACGCTGGATGCTGACCGCCCCGCGCCACGGGGGCAGGAAGGCGGGATTGTCTTGGCCCAGGATGGCGGCGCTCAGCCCCCGATGGAGGCCTCGCCGCAGGAGCAGCGGCTGAACCAACGCCTTGACGCCATATTGGAAGCGATCGCTGTTACAAAGGACACGCTGCATCAAGACATAGCACAGGTGGCGACGGGGCTGGGCCTACTAAGGGCGGACCACGCCAAGCTCTCTGATAGAGTGAAATCGAATGAACAACTGCTTCAGGAACTGAAACCGGCGGTGGTCACCGTGGAACATAAACTGACGGATATCATCGGCCGTCTGGCGCTCCTGGAGCGACGAGCGGAGGACGCGGAAGGTCGTAACCGGTGGAACAACGTGAGGGTAGTGGGGCTTCCGGAGAAAGTTGAGAAAGGTGATGCGGTGTCCTACATGGAGTCCTGGTTCCAAACGGTTGTGGCACCGGAGGGTCTGTCCCCCTTCTTCTCCCTGGAAAGAGCGCACAGAGTACCTGCCAAGCCGCCCCTGGAGGGCCGACTGCCCTGACCGATGGTGGTCAAATTGCTGCACTATAAGGACCGTGATCTGTTGATACAGATGGCAAGATCCAAGGGTCCTTTCCAGGTGGACAATAACAAGGTCACGATCTTCCCAGACTACACGCAGGAGGTGCAGCGGAGCAGAGCATCCTTCTTATCAGTGAAGAGGGAGCTGAGAGAGGAGGGGATCCAATACTCCTTGCTTTTTCCTGCCAAGCTGAGAGTGATCCTTGATGACAAGACTCACTTTTTTCACACCCCCGACGAGGCATGGTCGTGGCTTGAACTGTACCGAGCGGGGACAGATCGTGCTCACAAAGACGGCAGGGAGCTGCAGAAGCCAGTCAAGCTCAGAAAATCACAGCGCATCCGCTCCCGGAATAAGCTCCAAAGGGCCGTACGAGACGCACAACTACTGGCCGACAGAAGGGATGCGCTGGCGGCTACAGCGGCCATCACAGGGTCACAGAAGGAGAATACGTCTGGCAGATCGGAGTCGGAGGAGGAGGAGGAGAAGACCGGAGGGGACGATTCAGATGTGGGGGGTGCGAGGGGGCCGGTGGTCACCCCACAGACATCGGATGGTATGTTTAACGAGTGAGGCTTGACCCTCATTAACAATTCTGGGATGCCTATCGGCACGAACTCTCCGGACCTTTTATTGGACTGCCAGGTATGGGGCTGCATAAGCAGTTTGGGACAAGTATTCTTAAAAATTGGAAGAGATAATGATGAATGTCTGGCCGTAAGTGAGAAAGTGAGAAAGGGTGAAAGAAAGTTTTTCAAAATTAATCCATAAAGGAGATTGTAAAAAATCATCTTCTTGTAAGAGGGAAGTTTGTTTAAGAAAAAAGCTTAAATGATATGTGTGAAAATCCAGAAAGTTATCCCCCCAAATGCTTAGATTTCTTACGTTTTTGAAGAGATATCCGATGTTTTTTTGTTACACCATAAACATTCAGACAGGATAAAGTATATTTTTCATAGTGAAAAAGTGGAATATTCATCAGCATATTAGAGAGATAAAATAAAATGATAGGTACTAACATAATTTTTATCAGGGCCGGACTGGGAACAGAAACCGGCCCTGGCAAACTGCTCAGCCAGCCCCCCTGGGCTGAGGGAGAGTGCAGCCGAGCAGTTTGCGAGGGTCGGTTTTGGCCGATTTTGTTACAGGGGGCTGATATTGCCGACCCTACATAACAAACACAGCCCCCAGGGCCCAAAACCAGCACCCACCCTAGTGGCCTGCTGGGGAAACGCCTGGTGCCCGGTATGGCTAGTCCGGCCCTGATTTTTATACTGTCCAGACGACCCCACCAAGATAAAAATCAATCAATTAATCAATCAATCATATTATTTGTAAAGCGCACTACTTACCCGTGAGGGTCACAAGGCGCTGGGGTTGGGGAATGCTGCTACTGCTCGAAAAGCCAGGTCTTGAGGAGTTTTCTGAAGGTCAGCAGGTCTTGGGTCTGCCGTAGGTGGATGGGGAGGGTGTTCCAGATCTTTGCGGCGAGGTGGGAGAACGATCTGCCGCCTGAGGTCGCTCTTCGGAAGTGGGGGACTGTAGCGAGGGCGAGGTCGGCGGAGCAGAGCTGGCGGGTGGGGTTGTAGAAGCTGAGTCGTCATTTGAGGTACGTTGGTCCGGTGTTGTGGAGTGCCTTGTGTGCGTGGGTGAGGAGCTTGAAGGTTATCCTCTTGTTGACCGGGAGCCAGTGCAGGTCTCTCAGGTGGGGTGAGATGTGGCTGCGGCAAGGGATGTCGAGGATCAGGCGTGCAGAGGCGTTCTGGATGCGTTGCAGCCGTCTCATGAGTTTGGCCAAGGCTCCTGCATAGAGAGCGCTTCCATAGTCCAACCTACTGCTGACAAGGGTCTGGGAGACTGTTCTTCTCGTTGCAGTGGGGATCCACTTGTAGATCCTACGGAGCATGCGGAGGGTGTTGAAGCAGGAGGAAGAGACGGCGTTGACCTGTTTAGTCATGGAAAGGGTGGAGTCGAGGATGACCACTAGGTTGCGTGCGTGGTCGGTGGGTGTTGGAGCGGTTCCCAGTGCGGTCGGCCACCAGGAGTCGTCCCAGGCTGAAGGGTTGGATGCGAGGATGAGGACCTCCGTCTTGTCCGAGTTCAGCTTCAATCGGCTATTCCTCATCCATTCAGCAACCGCTTTCATTCCTTCGTGAAGGTTGTTTTTTGCGGTGTGGGGGTCATTGGTGACGGAGAGTATCAGCTGGGTGTCATCGGCGTAGGAGAGGATGTTGAGGTTGTGCCGATGGGCGACGTGGGCGAGCGGTGCCATGTAGATGTTAAACAGAGTTGGGCTGAGGGATGAGCCCTGGGGTACCCCGCAGATGATCTCGGTGGCTTTGGAGCGGAAGGGGGGAAGGTGGACGCTCTGTGTTCTGCCGGAGAGGAAGGAGGTGGTCCAGTCCAGGGCCTTCTCTTGGATCCCAGCGTTGTGGAGGCGTGTTCGTAGTGTGTGGTGACAGACCGTGTCGAAGGCGGCTAACAGGTCCAGGAGGATGAGGGCCGCCGTTTCTCCATTGTCCAGCAGGGACTTGATGTCATCAGTGGCGGCGAAGAGGGCAGTCTCGGTGCTGTGGTTGCTGCGGAACCCGTACTGGGAAGGGTCCAGGATGTTGTTCTCCTCGAGGTAGCGGGCCAGTTGTTCGTTGACGGTCTTCTCGATTACCTTTGCCGGGAACGGGAGCAGGGAGATGGGCTGGAAGTACTTGAGGTCCTTGGGGTCCGCGTTGGGTTTCTTGAGTAAGGCATTGATCCCGGCGTGCTACCAGCTCTCCTGGATGGTTGCTGTCTCGAAGGAGGTGTTGATGACTTTCCGGAGATGGGGTGCGATGGATGTGCTGGCTTTGTTGACGATGTGGTGTGGGCATGGATCTGACGGAGATCCGGAGTGGATGGTGTTCATGATTTTGATGGTGTCATCGTCGTTGATGTTGGTCCAGTAGAGCAGGCGGTTGGTGTGGATGGTGGTCGTGGGGGCGGAGGTCTCAGTGGTTGTCGGGGCGGTCGTGGCATTGAAACTGTCGTGGATGTCTGTGATCTTGCGGTGGAAGAAGGTGGCCAGCGAGTCGCACATGTCTTGCGAGGGTGGGACGTTGTTGGAGCTGGGGATGGAGAGTTCCTTCACGATGTTGAAGAGCTCTTTGCTGTTCTGCGCGTTGTTGTCTAGGCGGTCTTTGAAGGAGGCCCTTTTGGCGGATCTGATGAGGTGATGGTGTCTGCGGGTGGCATTCTTGTGGGCGGCGTGGCTGTCCGGTGTTCATTCACGGAGCCGGATCTTCTCCAATCTTCTCCAGCTTTCGGCAGGTTTGCTTGGAGGCCCAGAGGTCTTCAGTGAACCAGCTGGCTTTCTTGTTGGTATGATTGTTGGAGGGTTTCTTGATCGGGGTGAGGGTGTTGGCGCAGTCGTTGATCCACTGTCTGAGGTTGCAGGCGGCGGTGTCGGGGTCGGTATGGTCGGCGGGTGGGCTCTGGGCGAGGGTGGTGGTTAGCTGGTCTTCGGTGACTTTGCTCCAGCAGAGGTGAGGCATCTGTTGGGTGCGGTGGTGCGTGGTGGGTTTCTTGAAGGTGAAGTGGATGCAGTGGTGGTCGGTCCAGTGGAGTTCGGTGGTATGGTTGAAGGAGACGTGGGGGCTTGCGGAGAAGATGGGGTCAAGCGTGTGACCGGCAGAGTGGGTGGGTGTTGTGACGAGTTGTCTGAGTCTGAGGTTGGCTAGGTTGTCGATCAGGGTGGTGGAGTTGGTGTCGTCATTGTTCTCGAGGTGGAAGTTCAGGTCCCCGAGGAGGATGTAGTCCGTGGAGGCGAGAGCGTGTGTGCTGACGAAGTCGGCGATGGAGTCGCTGAACTGTGGTCGGGGTCCGGGCGGTCTGTAGATGAGGATTCCTCTGAGGGTGGTGTTGGGGTCAGTGTGGATCTAGAAGTGCAGGTGTTCGGACGTGCTGAGGGTGTCGTCGGTGTTGGTCGAGACTCTGAGAGTGTTCCTGTGGACGATGGCGATTCCTCCTTCCACTCTGTTGGTGCAGTCCTTGCTGGTGATCTTGTAGCCTTCCGGGGCGGCTATGGCTATGTCGGGTGCCGAGGCGGGGTTCAGCCAGGTCTCCGTCAGGAAGGCGACATCTGGGGAGGTTGAGTTGAGTAGGTCCCAGACTAAAACGGCATGTTTTTGGGCGGAACGGGTGTTGAGAAGGATGCATCTGAGGTGGTTGGGTTCTTTCCTGGTCGGCAGCATGGTGGGGCGGATGCTTGTGAAGCTGCAGTTCCGGAAGGTGAACGCTCCGTGGGTGCGCTTCGGGGCGGGCAGGAAGCAGGTGTGTGATCGTCCGGTGTTAAGTGCGTGGAGGGTTCTGGCATCGTAGCGGTGTCGGGCTTGCCTTTGGTGCGCCAGCGGCGTGCCAGCTGAGCGGCTTCCATATGAGGGGATGTGGGAGGGAGGAGCATCTGGGAGGCGGGAGCGGGGTGGCGAATGGGATTGCAGGTGGGTGGGGCCGCAGGGACGCAGCGGCGGGAAAAACTGGCGGGCCGCGGGAGAACTGGACACAGGAAGGAAAAACAAATTTAGGCAAGAAAACAAGTACAGGCACAGAGGAATAAAAACAAGTCTGGGCAAGAAAGCAAGTTAGGCACAGGAGAATAAAAACAAGTCTGGGCAAGAAAGCAAGTACAGGCACAGGGGTATAAAAACAAGTCTGGGCAAGAAAGCGAGTACAGGCACAGGGGAATAAAAACAAGTCTGGGCAAGAAAGTAAGTACAAGCACAGGGGAATAAAAATAAGTTTGAGCAAGAAAGCCAGTTAGGCACAGGGGAAAAATACAAGATTAGGCAAAAACAATGCCGGCAGAGCCGTGCAGCAGCGTGGGGAGCGACCTGCCTGCGAGCAGGGTCATAGGTCGCTCCTTTCACCGCTGCGCGGCTTCCATATGAGGGGATGTGGGAGGGAGGAGCAGCTGGGAGGCGGGGCGGCGAATGGGGTTGCAGGTGGGCAGGGCCGCAGGGACCCAGTGGCGGGAAAAAACGGGCGGGGGAAAAACAAGTTTAGGCAAGAAAACAAGTACAGGCACAGAGGAATAAAAACAAGTCTGGGCAAGAAAGCAAGCTAGGTACAGGGGAATAAAAACAAGTCTGGGCAAGAAAGCAAGTACAGGCACAGAGGAATAAAAACAAGTCTGGGCAAGAAAGCAAGTACAGGCACAGGGGAATAAAAACAAGTCTGGGCAAGAAAGCAAGTTAGGCACAGGGGAAAAATACAAGATTAGGCGAAAACAATGCAGGCAGAGCCGTGCAGTAGCGTGGGGAGCGACCTGCCTGCGAGCAGGGTCATAGGTCGATGGTTCCATCGAGAGGAGAGTGAATTTAACACGGTAAATAGAGACATAGAATTTAAAGAGACCGTATCTTTGATGGATTCAGTAAACCACAATCCAAGATATTCAATTGTATCTGGATTCCAGCTAAAAGAAGAAGAAGCAAAGTCTGTATGAAAACATAGTCTATTGAAGGGAAGGATTTCACATGTATCAGCATTTAACTTATAACCTGAGACAGATGCAAAATTGTCCACTTCTGAAAGAAAAGCTGGTAAAGATGTTTGTGGGTGAGAAATAAAAAGTAAAATATCATCTGCGTAGACAGAAGGTTTGAGCTGTTTATCACCATAAACAAAGCCCATTATATTTATATTGGAACACATTTTTTATTAAAACAAGGTACTAAAACAAGAATAAATAATAGATGTGAAATAGGGTAACCCTGTCAAACACCTCTAGAAAGAGGGAACAATGGAGACATAACATCATTAGCCAGAACAGAGAATTTGGGGAAGAATACAACAAAGAAACATAACTAATACAGTTAGAACATAAACCAAACCAGGAAAGTGCAGAAAAAATGTAAGGTCAACTGACTTGATTAAAAGCTTTTTCTGCATCCAAAGATATCTCTGCTAAAGAAGATTTATAAGTTTTAGACTTACTAGGAACATTAAAAATAATCTTGTGTTATCCGAAAGATGTCGACTTTTAATGAAGCACACTGCTCCTTCCCAATTAGATGAGGTAAGATAGGATCTAAGCGTAGAGCAAGAATTTTTGCAAATATTTTATAATCTAATTAATTAAGAGTATTGAGCGATAATGTTTACATAATGTATGATCTTTGTTGTTCTTAGGAAGAAGACATATTAAGGCTTCTTGAAATGAACCACACAATGTCTGATTATAAATAAAATAGAGGAGAAGATGGTGTAATTTTGGTATTAGAAGTTTGAAAAAATGGGAATAAAAGCTATAGTGAAACCATCAGGCCCTGGGGCTTTACCACGCTTAATCAGAGGAATAGCATTAGAAATATCTTGAATTTGAATATCGGCATCGAAGGAGGAGAAATCTATGTCAGGATTGGTAGGGGAGAAATTGATGATAGGTATTGAAAAGCTTCCTGGTGAGTAGATTGTGATTCCTGGGTATAAAGTTCTGAAATAATTGAATACATTCCGAAAGTATATCTTCATTTTTATGAATAGTTCTATTGAAGGAAGTAAAAAGAGAATCCATTTTAGTACGTTCTTTTCTAATTTTAAGGTAATTAGCAAGAAGCTTTCCTTCCGTAATCTGATCACCATAATATTTGGCAGTGGACTTTAATAAACATGAATTAGCCAGTTCTGTGGAAAGCTCATTGAATGAAAATTTAGCTTTGACTAGTTTATCAAGATCAGTTTTAGATTTGGAATGATAAAAGGAAGATTCTAATTGTTTAATATGAGAAATAAGTGCCTTTGAGTTAATGGACGATAATTTGCATTTCCGGACCACCAAGGAAATAATTACATCTCTAGAATTAGCTTTCAAAGTACCCTAAATCATTTGAGGGGAAATATTGGGAGTTTCATTTTCAAGAAAAATTTATTGATAAATTGTTCAAAGGCTGTGGAAACGTGGAATCTAAAAGAAGGGCATTATTAAATCTCAATCTCCTAGTACCAGGAGTGAGTGGAAGGAGATCTAAATCCATGGTAACTGGGGCATGATCCAAATAAATATAGAACCTCAATCTGAGTGTATAAGGTGTTGAGCAAGTGCTTGAGATATAAACAAATAGTCTATTCGAGACTGAGAAAAGTGAACAGTTGAGAAGAAAGTATACTCCTGAAGAGTAGGGTTACATACCCCCAAGCATCAATAAGAGATCTTTGACTGACTAAGAGACCTCGCTGCTCATTTTTAATTAAACCCAGAACGAACTCGCAGTGCAGTGCAGGTTTGACTAAGAGACCGCGCTGCGCTGCTCCAGGAGATTAACGCCGCATACCAACCCTGACACGGTGACGCTCCTTTAAAAAATTGCACTTTATTTTACTTTGTACAGCAACGCTAGTTTTTAAAAATTTTTGCTAATCAGGATACACTGTCTGCTAACCTCACCTGATGCTTGGCACTCTGCACTCCCCCCGCAAGTCCTCTTAGCTTTGCCCTGACACCCCAGTCCGTCACGGCAAGTGCCGATTGAACGGAGGGCGTAGACGGGCTAGAGCTGACTGACTTCCTGCTGGGGCACTTCCGGTGAGGCGGGCGTGTAGTGGTCTAGTCGACCGACGCCCAAGAGCCTAAAAGGATTGGCCTATGTAGGATGTGGTCTGACTAAGAGACTTCGCTGCTCATTTTTAATTAAGCACAGAACGAACTTGCAGTGCAGTGCAGGTCTGACTAAGAGACCGCGCTGCTCCAGGAGATTAACGCTGCATACCAACCCTGACACGTTGACGCTCCTTTAAAAAAATGCACTTTATTTTACTTTGTACAGCAACGCTAGTTTTAAAATATTGCTGCTAATCAGGATACACTGTCTGCTAACCTCACCTGATGCTTGGCACTCTGCACTCCCCCCGCAAGTCCTGTTAGCTCTGCCCTAACACCCCGGTCCGTCACGGCAAGTGCGATTGAACGGAGGGTGTAGACGGGCTAGAGCTGACTGACTTCCTGCTGGGGCACTTCCGGTGAGGCGGGCGTGTAGCGGTCTAGTCGACCGACGCCCAGGCGCTTAAAAGGATTGGCCGGTGCAGGAATGGTATGACTAAGAGACCTTGCTGCTCATTTTTAATTAAGCACAGAACGAACTCGCAGTGCAGTGCAGGTCTGACTAAGAGACCGCACTGCTCCAGGATATTAACGCTGCATACCAACCCTGACACGGTGACGCTCCTTTAAAAAATTGCACTTTATTTTACTTTGTACAGCAACGCTAGTTTTAAAATATTGCTGCTAATCAGGATACACTGTCTGCTAACCTCACCTGATGCTTGGCACTCTGCACTCCCCCGCAAGTCCTGTTAGCTCTGCCCTAACACCCGGGTCCGTCACGGCAAGTGCCGATTGAACGGAGGGTGTAGACGGGCTAGAGCTGACTGACTTCCTGCTGGGGCACTTCCGGTGAGGCGGGCATGTAGCGGTCTAGTCGACCGACGCCCAGGCGCTTAAAAGGATTGGCCGATGCAGGACTGGTCTGACTAAGAGACCTCGCTGCTCATTTTTAATTAAGCACAGAACGAACCCGCAGTGCAGTGCAGGTCTGATACACTGTCTGCTAACCTCACCTGATGCTTGGCACTCTGCACCCTCCCGCAAGTCCTGTTAGCTCTGCCCTAACACCCCGGTCCGTCACGGCAAGTGCGGACGTGCAGAGGACGAGCGCAGCGGGTGCGCCTAAGGCAAGCCCGTCTGCGACATCCGCGCACCGGCTGTGCCTAGGGCCGGAGACGATGTCCGGTTACAAAAAACTATGCAATATAGTAGGGATCAACTATTATCATTACAAACAACTTCCCATGCATGCCAGCACTTATTCGAGTTATCATTATGGGAAGGCCTGGTCAGCTGCACGGAATGTAAAAAATCCATTTCTTACTCCCAAATACCATCAGTCACAGGCGCTATCAAAGAGCTGCTTGTGGGACTCATAAACGCTAGGCCAATGTCTAAACACGCCTTGCACATTTTCGACCTGATAACGGAAAGTCACCTAGATTGTCTCTTCATCACAGAAACTTAGCTGAAGGCATGGAGTAATCCTGATATAGTGCATGCTTTGCCTCCAGGTTATCTAATACAAAAGATGGACAGAGAGGAACAACGGGCTGGAGGCCTTGCGATTATCCACCGTGATACCTGGAAATGCTCTATAAATAAGCTCCTGCATATCAAAGGAGCAGAATGCGCAGGTTTTCGCATTAAGGTCAATGACTCCTTTGCATTTGCTGGAGCATTGGTCTACCGCCTCCCAGGCCCGAATAAGGAATTATTGGAAAGTATTGGGGAGGTACTCAGTAACTTGGCCCTTAGATTTTCCAACTTCACTCTACTTGGGGACAGTAATCTCCATCTTGACTCTTCTACAGATTCTGCAGCCACTTCGTTTAAAGACACAATGGATGTATTAGGCCTAACAGTACTTACATTGAACACAACGCACAGGGCAGGACATATCTTAGATTGTATTTGCTCTAACCTGGCTACGCTCGAAGTAAACGCTCCTATGATCCAGACATGGTCAGATCACTCACTGATCCCTTTTAACTTCTCACTAGAGGATGGAGCTAAGGGCAAACATTTTAAAAAAGGGGCACAGGCTAGAAATGGGGGCTGGAAATCGATTATTGGGCGTCAGGATCTGACTACGATAGCCAGTGATTGCAGGCCTTCCATGACAGGAAACCCGATAACTGATAATAAATGCTTCAGGGAATGGATGCTTGCTCTTAAAGATAAAGCTGGCCACATTAACGAATATCAAGGTCAGAACTTAGGCCAACCTGCTTTGTCTCCACCCCTTCTCGCTGCGGGTAGAGCCTCTCCAGACTGTAAATGCTGCGGTACTCTGCAGTAAATCCAGTGCTGTGTAGAGCTCCCCGTGGAAGTTGCGCTGGTCCTACAATCACCCGGCACAGTCTAGACAGCGAGAATGGGTGGAGACAAAGCAGGTTGGCCTAAGTTCTGACCTTGATATTCCAACAGACCGCCTAAGAATCTCCTATAGCCGCAGCGGTGGACCTGGAGGACAGAATGTTAATAAAGTTAATATAAAGGCTGAAATTCGCTTCCACCTGGCATCAGCAGACTGGATCTCTGAGGATGTACGACTGAAAATAGCTGAAAAGATTAAGAGAACCCCATTATTTCTGACTATTAGAATACATTTGCTTAGTCCAAGTTGGCCCTGAAGAAGGTGAATCAAAATAAAATATCACCGAAACGTACGTAGGCCGTACGCATACAAAGACCCTCGAATATGACAAATTGAAAGATCATAAGAACTAAATTGGAAAGGAAATCCAAATTGAGTTTACAACAAGAATATACAGATTGTTTCATGATTTAAGACAGACTGAAACTACACCACGAGGAGTCTTGTATTGGACATTGATAATATATCACCACAAAGTTTGCAATCATTTATGTATTTTGTCACTGTTGTTTGCATGTGAGTAAGTGTGAGTATGTATGCTGTGATGAATGTTCATATCTGCACATAAGAGAAAAATGAGGGGTTCCATCTAGAACAACAATTTCAGCTAATATGTTGCACCTCAACAAACGCACGTTAATTGGTATTTAGTTGTATTTATTATGTTTTTTATGTGAAAGAAAACTGCAGAAAATTCAAAAAAGTATATATTTTTGTATAATGATGAATAAATTGATAAAAAATAACAAATATGTGAGAAGTCTATTGTGTCATGAGATGCATCCTATGTATAACTAATTGACTTAATTGCCAAAAGTGTTGAATGATATTCAGGTCATAATAAGAGGTTTTTCCCTGTGTTTTTGCACATTAACGATAGAAACAGGTTGTGCCAAAAAAGATTATCTGCCCCCTGGTTTAATCACACATTAAAAGAAAAACAAAGAGAGGTGCGAGCCCTTGAACGCAGTTGGCGAAAAGACTATCAAGATGAGGAACGCGGTAGATACAAGATAACAAGAAGTCAATATCATGCCCTGATTAAGGAGGCTAAAACTACTTTTTATATGGCAGCAATAGAAGCAACAAACAACAAACAAAAAATCGATTTTTAACATAGTTAAAGGTTTTAATAACCCACAAATTCTGCTGCAGGAAATCCCTCTGTCTGAAAAACTCTGCAATACTATAGCGGACTTTTTCGAACAAAAGGTACAGGTACTCACCAAAGAGTTTGTCGCCCCCAATATAAAATCAGCGAAAGAAGGGAGCGTTTTAAGTTCGCACTCGGACAATATGGCGACTTTTCGGCCAATTAATTTGGAGGAAACTCACCAGGATATACTGACAATCAAGTCAGGATCGCCGTTTGATTCATGCCCCCCTACTGTTCTACAAGCGCTTGTAGATACGGTTAACCCTGTAATCAATAATATTGTAAATGCATTATTTGCCACTGCAACTATTGCCTCAGAATGGAAACTTGCGGCCGTTAAGCCTTTGCAGAAAAAACAACTAGCTGATCCAAACTCCGACCCATTTCGTTGCTTCCCGTGCTATTTAAACTTACAGAATCCTTTGTGAACAAACAAGTCACAAAGTTCCTTGAGGAAAACAACGCCTGGCACCCAAATCAATCGGGCTTTAGAGCCCAACACTCCACTGAATCTGTACTCCTGTTTACCACTGATACCATTCGACCAGCTTTGGATCAGGGCAAGAAGGCTGTCCTGATATTATTAGATCTATCGGCAGCCTTCGACACGGTCTCACATAGCATCCTGATTGACCGGCTAGCAACATCTGGCATAACAGGAGTCGTGTTGGAGTGGATTAAGAACTTTCTGAGTGACAGGCGGCAAGTAGTCACCCGTAGTGATTTCTGCTCAAGAGAAAAAACACTCACGTCAGGAGTTCCTTTGGGGCTCTAGTTTGAGCCCAACGCTCTTTAATGTTTACACTACCCCTCTAATCAAGCTGATATCATCCTTTGGGATGGATGTTATCGCATATGCGGACGATACGCAGCTTATCCTAGCCCTGGATAAAGACACTAAGGACTGGGAAGAAAATTAAACACTGCTTGTCGGCCACTTTTGATTGGATGGGAAAGAATCATCTGAAGTGTAACACGGGAAAGACGGAAATCCTGCCATAGGGCCCGCAAAATGATTTTATCCCCAAGCTATGGTGGCCGAGAATACGGAGGTACCACGAAATACAACTAATACGGCACGTAATTTAGGCATCAAATTTGATGCCGCTCTGTCGTTTAAACAACAGGCGCTGTCAGTAGCTGGTACCTGTTTTAACGTCATTAAAGGTCTAAGAAAATTCTTTGATCTTCTCCCACTATCAGCTAGGAAAATGGTAGCGGTCGCCCTCGTAACATCGAGACTCGACTATTGCAATTCTCTATATGCAGGAACAAACAAGATGATTATTCACAGGTTGTAAATGGTGCAGTATGCAGCCGCCAGGCTGGTTCTAAAATGGCCTAAGAGATCCTCAGCATCGGCCGCACTAAACACTCTGCACTGGTTACCAGTGGTCAAACGAGTGCTGTTCAAAGTTTTGGTAATCACCTTTAGGGCCTTTCACTCGCAAGGACCTAAGTATATACAAAAGAGGTTTTCCCGATACCACCACCCATCGCGCACCCTGAGGTCATCCAAGGCCAACCTACTGGTCATCCCAACCTTTAAACTCAACTCAAGGGGTGGCAAATCTCTGCCAGTCCTGGGGTCCAAGGCATGGAACATACTCCCCCCACATCTCGGTGCTATGAAACAGGAATCGGAATTCAGAACGGCATTAAAAACCTGGATTTTTAGTCTCCCAGACGCCTGCGCACGTGCACTAGTATGAGGACTCTGGTCACACTGCTGAATGCAGCCGGACCAGATTCTAGATCCACTCTGGTCTGTGTAGGCGCCAAAATGCTCCTTGGAGTGATAGGTGCGTGATACAAAAACCAACTTACATTACATTACAATACATTACATATAGTAGATATGAACTGAGAATGGATACGTGAAGGAATAAAGTGAGTTCTAGATCGCCTATCTAGAATAGAGTCATGAACCATATTATTATCACCATCTATTAATAAATAATCATCCTTATAAGTCATCAATTGAGACAGCATTTGGGGCCAAAATAGCAGATCTTGACGTTCCTTTTCATTAAAAAAAAATAAAGTTTATTGACAAAGGGGAGAGAGAAGAAAGAAAATATTCCTATACCATTAAACAAAAGTTAATAATTATAAAGCATTCATGTAAAAAACTGAGAATAAACAGAGACAACAATAATTATTGGCAATAACAATGTGCTAAAGAAAATTCATTGGAGGTTTAGGGTCTTCTTCAATCTGAGGATTAGGGAAATATGATATTCAAGCAGTACAGTTAGAAAACGTTGTTATAGGAAGCCATAGTAGATCCCTTTTAATAGCAAGAGTAATTGTGTGGACACATAGTCTGTCTGGCCTGTGATTATAACAAACTCCATACCACCATGCCTGAAAGGATACTTTCAAAGCATCTTTCCATGTTTTTGTAATTTGTTGAAAGGCAATCACAAGGAGTAAATCAATGATACCAGCAGCCTTAGAAAGAGTGTCCCAATATTCATAAACTCTTCCTAAAAAGAGATTAATAAAAGTGGATGGGATGTTTGTGTGAAAAATAGTATTGATATTTTGCCAAATTTGTAACCAAAATGTATAAATATGAGGGCACTCATATAGCATATGATTCAGATCTGCTGGAGCAGCGGAGCATGACCAGCATGTCCGTGGAATATTAGAGTCTATCCTATGTAGTGTAGCAGGAGTGATTAAAAGCCTATTGTAGATTAAAAATAGTGTTTGGGTAGTATTAGCTGCTCTAGAAGATTTCCTTATTTTATTCCAAATCCTTTTCCAGATTGAGATTGAAAATGTAGTTTGTAAGTCAATTTCTCAAAAGTGTTCCACCTCTGTTTTATCACTAATATCCGGGAGAGCGATCAAATGCTTATAAAATTGAGATGGGGATGTATACAAGAATTTATTGACACTGGATAAAGGGGGGAAGAACATTTAGAAATATGAGGAAGATTAATATATGAAGATTGAATTGCAGAAATTAAGGATGTGTATTTGGTTTGATAGGAAAGCGTAAAAGAAAAACGAGATTGAGCTACAGAAAAAGGGAATGAAAACAATGGTCCGTGACCACAATTCATAAAGGTTAAACTGTTCAGGTTGTGTAAAGACACTACAATCTGGATTCTTAACAAAGATTTATATGCATGTAATTAATACTTATTCATGCAAGTACAAGAGAAAGTGGAGCACACAAGCAAAAACGCGCCAAATACTGTAGTTAAATACCAAGTATTTATTTGCATGAATCAAAAAATAGTAATACTCTTTCAATGACCAAAGGTTACGTGTGAAAGAAGTGAAAATGGAGGGTAGTGGTGGTGGGAGGTGAAAGATTGGATCAAAGAATGAAGGTAATACGTTAGATATTTTACAATTACTGGTAACGGAGACCAGTGAGCACAAGCCTGTCCAAAAATTGTGATTTAACAAGTAATCTGTAAATACCAGATGTGCACTTTATGCATTTTCAACAATAAGAACATGAGACTGTTGGTACAGGTCTTGATTGGTTGGTGGGGGTCGACGTTTCGACTCGACTGTGCTGTCAGGGATTAAAAACTTAGCTGCGAGTCTTCATCAGGACTGTGTGTTTGCAAACTATGATTGAGAATTCAAAATTAAAATATGCGATGGTGTGTGTGGTAAGACACAAGAAGTCTAATGAGGCTTAGTCTACTGACCTTGACCTGGAGCCAAGCCTGGCCTCACAGGTGTGTGTATGGATGTTCCAAAGGCCCAAAGTCACTGCGGAACCCGTTGAAAGGTGAGTAATTATTTGAATCACCATGTAAATTTCCAATGTTAAGCTGGAGGCCCCATCCTGAAAGGTATGTAAGGACAATGGTCATGATCAGGAGCAGATTATGGCATGAGTATGTGAGCACGAGGCGCCAGTATAAACGATAAACCAGAGTACATAATTAAACCGCCCACTGTGGTGTTTATGTGAATTATCAGGCAAAAGCCTAAGGCGGCTTGAGGATGTGCCCTTACGTGAATCTAATTAATCTAGCCGGCCCATATATACTTATTCAAATGCTCCCGATCTTTAGCCAAGGATTACGGTCGACAGGCAGCGTACTATCGGGGAAATTGATTAAATTAACTCAAGGCACAAGGTGGCATGCGTGAGCCTGTCGTACAAGAGAGGCCCCCTCGAGAAAACTATATACTAGCCCCAAGCGATTTACCTTAGTTAGAGGCACTCGAAACCGTCAGCCATCTCCATCGGCAGCGAACAAGAACTGAGTCCTCCTGGCCGCCCGGTTGAAATAGCTAGTGGCGGCGCCTACGTAGCGTGCACGTTGCCCTGCCAAGCCCATGTAGATTACAGATGCTCCGATTGAAAAGACTAAGGGAGCAGAAGACGGGGAGAACTGTCCGTCTGTACACGTCTGTTATATGTAAATGTATTTACAAGTGTCAAAATGATACAGTGCGTTAGACAATACAATATTTACAATAAAAATGCGAGTGCTATTTACATAACCTACTTCAATGCATATATATTTGGATGTCTCGAGCACAATATCCACAAACAGTGTGTGGAACAATACAAGGGAGCAAAGCAGATGCTATTTAAATGATTCCAACAACATTATTCATACAAAAATTATTTGCATTAGAATTTTTTCAAGGGAGAATACCATTTAAGAGAAAAGTTCATACTATCAATGCCTCGAGCCCCAGGCTATGATCACAAAGTAGATACAATTGCTATTTACATGATTCAACCGCCAGTGTTCATACAAACAATATTTACATTAGTATATTTACAAGGGAAATTAACATCTAAAGGAAGGATCATTTTAAAAGGCCTAGAGCCCCAGGCTATGATCACACATTAGCCAATGTGTGACAAGTGGTGGATTTGCGCCAATTGTGTAGAGCATAGTGTTCAAATGCGCAAGCTGGCAGCTTGACGTGCAATTTCCTCATATTCGTTCAGTCCTTTCAATATGGTATTAAAAGTATGTATCCATTTGCATTCACGGTAATTCAGATTGTGGCTGGTACAGCCTCCCCTCAAGTTGACATGTACCTTTTCGATTACCCACCATCTTAAACTTTCAGCAGTATGGCCAAATTCAATGAAGTGCTCCACTAGTGGGGCTCCCTGCATAGCGCACCTTATCTTGCTACAGTGTTGCAAAATGCGACACTTGACTTTCTGGGTTGTCTGACCTACGTAAATAAAAGCGCTGGGGCATTGGATAGCATGAATCACCCCTGAGGAGTTGCAGTTGCTGTGTTATTTGTGAGTGTAAGTGTAATCATTATGAGTGAATGATTGGATTTCTTTTGTCATTGGGCAAGCCATACAACTACCACACTTAAAGTGGCCCACTATGGGAGGAATGTGCCATAAATTCATCTGTACTTTCACCTTTTTGGATGGGAGAAGGGATTGTACCAGTGTGTTCCTAAGCCTTTTCCCTTTCCGGAAAGCGTGCATGGATGGTTCAGGCATCTTTAAATCATCAGCAATCATGTGCCAATGTTTATTGATAGTTTTTTTGATTTGGGTGCTTTTAGTGCAGAATGTGGTGACTCAAGTGAGTCTGTTCTCTGCGTTGTTAGTCTTTATTCTGGGAGTTAATAAAAACTCTCCGTGATTGTACCAGGCTCTTTTTTGCACCTTTTTCAGTAACCTGGTAGGATATCCCCTGTCACGTAGTTTTTTCAATAAGTCACACGATTCAGAGAAAGAATCCTTCTTTTTGGAACAATTTCGCCTCACCCTTAAAAATTGGCCGTATGGCAGATTGTCCCTTAAGCTCCGAGGATGGTGGCTGGAATATCTTAAAAGTGTGTTGCGTTCGCTGGTTTTGCGATAAAGTATGGTGTGGAGTGTACCTCCCTCAGCTTTTATAGTGATGTCAAGAAAGTGTATTTCATTAGGATTATACTCAATGGAAAATTGAATGTCGCTGGATTGATCGTTGAGCCAGCATGGAAAGCTATGAGTTCTGTCTCAGTCCCGTGCCACACCAATAGCACGTCATCAATATACCTGCGCCACATGGAAACATTGTTCCTGTATGGGTTGTCAGTGTTCAGGATATTTTTTCTCATTAGCGTCCATAAAAATAATAGCCAGATTAGGGGCAAAGCTTGCCCCCATTGCTACGCCTTTGGTCTGATAGAAGTAGCTGTCCTGAAACATAAAGAAATTCTTGCTCATGGCAATGTTTAGTAATGTAATGATGAAATCATTCGGGATTCTGGTGGGTTTGGGTAGTCTATCCAAGGCTGTTCTGCTCACCGCAAGGGCCGCTTCCTGTGGAATGCTAGTATACAAAGACGAAATGTCCATAGTGACCAATAATTCATTGTCACAATCAAATGGACGGTTGTCCACTAGATTGATTGCTTCCATGGTGTCCCTAACGTAGCTGGGTGTGTTTATGGCAATGGGTTTGAGGAAGTGGTCAATGACGCTTATGAGAAAAAATATATCCTGAACACTGACAACCCATACAGGAACAATGTTACCATGTGGCGCAGTTATATTGATGACGTGCTACTGGTGTAGCACGACACTGAGACAGAACTCACAGCTTTCCATGACTGGCTCAACGATCAATCCAGCGACATTCAATTTTCCACTGAGTATAGTCCTAATGAAATATACTTTCTTGACATCACTATAAAAGCTGAGGGAGGTACACTCCACACCACACTTTATCGCAAAACCAGTGAACGCAACACACTCTTAAGATATTCCAGCCACCATCCTCGGAGCTTAAGGGACAATCTGCCATACGGCCAATTTTTAAGGGTGAGGAGAAATTGTTCCAAAAAGGAGGATTATTTCTCCGAATCGTGTGACTTATTGAAAAGACTACGTGACAGGGGATACCCTACCAGGTTACTGAAAAAGGCGCAAAAAAGAGCCTGGTACAATCACAGAGAGTTTTTATTAACTCCCAGAATAAAGACTAACACTGCAGAGAACAGACTCACTTATGCCACCACGTTCTGCACTAAAAGCACCCAAATCAAAAAAACTATCAATAACCATTGGCACATGATTGCTGATGATTTAAAGATGCCTGAACCGCCCATGCACGCTTTCCGGAAAGGGAAAAGCCTTAGGAACACACCGGTACAATCCCTTCTCCCATCCAAAAAGGTGAATGTACAGATGAATTTATGGCACATTCCTCCCATAGTGGGCCACTTTAAGTGTGGTAGTTGTAAGGCTTGCCCTATGACAAAAAAAATCCAATCATTCACTCATAATGATTACACTTACACTCACAAAGAACACGGCAACTGCAACTCCTCAGGGGTGATTTATGCTATCCAATGCCCCAGCGATTTTATTTACATAAGTCAGACAACCCAGAAAGTCAAGTGTCGCATTTTGCAACACTGTAGCAAGATAAGGTGCGCTACGCAGGGAGCCCCACTAATGGAGCACTTCACTGAATTTGGCCATACTGTTAAAAGTCTAAGATGGTGGGTAATCGAAAAGGTACATGTCAACTTGAGGGGAGGCTGTACCAGCCACAACCTGAATTACCGTGAATGCAAATGGATACATACTTTTAATACCATATTGAAAGGACTGAACGAATATGAGCAAATTGCACGTCAAGCTGCCAGCTTGCGCATTTGAACACTATGCTCTACACAATTGGCGCAAATCCACCACTTGTCACACATTGGCTAATGTGTGATCATAGCCTGGGGCTCTAAAGGCCTTTTAAAATGATCCTTCCCTTAGATGTTAATTTCCCTTGTAAATATACTAATGTAAATATTGTTTGTATGAACACTGGCGGTTAAATCATGTAAATAGCAATTGTATCTACTTTGTGATCATAGCCTGGGGCTCGAGGCATTGATAGTATGAACTTTTCTCTTAAATGGTGTTCTCCCTTGAAAAAATACTAATGCAAGTAATTTTTGTATGAATAATGTTGTTGGAATCATTTAAATAGCATCTGCTTTGCTCCCTTGTGTTGTTCCACACACTGTTTGTGGATATTGTGCTCGAGACATCCAAATATATATGCATTGTTGTAGGTTATGTAAATAGCACTCACATTTTTATTGTAAATATTGTATTGTCTAACGCACTGTATCATTTTGACACTTGTAAATACATTTACATATAACAGACGTGTGCAGACGGACAGTTCTCCCCGTCTTCTGCTCCCTTAGTCTTTTCAATCGGAGCATCTGTAATCTACATGGGCTTGGCAGGGCAACGTGCACGCTACGTAGGCGCCGCCACTAGCTATTTCAACCGGGCGGCCAGGAGGACTCAGTTCCTGTTCGCTGCCGATGGAGATGGCTGACGGTTTCGAGTGCCTCTAACTAAGGTAAATCGCTTGGGGCTAGTATATAGTTTTCTCGAGGGGGCCTCTCTTGTACGACAGGCTCACGCATGCCACCTTGTGCCTTGAGTTAATTTAATCAATTTCCCCGATAGTACGTTGCCTGTCGACCGTAATCCTTGGCTAAAGATCGGGAGCATTTGAATAAGTATATATGGGCCGGCTAGATTAATTGGATTCACGTAAGGGCACATCCTCAAGCCGCCTTAGGCTTTTGCCTGATAATTCACATAAACACCACAGTGGGCGGTTTAATTATGTACTCTGGTTTATCGTTTATACTGGCGCCTCGTGCTCACATACTCCTGCCATAATCTGCTCCTGATCATGACCATTGTCCTTACATACCTTTCAGGATGGGGCCTCCAGTTTAACATTGGAAATTTACATGGTGATTCAAATAATTACTCACCTTTCAACGGGTTCCGCAGTGACTTTGGGCCTTTGGAACATCCATACACACACCTGTGAGGCCAGGCTTGGCTCCAGGTCAAGGTCAGTAGACTAAGCCTCATTAGACTTCTTGTGTCTTACCACACACACACACCATCGCATATTTTAATTTTGAATTCTCAATCATAGTTTGCAAACACACAGTCCTGATGAAGACTCGCAGCTAAGTTTTTAATCCCTGACAGCACAGTCGAGTCGAAACGTCGACCCCCACCAACCAATCAAGACCTGTACCAACAGTCTCATGTTCTTATTGTTGAAAATGCATAAAGTGCACATCTGGTATTTACAGATTACTTGTTAAATCACAATTTTTGGACAGGCTTGTGCTCACTGGTCTCCGTTACCAGTAATTGTAAAATATCTAACGTATCATTCTTTGATCCAATCTTTCACCTCCCACCACCACTACCCTCCCTTTTCACTTCTTTCACGCGTAACCTTTGGTCATTGAAAGAGTATTACTATTTTTTGATTCATGCAAATAAATACTTGTTATTTAACTACAGTATTTGGCGCATTTTGCTTGTGTGGTCCACTTTCTCTTGTATTTGCATGAATAGGTATTAATTACATGCATATAAATATTTGTTAAGAATCCACATTGTAGTGTCTTTACACAACCTGAACAGTTTAACCTTTTGAATTGTGGTCACGGACCATTGTTTTCATTCCCGTATTGCGCCAAGGTCCGCATTGACTTCAAGGGCTACCCCATTATCTATAATGGGTACAAAAAAAGGGATACAGATATAATCTTGGAAAAGTTGGAAAATCCATTTGAGGCCTTGAGCGTACCAATCTTTCCAAAAAATGTTTTTTTGTTCAACTTAACAAACACATAATGCTAAATTGATGATTGTGAAAAAATGTCTTTATGAGTTCTATAGGAGATAAGAATAGGTTGAAGTACTTTACAAGTATTCTTAAAAATTGGAAGAGATGGGGAGGAGCCACGCGCTGGTCCAAGATGGCCGCGTGAGGGCTTAGCTCCGTCGACCCCTTTCTTCAGCCCCAGTATCCTGGTTTCAATCCTGATTTCTTGCCCCGCAGCCTGACAGCGGCTGGGAAGCGAAGCACGTTGCGGTGCTCCCGGGTCCTCGGCGGCGTCTGGGTCCCGAGTTACGCCGTCTATAGATCTGCGGCCTTCAACTCGTCGGAGTCGGGGGATGGAGTACCCACTGGGCCCGCTGTGCAATTGGTAAACACCGGGGCCGAAAACCGGAAGTCGCAGGTCCGGCCTCGGAACTGGTCAACAGGCGGCCGGCGGCCGCAAGAACAAGCCCTGACAGAAGCTGGGGTCCGAGGTTCCCCCGTTGGACCTCCCCTACATTAAACAGGTGGCCTGGCTCACCCCGGTCTGGCGGAACGCTGATTCAGGAGTCGCACTTCAGCTGCTGCCGCGGAGAGATCCCGACCGGGCGCTGGAGGAGAGGTGATCCCCCGCAGTCCGGGGAAGAGAAATTGCTGCGGCCTCGGTGCGCGGCGGGCTTGCTGGTGACCCTCCTGCTTGGAAAGACTGTGCTGTGTTGCCTTGGGAGGGCGCACATTTCGGGAGTATACCGGACCGGGCTGTTGTGGGGAGCAGAGTCCGGTGCGTATTAAGGCCGATTTGAGGAGCAGCTAGTGGCGGCCACGGCCCCCGGGCATTGTGGGATGGCGGCTGTCGAGCCTGCGCGGCGGAACCTGGTGGTGGGGCCGGTACCTGGAGGTACAATGGGACTTTGGCGCCACTACCGTGGCTGGAGGCCTCTTGGTGGTGGATATTTTGCAACAGCGAACGTCTGTCACCTGACCTGTGCTTGCTGGGCACTCCCCCCCACTTCTGGCATCGCTGGTGAGGGGCTGTGGGAGCCTTTTGGGGTTCGCGTGACTGTTGTAGAGCCCCCAGGGGGGTGGCCTGCACGTTCGGCTGGCCCAGCCCTACGCGTCGATACAATTGGCATGTGATTCCTGGTGAGCCGGTGGATGCAGAGTTGCCGACCTGGTGGTTGGAGGGCCTATCGCCGCCCGTGGGGGAATTCTGCGGGTGCTTGAGGTGCTGGGCTGTGTCCCACGTTCCCATCGGGCGACAACGGTGTATTGACTCTTGCCGGCTTCCATCCGGGCCTTGGTGGGCTCCCTCTGGTGGTGGGACTGTTGACCTGAGATTTCCGGTGGCTCAGTGGGCTTCGTGCTTTGCATTGGAGAGTGGCTGACGTCACGATGGCGACCAAACCGGACACCGAGAGGCACCCGCCCAGGTCCTCCAAGGGGTCAAAACCAGTACAGGCCAACAATCTAGACCGGTACACGATGGGCCGGAGTTCCCCTACGGAGTCGAAACAATCTCAGTCAGTGGGGAGTGACTCTTTGGGATCTGCCGTGGAACCTATGCTTTCCAACGTCATGGCAGCCATCAGTGGGGTCCAGTCTTCTCTGGGTCAGAAGATGGAGGCATTGGACAATGAACTTGTCACCGTTACTATAGAGGTTAATTTGATACAGGCGGACCTCTCGAAGGCGAGCGAAAAAGTCAAGTCACTGGACATTAAGACCGCTAGCCTGATTGATGATATGGCGCTGCTGCAACATGAGGTGCGCGATCTTCAGAACTCCCGGGATCTCACGAACGGGAAAATGGACGACTACGAAGGGAGAGTTAGGCATAATAACATACGCATCCTTGGGGTGCCTGAGAAGTTGGAGGGGCCGGCCCCGGACTTGTTTATTGAAGATCTTATCCTCAACCATCTGAAGCCCAAGGGGCTGGGCAACTTCTTTACAATCAAACGCGCCCATAGGGTGCCAGGGGAAACACAGGCCTCGGCCACCCGCCCGCCCGATGATCATGAGTGTGCTGAATTTCCGCGACAGGGACCCGATCCTACAGGCGGCACGCGTGGGTGCCCCCTTTGCGGTATGAGAATTCAACGCTCTCCTTTTTCCCGATGTTACTCAGATGGTGCAGAAACAACGGCAGAGTTTTCTCCCAGTGAAAAAGAAACTCAGGGACAGGGGACTGAAGTATGCCATGATGTTTCCGGATCGCCTGCGTGTGGAGGTTGAGGGAAGGGCCTGATTTTTTGACAACCCGGAGGTTGCTTCGGACTGGTTGGGTAGTAGACATGCTGCTGGTCTGGAAGAGAGAGACGGCGGAGGAAGTGGCGGACGGCAGGAGCAGGAATGAGAGCAGCCATCAGAACGTTCCTATTTTCTACGTCAGGTAGCGGGGTAGATCCGCAGCTAGACTCATGCTAGAATCCTTGACTATAAGACAGCTGTGGGTGACCCCGGGTTCAAGGGATTTATTTTTCGGGGCTGGGGGGGGGGCACTGGCCCCCTCCTCATTACTACCTTTAGTTAGTTCGTAGTTGGGATGGTGGGCGACAGGCACACTACTAGTTGGGGATGGGCGTTGGCCATGTGCAGGGGTGCGTTGAGGGGGGGTTTCGGGATCTATGGGATTTTTTGGTTTTGAGATTTGGGATTGTATTGTGTGCAGTTTTGTTTGCAATTTGTATTCTTTTTCTTTTTGCATCTGGTGACATAGCTATGACTGGGCTGATTCCTTACCATTACAATGTCAACTATTGGGCGAGGATCGGGGATGAATGTGATTAGTTGGAACGTGAATGGTCTTGGAGACACAATTAAGAGGGGAATGGTGAATCAGTTGATTAGGTGGCATTACCCAGATGTAGTGCTATTGCAGGAGACACATCTAGTTGGTAATCGTTGCATGGCCCTACACAAAGGGGGTTATAAACTGGTGCCACATGCTGGATTCACCACAGGGTCTAGGGGAGTAGGTGTCTTGGTGAAAAACTCCTTTCCCCTAACCATACAGGCTACATGGGCTGATCATCGAGGCAGATACATCGCCGTATTGGGGCAGTGGGAGGGGAAGACTGTCACTTTCATGTCCGTCTATGTCCCACCAGGCCTGCAAACTGACACTTTCTGAGACCTGCGTGCAATCTTCCTCACTTTGCCCATGGGCCTACTGGTGATGGGAGGGGACTTTAACGCAGTGATGGATGGAGAGGTAGGCCCGAATTCTGAGGCCGGCGCGGAGATGGCTTTCGGACTTCTTAAAAACAACAGGGCTTATTGACTGTTGGAGGTTGAACAACCCAAGCGGGGTACATTATACACACGTGTCTGCCGCACACCACACCCTATCTAGAATAGACTACGTACTGATACCGGCGGCCCAGGCGGCGGTCCGGGAGGTGCGACACCTGGGAAGGGGAATATCTGATCACTCACCGATTTGGCTCCGGTTGGAAACTGGCCAGTCTGATGTAGGTAGAGTAGCCCCTATAAATGCATGGCACCTGAGAGACCCCGCTACCAAGAAGGAAATCATTAAAAGTACGGAAAGGTACTTCAAGGAGAATACGGATTCTGTAGACTCAGCACAGACCCTGTGGGAGGCGTACAAGACTGTTATTCGAGGGGAGGTTTTATCGTTGGTCGCAGGGAAAAAAAGGAAACATCAGGCCGAACTAGAACGGGCGGAGGTGATCAGGCTGGAGATTGAGCTATCTAAGGAAGCGACTCCGGAAGGTAAACACCGGTTG
This sequence comes from Lissotriton helveticus, assembly GCF_964261635.1. NCBI lineage: Eukaryota > Metazoa > Chordata > Amphibia > Caudata > Salamandridae > Lissotriton > Lissotriton helveticus. The sequence continues at coordinate 403,384,680 of NC_136061.1, forward strand.
AAACTCCTCCAGGATGAATATAGGGGCCTAGCTAGAGATAGGGCCAAATCACAGCACGGTGAGACCCAGAGCAGGATATATGAACATGGTGATAAAGCGGGCTAGCTGAGAGCGTGGCTTGAGAAGGGAGAGTGGGCGTTGCGGCTAGTACCGTAGTTGCTGAGAGGTGATCATGAGACGATAACTGACCCGCAAACCATAGCAAATGAGTTCTCGGAATACTATGGGGAAGTGTATACGTCCGCAGGGGTATACAAGGAGGATGAAAACGTGGCCATGATCCATGACATTCAGATGGCCATGCTATCGGACAATGATCAGAAATACTTAGATTCCCCACTCATGAATGATGAAGTAGCGCAGGCCATCAGAGGAGTGCACTTAGGGAAGGCCACGGGCCCGAACGGCATCCCTATAGAAATGTATAAACTGAGTGCAAACAGGCTCGGTCCGTTTCTCCGCACCATGTTCGTAGAGAGTAAAGAGAGGGGTCAGCTCCCGTACGACCAGCGAGTCGCAAATATTGTTTCTCATTCATAAAGCGGGTAAGCCCAGGACACTCTGCTCCTCCTATAGGCCCATTTCATTGCTAAACACTGAGCCTAAAGTTCTGGCGAAGCAACTGGCGACGAGGCTAACTAAGATCATTACCACCCTGATCCACCTGGATCAATCTGGCTTCATGCCGTGTCGCACTACAGCCCTTAACCTTAGGAGGCTGCACGGGATAATGGGCAGGGCCCCAACGATACAGGAGCCGGCGGTACTGGTATCTTTAGATGCCACCATGGCTTTTGATAGGGTTGAGTGGCCCTACTTGTTGGCAGTCCTGGGGAAGATGGGCTTTGGAGTTTATTAACTGGGTCCGTCTCTTGTATGCTGATCCCCTTGCCAGGGTAGTGGTGAATAATCAAAAGTCCGCTGACTTCTTTCTGGGCATAGGCACGAGACAGGGGTGTCCCTTGTCCCCGCTCCTATTTGCCCTGGCTCTCGAGCCTTTGGCAGCGTGGGTCCGGTGGGACCGGTCGATCAGAAGGTTGCATTGGACGCTGGAATGGGAGGACAAGATCTCGTTATATGCGGATGATATCCTGCTCTACCTCACCAATCCTAGGGGATCCTTGATATGTTTTCTTGACGTGCTTGCTATATTCGGGAGATACTCTGGCTGTGCAATTAACTGGTCGAAATCAGTGCTCTTTGTCCTTGGAGGAGATCCGCCAGTAATCCCGAGTAACTGCCCGATACAAATTGAACTGGTAGGGTTTCGATATCTCGGCATTTATGTCACGTTAGACCCGAAGTTAAGATATGCCAAAAACGTGGGCAACGCACTGACTTGATTTAAGGGGGATGTGCTGAGGTGGAAGGCACTCCCGCTCTCCCTTTTGGGTAGGGCAGTGCTTTTCAAGATGATGGCCCTTCCGCGATTCCTGTACGCATTTCAGAATGCAATGGACCCGGTACCATCATCCTACTTTAAGGAAATAGAGGCCCTTCAAAGGCAGCTTCTTTGGGAGGGCAAGCCTCGCATCGCCTTCTCTAAGCTTACTCTCCCCTGGTATGACGGTGGGATAGGCTTGCCGGATCGCGCGGAAATATTATTGGGCCTCCCAGTTAGCGGCGGTGAACCATGCCATATATGGGCCCCCGGAGACCTCGGGTACGCTATGGACCGCTGGCAGGTGCCAAGGGGCGACTTCACAAGGGCATTATATGCCAGATCGAATCGATTCCCCCTCGCTGGGGCATCAGCACACGCGGTGTCGGTGTGGCACGCAGCTAATCGGCATCTTAAGTGGGAGTGGAAACTCACACTTGCTACCCCATTGTGGAACACAGAGAGGCTGGGCAGTTTGTGGAAATCAAAGGGATTTGACAATTGGGATCTTATCGGGATCACGCAGATCAATGATGTTTGGGGACAGGACACAGTTCACGCGTTCGGTTCCCTCCAGGAAAAATACCACCTTCAGGAGAGCGAGCATTACCGATACCTCCAAATTAGGCATGCTTTACTAACACACATCCCTAGAGGCACAACGCTCCCAGACGCCTCCCCCCTGGAAGATCGAGTGTTAGACGGTCATCTCCCGGAAAATACCATTTCATTAATATATAAGAAACGTATTAATAATATGGAGGACCCACTGGCAACTGTTAGGACACAATGGGGTGCCGATGGGTTGGAACTGAATGACGAGGACTGGAGGGAAGCTTTCTCCTCTCCAAAGGTGGTGGGTATTCAAATGAGACTCAGGCTAGTGCAACTAAAGATTCTCCACAGGTCGTATGTCAAGGGGCCCCGGCTGGTTCACATGGGTCGGGCAGAAGGCGGGGAGTGTCGGAGGGGGTGCGGAGAGCTTGGAACGTTTATGCATATTTTGTGGCATTGTGCGGAGATACAGGTATATTGGGTAAAGATTCACGATACGATGCGAGATGTTCTGGGGGTGGAGATAGCACTGGAGGCCCGCAGGTGCATCTTGAATGTTTGGGAACCCACGGATCTGAGTGTGTATGGCAGGCAATGGGTGACCCTGGCATGTATGGTAGCCAAGCGTAATATTGCTCAGATGTGGGGAGCTAGCCAACCGCCCGAATCGAGAAGTGGATGGAAGACCTGGATTGGTGCATGTTCAGGGAGAGGTCAGTTTACGTTGCATGGGGTTGTAAAGTGGGGAAAGGTTTAGGAGCCCTGGAAACGATATTGTGGAGATATTTGTGTGTCCCCGATAGGTCAGGATGAAGTGGAGGTGCATGAGTCCCTGTGATCACTTAACGTTATTCTGCATGTATTATTTGAAGTATGTAAATGTATTTATGACAAACGTGGGAGCGGCGAATGTCACCTGATGTTTTTCTTTGTGGTTTTGTTAATAAAAAGATTTTTTAAAAATTGGAAAAGATAATGATGAATGTCTGTTTTTCAAAATCAATCCATGAAGGAGATGGTAAAGAATCATCTTCTTGTAAGAGAGGGAAGTTTGTTTAAGAAAAAAGCTTAAATGATATGTTTGAAAATCCAGAAAGTTATCCCCCCCAAATGCTTCGGTTTTTGAAGAGACATCCAAGGTTTTTTTGTTATACCATAAATATTTGGACAGGATAAAGAATATTTTTTATAGTGAAAAAGTGGAATATTTACCAGCATATTAGAGAGATAAAATAAAATTGTAGGTACTAACATAATTTTTATCAGGGCTGGACTGGGAACAGAAACCGGCCCTGGCAAACTGCTCAGCCGGCCCCCCAGCCTGGGGGGGAGTGCAGCCGAGCAGTTTGCGAGGGCCGGTTCTCGGAAGATTTTGTTACAGGGGGCCGATATTGCCGAACCTCAGTAACAAACACAGCCCCCGGGGCACAAAACCGGCCCCCACCCTAGCGGCCTACTGGGGGAATGCCTGGTGCCCGGTATGGCCAGTCCGGCCCTGATTTTTATACTGTGCAAACGAACCCACCAAGATAAAAATAAATGGTTCCATCGAGAGGAGAGTGAATATAACACGGTAAGTAGGGACTTAGAATTTAAAGAGACCGTATCTTTGATGGAGTCAGTAAACCACAATCCAAGATATTCAATTTTATCTGGATTCCAGCGAAAAGAAAGGAAGCAAAGTCTGTATGAAAACATAGTCTATTTAAGGGAAGGATTTCACATTCATCAGCATTTAACTTATATCCTGAGACAGATGCAAAATTGTCCACTTCTGAAGGAAAAGCTGGTAAAGACGTTTGGGGGTGAGAAATAAAAAGTAAAATATCATCTGCGTAGACAAAAGGTTTGAGCTGTTTATCACCGTAAACAAAACCCATTCTATCTATATTGGAACACATTTTTATTAAAAAAAGGTACTAAAGCAAGAATAGATAGTAGATGTGAAATGGGGCAACTTTGTCAAACACCTCTAGAAAGAGGGAAGAAAGGAGATATAAAACCATTAGCCAGAACAGAGGATTTGGAGAAGAATACAACAAACGAACATAACTAATACATTTAGAACCAAAACCAAACCAGGAAAGTGCAAAAAAAAATGTAAGGTCAACTGACTTGATTAAAAGCTTTTTCTGCATCCAAAGATATCTCTGCTAAAGAAGATTTATATGTTTTAGACTTACTAGGAGCATTAAAAATAATTTTGTGTTATCCGAAAGATGTCGACCTTTAATGAAGCACACTGCTCCTTCCCAATTAGATGAAGTAAGATAGGATCTAAGCGTAAAGAAAGAATTTTTGCAAATATCTTATAATCTAATTAATTAAGAATATCGAGCGATAATGTTTACATAATGTGTGATCTTTGATGTTCTTAGGAAGAAGACATATTAAGGCTTTTTGAAATGAACCACACAATGTCTGATTATATATAAAATAGGAGAAGATGGTGTAATTTTGGTATTAGAAGTTTGAAAAAATGGGAATAAAAGCTATAGTGAAGCCATCAGTGTTGGGGCTTTACCACGCTTAATCAGAGGAATAGCATTGGAAATATCTTGAATTTGAATATCAGCAGTGCAGGAGGAGAAATCTATGTCAGGATTGGTAGGGGTAGAAATTGATGATAGGTATTGAAAAGCTTCCTGGTGAGTATATTGAGATTCCTGGGTATAGAGGGTCTGAAAGAATTGAATACATTCCGAAAGTATATCTTCATTTTTATGATGAATAGTTCTATTGGAGGAAGTAAGAAGAGAATCAATTTTAGTATGTTCTTTTCTAATTTTAAGGTAATTAGCAAGAAGCTTTCCTTCCTTAATCTGATAACCATAATATTTGGCAGTGGACGTTGATAAATATGAATTAGCTAGTTCTACGGAAAGGTCATTGAATGAAAATTTAGCTTCGACTAGTTAATCAAGATCAGTTTTAGATTTGGAATTATAAAAGGAGGATTCTAATTGTTTAATATGAGAAATAAGTGCCTTTGAGTTAAAGGAAGATAATTTGCATTTTCGGACCACCAAGGAAATAATGACATCTCTAGAATTAGTTTTAAAAGTACCTCAAATAGTTTGAGGGGAAATATTGAGAGTTTAATTTTCAAGAACAAATGTATTGATAAATTGTTCAAAGGCTGTGTAAACGTGGAATCTAAAAGAAGGGCATTAATAAATCTCAATCTCCTAGTACCAGGAGTGAGTGGAAGGAGATCTAAATCCATGGTAACTGAGGCATGATCCGAGATTAATATAGAACCTATATCTGAGTGTATAAGGTGTTGAGCAAGTGCTTGAGATATAAGCAAATAGTCTATTCGAGACTGAGAAAAGTGAAAAGGGGAGAATAAAGTATACTCCTGAAGAGTAGGGTTACATACCCCCCAAGCATCAATAAGAGATCTTTGACATATAGTAGATGTGAACTGAGAATGGATGCGTGAAGGAATAAAGTGAGTTTTAGATCGCCTATCTAGAATAGAGTCATAACTTATATTATTATCACCATCTACTAATAAGTAATCATCCGTATAAGTCATCAATTGAGACAGCATTTGGGGCCAAAATGACTTATCAGAATTAGTAGGTGTATATAGGTTAATAATGGTTAAATTTGATCAACAAGTAAAGAAACTGAAACCCATCTACCTACATCATACACATTTTGAGTGAAGACTTGTATGTCAAGGCGTTTATGACACAATATAGCAACTCCATTACGCTTCCCTGAACCAGATGAGGCAAAAATATGACCTACCCATTGTCAATTGAGTTTAGTGATTTCCTTATCTGAAATATGAATTTCTTGTAATAAAACACACAATGTCACCTTTTAAAGTAGAAATATGTGCTAAAACCCTCTGATGTTTTATAGGGGAACCTAAATCTGTAACATTCCATAAAATAAACCTTAAAGCCATCTGTGACATATTAATAAGTTTAAAATATTAAAACAGGTAAGAGAAATTATCAAAATGTAAAGACAATAGAAGGATATTAAGGTATAATCATGAAACTGGAATAGCATAGAAAAACAGATAGCATACGAGAAAGACATTGAAAGAGTCAAGAAAGAAGAAAAACAAAAGTAATAAGAAAAGGAAATAGATGAAAAAGAATGGGAAAAAGGCATACATTAAAACAGAAAACAGAGAGACGAAGTATATTTGACGAGAGATGTTTGGTAAAGAATAAAGCAAGAAAACTGAAATGAGAAAAGATAAAGACGTTGGGGAGGGAAAAAGACAAACACCATGTAAAAAAGATAATGAAGAAATGAACGTACCAAAAACCATACACAAAAACGTACACAAAAACATGCACAAAAATCGAGGGTGGTGAGGCCACATAAGGGAACAATACAACCAACCGGACTCCAGGGCAGCAACGGGAGGGAGAAAGCACACAATCCAGTCACATTGAAGAATTATGAAAACACACCACCTAACAAAAGAAAATACATGTTATGTAAAGTACAACACAAGACAGCACATTACACATTACAAGCAACAAGGGATACACTTAAATAAGGTAATATAGAGTCAAACAATAGATCTAGTAGATTCCAGAAGGAAGCACATCATCTAGATGGACGCGAAGTCACAATGAAAAAAGGTGAAAGAACAGCACCTGACAAAAGAAAACTCATAATATGTACAATGCAACACATTATAATACAAGATCTAGTCCTTCCTGGCTTGACATTCCATATCTTACATCCGTTTCTGCAGTGTCTGACAGCCATTTGTCTTTTCTTTGCAACTGCACCGCCAGGCAGTACAGCACCATATTCGGTGCTTCAAGTGGTTTCTCTGTTGCCTTTAGCTGCAGTTTTTTCAGAGCTCATTTATGGTGGTGACCACCCCCCCACCCCCATAACAAATAACCACTATGCTATTGATCCTCTCGAATAGACTCACAAGTAGCCTCACCGGCACTGTCACAAAGCAATAAAGCAGCTTCAGAAGGATAATCATTTTTTTTTTTTTAAACCTTTATTAAGTCAAACAGAGCAATACAGGCGCAGGCCTACAACCACAGGGGCCGGTCGCAAAATCAGGAGAGAAAGACAGGAGCATTGGAAATGTGTACGATAAAAGGAGGAATCGCGTTATAGTCGTAGTACGTGGTTGTAGCACAGCGAAGCACAAGGACAGGAGAGGTTTCATTTTTATAATACTGAGAAGGAGGCAGCGGCTATATCAACAGAGGCATCACACTACACAATAAACAAAAAGAGATGGGAGGGGTGTACCCCTCCACGCACTCAGAAATCGATGATAAGCAATAAGGCCGAAAACACCCTACGCCCGCCGAAGGCAGGCCAGGAGTAGAGGTCAAACGATGGCTAGCAATTTAGCAAGAACATCGTGTGGAAAACCCACCCATACAAGACAGAAAGAAGAGACAAGTGCAGATGCCTAACAGAAAAAGGATGTAAGAAGAAGATATAGCCAACCCCCTTGATAAGAAGAAAGAAAAGGACCATAGAACAAAACAAACTAAAATAACAAAACCCCTCCAACACCCGCCACCCTACATCACCGTAATGGCTATGGCCTACCCCACTAACAGCGTGCCTGTCGCCCCAGAGTCACCCTAAAGAAAGGAAATAAAGAGAGAAAGAAGAAGACAATAAAGAAAAAGAATGAGGAGAGGAGCCGGCGATTCAGATAACCGGACCCCCCCGCCCCCGCAACTAAAATCGTAGAGACAGAGGCCATAGAAAGTACAATGATCGGCGAGCGCACAAAACGCAATCAGTAACAGCCCCACAAGACGTGTCCTGGAATCATCAGTAACCAGCAAGAAGTCCCTCCAAGACCCAAGCGAGGTCACCCCTGGCCACTTCTGTGAATAGTAGAACCGCTAAACAGCCTTGCAGTCAGGAGACAGGTCGATACAAAAAGTTCAAGCCTTCCAGGCGGAGCAGGCATCGCCGCCGCACAACATCGTCCCAGCCACCAAGAAACAACCGACGATGCACGACGGCGGCCAGAATGCAACAATACCCCGACCACCAACAAGTCCAAGTCCAAAAGCAGGTCCGCCAAGCACGGAGAGGAAAGCACAGTATGCGGGAAGCACCGCAGCACAGGAGCCAGATCCATTCGCACCCTCAAATCTGTAGACTCATCCGGCGAACCTGGCACAGCGACCGAAGGAGATTCAGCGGCACCAACTCGGGGGAAAGCCACTACGCCACAAAATGGCGGATCAGCAATGGCAGCGATCTGTACCTACAAGTCCCGGGAGCTCCGGAGCAGAGCAATCCGCAGGGTAGCTAGTGCAACCAGCACGTGACTACGCGTAAGCGGCTCCCCATGTAGCCGAAGTCCGGGGGTCTCAAATTCAGCGGTGTCTCCGTCCCCGGGGGGGGTGCACTCCAAGGCGCCATCCGCCATCTTAGCCGCTTCGTTCTCCGCCACTTCCCTTCCACCTCCGAGTCCAGTCCGACCACCAGAGGCAACAGGTCTCACGGCTGATCGTCGGCAGTCGATGCCTGGTGCGGAAAGGAGAGTCACCGAAAGGCCAGGTGCGCTCCCCGCAGCTCTCCGGGAGCCAACCGCCGGTTCCCGGACGGGACTATTAACATGGGCGGGCGTCACACCCAAGGGGAACCGGGCAACACGGCTTCTCTCCGGCTCGTCGGCAGCTCGGGCATACGGAGCAACTCACTATTGGGAGTGGGTCAGCACCAACTCTCCCGGCTCGCGGTTTTCAGGCTCCCACTGACCGGTTTCTCATCCAAACCAGGGCCGCCAACACTACGAACACTGCCGGGCAACCTCTGCACTCGAGGCCCCGGCGTCAGCGCCACGAAGGCCGGCAAGCAGACGAGGGCAGTTCTTCGGATCCACTGCACGGTGGAGCCCCAAAAATAGATGGTAAGTGAGCGCTTCTCTCTAACAACGTAGATCAAAAAGCCTCGCTCAGGATTATCAACAGGATAGGCGTGCGGGGAGGAAGGGACCTCAGAGCGAAGCGTTCATGCGACTGTTCCGATCGCCATCTTGGCTCCTCCTCCAAGGATAATCATTTTTAATGCAGCTATCCTACCCTGAACCAAAATTAGGTTCCTTTCCTAGAAATCAATGGAACCTTTTATTCTTGTATGAGAATTCCGTATATAACCAGCTATTAAGCCATCATTTGTACGGTATATTTGTATACCAAGCTATTTCAAATGAATCGCGTCCCAGAGGAGCAGAGAGGTGGTCTCCCCTTGCCGAGAAGTGGCTTGACTTGATGGTGTATAGGATACACACAGGTCTTCACAATAATAACACTCAGGCTAGACAGCCTTTCGAATTCCTGGAGTTCACCCAGAGCGTGATACATATCCTCAGAAGGCCATTGCAGATACATCAGGATGCCATCCATGTTCAGTAAAATAATATGCATATCTCGTCCAATGATCACCCCTTATGGTTCAGTCTCCCTTCTATACCTTGAGACTAAAGGGGTCATGGCAAGGGTGAATAGAAGAGGAGATAACAGGCAACCCTGTTGTGTCCCTTGTTCAATTGGCCAGGCTTAGAGACTTTCCCACATGTTCTTATTCTTGCCACTAGGTATGTTTACGGGAGGCAGATTCAACTAAGAATCCCCACACCAAATTCCGATGCCTCCAGGACTGTAAATAAATATTCCCATTTTAAGGGGTCAAACGCTTTTCCTATATCTAACACAAGTGCTGGTGATGGTTGTGTCTCATGGCACTCCGCCATATCGCATTTGAGGGTAAAACCCTAGGCAGTCATGTGGTCAGAAACAGGCAAGGACTCATATCAAGAACAAACATGATGCAATTAACTCAGTGTCAACTACAACACTATATTAAAAAATATTCAATGTTTTTATTATTCTCATATTAAAAACATTTCTAAATATGTATATAGTACATCAAAACCATTAAACATACAAAATACAATCTATAAGAGACATCGTAAATATAATACAAAATGACATACTACATGAAATCCACATATGAATACAATAGATAATTGGTTAAGGTTTGATAATGTTAATACAAAGACGAAGATGACAAAACAGTGGCTATAAGATGGATCTTCTTCAACTCGAGTTTTGGCACACACTGCGCCTTCGTCAGGAAAAGCCACACACAATAGCCTGTAGTGTAGTTCCTATATTCCCAATAGGCTCTGCGCATTGGAATAATATAAACAGTAGTGTAGACGTAGGACTGAGGTCATCTAGGTCTCTACTGACTATATTAGACTTAATTAGTTTTGCCAGCTAGCTCAGAGGTCACTAGAAACTTTCTCGAATGTTCAGGAAAGAGTTAACTCTCTTGATTTAGACAAGAAGGGACTAGTTTCTGACAACCGCATAAACATGACAACTTTACTCCCTCAGAATAAAGAGTATATCTCTAGAGTCGTGTGAAAACAACAGACAGCTATTTCACTCAGTCAATCGTGCATACTTAGTTTCACCAGAGTGCAGAGAAATAGAGAGACTGGCGTTTTCAATAAAAGGTGTTATTTATTGAGCAGTCTTCTTTCTCATGCAAGAGAAATGAATTGCCACAATTGCAATACTTATCATGAAGTAAAGTGCGTACAGTAAAAGTAGTATTATGAAATAATACTGTAAAAGCATTGATATGGTTTCTTAGCCATATGATACTTTAAAACGGATAAAATCTATATACGCATAAAAACTGTGACTAACGTACTCAACTGGTGCTTCTAAGATACGCCTACCCCGGTGTACCTGACCTAAGCCTAATACGTGGGAAGGAGTAAGCAAGTTGCAGTTTAAGTTAAGTTGGTTTTTGCCAAGAATCTGAATCAAGAATTCTCTTAAGGGTTTAGTCAGCTCCGTACCTTGGTAATAGAATGTAGGAGGTCTTGTATCTCTCTCTCAGGACTCGATCTCCCAGCAACCCGCAAGGGTGACTGGAAACACCAGAGCTGGATTTTCTCGGCTGGAGAAAAAGACAGCGTCTCTCTCAGTGCGTCAAAGGGGAGGGTCGGCTTCCTTCGGCTCTCGCATCAGCTGGGCGTCGGGCAAGTAGATAGCCGCTCTTCTCCAAACCACCGTGTGTTTGCTTAAGGCAACGTTGGTATATTTATACCTGAAAGGTGCCGGGTTTGACGTAAGGTTGGACATAAGACGTCACTAAGAACTAACAGTTCTTTCTGGACTCCAGGAGTTCTTGTGTAAATCAAAACAAAAGCAGGGGGATTTCCCGGGCTGCTGGAGGCTTGGTTTGTTTAAAGAACGCGTTGTACTTACTAGAAGTCTATGGGAGTAGCCTTGCCGTATTTGGACCGGATTGGCTATTACTAAATATGGATATGATTCTTATGCCTTTATAAGGATATTATTTGTTATAACCACATAAGGGCATAAATCGGGAATATCGAATTAGGGTCCTAGATAGAATCACAACAAGCCTATGAAATGAATTAAGACCATATAAGATACGATAATATAACACTAAGTATCAAGATATTCAAAATTAAAATGATCAACTACATGCCTTCACCAGACCTATTCAATTTAAGTTAGCATGTATCAGGCAGTTGGTATCATACCTAATCCAAGAGTAGGTTGAAAGTCTTACGCAGTGTGCACCAAAACGCTCTTTGAAGAAGTTCCATTTCATACCCACTGTTTTGTCATCTTCGTCTTTGTATTAACATTATCAAACCTTAACCTATTTTCTATTGTCTTCATATGTGGATTTCATGTAGTATGTCATTTTGTATTATATTCACGTTGTCTCTTATATATGGTATTTTGTATGTTTCATGGTATTGATGTACTATTAACATGTTTATAAATGTTGTTAACATGAGAAAAATAAAAAATAGGGAATCTTTTTTAATACAATGTTGTAGTTGGCACTGAGTTAATTACATCATGTTCGTTCTTGATATGAGTCCTTGACAGTTTCTGACCACATGACTGCCTATGGATTTACCCTCAAATGTATTATTGCCCTGCCCTAGGAATCTCAAATTATTCCAGGGGGTCCTTATTATTTACATTTCAAAAAAAGCTGCCATATCGTGCAGCAGCCATCTGATATGTATTGCTGTCCCTAATTATGGTACATGAAGGACAGGAAGGGCTCTATCCACCTGGCCTTCCTGGACTTGTCCAGTGCTTTTGACACCGTAAATCGGGAGAAGTTGTGGGTACTTATGAGGAAAATGGGTGTTGAGGAAGCAATGATTTCTCTTTTACGTAGGCTCCACACTTCCACTTCTGTTACCATAAGATATCCCCTACTAGGGGGAAAATCTAGGCCCATAGCTTCTACAGAAGGTGTCCGGCAAGTATGTATTTTAGCCCCCCTTTTTTTTACTTATACCAATGGCCTAGAGGCTTTTTTATCAGAGAAGGAAATTGACTGTCCACGCATAGGGGGCACACCGGTCCCGCTACTTTCATATGTGGATGACACTGTGCTAATGGTCCTGACCGAAAATGGCCTCCAAAACTTACTTAACGCATTTACAGATTTTATGTTGGCACTTGATTTAAAAGTTAATTTTATTAACGCATATATTATGGTGTGTAGCCCTAAAATGACCAAAACTAGAATATATACTATATGGGATAAGATTATTGATAAATTGAATTATTTTAATTATTTAGGGAATATTTTTAATAATAGGATGAACTGGGAACCACTTGTTCCTCGAAGGATGCAAAATGTGGGCAAAGTTGTCGAGGGGGTTGTTCCGCTTTGCCTTAAATTGGGCCATAAACCAGTGACTGAGCTGGTTACACTTTATAAAGCCAAATGTGTGCCTGTTGCAACATATGGAGCAGGAGTGTAGGGTTACCATACTAGCCGTCAATTACAGATCATGGAAAATAAATTTATAAAAAGGCTATTGATGATTCCAAATAGTGCCCCCATACTCTTTAGGAATCGTGAGCTGGGGCTTGACTTTGTGGAGGATCGTATTGACTTGGCCCCCCCTGCTATTATGGGCTAAAATCTGGTTGTCTGAGAAGCCAGTTTTCTCAAAAAAGGTCATTAAAGACTGTATCAATTTGGATGGAGCATTATCTATCCCTTGGCTCCGATTTGTAAGAGATAACCTCTACAAGCTACTTTGATAACCCAGCTGGTATCCAGGAAAATGCAAAAGTTATCATAAAAGAGGCACACTACACAGGGGCAACTAGACGCCACTCTCAACCAGATGTGATAGGCCTCCCTTGTTCATTTCCTCCCCAGCAGCAATTTTATCTAACATTAACCATAAATGTACAGACGCGATTTTATTTAACAAGATTTTGTTTACTTACCTTGCATTTTTTGTGGCTTTCCCAAAACAGTGGGTATGGGCAGAAAAAGTGGTGCCTTGCCTTTGTGATAATTTGGCAGCTCAGAGCACATTGCACTTTATACTATTTTGCCCCCTCAATAAAGAGCCAAGAGGAATGTTTCGAATTTCGATTTTAAAAGAAATTAGGCCATGCTCTTATATTGAAGGTTTTATTTACCTACACTCTTTGGCTACTCATGCTATATGTACAAGGGTTTCTAACTACATTAAAGTTGCAAGGGCTATTAGGAAATAGTACTAGATATAGTAGCTGAACCCGAATACTGTAATTTTGTTATACACAATTCAAGCATTGATGTACTCGTTAGGCGAGGTTACATTGTTGTGATATGAAGTACTTTGTAATATGGGTTCCATTTTTATCAAAAGATTGAATTTTAGAATCATAGCTTTTTTAAATAATCGTTTCTATGAATCCCCTCCTATGTTGATTTGTAAATAGGCCACTGGAATGTTAATTTGTAATATTGGTGTTATAAACTTTTATGGCTTTCTTCTGAAACCGAAAAAAGTTATTTTGACTTTGACTTTGTATTGCTGTGCATCTATTAGGAATGAAAACTTTCTGATCAGGATGGATCAACTCTGCCATCAAGGAAGTCAGCCTTCTGGTGAAAATCTTGGCTAATATTTTATAGTCAAGATTAAGTTTCAAAAAGAGAAAGTACATTTTGGATGCTAGTTATGTCTTGACTCACCTTTGGAATCACAACTCTATTCGCCTCTTTTGCAGACGCTGGCAGCGTCCACCATGTTACAATGCCTTGCCTTGTAGACTTTATGTAATTTGAGGGGCAAGACTGTTGCATATGAAATTCAGAGTAAAACACTACCAGGAATCCATCCCCACCCAGGGTCTTACCCATTGATAAGGCCCTGATGGCTGATGGCTGTTTCAATCTCTTCCATGCTCAGCAGGATCTTCATTTCCACCCTCTGTGCTTTGTTGTTTTCTAACCTCTGCCTGCTCGACATATTTGAGCGTAAAACTTTTATCACATTTGTTTGGCCTTTGGTACTGTGCTCAATGGTAGCCAAGCATCGTTGAATTAATCTGTTCCTGTGTGGTTGGTCATTGTAGTACCTTCATCATTTCTGAGTGCCATGACGTGCCCCCTGTTTTCTTCAGTTTTTAACAGGCAACTGGGTTTACCCCCTCTGCATGTTGCTTAGCCATGGCTGCCTTATAGTCTAGTTTACATAGGCTGTTTGTTAGCTCACTGTGTCTCGTTTAAGCCTGTGTCAGTTTCTCAAACATGTGTGTATCTGCTTACACCTCCCAGTCGAGTTGGGCTCTGTCCCTTTCAAGAGCAAATGTTTATCACTTAAACATTGACCCTCAGGGTCAGACTGGGACAAGAAATCGGCCCGCACAAAAATAAAACTGGCCCCCATTATTATATTAGATTGCTGCAAAAAAGTCTTCCTTTTTTGCAAAGTGGGCAGTTTTGAATTTATAAAGACATGCAGCAAAAGTATTTTACAAGATATGGAAGACTGTGTGGATTTAAGTTTACTTCAGGCAATATTTGTAATAATATCCGGGAATTTAAAAGTAAAAAACGGCTGAGCATCTCATCAACAGCCCCACATACAACACAAAACGCAGCCCACACACTGACCTGTCAGACCAGCTGTCTTGTCCCCATCTGAACACAGCCAATATTGATACGTGATCAGATATTGTCTTGGGTAGACGTTCTGCTTGAATTTGACTTCTCGCCAGGTGTTCAACCGGCGGCCTGCCTCGCTCAACACCATCCTGGCGCCCGAACGACCAGGACCGTGAGCCTGTGCCAACAAAGGAGGCACCCAGGAGCTACCGTGCGCTCCGGGCAGGACTGGCCGTACCGGGTTTAGTGCGTTTCGCTGGGAGGCTGGAAGGGTGGGGTCTGGTTTTCTTACTGGGGGCTGTTTTGCAGCGGTGCTGCAGTATCTGCCGAAAGTAACAAAAGCAGCAAGCAACCCTTTACAGCCTCCCGGAGCCAGGGAGTGCTTCACAAGGGGCTGGTCTAAGTAAATTGCCAGGGCTACTTTGTGTTCCCAGTCCGGACCTGTGCCCTCTCCGTTTAGTTTCGTGTCAGGCAAGGGCGAGTCCCAGAGGAACCCCAGTGGCCTGCAACCATGGGTGCCTACCTGTCACAGCCCAATACCGGCAAGACTTCAAGTGATGGCGGCAATCCTGGTCAGCAGAACGGCTTCTCAGCCATGCAGGGCTGGAGGGTCTTCATGGAGGTAAGGGGAGAGGGTGCACTATCTCTCTTGGGTTTTGGAGGCTGGAAATCCTCCAGAGAAGATCTTCTTGGAGCTGTGTGTGGACTGAAGCTTATTGGTTATCGCGGCGGTAGTGGTCTCAGTGGAGGGGATGGAGGACTCTGGAGGAGAGAAAAGGGGTTCTTTAGAGGAGCAGAGACATTGCAGGGTCTCGCTGCAGTTGTTGGTGGGGAGAGGGTATTTATCTCTTGTTGAAGGCATGGAGACCTGTAAACTTCCTTTATAGTGTAAGCTAAAGAATCTCCATTGTGGCCCTTGAGGGCTGAAGGTTTAGGTCAGAGGGGCGGCGGAGGACTCAGTGGATGGACAGAGCTTCATAGTCTCTGAAAAGGGGCACCCTGAAGGTGTGGGAACATAGGTGTCTCCATGTAGGAGTGAGGAAGCCACGAAGGGTCTATGGATGGTGGTGAGTAGGTCTCAAATCGTATCCTGACAGGGTGTCATGATCGCGCGCTCGCAGCCAGCCTGCCGCCCTCACCTTTCCTGTGTATGTATGCCTCGAATGAAAGTGGTAGGGACTACAGATCCCACAATCCTTAGGAGGCACAGGCCGGCTGGCCAGGAAGGAGCATACTCCTATTTAAGCCCCGCCCCCACAGGGGTCGGCGCTTGACAAACTGCCTGTGAGCTTTGGACCGAGAGCGCTGCGTTCTGCGCCTTCTTCGTTGTTCCCGGTCGATTCATCTGCACAGAGCAAGTCGGAACGGACTTCACGTTCCTCCTGCGGGTTGCTCGAACCTGCCTGCAAACCCTTTCCTTGGAGCGCGGGTGAAGCGCTAAACCCCGGAAAGCCGCGTCTCTGTTCACGGAGCTGAACAGGAGACGCTTCCTACGCGCTGTCAGGGAGAGGGACTGTGAACCTCCCGATAGCGCTAAACCCCGGAAAGCCGCGTCTCTGTTCACGGGGCTGAACAGGAGACGCTTCCTACACGCTGTCAGGGAGAAGGACTGTTAACCTCCCGATAGCGTACCTAACGACATTTGTTCGACTATTCACGGTTCTAGAAAAGAACCATAGAACTTTGGTTTGCCTTTTGTTTTCTTTTGCTTGCTTTCTCACCACCGCCTTCACGAGACTTTGGATTGCCTGGGTGAATAATAGCCAGATACCATTGGATTGTTTCTGCAGACCTAGAGACTTGGAACCGGGAAACCCCCCCTTCCTGAGGGCCCAGATACTTCCGAGGATAATTTCCGCCGTCCATTGTGCGACCTTCATAAGACAACCTTCGCATCGTCACCGCCCTCAGAAGAACGATCCTAGACACATTCATGTGAGTTCCAAGGGGGTTGTACCCATCTTTGTCATTGGAGGTGTGCTTCCTTTCTGTGCTTGTGAGGGTGTGCTTGTGGTGCTACTCATTTTCTTTTCTTGCTGTCTTCCTGATGCAGGGTCTCTGAGGGAGTATAGAACAGCAGTCAACCCTTCCTGTGACGGAACAGGCGCTTGGGCATTCCTTTCTCCCCTTCCCCTTTTCCCTCGAATACTTATCTTACCACAGTGTGATATCCGTTGTGGTGGGTTTAGTGTTTGGGAGACGTTGGGTCTTACCCTTCACGGCGTCGCTCCTGCTGGCCGTCCTGAAGGTTAGTGGCATTAAATTGGGCGCTACTGACTCCTGACACAGGGTGACAAGGAAACTTAATTTAGGTGAAATTGGATGGTCCCTTTGGAAGTAAGGGTGGCTGCAGCATTAAACAGATGGCACAGACGACTCGAAATTCTCCGTAAACAGTATGTTGGTGGATTTCAATAGAATTCCATGGGGTTTGAAGGTTGTCTTTTGGAGGGATGATGCCTCAATGGATATGTGAAGACTCAAGGTTCTTAGTTGAGAGGCCAGGCGATCTCCCAATGAAGGGATGAAGGCCTGTGGAAGTGATGAAAGCAGCTCTTAGAAGGCAATGGGATATTTGTGAGTTCCCGTGATAGATGGTTTCCTGATGATGGCGAGTGGGTCGATCTGAAGGTTTTTTTAGGACCTATCTTGGGAAACGTAATGATTATTGGGGGCTGTCAGAGCTCTGAAGGTTGGTTTGTGGGATTTCCATAGTGATATGATGTTTTATACCTCTGAGAATGTCGGGAGCGTAGGTGGCGGCCCTGAAGGTCTTCTAGGTTGTAAGTAGACCATCTGCTGTCTTGGATTCTTTGTCTTGTTCATGACGGACGTAATTAGCCCTTCTTTGACTGTTTAATGTTATTTTTTTGGGTTTTGACAGGGTTAATTATGCTGGTTACATTTAAATGGCACTTGAACTTCCAATATTGGCAAACTGCAGGTCTATTGCTAGTCTCACAATCTCGAAGGTGAAATAAACAACTATAATAACATTTATTGACGACATCACTTATTTGACTAAGAGTAGTCAGGAATTAATAGATGGGTTGTTATGCTTATGACGTTTCATTATGCAAAAAATGCACTGCTTGTCCTGTTGGACCAGACCATTGCTGTCACCATAGTGGGCTGTCATACCTTTGTGTTCTTACCAGTTATTTCCTTTGTTCTGTTATTTATTTTCTTTGGCTAATTACGTGTTGATTGTTCCTTGTGTTGTAATCCAAAAGCTGTGGATTCCCACAATGGTCTCCACCATTTATTGTTCCTCTTTATATCAAATGAATATCTTCATTTAGTTGTACAGTTATGACCCTGTAGAATATATTTATTGCTAACAACCGCAGACATTACATTTCTCTCCATCACTAGACTCAGCTGAACTCATTTGGTTCCCTAACCAATTCAATCAATGCTCTAAAAATTACCTATTAAGCTAGTGAAGAAGGAATGTACAATAGCTCCATAAAGTTGACTATGAACACTTGAAGCAGACACCACATAGAATACAATATATGTATTATTCGCAGGTAGCCTTTGAACTTGACAGGTGCTCTTCTTTTCATCGTGTGTAATTTTGTACTACCATGTCTTTTTACCTGTATACTCTCTCTTCTTTTCTACTGCGCCATGCTCCATGTCCATATCACACGTCGTTGTTCTAAGTTCCACTTTAATACCTTCTTAAAATACTGTCCACTACTGCATTTCTTACTCCCTTACATTTCTACAGCCTTTGCCATCATTAGATTCTATTAAATTCTTCAACATTTTATTACATCGACTTACTTTATGTACCACATGGAAATCCTTGTCTCCTCACATCTTGCATTCCATTCTCCACCCCATAGCCTTTCTTCTCCTACTATCAAAGCAACATGGCTGAGACGCTGTATTATCTCCCAGCCTATACAAACTGTATGTAACTTAAATGACTTCAATGGGAGTAGGAATTTTAGGCTCTCCATTGGATACCATCCACCCCACCCTGACCCTATAACCAGCTATCCCACTTTGATCACTATTTTTACACCAGATTTCACATCATGATGTCTTATTTACTTCTTGACCCTTCTCCATCATTTCTTGCAATTCTTTTCTGAATTTTACAATTGTAGACTGTTGCGCCCACCCTGGGGTCACTTGAGAGAAGGGAGTTCTACCCCTTCTCACACTAAAGGGGCTTAATCCTGTGGTGTCGTTGGTCCCTGTTCCATTTGACCACAACTCTTTTTTCTTATCCGTTCCTCCCAATGCATCCTGGCTTTTAGTGACAGTTGAATAATATTTTAATAACACGACTGAGCCGCTCTACTAAACAATTGCCACTCGGATGGTAAAATGGATTCCTCTTATAATCAGTTATCATATTTTACAGACAACCCTTCACTGTATCAGACTTGAATTTCACCCTGTTACCACTTATAAGCACACCATGGATTCATAACAAAATATGAATTTCAACACCTTAAAACTGTTCTTCAACTTATTTCCCTTCGGCACTATTGAGTGAGAAGTAAATGGTTTGCAATGCTAGCTTACTATTCCAGATACATTTACAATGAACACACAATTTTACATATACTGGTTTACGAGATGAGAAACATTTTAAAGTTCAGTCTCACAAAACTTTCATGAGTCAAACTCCAGATGTCCAAAATTAATGCATATCCACTGTTACAAGGCTTAATATCTCTACAATTAACATGAATCATATGTCTTCATAACAGCCAGCATTAGTTTTGGGGTAATAGAATTCTGGTTCCTCTGGGCTGGGTAATTGATAAACAGGGTGCTTTGTGCAATTGATGCCCATCCATGAAAACAAGAATATAGAAATTAAAAAAAAGTATTTTGGCCTATTAGCATACATCCTGGTGGATGTGGGTGTAGGCTGGGCCCCTGAAAAAAAAGTCATTTTATTCCTCATCAAATTCTGTGTGATGCAAGTTAACTGTCTGTTGTTTTTATCACTAGCTACTTTGAAAAAAATCTATTGGCACAATTAATACCCCATCATCTTGAATGGATCTGTATCTATTGCTACCTTTTCCCTGGGCATTCAGGTTGATGGAATGGGACATTAAGGTGGTCCACATGTCTTCTGTGACTTATCAGCCTGTCATGTGATATATAACCCTTTACATACATTTCTACTTGTATAGCTTGCAACTGTTTGCTGTGTTAATGACAAACAATCTTATGTCCTCCAGTTGGGTGAAAAATGTGGCCAGAGTGCACAAAAACTATGCCCTGATCACATGTTACAGAATCATTCGGTTGGCATTAAAATATTGCATCCCACTCATGGGCCGCCTCTTACCACTGATGAAACTCCACTCAGTACACTTCATCAATTAAGTGTTGTCTTGACAACATACACTTGTCATGGCTCAATAAACTCAAGTTGCAGACTATGTTTCTGCCTCAAAGCAGGACATCCGTTTTCTTACAGAAGCCTGGGTTTATCCTCATGTTTGTCTGATTCGGTCTCCAATGGCTACTCTGTTAGATTACGTGGCTTGCCATTTTCTATTTTTTGCTGATTTGTACAGAGAGAGAACATGTAATTTTTCTGTTGCCATTTATTTGAAATATGGAAAACTTATTTTTATTATTTTTTTGGGAGTGGTTGTCAACACCGTTAATTATGACTCCAATGCCAAAACCTTTACAAATTGACAATCATCATGGTATTATTTTTTTATCTTATTGTTTTGCTATGAAGGGAGGGCAGGTCTCACAAAAGAAAATTAAACTGTGGCAGATGTGCATATTTGTGCAGTAATGCTTATGTTTTCATGAGTACATTAATGTTAAATATATGGCTACTTACCTAGGTGAACCCCATGAGGCAGAGGCATCGAAGTATGATTTTACAGTTATCGTTAAATATGGAGATATATTAGTTAGAATATACATTTTTTCACAGAAGACAAAATAATGAATACATGTAGAAAAATGTGCTAAACATAAATACGGATAGATGCAGACAGTAACCTTAAAACAAAAATACAGCAACATTGGGAGCTGTAATGAAAAAGGAAATAAGGTTGGCGCATCTACCTTTAGATCCAATTTCCTACTACAGTCATTGCCATT
Organism: Lissotriton helveticus; assembly: GCF_964261635.1. Lineage (NCBI taxonomy): Eukaryota > Metazoa > Chordata > Amphibia > Caudata > Salamandridae > Lissotriton > Lissotriton helveticus. The sequence continues at coordinate 403,405,675 of NC_136061.1, forward strand.
ATCTATAATATGGCCAGGCTTGGGATGTCTAAGACTGAGTCCACGCCCCCCCCCCACTTATCCCACTGTAATGATTCTTGGATACTTTAATGTCTATTCGGATGTGGCATAAGACAAACTGATAAAGCTTCTAGTATAGGGTCTTCCTGCCTTGAGATTCACCATATACGGCCACAGCCCAACACATGGGAAAGGTCACATACTTGACACTACTTTCACTATTAAAATTGAAATTGCTATTACATCGATTGGCCATTGTATTTAGTCTGGTAATTTATTTATTTACCATCAGTAAATGAAAAATCTCAGAGTTCTGTACTTAACTTTTGCAGTTTTTAGGAGATGCAATCGATTGGATCCAGAAAATTGTATAAAACTGCTCCTCGATAAACCATAGAACTGTGATAACCATGAAAAGGAACAGTCTTTAATGTAGTTCTCCTTTCCTTTACCTCTTTTATCTACAATTGGATTGTGCTAGAATAAAATAGTGGAAGCTTACTAATAAGCTAGTATGGTGGGTGAAATTAAGAAGCTGACTAAGCAGCTAGTCTTTCTATTGCACTTTTTAATTTGGCTAACTCTGCAGACTGCAGTACAACATTCCAGCAATACAAATTCAGGTATTCCACTGCAAAACGTTTGTAGTGCACCTAATTCCTATTTTTCAGATAAAAAAAAAATTGGAGAACCAGTTGTTGCAACTGCTAAGCTATTGTCACCAACTTCACCTTGTATGGGACCCTTTGGTGCACTTTCCTGTAAACTGTTCCAGTGAGGTCGTGGCGTTTGCACCAAGATGGTAGCAGCTGCTTGATCCGAGGCTCCGCATCGGCCACCAGCCTGAGCACTCCCCAGTCCCAGGGAAAAACAAAGTGCTAAATGTGCATGCTGGCGGTCTTGCTAAAGTGTGGCGGTTGAAAATCCAACCTTATCGGTAGATTTAGCCACCACCGACTTGAACCACGGCAGCTCTCCTCTCTGGACCTGAGGCCCTAACTGGTAAAGATAGCAGTTTGAGGGTTCATGCTTTACAAAGATACTAAAGCAGCCACTGCGGGACCCCATTGAAAGCTCATGCGAGCAGTGAAGGGTTAAGCCAAGTCCACCCACGGTGTGCTGCTTTCTGGCAAGAGGCGACCCACGACAGGGTGGTAGGCTGGCCCCGTTGTACTGGGCCTGCCTCCATTCTAGAGCTATTGTTAGCCCTGACAAACCACTACCTGGGCCTGAGAAACGTAGCAAAGGAGAGCTGACGCCTTGCCTCCCACCACTGAACTGAGCATCTTTGTAGGGTTTTAGAAGGGTGGGGCCTGAGAGGCCCTATCAGTGATGCCAATTCCTTACTGATGGCTCCACCGGGGAATCCCTGTGGACCAAAAACCTTTGAGTGTGAGGTGAACTACCGGGCCATCCTTCCCTGGTGTCACAACAATGGAGGTATGTCGTCATGAAGCAAGACAACTTAAGTTCCCTGGAGGACTGTGCAGCCTGGCGCCAGGAGGGGTCCTGGAGTGGTAACCGTCCATAGAACCATGCCCTGCTGCAACGGGCTGATTCCACAATAAAAGAGAATGGGTGCAGCAGTTACCAAACAAGAAAACTTGAACAGGGTTATCTAGTCATTAAAATGTTGATATTACGTAACTCTACCTGTTTCAGACAGTACCATTGCACTTAAAAAGGGAGCTTCCGGGCTCTTCTCCTGTATTTCTTCTCTTTTCTTTTCTTTTGTTCCTCCTTCCACGATTGAGTTCACTTGATTTTATTATTTGAAGGAGCTCTACGTTTACGCCCACCACGTACGATTACCATGCTACATGGCCAGCCCTGCATGGATTTTAGGCGACTTGCTGTGTAACCAATGTCCATGCATAGTTTCATACTGTTCCACTCTTGCATCAGGACTCCTGGTTCCATCACGCGGCCGGCCCGTCAAAGGGTTGTAGGCGACTTGCTGTGTACTTGTTGAGTCTTCTTCTTTTCAATAATAAAAAAGATTTCAACCAAAAAGGGTGCTCCTAGAAGAGCGGTACATTTGTTGCACCAAGTTTATTTGGCAAAACAGAAAGGAGGAATCAGTTGCTGCCAGTGCACCACTGCACTTTCACAAAGAGGCCTGGGGCTACCCAACCTCCTCAATCATTATCACGCAACACTTCTCCAGTAAGTTCGTTGTAGACTCAGAGGTGTGGAGGGGTCTTGTCACAAGTGCAATAATACCAACGTAGTGGATAGAAAGGCTGTAACAGATCTTGGTATGAAAAAATTGTCAAAGACAGTTCAGGGCAAGGAGAAATAGTCTCTGAAACAATGGGAACATCCAATTAACCGTTTGGCTAAATATTTCAGGAAACTTCATTGCCCCAAGAGCTCTTCATATCAGAGAGGTCCAAGCTTGACGACTAATGCCACCACAGACAAAAACTTTAAACCTGGCTAATCTTGACAACAACTGAAGGAGCTTCTGCAACTGCTTGATATTATTCAGTAAAGTAATGTGGAGTTCCCAGTGCCTGGGGTGGGGGTCGTTGGGGGTTGAAGTCTGATGAGTGGTTAACACCATTAATGCCCGTTACACTCATGTTCATTAAAAATCAAAAACGTATTTAAACTAAATTATTTCAGTAACAACAGGTTTTATTCTTACTATTCTAAGTAGCATACGGCCTCTCTTGAAGACTCTGAATCTGCTTGGCTTCTTATTTATTCTCTTAGGCTCCATTAATTAGTCATCATTTCCTCAATCTTTCTAAAAACTATAGAGGTGTTTCTTGATCGCAAATAAAGGTGCCATTACCCTGTCAAAAACTTGTATTACTTAATGAGACAGTCACCTTATCACTAAATAACCACCCTAAAACGTTTGGCTGAATTTCTAGAAAAAGCTGAGAATTTTCAGTTGTAATATGTTCTCCAATACAGTCTGGGTTCAGGCCAGCACATGGAAAGGTATGGCTTTCCTGGTGATCATGTTGAACTTCCATGGAACGTTTGAAGCTGTGGACAGCCAGGTTATCCTTGAGAGTTTGGCCACTGTTTTGAATTCTGCGCCAGGACTATCAAGTGAAGCCAGCATGCCAAGCTGCCCCCTTTCTTTTGATACAGTGCTAAAGCACGATGTCTCAATAAATAAGAAGGGGGACTAGGAGCAAATTGTGGTCTTGTACCCGTGCTCCTTGTGCTAGTTACGAAACAAAATAAGGGGTAGCTGTTCCAAAATTGGGCGCAATAAGTCACCCACACACAGAAGAAAGAGGAAAAGGGAAAAAGGGAGGGGAGGAGAGGAGAAAAGGTCCTAGGTGTAGAACCCACTAGTAAGAGGCAAGCACAAGCCTTGTTCTCTTGCTGCCCTCACACACCTTCGGGGTGTGTAAGGGCAGCATGAGAACAAGACTTGTGCAAGAACTAGTGGGTTCTAGACCTAGGACCATTTTTCATCCCCCCCCTTTTTTCCCTTTCCTCTTTCTTCTGTGTGTGGGTGACTTATTGCACCCAATTTTGGAGCACGTACCCCTTACTTTATTTTGTAGCTAAAGCACGATGTACCACAAGGATCTACCTTCTCCCAGCATTGTTCAACATTTATTGAATACCTTTATTCATCCTAGTGTGGGATTGTAAGTTCCATCTTAAGTAACAAATCGGCAGTTATGTTTTTGATGCAGAAACATTCTTTGAACTGCAAATTCCACCCTCTGGGTACTGTCCACAACATGAACTCCTGGATCCTCCATCTGTGACCTATGATCTGAAGCTCAGATTAGACCAGTTTCCTCTAAATATAATTTAATATTCCCCTGGCTGCTCATTTTCTCCAGTGGCACCCATGTTTTGGAATACATTCTCTTTGGAGAGTAAAGTCAACCATTCTTCAGACCTTTATGAAAGAATTTGAGTCACCTGTTTTGTTTGGGCTAGTAGGTATTTGGACTAGAGTCAAATGAGCTACCTGAGTGAAAAGTGCTATATAAATTCAGTGAGTCAAACGAGGCAGCTAATCATGAATTAATTATTGTTTCCCGTGAAAACCTTTTGGAGCATAGTTTGCATCTAAAGCTAAATCAGCGATGGTATTAAAAATAAATCACGCTCTCCAGCTCACCTTTTGTCCTTTAGGGATGTTCTATAAATTCTTTGGCCTTTAGGAATGGTTGTGGTGGTGTGAGAGCCTTGCTGTATACACTTGTTTTTACTAGACAAGCACAATTAATAGTGACTTTGTTCTTAGTCCAATCTTGACCTCACTACAGACTAGTGATGAGTCTCTTCTTCTCTTCATGTCCTTCATAGCATTAACAATACAAATATTACTTAGCTCTGCAGTGGCCGTTGCAGTTACATTTTGAATTGTTGTGCAGCTCGCCTTTTAAAAAAAAACGATCTTAGTTTTGCGCACAGAAAATGGCCATATAAGATTAATTGCATTGTATCATACTCTCATTGAACTATATTTACGCCTCAGGTCAAAGGGAGGAATCAGGATGGCATAGGTATTTGAAGAAATATAACAGGTAAAGAAAGTGTAGTATCCTCAGGTTATGTTAATATGTTTCTTTTCATCCTGTACCGAGCTGCTCAGCCAGCGGGAGTGTTCCGTGTAGAATGTTAGTGTGATTGACATGAATGGAATGTTTGGGTACCTGGTGCGTCAGTTTGGCAGTTGGAAGATGGGATGAGCAGCTAGGAGGCTGCTCCAGGTGGGGCTCTGCATCTCTGTATCTACTCTACTTATTGGTTTGATGTAACATCTACTTATGGACTTAATGAACTACATAAAATCATCTCGGCTATGTCTACTATGTCACCTGAACACGTGGGGCCAGCCCACTACAAAAGTCAACAGACTTAATCTTTGAGCCTTCGTCCCTGATGTGGGTTATCAGAAATTTGGATCTGGGTTGTTCTTCTTTAGCCTCTGTAGGCGACCCATGCCCATGATAAATGTGTTAGTATAGCGCCTGGGTAGTAATTTCTTGCTGTATCTCGGTCTATTATTCACCATACATGGGATGAGGGGGCTCACCTTTAGCTACGGTTGTCGGGTAGCATCTTTGGGGTCAGTGATATGGAACGTTTATGTAGACCACACACTTCCACCCGTTGTAGCGTCGCAGATTCTGCCTCTGCCCACTTGATCCTTGCGGCTTTCCAGTGCAATGCTCCCACCTTCCACTTCATCACATTAACACATCTAGCCAGTTACAGTGCTAAATCGATGAAGTGGGTGGTGGCTCCTCCCGCTTGTGGCTGTCTATAAAGGCAGGGCTTTAAGTGGGCCGGGTCTGTCCGGGTCTGAGCACCGGCAGTTATTTTCAGGGGGCCTGGAACCGGGTCTCTATCGGGCTCTGTTTTCAGGCCTCCAAAGGTAGGTAGTCCGTTTTCTTTTTCTTTTTCCTCGACTGCAGTGAGAGCATGCACATGATGTGCCCATGCTCACCGACAACTTCAGAAGCACTGACTTCTTACTTTTTAACAGGGCCCCTTACAGCGCTTTCACTTTTACAGTAGCTGTCGCGCTGTCCCCGAATTCACAACACTCCCTCTCCAGTCTCCTCGCCCCCACTACTCAGCAGCAGAAGCCAGGAGTAGCAGTGTCACAGGGTCACAAGTCACAACTCCATCTTGCAGGAAGACGAGCAGTAGGCAACTGTGTGGTAACGGGCACGGGATCATCTAAAAGCCCTTGGAATTAATTGTGTCCATGTGAAGAAGCGTTTCTTAGCCTTGCATTCCAATCTCCATAACTGATCACAAAACTACCCCAAAGGCAGTGTGTCCAAATGGAACAGCGTTTTCATTTAATTACTGTGTTTTTTGTCTCGGATCAGAAAGGCACAACAACATACCCTCAAATATTATTCAAACATACGAGTGTGCTTCCTTCGCCATATTTTTTTTATATAAAGTGATGAGCATAATTTGGGCAGACTCTCGAAAAACAATGTGCAGGCACATTCATACCGTCAGCCGAAAAACCAAAGTCACCCCTCCCTCTGCCCCCACCTGCTGCAACTGCTTCGCACTTCGGTACCGGCTGCAACGAAAATGAAAAGTACATTTGGGTGGTTCCTTTCACCAAGTGTATTTCTGCCTAGGTTTAGACAGTTTCACAATTATTTCGAATCTAGTCACTTAGCACCCTTCCAACTGTGCCTGCGATCCTTTCATTAACAGCGCAGAGATGGGGTAAGCCAACCTCCTCACACCCATTTTTAAAAGGATTGACAGCGTATGAGGAAATGCAAAAATGTGCACCTGCCCGTTGGGACAGGAGTGGGGTGGTGACAGGAGTTTTGTTGTGCTAGGGGACTCCATTTGATTTCATGGAAATAGGAAAGTTCACGTACCTACTACCTACAGAACGGATGTTTGCTGCGAAGTGCTGGTACTCTAGCATAAAAAATATTGCAGCACTGCTGAGAAGTGCAGGTAGTCTTTCTCTCCCCTTCAACTTACAAAAGTGTGGGCACTCTGTGCGGGAGAGCACATGCCCGTTTGAAGCACTGGATAGTAAATGAAACTTTCCCTGCCAAGGACACACAAAAAAGGCCCCCGCATCTAGGCACTCAAACAAAGCTAATGTGTGCTATATTACTTTGACATATGTCATTGGTATTTTAGGCTTAGTGCATTTGTTTCATGTACTTTGTGCAACACGTTATTGCTGATATAAGGTGTTTAATGTAACTGCTCACTCTCAGCTTTGGTTGGCAGAGCACGGTTTGTGTTGCATGTTTAGTACAGGGCTTTAAGTGGGCCGGGTCTGTCCGGGTCTGAGCACTGGCAGTGATTTTCAGGGGGCATCGAAACGGGTCTCTATCAGGCACTATTTTCAGTCCTCCAAAGGTAGTTCGTTTTCTTTTTTTCTTTTCCCTCGACTGCAGTGAGAGCATGCACATCGATGAGCGCATGCTCATTTTGCTCACTACTGAGCGGCGGAGGTAGTGAGCATGCCAGGTGAGCCGCGTTGTAGGAGGAACGCGGCTTTAAAGAGAGCCATTTTCTCTCAGGATTTCCCTTCCTGCAGCGCAGGTGCAAAGTCTTCGTGGTGCCAGCCTTCACATCATGGGATGATTAGGAGAGAGACTACCACAGGCAGCCTGCTCCAGCACAACCCTGCTCTGACTTTTCACACTGAGCGTCAAGGCTGCAGTGTAATCAAGCACAATTAAAACGCAGAGAGAGGAACTAGTCGGCGTGATCCTGCCCCAGCCCTAAGGCAATGCTAGTTATCTTGATTTAGACCACGCCCCTACTTGGATTGGCCACGCCCCTTTGCGTGGTTTGCCCCGCCCATTTTAGAGCACCCCCAGTTTTTTTCTCCCACTTAAAGCCCTGTATAAAGGCCCAGGATGCGGCGGGCCATGCTGTTTACGTCTTGTCGGCCCGTTACTCATAGCAGCCGGGGGTGCTGCGGGTAAAAGCAGTGGGGCCTTGGGGCCGGCTGGGTGGGAGGAGAGGGGTTTTGAGGGAGGACCGCAATGGAAAATTAAATAAATAATACATTTTCCCTCATGGTCGTCTCTTGAAATCCCCCCCAGCCAGCCCCACTGCTCTTACCTGCAGCGGCTGCGGTTGCATAGGAGTGTTGTGCAACCGGCCTTCCAGAAGGCTCTCACAAGTCGACAGTCCCAGAACATATACGAGAGGTTAATTGTTGTGCAGCTCTCCAAAAGAACTTGTTAGTATATTTGATTAGGAGTTTGCATGGTCTGCATTCTGTGGAATGCCAACTTTGTGCTCAGCAGTTGGCTTGCTTGGAAAATATGGCAGTCTATTTCTACTCCTATGCAATTGTCTCTTAGGCTATGGAGTATCGTTGATAGTGCCTGTTAAGGAATTGTCTGTTTTAAACTGCACAATGAGTGCCTCATTGTGAATATTTCCCTTTGTCTACCCCCCGGCAGCCCAAAAATGTTATAAACATAGAAAAGGGTTGGCTGCCTTAGCAGTAGGCTTCATCCCTATCCCAGAACTCCTAAACCCAGACAGTGTTTAGAAAGAAAGCACAAAAAACGAATTTGAGAGCAACCGTTCTAGAACAAAGTAATCTGGGTTAAAAAAGTCAATAACAAAATGTTGTTCCCCGTGTTATTATTAATATTTCATTTACTTTCTCCACATCATACTTCTCACACAGTTACACGTAATGCATCTAAACTATAAGCCTTATTTTTAGTGAAAATCTCTCCTCCTTTTTTTAAAATAATTTTGCATATTACAAAAAAATATTTAAAAATCGAAACAATTCATAAACAATTCATAAAATCTTTATACATAGGAGACCACATACGTTATTATACTGGATTATCCACTTCTATATGTAGTAGTATAGCTATGATTTAATTATACTTTTCACATATTTAATATTGTATTATAGGCAAGGAACCACATACCATTTTGTTCACTAGTACATATATAATAATTGACACCAGTATTCAGATGGTGCCTCTAACAGTGAGTCTCCAAAGTAAAAACATAAACATAATTATGAATAATAATGAAAGAATACAATTTTATTTATTTATTTGAGTTTTATATATCGCTGGCTAGACCTGGAGGTATCAGACCGCTTTACATAAGGAAACAGCGTGTTACAAGTTATAAAAATAATCACATTAATTACAGAAAGGTTACAAGTTCAATAAAGGAGTTATTAGCGACCATGAAACACAAGATCCACAGAAAAGAAAACAAGAAAAAGGCCAAGGAGAGCAGGGAGTCTACAGGAGGGAGTCAGCAGCGGAGAAAGAGACGAGACATAAGTCCGAGGTCCGGCTGGGTAGGTAATGGCCATAGCAGTGTGCCAGAGCCTGTCTCCCCTATAGCTGTCGGAGCAGCTCCACCACGAATCGGTCATACATTTCGGACTCCGACGGATAAAAATGAGGATCAGGAAGGGACCAAAAGTCTAAAGTCCAGAGACGGGCTGGTGGAGGTGGCAAGGGTGGCAGTATAGGAAGGGGATGTAGCTTGACAGCCATTATAAAGTCAGGCAATTTGAGTCTGTTGATCTCCAAGACTCTGTAGGTAGAATTGTCTCTAGATCTTAGGATTGTTTCCTCAGCTAAGCCCATTGTCCTAGTGGAACATCGGGAACCCCTTGTAGAATGGGAACATCTTCCCATACCGGTGAAAATACATTGGTGGGCGGCGTTTTAGAGTCGGGTTCCATCTAGAAAGTAAGTGTTTTTTAAATTTTTTATTTTATTTTGCAAATGATAACAGTGACATCACATAAAAGAAATAAAAAAAGACAACATCCCTATCCAATGCGCCCCATTAGATCACAGTACAAAGTTCACAGCTGTGTCCACGGCTACTGTCACATCGTCGACGTAAAGTAAATATATGCAAATAGGCTCAATAGTCCGATGACGACCCAGCAGTAGCCCAGGCAGACGCGCATCACAATATAATATGGAATTAGCAACTAACAAGGAAACAAAAAACCCCTGTAGACATGACCATAAATGAAGACATAAGAAAAGAAATTATACATAAAGAAAAAACAAATTCGATCACAGTACAGTTGCGTTTCCAAAGATCAATCACTTTGCGCTCAGGTAACAGTGTGCTCTTACCTCATCCGTTCCATTCCTGTTGTCAGGCCCCCCAGCCGCAAACTCACCGCAGTGCTGTTCCCTCCCTGCTCTGACTCAATCAGACCCCTGCTCAGAGTGCGTTAGCAGATACAATCGTAGTGGCTCCCAGATGTCTCTCGGTCTAGAGGGTAGGGTCATCTCCTCCGCGTATACGTTTAGGCTATCTCGACAATATACCAGATCAGCTAGCCAGGCCTTTAGGATGGGTCGCCTACCCCTTCCCCACGTCATCGCTACCCTTCTTGCAGCCATGAGTAACGCCAATCGTACAAATTTACCGGTTGTCCCCCTGATATGTGGCACGCAACAGAGCAGACACACCAAAGGCGTACACGGAAGGTCCACCTCAGCCATCTCACGCAATCCACACACCACCTCACCCCAGAAAGCAGCCACCGGCTGGCAACTCCACGCCAAGTGAAGAAAGTCTGCCTCATCCTGTCCGCATCTGTCACACTTCGCCGTTTCACGCAAGCCATATGCATGTAGTATACTTGATGGATATATTTGAAATGAATGATTTTAAGGTTACCATTCATGCAGAGTGTCCCAGTCAAACCACATATATGCTTCCAGTCATCCTCAGATATGTCAGCCTCCAGACAAGTATTCCATTTGACCAAGCTTCAGTCCACACCCAACACTGTTTCATCTTTGATAAGTGTGTATATCTTAGAAATCAGTTTCTTGTTATTAGGTGCAGTTAGAACAGATTGCAAAGATGCTAGCACCGGAGGCTCATCAGGGAAAGTGGTATAATGTTCCCGGGCTGCCCCCCGCAACCGATGAATCGCAAAGCGGAATAGGAGGAACTGGTTCTCGATGTGACTCAAGTCGTTCTGGTCAAGAAACGTGCCGTTTGGATACACATCTCGCATACGAGTAATGCCCACCTCGTTCAACAACCTCAGGGACGGGGCCTCATGTGTAACCGACAGACGCGCATGATATTCAAGGCGCAGATCTGGTGCGTACAGCGGCAGCTTCTGCGCCAGTTTCCCTATGCGATGCCATGCCAATATTGTAGCGTCGATCGCATGTATTTCCGATTTCGGGGTACTGCGTGAACTATGTGTGACTATGCTGTGCAAGGGAATCGGGGCAGCATCCCCCTCCTCCACCACGACATGTGGCGTGTAGGCATGCGGTCTATGCCAGTAATATAGATCTTGAGCCTGGGCTCTTAAATAGTAGGCATAGAAGTCTGGGGCTGCGAATCCCCCACGTGCATACCCCCTGGTAAGAACCGACCACTGCACTCTTGCCATCTTACCTCCCCATACCAACCAAAGTAGATGCCCACGAATCATCTTGAAAAATGCCAGATTCAGCACTATGGGTACGTTCACGAACAAGTAAAGAAATCGAGGCAGCACCACCATTTTGACAAGAGCAATGCGATCTGCAAGCGAGAGCGGTAGCTGCAGCCAGGTCTCGACCATAGTTTCCAGATTAGAACTAGCTCGGCCGTAATTCTCTCGTATCACGACCGCCGGGTCGCGGTGCACCCACACTCTCAGGTACTTAACAGGGTCTGTCGACCACACCAGTGGGAATTCGAGGTCAGGGCGCATGGTTCTTTCCGTCAGCGGGATCACGACCGACTTCTCCCAATTTATCTGTAAGCCCGATATGCGGCCGAACCGCACATATTCCAGCATCAGTTGTACCAAGTACCGAGACGGTTCCCGTACGAACAGTACCATGTCGTCGGCGTACATTGAAGTAGAAACCGGGCAATTGCTAAAGTTCAACGCAGTCTCCCTATGCCGTTGTCGAATCACGCAAGCCAATGGTTCTAAAATAATCGCGAACAACATGGGTGAAAGGGGACATCCTTGCCGGGTCCCCCTTTTGATATATAGCGAGTCCGAAGTCGACCTTCCAACCCTCACTCTCGCCGATGGCGCCGTGTATAGCACCGTTATCCATTGGAGGAATAATGGGGGAAATCCCATGCGACGTAATACTCTGTGCATGTACTGCCATTCCACGGAGTCGAACGCTTTGGCAGCATCTAATAGGACCGCCGCAGCCTCCAGACTCGGCTCCAATACATGAAACATGGAAAAGAGTGTGCGCAGGTTATGCGAGGTAGACCGCTCCGGTATGAAACCTGACTGATCCGGCAGAATCAGTCCGTGCATCAGAGGCTGCAGCTTTGTGGCTATGATTTTGGCCAAGATTTTGGCATTGATATTAATCAAAGACAGCGGACGATAGGAGTCGCAACGCTCCGGGGGCTTATCTTTTTTCAACAGTGTGACTATGAGGGCCTCTCTCAATGTCGGGGGGAGTATCCCAGTTTCGTGTGCTTCCGCATATACTGCCAACAGACGCGGCACGAGGAGATCAGCATATTTCTTGTAAAACTCAACCGGCAGTCCATCCGGACCCGGTGCTTTACCATTAGCTAGCGCCGCTATGGCCAATTTGACATCTTGCTCATCTATTGGGAGGCATAAATACTGACGCTGCGCGTCCGTCTGCCAAGCGCACGCGATGTCGTCCAAGTATTCATCAAAGTCCTCGGTAGTAAGAGTACTCTGCGTGTCATACAAATCCGCATAGAATTTACGGAATTGCTCCGTTATAGCTTCTGGAGTATAATTCTCGGTTCCCGCTTCATTCACTATCCTGTCCACCCGCTGCTGCTCTAATCTCGTTTTTATTGTGAACGCAAGCGTCCTTCCCGGCCTGCCTGCCTCACCATATCTGCGGGCCCCATGTCTGCGATAAATGTATTTAATCTCTGCCTCCGCCTGTGTTTCATATTCTACCATCAGTTCTCGCAGTTTAGCCAGTGTAGATAGTGCAGGCCGGGCAGCATAATCTCGCTCAAGCTCCTGCATTTCAGATTCAAGGCACTGCAGCTGTGTTCTGCTATCCCTAAGTATACCGGCTGCCGTACCAATACACGTCCCTCTGATGGTGACCTTAAAGGCCTCCCACAGCGTCGCCACCTGATCAACTGTGCCCTCACTCAACATAAAGTATTGCTCTATAGCATTGTGTATGGTTTTATCATAAATAGGATCCAGAAGTGCCTCAGCATGCAGTCGCCATGTGAAAGGACGTCGCGCTCCGTTTGGGTTTCTCAAGAGTAAGCGTACTGGGTTGTGGTCTGACAGCGTACGAGCCAGGGGACCCACCTCCACCACCCACTCCATAAGTTCATCGCCAACCAGCCAGTAGTCAAGTCTCAACCAACTTCCATGCATAGGTGTCGCATGTGTACCTTCCTTCCTCTCTGGATTACGCACTCTCCATACATCCTGCAAACCAAACTCCTCCATGGCTCGTAACACACTCGCAGCTACTCGGGGGTGCGGTGCGTCTCCGGGTTAGACTTATCCAACTGCGCATCTAAATACGTATTCAAATCACCCCCCCCCCCCATATGACAGGCGCAGCAGGCCAGTCCCTCAGTTGAGCACAGATGCGAGCCACGCACATCGGGTCATCCACTATGGGGCCATACATATTCACAATAATTACCAACGTGCCATACAACTTCCCATTCACCATCACGCATCTGCCCTCATCATCCGCATACGTGTGTAACATTTGAAAATCGACCCCTCTCTTTACCAGGATTAGCACTCCCCTCGCATAAGAAGAATATGAGGCAGGATGTTGAAAACCTACCCACCTGCCCAGTGCCCCACATACCACATGTGGAGCCAAGTGTGTCTCCTGTAACAGCGCAATTTGTACCCCATGTCGGTTCAGGTATGCAGCCACCTGTCTTCCTTTTTTAGGAGAGTTGAGGCCACGGACATTCCAAGTTAGCATCACACAGTTGTCAGCCATTAGGTATTTATTGTCACAAAAATAGCAGTTTGTGCCGGGGAGCCCCCCAGGACATCGCCCGAGCAGTCACAGAGCAACACCAGTATCCTGCATGGTAAATACAGTTCTACGCTTTCGTGATCGATCTCGATATTCAGAAAAAAAAAACAACACATACAAAAACCACAAACAACCCGCCACCTACTCCAACCTCCCAATCAGGTCGAGACTAGCCCCCCCTCTCCCTTTTGACAGCAACCATGTGGGTATTACCCGATGGGGGAAGAAGCACAGCAGCGTGTACATGCACCGTAGTGCGGCCGCCGGGACTATTTCCATCATAGTACCGCTGAATCACTTGCAAATTGTCATCAGTATACAATGCACCGCCCTGCCCCGGGTCCCCGAGAGAGCAACAAGCAAAAAAACAGTAACTCCCGCCCGCCCCAATTTAGCAAACTAGTCTGATCAGGTGTGTTTCACTCCAACTGGCTAAAGTGAGAGGCCCAGCAGTTTTATCATGAGTTATTTGCATAGTACAATAGTCACCAGTCTATCAGTCTGCATCATCTAATCCGGAAGCCGTCTGCTCCACAGGTGGCCTGTGTTCCTTTGGCTTGCTCTTGCAGATGTGTTTTGTGAATTTTAACGCAGATTTAGCATCCGTAAAGAAGTGTGACTGTTCCTCATGAGATATTTTCAGTTTGGCGGGATAGAGCATAGCACACGGCACCTTTGCCTCCCGTAGTAGTCTCTTCACTGGGACAAATTCACGGCGCGCTGCTTGAACCGTTGGAGTGTAGTCTGGGAAGAAGGACAGGGTATCGCCCTTATACACCACCGGTTCTTTTGCCCTCGCATCCCTCAGGATGGAGTCTCGATCCGCATAATTAAGTAGCCTGGCTATGATCGGCCTCGGAGGCACACCCGGGTTTGGCCTGGGCCCCAAGGACCTATGAGCCCTCTCCACAATCATCACACTGGATAGGGCAGTACCAAAAAGTTCACGTAGCATGCCATCGATGAAAGGCTCCATCTTGGAAATGGGTGTTGACTCCGATAGGCCAAGAATTCTCACATTATTGCGCCTAGATCGCGCTTCTAAATCTTCGTTTTTCGCACTTATCACTTCCAGGACTTTTTCCATTTGGAGGAGCTGCGTGCGGGTCTCTGCCTGCGTGTCGTGTCCATCGGACACCCTGTTTTCCAGAACGTCTAGTCGTTTTTCGTGTTTGACGACCTTTTTTTTTACCATGTCAAGGCCGGTCGCCAGTGCGTCAATCTTACTATCTATAGATTTCATACCCGCTCGTAACTCTAGGAGTATCGTGCGGGTGTCATCCTCCGTTTCATCTGGCGTGGATTCTGTACCTCCAACCCCGCCTTGCTCATGCAGACCATCCACCGCTCGTGTGTGCCGTTTATTTTCAAAAGTCAGCTTGGCTTGCCTGGGCTCGGACTTGCCCATGATGCCACGTGGTCCGTGCCAATAGTCCGACACTTCCTACACCTTTGCGAGCCCTGATGCGTGCGTGGGTCTGGACAATGCGACAACTCTCAGTCCTCCTCCGAGCCTACACACCGCGCCTCGTGTCTTCCGCTTTACTGCGCCCTCAAGGCCCGATAATAAATGCGGCTAGTCTCGTGTCACTGCGGCGTGGCATAGAAGTGGGGGGAGGTGGGTACCAACCGCCGTCCAGCTGTCGCACCATATACCGGCAGCAGTCACCCACTGCGCCATCCAGGCTTCCCACCACCCGCAGTTCCCGCCTAGCTCACACCCACGGCCACCTACCAGTCCCCGACCAAGGTCGGTTCAGGGACACAGCAATGTGACCACTCGGCGGTGCTCCCCGGTACCTGCAAGCAGCGCAGAACCCCTTCGGGCGCTGCAAGTGTCGCCAGCCTAAACCCAACCCCCAAAGGCCCGCCGTGCGGGATTTGTCAGGCGCCACCGCCTATTCGGGCAGTATGGCCCCGCGGGCCCCGCACCACCAGCCCCAGCAGGCCCAGTCCAGGCCAGCGCCCCACTCACCAGCCTCAGTTGTTCCGCCAGACCGCTCCGCGCCCCCCTCCGCATGGCCGGAGCTAGGCAGGAGCGGGCCTCCGAAGTTACTCCACACAGCAGCCTCCTCCGTCAGCCGCCAGATGCACCGCGGCCGACCCAGGCCGGGACTTCCACTGGCTCCCTCCTGGCTCTCAGCTCCGCAGTGCTATTCCTGCCGACCAGCGTCCCACAGCCTCACACCATGCAGCCAAGCCTCCACGGCAGATCGGGTCCGCAGCCTCGCCTCGCGCAGTCCGGCCAACGTCCGCCGTGCCAACAGCTTCTCCTAGGCAGGCCCAGAAGGCGCACTCACTGTCTCGAGCGCGGCACCGCCATCTTGGCCTTCGCTCACACGCTCAGTATTTTCGTATAAACGAGCGAAGGCGCGGCGCCTCAGCGTTATTTAGCAGCTCACTCTGCTCCTTTGCTCTCCCAGGCCTCCCGGGCACGGAATCAGCCCGTTTTCAGCGGGGGAAGGATGGGGTTTGTCCAGTGTAGGATCCCGGCGCGCGGAGCTCCCTTACGAGGCAGCCATTCCGCTCAGCGCCGTAGCCACGCCCCATCTAGAAAGTAAGTGTTGAGTTCAATGGGGGTCAAACTAGGCATCATCAGGATCCCAAAACCCGAGCTCAGTTCGTGAAAGGCTGCCACCCAGACCAAAATCGTCACACTCACCGCCTATTCACGGGCTACCCAGACGCCATCTTAGGGTCAGGTGTGGCTTTAGTACCGACGGAACGACCTGCACCGTAGCTCAGGCAGCTATCCCTTCTCAGAATGCCTCCGGGTTGTGCAGCTGAGATGTGCACGGGGGAACACTGCCAGTATTGCGCCTGACTGCTGGGTTCTTCAGAACCGCGTTCCCCCGGTTTCCGGTATGTTCCCAGTATCGCCCGCCTATTCTGGTACAGCCAGGGGGGACCACCATAATGAGGCAGTTATTCCGGAGCATCAGTCCCTCCCCCTCTCTGCAGGGTCCTCTTTTGACGAGGTACTGGTGCTCCTCCACAGCGGGTCCTCATGACTCCTGGCCCACTATTATGCACAATGGGTGTCTTCAAGCGCACCATGCAGAGTAGCCCCCAGGTACATCTGGGCTCGCACATGCCCCGGGTGCCGCCAGAATCCCCATGATTTCCTCTGGGACACGGATGCACTGATTGCCAGAAAATAGCTGGTGATTAATGGCTAATTTCCTGCAGTTTCAAATCGGTGCCAGTGTAGCAGCCCTGGATTACGTCCGCACAGCGATCTTAGCTCACTTTCTCCCGGGGACATCGCAGCTCATAACTCGGCTGATCAGGATTGTAGAAAGGCGGTTTAAACGTCTGTGTGATCCGCCAGTATTCAGATTACTGGACTAGTGATTCCAGTGGGATTTGACCACGGCAAAGCACCGCTCCGGATACTGGCATGCAGGTTCCCCTCGGAGCTTCAGCTCCAATCGGTCATCATGGTCGCTGGCTCCTTCTCCTCCTCCTCATGTGTTGTGTTGTCTTTGAGTGCGTACCTGTCAACAGCGACTAAATGGGTGATTTGGCAAACTTCAACATCATACTTCTCAATGTCGTTTGGAAGTGTCACCACGTCCTTGGGGGGTGCTTCTCCCTAGATCTAGCTCTAAGGGAATTTTGGGAGTGAAAGGAGTGACCTCTGGTAGGAGATGCCACATGACAAATCTGTGAAGACACTTATATTTCAGCAATGCAACAACTCAGAGACATCAATATTCCACTGAAATTAGTTACTTCTAGACCATATGTGCAACTCAGGAGTATCAAAAACAAGCAATAAATACAAGTTGTCGAAGTGGCGTTTTGCTGGACTCAGATTGGTCGACACCACCTTCTTCAGGACAGACTTTGGTTTAAAAACAATGTTATTCACTCTAAAGGTAAAAACAATAAATACATAAATATTCAATAAAGTAGGACCTCTTATATCCACCAAAAAAACAGGCTATAGATCTTGTAAACATATTACACTCTCTAGTACTCCATTCATATTCATCTATGAAAGCCTCTCTTTTTTATGCTCAAGTAGAGGTCATTCAATTATCTTCTATACTTTTCCCCAGACTCAAATATTTTTTCAGTGCAACACCTTTACATATTCCACATTCATCTGTACTAGCATTCTATGCCCAATCTTTCTTAGCAGTTACGTACTTTCAGCTTATCCCATAAATTGAGTAGGTATCAATCTCATGCGGTAGTTCACTTCCTTGAAATGTAATTCACCAGTGAGTTTGTCAGCCGGGATTTCCTCTCTTATCTCCCTTATTTTCTGTTAGGATATACATTGATTTCATTTTCCTATTTGATATTTTTGCTATACTTTTCTTATGTATTTTAAATATGATTGCTCACCCTCAATTGCAAGGTATTTTAGACTTGATCCGTTAATCTACAGGCTGTATATAGCTGCAGTCTTAATCTCCATTTAGGATTGTAGCAAGGGCATCCTTAGTTTCTTCACCCTTACGTCTTATCCGATTATTAGAAAACACTTTTATTTATCATTAGGCTCAGGATCTGTAAAATGTACACATATAGTTTTACATAAAATCGGGCTTAAGACAAATTTTATGTTTATATACTTCTAATACCATATCAAGCTTCATCGTTATTTTTCTCAAAGCTTTGCCTCTTGTTCTTAAAAAGACGTACTGAACTCTAGGGTACACCCATCTAATGTATATACAATCTGTTTTACATGTTTATCTCAAATTCAAGTGGTTTCTTACTTGGATAATTACAACTCCTTTCCCTTTCTGTAGAAGCTTTTTTTATCATGGGGTACTCATCCCTAAGAGATTCTATTCAATTCCGCTCCAGTATAAAAGTTTTAAAACTCGCCAAAATAGACATAATTGCCCCTTAAAAAAAAAAGCCTTATTTTGAATAAAAACATGGTATTGTATGATATCCCAGATTATTACTTTCTACCTCTGTACCTTATACTTATTGCCTGAGCTTGTCTTAAATATAAGCCAGTCACGTATCTAAATATTACTTACAGTGTTCAAAAGTGCTCATCCCAACAGATCGAGAGTCACCCTCAAAATAGTATTTTGCGGTTGGACAGCGTCGGTATACATGGGCTTCACGTTCGTTTAGCGTATCACATTTGTTTAACCAATGTCCACCTATTCATTACGCTCTTCCTGATGGGACCCCAAGTACTTCCGGGTCACTTAAAGATCAAATCAGTCCGTCTAAGCCCATTTGGATTGCGGCCATCTTAGAATGTCACTTCTTTACCGGTGAACACGGCACTGCGGTTATTTAATACAGCCAAATCAGGAGGTTAAATATTTCCCCTAATGTAGACATCAAAACTTGATAAAAAACTATGGTAGTATTATCATAAAACTATATATATTAATAAACAAAGAATTTTAGTAGGTTGTATTTTTTTTTTTGTTTATTCAAAGTTGCAGAGTCATTACATTACAGTGGCATATGCAATCAGAACTGCTATAAAAACATATACAATCAGGAGTTTACACTGTAAAGGAGGGCTTATAGGATGTGTACTTTTTCTTGTTTTTCCCCCTTTTCTGCCCCCATTTTAACAGGTGAACAAAACCAATGCAGGCAAAACTCAGTGCTACAAGTAAAAAGGACATAAATCTACGCGTGCAATCATTCCATATCCAGTATTTGCAGTCAACATTGACACTATATCCGGGCATGTGGCGTTAATCCAATACAGCGAGTGAGGGGACATATAATCGCATGTCTAGGCATAGGTAGAGACATTCACAAGCAGAAGTGCAGAAACAAAACTAACACTTAGAAATCTTAGTCATACATTCTTATATAAGAAACATCAATCAGGGCTTCCCCATTCAGCCAAAATCACAAAGACCACATCTCATCATCCAGTAACATCGTCTATCGCCCCAGAGGGAGATTGCTCAGAGCTGGGGGTGTTCGTTCTATCACGTGTCCACTGTATGAACGGTTCCCAAATATCTTTGGGTCGGGAAGCAGAGGGCATGTGTTCCCAATAGTAATCTAATTGCGTATGGCCGTATGTCACATCTGCCAACCATGCATCAAATTTAGGCAATGCCTTACGACCCCAATGTACAGCCACCTGTCGTCTAGCATATAGAAGCAATAAGGCATGAAGTTTTCGATTTTTAGGTGCAGTATCAATTACATACCCCAACAGCCCAAGGGCCGGGGAAGGGTCATCTGTTCTAAGGAGAATCTGATTAATTGCAGAAAAAATGGCGGACTAATACTCAGCAAGCAAAGCATCGGGCAGCTCCAGGCGACATGTAGGAAAGAAGCATTTTCGGCGCCACACTTCCAACAGTTAGTGTCATCTTTCAGTCCCATGCGGTGCAACGACACTGGTGTGCGGTAAAACCTGTGTAGAAATTTGAAATAAATTTGCCGGAGTTTATAGTTAGGCGATAGTTCAGTTAGTTGTCTGCAGCAAAAGGACCACTGGTCTTCTGTCAGAGGCTCTTCCAGTTCCGCATTCCACGCTTGCATGGATGTTGGCACTATAATAGGGGCTTGTTCCTGCATACTGTTATACAATCTAGATACTAGTGTTTTGGGGGATGCTCTAGCAAGCACGTTTTGGAGCGCTTGCAATTGTGGAGCCTCTTCAGGAAACTGACCCCAGAACGCCTTGCAGGACGTCCTCAGCTTATGGTAGGTAAATAGATCATTGAAAGTCAGGGGTGTGTCGTCGCCACCCGACTGGGGGTCCTGAAACGTGCCATTCGGGTATAAGTCAGCAAATGTACGCAATGGTGCTCCACGTATGGTGATATCACCTCCACTTACAGCCAAACAGGGCATCATAGGGTTGCATCTCAAAGGGATTGCCGGTGCATATAGGAGCGGAAGTCGAGCTCTCTTCTGGAGTTCTCGCCACACCCACCTAAGCATATTGGCTGTATCAATGTCCAGGGAGGGTCGTGGTGCTTTTCCATATAAGGCTACACTTAGTGGTAATGGGGCCACGGAGTCTAATTCCACTGCAACGTGTGGTTGGTATGGCGTTGGATATACCCAAAAATGCACAAATTGTGCCTTCGCACACAATGCGTAAAGCTGCATATCAGGAGCGCCTAATCCCCCATGTCGGAGCGGTAGTGTCTAGAGTGCCCAAGATACTCTGGCCTGACCCCCAGCCCACACCAGTGATAATAAGGAAGATCGCAGACGGGTGTGAAAATGTTTCGTCAATGGGATTGGGATATTCACAAAGAGGTAGAGGAACTGCGGCAACACCACCATTTTTGCCAGTGCGATCCTCCCAACTAAGGACAGAGGGAGTTTTTTCCAAATAGCTACTTTGGTCTCCAACCAGTGCACCGCTTTTCCAAAGTTAAGGGACCATACATCCTGTATGTTACGACTAATCCAGATGCCTAAATATTTAACAGAGTCCGCTTCCCAGCGTAGGGGGTAGTCAGACCTCACTTCAGGGGTAGTATCTGTTAGCGGGAAAGCAACCGATTTAGTCCAGTTAATCGACACACCAGCCAGGCCCTCAAATTTTACAAATTCGCGAAGCAGAGGATTAAGATTTTCGGTGGGGTTTATGACATACAGAGTGACGTCATCTGCGTACAGAGATATCAATAGGCTACGGGAGCTAAAACTTATGCCTCTCGCGTTGTGGTGTTGTCTAACCCTTGCAGCAAGGGGCTCCATGGCAATGGCGAAAAGCAGCGGAGACAGGGAGCAGCCCTGTCTCGTGCCTCGTGAGATGTCAAATGGCTCGGATAACAATCCATTCATCCGCACTCTTGCTTTAAGGGAGGTATACAACAGTCGTATTAGATTAATGAATAAAGGGCTGAAGCCCATCCTGCTTAGAATCCTGAATAAATAAGGCCATTCTAACGAGTCGAAGGCTTTTGTAGCATCTAAAAACACGACCGCTGCCTGTACAGTTGGGTGAAGGTAGTGTAACACCGAGAATATAGTTCTTAAGTTATGAGACGTTGCACGCCCTGGTATGAAGCCTGATTGGTCCGGCAGGGCCACTATCGGCAGTAACGGCTGCAGTCTATCAGCAATTATTTTTGCATAGATTTTCACATCCACGTTGATAAGGGAAAGAGGCCTATAAGAATCTAATGACTGGCTGTCTTTCTCTGGTTTTAAAAGCGTTAATATCAGGGCTTCGCGCATGGACTCAGGTAAAATTTCAGTTTCAAGGGCTTCAGCAAAAACTGCGTGCAACCGCGGAGCCAGTTCATCTGCATAGGTCTTATAAAAGGCCGTCGTGAGTCCATCAGGGCCAGGGGCCTTGTGCAACTGCATACTCTTTATGACCTTGGCTATATCCTGAGCTGTGACCGGGATGTCCATGTATTTGCAGTGAGCGTTGTTAAACCACACCAAGGCCAACGTGTCTAAATATGCATCAAGGGATTCTGGAGTCATACCTTGTCTGGATTTATATAGGTTAGAATAGAACTCTGTGAAAGTGTTAAGAACTGCCTCCTGTCCTATCACCACCTCTCCGTCTGGATTCATAATGGAGTGTATGTATGTGGACTGTGACCTGGCGGAGATGAGGCGAGCCAATGTCCTGCTGGGTCTATCGCCCTCCCCGTATCTACGGGCCTCTGCCTGCTTGCCCAAGAATTTTACCTCTCGTTTTGCCGCCTCATTAAAGTCTAGTAGTTTAGCTTTCATTTGAACCGCTAATTCAGGCATGGGACTATCGCAGAAACGTGATTCCATCTCCTTCAGCTCTCCCTCAATCTTGCTTAGCGTATTTCTAATGGCCTTTAGCACCCCAGCTTGCCGTGCAATACACTGCCCTCTGATTACCACTTTAAACGCATCCCATAGGGCAGACTCTGTTGACACTGAGTCCGCGTTCGTTTCAAAGTATTGGACTATGTCTGCTCTGATTTCTTCGGTAAAGGCTGTATCTAACAATGCATGTGGTGGTAAGCGCCAGGTGAAGGCACGAGTGGGAGCATCCAGCACTTTAATTTCCAACAGGCATGGAGCATGATCAGAGAGCGATCTAGCCTGATTACACACATTCACTGTCCATGTAGCCACATCAGGCGTTACCAGCCAGTAATCTAGCCTCGACCAGGCAGCATGGTGACTCGAAATACAGGTGCCTTCCCTTACGGTCGGGTGCCTAGACCTCCATATGTCTAGCAATAAACCCTCTTGGAGAATGTCTAGCAATGCCTGCCTGGCATTTGGGTGCAGCGGCCTCGACGCCCCTCTGCGATCCAAATCATCATTCAGTACAATATTAAAGTCCCCACACAAATGACAGTTGAGCAATCCAACAACGCTATTTGCGCCAATACAGATCTAAAAAATTCTGGGTCATCAACATTTGGGCCATATACCGCTGCCAGTACCAATGGCTTCCCCAGTAGGGTGCCGTATACCACAACAGATCTGCCCTCCGGGTCGCAGTACACGTTATGTTCCTTCCAATCTAGTCCTCTACGTACAAGGATAGCCACCCCACGGGCATAATTCGAGTAGATGGCAGAATAAATCGAGCTCCATCTAGAGTGTTTTAGCCTGGGGGATGGTGTGGAGTTGATGTGTGTCTCCTGCAAAAAGCAAATGTCTATTTTATGTCTTATAAGATAGCCATGCATTAATCTCGCCTTCCTGCTGTCAATAAGCCCGCGGATGTTCCAAGTTAACACCCTTGTCATCTCCATTTCAATGTTGATTCTGCATTCCTACTATACAATAGTTGTCTAACCACAAATCCAAGTCCAATGACTGCACAGCGCAAATGAGAATAGTACTTAGCACTCGCCAAACAGCCCAACAACCCCTTCCACCCACCACCCACAGCAACCCCCCAATCAGGTTGTGTCATAGCCTCCCCTAACCTATGCATAGCGTAAACATAATGAAAAGTTATAAACATTGGGAGTCACCCCTTGAGGGCGTGGTATCCTGAGCATACACCCCTGTTTGCACAGGGTGGCTGTGCAATTTAGCCTAGGTTGCTAGCGTCTAACCTTGATACTTCAAATCTATACGGTAGCCAATTCGCAGGGCGCACAGTGGAGTTCAGCATGATAACATAGCAAGCCCTATCGGCACATTATAGCAAAGTTTGCATACCTGTGGTGCTCCATAGTACATTAGTGGTACATTTAAACAACATAACCTGTTAACGGAAGCAACATCCCTCAACTTAAGTGTAGACGTCCTTTGAAATCAAGTCTAGTGAGATCAATCATTGTCACTTAGACGACTTTCTTCATCCCCCAGCTGTGCAAGTTTCCTCTTTGGCCTAGTACTGCAAACATGCTTTGCGAATTTCAAAGCAGACTTAGCGTCTGTTTAGTAGATTGTATTTAATAACAACCACCTTCTAATATTCCAAAGAATTGCGGTTAGTTGAGGTGATCAAGGCTGTTTTTCAGCCGAAACGCGTCCTGTCCAGAGTGGCCTAATTTAATAAATTGAGGTTGATGTTATTCCGTTCCTGAGTGCTGTTTCTTAATGAGGGAGATCTATATATTTTTTTGTGGCGATTTCCAAGGGATTGGATTGTTGGGGCCCACCTCCACTTACCGGATGAGAGAAGACGGTTGTGAAGTGACTTCGCCTCACACTGGGCGGGATGCACGGCCATACCTGCCCCCGTTTGATGAATTCCGGCATAAGGAGGTTGGCGTGGTCTGGGGACACAGGGAAATACAAGACTCGTTTTGCAGCAGGACATTGGTTTTACACAGCACCTTTGGATACTTTGCTTGCAGCATGGTCACTATGGCGTTAATACTGCCCCCATCTTTCGTTACCTGAACGCCCACTGCATTCTGGTACCAGTAGTTCACTCCCTAAGTGTTTCATCTGGAGTAGTGATCAGACACACCTGGTGAGGGCGGAGCTGCAGCGGTCCTATCACTACATGGTAGGACTATTTAAAGAACGTGACTGTGCAAGCCTCCTGTTTATAATGCTAGGCACTGAGGAAGGCCGTCTGGCCGAAATGCATTTGCCTGCCGAGAATAAAAGTATTTTCCTTCGTTCCCCTGTGTGGCCTCTGCTCTGTCCGTGCAGGAAGGAGATTGGTGTCATGTTTTCGCGTCGGCCAGTGACGCGTTCAGAGGCCCCCACGCTGTAAGCTGGCCCCAATATTTCTGGCTGCTGCCTCGGCAGTTTTGTGGCGATTTCCAAGGGATTGGATTGTTGGGGCCCACCTCCACTTACCGGATGAGAGAAGACGGTTGTGAAGTGACTTCGCCTCACACTGGGCGGGATGCACGGCCATACCTGCCCCCGTTTGATGAATTCCGGCATAAGGAGGTTGGCGTGGTCTGGGGACACAGGGAAATACAAGACTCGTTTTGCAGCAGGACATTGGTTTTACACAGCACCTTTGGATACTTTGCTTGCAGCATGGTCACTATGGCGTTAATACTGCCCCCATCTTTCGTTACCTGAACGCCCACTGCATTCTGGTACCAGTAGTTCACTCCCTAAGTGTTTCATCTGGAGTAGTGATCAGACACACCTGGTGAGGGCGGAGCTGCAGCGGTCCTATCACTACATGGTAGGACTATTTAAAGAACGTGACTGTGCAAGCCTCCTGTTTATAATGCTAGGCACTGAGGAAGGCCGTATGGCCGAAATGCATTTGCCTGCCGAGAATAAAAGTATTTTCCTTCGTTCCCCTGTGTGGCCTCTGCTCTGTCCGTGCAGGAAGGAGATTGGTGTCATATATATATATATATATATATATATATATATATATATATATATATATATATATACACACACACACACAAATAAAATTCATTTTAAGTACAGCAGCACTTGAAAGCCAGAGTTTATTTAATGCATCTTTAATCCACTTATACTTACTTCTTTTATGCATCTATATACCTTCCATGTACTTATGGAGCTATATATTTATAAATTGTCTTCTAATTCAGCATATCCAATGCACTACCCTATTGCTTACCCTATACCACTCTCAAAATATCCTCTACCTCAACTCTCTGACTTATCTCAAACATCTTACTACTACTCTTTCCAATGAACTACCCCATTTCTCACCCTACACCACTATCAATATATCCTCTACCTCCATCGCATACCTCTTTTACTATTCCGATCCGCAAAAACAAGCCTTTCTAAACCCTTCCCTCTGACTCTTCCCCCTCCACATCCCTTTTACTCATCCGAAGCCTCCACCTACTGCTATGACCTCCAAAACAAAAACAAATATCTAAATCCTTCCCTCTTATATCCCTCCACTATCCTTTTCAATGCAAATAATAGACTTACATGTCCACCTCTCAAATTAATTTCATATTTCACCATATTAATTCACCAACAATCCTTTATAGGCTCCCGAGTAGCGTGCCACTTGCTGAAAACGAGCTTCAACACCTCATCAGGGGTAGCTAGCGCTCTATAAAAGCAAACCTTTTCCCTCCTCTATCCCTCCGCGATTCTTCTCAATCCAAATAACTGAGTAACATATCCACCACTCAAATTACTTTCATATTTCACTACACTTATTCACCAATAATCCTTTATAGGTTCCGGAGTAGCGTGCTACTTGCCAAAAAAGCGCTTCAACACCCCATCAGGGGTAGCAAGCGCTATATAAATGCAAAACTTTTTCCCCAATCTATCCCTCCACTATCCTCCAGAATCCAAATAACTGACTAACATAGCCACCACTCAAATTACTTTCATATTTCATTGTACTAATTAACCACTAATCCTTTATGGGTTTCGGAATAGTGTGCTACTCTCTGAAAAAGCATTTGGCGCCTCGTATGGGGTGGTAAGTCCAATAGCATTAGACCTCAGCAAGGACGTTCCCTTTCTTTAAGGCAGGCTCTGATAGAATTTCCCCTCATACAGGTATCATGTTTTGAAGCAATACTCCACTGAGTGCACAGTCATATATACACCAGTGGTAAGTTGCCTCACGCATTACCCCTGTTCCTTTTACCCTTTAATCGCGCATTCTGTGCCATGTACCTGTTCTCATCTATATGTAATGTAATGTAATGTAAATTACTTTTTATATAGCGCATAAATCACCCGAAGGTCTCAGAGCGCTCACCATAACACAGACAACAGACAGAGGGTGCTGGGCAGAGATTCTAAGTTAAAATAAGAATGACAAAAACAGCCAGGTTTTGAGAGTTTTACGGAATCTAAGATAGTTAGATTGGGCCCTGATTGATAAGGGCAGAGAGTTCCAGGTATCAGGAGCTGCTTTGCTAAAGGACCTATCACCGTTTCTCACCGTACGCACTCTAGGGACAATTAGGAGCAGCTTGCTGGAGGATCTAAGGGCTCGCGTTGGTAAGTAAGGTTTGAGCTTTCTTTCAAGGTAGGCTGGCCCTTGTCCGTGAATGGTCTAGTGCACTAAGCAGCACACTTTAAATTGAATCCGTTTTCTAATAGGAAGCCAGTGCAAGGTTTTGAGAGAAGGAACAGATGGGGTACGGGGGGGAGGTCTAACACCAGTCTGGCTGCGGTATTCTGCAGCACCTGTAGCTTTGTAAGGAGGTTTTCGTTTATGGAGGTGAGAAGGGCGTTCCCGTAATCAATGCGACTTATAATGAGGCCTTGGACTAAGGGCATGCGGGACGAATGGGGAAGCCACTTAAAAAATTTCCTCAGAGTCCGCATCAAGCCAAAGCTAGTCTGCACTATTTTGTTGACATGTTCAGTCATAGATAACCTGTTGTCGACTATCACCCCCGGTTCCTGACCGATGGCCTGGGGGGAGGGCATGGACCGAGAGTGGTTGGCCACCAGTCGTCCGTCCAGAGTTTATTAGCTGCTCCAAAAAGCACAATCTCCGTTTTACTGGCATTAAGTTTTAAAAAATTGTTGGTCATCCAGCTGTCTACATCGACCATACACTTTTGAAATCTTAATTTAGTTTCCGCGGGATCTGGACCAATGGTAATCAACAGCTGGGTGTAGTCCGCGTAAGATACCGTATCAAAGCCATAAGCCACGATAACTTTTGCCAGGGGTGAGACATATAAGTTAAACAGTGTTGGGCTTAATATCAAGCCCTGAGGAACACCTTTATCGTTTTCCTGGTAGCTGGAAGAGTACTTTCCGACTTGAACTTTAGAACGCCTATTGGACAAATAACTTTTTATCCAAAGTCGCGCTGGGCCTTCGACACCAATCTCTACAAGCCTCTCCAGGAGAGTGCGATGAGAGATGGTGTCGAAGGCAGAGGACAAGTCGAGCAGGACCAGTATGGCAGATTGTCCTATATCCAAAGTTGTTCTAACATTATCTATGATTTCAAGAAGCGCAGTCTCGGTACTATGGTGTGCCCTGAAACCGGATTGGGAAGGGTCTAAGAGTTTATTATCCTCTAAGAAACGCCTAGTTGCTTATTAATCAGGGATTCCATAACTTTGCCAAACAGAGGGAAAAGAGAGATGGGCCGGTAATTAGGGAGAAGTTTAGGATCGACCGATGTTTTTTTAATAATAGGTCTAATGGTGGCCTCCTTCCAGTGCGTAGGGACCGAGGTGTGAGCTAGAGACAGATTGAGAGTTTTTGTAAGATCAGAAATCAGAGCGGGTGCAATTTTGGCTATGATCTGCGCAGAAGCAGGATCATCCGGGGAACCTGATTTAATGTTTCTAAGGGTGGTTTCTACCTCTGCTTCCGAGAAAGCAATAAATTCATATAGGGCTACATTAGAAGGAATCAGATTAGAAATGACATCGATGGCCAAAGGAACCGACTGATTCGAAGGCGTTGGTTGAGGAAAATGTTTGTGTATAGCCTCTATTCTGTCATGAAAATACACAGAGACCGAGTTAACTCAGTCTTGAGATAGGGTGGAAGATGGCTGACAGGCGGCTGGATTAGAAAATTGCCTTCTCTCCCCACCCAACCTCCCTCCACGCCAAGAACCCGGCTGGGTTGACTGTGAGTAAATGCTTTTACTCCTTCTTCACTCACAAGGTTGGCACTTCACACTGTATATGACCTCGCACTGATCTATTCAGAAAATTATCCCCCCCATGTTGTCCATGTCTATTGCTATGGCACTACCATTGGTCCAGCCCTTACCTATTCTCTATTTCATTGTCAAGATGTCCCCCTACCTTTGGTCCAGATGAGACCCTTTATTCACAACAGGGTCGAAACGCCGTCGTCGCAAAAAGGAAACAAACTTTGCAGACAGCACTTATGATTGTAATGAGTGTCTGTCTATATGAGGCTCCTTTCTTCGCGCTCGCACAGATTGAATTGTGTGTGTGTGAAGGCACCCTGTATGGCGAAAAACCGGGGTTGTTAAACTGAATTTGAAACGCGACCTAAGCGCATAGATACTTGCTTCATAGGATTTAAAAAAAAAAAACGCTGATACTGCTTTTTAATATTGATTGCCCATTATTTTAATTGTTGTGAAATACTTTTGTGTCTTTTGCTGATTGCACATTTGCACTTTAGTTCGCCCTACCTCTCCCTTGCATTTCCTTGCCGAGCCGATCCTAGGGCTGGTGCGAGTCAGGAGCGGGCGCCATCTTGGGGGGGAAGGCAGGCCGAGCGTTCTAGTTGCTGGCTGCCTCCCGCCCTCCCGCACTATTTAGGAGGCTCCTTTCTTCACGCTCGCACAGATTGTATTGTGTGTGTGTGAAGGCACCCTGTATGGCAAAAATCCGGGGTTGTTAAACTGAATTTGAAACGCGACCTAAGCGCATAGATACTTGCTTCATAGGATTTAAAAAAAAAAAAAACGCTGATACTGCTTTTTAATATTGATTGCCCATTATTTTAATTATTGTGAAATACTTTTGTGTCTTTTGCTGATTGCACATTTACACTTTAGTTCGCCCTACCTCTCCCTTGCATTTCCTCGCCGAGCCGATCCTAGGGCTGGTGCAAGTCAGGAGCGGGCGCCATCTTGGGGGGGAAGGCAGGCCGAGCGCTCTAGTTGCTGGCTGCCTCCCACCCTCCCCTTCTGGCTATAAATGTGTAATGCCTTCCGACGGCGCAGCGTGCGGGCGCAGCGGGCGCACCGGTGGCGCGCCAAAGGCAAGCCCGTCTGCGCCCGTCTGCGCCCGTCCGCGCCCGACCGGGCCAAGGGCCACAGACCTCTGGCCGTTTCACTAAGAAACCTATAATATACTACTCACTGGCGTTGCACGCGCTTCGAAAACAAGCAAACGGGAAGTGCACTGTTTTTGAAAACGAACGTCTTAATATTGCTATATGCCCCACATGTAACCTCAAACTTGATGCGCCTCAGTTATGTAAACAGACTATGCCAAGCAATAACAATAAGCAGACTTGGAAGCTTGCGAGTTTACATTGCCGCTCACTTTGCAAACATAAACTGAATATTCATGACCTTCTCTTAGACAATACACTGGATGCTCTGTTTCTCACAGAGACATGGCTGAATGACAGCTCAGGTCCGGATGTTGCACAAGCACTTCCTCCAAGCTATGTTATACTCAGACTTGACAGGCCTAAGAGATCAGGGGGAGGAATAGCTATCATTTATAAAAAATCTTATAAATGCTATCTTGAACCCCTATCCTTGAACGCCTGTGAGATAGCTTGTTTTAAACTGTCCTTGCTTCCTACCTTTACACTAACCGGCTTACTGGTATACCGACCACCCGGTTCGGCAACAACCTGGACATCTCAGTTCTCTGACTTAGTAGGCTCTCTTCTGATTGACACAAGTACTTTCTTGATTGTAGGGGACCTAAATATTCACTTAAATGACTCTCAAAATACGGCTGCCAATAATCTGATCAATGACTTGGCGGCCATGCACATTATGCTTCATAATCAGGGGGCCACTCATAGAGATGGCCACTTACTCGACCCTATATTTGGCAACCTTCCTCAGATCCAATGCCTTCCTGCCTTGCCCCTTCAATGGTCAGATCACTTGCTTACATACTTTACTATCCCTGGCGGGGGAGCCTAGTCCCCTCCCTACATATCATCCCTCTATGGTCACAGAAAATGGAAGAAACTTGATCTGGCCCAACTGAATTCAGCGTTAGACTCTGTCCCTGAGGATCTTCTGAGTGACGAAATTAACATGGAGGCCATAGCTGCTTCAACAGACAGGTGGCTCCTGGGAGCCATTGACATCTGCCTGCCGCTTACTAATAAGATAATTAAACCTCACAACACTCCAGCGCCATGGTTTAACGACGCACTCATGGCAGCTAAATCCAAATGTAAACGCTACGAGCGTCTTTGGAGGAAAGACTATTCTCATATTTCTGGGGAAACCTACAAAAAGGAACTCAAGCAATATCATAGGGAGTGTGCTGCAGCTCGTGCAGCCTCTGTCACCCAGACTATCTCAGCTGCATCTAACAAATCGAGGACATTATTTAACTTAGTTAAAGAATTGGCAGGATCAAAGTCCACGGCTGATCCCCCTCTTTGAATAATGCTCAATGTGACGAACTGGCTCAGTTTTTTACAAACAAAATTGAAAGAATCTATTATGATATTTCTAAGCAGCAACCGAAAGAAACAAATAACAATACTGCCAATAATAATCAGCAAATACAATCTGCGCTAACATATCACCCTCTAATTTGCTGGCCTGAGATTACTATCCAAAATCTACAAGAAATTGTTAGAAAATGAAAATCGGGCTCCCCGGTAGATCCTCTCCCTGTGTCAATACTTAAGAAACTTGACACCAGGCATTTGTCATTGATCTGTAAAATCCTAAACCAGTCCCTCGTCTCTGCCACTGTCCCTATACCATGGAAACATGCTAAGGTCACACCATTGTTAAAGAAACCTACGGCTGACCCCAAAGTTCTGGGTAACATTCGCCCGATCTCCCTGTTACCCGCATTTTCCAAACTTTTGGAAAAACACGTTCATAACCATCTGGCCCACTACTTAGAGATAAATGACATCTTCCACTCCTCTCAGTCTGGTTTCCGACCCGGTTACTCAACCGAGACTACCCTTCTGGGGGTCGTAGAACATCTGCGGAGCCTAGTTGACAAGGGACTTTCTGCTGCACTGATATTACTTGATCTCAGTGCAGCATTCGACACCATCTCTCACAGTATACTGCTCGACTCCCTTTCTGATGTTGGCATAAGGGGAATTGCTCTTGACTGGCTAACCTCTTTCTTAGATCAGCGCTCTTTCCAAATTAATTCCAACACAGGCACCTCCGGTGTCTATCAGTCCCCTTATGGTGTCCCCCAGGGCTCGGTGCTCAGCCCCCTGCTTTTTAACTTATACGTGGCCCCTCTTGCCCGTATCGCGGAAAATGAAGGCCTAACCATGTTTAGTTACGCTGACGATTCTCAAATAATCTTCTCACTGTCTAGTACAGACAAGGACTCACCTTTGCCCCTGAAATCTGGCCTTGCCAAAATCGCAACCTGGATGCGGACCAATCTGTTGAAACTTAACGGAGAAAAAACAGAGGTTCTAACCTTTGGTCCCAGCCCTGATTTATGGAATGCCTCCCACTGGCCATCTATCATGGGCCCTCTTCCCATCCCATGTGACCAAGTCCGTAACCTACGTATAACTATCGACAAAGGACTTACGATGCAGTCTCAAGTCGGGAAACTCACTGCCATGTGTTTTATAATCCTGAGATGGCTCCGTAAGATAATATGGATGCTCCCGGAAGACACCAAGAAATCTGTAGTCAATGCCCTAATCACCTCAAGGCTTGACTACGGGAATGTCCTTTACCTAGGGGCAACCCAAGCTGTAATGAAACGACTGCAGCGTGTACAATATGCTGCGGCCCGTCTGTTGCGCAAGTGCCACAGAAGAGAACACATGTCGGAACACCTAAAAATTTTGCACTGGCTTAAAATTGAGAGCAGAGTAAAATGTAAGACTCTTTGCTTTATGCACAAGATCAAATTTGGTTCTGCCCCAAGATACCTAAAATCCCTGGTTCATGCCTATCTTCCCACTCGGCATTTTAGATCTTTTTCCCAGGGCCTTTTTAGTGTGTGCCTAAAGTCTGGCTTTCCAGAATGGGAGGCAGATCTTTTTCCTACCTAGGTCCTAAGTTATGGAATTCCCTCCCCCTAAAAATGCGCACTGAAACCAATCTCGTCAATTTCCGTAGATCCCTGAAAACCTGGCTGTTTAACCAGTAGACCTGGCCTGGCAAACTCTCCCTCCCTTCCTTTCCCGCACTCAATCTTTCTACCAGCGCCGGGAAACCCTTTTTGGGTAGCTGTAGCGCTTTACAAATCAAATAAATAAATAAATAAATAAATAAATCGCTTCTGTTAATTATCAAGAACATTTGTTTTTCCTCCTACAAAATACTGTTGAGAAACCTTGTAAATATTTTCACACGTAATCCCATTACCTTTTTAAGTTTCTTTGATTCTCCTTTTTGAAACACTGGGACACCCATGCACTGAAACAATTTTGTAAAATGTATATAATTTGAAGTGTCTTTATAAATACAATTGCTTAATCCAAATTCTTCGGTGTCAGCTGCCTTTTCTCGCTAACACGTAACCCTTACAGTATATTGGCTATTACGCTTTATTTTTATTATACTACGTAATTACATTGCTCCACTGGAACCTCTGTTTCCTATATAGGTTTCTCAGCCAGCGGCTCGATATAGAGATTAAAGAGTAAGGGTGACAAGGGACACCCCTGCCTTGTCCCTCTTTTGATTGTTACTGGTGCCAAAAGATTGCCATTTACCAATATTCTAGCTATGGGATTTTGATAAAAAGATAGCATAGTTCTACAAAAGTTATCACCCAAATTACACCTGGGGAGAACTTGTGCTAAATAAGCCCAGTTCACGCGATCAAACGCCTTAGTGGCGTCAAGTGTGATGACAGCTAATGGCAATTTATGCAAAGTTGCTATATCTATTGCACCCACCAAGCTATGCGTCAAATCCTTTAACCAACCCTTTTTGATCCTTATAAAGCAACTTTCCTACTACCCCATTTAATCTCTCTGCTAAAATCTTGGCAAGAATCTTATAGTCAAGATTAAGCAGAGAGATTGGCCTATACGAATCGCATTGGCTTGGTGGCTTTGATGGTTTTAGGATCCGAACCATAGTTACCCCATTCCATGACGGGGGTGCCTTCCCTCTATCCTCAAAAATATGTGCGAATAGCCTTTGCAAGGCAGGAACAAGGGCTGGCGCTAGAATACTAGAACGCTAGTACAAATTGGCTGGCAGCCCATCCGGGCCCAGCGCTTTGCCTTTCTTCCCCGTCTCGATTGCGTTGGCTACCTCACTTAAGCTAATGTTTTTATTGAGATTATTAGACTTGACCTCATCAATTTTTGCCAAAGAGTATTGATCAAGCTATGATTGAATCAGGTTATCTTGTGGGGTTGGATCTTCCTTATAAACCTGTTCGAAATGCTTATAGAAAGCTTCTTCAATATCTTTGGGATTCTCCAATACTTTCCCAGAGGTCTCACAGAGAACTCCTTTAATCCTGTTTTTACTTTGAGCCTTTTTAGTTTTCCGGGCTAGGAGCTTCCCACTCGATTCTCCATATTCAAAATGTGCCAGATTACTGGCCTCCCACCGTTTCCTCACCCTAGCGTCAAGCACCCCTGCTAGTTCTGATTTATATGCTAGGAGCTCCTCCTGGATATGTCCCTGGAGCATGGACCTCTGGGCTAGGAGATCGTGTTCTAAGTTACAAAATTTTGCCTCTATACCTGCTGTCTCAGCCCTGAACTTTTTTTCTCGAGCAATTTGTATGAATGTAATCAAGCCCCTCAAAAATGCTTTGTACGCATCCCACGCCATTTCAATTGAAGAGATTTCTAAATTAGTCTCAAAATACCTCTCTGTCTCTTCTATTAGCTTTTGTACAACTTCATCCTCTGACTGAATGGTTCGGTCCAGGGTCCATTTCTTAGTGCCCAGTATAGTGGGCAGTTTTAATACTAATGAGACCGCCGAATGATCTGATAGATGACCTCCTAGATGTTTAGAATCTGTCACCCATCCTAGCAACTCCCTACTAATCAAGAAGAACTCTAACCTAGATTTGTGGCCGTATTTTTTGTTTTGGACTATAAACCCCCTTTTAATCCCCATCCTTTTTCTCCACACATCTGCCCAACCCATTTGATGCATTGCATTTGTTAGGAGTGATCTCATCTTACAATTGTGTGGTGATCTATTCTTATAAGTTCTGTCCATTAGGGGGTCAAGAACCAAAACAAATTCTCCCGCCAGAATTAATGGATCCTGATACACTAATAACTCTGTTGAACAAAAAAAGAGAGGTCAGTGGAATTAGAGAAACCACAAACTGGAACAAAGACGAAACTGGCCTGTCTTAGGTCAGTTAAAAAAGCCCTCACTCACCGACCTGGTCGGTGACATGCTTCATCATTGGGCCCCACTAAAGAGGCCGAGTGCCTCTTTAGTGTGCTGCGACGCCAGAACTACTGCGGAGCGTTTTTTTTTTGTGTAAAGGCGTGCAGTGAAAGTAATGATAAAAGTGTCTTAAGTGTATGAAAAAATATACTTTATTTGTAGATCACTAGGACACAGATAAAAAGATTTGTTTATGTGTTAGGAATTTATCCAAAAGTAACTGTTTGGTTAATTCCAACCATTAATAAAGTCAGTCAACATGTTTCTGCCTATGAAACGGTGTGAGTTTACCAGGCATTCATCAGGACCATTAATTGTGCTAAACCCTGGCGGTATGAGCACCCTAAGGCTCACCCTAACCTAGGGACGTGAATGTAAAAAGAAGGTGAAAAAGGTGGAAAAAGTGCATAAAGGAAAGAGCAAGTGCTCATTCCTGGTTACTCCTGGTTTAGGAGGCTTACCAAATTCAGGTTTCTGCACTTGTAGGAAAATTGCGATCTGCACCATTGGTCACGGGAGGGGGGTGGAGGCGTAATTGGCACACCGCCCTCGACGCCAGGCACCCTCTTGGAACCTGTTACTCCCTCGTACCGGACCCGTTAGTTTTAATAAGAATAGCAACTCCCTTTGTGATCAGTTGCTGTGTAGTGCATATTACTTCCTGGACCCATTTTTTTGTTTTACACAAATCTCTCATCTCTTTTTCTGTGAGGTGGGTCTCTTGAAGAATAAGGATTTGTTCGGGCATATCTTTGAGATATTGTAGAATTCTCTCCATTCTATATTTTACCCTCAGCCCATTCATTTCCAGGGTAAAACCTTCAGATATGTTTCCTGAACAGACATAGCTTGTGACATTTTCTCTGTAAAGATGGTATCTTTCTTAAATGACCTATTTTGGAGCTTCGGACTTATTTTTATTTATTTTTTTCCCCACATGCTCCCCACCCAGTGACTGCCCCCCACCCCTCCTTTCTCCCCCCTAGTGCTCCCCTGAAGAACCCCCGATCTTCCTCTTATGGCCCTACTCTGGCCTTGAGGCATCCCTCCCTGGTTTCGGGACGGTAATTACTATATGACAGATGGTCTGAGTAAAACAAAACAAGAGATGTATGTGTTTTAAACAATAATAACAAACTGAGCTAATCAAGAGCAGAAGAAGAATGGGATGAGATCTAAAAGGACTAGTACGAGAAAAAAAAATTACCCGACTGCTACTTCCCTTTCCTTCCCAGAAATTGATT
Source organism: Lissotriton helveticus (assembly GCF_964261635.1). Classification (NCBI taxonomy): domain Eukaryota; kingdom Metazoa; phylum Chordata; class Amphibia; order Caudata; family Salamandridae; genus Lissotriton; species Lissotriton helveticus. Next base: position 403,441,722 of record NC_136061.1, read on the forward strand.
GTAAAAAGGATTCTGCTTCTTCCACTCTCTTAAACACGTGTATTTTGTTGTTGTACATTATTTTTAGAGTTGCAGGGAATTTTAGCTGCACTGTCGCACCTAACTGTCTAAAGGGGTCGAGGAGCTTTCCTAACTCCCACTGTCTAGACCCAGGGTCTCCAAACGGTCGATTGTGACCTACCGGTAGCTCGCGGAGACCCCGGGAGTAGCTCGTGTAGCCCTTCATGGGCTATTAGCTTTTCCGGCTCCATTCGCCCGCCCTCACCCAAACCAGCTGCTCGGATTGGAGCTAAGCTGGGGGTGGGGGCGGGCGAAGAGGATGGCGCTCCTGTCCTGGAGCTGCAGACTCTTCTCGTGAGTGTCTGACTCCTGTGACGTCATCGTCGGGTGCCAGCGCGGAGCAGTACGGAGCAGAGACGTGACTTGACTTTGACCGCAGGTAAGCTCAATGGACGATCAGATAGATAGCTTAGTGACATTGGATTCAGTTTTTTTATGCATCTGATGTTGAATAATGTTGAATAATTCCCGGTGCTACACTGACACGCCAGGCACAGGCACAAAAAACGCGTGGAACAGAGGGCAGAAGGGCACAATAAACAAGGGGAAAACGAGTGAAACAGGGCAGAAGGGCACAAAAACGAGTGAAACAGAGGGCAGAAAGGCACAAAAAAAGAGTGGCACAGAGGGCAGAACAGCACAAAAAACAAGAGGAAAATGAGTGAAACAGGGCAGAAGGGCACAAAAAACGAGTGAAACAGAGGGCAGAAGGGCACAGAAAATGAGTGAAACAGGGCAGAAGGGCACAAAAAACAAGGGGAAAACGAGTGAAACAGAGGGTAGAAAGGCACAAAAAATGCATGGCACAGAGGGCAGAACGGCACAAAAAACAAGGGGAAAACGAGTGAAACAGAGGGTAGAAAGGCACAAAAAACGAGTGGCACAGAACGACACAACGAACATGGGGAAAACGAGTGAAACAGAGGGTAGAAAGGCACAAAAAAAGAGGGGAAAACAAGTGAAACAGAGGGTAGAAAGGCACCAAAAACGAGTGGCACAGAGGGCAGAACGGCACAAAAAACAAGGGGAAAACAAGTGAAACAGGGCAGAAGGGCACAAAAAACGAGTGAAACAGAGGGCAGAAGGGCACAGAAAACAAGGGGAAAACAAGTGAAACAGGGCAAAAGGGCTCCAAAAACAAGGGGAAAACGAGTGAAACAGGGCAGAAGGGCACAAAAACGAGTGAAACAGAGGGCAGAAAGGCACAAAAAACGAGTGGCACAGAGGGAAGAACAAAATGGTACAAAAGGGGGTGGTGATGGACGGAGCATCTGAACCAATCAAACACTCACACCCAGTCAACAGATCTGAGTTTAATCCATCACCATTCTTTAGCCCACTCTGCCACCCCAGTTCAGACATGGCCATATGCAAAACAGTCTGACCCTGTGCCTCATGGGAACAGTCCAGCCCGAACTGCCAAGCCATGCCTTCCCTGGACCAGAAACAAGCTTCCGAGGACCAGTTTCTGGCATTTAAGCCGTCTTCAGCCCGGCTTGCTTGAATCCAGTGGCAAAGTGAGCAAGGGACTCACGTCTGAGCATACCCTGGCAACTTATGGCAAACAAAATGGTACAAAAGGTGGTGGTGATGGACGGAGCATCTGAACCAATCAAACACTCACACCCAGTCAACAGATCTGGGTTTAATCCATCACCATTCTTTAGCCCACTCTGCCATCCCAGTTCAGACTTGGCCATATGCAAATCAGTCTGACCCTGTGCCTCATGGGAACAGTCCAGCCCGAACTGCCAAGCCATGCCATCCCTGGACCGGAAACAAGCTTCCGAGGACCGGTTTCTGGCATTTCAGCCGTCTTCAGCCCGGCTTGCTTGAATCCAGTGGCAAAGTGAGCAAGGGACTCACGTCTGAGCATACCCTGCCAACTTATGGCGAACAAAATGGTACAAAAGGGGGTGGTGATGGACGGAGCATCTGAACCAATCAAACACTCACACCCAGTAAAAAGATCTGGGTTTAATCGATCACCGTTCTTTAGCCCACTCTGCCACCCCAGTTCAGACATGGCCATATGCAAATCCGTCTGACCCTGTGCCTCATGGGGACAGTCCAGCCCGAACTGCCAAGCCATGCCTTCCCTGGACCGGAAACAAGCTTCCTAGGACCGGTTTCTGGCATTTCAGCCGTCTTCAGCCAGGCTTGCTTGAATCCAGTGGCAAAGTGATCAAGGGACTCATGTCTGAGCATACCCTGCCAACTTATGGTGAACAAAGCGATACAAAAGGGGGTGGTGATGGACGGAGCATCTGAACCAATCAAACACTCACACCCAGTCAAAAGATCTGGGTTTAATCCATCACCGTTCTTTAGTCCACTCTGCCACCCCAGTTCAGTCATGGCCATATGCAAATCAGTCTGACCCTGTGCCTCATGGGAACAGTCCAGCCCGAACTGCCAAGCCATGCCTTCCCTGTACCGGAAACAAGCTTCCTAGGGCCGGTTTCTGGCATTTCAGCCGTCTTCAGCCAGGCTTGCTTGAATCCAGTGGCAAAGTGATCAATGGACTCATGTCTGAGCATACCCTGCCAACTTATGGCAAACAAAGCGGTACAAAAGGGGGTGGTGATGGACGGAGCATCTGAACCAATCAAACACTCACACCCAGTCAAAAGATCTGGGTTTAATCCATCACCATTCTTTAGCCCACTCTGCCATCCCAGTTCAGACCTGGCCATATGCAAATCAGTCTGACCCTGTGCCTCATGGGAACATTCAAATGAATGAGGCAGTCTGAGGAGTACAGAAAACAGGGGCCTTATATATGCTTAGGGTTACATCGTCAGCATAAGACCAAGGGGCAGTCCTGGCACATGTAAGCATGCAAACATGACTAAGATGGGCATGCAAGATCTGCTTGCTTAGCAAAGTGGGAAGAGCTAACAGTTGCTAACTCTGGTGAACACATCCTGACATTTACAGACTAGAAACAGTCGCAAGGATAGCTGCAAGCTCAACTGAGCATGTGCGAAGGTGGAAGATGCTAAATATCAATCAATCATCAATCAATCAATCATTTGTAGAGCGCGCTACTCTCCCGTTAGGGTCTCAATGCTCTGGGGGGGGTGCGGGGGCTGCTATTGCTCGAAAAGCCAGGTCTTGAGGTGCTTCCTGAAGTGGAGATGGTCCTGGGTAGTCGTAGGTGGGTGGGAAGGGAGTTCCAGGTATTTGCTGCCAGGTAGGAGAATGATCGTCCTCCGGCGGTGGTTCTGCGGATTCGTGGGACGATGGCGAGGGCGAGGTTGGTGGATCGGAGCTGGCGGGTGGGGGTGTAGAACGCGAGTCGGCTGTTCTGGGCCCATGTTGTGGAGTGCTTTGTGTGCGTGGGTGAGGAGTCTGAACGTGATTCTTTTTCTCACGGGCAGCCAGTGGAGGTTTCTCAGGTGGGTTGAGATGTGGCAGCGGCGGGGGATGTTGAGGATGAGTCGTGCGGAGGCGTTTTGTATGCGTTGGAGACATTTCTGAAGTTTGGCGGTGGTACCAGTGTAGAGGGCGTTCCCGTAGTCCGGTCAGCTGGTGACAAGGGCCTGAATGACTGTTCTTCTGGTTTCAGTGGGGATCCATCGGAAGATCTTTCGGAGCATGCATAGAGTGTTGAAGCCTGAGGATGAGACGGCGTTGACTTGTTTGGTCAATGTGAGCAAGGAGTCTAGGATGAAGCCCAGGTTGCGTGCGTGGTCCGTGGGTGTCGGTGCGGTGCCTAGCGCCGAGGGCCACCAGGAGTTGTCCCACGCAGAGGGGGATTGTCCGAGGATGAGGACCTCCGTCTTGTCCGAGTTGAGCTTTAGACGGCTGTGCTTTATCCAGCCTGCTACCCCTTTCATTCCCTGCTGGAGGTTTGTTTTGGTATCAGCTGGGTGTCGTCGGCGTAGGAGATGAGATTGATGTTGTGTTTTCGTGCGATGGCGGCATCTAGGCAGATCACAAGAGCAGTCAACACTGAGGGAGGACAGAGCACATGGCGAGCACGTGGCAGCACATGGCAAACGAGATGGCTGCCAGAAATACAAAACTGCTTTCAGCTCGTGCTTACAAATCCCACCAATATTTAACAGATAGTCCTTTTAGCATGAGCTAAAGACATTCCTATGATCCAGTAGGAACATAGAAAATAATTGCACATTAATTTTCAAGAATTTATCAATATCCTAATTCATTGCTAGGTGGGCATTTTCCATTCTAAACATTTCATTAAGCGGGTACATGTAAGGTATAAGCAGGAATACAAAGGGAACAAAGCACAGGAGAAAGTAATGACCACTATCACAAACAGAATTATAATTTTTCCTAGTCCTAAGCAAAAGCAAATCCTAAAATCATCTAGTAAACATTTTCAGGGCTCCTATGCATTTCAGTGACTATTCATTTTAATTTCAGAATAGCCAACAACACATATCTAATAAAAACATTTTCCAATTGACTTTTACATTTTCCTTTTATGAGGGCTAGAACATCAATCATATCTGGGACCAAGAGGACCACACAGGGCCATAGGAATTAGAACGAAGAGCTGCAAAGGGCTACTCCTCCTCAAAAATGGGACGACTAAAGGTGTACATTATTGACAAGAAAAAAGAAGAAGTCCTTGGGGAAATTGAAGCCGCTGTACAACCAACCAGAGGGGAGTCTTCTCCCTGTGTCCGTTTGAGTCTCACAGACAGGCTCTTGTTGTTTCCACGATGGAGCTGCACAACTCGCAACTCAAGAATCACAGCCCAGTTTCAAAGAAAAAGTCTCTTCTTTCAGGATAGGGCAGTCACCCACCAGGCAAATGCTCTTAGCGATCCTGTCTAGTGTCTCAGGCAGTGCACCAGTTTTCTTCACTTCAATCTAACAGGCACCAGAGACACAGCACCTGTACCCTAATCCCAAGTCCTTCTCCTGTATTGCTCTGCTGGCGCACTGCTCATTCGTTGGGGCTACACATTGCATCCAGTGTACCCAGGTATCTCTTGACCAACAAATAAAGAAGCAAACTTGCATTCACTTTAGGACCAGGATTCAGAGGCCTGATGATCGGATCTCTGAAGCAACCCTTGTTTCAAAAGGGATCACCTCAAGCAAAGCTTCCTCGCCATTCTGGTCGGTCTGTGACTCTCAGCTGGGCATCAACCACAATTTCTCCTTTCTGATTTGTGACCCCGTCTTTCGCCCAAGACAGTGGCAGGGCTACACACTTAACATCCCAGGGCTTCCGCCTTTACTGAGGTCCTAGTTGCCAGCAATGCATGTGCTGGTTACCTTCACTTTGGCTTCAAGCTGGACTGGTGCTGACGCTGACTCCCCAGGCTGAATCTGATACCTGGGCCACTCTGGCAATGGTTGTAAGGGAGCAAATATCTATTGGTTGACAGAACAAAAGGTCTTTAGACAAAGCACAGAAACAGTGTATCAACAGAGAGGATGGTCAGAATACTTCCTAGTCTTGGGACGCCCCATATACTAGCAAGGCACCCAAGAACCACTTTCATCTATCTATGAGAGAGAAAAAAAAAACAACAGCCTGGACCTATTGGCAAGTATAAAAGGAACTATTTGGTGAACAAGAGTAATACATCACCCAATCCCAAGCAGCCAAGGAAGTCTGTATTCATTTACTAAATTGTGAGGAAAAGAGAAAAACAACACAGACATACCCCAAACCCTTACATTGGTGTATTCCTGTGTACTAATCTGAAAACCCTAAAAAAAGAAAGGAAATGTTCTACACTTTTGCTCATAAACTTTACATTACTTGTACAGGACTGCAGACACTTGTAAAATGATTCTTCTTAATGAAAGCACCTACATTGTACGCTTTAGGACCATGCTCTCATGTTATAGGAGCAGCAGGAAAATCTAAAACTGCTAATCTAACAGGGTTTCTTATCTATAAAACAACATTTTCATCAAAACATTTTCTGCTGAGGATCACATGGGCATCTTCCCTACGTTCTACTTTTCATTATCAAGACTGTGCAACATCAGCTCTAATAAGGACTGTCAGTTTATTTACACAGACTAGCTAATAAAAAACTAGCAATGCCCTTGCAAATCTATGTAGCATGAAAAAACATACAATAATGGTGTTATCACCTAAGAATTTTAGAAAAAAAACTACCCACATCTAGCTCCCCTTAAAGGTCAAAATAAGGCAACAACAATCTAGACTACTGAACCTGTCATAATTTCATCAAACAGGATGGGCAGTAACATAACATATATTTATTCATTTTATTAATGCTAACAATGTTTAAAACAGTATTACTAAATACCCAATTAAATGTCTCATTGCTATTTCATAGACAATTTAGACAGGCTAAAAGAAACTTGAGAAAAGGAGAGAGCAACATACATATTACCTAGCCTTAATTTGTAGAGGACCTAGCCTCCTTCCCCCATTTTGACAGTAGGAAACCTGAAACAGGTTTCACTTCTGTCAACACTATCAACCCCTATTTGTAGCAACTGGCCATAAACAAAGTCATAGGAGGTACATAGCACTTTTGAGGAGATAAAGAATATGAATACCCAAACCCCAATCCTTTTAGCAAATGTACAAGTAAAAAATGAGGGCGAATGAATTCAAACGAAATCTCATTAGCTCAGCCCTAGTAAGCACCAAACTAAAAGCAGCGGGAGACGCGGGTGGCGGACCCGCGAACCGGACCACATTGCCCAGCAGCCTCTGGGGCAAGCGCGCCCGTGACGCGCCGGGAGCGCCAGGAGGCGTTTGAAAAGGGCTGACCCCCGGGAGCCCAGTGGGGAACACCAGCGGTCCACTTACCTGACCGCCACGCCATCAGGCAGTGCCGTGAGGTGAACGGCTTTGCAGCAGGAGACGCGGGTGGCGGACCCGCGAACCGGACCACATTGCCCAGCAGCCTCTGGGGCAAGCGCGCCCGTGACGCGCCGGGAGCGCCAGGAGGCGTTTGAAAAGGGCTGACCCCCGGGAGCCCAGTGGGGAACACCAGCGGTCCACTTACCTGACCGCCACGCCATCGGGCAGTGCCGTGAGGTGAACGGCTTTGCAGCGGGAGACGCGGGTGGCGGACCCGCGAACCGGACCACATTGCCCAGCAGCCTCTGGGGCAAGCGCGCCCGTGACGCGCCGGGAGCGCCAGGAGGCGTTTGAAAAGGGCTGACACCCCTCTCGCCACGCGAGTCGCGCGCGGGAGAAGCCCGGGACAAGGGCGGGGCCGTCTGCGGCCGTCAGAGGCCAGAGGAGGCCGGGTCGGGTCGGGTCACCCCCCCTTTAGTTTCTGATTCAAAGGTACTGTTACCCATTGACTTTTTTTGGATACATTAAGAAGCTCCTCCCTGGCTTTCTGATATTGTACAATACTTCTTCATTGGTGATAGCCCCAACGATATGCCTGGCAAAGTGGACCTTATAAATCTCACCCCCCAGGGTGATCTGCTTAAGGGAACACTGGACATGTACTTTAAGCGCGTCATACCGCCCATTGCAAAAGATATAGACAGAATAGAACGATCCCCGCTCCTAGATAGCTCTTTCGCTTTGGGTTCTTCGCCTCAGTCAGCTAATATAGCCCCGGTAATATCACTACTGGATGAACTTAATCTATTATGCAAAACCTCTTACATCCCCCTGGTCCCAGAAAAAGCTCCAACTTCTTCATCTTCTAATGTGAGAGTACCTACACAGGCCTTCACATTGTTGGAGCTTGAAACCATGATGAAATCAATCATAACTCCGTTGACTGATAAAATAACTAGTCTAGAGGACAGGCTCAGGGGTGTGGAGGAAGCTATAAAAGTCAATTCACTTGTTACCAACTCTCCAGTTCCTAAATCTATGGCAGGACCCGTACGATCACAGCATCCAGTCCCTAGAGATATGCCAATTTCTAAAGATATAAATACCCCAAAAACTGTTAGGCCATCACAATCTTTGCACCTTAGGGCGGGGCGGAGTAAAGACAAGTCTAATCAAGACATTTTTCCCCACAAAACTAACCACTTAGACTTGCCACCTGAGGCAGTACCCATTGTGAGTGTTCTCTCAGGAATACCTGAACTTCCTAAGGGAAAACTTGAGAGACAGCAGGACCTAAGGAATAAGGTTGTGTATTGGCTCACTAAAAATAGACCCCTGCCCTCCTATTTAGACGGGACCATATTAAGTGTCCGAAGGGTGGGCTGGTTGGGTCCTCTCACAAAAAACATCGCGGGCGATTTGGTACTTGTGAAGTTTAAACATAAATATGTCGTACCATACCTCCAATCCCGGCAGCCACAAATAGGGGATGGTCCCATATCAGTTTGGTCTCTAAGTGACTTTTATCCCAGAACACTATATGTCCCATCATAATGTCGGATAATATGGAGTAATTTCCTGATGGCAATAAGGGGTCTCGTATTGTGTGGCCAGTCTTTGCCAGTTTTTTAATTTGTGCATGCGGCATACTGTACCTTGATTTTGCATTTTGATTGTCTTTGTATATTGATTAGCTGATTCATTTTATTTAATTTAATTTATCTTTAAGCTCATTTTACCTTTTTATGAAGTGAAATGTATTAATGTGTTGATGTATTTTTCTGTATTGGTGTCGCTTTTATGATTTTCTTTTTTTGAAATCGAATAAAGCTAATCGAATCGAATCGAATCGCATTAGTGCTGTATATATGGCCAAGCTCACATATACAATTGTATTGTGGTATATTCATATGAGTGCATAAAACTTGCTTTTGCCAACAAAAAAAATAAGCACAACTCCTCCTTCTTTCCCTGCGCTGCCATCTTGTCTTTCAAAACGTTTCAGATATCAAAATGTCAAAGCAGAACTTGCTCTGGTAGTCCTGCCAGGCTTCTAAATATAGAACTGACTTTTAACTCTTCCCAGCTGTCCTATTCTGTGTGCAAATTTTTCATGCAGCTTTCCCTATTCAAAGTCACCCTGAAAACAGAAAGCTGACCCATTCCCCTGCTTGTCAGTTTAATAACTTCTGCTGGTTTTTATACATATTTTCAATTATATGCAGTGTGCAGTATACTTGTCTAACAATATGGAAGTCAGCTATTTGTATTATACCTAAATGTATGTATTTAATGAAGCCTAAGGCACTTTAAAAGCTGCTCTGAATGGAAAAAATGCTGTTTAAATAGTGAATTTTGCCCAATTTCGACTTTGATATTTGGGGCACTTAAAAATGAATATCCTATAATTGTTTTGCATAATAGTCATCCTCAAAATGTTCCCTAGATAGCCCGTTAGTGAGAAATCTGAAATAATCATATATATACCGTTATAAAAATGAGTTTTTTACGCCTGCGCAGAGTGAAATTCCATATGGAAAGATCCTCATTATGCGGTACAACACAACTGATATGTAATTTTAATGCTAGGAGGTCACAGTATGAGTATTAAGCTTTATAAATATTAAAAAACGAATTTAAGAGCACTCATGTTTTAAAATAGTTTTTCATAATTAATATATTTCTTTTTTTTAATGAAACCAATCATTTTTGATAATTCCACATGAAAAGCAAGCTGCATCCCTTGCCTAATTCACAAGCCTAAGCACAAAAAACATTTTGCGCCACTCTTTTTAAAAGGACAATTATTTAACATCAGAACCACGAATGTGCTTATAAAAAAAGGCTTTTAGAAAGGAAATCCTTACGTTAAATGTATTTCTGTTATTCAAAATAATTAACCTGATTTTTGCAACTTTTTAAAACAGCAGTCTGAAATGCAGGATTTTACCCTGTGTTTAACTGACAAAATCCTGGTTGAGTCAACAGTCCTGTCTCTCCGTGGCGTACAATCATAACAACAGCTGCTGCTCAGCAGTTAAAACACAGTTGTTGTAAAGCTTTTTTTGTGTTAAAATGGAAGCACAATGACTGTCTATTTAAAACTGAGGCATTTCAATGCATGTTCTATAATATGTGGTTTAGTTCAACAACATCCAATTTACTCAGATGATGTGTTTCCCTGTTAATATCTAATACAATGTATCTAAGGAAAATGTTTTTAAATTGTTTATTTATTACAAAACACACAATTTCGTTTTTGAGGCCTATTTTATTCCTATTGAATGTGAATTCTAATTTTATCTTTTAAGCATTAGCAGTTTGTACATGTGCATAGTTGCTTACTCTATAAATTAAATAGTAACATATAATTATTTAGCATATCATATGGTTCATTTCTGGATTTTTATTTAATTTTTATTTAATATTAATTAAATGACATTTTGCATAACAGACTGATGATAGCAAGAAAATACAAACACACATTGAGCTCATTCCAGACATACACAGAAGGGGTCACACACTCAGAATCACCCAACAGCGCGCTCAAGAGCCATTATTTCACAAATAGCGCAATCGCTATTTACTCACAGAAGTTGCAATGTAAAACCACAAACCACATAGACATTTAAACACACATTCATAACTCTCAGGATAGGTTTTTAATGTCTCGTTTTAGGCTTACTTTATTACCTAATATACTGGCTGATCCACCAGGTTTTACTTCAACAATTAAGCAGAAGGGTGCCTGCGGCTGCGACAATCGGTCTCCGCAGGACACCCTTCATTTTGTACTTTTATGTCCCTTTTATAAGATGCCTAGACGTACATTCTTGGTGGATATTCTAAAACAAGCAAAATTTTGCCATGCCAAGGCTGCTTTGCACTTTTTACAAAGAGCAAATGACACGCGCACTTTATACTGTATTACAAATTTTTCAGGGTCTCTGTGAGGTTAAGATACACAGGAGGACAGGGTTAACTAATTGTTCTATCACAAATATTTTTTTTAACCTTTTAATTCTTGATCGATGAAATTGGATGGAGTTCCGAAATGTTATTTAATTGCTTTTTAAATTGTATATATGTACTTTTATGATGTTTTTTAATCATCGAATAAAGATTTACTGAACTGAACTAAACACACATTTAACCCACAGATCAACACTTAAGACAGAAACAAAGGACAGCCCACAGTCTGTTCTTAAACCAAACCATTTGTAAATACTAGTTGTAAGTCATATTTACAAGAAGAGCTTCTCAATAGTATTCCAAAACCCTGCCAAAAATAACAGCCCAACAAACTGTTTTATTTCCAAGAAGCCAAAATACACTCAATTCACTAGCTTTGTCTGGCAGAACACAAAAAAATCGCTCTGCATATCTCCATTCATAAACGTGCGTAGAAAAAGGATCCGTGTCTGTATTATGTCCATATTTGAATTCCATGGGGATACAGAATCACCAAGGAAGAAATATGTTTTTATACCTAAACTTATCTAGCTATTCCCTCAAGGGAGCCGGCTAATTTAATTCACATCTCACTATGGTACCTCCAAAAAGCAATACATTCTTTGATGTGTGCTTGAAACAAGCATGCCAAAAATATTGCAGAATATGCAAATATTATACCCAAAGTAGCGCTTAAGGTACTCTTCGTATGTTGCACCGTTCAAACAAATTCAAACAGAGAAAAATCTCCTCATTACCTGCCTACACAAATTGCAATTCGCCTATACAAATCCAAAGTTGGCCAACACAAATTCCAAAATTCCAAAGCCACAGTAAGCGTTACTAAACTACCTTACCAATCCAAGGCATCAAACCAACAGCAAGTGCCGCAGAACGACTCTTACCAAACAAATGGTTGTCCAAATTCTAACTGCCAAGTTCTAAATGATCCAACGGTCTTTTTAGAATACTCACACCAAAAAGGTTCTCAGTCAGGAGTGACATCATGTGAAGGATCAAAATCAGGAAGATCAGAAATATACTGGACTGCAGAGACATAGAATCCCCAGAATCTGCGTGCACAGAGTACTTCCTTAGTAGAGTCCTGTCCTGTGCTCCTCAGTAGATTTCTGTTTCCTGAAAAGATCACTCCTTAGATAGCCACTTCTCTGATGAGGTCCACGTTGGAGCGCCATTTGTAGAAAATAGAAACCTTCTTAGGGGTCCCACTGATACTTGGTCCTTTTAAACCAACAAAGAAGAAATTGGCACAGAAGCTGAAATATAAAAGTAACAACTTTATTAACCTCAAATGAGGAGACTACGTCACACAGAAGCCTTAGCAAATGAATGAGGCAGTCTGAGGAGTACAGAAAACAGGGGCCTTATATATGCTTAGGGTTACATAGTCAGCATAAGACCAAGGGGCAGTCCTGGCACATGTAAGCATGCAAAAATGACTAAGATGGGCATGCAAGATCTGCTTGCTCAACAAAGTGGGAGGAGCTAACAGTTGCTAATTCTGGTGAACACATCCTGACATTTACAGACTAGAAAGAGTTGCAAGGATAGCTGCAAGCTCAACTGAGCATGTGCGAAGGTGGAAGATGCTAAATATAGTTAGTTTTTAGGCAGATTACAAGAGCAGTCAACACTGAGGGAGGACAGAGCACATGGCGAGCACGTGGCAGCACATGGCAAACAGGATGGCTGCCAGAAATACAAAATGGCTTTCAGCTCATGCTAACAATTCCCTCCAATATTTAACATTAAGATCCCTTCTGGAAAGCTATAAGGCCCTTCTGCGTGATCCCTCGGAATTTCCGGGACGCCATTCATTGGTTTCAGTATAAGGGTACTGACCTAAAATACTCTTTTAATGAGGGGACGGGTTTCGCCTTACGCTGAGTTGATTGTGTTATAGGATTTGGTGAAGTCAGCTTAAGATTTTTAATACGCTTCCTTCTCTTAGACTTGGTTATGGTGGCAGTTTTAGTAGTAATTTTGGAAGACTTTGCAGAAATTGCTTTATTTATACTCTTGATTGATTTATCAGGAGCATTAAATAGGTCAGCTGTTTTAAAATCTTGATTCCTAATTACACTCCTGAGGGCATATCTAAGTGCTGGGGTCCCTTCAGTATCACCTCCTATACTTTTCCTCCTGTGCCGCACTGAGATATCCCCAGCTGAATCTTCCCTGCCTTGCTCAAAAAGATTTGAACTTTCACTTTGTGAGCTATGAGGTGAATCTAATATGAGGACTCCTTTGCCAGTTTTTTCTGAGCTGTTCCTGGAGGATTCTGGGAGACTGAGCCCTAGTCTGCTCTGGTTGCCCCAGACTCTGCCAGTGTGGGAGAGCCTGGCAACTGCTCCGCGCCCTCTTCTGACTTCTAGGGCAGCCCGAGTCCACTGTGCGACCCCCCCCTCTGTCTCATTACAAGCTCCCCCCTTGTGTCATGTAATGCCTTCAATCGCGGCTGCTGCCGTGTCGTTCGCAACTGGCCCCCCCACCACCAGTATTTTTGCTGGGACGTTAATCTGTGCAGAGATTATACCCCCAGTAGCCCAAGAGAAAGACTCACAGTACTGACGGGCAGGCAATTTCCGTCCGTTTCTGTGTCTTCTGGGCGTCTTATGGCTCCCTGTGGCTTGACGCTCTCACCGTTGATGCCCTGGCCTGCCGACCATCGGACCGCCCTTGAGCTCCGTAGCGTGATGAAACACGGAGACGTCTCTGGGTGCTTGCCGGTGAAAGACGCTGAAGGACGGTAAGCCGCAAAAAAAAGACCTTGTAATTGTTCTAAAGTCTCTGAAGTGAAGCTGACATTCCCATCATTTTCAAAACACTACCATTTGTCTGGGAATGAGTCAGTTAAGCTGCAGAACCGTCCCATTGCTGCTGGAGCCTCTCACGACCAGCTAGCCGCTGGCTGCCGTGTTCCCCCATTTATGGAAGATCTTAACATTTTCCTTAAATCCAGTAAAATGTGAGAAAAATGCCCTGCTGGTTTCCCGTGGGCAGAAGATGGTTTCAAAGATTATTGCTCCCCGGGAAGAGTACCACCTGCCTCAGGTGCAATTCAGAAAAGGCCCCATTTTTCTACTTAGGGGTTGATTACGATGTTGTTTGGAAAGGCTCCGATCGGCATTCGAAACCGCCTATCCGACTGACTCAGACAATTTTTCCGAACAACTGATTACGATGGCTGAAAAGCGTTCGTACTGTCTGACTCTGTTCCGAAAGGTATTGGGAGTAACCGAGTCAGTCAGAGCTAAATTGTAGTTGTCTATGGACTGCATTTCTGCGCAAGCGATTAGAATGTCAGATTCAGACAGCCTTTCTGAATCGGTTGTTCCGACACAGAATCTGACGTTGGAAGCCTTTTCACCCGGGCCCCTCTGAGTCGGGCCTGAGGGGCTACCCATGAGTCCCTCCTTCCCATCCATGCACATTGTGGCAGGCACTATGGGGTGCCCACCACAGGGTGCAAGGTTTTACCGAACCATCTCTTTTGTCAATGGGAGCCTATGTTCTCGTTCGGAACATAGGCTCCCATTGAAGTCAATGGGAGTCCGACCAAACGATGTCCGGAAGCATCATATTCATTCATTCGGACTCCCAGAACCCAATTTGGTCAGAAGAGTTTCCAGATGACATTGTAATCGGACCCTTAGTCCGGGATTGACCCTCTGTGAGACAGTACTGGGAGTTTATTATCTCTATATTAAAGACTGTAACTGGCATCCCACTGGAGCCTGGTCCGCTACAGGGGATCCTGGGAGTCATAAGACAAAGGGGACAAAGATGCATCATAAATCCTTGAACCTAGCATTGGTATTAGCATGTGGAATGGTTGCGGTACGCTGGATGAATAGCATGAGCCCCTAAATTCCATTATGATACAGAGATGTTAAGGAATGGGACCTTGCCGAGTAGTAGCATATTAAATTTAATAGACATGATTAGAATGATCAGGAGAACTTGCAAACATGGAAGGACCTGCTGGACAGCCTCATAGGCGTGGAGGAGGGGGTGCTGGGACCCCCTTGAGAAGGGAGCTCTCCAGATAGTGTACACACCTCTACTCCTCCAAATGGTCCCGACAACACTAGGGGAACAGGCGATGCTCCTGAAGGCAACTTGCAATCATCTGGCTGGGGATGCTGATGCTTTGTATCAGACTTGTGATGGAGGGCAGTGGGGGTGCTGCAAACATGAAAGGGAATGTTCTGCCCGTGTCTTGGTAGAATTTCATGCAGACACGATGTGAGAAATTGGCCTGGTGCTGTTCACTAGTTATAATGGGCACCTTGCACCAGTCCAAACGACCCTTATTGATGATTAGGTTAAAGACAACCTTTATTAAAAGCTATCCTAGTGGTAGCTATGGAGAGCAGCCTTCAGGCTAAGTCTCGAAGGAATGTAAAGCAGCTTGGTTTACCAGATTATAACCTCCTGAATGACCAAATGAAAGGAGAACCACACAAGGTATATATATATATAATATATGTATTTATTACTAAACACTCTCTACAAACCTCTTTATAAGATTAGAGAGCAAGGTACACAATATTAAAGCACTAGAACGACAGTAGTAAATAGTAAAGACCAAACCATATACTAAGAAAGTGGTATTAAAACCACGACTTGACTAGAAACAGTGCCTAGAGCACGTAGAATCGCTGGGACCCCAAGGAACCACCCAAGTTAGTGACACAGGGGACCCACGGGGGACGCGTGCAGTGTGACAACACAGCTGCGAGCTCTGTACAACTCTATAGGAAAGTCGCATAGGAATTTTAAAGATTAAGGACACTTAGGAGAGGACTTCAAGCAAACCTTTTGGAACATAGAAGGTTCTAAGGCCAGCACACTTGAGACTACCGAGGTACCCGTGTTACCTATCCCAGGAGAGCCGGTTACATAGGGGTCAAGTGGTGTCGGAAAAGCTTGTTGATTTCAATGTCGTGATGCGAAGAAGTGCTGCTGCCGGGAAGATGAGAAGTGTCAGGTGTGATCCAAGCCTGGATCGGAGCTGAGAAGAACCTGAAAGCAGAGGGGACAGAGTCTGGGTCACTTCACAGTGGCCAGGGGCACGATAGACGAATGCCCACCGATGTTGGGTGTTTCTGGTGAGATGAGGTGAATCTTGACTGTGCAGCCACGGGGACCAGAAGCCGTCAACAATGACCAAAGTCCACAGGTGAGCTGTCCCATGAAGGATGTCGAGTGCTGGGGGTGTCAATGTCCCGGATTGGAGACCAACAAGCCTTTTCAACTGCAACCCACGCGGTCAGAGAAAAGATGCTTCGGTGAGGACCAGTAAGGTCCTGGGGACTCCCCAAGCGATGGAGAGTCAAGGCACATCTGGAGCAACCAGGAAAGCCCACTGAAAGTTAAAGTTGCCTTAACAGGGACCCCCAGGTTGACGGACCAGGGATTGCAAAGGGACCTCGAGCTGAATCACAAAATACCAGCGCACGGAACACTCGTGGAGTGTAGGCCAGAAATCTTCAGTGGACATACTGCTCGGGGTCAGGACTACAAGTAGCCCAAAGCACAGCCTCAGGGGTTGCAAAAAAGCATATGCTGCTGCAAATGTACACGGTGCCCAGGGGTTCGGGTTGCACGGTACCCACAAGGGATCCGGGTCTCAGAATTGCTGAGAGCACGGATCAACCTCAAAGGCCACGGTAACCCACCTCCTGTGTTGCAGAAATGTTCAGAGTCCTTCAGGAGCTGCGTAGATGCAAACCGGTCAGATGCATTTCAGGTGCCTGCCTTGCAGGGGAGTAACTCCTTTACTCCAAAGGAGATTCTTCAGTCATCCAGTGTAGTGTAGATAGTCGAAGTACTTGGTTTCTGTAGCAGAGTCGTCCAGGTAAATCTAAAGTCCTGTAGTCAGGGGTTCCTACTTTATATCTAAGGATGGGGTGGGACAAACTCTGGGGACCCACCTATGGGAGTGTCAGGACAGAGGGGTGGCCACAACCATGTCCTTTGTCCAGTTTTGCACCAGAGCAGGAGCAAATGGCTCCTGCAACCGGTTTGAGCTGAATTATGCTCAGGGACACCAAATGTGCCAGCCCCAATACACTAAAGGCTGTCTGGGAGGTGGTTACACCTCCCTGTGACAGGAAACCTATTGTTCAGCTGTCCCCTGCCAGAGTTTCATCCAGCAGCAGGAGGGCAGACTTGTGTCTGTGGCTGGCAGCATCCATCCATCTCGAGAAAGCTTGCACCAGGTGTACCGGTGCTGTCATATTTCCCCTTCTAGGAGGGTGGAATCATACCTCCCACACCAGTTACTGGTATGGAGGTATGACTCCAAACACAACATGTTTCCATGCAGCCGTTTTAAAGTTAGCATTTACTGTGAGGTTATAATGCACTTAAGAGTATATAGTTGCTGCATCACAAACAACTCCGTAATAGAGGTTCCAACTACTGCAGAGGGGCTCTGCTCGTGCTGGTGCACCCTCTCACATAAAACCCAGCACCCTGCCTTCAGGATTGTTAAGGCCTGCCATACGGGTGACTGATAGGTTTATATGTGCAGTGATATAGATAGATATAGTGAACCTTTATCTAAGTAAGGGGTGCATGCACCACCTTACACAGGCTGCTGTAGCAGACCTGGTGTGTCATTTTGAATGGTCTCCCAGGGTGGCATAAAACATGCTGCAGCTCCAGAGAGGCCTCCGGGTTACCTATGCCCTGGGTACATAGTATACCATATACTATGGTCTTATAAGGGTACCCCAGAATCCAATCTGGAGTGTACTTAAATTACATGCAATCAATTTAGAGAAGAAAGCAGCTAGGCTGGGACCCTGGATAGCAGGATCCCAGCCAGTCTAAGTCGAAAACAGTAAAACATCAGCAAAAAGTGGGGGTAACTATAAGAAGCAGATCCTACTCTCCTACACTGGATTTTCACCGTAATGTGCACTCTGCTATGTCATTGCTGTAAATTAAAACTAATGAATTTTTTTTTTTAATAAAAAGATTACTGTTCTGCAGAATTATTTTTTTTTTACACTTGAATATATGGTGCTTGCGTTTGGGATGACGACACTAAAATGTGTGGTTTGAACTGAACCACAACTGAAGCACTGGTGAGGCCAAGTGTTTTATTTTATCTATTGTGACGTTTTGCCTAAGGTGCATGGAATCAGTAGTGTATTAACTGCAACACAATCTTCACGCAACAGAGGAAGCTTGAACAAGTATATTGCCCAGATCATGTGCAGCACAGCTTCTCACCCACACACCAGCATTACAGTAAAAGTGCTACCTACTCTCTTGTATAGAGGAAATTGCAGCATTTGCAGTTGCCATGCAGGGCTGCTAAAGGACAGGTACCATCTAGGAAGCAACACATTGCATCAGGTTACACACAAATTATTCTGATTACTTCACTGTGCACTAACAGACGATCAGGCATTGGTTAACAGAAGCAAATCACATGGACTACCAAATTTTGCAGGAGAATAAAAAATAGTGTTATGGTGATTTTAGGCGTAACTGAACAAAATAAGAATATTTTTATTAACATCTATCAGACAATAGCCAAACTTCACATCTTACATTTTCAGTCATATACTGTAAAAAATTGGAATATTATTTGGGGTGGTTGACTGCCCACCTCAAGAAAGGATCACAACCCTTGTCATAGTGAACCCTAAAAGTTAGTCTTAACCTGAGCTTAGCCCACTTGTTGCTATAGCACAGAATAGGCAGGCTTAAGTTGGGGCAATATATAAAGTATTTATGCAGTACCAAAATAGTAATGAAGACAAAATGGAAACAATAAAAATCTCAGACTGAATTAAAAAAAAGAAAAAGAGTAACATTTTAATTTAAAAAAATGACAAGACCCAATAAGGAGAACCAGAGATATGAACATTTAAAGTTGTAAGCAGAAATTATACCAAAAAGCTCAAAGCCCCAAAGATACCCAGTGGTTGTGGTAGATCGGGACTTAGACGCAATTTGAAGCTGATCACGTTGGGGTGCGGGTCGGATACACCAACAAGGTTTGGCCTCGTCAAAGATTTTACTTTATGGCTTAGTTTTTTAAGTCCAAATCCACCACACAAGTACACTTCTAAAGTCCCCAGGACCACAGGCAAGGCACTTAAGAGTCTCACAGGGTGGCAGGCCAAGGCCAGGAGCTGGGTACTTCCAGGAAAAGGCCTTTTGTAGTTTGCTTTATCCCTGTAGCTTGAAAAGGACCTCAGCCTTATGACACTTGGAATGCACTTCTTTGTCCTAGGTACTTGAGGGGTAAGGCTGAGTCCTTCAAGGCTCCTCTCAACTCACAAACAGCAGGGCCAGTCCTCTTCTGTGGGTCCAGGAAATGTTCAGAAGTGGGTGCGGGGAGGTATCACATTTATGTCTAGCACTATCTAGTGGGTGGGAATGATTCTTGGGCATGCCCTAACCAGTGGACATTTCCAAGATTGCAAAAGTCTTTTGCCACACTAAACTTGGGCTCTGACGGCTGTGGGGTGTGTGGGGAGTGTACTGCTGTAATCCTATTGTTCTCCAACATCTAAAACGAAAAGCCGGCTTGAGAAAGACCCTTTACTCACAACAAACTCAGAGACAGAAATCTGGTAAGACAAAAAAATTATTATTCAGCAACCGGACAGTGGGCCCACAAGAATTGTCCAGTCATCCTGTTCTCTCCCTTTTCAAGTGTTCGCCAAGAGTTATTTGTAAATACAGCAGACCTGTCAAGTAGGATTTGACATGGATGAGTAAAAAAAGATGCCCGCAGCCCCCACCCTTCATATGCGGGTTAGGAAGAGTCACTCCTACCCATTCAGGTCAGTCTATTGTTTGCTCATTGGATGCATTTCACACCTATGCAAGGCTAATTACTGATTGGGAGAAGTCAGAGAGACGATGCAAATTACCGGTCAGGAAATTCAGGCACGTAAAAAGTGAATTTCTAAAAATAAAAATTAATTATGTGTATTACAAATCTGACTTCAACATTGAATTGGATTTTTAATAACTATTTAAAATAGCTGTTTAAATATTTATCCAGTTGGTTTCATCCCGAGAACCAATATTAGGATATTAATCTATGTTCTGGTTTTCTACTTAGGATACCTAGGCATGCCACAGAACAAAATAGCTTTTGGGAGTTAGTCAATGTAAAGAAATGCTAACAATAAATTGCTACATTTCGTATTTTTTAAATAGCATGCATCTTGCCTTGTGGGCTACAAGGCCTAGATATTGGTGACTTAATAATATTTAAAGGGGTAGTTTTAACTATAAAAAGGGTTTATTTTTACAGGCCGTAGTGCACGTTTTGCACTGCAGCCTATGGTAGGCCTGAAGCCATGTTCACACTGTTACTGAAGTGGATGGCACAGTAGGTGCTGCAGGCCACTAATGGTTTTTAACTTCCATATCCTGGATACATTTTGTACCATATACTAGAGACTTATAGGCAAGCTAAATATACCATTTAGGGTTATGCCAATTTGACCATGTTCAACCCCTTGGGCGCGGCCGCGATTCTGAGCCTGTGCGGCATATTCAGATCGTGGGTGTGGTCATGATGGCCCCCAGCCGTCATCAGCACACGAGCACTGTGATGCATGACGGCCGGGGCCGTCATCAGCATGGAAGGGGTTAAAATGGACAGCACAGGCACTTTACTATAGGTTAGCAGGGATATAAGGAACAGAGTTTGAAAGCTAGGAAAAATATAGGGTGCAGCAAAAGGCAAAAAATCTAGGGTGATCTGCTACATATATTATATTTTCATTCTTTCCATTACATATCTAGGTGAGTGCTTTGTGAAGATTTACATTTTACTTTTTGCTGTGGGGCAGGTGTTTGGCTAAATATTACATAACTCAGTGTAGCGTACTATTCGCTTGGATTAGTATCTGAGCGCCTTACATAAGGGTGGTAATATGTTCTACAAATGTTAAATTACAATATTCTATGGGAAATGCAAGTAGTGTTTTTCCTTTCAACAGTTTTGCATCCTCAAATTGTATGCTATCTCCATTAAAGCCTTATCCCACCATGATCACAAAACAAAACATAAAGAATGTATCTTAACCTATTGATTGTTCATGCTCGTTTCTTTGCTTGCTTTACTCTGCCTGAGTGCAACTTACTCTAAGTTGCATGTCTGACAGCCTTTCTCTCTATTAATGTATTTGTTATATCCTAAGTATTACATGTATATGTAATCAGCCTAGGTCCTCCTAGCTGCTCAGCCAGAGTGAGATATGGTAACGAATGTTAGTGTGACTGTGATGCATGGAATGTCTGGGTGCCTATGTGGATGAGTGGTGACAGTTGGAGATGGGCTGAGCCGCTAGGCAGGCTACTCCTGGTGGGGCTGGTACATGGCTAGTACCTGACTAGAGCTGGCTGAACTATGATTAATACTACCCTGACATGGAACCAATAAAGAAGACTTGGATAATACTACATGGCTACCAGTGTCTCTATGTACAGGGTACAACATTATTTTGGCGATGAGCGGACCTGGACTCAAGCGTACTTAAAGATGGTACAGAAACCAAGAGAAAGTAAAAGGAATTACAGAAACCTAGGGTCGACAAGGGACTTGAGTTATAAGTCAGAAGAAATCAACCGTAACTAAGTAAAGAGCGTCTTGTTTGGAGCAACGGGCAAGCCAGCCCCACCAGTGTCCATGTCATCGGACGGCCCCAACCACTGTGTGTCCAGCCTGAACTTGCTCCATTGATTTGACCTCAAGTATGTTAGGGTACGTCTGGACTAAGTTTCACCCTACCACATCCTTTAGTATAGGCTGCATAGATGTTTTAATGGTGTAAAGGAATTGTGGCTGAACAGATGTGAGTTATGGTCTAACACAGCGAATGTACTTCACAGGTGCCACACAGGAGCTAAGTGGCTCTACTCATTTTGTGCCTTGAATGAACATGGCGTGCACAAGCCACTATGACCACTGTGACTTTGTTTGTGTTTACGGTGGGAGTGCTTTTTTACATGGTGACAGCCCTGGATCTACTGTCACAGCATACTCCGTGCAGTGGTTACACAGATGGTGTATCAATAGTGGTACCATTCAATGGACTTTGAGGTATGACATTTATACGCTGTTTGTGGAATGTTACAGAGTGGTCAGCGTTTTATAAATGTGCCTGTTTCTGCAAAAGGCAAAGGATATTTGATGTTGAACTTAGGTGCCGTCTACAGGGATGTTTCTCTGCATTCAAGAACTCACTCAGTGTCTGTTTATATCTAAATGGAGTTTGGTGCCGGTTGCTGGATTTGTCCAACAAAGCTTAAATTCAATTTAGACATGCGTCCAGAGGAGCTGCGCAAATGCCCGTTCAACCGCCATGCTCAATTTTTTTTTTAAAATGTCATAAGTCAAACAACTAGCCCGCCTATCTCTTTCCAGGGGGTTCGTCGCGTGTAGCCTCTCCTGCGATGTGCCCTGCGTCATCTGTATTCTGACGTGCAGGGCTGTCTCAGCTCTGGCGATGCTTCTCGGGATATAGAACGTTGTGGTGCATGTACGCACCATGAGCCACTCTGCAGCGACGTAGAAAATGTGCCGCTTTCTTGTGTTTGGCGGCTGCAGTCTTTCATCATCTTCTATAGAAGGCTTGCTGACACAAAGTCAATTTATTGCGATTTGCCAACCATGTTGTTTTTTTCTATTACGTTTAAAAAAATCTTGCACTTGACCGGGAGCGTCACAGTGTTTTGTTCAGTTGCAGTTTATGTCTTCGTATGATTTGAAGGTGTCCAGGGTCATCGCATGGTCCAGATAGTCGACATCTCTGCAACCTTTTGGTTTATAGGTTAGTCAAAGCTCGGAGAAACTACAGGTACTCTCATGTTTATTGTCCACCTGTTTGTCTGAACATTGGGCACTATCGTGGGGCAGCCACCCAGTTCATCATAGAGACACATTGCGCCGCAGAGAATGTAATTGCAACCAGTCTAAATTGTATCACTGGAAATCAACTTGAGCTATGGTTTATTCATGTTAGTTTTGTCATACTCTAACACTTCAGTTAAGACTGTTCCTGTGCTCCAAAAGTGAGTTACTAGCTTCCTGGACATTCTCTATTTACTACAAAGGCACGCTTTGGCACGCAGTAATTCTCTTATGTTTTAGTCAAATATGCCCTACATTACTTTACTTCTTGGTTTACTCTAGACTAGAGTGTGTCCTATGTAGCACAACTCAGGTGAGAGATCGCTCACCGGCTTGGGGCACGGGTCACCAATGTTCTACAGTAGATTGATTTGTTTGAGTAATATCAAAAGTTTCATATTACGTGATGCCATAGTTTTACACTGTTTTTTGGTTGGGACGTCCTAGTCTCCTAGTGGGTGAACATCACAGTTGATCTCTTAGGTGTGGGGTAAGGTTGGGTTTTAGTCCCAGTTAGTGACCCCTACATGGGGCTAGGTATATGGATTAGCTCCCTTATACCTGTGGGTGTCATTCCCAATTTATGTACTAGGGTACATTGTGTTTGTATGCCACAGTTTCTGCCTCTTTACACTTAGGCGGGATTTACTTTACACACCCTTACATGATGGTGATTCTGGTCTTGGTGGGTGGTTTCCCACCTCTATGTGTTGTGGTTATGTTACATATGTGGTTTTGTGGTGTGATCATTGTGTGTAAGTCGTCTTGCGCTGCACGTTTGGTCTGAACTTTTGGTCTGATGTGTTGGTAAGTCCAGTGGTCGAAGTGGGGGAAAAAAGTAGGGGAACTGTGGGCGGAGAATCAGAGGGCGGGAATAACCCAAGGATTGGATCAGTGGGCGGAGCCAGAGGTGTGGCCAGAATGTGGAACAATCTCAGTTTTTTGTATTTGTTTGGCATTTCACTGCCCAGTTTAATCAACAAATGGATACACATGATTATTTAAGGTTATAATGAGTTAATTACATTAAAATACATTCAGAAAGTGGGATATGCTTCTAATCACAGAATGTCCTAAATTAGACAAAATGTGGAAGCACAAGCCATTTGTCTCCGAGACATGGAGTTTCTGTTATCAGCACTTCTCCCTTTTTCCACAACAGCAGCTCAAACATGAATGGCAAAATATCCTAGTTTGCAAATGTTTTCTACATAATTATGGCTCTGCCATATTTGCCTCATAATGCAAGATCTGCTGCATGATCTGACCATTTAAACTAATAAATTGTTTGTAGCTCAAACGTATCAAAAGTTAATAAAAAATTTGACTTGTGTTGCTGCGGAGTGGATGGCCTATTGCAAAAGTTGACTGATCACCTTTCTCATTGCTACATTTGTTTGTTACATTGGTACTAATAAGACAAAATCTTTCCAGAGACGGTTAGCCTGGGTACACATGTCAAAATAATAAATATCAGAAAATATACTGCATTATGCCGCAGCCTTTTTTTAATGCATAATTTAGTCAACACTGCAGCATCATGTTGTCCTTCTTTGCTGCATAATTAATTTCAGTGGCCCCACAGCAGGCAGCACGTTAAAAGTGCTTGTGAATGAAGCAAAGAGATTGTAAAGTTTGCGAACTTAGTTCGGTGTGAGTGCAAATACTGCATTACCAATCCCTGGTGAGTTGCAGCTACTACTGCTGAAACCAGGCCAATGGAGTTACCTACGGGTGAGGCAGACTGGCCTCAAGGGCAGGGCCGGCGTTAGCACTGGTGGCTCCCTGTACATTAATGTTTGTTGGTGCCCCCCAATGACCACCTCCACCACAGACTCCCTCACTGCCACCCTTTAACAGTGCCCCTCAAGTCTCCATAACCACACTCTCTCTTAGTTGCATTTTGTGAGGAGGAGCCCGCCTTTACCCCTGTGATAAGTCCCCACCGGACTTTACAGAGGAGATGCCGTCCGTCGGCCTGGACCAGAGAGGGTTAACTAACCCGGAATCCTCTTCCCTGCAGGAACGCCCAGGGGAGAGAACCAACCAATAGGACGAGACCTGGGCCATTAGAAGGGTGGACCTGTCGTAAGAAGGGGAAACCCCAGAAGACGCCAGGAGTCAAGAGGACGACACTCGACCCACGAAGACTACCGGCTACAACGAGGACCGGCCCGAGGACAACGACTTCACCGAAGCAGATGAAGACGACGCTGCCATCGAGGCCGAGACCTGGTCCGAGGATTGGTGGACGCCCCCGGAGGACGCTTAGGTGCCGCCGTAACTCTGGAGAGTTAGGGCTTTCACGGTGTGTGAATCGGGCAAAGGGGTTGGGAGGAGGGCGGTAACGTTACGGGAAAGGCTGGGGCATGGGGATTGTGTTGGTTTGATTTTGGTTTTTTTCTCTTTTTCCCGTATCGGGGAGGGGAGCGGGCGCACTCGGGCCTCCTTAGTTCGGACCAATTGCATGTATACGGGGGTCCTGACTAGTGTCGGCGACTGTTGGCTGCCATTCACCTTATCTTAATCCAGCGTGTTGTGTACCCCGCTCCATTCTTATAATTTTTTTTCTGTTTACTCTGCCTGTCGGGTACCAGAGAAGCACGTATTTTAAGTATTGAGCCTCTGAAGTTTGCCTGTAAGCTTGTGTCCTGAAGTAAGGGCAAGCTAAAGACTTCTCCACTGCATACTTCTTATCTTTTGAGCCCTCTTGTTCCTATCCTCTGCACCAGTCCCACTTCTAGTGCACCCAGGATTTCCTTACAACACCTTGGTGATGGTACTCCTTTAGTAAAGACCCGTGATAGCCATACTTACCGCCTCTATTTCTTCTCTCTCCACGCTACCCGGGGGAACGTCACCACCACCCACCTGGAGAAGAAGAAGACATTGTCAGAGGAAATCCAACACTACTCAGGAAACCAACCCCAAGAAGGCTCCATTATGATTTAATAATTTTGTTGGTGCGCTGTGATTTAATAAATACGCCAAAATAGATCCACGCATAAGACCTCCTAGCTTCTTTTTCCGCCCGTCCCTCTCACACATTTAATTTGATTTACAGCACCACTCATACCATTGTAGGGTGTCAGAGGACTTTACATCACACACATTACACAGAGACAATCAATATGTGTGTAAATCACTGGTATAGGAATCACTGTATAGGAAATGTTACATAAGACTGAGGACTACAAAATGTAGGAGTCACATGACAACCATACCAGTAGACTGTATAGTTTAATGGTGATTGGTCTGGAGAAACATAAAATCATAATTTAAAACGTAATTCCATGGTTGGGGGATCTCTTTAATGATCAGAATTGATTTCTATCCAAAAGAACACTCTTTGCAACATTTTACAGCGCCACTCATACCATTGTAGGGTGTCAGAGCACTTTACATCACACACATTACAGAGACAATCAATATGTGTGTAAATCACATTATAGAAAATGCTACATAAGACAAAGGACTACAAAGTGTAGGAGTCACATGACAACTATACTAGTAGACTGTATAGTTTAATAATGATTGGTCTGGAGAAACACAAACTCATAATTTAAAACGTAATACCAAGATTGAGGGTTCTCTTTGATAAATAGAATTGATTTCTATCCAAAAGAGCACTCTTTGCAACATTAGGATAATCAAAGACTGGGGGGAAAAACATAACACTCTATTTTATACCTTGCTGTTTGTATGCAGCTCTTAGATGACAGTTAATAGCTCAATGTTCTATGTTAGGATTTTAACTTAGAAACTGCAAGTAACAAAAGGATCTCTATGACAAAAGCCGTAACCCACTGACCTACTTATATTATATGCACTTTGTGATCTGCATTGTAAATGTTCTTTGCAACAGGCACTTTAATCCTCTGAGGTACCTTTTCCATGATTCAAAACTTCTACTAGACAAACCTCCGATCTCTCTCTAGAAAGAACATTAATCACCAGAGTCATCATGACATTTTTATTGTTGCCGAAAATTGCTGAAGGCCACGAAGGAGGCAGCAAGCGCATTTAAAACCATAATATACTTGCAGAAATGATGCCTCTATCCAAGTCAAACGCAAAAACAACAGTTGATGGACAGAATACAGAACAATGTCATACATTCCACACCACTGGAGTCATGCTATCCTGGCTGATGACGGCTGATAGCCAAAAACTGGTCCTAGGATGCTTGATTCCGGTCCAGGGAAGACATGGCTTGGCAGTTCGGGCTGGACTGTTCCCATGAGGCACAGGGTCAAGGCTGATTTGCATATGGCCATGTCTGAACTGGGGTGGTGTGGAGTGCAAAAAAAGATGGATTTAGGCCCAGATCTCTGTACTGGGGCGAATGTATGACATTGTTCTATATGACATTGTTCTGTCCATCAACTGTCGTTTTTGCATCCATCCAAAGTCAGCACCCGGTGCATTCTCACCAGTTACACCGCCCTAGAGCTGGCCCTTCTCAAGGGTCCTGTGACCTCAGTGACAGTGTCACTGTTGTTCTAGGGTGTGCTGCTTCATAGGCCTGCCCCCAAGACTGGAGGTGAACTTTAGTATGTATTGTGGTGGACAGTCCTTCAAGGTTAACTTAAACTTGTCATGCTAGGGTCCACCCGCTAGTGCTAAGACACCAGGGTTTCTAAGGTTTTGCGAAGCCTTCTAAGGCAGAGGTTTTTAAACTTTTGTAGGTTGAGCCCCACCAGCTGAATTGTTTTAGATGTTGGGCCCCCCCGCCACCTGACAAAAATGTCTGGAACCTGGTACACTGCATAATTGACCGCCGCGTACATATCACGGGCCATATCCGGCAGACTCACAATACTAGGCTATGTGCGTCACTACCGATGGTCCTCCTGCTGCCGCCTGCGTTTCTTAACTTAAAATGCGCAGCTCCTGCTCCTCCTGAACTTGCCGCTCTGACCGCAGATGACCGTGGTATTTCCAACAGTAACTAATGCTTTTCACCGTTGTCAATGCAGGAAACAGTCGACCGTCTGCGGTAAAGATGGCTCATGGTTCCAATGTGGTATCGGATCCCACCTGCACCAGTCTTCCAAAGTCAGTGCTAGAGAGGTTGGCTGGCTCACGAGTCAGGGTCTCCGTGCAGCGGCGGGAGAAAGGGTGGGGTGGTGGGCAGTCGCAGTGAGAGTGGGTGCAGCAAGCTGCTGTGCTCATTGGTTGCAGCATGACTGATGGCACATCGGTGGCGGTAATTTATCATGCGACTGGGGGGGACCAAGCCTACCGGGCCACAGCCAGGCTCAGCTGCTGTCCAGTGACGATCATGAATAAGTATTAAGTTCTTGATAGAGCAGGTAATCTATTAACTAACCTGTAGTTATCAATTACATCTTTTTAAACACTTATCCTCTGCTGCCGTGAATAAATTGCTGTTACAGTTTATTTTTAGCTATGTGACTAGGTTAGTGTAGTACTAGTAGTAGGGCAGAAAAGTACCATGCCACGGAAGAACACTACCACAGCATGGGGGATTTTAGTTTAGGATGGGCTCACCACCTTCTGCTTTGGTAGGCCTACAGTCATGAACCACAATAAACTTGGACATATTATTTAACACATAATATCATACAAGCTTTAAAAACAAGTGCCTCTTACGACCTAAAGTACATAATGTCGCTATACAGTATCTAATAATTGTTCTGGTATCAAACAAATTTCAGAAGTGGCAAATGCTCTCAAACAGATAACATCATGTGCAAACGCGATAAAGTGCCCTGTACACTCTGGACTCCGCAATGTGCAAATTTCGCAAATTTCGCTGTATGCTACCTCCAATAAACAATTATAGTGCAATTAAATTTCCTAAAGAAGCATGTGTGTCATTTCTAATGTGTATATACATTTCCCTAGTCAGCTTGATTTTGCTTGCGAGAAAAGTGTCACTCAGTGGTTGAAATGTAATTCATAATAACACTGAAATTATAAAAGTGTCACACATTGCAATCTTAAACCTTGGAAGCTATGGAACAGTTATTTCAGCTGCAGTGGGAGGCAAGGAGTCTCCTCTGCTCTGAAATCGAACGCAAAGGAACAGGACTGTCTATTCCTTTGCTTTCGGTTTTAGCAGAGGAGACGGCCTGCCTCCCACTGCAGCTGAAGCATTTCAGCGCTACCAATTAACCCCCTCCTGGGACGGTGAACTGTTAGCACTTAGCTGACAAAAGCATGGGCGCGTTGTGCCCAATGATTTCCCCTCCCTCACCCCTCCAAACCTCTGTCACCAGGAGTTCTCTAATGAAAGAAATTCCCATTTGAAATTAGTGAAGACTTGCGCCACAGAGGACAACAAAGGTAAGATTTTAGGGTTGAGTGCGCGCCACCCCCTGGGATGGTGTTGCGCCCCCCTCGGGGGGCGCGTCCCACAGTCTGAAGAACTCTGTTCTAAGGTCTAGCATGGGATTGTGTTCCCTGTCATTAGCATCCAAGTGGTTAAGGCTGAACCTGGTTCCCCAATTCCAAATTCAGCAGCTTTGGCCATAGTGCCATATCCTCTCCTCCACTGAACATCATACTGCCCCACTGAGAAAAACTCACACTGCCTTCAACTACAATCCAATTGTTGCCGGCTATAAACACCTGGATGCGGCTCAATTTAAATTTGGCACCAGACAAGAACAATATGCGGCCTACAAAAAAAACTAACATCATCTTGGAAAAAGCAAACACTCAAAGGGAATACTAAATTTAGCAAACCATGTTAAATGTAACCAGGAACAATATGGTTACCTTAACGCTTTTACACTCGCTATTCGTAAGTCAGTGAGCGCTTTTGCCTGAAAACCTAAGGACATGACAACAGGGTCCTGTCCATTGCTTATATCCTTACAAAACGTAAGCCGTATGGTAAAAAGACCACATCCCTGAACGCAGAGCTGCAGTACACATTTTGATTTCCAATCCATGCATTGCAGTACCTCCAGGATTGGTGCACTAGTTCCAAGCCCGGGGAAAACAAAGACAAGAAAACAAAAATAGCCCTTCACTATCAAACTCTGTAAAAGTGGCGCTAATGTGTTTGGGTGTGAATAAAATCAATCTGGCCAGTTTGCTCCCACTCTGTCTTACTTTATTTTTTTTTCATAGTTTTAACCTTTTATTCCCAATGCATACTTTGAAATTAAAATGTGAAAAGAATACGACACTTCCAGCAAAAGTGGTTTTCTTTTTTGGATCCATTTCACAGGGGAGCAAATAAAAGAAAGGAGAGGAAAGAGAGCGAGAGCCCCTTCTTGAAGTCATGGTTTTCAGTAAGAGAGGAACTGCTAGACAGAAAGAGAGGAAAGAAGGAAGGAGTGGGTGGGGTGGGGGCAGCTGGAGCGACAGAGCACAAGTGGACACGGTCTTTGTCTTCTCTGGGCAAGAAGGAAAAGACAGAGTCCTGTTACTTCTCTGCCGCCCAGCCCCTCACAAATGCCAAGTACGCTGAGCTTTATCTATAGGTGATGGCAATTTCTTGCGTCCTGGGACGCATTTTCAAAATAAATAAGTAGGGGAACGGAGTCTTTGGAATTTAAGAAGTAGGGGCTCGCTGTGCCCTTCTGATCCCGCTCACTTCGACCACTGGGTAAGTAGCCTTGCGCTGCACGTCATGTCTGTTTGTATGAGTGTAAGTTGCCCCGTGCATCACATGTTGCAGTTTTGTGTGTAAGTCGCCATGCGCATCTCGTGCTGTCCTGTGTAAGTCGCCCCACGCTTCAGATGTTGTTGTGTGTAAGTCGCCCTGTGCCTCACTGTGTGTACCCTCTATGTGGGCCATTTTGTGGTACACGTGTGTTTTTGGGGTTGGTTCACCCTTGTTGTCTGTTTTTGGCCGCGGGTGTTAGTTGTGGGGTGTGTCCACCCTTCACTACATTATTTTCGAATGTATTTTTGGGAAGGATGGGGTTATTGCTTGCTTGGTATTTATTATTGCTTGGTAATTATTAGTGCTTGACAATTTTATTCCTTCCTAAAGGTACGCAGTGTTTATACTCTGGCGAAATTGGTATTAGTTTAGCTTTTTAACATTGTTTGTGACTTAATAATTTATTTCACGTTTTGAAATGTCTTAATAATTTTCAGGAGGAAGGATGGGCGATATGATTGCACATATTATATATTTGTATTTGGCCCATCTTTTCTTGATTTGCATTGTTCACACTCTTGTTATGTTTTGCTTTTAGTTGCATCCCTGAGTTATGAACATTACTGCTTTCTTGTGTATAGTTGTCTCCTTTAGATTTGTAATTTTTGTTTCTATTTAAAGGAAAGGGATAATGTTATATTCCAAGTATTAAATGTATATGTAATCAGCCTAGGTCCTCCTAGCTGCTCAGCCAGAGTGAGATATGGTAACGGAATGTTGGTGTGACTGTGATGAATGGAATGCATGTGTGCCTGTGTGGATGAGTAGTGACAATTGGAGATGGGCTGAGCAGATAGGCAGGCTGATCCTGGTGGGGCTGGTACACGGGTAGTACCTGACTAGAGCTGGCTGAACTATGATTGATACTACCCTGACATGGAACCAATAAAGAAGACTTGGATAATACTACGTGTCTACCAGTGTCTCAATGTGCAAGGTACAACAGTATTCCTGCAAATTGTGCACAAGTTTTGCAGATAACAACACCTCGTTCTTTCTGCAACCTAACAATAACTAATCTCCAGTAGTCTATCCACTCTACTGACCACTTCGCGCTTAACACTATTCAGTGGCGGCTGGTGATATTTGAAAGTGGTGAGGCAAATCAACAACAACTAGTCTCGAGGCTCACAACTAATGCACACCCGATTCGATCGGGATACCATTGATTTTTCAAACCAACAACAGCATTATTTTACTAACAGACACAATATCGCAGCTGATAAGGTTACAGTATGCCGGGCTGATGGGCCCTGGAAAGAGCCTGATGCACCCTTCATGTGCTACTGGAGCATGTCCACCTGCCGTTCACCTTATCACCTTATTTGCAGTATATTTTCCATGTAATCAAGTGGAGTCAATTTGTGTACCTTAGTGTGTATTCACATTGTGTGAGATTTGTTTAATTGCTCGTCGGTTTGACACACAACTCTAAATCAAACAAAACAATACTGTTCTTATGGAAAATTAAACAATAAACAGATTCTCTGGCCAGGTTTGAATTTTCGGCTGCAGGTGTCATGTGGGCACCTCCACACACATGCAGCCTTTTTTAATGTCCAGAAGTGGAACCGTGGTCCCTCTCAGGGGTACAGGCTGTTTCATGAGTCTGTGAATGTGCAAAGCTGCACACTTCTCGGAGTAGTACATAATATTAGTCTGAAGTAAATATAAAGTCATATGGCCATGGTCACTGCAATAATGGCTGCAAGGCAGGTGACAACGTATGCAACAGGGTTTACAAAATTGCACAGATGTCACATTTGCGCAAACTAAGATAATTTTTAAAACCATATCCTAACAGTACGCTAGATGGTGGTGAATTTGTTAGTGTGAAAGATACCTACAGACTTTTCCTACACTTAAAAGAGGGACCCTTTTATGATCCCTATAGCGCTATTTTTTTTAAAGCGAACATTGATGTTAATGCGTCAATTCCAGGTGCAGTCAGTATGAGCTTACTGAAATCGATACCTTACCAATTCCTTACGAAAACAAAATCAGTAAACCCATTTGTATCACTTGCATAATTATTATGGGAGTGGCTCAATCCGATCAGTTTTAAGATTCATTTGCCATGTCACCCTCTTTTCTGCCTCATCAGAACCCCACAAAAGATGAAAGCAATTAACATTTCACCTCCCAAATATATTACCGCCAACTCCCCTGCACCCTCAACAGAAAGAAATAGTTGGCAAACACCTAGGCCAGTCTCTGCCACCGCTGCCACCCTCCATTAGAACAACATCTCATGCGACACTCTGAGTCCCAAACCCCTAATATGAATATTTAACTGCCTCGGCACACAGGCCCGCGCAGTAGCTCTGAAAGGCTGGAAGGGTTGGGACAGAATCAGCCACGTGTGTGTCACAGCCAGAAAATCTGAATTCTCGTGCAGAGTAATATTTTATCTGCTGCTAAACGTGAGCGCTAAAAAACTTTCCTCACACACAATCTTCTGCGGCATCAGTGTTATATAGACAGGCTTCATGTTAGTTGAGAGTCGCGGGGGGAGTCGAGCGCAGGGGGGTGGAGACGCGCGCAGCGGGGTGGAGTCGCACGCAGGGGGGTGGAGTCGCACGCAGGGGGGTGGAGTCGCACGCAGGGGGGTGGAGTCGAACGCAGGGGGGAGGTCGCGCGAGGAGGGGGTGTTATAAAATAAAGTTTAAAAAACTTACCGGGGAGAGGAGCTATGCTAGCAATCAAGATGGCCGCGTAAGCTCCCAGCTCCGCTGACCTCCGCCAGCAGCTCGAATATCCTGCCTTTAGTCCTGAACTTACACCAGATTTCCTTGTTCATGAAGTTTTTCTGCTTCTCATGGCGCAATCCCGAGTTTTCTACCTCATCGGCTGACGAAGATACGCCGTGTTTCCATTCTCGGCCTAATACTGTGTGGAAGCCGGGGCCTCGATTTCTAGCCTATCCGGGTTGGAATTGATCAACATCGGCCGTGAGACCTGGACTGAGCCTGGTCTCCCGAAGTGTGCCGTGAATTGTTGATTTTTGGTGACGATCCTGTGCATGACCTACACCGAGGACACACCAGCGTGTCACGCCGGCTGCCGGGGTGGGGTCCGGTGCCCGAAGACCTTGCTGCCCTCCCGGGGTCGACGGGCTGGGGCCCTCGCTGTCGGCGAAGGTGTGTTCTGCTAGACGAGGAGCGCCCACTGTTCAACATCAGATTTGTGTGGCCTGTTACCCCGGAGTAGCCGGCCTCCGGGGTTCAAGTCCTGCTCTGTCGCCTACTGAGAGGGGATGGAGCGGACGGAAGGCACGCCCTCGCTGCAGGCCGTTATGGCCGCCATTGAGGCGCTCCATTCGCATACCATCGCTGTGTTCCGGACACTGATTGTGAGAGTGGACGGTATCCTGGAACCAGAGGACGACTCTCCGTTAAGTTTCCAGCTAGCTGTGGTACCAGCGGTGCACCGAACGTTTGAAATCGAGGTCCCCGTGCAGATCCCGGATTTAATGAGCCTTGGCGGTCCCCAGTCAACAACAAGCCAGCCAGTGCTTATCGCCAGCGTCTCCTGCTCGATTCTGCTGCCACTTAACACGTCTATGGACGGTCTTCTGTGTGGTAACAAGTTCCTCAGTGACTGTTCAGGATACTCGCTGTTCTTGGACACCTTTCCTCGTTCAATTCGTGAACTTTTATCCGGTATTCGATCCTACTGCACTGACATGAACTTTTATGAACGCTTTGCCTTTTCCATCAAGATGGCGGCTCGAGTTGTGGTTCTGAAAATCTGGATTCATATAATTATACTGGACTCGAGAAATAAAACTTCGTCGAAATATGACGAATTTGGTATCAAAAGACCGAGAATGACGAGTACATCATGTACATGTATTTTCGGCGTGTTCGAGTGACGATTTCACCTCGAAATCGTCACTTACATTCTGAACCCTTGGCTCCCATTTATATGTTGCCCTTTACATAGGCCTTAATCCAGTTGAATTTGATTCCACAAGGACACATACTCCTTAATCGACTTTTTCCTGACCTCAGTACAAGTTAGAACCATTGCCCCAGGCCGAACTCGTTAGGTCAGTTCCCTCCCAGTGGCCGAGCAAGATAGCATCTAGGCTCAACCAGCCATAAAACCATTTCAGCGCGCACACCTGCCATATCTCGCTCACATCTTTCTCCACTCCTTTGCTTCACTTACTTTATGGTGGGGAGGTGCCCGTTTTTATTAGGGGTCCAGTGATATCTGATGAAATGTTGGGCCTTGCCAAATGATTTGTTGTAGGCAGCACGAAGTGAAATATGGACATGTCATCATGACTCTGCTTTTTCTTTGAACCAGAATATGTTAACTATTTACTTTACAACCAAGAATGTTTTGCCTAGGGCCTAAAACTGTGTATAAGAAGAGAAGCCTGACTTCATGAAAGTGTGCAGTCTCCTAAGAACATACCCGTATTGTACTTCTAGGACACCTGTTACCTTGGTTGCAGCAAATAAACTAATCTTTGACTTCACCTAGAAGACTCCGAGTTTCTGTAGGTCTGGATCAGGAGAACCCGAGGTCTCTGGGTGTTGATTCCCTGGCACCGCTGGGTTACCGGTTCTGTGCCGGTTCTTAAAAACCCAGTACCTCAGTTGGCGCCCAACGTTTGGGGCGATTCCAGTGGTACCAGTCAGCCTGAAGATCGTGAGGAGCTTCGTGTGGAAATTCCGGAGGACGGCCAACCACCTCATCGACCCCTGCATGTCGACGTGGTCCGAAGGTCTTTGCTGCGAGGTTCCCCGCTTCCCGACGGCTACAAGGACTGCTGCCCTGGCTATCGCCCTGATGTGGACCCTTGAAGTTTTTGGTAGAGCGAAACACTGAGACGAGTCTTCTGGTGAAGTCATCGAGATATTTTCAGTTAAGTATAAGTGGAGCGTCTCCCAGTCCTTAGTTGGACTTACTTTGTGGTATCTTTGGGATACAAAAGGTTTTGTATTGGTACTTGCAAGCACCATAACCGAAGGACTCGTGTATTCACGAGAAATATCGTAATCGATAATCCTTTGAAGTTTGGAACTAGACTAGAGAGCGAGGATGCCTAGTCTTAGACTTGGGCATTTATTTTGTCTTGGTGATAATAATAGGGACTCCCGATTGGAGGACTCATGTCCGGTTCCTCCAGTTGGAACTCCGACTTACGAGCTATACGTAAAACATGGGGTAGGCCCCATCACTTACAACGAAGTATGGGTAAAATACACCAGGAAAGATGGTGTTCTAAAATGGCCCCAGTATGGTAGTTTTGATTCTGAAATCTTAGACAACCTTGAAGTTAAACTCTTTAAAAAGAAAGCCCGGCCGGCGATGTTTGACTCTTTCCGCTTATGGCGTAAAGAAGCCAAACAAAAAGAAATTAAATTAGCTAAGAAAAATAAGAGAGAAGGGGGACTTTCAGTAATGCAAGCTGCTGTGCAGTTTAAAGATAATGAGGAAGAGCAGATGAATGAGCAGTTGCACAGGCAACGTAAAATGGCAATAGATAAGTGTTATCCAGTTTTGCCGTCTCTTCAGCAAAAGGCAGCAAAAGAGCGTGAAAAAGACCCATTAATGTCACATTTGCTAAATACACCACCCCCCTATGCGCAGAATGCCACAGCACCCCCGCAACCTTTAGTTGCACAAGCTGCGCCTCCTGCTCCTCAACAGCACCCACCAGCTGTTCTTCAGCTGGCTCCTACTTCTTTGGTGCAGCCTCCTCCAGGCCCACCGACCATTCTGTTTCACCTGTGTTTTCTACGATTTTGCCTACTGTACTTTTTACGTCTCCTAATGCTCCCTCTACGATTTTGCCTAGTGCCCCCTCTATTTTCCCTGATACCTCTTCTGCTATCTCTACCCCCGCCTTATCTCACCCCGTTTTTCCATCTGTTTGTCCTTCAGTTTCACCTTCCATTCGGCAGAAAATGGCCAGCACTGTTACTAATCTTCTTTTACCTCTTTTCGGGTCGCCTGCTACGACCCCTAACATAGGAAGAAGACAGTTGCGAAGTCAACTGCCTGATTATCAAGAGAGAGATTCACTGAATAGTTTAGCTCGGAAATGGGTCATGGACACTGCAAAATATCATGTACAGTCTGTCATGGAAGTCTTCCATCAATGGGAAGCAGCGACACAGAGATATGTTTTCGAACAGATGTGTGTTTTTCTTGGCGAGGATTTAGAAGATAATGATCAAGAATGCATCCCACAAGAGATGTGTCGTGTACGGTTTAGGTTTGGAGAGGGTATGATTGTAGGTCCCGATGTGGAAAAGGCAGTAGAAATGTTGTTATCATATCGAAGTAAGGGAAGCAGTTCTGGGTCACCATCTGAATCTAATACATCCAGTAGGAAAAAGGCACGACAATACCCTATGAGAGAAGTTCCCCCACAATGGAGAGAGGGTGACACAACCGCTAACCCACCTGTTCTGCCACACTTCCAGCGTGTATGGGTACATGTCCCATGGAAGCGAGCTGAAGTTTTAGCACTCAAACAAACATTACCAGATCCACGTAAAAATCCTGCAGGGTACTATAAAGAATTGTCACAAACTGCTGGGTCATGTATAATGAATTTAGCCGATATCGATATGTTATTTGGAAATGTCGTTCCACAGCCTTTATGGGGTAAAATTTGTCATGTAGATCATGACCAGGAATTAGGTGACACGTGGGCTAATATTACTGCTGCAGATGCCCGCCAAGTTGGTGGTGCCAAGCCTGAGCCTTTGATAGCAGAACTCCCTGGTAGAATAGTAGATTACATGAAAACGATAATGCCTGCAATACGCGTAAATTGGGATAAGTTGTCTGCATGCAAGCAAAAGAAAGAAGAAACTGTTTCAGATTTCTTCACCAGATTTGAAGAAACATTCATTGACCACAGCGGTCAAGATATGACCACAGAAGGTGGTCAGAGATTGTTTGTCGATAAATTCGTGCACAATCTACTTCCAGAATTGTGTAAAAAATTAAAAGATTCAGAAAGTTCTTGGGCAGTCTCATCTTCAGCGCAGATATTAGCTACTGCACAATACTACAAGAATAGAGACAAAGATGAGAAAGATAAAGTAGAAAAGAAAACTAGAGAACTCAAAACGAAGGTTTTGCTACAGCAAGCCTATCCGCCACGTGGTGGTGGTAATCAACATAATAATGGCCAGAATCACTACCAGAATACTTTTCAGCAGCCTCAACAGTATCAGAGAAACTCGCAAATATTCGATTACACTCAACCCCGTGTAGGTCCCAACCAGTGTTTATATTGCAAACAAGAGGGTCATTACAAGTATAATTGTCCTGCCCTATCACAACGTGCATATGGAGTTTCTGGTGTTAGAGGTCGTGGCAGTCAGCAAGCGCCTAGAGGTAGAGGGCGTGGAAACGCAACTCAGGACACACGTCCCCTTCCACCACAAAGCTCTATGAACAGGTTTGATCAGCAAAATAACGTATCTGACAGGACCGCTCAATACTATGTTGAAGATTATTACACAGAAAATGAACAGTGGGAGAATGATGATTGCTAGGACAGCCATAGACAAAGAGAGGGAGTTGTTTCAGTTCCAGTAGATCAGAGTGGACCTTACGTTGAGGTGATTACATCAGGTGTGTCAGAACCTTTTCTGTTGGATACTGGTGCTACGAAGAGTTCTATTATGCACTCCAAACTCCCTGGCGCACCTTTGTCTGGCGAAATGAACGTTTCTGTAGGTTTTTCTGGCGCCCCGGTTAGAAATCCGATTTCTGACCCTTTATCTCTTTCTGTTGGTCCTTGTGAATTCGAAGCACCCCTTATTCTGACAACAGGTTGTGGTGAAAATTTGTTAGGATTAGATTTGCTAAAAAGATTGTATGCGACTTTGTATTGTTCTCCTTCAGGAGTACAACTCACTTTAGGTAAGAAAGTGGCTTCTCCCATGTATTTGTCGAGAGATGCACTTCCAGCAGAATTAGCACTTCTCCCAGATATTCTTTGGGCTACTGGTCCTAATGATGTAGGTCTTTTAGAAATTCCACCATATGTTGTAACATTGAAGTCGAATGTCAAAATGCCACAAATTCCCCAATACAGAATATCTAATGAGGGTGAAAAAGCTTTGCTAGCGATTGTTTACGAATTGATTGAAAAGGATGTGATTGAAGAAACACGAGGCAATGTTTGCAATAGTCCTGTTCTGCCTGTTTTAAAACGAACTGACCCTTCTCAGCCACCTGTGTACAGATTCGTGATTGATCTTCGAGAAGTAAATAAGATAGTCGTGCCACAATTCCCAGTTGTGCCCGACATTACCACATTATTGACTATGATTCCAGCTTCTGCTTCATGGTTTTCAGTGATTGACCTAAAGAATGCTTTCTTCAGCATCCCAATTGCTGAGGAGAGCAGGGATATTTTTTCCTTCAGTTTAGGAGGTCGAAGCTTCCACTTTAAACGCGCTCCTCAAGGCTACTGTGAAAGCCCCTCAATATACAGTCAGGCTCTGCAAACTCAGCTTGACACTATTGTTTTGCCTAAAGGTGCCACTCTTGTACAGTATGTGGACGATTTGCTCATTGCTGCAGATAATGAGAAAATTTGTAAACAGACCACATTGACATTGTTGCGTCATCTGTGTGATCTGCATCACAAGGTGTCACTTTCCAAGCTTCAATATTGCCGACAAGAAGTGACCTACTTAGGTCACCTCTTATCGAAGGAGGGAAGGAAGCTGACCCCAGAAAGAATTCAGGCAATAGCGAAATTGAGTGTGCCAAGAACACAGAGAGAAGTACGTGCTTTCTTGGGCATTACATCGTACTGTAGACAGTGGATTCCAAATTTTTCGTTATTGGCCAAACCCTTGGAGGCACTAACGTGTAAAAATACACCCGATCCCATTCCTTGGTCTGAAGAGTGTCAGAAAAGTTTTCTCGAATTACGCACAGCATTATGTTCGGCTCCTGTGTTAGGTACCCCCAACTACAGTAAGCCTTTCACATTGTATGTCCACGAGAAGGAGGGCTGTGCATTGTCTGTGTTGACTCAGTTATTCGGAGATAGACAGCGGCCATGCGCCTATTTTTCGGCCACTTTGGATCCGGTAGCACGAGCATTGCCAAGTTGTTTAAGGGCCACAGCAGCAGCAGCTGTTTCTATTCGACAGTCTGCAGGTCTAGTAATGAATAATACACTAATCGTGATGGTCCCGCATGCAGTAGACACATTGTTAAATAGGACCAAGACACAGCACTTAACTAGTGCTCGACTGTCCAGTTACGAATTGACGCTGCTAGCGAGCCATGTGCATATAAAAAGGTGCAGTACTTTGAATCTAGCCACGTTGTTACCAATTGCAGAGGAATCAGATGCTTTAGAACAGCACGATTGTTTCCTCACAACAGAGGAAGAGACAAAAGGGAGAGTGGATTTATTTGACACTCCTCTCGCTGAATGTGATGGTACATTATGGGTAGATGGGTCATGCTTTAAACTCCCAAATGGGAACGTGACTACAGCATATGCTGTCACCACTTTGCACACAGTCGTTGAAACTGCACGAATACCACATGGTTCAGCTCAAGCCGCAGAACTAGTCGCACTTACGAGAGCATGTGTGTTGTCTAAAGGAATGAGAGTGACTGTCTACACTGATAGTCAGTATGCGTTTGGAGTGGCTCACAGTTTTGGACGATTGTGGAGAGAACGTGGATTCCTGACTTCGCATGGAGCTAAGATTCAGCATGGTCAGTTGGTGAATGAGCTTCTTGAATCACTGACCTTGCCCCTGCAAATAGCGATTGTGAAATGTAGTGCTCACAAGAAGGTGACTGATGATGTTGGTCGTGGAAATGCATTTGCTGATGAGACCGCTAAGGAAACGGCAAAGAATGTGATGAGCCGAATGTATGTTGCAGGCCCTGAAAGATGGACTGGTGAGGTTGGAATATGTGAGGACACGATAGAAAGTGTGAAGTCCATCCAAGCTGAGGCCACAGAGAAAGAGTTAAGCACGTGGAGAGAGAGTACAGGAAGAATGGATGCAAATGGTTGTTGGGTTGAATTGACAGAGCATCAGAGATGGTTGTTACCCGATACATATGTGCTTGCAGTGGTTACAATGGCTCATGGAATGTCTCATATCAGCGTGAAAGGGATTTGCGAGTTGTTGGCCCCAGTGTGGAAGAATTCAGGGATTCCCAAGTGTGCAGAGAATGTTGTCAAGAATTGCATGGTATGTCTGAAGCACAATCCTGGTAGGGGAACCCCAACTCCAGCTGGTCATTTTGCACCTCCTACGTATCCGTTCGAGGTTTTGCAGCTAGATTTCATACACATGGAGAGGTGCAACAACTTAAAATATGTGCTCGTTGTTGTTTGTGCTTTCTCAAGATGGGTAGAAGCCTATCCCCTAAAAGACAATACTGCCTTATCCACAGCAAAAGCCCTTGTAAAAGAGTACTTCCCCAGGTTCGGAATGCCGAGAATGGTCTGGTCTGACAACGGAAGTGAATTTGTGGGTCGTGTGATGAAAAGAGTGTGTGAAGGGCTAGGCATTAGGCAGAAGTTCCACGCTGCAAATCACCCCCAATCAGCTGGATTAGTAGAATGTTACAATGGCACGCTAAACTTAAATTGGCCAAAATCCAAGCGAGCACAG
Source organism: Lissotriton helveticus (assembly GCF_964261635.1). Taxonomy (NCBI): domain Eukaryota; kingdom Metazoa; phylum Chordata; class Amphibia; order Caudata; family Salamandridae; genus Lissotriton; species Lissotriton helveticus. Next base: position 403,482,722 of record NC_136061.1, read on the forward strand.
GTCTTAAATGGCCTGACGCTCTACCCTTAGCACTCCTATCCACCAGAATGACTGTGCATTCGCGAGTGAAACTCAGCCCGTACGAAATCGTCTTTGGCCGGTCAGCCAACATATGGGGAGTGCCTAGGCCCACGAAGTTCAGCGAGCTGCAACACCCTATTTTGCTTGATTACTTGTATGACTTGACGGCTAAATTGCGTGTTTTACATCAACAGGTCCACAACACCTTGCCTCCGGTCTCTGAGACTCCGGGTCACTCCATTGACCCCGGTTCCTGGGTTCTCGTCCGCAACTTTCAAAGAACAAGAAACGACCAGCCCAGGTGGACCGGGCCTCACCTCGTCCTTCTGTCCACGAGGTCAGCCGTCCGGGTGGAGGGGAAGGCCAACTGGGTCCACGGGATCCATTGTAAAAAAGTACCCTTCCCTCTGCCCTATGACCAATGGATCCAGAAGGGTGTCACTGACTCAGAGCTCACAACTGATGACCGTGTAAAAGAAACTAACCCTGATTGTGAAAACGAGAACATTTTTCAAGAAACTGTGCCACCACCAGAACAATTGAACTCTTTGGAACCTGAACTCCTGTTTCAGGACCAGACAGTACCAGGAGAAAGACGCTACAATTTGCGACCGAGAAAAACAGACTAATAAAAGTGATTCCTTTTTATGATCTGAGACCAAGACCTATGGACTAATAGATGTATCTTTTTCCCCAAATCCTATTTTTGAAAGTGCAGATCTCCCATTTAGGAAACTTGCTTATTTTTGTTTTTCGAACCGCCATCCGGGTTCCGCTGCTAGGGCCGCGATTGGTTAAAGTCTTCGGAAGTGCAGCCAACGACGTTAGGTCGGTGGTTCTGGTCGGTGGTTCTGGTCGGTCCAAGGGAGTTGCCCTAGACTGACAGAAGCACTCCTTAGCAGAATCAACCTCCTCGTCGCGGGCAGCACCTTAGAGAGGATGGAGTTTCCTGATGTGGAGAGACCTGCCAAACAAATAAACTTTAAGCAGAGACTATGTAACACGATGGCGAAGAAAAGTTTTATCATATTGTGTATTTTTATGCTATCAAGCGTAATGATCTTTTTGATAAGTTATGTTTTATTCTCTTTCCATGTAACATTTGCGCCTACTACATCACCCATACCTCCTCCTACTATTTCCTCTCATTCTTTCCACCCTCTGCCTGACCACGAATCAAATAGGAGATTAGAGTTCATTAATAACTCCTTCGTTCAGTTATTACACCAACACCAACTTGTAATGAACACAACTAACTGTTGGGTGTGTGGTCTCATGCCTCACACAACGGATAAAGGTATCCCCTATTTGGTCCTGCCATTTAGTCACAATGGTTCAGTATGGGCATATAGGACAATGTTCATATATGCACGAGAAATCCAACCCCTACGTTCTGTAAAAGACAATCTCAAGACTAGCGCCCTAGTCAAAGGTATAGTTGACATGATCAAGGAAGTAACTTCTTATGAAGATACTCCGGATGATGAGATACTTGCATATGTAGGTTGGAACGTGACCGGATATGGCACTACATTAAGTGAGAAACAGCAAGCCAAAAGATCGTCCCCTATCTGGATCGTACCCCATCAAGGTCACCTGTGTCTGCAAGGTATTGGCAAGAATCCCAGAGCTCAGCTAGGGAAGAGTATCTGTACAGAAACTTATGTTTTTGGATCTCAGACTTCCCCTGCGTTTTTAGCCGCTAAGGGTACTTATTTCATCTGCCATGATAGAGCCTATACATGGTTGCCCCCTGACTTCTCGGGCTCATGTTTTGTTTCATTCCTGTTACCCCCCACCTACACAGCAGCGGCGGATTACCATCGGACAAGGGTAGTTAGAGGTGTTTTGAGTAAAGAAGACACTGCAGGTCAAGAATTTGGGGACTTTGCAAAGGGTTTTCTGCCGTTCTGGGGATCCATGGCTAACACCAGAAACATAAGGCAACTAACAAGGGTAGTTGAATCCACCGTGATTGAAACTGCTGGTGCCCTTAGTAACCTGACTGCTGAGCTCCAGTCGGATCGACTTATGACCCTTCAGAACCGGGACGCTTTGGATGTAATACTTGCGGACCGAGGTGGAGTATGCAAATTGATCCAATCTAGTTGTTGCATTTTCATCCCAGATAATGCTCCAACAGTGTACAGGGCCATCTCAAAACTACATAAGATTTCTGAATCTATTCATGTGGATAAAGGAGATTGGTCGTTAATGGGATGGTTCTGGGAACTGATATCTGCCTGGGGATGGAAAATTCTTATGGTCATTGGGATGGTCTTAGCCATTCTTTTCCTCTTCTGTCTGTGCATACAGTGTGCTCCTTCAATATGTGGCCTCTGCGTCACATCATGTGTAAGGAAGCCTGTGTCAAGAGATGAACTAAGTACTAGAATGATGTTACAGCAACATCTCAATGACTTTAGGAATATAGATCTGGACTCAGACTAACATGAGGATAGATTAATTGCCTATGTAAGGGCAAAAGGAGGGTTTGTGGATCTGAAAATCTGGATTCATATAATTATACTGGACTCGAGAAATAAAACTTCGTCGAAATATGACGAATTTGGTATCAAAAGACCGAGAATGACGAGTACATCATGTACATGTATTTTCGGCGTGTTCGAGTGACGATTTCACCTCGAAATCGTCACTTACATTCTGAACCCTTGGCTCCCATTTATATGTTGCCCTTTACATAGGCCTTAATCCAGTTGAATTTGATTCCACAAGGACACATACTCCTTAATCGACTTTTCCCTGACCTCAGTACAAGTTAGAACCATTGCCCCAGGCCGAACTCGTTAGGTCAGTTCCCTCCCAGTGGCAGAGCAAGATAGCATCTAGGCTCAACCAGCCATAAAACCATTTCAGCGCGCACACCTGCCATATCTCGCTCACATCTTTCTCCACTCCTTAGCTTCACTTACTTTATGGTGGGGAGGTGCCCGTTTTTATTAGGGGTCCAGTGATATCTGATGAAATGTTGGGCCTTGCCAAATGATTTGTTGTAGGCAGCACGAAGTGAAATATGGACATGTCATCATGACTCTGCTTTTTCTTTGAACCAGAATATGTTAACTATTTACTTTACAACCAAGAATGTTTTGCCTAGGGCCTAAAACTGTGTATAAGAAGAGAAGCCTGACTTCATGAAAGTGTGCAGTCTCCTAAGAACATACCCGTATTGTACTTCTAGGACACCTGTTACCTTGGTTGCAGCAAATAAACTAATCTTTGACTTCACCTAGAAGACTCCGAGTTTCTGTAGGTCTGGATCAGGAGAACCCGAGGTCTCTGGGTGTTGATTCCCTGGCACCGCTGGGTTACCGGTTCTGTGCCGGTTCTTAAAAACCCAGTACCTCAGAGTGAAGAAGACTCTCATGAAAGATCGTACTGGCCAGGGCTGAACTTGATCGTTTAGATCTCATATAATAGTTTTATGCAATGCCGGGGTTGTGCCTATACTGTGACGGGAGTTGGGTGGTTATTGACTATACTCCCCCGACTGGTTCGTATATTTTGCTGACTATTGGTTTTACCACGTCTCGGGGAGGTCGCTGTTGGCGGGGGGGGTATGGGAGACCGGGAGTGTGTTTGCATTCTCCTCCTCCACTTTCTCTCTTTTCCCCTTCTTTTAGGGTAGTTCTTGGGCGACAGGCACGCTGTCAGTGGGGTTAGGCTGTAGCCATTGCAGGGGTGCAGGGTGGGGGGTCAGGGGAGTTTTTTTTTATTTTGCCTTTGTTTTGTTCTATGGCCCTTTTGTCTTCCTTTTTCCTTTCTATGAGAGGTGGGCTGTTTACTCTCCACAGATCCTTTATTGTCCGGGTGTCTACACTGGTTTTAGTTATCCTGTATCATTGAGGACGGGGTCGCGCGGGTGGGATTGTTTTGGATCGTATAATAGACTGTTTATTTCTCCTTTCTAATGTGCGTAATCGTGATGGGCCACGTGTTCCTTACGATGGTTTTTGTATGAATATTTCCCCCGCCTGTCCCTGTTCTGCATTTTACCGTTTGACACCTGATATCTGTAATGCCTACTCTTGTCTTACTGTTAAAATAAAAAATATATATAAAAAAAAAAAAATAATTACCGGATCCGCGCCGCCTCTGCTGTCTGCTCCTGGGCCGGGGGCTGTGCCTCCAACGTCTTCTGCGGGGGTGACTGCTGCTTTTAGGCACCACCATTAATTCAGAATACAGCCATGGGTCACACAACACACTACTCAACCCCCTCTACACCGAGCTACTAGCACTCCGAGGGCTTCATCGTATAGAACACCGCCTGCGTAGACACTATACACCGACCACCCCCGAGCTCACACTGACCCCCCCACCCCAGAGAGAACACTGACAGGCCTTCCAAGCACAGACTGAGCACCTCTCAAAGGGCTCAGTTAGCACCCCTCCAAATCTCTCGCAGCAGGCACTTAGGACGGGGCCTTCTTCCAACCCTGGAAGTGCGCGCTCACCCGGCCGCTGATGAAGCAGACTGGTGACAAATCAGGATTGGCTCGGGCATTGACTGTCCCCACCCGTAGGAGACCGGGGACTGCGGCCACTGGCCAGCAGCAGCCCTCGCTCGCTCTCTTAATGTGCAGGGCCCTGCAGGCAGGCTACTAGTGCGCATGTTCGGGCTAGTCAGAAAAACAACCTGCCCAAACCCGAACATGCGCACTGGGCCTGCTGTTGTCAGTGTCACTCAAACAACAAACCCAACCCTGCAGTGCTGTGCTGGAGTGCTGCCCACCCCCTTCGACATCCTGACTGACTCTGACATCACCGGCGACCAGGATGAGTCATAAACAGTTAACGAGGAGATTCGGAGAAGAATGACGAGGAAGAATGTGGTGTGCACAGTGCATGGTATTAGTGGGGCAACGCCCCCAATGGACGCACCGCCGCAGCGGAACTACCCACGAAGACATGGGGAGCAAATTCATGGAACGGTTTCCTTGAGCGACAAGACTAATCCCAATAACCACAGTTCTAACCACTAACCTTGCCTTGAGTGGAATGCTACTCCTCATAAAGAACTTCAACACCTTGTTAAAGGGTAGTAAGCCCAAAATAAATTCAATTACAATATCCATACATGCCAAGATTTTAGAGGAGGAAAGTGGGAGATGTTAAAAAAAGACCAATATGAAACATAGAGCTGCACCACAACAATAACGAAAAACAAGGTTATGATTCTGTCTTCACTGCATATATGTGAAACTTTATAAAAAAGAGAAAATAAAGACAAGAATCACAACCTTGTGTATTTGGGTTATTGTTGTGGTGCGTGCATTCATACCTTCCATATTGTCATTTGTAACCATCCTTTGGTTTATGCACTTTGGCAGCAGTTGCTTGTAGTGTGCGCACACATTGCTACATATTTATGCTTAATGATACTATTTGGAAGAACGGGTCAGGTGCAGTCTTTATGGTCCTCGAGCGCCTCCCACCTCCCACATTGACTGTTATTGAAACGGGCAAATTAAGGAACGAAGCATTCAACAATGAAGCAAACTAGTTTTGCCTTTAAAAGTCGGGATTCTCCCGCTTGAATCTGGTCCATTGGCGTGTACGAATAACACTAAATGGGAGTTACATGTGTTAGGTCAACAAGACTCCGAGCTGCTCTCCCCCATCCTCCGAGGTGGAGGATTCTACTAAGAGAGCAGCGGATTTCGCCATTTTCTTCGATGAAAAAGTGAAATCACTTGTGGATCAGGTCGCTCCTCCTACACCTCCAGAGGAGCGCAAATCCTTAGCCACTTGGCAGAGCTTTGACCCCATATCTGAAGATGCCCTTCTCAAGTGCATACGCGAAACAAAGCCCTCCAACCATTCTCTTGACCCTATCCCCAGTGCCATTGCCTTGGACTTCTATACCCATTCCCTCTCCTATTGGACCACTCTGATCAACCTCTCCCTCTGGCAAGGCTCCCTTCCTGTCTCCTTCAAAACTGGGCAGGTCACCCCTCTGCTTAAAAAGCCCACTGCTGATGCGAAGGACCTCAACAACTTCCGCCCCATCACTAACCTTCCCTTCCTTGCGAAGATCACAGAAAGATGTGTAGCAAAACAACTCTCTCATCATATCAAGGACAATGATCTTCTTGACAATTGTCAGTCTGGCTTCATGCAAAACTGCAGCACTGAAACAGCCCTACTGCAAGTGGTTGATGACGCGCTGAGGATACTCGATTCGGGGGGGTCCTGTCTTCTAATTCTCCTTGACCTTTCTGCAGCCTTTGACACTGTCAATCACAACACCCTCCTCAATATCCTTCAACAGAGAATGGGCATGGAGGGCACTGTGCTTAAATGGTTTGCATCCTTCCTCTCTGACAGATCCCAAATGACCAAAATAGCGAACAGTCTTTCTTCTCCGGTGGCGGTAGGTCAGGGTGTTCCTTAAGGCTCTATACTTGCACCCACATTGTTCAATCTCTACTTAGAACCACTGGGAAACCTCCTAAGCAACTCCGGGATTCACTATCATCTCTATGCAGACGACACTCAACTCTACCTCAAGGTTGCCTCCACTCATGATCTCTCCTTCCTAAGCTCTACTCTGGACTCCATCCAAAACTGGATGTCAACTCATCAACTGATTCTGAATCCCTCCAAAACTGAATTCCTCCACTTCTCCTCCTCACTCTCTCCCCCCCCCCCCCGGTTCAATCATGGATGGATCAGATGAATCTACTAAACAATAAACCCATCATTGTCGACAGCGCAAAATCCCTAGGAGTCATTCTAGACAAAAAACTCAATCTAACTCCCCACATCAATTCTATTGCAAAATCTGCTTGTTACCAACTGCGCCTTCTTTGGGGAATCCGACGCTTCTTCCCGGAGCAGGACCTTATAACCCTGGTGCAATCGCTGGTCCTCTCCAGACTAGACTACTGCAATTCTCTTCTTACTGGCCTCCCCAAATCTCACCTGTCCCCACTTAAGTCTGTTTTCCATTCAGCAGCTCGCTTCATTTATGGGGCCAAAAGAAGCGATCACATCACACCGATGTTATCCACCCTCCGCTGGCTTCCCTTCGAGGCTAGAGCTATCTACAAGACCGCTTGTATCACCCACAAAGCCTTGCACTCCTCCTCTCCTCGCTACCTGGCGAACAAACTGAAACTCTCTGGAGGCTCTAGACCCTCACGCAATGCGGAGAATCTTCTACTTGAACCTCCCGCTTTCAAGAAGGAGAGAACAATGGCCCAATCCTTTTCAGGCAACGCAGTGAGAATCTGGAACTCCCTTCCGCCTCTGCTCCGGACCACCGCCTCCTCCCAGGCCTTCAAAAGGGACCTCAAAGTTCTCCTCCTCCAGAGACACCTCCAAAAGTAATTCACGTCCTCTTGTTATTTGGAGGAAGACTTCCCACTACTGATAATTTCCACGACCATGGAAGTGCCTTCTTAGGGTATTCCTGGGGTTGGAGTGTCTGCCTCTTTGGAGTATTTTCCATGTACTTGTGTTTGGTGCCCTTGTGTAACATGCACATACCATTTTGCCCTTGTAACACACGGTTTGCTACCTCTCACATGTTTTTACCTTTGATACTGGCACAAGTGCCTCCTTTGCCTACATAACGCTTGTTCTTGTGCCTGAGTGTCTAGCACCTTTTGCAGTATTATACCTCAAATGATACTTTGTTTTCTCTTATAACCGCACACTTGTCACTTTTTCCTCCTGTGCACTTTTTACTACCTCATGTATTTTTGGCTGCTCACAATTTTTACTACCTCATGTATTTTGTTTGCTCACAATTGTCACTATTACCTTTACTACCTCATGTATTTTTGGTTGCTCACAATTTTTACTACCTCATGTATTTTGTTTGCTCACAAATGTCACTATTACCTTATGTAACGTAATGTATGCTTTTGTAATCTGCTCTTTTGTAATGTTTCTCATTATGTTTCATTTCTGTTCCTTTTGTGAAGTGCTCTGACACCTTCGGGTAAAGTCGGCGCTATATAAAAATGCATAAATAAATAAATAAATAACTACGGAACATGTGAGGGTTTAACACAATGGGCCAACTACTGACTTGTAAGGGGACCGGCCCCGCCGCCTAAAAAGCACATTATCTATACCTCAGAGTATGACTGCTGTTGTAAAGTGGGACGGCATAGAGCTTTGCACACGAGCCGTAGACCCCGCCCCCTCTGTTGCTGGGGACCTGTTGCCATGGAGCTCTGCGCCTGTCCGCGTGCGCAGGCGGAAGTGCCCGGATGAGCCGCCGCCATCTTGCCACGGACGGAGAGAGACAGGGAGCGGCGCCCGGAGCCCCAGAGTGAATCCGCGTCCATCCGCCCCGCCGTGTGCCATCCCTACCCCACACAGCATGGACCAAGAGCGTGAGGACCGCGTGTACCAGGCCAAATTGGCCGAGCAGGCCGAACGATATGACGGTGAGAACCGCGCCCGGGCCCTGCCGACCGGCACAAAATGGCGGCCGCTCTCAGGCGGGTGGAGGCGCGAGAGATTGGGTGGGCTGTCAAGAATCAGGTAGGGGGGCATAAAATGAGACGGGTAACCTAGCGGTAAGGGCAAGGAGGTAAAGTAGTGAAGCAGAGTGATTAAGCGCCGTGCTGGGCAGGAAGGAGCAGGTGTAGGTTTACGGTAGGAAATCGTGAGGAGAGTGATGTTGAATGCATAGCGGGGAAGCAATACACTTGTATGGAAGGTTAGTGTGCATTGGGGGTAAGCCAGGGAGTGTAGAAAGAGGATGAGCAGATAAAATAAAGGGAGTGTCCCCAGAAAACAAGTCGGTCGGACTGGATGTAAAGGCGGGTGCGACTGAGCTCTTCCTGGGGTCGATAATGAAGAGGCTGTTTGTGGATGAAGATGGATGTGTTTCATGGGCGTAGACTGGGTGGGCCAGTTAGTGGAAAAGCAACGCTGTCCATTGGTTGGAATGGCTGGTTTGTCATTTTCTAATGGCGACCTGCACTAGCTACCTGGGTGCAGCATTGAAAATGTGTTGCTGTTCAGGAAGATGAAATGTGGAAATGCGAGGCCTTTGGCGGTGATCCCACCACATACATACACTTGTCCGCGTGCGTTAAAGAATGGTGTTTGTCGATACGCTCTAGCGATCAGAGGAGCCCATGGGAACCGATAAGTGGTTAGCTCTGAAAAAACAGTAACGTTGTGGCAGAATACTTATACTATGTTGTCTGGGATGTTGGCTCAAGAGGCCAATGGTGTTAAGTCACTTGAAGACCGACGCTGTTTGTAACAGTCTCGATCAGTTGGCTGGCTGCTCAAGGAGTTCCGTGCAGAATGTTCTCCTTCGTATTGTTTAATTGATGAGAATGTCTTATGTGCTGATCAGTTTGCTGGAGGTTGGCTGAGGCGTGAAACAGCTGATCAACGTTGGCTTGTGAGGTCATGAGCTCTTATCCTCCCTCCCGCCGTGGCGAGATTGGACCAGAGATTCATTTTGTGTACATCAGTTTAACGGGTGATGTTATCAGTGTGTTGGCCAGTGCTGCCATCAAACAATTGTGTTGTACGCCATGACCATCGGTTATTTTACTGGAATAAAGAGTGGTTTATTCCCTCCTAGGCTATATGTAACTAGTTCTGATGTTTAAAACGTTGGCGGAACTTTTATTCTTTAGCACACAATGATTAGTGTATTTAGAAGGGAGGCAGGGTGCTACACGCCCTACGTTGTTGTTCAAGGCTCCGGTCTATTGACGTGAGCTAAGTTGGACTCAAGTGGTCAACATGGTGTTAAGTGTGACTGATCTAGGCCTAATGGGAAAATACTTTATATTGGCCTGTTGGTACAGTTAATCGTTTTGAAAGATAACATTGACCACCTCCCTGTGGAGCAAATCTGGTTGGACTGCCATTGCAGCATGGCACTAGAATTGGCCATTGGAACACTATTTATCATGCAGGATGTGATTCCCGTGACAGAAGGAACGCGCATCGTTCACTAATCGATGGCACTGAGAAGCATGTTTGCGCAGTATAGCACTGACAGTGGGCATACGGTCATTCCATCTTGATATTTGGGTCTGGTAGCGCACTAAGCAGCACGACACGGCAGAAGACACGATATTGTTTGCTAAAACGTTTGGATCTGGTGTGTCTGCAGGGTGTCGCTGGTAGAGAGAACTTCAAATGATCACCCTGGTGGGTGCGTCTGTCAGTCCTCGTCCTGTGCGGCAATTTACACAGATCAGTCACTCATATTGGACGCAGTGACTGCAAAACGTGAGACGTTTATTTTAATAAACATGTTGATTTTGTTGCCTTTTTGTTTGAACGCTTTATTATGTTCCTCCCAAATATTCATTGTGGTTTGATTTCCAAAAACCTGTCGAAATCCGCCCATGTTTCATCAGAGGCTTGATATTTTATGATGGTGTGTTTTATGAAGTGAGTGAGTTCTCTCGCCTATTGCCACTTAAATTGAGTTCTGAGTTTACAGCCGGGACAGGTGAAATTTTAGTAGTACCTAGATGGGACATCAAAACGGGGACATGTTTTTGTGCATTTTGACACATCAATGCAGTTTAACTATTTAGCAGATAAGCGTGAAATTTGTCAAGTGCCCGTTAGGTCTGTTGGCTTAAGTGACAAATTGATGCCCTTGTCCATCATTCCATAATTTTGATGTGAAAAGCCGTGTCACGTCAATGAAAAACCACAAAGGTACCCAATTCCTTCTTGGGTTCGGGAGAGGGATAATTAAGGATAAATATCACTAAAACTTCATCCCAACTTTTACTTTCGTCTGTAGAGAAATCGCTTGGCAACGATCGATACTATGACAAACAAGTTGCCAAAATAACATTAAATTTCTTGTACAGAATATATTTTCACAATTCATAATAAATATACATATTCACATTGCGGTATTGGTTCTTTATCATGAGCTCAACAACTATTCGTCTCATACATACCCAGCAATTCCACTTCCCCCGCTCACTAAGTTCCAAAGAACCAATTACAATCCGATCAGATCAATGTATATGTTGCATCTGTTCAACAATACTGGGTCATTATCAATGGACTATAAAAAGAAAACTGTGATCTATTTACTGCAACATCTGTGGCATAAGTGAGAATATTTTATTCATGGAGAAAACACAGAGATGCGACACTGGGTATCTTGCAGTTCCGTAATATTAGGGTTTATACATGGGAAGATGTTTTTTGTGTGTGACTGTGTGGCGGAGCTGTCATGACTAATTAGACTGGGGATGTCATCTATAGGTTTGATTTCACAATGGGTAGAGAAAATAGAGCAAGGGCATTGGGCAAGGCAGAAAGTTGACTGCTTGCACGGTTTAGTACCCCTGCATCTCTTTGGGCCTAATACAGTGCCCTCCCTTTTGTAGAAAGGGGTGAGGGTTTGTGGAATTTATTTGGCTTAGCCATTGTGAATCCTGTCCTGCAAATAAGTCTGGAGGAAGCTTTATAGACTGGATTTTCCATATTTTGGTCTCATATCAGTTTGCAGTAGCCATGAATACTTTGTAGGAATCGGGTGTGTATGTAATCCAAGAGGTTAGCATATTTGACGACTGCTTTTCTATCTAATACAGAAGCAGGTGCATTTGATTGTATGCTCATTCGGTTAAGAAGACCGACCTGCATCTGCACGTACTTCTTGAAAACGTTCTCCACAGGCCTACGGATGACAATACAATAATTTTTTTCATGAATCAAGTTCAACTCTCTGTTTTAAAAAGGCATGGAATGCATCCAACATACCTTCCACTCGGGGGGCACATAGCCTGTCTCGTATCGACTAACTCATTGTTCCAGCATCCCAAATATTTTATTTATTTGAAAGTTTTATATAGTGCTGGCTAGACCTGGAGGTATCGGAGCGCTATACATGTGTGAAAAACAAGATCACTGGAGTTGCTCAAACAGCACACAATATAAACAATAAATAAAAACAAACGTTCCATTAACGTCTAATAAAGAGAGACATAGCAGGAGCAGATACACTTTCATATATATTGGCGGGGGATTAATGGCTGAGCTGTGGGTGTGGTAGAAATATTGGCGGAAAGGCGCAGGGAAGAGCAGATTGGGAGGGGGGTATGGTCAACCAGGAGGGGTTTTAAAAGGGAGGTGGGAGTAGGATGGGGAAGACAGACTGGGGGAGAGGTGAAGGAGTGAAGTAGAGGAGGGTAGGGTCGGAGGAGGTCAAAGGTCTGATTAAGGACCCCAGTATTTACAGAGGAGATGCAGTTTACGGTCTTTTTTTTAAGGCAATGTAGGAGGGGTTGCAACGCAGTTCCCTTGGGGAGGCATTGCAGACGATAGGCACGTTTCCAGAGAAGTAGCGCGATTCAGTGGTTTTCTTTTTGAATAAAGGGGGGATGAGGCGGGAAGTGTTTGTGCTCCTCCTCGTTCTGGAGCTGCCTGTTTTTAACGTTTGTTTGTGAGGTACAGCAGGGCATTCTGGTGTAGGGCTTTGTGTGATGCATGCTGTCTTGTAGGAGGATCTACCTTCGGTAGGAAGCCAGTTGAGAGCCTTCAGGGCTGGGGAGATGTGGTCAAAACGTTTATAGGCAGTGATGAGCTTGGCTTCTAGGTGGAGCACAGATTTGAGTGGGTCTAGGTGGATTTGGGTGTTCCTGTGGGGATAGCGTTCCCATAGTCAATTTTTGAGTACCAGGGATTGTATGACCCATTTGAAGTTTTCAGGTGGGATAAAGGGTTTGATTTTTTTTAGGTGGCGGAGAGTGAAGGGGGCTCCTTTAGCAGAGTTTTTTTATGTGATCATTGAGGGTTAGATTTTAGTCAACGGTAAAACTGAGATTTCACTGAGTTTGACAAAGAGAGCAAGCAGTTTAGTGCATTGCGGTCAGAGATCCAGGTATGGATGGGGAGTCTGTTGTTTTTAGGGGAGAAGAGGATGATTTCAGTTTTCTTGTGGTTGAGTTTGAGGTGATTGGAGTGGAACCATTGTTAGATCTTGTTTAAGGTGTGGTTAAGATGAAGTCCATCAGCTTGAGACCTAATCTTATAGTACAGTTGTGCGTCGTCAGCATAGAGGTGGTAGATGATTCTGGCTTGTTTCAGGGTGGGGGTAGGAGGTTCCATAAAGAGGTTAAAGAGGGAGGGTGGGGACAATAGAGCCCTGGGGGATGCCTAGGGACACCGGAGAGGGGTTGGAAAGACAGTTGTTCATTTTGACTTGTTGAGTTCTGTGTTGGAAAAATGAGGTGAACCATTTAAGGACCTGACCGTTGAGGCCAAAACGGGACTTGAGTGAGTTGAGAATGGAGTTGTGGTTGACTGTATCAAAGGCAGCTGAAAGGTCTAGGAGAATGAGAAGGCAGGATTCACCGTTGTCAAGGGAAGAGTGAAATGTCATCGATTTATATTAAGCATGGCGGTTTCCGTGCTGCAGCCTTTTCGGAAACCGGATTGCAAGGGGCCTAGAAGGTTGAAGTTGTTAATGTGTTTATCTAGTTGAAGCAGAGCACATTTTTCCAGTGCTGTGGAAAGAAGAGATAGGGTGGAGGTTGTTTGGTCATTTGGTGTGATTTTTAGGGATTTTTTTTTTCTTTCAGGGGGGAGGGAGGTTGGGTTCTGGCAGGGTAGTAAAAATTGTAAATCCATATTTGCAAAGCTCAAACTACTCACCCTTACGGGTCTCAAGGCGCTGGGGCCGTTGTGGAAATTAAGTGAACTATTGCCCTGATTCACATGCTGCTGAGCTGCCACAGGAGCTAGGGATCGAACTGTGAGTAGTGTGCTCCGAAGTATGCTGCCCTGGCTGCTGCACCACACCTGGCTTCATTTGCGTCTTGGGAGGGAGGGGTGAGAAGTTGAGCTAGTAGTTTAGACTAGTTCACCAGGAGGGATTTGGTTGAGGTTTCTGGTCCATTTCAAGGGTAGGTGACTTTTAATAGGGGGGAGGGGTCGGATTCGAGCTTTAACAGGATGAGGTAATGGTCGTACCAGTCAATGGGAAGGATGCTGGAGATGGAAGCCAGGTCATTATTGGATATGATGGCATCGAGAGTGGCACCTTTGGTGTGGGTGGGCGAGTGACAAAGTTGAACAAGGCCATTGATTTTTTAAACATCCAGAAGATTAACCATATGGTGAGGGGTATTTCTGATCACTCCCATATGAATGGAACTGGTCCTGGGTGAGAAACGGGTGGGGAGAATAGCTCCAGTCAACCCCTGGCACCTTCGAAATCCTGTGGTCAAAAAGGCACTATCGCAAGCTATAGACAATTATTTCTTGGAAAACAAGAACTCAATACCCTTATCCCAAACTTTGTGGGAGGCCTTTATACAATACTGAGGGGGCATGCACTCTCACTGATTGCAGGTGCGCGAAAAGACAAATCTAAAGATTTGGTCTGTTTTGGAAAATGAGATCCTCCTCTTGGGGAAGAGAAAGTGGGGGCATGGACGCCAGAGAGGCTACATGCCCTAAAACTCAAAAGGGACGAATACAAAGTTATCGCCACTGACTAGGCCAAGACTTTGGGCGAAGACGAGGACAGAATGCTGTACGACCTGGGGAACAAAGCTGGGAAGTTGCTTGCCTGGTTAGATAAGAAAGAGATGACAAGTAGACTGGTACCAGAGATATCCGAAGAGTCGAGTGGGAAAATAACGGATCTGCAAGAAATAGTCAACAAGTTCGCTTAGCATGATCGCTCCATGTACCGAGCGAGTTCCACCCTGATGGAGGGCGACTCGCTGGCCCTGCTTTCTGATATACAACTCCACAGACTCACCACAGAAGAAACCAGCATTTGCAATGCAATAGGTCTCACATTTACGCGAGTTTGCGCTATTGACATTGCAAATAGTAATGCCTTTTGTTTTTGTTGTAAAAACGTAAATAAAAGGCATTGTTATTTACAATGCCAACATTTCACTCTCGTAACTGCGAGGCCTATTGCATTGCAAGTGCTTGTTTACACTAGCCCACTGTGGGTTAAGTCCAATGCAGTGCACAATGGCAAGAAATAGAAAATCACACATTAGCAAAACCTCCCCCATTCTACCATGCATCAGGGGAAGAAAAAACAACTTTACACACCAGTTAAAAACAACAAGAGAACTTTATCATCCAGGACACGTCTTCTAGTCCCATAGGTAGGATGCCAGCCAGTGGCACTGCAGGGCAGCGAGGATGGTTAATCATTTACCAGATCAGCCGACATCACTACTTGGTCGCCTCGTCCCCTCCAAGTATGTAAGTACCACAAGCGCGTGCGTGCACGAGAGCGATGCTGGTTTACACGAGCGAGCCAATGAGATCACAGGCCTCCGAATCCCTCCTCACACCCCTGGATCCTTGAGACCAAGGAAGGGGCCAGAAATCCATGGGAGAGAGGTTCATAATGTTTTGACTAAAGCGGCTACTGTGTGTGAAACGCCATTAAAGCCAAAGGGGTCACTGAGCCTGTACTTCAGCGCTAGATACCAGTCGCTGATAAAAATACCCTAAGTGGCAGGAATATGAAAAATGCTGGGGTAAATTGCTACTATGCAGACCTGGGTTTGGATCAGGAACACAGGCAGTGGGGTTTAATCAGAGAGAAGCTGTAACTGTATCCATACATTTTCATTGCATGCATTCGCTAACACCTTCTCACTGTAAGCGCGTCCTGCCTTGCAAGGTCAGACAGCTTTTGTCTAAGTGAAAGTGCGCCATGCGCACGTTGTGCTCAAACGACGCCAGCCGTCCCCGTACACCTCGCCTGTCCAGGCGCGTGCACATCTCCTGTTCCTCTTTGGCAGAAAATCGACAACAATAGATCTCGCCAAGGCGATCAGCGCGTGCGCTGCGTCGCTAAGCGAGACCTACATTATAAACTGGATAGCGAGTTCCCCAACAATGAAATTGCTCAGGCAATTAAGAACCTGCGGCCTGGCAAAGCCCTGGGCCCAAATGGCCTATACAAGAGCCAGACATAACAACCCCTCACCTACGGGCCATGCTCAAGCAGAGTCTAGAATTGGGATTGCTTCCCCACGACCAAAGGGCATACACACCCATTTTTTACTAAATGTAGAACCTAACTTCTAGCTAAACTACTGGTGGTGCGCTTGATTCAGGTGATCAGTGATTTGGTACACCCTGATCAGCTTTATGCCTCATCATAACTCTGTGCTAAACTTGAGGAGATTGCATGGGGAAGGCAGGGCACAATCCAGGAAGCTGGGTCTCGCTAGACGCTACAGTGGCATTCAAAACCATATAATGGCTATACCTGTTTTCGGTTTGGACTAAGATGTGCTTTGGGCCCAACTTTATTGGCTGGGTGCGTCTCCTTTACACTAAAACCTTGGTGCAAGTGGTGATTAACAACAAAAAGTCTGAGGTGTTCAGACTGGGCCACGGGACTCGCCAGGGTTGTCAGTTATCCCCCTTACACTTTGCCCTTACCCTAGAGCCCATGGCGACATGGATCAGCAGAGACCCGGTAATCCGGGAGCCGAAGTGGTCTGAAGCATGGGAGGACTGCATATCTCTTTATGCGGATGATATCCTGTGGTACCTCACGTCTCCTAAGGTGTAGCTTCACAGAGTGCTTAACATATTTACAATTTTGATTAATAACACCCTGACCCCCTCAAACAGCTCTGGGAAAGTTGGGCGGGGGATGGACTGAAACTTGACGAGGACTGGCAGGAGGCACTGGCCTCTCCTCGGAAGGTTGCAATCTCCAGAATGTGAATAGTTCAGATCAAGATTCTCCACAGAATCTATATTACCGGGCCCTAGCTCGTCAAAATGGGTAAAGCAGATGAGGAGATGTGTAGAAGACAGTGTGGATTATTCATGCATATTGGGTGGGAATATGAGCATATCCAGAACTTCTGGAAGGGAATCCATGACCATATTGGTGAGGTCTTCGGGTTGAGACTTGAACTTTAAGCCAAAAGATGTCTCCTGAATGTCTGGGAACCCACCGACTTAACCCCTTCGACGCTCATGACGAGCTCAGCTCGTCATGAGGTACGCTTCTCGTACGCGCATGACAAGCTGAGCTCGTCATGAACCGCGGGTTTTTTTAAAAAGTCAGCACACAGCGGGAAAACCCGCAGCGCGCATGGTGTTAAGCAGTAAAGGCAAAATATGGGTTACACTGGGTTTGATGGTGGCAAAAAGGAATATAGCTCAACTGTGGGGTTCTGGGGTATTGCCCAAGGTGGAGGCCTGGAAGCCGATGTGGACTGGTGTATGATAAGAAAAAAAATGGTATACCTTGCAGGGGTGTGCCCCAAAAAACTGCCTGCTATATGGAGTAATTGGAATGACTACTGTGGCAATATTTGTACCCTACCATGTGTCCCTTTTCTTGAAGATCCTGCAAATCCATTATTGTCGATGAACCACTATATAATGCATATAGATGTCAAAATTTTCCATGTATGTATATTGGTATTTACAATTATCCCTGCTATTTGTGCTTAACAGCTGTCAACTGTCTTTTGTTAATTAAAAATAAATTAAAAAAGGCATGGCATACCCTGCCACCTAACTGCTCTTGTAAAGTGCTCCTCAAAAGTACTGAACCGGATAAGTGGTAACTGGCTGAAGCTTAAGTTGAGCGCGGCTAGATTGTTGGATTGGAGCTAGTGTTTTGTGGTGCAAGAGTGACGTCCTTTTCAATAAATGTCGGCTACCTGAATCAGGGTTCCTTTTTTTTTTTGTCCTTGCTGCTATTTGGATGGCATGAACTGCACCCACTTTTAATTCCCCTCAATTAATCCTTTCTATCGACACAATTGGTTTATTAGAATGCTATCAATGAAATGGTGCCATTTTGACATTCTCCGCTAGCGAGATTCTTGGTCCATATTGAGATGTATATATCTAAAACTAACCATGACCTGAATGCTGGCAGAACTAAAGTACAATAGGTTACTCTTGAGACTTTCAAATAGTTCAGCTTCTTATTCACAAATTTGTCTTTAAATCCTCTCTCTGGAGCTTGTGTATTCATAAGAACTGGAATGCAAGTCAAGAAATATCTAATTTGTTGTTTACTGTTTGTATATTGTGTTCAGGACTCAAATTTACTGTTTCTTTGGTGATTTAAACCACTTGGATGCTAATGACAAGGGTAACTCGTCATGAAGTGCCCATTCATTTCAATGGAAATTACATTAAATATCAGCAATTGCCATAGCACTAAATTAAGTTGAGACTAGTGCAATTGGTAAGTAGATCCGATACCGCACATGGCTGTATTTATCTGTTAAGAGAAAAAAATGAATTAAATGCCATTAAACATTTGTGCTGGATCCAAAAATGGTAGTCATATGATGTTCAAAGGAACTACCCAACCTAATTTATGCAAAATCACAGTTTATCCACAACCTGCCACTTCGTTCTACAGTTTCAGATTTATGTTGCTTTGATTCTTTATTTTTTTTATACAGTCTGCATGGCTCATCTCCTATGTTAAAAGGCTGCAAAGACGTTAATTGGGCCACTTAAAATGTACAAATTGTCAGTTGTAAACCTTAATTACTGGCAGTTTTTAACTAGTAACACGTAGAGAAGTAAACCGCTGCTATAAAGTTTATTTTGATGATGATGATAAAATACATAGACATACATGTTTAAAGCATGGTGTAGGATGATAGTCTCTGTAGTGGGCTCCCACACTGCGCTGAGAATATCAAGAAACCTGATTAGAGTTCATTCATTTATATTCAGAACTGAATTCTTAATGGACTTAGTAGCCACCAGCCATTAAGTGCTGTGTGTTGTAACATATGTTGTAAGCAGTCCCTTTCTGTACACCTTTCACCCTAGGAGTAGGATATTGATACTTTTGTAAACCAGTGAGAAGGGTGTGAAATTAGTTCAAAGCCCAACAAACAGTTATCTCTTAAGCTACACCTGGTCAGTTGTTTTGGATAAATGTATATATTGAGTGCAGGGAGTAAGATGCAGCTGCACAGCGCTACAAGACTCGTTCACCTGCTGGGGCCGGCATCTCTGTCTTTGATGATAGTTTGATGGGTTGCGGGGTGCCAGAATGACGTGCTACCCCTGCCCACGCCCACTCTCCAGAATAGCCCTAATTCTGCTTTATGACAATTTTTTTTATAGAGTTGCTAACTTGGTGTTATATTTGATATTGAACACATTGACTATCCAACAAAATACAGGGGTTAATTTACTCAAATGTATTCTGCTATACAATCCATAGTTAGTAACTACATTCACATCAGTGACTTTGTTGTCTTTTGTATCCTACTGCTTCGAACTTTATTTTATTGAAATGTGTACTTTTAGCAGTAGAAACATTAATTCAAATATCAGCAGGCTATGGAGCATTCATACAAATCCTTTTCTGCATTTTGTTTGTGGTAAAGTTGTGAAACGTTTTCTGTGTATGTAGAAATGCAAAGTATTCTTCGGATGATTGTGGTTTATAAACGCACAGTCCTCGTGAAGATATAGCATCACCATTTTCAAAACGGTACATGCGAGCAAAAAAAACAAGCATTTGCAATGCAATAGGTCTCGCATTAGTAAAGTTTGAGCTATTGGTATTGTAAATGACAATTTTTTTATTAATGTTTTGTTTTTGAAAATAGCAAAATGAATAGCTTTGTCATTTACAATACCAATAGTTTTAACTTTCGCAAATGTGACACCTATAGCATTTGTAATGCAATATGTGTTGTATTTACGTGACTTACATGTATTGATATTACAAATAACAATGGCTTTTAATTTTTTTTTTAAATAAAACTTAAATACAAGTTATTGTAATTTATAATGGCAATAGCTTAAACTTTTGTAAAAAAACTTTTGTGAAGATTACTTGTAATAATGCAGTATTTCATGATTGCACCCTGAAGTGTAGAGAAATATTGTAAGAGTTTCATGGCAGCACTTCAATGCATCATTGGCCATCGCCGCAGAAAAGAGAATTATTAGTGAAAGGAAGTAGTGCTGTAGAAGACAGTACACGACCGATCATCTCGCCACCATCCAGTGGTCCTAATCTCTGCAAGCTTCACGCCTGGAAGGAGAAGCAGGCGCCAACAGGAGCCAGAAGCGCCACGCCGCTATACACTAAGTAGCTTCGACTGCATGCGTGCCGTGCCGCGAATGTTAGAAAAGCAAACAAATAGAAAAGGAAGGCGGCGGTCACCATGTTTGAAGGTATAGCCGAGGTAAAAGCTGCACAGCTGGCAATGATGTAAAGGCGCCCGCCACCTTTCTTTTCTATTTAATTGCGCCATTGTTAAAGTTAAAGTGCGGCTTTTTACCGATGTTGAAAAGAAAAACAAAGGATGAAAAAAGAATTATTTAAAGTAAAAGCGCGACGTTTCAGTGCTTTAAAAAATGCATTTGTTAAGGCGCACGACGCTTGCTAAAAAAAGGCCGTTGCAGGATAGCATGTCCTGCCTGCAAAGGTATGTCATTTAAAGAAAACAAGCTGCACCCAGCCCTGGACGCCCGCCTTCGCGGGTCACTCTGGGCTTCTATCTCTGCTGTACAGTTCCTGCACTCGCAGCAGTCACAACACGAAGCGTGGGAATAGGCTCCTTACGATGCCTTTGGGTGTGGAAATCGGACCTGTCCCTGCCTGCCTGGAACCACTGTCGCCTCCGCTGTTCACAGCGTGGCACCACTCAACTCAGCCCTGGAGGTCCCTGCCTCAACCACCCAGTTGCCAATCACCCCCACTGCGGCCGTTGCCTCGAGGTTGCAACGTGGACAGCCGCAAAGACCACGAAAAGGGAGGGTCGGCATTCCTCTCCTCTATCAGAGGTCCAGTGGCTCCTATGGGCGGCAGCGAGCACAGACCAGATGTCGGAATGCGATCAAGATTGTCCCCATTGTAAATGCATTCCATCAATACAGTCAGAGTTAATAACAAGTAAAATAACTTCACTACGCAGCACCTTCTCTGTTGCGCAACCCGTGGGTTAAGAGCCACCCGGCCTCTACCACGTCACGTCGCGCTCTGGTTCGCTGCGGTCCCATGACCACGCGCGCACAGTCTCATCTCCCGGATTCCTGTGCGCGCTCTTATCAGCCGTGGTGGTCGCTCTGACTGCGACAGACTCCCTCCCGCGAATAGAGGCTGCCCGAGGAGATTACCTGCGTTACACCCGGGCAGGATTACCTGCCGAGAGGGGCTGCCAAGTTACACCCGGGCAGCGCCGAGGTCTTCGCTCCTTCCACAGCCCGAGTGAGTGGGTGGACGGTCACCGCGAGGAGTCCGACAGACCCGGTGAGTGGGGGGAGCGCGTGTGTCTGCGCTCGAGTGTGTGTGTGCGTGTGTCTGTCTGTGTGCCTGCCTGCGTGTGTGTTTGCGCACCTCAGGGAATCTGAGGCAGGGGATATGCACAGCGCCGGCCTGGACGTGCGTGTCCACAGACACCAATCGGCGCGCGTGCCCGAACCCTGTCTCAGATTCCCAGGAGACGGCAACTATAGTTGTCGAGCTGGACAATGCTTCGCATTGTTCTCCAGCTCGACCTAATGAAATAAAACGTGAGTTTGGAATTAAATATGCATTTGGACTAGCAAATGAAACGCTCTTCAGGGAAGTAATTTAACAATACTAAACATTTGTTGCGTTATCAGGCGCCCACCTGTTGAGCAAATCTTCTGTGACAGAACTAGATCACCACAATTGAGCAGGAAGTTGACACCAGGGATTCAAGGAAAGCAGTGCCCATTTCATGATAGCATGATTTATTGTAATTACTTGTGACATTGCATTACTGGAATTGCTTTTTTGTAGTAGATTTTCTGCGAGCTCAATAATTTTCATTTATTGTGTTCTACAGCCACCACCCATGTTTTTTTTTTTTTTCTTTTTTTTTTAGGTATTTTGCTTCCTATTTTGAAGTACTATAGTTTTATTTAAAGATTTTAAGAGTTGGTTATATCGTCTACAAATTTTAAACTAACTTTTCTTCATACTTTTCAACTGATACTTTAAAATCTCCAGTAGAACTATATGCTTGCCTCCCAACATTTTGCCATCAAGCTACCTCTTTGAACTTAATTCCATCAAATACAGAACTCCTGTACCATCCAGTGCAGATTTGCTGAATTTGTGGGCACAACTCGATGAATTGTCCACTCTCACCACCATCTCTTACCTCTGATCCACCTGTGTTGTGCTGACTTAACTTAAATCTTGGTTTGTTTCCTAAAAAACAGACACAAACCCCACTAAAACTGTTCTTTCAACCCATCTTTGTGTTGCAGATAAAGGGATTTTTTGAGATATTGCAGGATTATGTCTGTGATCCGATCTTTAAATTATTGATATTTCGAGTAAATAGCTGAATTAAACTATAGGGTACTTAAAGACTCGGCCCCGCCAGTTGTTTGCACTGATAGCATTTTGGGTGCATTGAAATGGGTATACCATGTATGGTTGTCCACAGTACATTAGTCGTGTGAAGCGACATCTCTCGGAGGCGAGAATATTGTACTCCTTGGATTACCATGATGCTGCCAGTTGCAATTTCCATGACACTGTATGAGCCTTTTAGTGCCTCCATCGACCCTAATAAACTATGCCATAACTTCAGTGCCTCTTTGAAAGAACCCTTTTACCAGCCCCCCTGTCTGTGATTAGAATCTAGAACAATGCAGAAACCTAATAATTCCCCGATGGCTCCACGCTGAACGACTCTAGTGCTGTTCTACTTGAAGGTCACCTGTCTGGATTTCACCAGTAATTAAGAGCATATCATTGATGTCTGAGCACCACTAAACCAGTCTGAGATATTTTCATGGCCGCGGCTGCCAACTCTCCCACGCCTTATTTCAGCTAGTCTCTCAACCAAATTGTCTAAACTGTGCCAGGTGATATTTATCCAGCGACGCTGCTAAAATCTTTACCCTCGTTTGAGCTACAAAAATGAAAGGGCATGTGGTCAAATCTTTGAAGAAGTGTAATCTTGACTCTATAGTTAAAGCTAACTAGGGGTCCACTTTGCTCCTTCCTTATACTTCTAAGTTTATAGGGTGTTAAGCCCTATGACTCATTTAATTCCTCGAAGATCACCTATCACATACTAGCCAGATTGGCTTTAGACGTAATCTGGGGACAGAGCATAACAGCTATTCTTTAAAAAAAAAAAAAAATCTTTTTATTAATTTTCTCAAGAAAAACCAACAGCAGGTGCCTTACATCACGGAACTAACAACAATTATACAATCATAAAAAACAGAATAGGTGGATGACCCCCGAGGCAAAAGCTGAGCCATGGATTGTAACTGGCGTGCGGCCGTGTAGTATACAGGAGATATGAAGTTCAGTTCAACCAGCACCGATCACAAACCCCACCACCCAAAGGAACAGGATTATAATGAGCAGGGCAATTTCGAGTGGCAGGAGAGCGTAACACAACAGAGCAGTGGACTAAACGACCGCAACCAGCCCACAGCAATAAAACGCAACACATTATAGAGGTCAATGTAAACAATACCACCCCCAGGACCCGTCTACCCACCAAACAGGATTACCCATCAGGAAGGCCCCCAATATCAGGATACTAACAGGATATTGAACATAGAAACAAAAACATAAACAATACTAAGAACCCCTCCCCCCCCCCCCCCCCCCAACCCTGCACCCCTGCATATGGCTTTCGCCTAACCCCAACTAGCAGTGTGCCTGTCGCCCCATCTAACTAAATAGAAACAAGCGACCCCTGTAATAGAACCAAGAAGCTATCAGGAAACCCAGACAGAACAAAACAGGGCAAGCTGTAAACGCCGCTTAACCTCCCGTAAGTATGGTAGCAAATCCCACATCCATTGAGGCCACGATTTGAAACCCAGTCAATCAGTCTAATCCTTGGCCCTTCCGATCTGTCATACGAACCCCTTCTGGTCGAACCACCGCATCCACAGGAGAATCGACGTGCGAAAAGAGTTAAAAAAAAGTTCTGTCTGGAACGAATAAAAAATGTTAAGTCTTTGAGAACTCCACCTGCACAGAAGATCTCCCTCACCGACATTAAATCCCAACGTTGTTTCCTCCGCGACCGTTGTGAAACTGCCAGGGAGAAAAAAGATGTTGTTACAATCCAAGAATAGTCACCAACAGGAGTCTACGGGAATGGAGCACCGAGTAGCCCTCCCATAGTCGGCAGCGATGTTAGGCATAACGATCCGTTCGAAGCGCCAAGCTCGCGATTATCCACCAGCACACATAACGAGGGCTTCGATACTTCTTGCTGCACAGGGCCCTCATCCTCCGTTGAAATGGTCATCGTGTGAATCTTAGCTAGCTCTAGATCTTACAATGGAGCAGAGTCCGGTCTCTCATGCCCTGTCACAAATGTACCCGCAATCATTTTGTGGACAATGGCTTCCACATGCGATTGAAGAGCCCCGATGGCGGCCAGTACGGTCCTCAGCGTCGGTTCACACTCCGTCCGACCCATCTCTTCTTGCTCAATATCGAACATGTTCACTTTCCCCAGAGAGCCGGGTCTCTCCGGGGGAACAGGCAAGAGCGGAACAGACGGCAGCGGAGGGCGACTTATTGTTTTCCACGGCAGCGATCTGTGCTCCGCTACAGTGAGCGAGGACCCCGACCCATTGAACACTGGCAGGGGGCAAACCGGGTCTCCGGGACAGGGACCTCCGCTACAGCCTCAGTCGTGCCTTGTCACCACTCCTTCGATGTTAACCAGCCTTAATGACCGCCATCAAAATCAGGCAAAGACAACCCATGGGTGTGGAATTTATTAAAATATCTACTTGTCCATGGTGCAGGTTGCTTCGTAAATCTACTTGTCCTGTAACAAAATCCACTTGTCCCTTTGGTGCCATGTAGTGCGGCGACAAATTATGTCAGCAATCTCACTATATAAGAGCTCTGATATAGCTTCTCGGATTATGCCAGGGCTCATACCATAATAGTGTTTGAATACTTGCAATGCCCTTGTGTTGCCACGTTTCCACGAATCTACATACTTGGGCTGAAGGTAGTGGTAAGCAATAGTTCCAGGGTTAGAATGCCCTTTGGTGTCTGTGCAAACCTACTAATTTGCATTTTTTAAGGGTTTTCAACAACTCTTCTCTAATCTTTTCCCATACTGAGAAATGTTGGAAATGTACCCCTGACAAAGGCAGGCAAAGTCTTCTTCCAGAGTTGGGAAAAAGTGGTTGGATGGGAAGAGAATTTTCAAACACTTGCATGAGCAAATCTACACATGCATATCTGCTCATGCTAAAATGCAGTTCACAGATATTTTCTAGAAGTACTATTTTTTGTCCTACTTTTGCAAATTCTTGGGAATACACAAAAGCTGTATAGCTGCACTTAATGCAAGGACATATACCATAGGTGCACTTTTGAGACTTTCTTTATAATTAGGCCCTTAATTTAGTCTGGGTATGACCTTTTACGTTTATTAAAATTCTGTCTCTTTCTGTATCGGTATGTAAGTAGTTTTGTTCAGGGCCAGTAACTAGTGTGGCAATGTGTGCTTTTTGAGACCAAAAGCTATTTTTGCTTTGCCCAATGTTTGTTATAATGGTGAGGGCCCGGCAGTTCCCACACCAATAAGATTTTACAAAACTCATGTCAAAACAAGTCACACAGTGACAAAACTAAACCTAAGCTTACCACCAATTTTAGACCCGCTAATTTTGCCAATGCTTGTTTATTTTTGTTTCCCATAATCTTATTGAAACTGGTTACACTGATTTACCATTATGAATATTTTTGCGAAATACTAGCATGCACCGACACATGTTACTAAATGATGCTGCAAAAAAATGGTACCTGACATTTTACAGTAGTTTAGCTAAATGTTTTTTTTTCCTGCTTTAATTTTTTGTCAACATTTTATTTTGAAAGCAAAGAATCATCAATCTTGCTTTCAAGCTTCTGCAAATATTTGCATCAGATCAGAGAGCATTCCGGGATTTGATATAGCCTCATATTTCTAAACTTTGAAAATGTGTGTGCACTTTTTAGGTCGAGCTGACGTTAGCATTCATGCGAAGCATGAATGCTGTCAGCTCGACAACTAATGTGATCCGTTTTTAGGAGAGTGGACACCAAAGTGTTACGAGCGTTTTCAGTGCCGGATTTCACCTCGGGAGCGCGCAGCATTGTCTGCAGTGGCAGTGTCAGTTTCGCTTTTTTATTACTTTCGTTTTTCCCGAGGCTGGCTGAGGCTGGCTTGGAATGAACAGGCTTGCCCCCGCGCATGCGCAGAGTAACTCACAGCCCTTGCTTTTACAGACGCAGGCAGGCAGCCCCCACCCCTCTGCATGCACGCACGCACACACAGGCGAGCGCATGCACACGCAGGCACACACATACAGGCACACAGACACTCGCTCACACACACACACACCCCTCCCCCACAGTCACACTCACGCACACATACATACAAAGCCCGCCCGCCCGCACATGCTTTCCCCGCGCCCCCCGCCTCCCCCTTCCCCGCTCAGCAACGCACTCACCGGCTTCCTTCGTGCGGCGGCTCTCCTCAGCTGCAGGGCCCGGCAGCAGGACTCTTCTTCCCTCCTTCTGCACCGGGGCGCAGGGTAGGCTCCTGCCTGCTCCGGTGCTCCAAACACGGCGGCTCCGTCCAATCGCGGCTCTTCCGTGGGAGGCGGGGTAGGCTCCCGCCCTCCTACTTCCTGTTTCCTGTTGACGCGCCGGCCTGCCTGACTTCCTGGTTGCAGGCCGGCAGAGTGACGGCAGTGATTTGCGGTATGTATTTAGTTAGTTATTTATGCATTTTTATATAGCGCGGACTTTACCCGAAGGCGGTATTTATTTATTTATTTTTTTGGGACGCTACCTTTTTATTTAGTTTTAAACATTGATGGCTGAATTTTATGGCACTGTACTTCTGAAGTCCCCTCGAGTTTGGTTACAATACTTTCTATCCAAGCCGATAGCGTAAGGCGTTTGGATATGTACTGATCCTGGACCCCATATCTGAACCGAGTCATCACATAATTCATAAACCGATCGAGCACTCGAAATCAAGACACGGCCCTTTTTTACACCCTTTTTAGTTGAAGTCATTTACTTTGTCCATTACCTCATAAACCGGCTTTAATAATGTTACCGCTCTTTAGGGGCTAACATGCAGAAACCCTGCAGCCTTTCGGGGGGATCCTATTCAGCCCAAGCTCATTACATATCTGCGAGGCATGCTTTATACTCAAGAGCCTCGGGGCCTCTTCGCATTCTGCAGGGGGGGCATCATTTTGCGCTCCGCCACAGCAGGCTGCCTCTCTGTGCCCGTTCTGCATTGGCGAAGGCTTGTACCCCAGCTCTCAGGCAATTCACGGGTGCTCGGACAACGGCTTTTTAACTAATTTAAATGATAAGGTTTGCGGCTATCACTTGTTTGTTTAATATTACGGGCATGTGGGTTGTGTGATGCTGCATAAACAGATGCGTTTGGAGTTTATTTACCGATCCGCTATGGAGGGGCTTTTCTTTAATCTGTTGGTGGCTGTTTTTTTTTTTTAATTTATATTGCGTCTCCATGTACACATGATGTTTGACTTTTTTGAGCAATTCGTTACGTTGGGCTTTTGTATAATTTGATACTAGCTGTTATTTTATTTATATTGCGTCTCCCGATGCTGTGTTTGCCTGCCCCGCCAGCTCTCCAAGGTTGCTATTTGTTTCTTTCCCATCTGCGTACATCACTTGCGGGATACAGGTAAATCTGCATTCTAGAGTTGCCTTTATTGTTTTGAGGCCGGGCGCAGGGGCTGCTCCGATGTTATCAAGGCTGCTATCCCACTGCTAAGGCGGTGCTGCACTCACTGCCTTGTTTATATTTGTTTTAGTTCCGTGATGCTCCGATCTTTGCCCCTTCCGAGTGGAGCTTCCGAGTGGAGCTTCCGAGTGGAGCTTCCGAGTGGAGCTTCCGAGTGGAGCTTCCGAGTGGAGCTTCCGAGTGGAGCTTCCGAGTGGAGCTTCCGAGTGGAGCTTCCGAGTGGAGCTTCCGAGTGGAGCTTCCGAGTGGAGCTTCCGAGTGGAGCTTCCGAGTGGAGCTTCAGAGTGGAGCTTCAGAGTGGAGCTTCAGAGTGGAGCTTCAGAGTGCAGAGTGGAGCTTCAGAGTGTCAAGAGCAATGCCAATAGCTCTAACTTTAACAAAGGCAAAACCATTGCATTGTAAATGCTTGTTATTTTACCGAATCACATGCTCATGCTGCTGCCTGGTTTGTCTACATGCACACAGGCAGAATCACTCGGTACAAAATGGCTCCTGTTCACTCGTCAGTACGGTCTTGCGCCGCCCCACCTTCCCCCTGCCAAATACATTCATTCCAAATACTGCTTATTTTCATATCAGACTGACTTCTCACATCTGGGATAGCAGGGGCACCTTCCACAGTGATTAGTGCTTCACAAAAAATAATTCTCGGCTAGCGCTCAGAAGCCTTGAAGCTTTGATTGAATGACACTGCAGTTTGATGCCCCGCTCGTTTTTTGATGCTATGCGTTCCAGACACTGATTTTATTAAGACTCACTTGGAGCTCTAAACTGTCACTTGATCTTTCTTTGGGTCATTTCGTTTGCCCGGAAGGACTAACATATCTGTGAAACCCTCTTCTTTTATAGTTTGAGCATCGTCTTCGTTTAGCAGGATAACATTATACATTTGAAAATACAAATCCGGGAAGAGCAGAGAGCAAATCTCCGCGATGTTGGGCATTCTCCTATCATAAAGGAAGCGTGTTGGTGGGACCTGTGGCATCTAACGCATCATTTAACCCCATATGCGTGGGCACCTACCACAATAATGTATAGGATGAGTTTGTTCCGTTCCCGTTTTTAATTTGATGTAAAACTCAAATCACTGCACACTCTCTACTACACACTCTCTACTACACACTCTCTACTACAGTCACTACTCTCTACTACACACTCCCTACTACAGTCACTACTCTCTACTACGCACTCTACTCTCTACTACACTCTACTACACACTCTCTACTACACACTCTACTACACACTCTCTACTACAGTCACTACTCTCTGCTACGCACTCTACTCTCTACTACACACTCTACTACACACTCTCTACTACACACTCTACTACACACTCTCTACTACAGTCGCTACTCTCTACTACACACTGTACTACACACTCTACTACAGTCACTACTCTCTACTACACACTACTACCCACTCTCTACTACAGTCACTACTCTCTACTACACACTCACTACTACAGCCACTACTCTCTTCGACACACTCTATACTAGACACTCTCTACTACACACTATCTACTACAGTCACAACTCTCTACTACACACTGTACTACACACTCTACTACAGTCACTACTCTCTACTACACACTACTACACACTCTCTACTACAGTCACTACTCTCTACTACACACTCTACTACACACTCACTACACACTCACTACTACAGCCACTACTCTCTTCGACACACTCTATACTAGACACTCTCTACTACACACTATCTACTACAGTCACTACTTACTACACTCCCTACTACACACTCTACTACACACTCTACTACACACTCTACTACACACTCTACTACACACTCTACTACACACTCTACTACACACTCTACTACACACTCTACTACACACTCTACTACACACTCTACTACACACTCTACTACACACTCTACTACACACTCTACTACACACTCTACTACACACTCTACTACACACTCTACTACACACTCTACTACACACTCTACTACACACTCTACTACACACTCTACTACACACTCTACTACACACACTACTACACACTCTACTACACACTCTACTACACACTCTACTACACACTCTACTACACACTCAACTACACACTCTACTACACACTCTACTACACACTCTACTACACACTCTACTACACACTCTACTACACACTCTACTACACACTCTACTACACACTCTACTACACACTCTACTACACACACTACATTACACACTCTACTACACACACTACATTACACACTCTCTACTACACACTCTACACTACACACTCTACTACACTCTACTACACACTCTGCTACACACACGCTCTACTACACACTCTACTACACACCCTCTACTACTCTACTACACATTCTCTACTACTCTACTACACACTCACTACTTTCTACTACACTCTACTACAGACTCTCCACTCTCTACTCCACACTCTCTACTCCACACTCTCTACTTCAATCTCTCTACCTCAATCTCTCTAATTCAATCTCTCTACCTCAATCTCTCTACTTCAATCTCTCTACTTCAATCTCTCTACCTCAATCTCTCTACTTCAATCTCTCTACTTCACATTCTGTATTACACACTCTCTACTACACACTCACTACTCTCTACTACACACTCTCTACTACACACTCTACTACACTCCCTACTACACACTCTACTACACACTCACCACTCTACTACACACTCACCACTCTACTACACACTCACTAGTCTCTACTGCTCACTCTCTACTACACACTCTCTACTACACACTCTCTACTACACTCTCTACTACACTCTCTACTACACACTCTCTACTACACACTCTCTACTACACACTCTCTACTACACACTCTCTACTACACACTCACTAGTCTCTACTACACACTCACTACTCTCTACTACACACTCACTACTCTCTACTACACACTCTACTACTCACTTACTACTCTCTACTCACTCTCTACTACTCACTACTACTCTCTCTACTACTCACTATTACTCTCTACTACTCTCTCTACTACTCACTCTCTACTACTCACTCTCTACTGCTCATGACAATGCCATTTATTTATCTGTTTCCAAAACCAACACATAAATAAAACATTTGTCATTTACAATGCCAAAAGCGCTAACTTTTGCAAAGGCGAGACCGTTGCATTGTAAATGCTTGTTTATACTGGAACCATTGTCAGTAGTGCAGTCAGAGCATATAACATTTACGTAGAGCGCTCACACTAATAAACAAGCATTTGCAATGCAATAGGTCTCGCATTTACTCGAATTTGAGCTTTTGGCATTGTAAATGACAATGCCTTTTATTTCCGTTTTGCGTTTAAAAATATAAATAAAAGGCATTGTCTTTTAAAATACTATTAGCTTAAACTCTCGCAAATGCGAGACCTATTGCATTGCAAATGCTTGTTATGACATGGGCTGAGCAAGATGAGAATAGCTCGCTCCTTCTCCGAGACTCCCTAAAGAGGAACTGAGGCAAGTGCAGGTTCCATCTGTGCCACTCCCACCACGTGGCACCCAGGCAGCCTGAAATACTTGTCATTAATACTGTTTCGCGAGCGAGTAAACATGTATAAAGCACCAACACAAACTGTCGCCTATACCCACATCCAGATTCAATATGCAGCGCTTGTCAAAACTGTGTGATCATCGGCAAGTGATTTTTATTTTCTTGTCTCCGTGTTCGCTTACCTGTCAAATCTTAGCGTCCTTACTGGTATTGTAATATATATATTCTTTAATACTGGTGGCAAACCTGTATTAATAAGCATTCCTAGGTAAGGGGCTAAGGGAACAAGATCACAAAGTAACATTAACCAACAGTGATTGAAAGGTGATCCTACTCATCCTACCCCACAGACTAGCATGTGATTATGTGAACTGCTTGTGAATGGATTCATTTATTTGTACAGCACGGGTGGAAACCGATTCCAATCAAGGTGTTTCTTACTGACTGCAAGTGATTTGTGCATCAAACATGTACAATTCATGACGTATTTTGGGAAAAACGATAATTCTAGACTCCCAACAAACCAGAGAAATAAAACTGCAACTTTTATGAGGAGAAAGCCATGATAACAATCAGACCACCCCCGAGCTAGTAATGCGTCTGAAGCTGCACAAAACACCCTCTTTACACATTAACATGGATGCACTGAAAGCTCGTAATCTGACAACACTGAAAGATGTCCCCTGTGCGACAGCGACAGAATGATATACATCATCACCCTGTCTGCAAACATTAGAATGCCCACGGCTGACCACAGCAGAGCCAATACAAACAGACTGGTGGACTGGTGTTGGAATACGACAGTCCGTCCCAAAATGCATAACAGACAGGGGTCTGGCTGAGGGAAACTTGGGGAGCTCTTAAAATGTGGGCAAGTGACACAAATTAGGATAGTCATCTCGGTTTGGAAGGCTCGCTAAATTGGAAATACATACAAAATAAGAAAGTGAAAGGTAGGTAGTGAAGGATACTAAAAATCGGTAGCAGCAGAGATGGGACAAGCAGGACAATGATTACTTGGTCTTGGAAGCGAACTTCATCAGCAGGGTCTTCTTTTTGGAATTCAAGACTGGGAAAAGATGCAGGCATCTGCGACTACAGGAGGTGGCGCCCACCACTCGCAGTGCTGCATGAGACCAGCTGATCGCCATTCTACTCCTACTGCGCGCGTCTGTCGTGCTGCTCGTGCAGTGCTGGGACAAGGATTGATATTGAAGAAGGACTGAAGAAAAGCTCACTGTTACCGAGCCAATCACTAGAACCACGATGATAACAACAAAAGAGGGACGAGCCGAAGGAGTAGGTACAGTATCAAACAGTTCCGCTTTCAGGGCAACAAGAATGCTTTAGGGAATGCGAGTTGATCAAAGCTTTGAAAAAATGTGACCGAATTTGAAGTTGGTGATATTCCACAAACTTTCCTCACAACAAGTGACGTGGAATTGTATTTTCTAATCGAAATTATAGACAACAGCTAACTTTTTATGTACATATATCTATGCAAACATGCTTAATATTATAGGATAGAGCATAATACTGTAGTCCCATAGTGAAAAAAGATACCTGGTAATTTTGCTTAGAATAATTAAATACGACACAGACTAACATGGCCACCACTGTAACAAGCGATCCGCCCATTAATTTTCACCTATTTACAACAAGGGGTGGAGAGGGACAGAGTCTCTGAATTAAGCAGAATACTCTCACCCAGTCAAGAGATCAGGGCTAGATCCAACACCGTTTTTTAGCTCATTGCACCATCCCAGTTTCAGAACCTGGCTGTATGCAAATTAGTCTGTTCCTGTCCCAGTGCATGATGGGAACAGGGCAAACCAAACTACAAAAGCCAATTCTTACACTGGGAAGGAAACAAGCTTCCGGGGGTCTGCCCTGTTCCCATGATGCACTGGGCCAGGGACAGACTAATTTGCATACAGCCAGGTTCTGAAACTGGGATGGTGCAATGAGCTAAAAAACGGTGTTGGATCTAGCCCTGATCTCTTGACTGGGTGAGAGTACTCTGCTTAATTCAGAGACTCTGTCCATCACCACCCCTTGTTGTAAATAATTTTGTCCACCCTAAGCGTGGAAGGGTATACTCAGATGTGAGTCCCTTGCTCATTGCACCATCGGGATTCAAGCAAGCCGGGCCGAAGACGGCTGTAATGCCAGAAACCGGTCCCCGGAAGCTTGTTTCCTTCCCAGTGTAAGAATTGGCTTTTGTAGTCTGGTCTGCCCTGTTCCCATGATGCACTGGGCCAGGGACAGACTAATTTGCATACAGCCAGGTTCTGAAACTGGGATGGTGCAATGAGCTCAAAAACGGTGTTGGATCTAGCCCTGATCTCTTGACTGGGTGAGAGTACTCTGCTTAATTCAGAGACTCTGTCCATCACCACCCCTTGTTGTAAATTACATTAATTTTCACCGGCAGGTTCCAATTTTCGGTTCTCTGCTGGCTATATCTGTCATTCAAAGAAAAAGATAAGCTACTGCTCACTAACAAAAGGGTGATTGACTGAATGCAGGTCACGATTTGCCACACGTTTAGTTAGGATGGCTTTCCATGCGCAAAGGTGTTTTAATCCCATAAGTCTAATGAGAAGAAGAAACCAGGAAGTCAGGCATCCTTGCCCGTGACATGGGCGGGGCCTGTGACGCGGCCGGAAGAGGCCGGTGTTGCTCGTTGATGCAGGGCTCCCATCATGGAGGGAGAGCCCCGCGGTAGCGTGAAGATCCAGAGAAGTGCCCCGCGTGTTTGAGCAGCATTCACATTTGACAAAAATATTACCTTTACTGCAGACAGTGCCCTTCCCTGATCCATAATGTTGTACTGCACACTGGCATCCAAAGGGTTATAGGAATTCCACATCCCTGCAACCGATAGACCGGACCCTGCCTGGGTCCCACGGCCGATGTTGTTCAACTGCAACCCGGCGGGGCTAGGCCGCGAACTAACACTCGGCGCGACTGTCAATCAAGCTGGTAACATTCTCGGGATTGCACCATCAGACTGAGGTCGGGCGTAAACTCAGGCTGTAGGACAGGATCATCCGGTAGGAGACGGAGGTCGGCGGAACCGGGAGCCTAGGCAACCAGCTTGTTCGCTAGCGTAGCTCCTCCTCCTCCTCCTCAACAGCTATTCTTAATAATTCTATGTGTGGTCTTGATGGTAATTCTTCCACCTGTCTCATGCTGGATTTCTCATAGGTGCGGGCTTCACATTTAGGGCGTGGGGTTCTGTTTTGGAGATGTATACAAGCTGTGTACAAGGTTTTTTGGGGTAGTGCTTCTGATGTGTGATACAGTGGACCAGTCAATCTTGCTTAAGCAAATTGAGGATGTCAGTTTACAGAATTGGCAGCCGTTAGTTTGTTTTCTTACTCTTCGGGAGAGGTCAAAACTCTTCTGATCTGGGGGGCGTGGCTTGGAGGGCGAAGATGGCGGTCGCAGCTTAGAGGAGCTCCCGCCGGCCCAGACATAATCTGTTTATTTATCCTGGCCCCCGAGCCCGCTAACTGCCCTACCTGTGTGGAGAGTGTTCCTGGTGGCACCCAGATCTCTCCGGTGTGCCGACTCGCTCCCTCTGCCGCTCCGGTGACCTGAGATCGTCCGCAGTGAGGTGCGGCCTGGAGTCCGCGGGCGGAGCCGGGACCTCGATTTTCGGGGTCGGGCGATTCCCTGGCCGGGGACAGCGGCACCGGAGCTTGGAGGAACCACTGTGGGGCCCTGTGGAGCGGCCTAGTGCATCGAGGCGACCCCAAGACGGCGCGGAGGCGCTGCGGCCTGTGCGGACCCCGAGCAGCCGGGGCCTCGAGTTTCGCGACCCCGGGCTGGCCCGGATTGCGGTGGGTCGCCGCGGATCACCCCTGGTGTTGGTGGGGCAGTTGCAGTGCCCGGAGACCGCTGGACAAGTGCAGGGGGAGCCTGGAGGGGTGGATCACAGCTGGGGCCCGACTGCCCGGTGGGCTAGACTTTGCTGGTGGAGTGAGCCCTGAGGCGCGCTTCCCTTTGCCTGGACCGCCTGGAACCGGTAGCGCGACCGGGGACATTCCTACTGGATTCTGCTTCGGGCCCTGGGGACATCGGAGGGGGACTGTGGCCTGCCTGGCCCTGGAGACGCCGGGGCCTCGAGTTTAGCGATCCCCGCCCGGCTACATCTTCATTGACTCCTGTACAAAGAAACGAGCACTGTGCAGCCAGGGGTGCTGGAGGGTCGAGCGCCACTTCAGGATTGGAGAGCTGGGACTGATATAGCTGTGCTAGATGGAGCGGTGGCTCGGCGATATATAGTGCTGTCCGGTGGGGCCCATATCCGCGCCTGGAGAGACGCACCTGCTGCCCTGGTGGCGACCGGGAGCCGATCCGAAGATAGCCCACGACGAATTGTGAGTGCCCCCCCCCCCTCCACGCTAGTGTGCCTGCTTGTAAGGCGCAGTGCAGAGACTTGTGGCCCGAGGGGTGGTCGGTGCTATTCAGCTGAAGGAGCCAGGTGCCTGCCCTGCATATGCTGCACTGGGACCCGAGCGGGGTCCGGGGGGCCTGGAGGACCGGCGTGGCTTGGCTTCCCGGTGATTCGGGACTATACTGTGCGCGCCCTGGTTCACAGGTCTTGGTGGGGGTCCGGACCTAGACCTTGGAGACCCTGAGCAAGAGAGGCGACAGATCTATTTTGCACTTCTGGTGGGGACAGACGTATTCTGCCGGGGCTTGCCGCCCGGAGCCTAGCTGTGGTGCCCAGTATCTAGGGGTGCTCGCTGGGGACGGCTTCCAGGCTTTGACTGTGGTCACCTTTGGCCCCCCGAGTAGACTCTACTGTTGGGTTGCAGTGGGGGAAGGGCCTACTGTGGGCGCGGAGCAGTCCGCTCAATTCCTGCTCACCATGACGAGAGGAGGGGGTGGCACTGGTTCCACCAAGCAAGGACCGATCGATAAATTCACTGGACCCAGTGGGGGATCCGGGGCCTCAGGGGGCGGCCAGGGCACGGGTCCTGATAACGCGGCCCTGATGGCCGCCATTACACAATCCAGGGACACGCTGGATGCCAAGATAGGTGCGGTTGGAGCCGATGTCATGCTACTGCGTCAGGACCTCCGTAATGCTGTTGCTCGCATCACAGAAACCGAAACCCGGATTACAGGGGTGGAAGATGATGTAGTTACCCTGAAGAAGAAGGTGGAGGACATGGCCAGGATCCAAAAGGGGCTGGCACTCCGCGGCGAGGATGCGGAAGGGCGAGCGCGCAGGAACAATCTGCGCTTCGTGGGCTTTCCAGAGGACTGCGAGAAGGGGCCCATGGATGCGTTCCTGACGCACTGGCTGGAGAGCTGGCTTCCCCCGGACGTCCTGTCGCGCTGCTTTGTAGTGGAGCGCGCCCATAGGGCCCTGATGCAGAAACCGCCGGTGGGAGGGAGGCCACGTCCGGTCATCGCTAAAGTCCTCAACTTCCACGACAGAGACACTATACTCCGGGAAGCGAGGGCCAAGGAGACTTTGCTGTTCGGTCACAGGATTATGATTTTCCCAGGCTATACTAAGCTGGTGCAGCAGCAACGCCGATCCTTCCAGGATGCGAAGGCCAAATTGCGTGGTCTGAAAATTCAATATTCGCTGTTGTACCCGGCTCGTCTCCGAGTTGTCTTTCAATCCAAGACCCACTTTTTTGATACCCCAGAGGCAGTGTTTAGCTAGACTGATGAGACGGTCAGGATCCGACCGAATGCCCAGCCGGGCTTGAAATCCGGATCTTCGCGTGGGTCGTCGCAGGAGAGGAGCGGATCTTCCATCAGGGGTAAAAGACACAGGAAATCTCGTTCACGGCGACGCTCCCGATCCGGGGGTGGTCCTCTGGATGGTGCACAGTCTGACACTACTCAATCCGAGACTGGTAATTGACGGCCGTGGAACCTCTTTCTTGCTTCCCAGGCAACTCTTTGTCACTGGTCTCTGCAGGTGGCCCTGAGTGGTTGCCACACTGATCGATTGCCTGGCACCTGGTGTGGTGAGATCTGGGACATGGCTTGACACAGGAGGGGCGTTATGAGTGTTGTAGGACCGCCTCGCTCTGTTTGAGCGGTGGGACACATGTGGTTCGATGGGGCTCGGGGTACTGTCCCATGGGCGGCCTAGTCCTCTCACGTTCGAGGGGGGGCCCTAAGGGGAGGTACTGTTAGTTTGGGAGAGTAGTGGGATCCATTGGTATGGGTGGCTTTGGGCGCTCTGTTTTGGGCCTGAAGCTCCTCATGCCGCGACAGATACTTCAGTGTTCCATGAGGTATAGGGGTGGGGGAGGGGGGATAGGCGGAGGTTGGGTAGTTGGGGGGGGTTGTGTTGGTGGGCAGGGAGGGGGGGGGTAAGGGGTGGTTTGACGGGGATGCACGTGATTTTTGCTGCAATGATTTACGTAGTACAGGGCGCTTGGGCTGGGTCCTGGGGTTTTCGGAGACTTTCCCATCGAGACTATGGGTGATTTCCCGGAGACGGCGCCTGCTAGTGGCTCCATGCGAATCCTAAGTTGGAATGTCAGGGGAATGCTGGACAAAATTAAGCGTGGGACAGTGCTGCGCTGGGGTAAGAGGGACTCAGCGGATGTCATGCTATTACAGGAGACACACATGTTGGGGACGAAGGTACTGAGTTTACAACGGTTTGGATATACCCAGGTGTTCCATGCAGGTTTTAACAGGGGATCGAGGGGGGTAGCCATCCTCATTCATCGACGACTGTCATATACTCATGAGCGTCATTGGCTCGATCCCCAGGGTCGATATGTGTTTGTTAAGGGTATGATTGGTGCGGAGCCCGTGGTGTTTGGCAGTGTGTATGCTCCCCCACCTCTACAATGGTCCCTGGCAGAGCGCCTGTTTGAATTGTGGGCCGAGATCCCGGATTGCTTGGCTGTGATAGGTGGTGACTGGAACGATGTGGTGGATGTGGGCCTGGACAGAAAGAGATTACAAGGAGCCGCAGTGGCAACCTCCCCTACACGTCTGAAGGCAATGATTGATGGGTTGGGCTGGGTGGACGTCTGGAGACATTTGCATGTCAGGACGCGTGAATACACGTATGTGTCTGCTGTGCATGGCTCCTTCTCCCGGCTGGACTGTGTGTTTGTACCAGGGGCCTTCCTCGATAGGGTGAAGCAGGCCGCGATTCAGCCTCGAGGGCTGTCTGACCACTCCCCGGTCGTGGTACGGATCGGGCTGCGCAAGTCGCACCAGCCGTTCCGGTGGCGGATGTCCTCGTGGCATCTCCAGTAGGCAGATTATACGACATACATGCGCGGAGCGATTGCCCAATACTGGCAGGAGAACTTGACAGAGGGAGTGGATAGTGTGACGGTCTGGGAGGCCATGAAGCCCACGCTGAGGGGCGTGGATATCGCCTGGTGTGCTGCTGCCCGTCAAACGCCAAGAGGCCACGGTGGCAGCTGCGGCTAAGGTGGGAGTACTGGAGAATCGGTGTCGGGAGGACGATGGCGATGTAGCGCTAAGACTGCTCCTGCAGGCGCAGCAATCCTACGCCTCGGTCCTACTGGACGAGGCTCGACAAGCCTGGCTGGCCACGCGGAGCAGGGTTTACCAATGGGGCGACAAGTCCTGCACCATGCTCCACCGGTTGTGTCAACAAACTCTACAGCCGATTACTCTGCCGGGCCTCACGGACGGAGAGGGGATTGCTATGACAGATCCTGCTGCCCTTGCGGCGAGCTTCGCTGGCTACTATGCGGTACAATACGCCCCAAGGGACGGTCTCCCACCAGAGGCGATTGACAAGTTCATAGCTGACCTTCCCCCCCGTGCGATATCGGATGAAGCCAAGACGGCCCTAGACCTTCCCTTGACAGCGGAGGAACTGGGTGATGCACTGGGACAACTTAACACTGGTAAGGCGCCCGGACCGAGTGGATTTCCCAGTGAATTCTACAAGAAATTTCACTTGCAGCTGGGACCGCACTATCGGCGGGCTTTGGAAGCAGCGCGGGAGTGTGGTAGCTTGCCGGTGGACTGGCGTCAGGCTGAGATCGTAGTCTTCCAGAAACCGGGCAGGCCTCCCGACAGACACGAGTCGTATCGCCCCATATCTCTAATTAATTTTGAAGCCAAATTGTTCGCTAAAGCGTTGGCGAATCGTCTCCTCCCATATATAGTGGACTTGGTCCACCCGGATCAGGCGGGCTGTATGCCGGGTAGAGCGACAAGACACAATATCAGACGTGCACAGGTGGCGGTGGACGCGATGGGGGCGACTGGGGAGCGGGCGGCGCTCCTGCTTGCGGACATTGACAGAGTGTTCGACTCTGTCAGTTGGACTTACCTCTTCGCTCTTTTACCGCGCCGCAATCTGGGTCCGTTTTTTGTCTCATACGTCAGACTGCTATACACTGACATCACCGCCTCGGTGCGTATTTCAGGAGCCATATCGGAGAGATTTCCGGTTGCTAGGGGGACCCGGCAGGGGTGCCCCCTGTCCCCTTATCTCTTTGCGTTGGTCATGGAGCCACTGGCTGCATGGGTGCGCATTGATGCACAGCTTCGTGGCTTTGTATGGGGAGCGGGACTCTCAGACAGGATCGCGCTATATGCGGATGATGTCCTTTTCTTTTTGACGGACCTTAATCGTTCAGGCCCTCGAATCTTGGAAATACTGCGCATTTTTGGTGACGTTTCGGGACTCTTCCTCAACCCGCGCAAATCGACTCTTTGGGTACTGGGGGGAAGGTCCGAGGTATCTCCTTGTGCCTCGGCTCTACAAGTGGCGATCGGTGGACTGAAATATCTGGGAGTTTTCCTGTCGGAGTCTGCTGCAATCGCATGGGAGCGTAACATACAACCGGTGTGGGACAAGGTTCAATCAGACGTCAAAACTTGGTCGCGCATGCCTCTTAATATTTATGGCAGGTCTGCAATTTTTAAGATGGTCGCCCTTCCTAGACTATTATACCAACTGCAAAACCATCCACACAGGGTGGACCCGCAGTGGTTCCGTCGTGTGAATTCACTGCTAGGTCGATTTTTATGGGCCGGGGGCGCTTCCAGAGTGGCGCTGCGGACTTGTTTTTTGTCCACGTACTGTGGAGGTCTCGCAACGTCGGACATCTTATCCTACTACCAAGCCTCCCATTTTTTGGTTCTGAACGAGTGGTGGTACGGTGGACATGGCGATCCGGCATACGCCCTAGAGCATTTTCTGATGGGGGACGCCACGCTGCATACACTCTTGTATTCGGCCGGGCAGCGGAAACAACTGCCGCAGGCTACTCAGGTAGTCTTCCTGATTTGGAGACAAGTACTGCGCCGCATGGGCTGGTGGGGTCGGCTGACGGCCGAAACTCCACTTTGGAATAACGGACTGCTCCCTGCGCTGGCCTCGTTGCAGGGGTTTGGTGGCTGGGACTCGATAGGGATCTCGTCACTTGGCCATGTCCTTACCGGGACTACCCTCAAATCCTTTCCAGCTCTCAGCACTGAATTTGATATGCCCAAGACCCAATTTTTTAAATACCTACAGCTCCGTCATGCTCTTGCGCCAAGCCTGGTAGGGCTGGACCGGCTTCCAGAGTTTAGCCCCGTGGAAGCTAAGCTTTTCATGGGAGATCTGGGGGATAAAAAAGTCTCCAAAATTTACCAAACGCTGGTCACTCATTGCTCCTCTTCCCTTATGTCGTTGAAGGCCTCCTGGGAGATGGATGTCGGTCCGTTGCATGAAGATGACTGGAGGGAGGCACTAGAGTCCCCCCGTGGGGCGGCAATAGCTGTGAGACTACGGTTCATACAGTACAAGTACCTGCATCGGGCCTATTACACCAGAGAGAGACTGTGGAAGGCTGGCCTTATTGCTACCCCAGACTGCCTGCGTTGCGGGACTGAGAGAGGCACATTGGTGCATACTGTGTGGTCGTGTGTGGGCCTAGCCCGGTTCTGGAATGGGGTATGGAACTGCTTATCGGAGGTGCTGGGGTGGGATCTTCCTCGTACGCCCAGATTGGGTCTTCTTCATATCCTAGATCAAGTAGGTGGTAACATCTATAAGCGTCATCTCCTTCTGCTGGGCCTCGTCGTGGCCAAGCGGGATTTGGCGAGGGCTTGGAAGAGTGACCGCGCTCCCCCGCTTGGCGCCTGGAGGGCGGGCTTGGATTTCCTCATGGGGTTGGAATTGCCAGTGTTTGAGGCCAGGGGCTGCCCCCGAAAACATTATAAGATCTGGAAGCGGTGGGCAGATTACAGGGACCTGACCTTGGAGCCTCCCATTGACATGGATGATGGACTGCCTACCGATAGAGACCTCGGGCCTAGGTGGCTCCAAGATGCCTATTTTTGCTTTAATCTGTATACTGCAGCTGATAGTGATCACGTGCACTGGGCTAGGGCGGGATAAGGGGTGGGTAGCGGGGGATTTTGGGGTTGTTGGGTGGGACAGGGGTGCGGGAGGGGGCCAGTTAAACGTTTAAGCTATGCATGCACTCTATTGTATGTAGACCACTGACGTGCTCTCCTGATTTTGGAGAACTGTACATATGATCTGCTTAAACTTCTAATAAACACGGTTGTGAAAAAAAAAAACTCTTCTGATCTTTCCCAGGCATTTTGGGTTCAGTGTGGGGTTAACCAAAGTTCTCTCTTTCCCTATACTCTTCAAAATCTACTCCGTTCTTCTTGCTCAAATCTTCAAGGCCTATGACTTCAAGTTCATCTTTTAGCAAAAATATTCGTTTTTTGATTCTGAAATCTGCAACGTGGCAACAAATGGCTTAATCTTCACTTTCTTTACCTTGAGTCACATTAGTTTTCAGAACTATGGCGTCCCTGTTTAGGGACACCATAGTTTAGGTTTAGTTAAGGGGTTTTGAAGGAGACCATCCCTTTTGTTTGCGTCCATTTTAATGTATTGTGTTTTATGACATGCATGTGCTGAATCTTATTGTCCCTAGACTAAATTAGGCCTATGTTGACTGCTTAGGCTTTCCAATGTCCTCCATCCACACATTGCAGTGTTTGCGGAATTTGGCAGTCTCCCTATCCTTTCATATTCTTCGCTGGTATTGCCTCTTAACTGTACCACATTTCAGACATTCTTAACAATGCAGGTGTGACATTATCCATGGTTGTGCCTTCCCTCTAAAATTACCTTCTAGTTCTTTGTCATATTTAATGCCATGAAACATAAAAAACAAACATTTTAAACCCCATCTTTTTTGCTGCGTCACCTGGATTAGCTTCAGTTCAAGTGCTACTGAAGTCTTTGGGTGTAATTCTTGCACTTTATAAATATCATTGTTTTCATTCATATAAAGGCTAGCGCGCAAAGTAGCATATTAAGATTTGTACAAATACCTGACTGATCAAAGAAATACTTGCCTTGATGTAAATTAACAAGCGTGGTCTTAAGCCTCACTTCATGCACCAATCATATTGACTGTTGAAGCACTTGACATCTTTGCCTGGCATTGTTCCAGGGATCCACAAAGCCTACTCTGGTGGTCCGTGGCTGCTTCGAAAATCAAATATTAACCGATTAAAAAAAAGTGTATGAATGAAGAACTAAAGTGTAAAGTTGATATTTTTAAAACGTTCTGTAAATGTGGAGAAATATAAATT
Source organism: Lissotriton helveticus (assembly GCF_964261635.1). NCBI lineage: Eukaryota > Metazoa > Chordata > Amphibia > Caudata > Salamandridae > Lissotriton > Lissotriton helveticus. The sequence continues at coordinate 403,525,587 of NC_136061.1, forward strand.
TGGGGGACAAAAATTAAGTTAAATTTCCTCAGATTGATTAGTGGGAGCAAAGCATGTGCATTAAACTGCACACGTCCAGTGTATTGCAATGCAGCTTTTGGCTCATATGAGCCCCAACTGGGCACACTTATGCCACATCTGCGATCCAGTTAGCGGGGTAGGAAGTACACCTAAAAGGCAGTGTTTAATTGAGGGCTCGATATGGATCCTCGTAGCGTTCCGCAGCCGCCTCAGTATTTCAGTCTAATCTGCAGTTTCACACAGGTCCAAGTCATGAAAAGGAACGTCGCTGCTTCCTGGCCACACCTAGAGCCTGCAGACAAGTGCGCTGCGTTGATGTGTGACAGTCGCTCAGGCAGCAGGCAGGTGCGATGAAGATAATCTAACTGCGTGAGCTTGAAGCAGATGCTGCTTGCAATCTCACGGACCTGCGCAAGTGCTCGCCACAGCTCCCCCCTTAAGTGAGGGGCAGCTGCAGGTCCGCCAACTACCTGTCCCTGATATTAGTTACGTCTACTGTGCGATCATCCTTCAGGGCTTTATGTATGCGCAGAATTATGCCTCTGGTGGAGCCAGTCGACCAGCAACCGCAACGCATGTGAGTGTTCCCGCTCATCCTGAAGTGTCACCCACAGCTCGCGGGTAGCGCAGGAGACTTAGAAAAATTAAAGTAACTGTCCAGATGGTAACTGCTAACTGTACCTCGCATCTTCAAATGAGAGGCAGGTAACATTAAAATATGGATCTCCTGCCATCAAGCAACCTCCAGCATACCATTGCGTGAGATCTATGACGTCTTGTATCCAGCTTACGGTAGCAAAAGCTTTTTCGATGTCCAAGGCTACCATCGCCACCAGCACAGCAACACCTGTCATCGAGTGAACGACGTGGAAGAATCGCCTCAGATTCATGTCACCTTCTGCCTGGTAGAAACTCACACTGGTCTTCATGGACCAAATGGGTCACCACACGGCTAAGGCGCAGCACCAAAATCTAAGCCAGTATTTTAACATCCACTTCACGCATGGACTGGGTCGGTAGAAACTGGGATCTAGCTGGGCTTGGGGTGCATGCCGATCTAGGCCTCTCACAAAAGAGATTGACAAGGAACCTACCTGCATGTGTGACCTGTAGGGTCTCCAGTAAGCAAGGCTACAAGGGGTCGGCAAACGTCTGATGCAACTCCACTGGAAGACTCTCCGTGCCCAGGGCGCTGCAACAAGCAATGCTCGTTAAGGCTTCCTGCAGGTCTAAGCGTCAGTCACTATTTGTGAGTCCGAAAGGTGCAGGATCTGCAGGCCCTCTTGACCACTGACACATTGCCCGTACCGTGTACCTAAATATACCGCCCCTCAATGTCTGCTGTAAAGCCTTGTAACCGAAAGGGAACCTGTGGGGTCACCCAGACAATCACACCCTGGGCGTAAGTAGAACATGTGGCAGAAAACATCTGACCCCTCCAATTCTCATGAATCTTCTGGACCTCTAAGTCCCACAATTGTCTCGAAGTATTGCAACCTGTATACTATGTCTATGAAGATGGGTCTGCACCCGGTAACGGTTCACAAACTAGTTGTGTCCTATTTAAATTTCAGGTCAAGAACTTAAATTGACCCATTTCTCATAAGTCACATCTGCCCCCGCTTCCCCCCCATCACCTCCGAACCCCCGCTGTCACTGCCACCTAGAACTACAACTCTATAAACAAACTCCCAACTACCAGGAAAACACATTTAAAGCAACTTGTGCCTCCCCAATCACCATCGGCACTCCCAACACCTATCCTAGAAAAGAGGAAGAAAACCATAAGCTCCGGGCAGTTAGCCCCACCCAACCAAGGGAGGAACTGGAAAGCAAATATAAAACAAGGGAATAAAGATCACTGCAATCTCTCACACTGGTCACAACTGTTCCCCACTTGAGCAATGTAATAGTAAATGTCGAGGGTGTGTGGGGGGAGCCCACCAGTACCAGCTGTACTCGGAAGCATCCAGCAGTATGTCTCCCGATCGTTGTTACTCTCTCCTCGCTCAGTCGCGCAACACAAACCACTGCGTCACCCACTAAAGCATCCCACTGCGAGCCTCTACACCATATATGCATACCCTCATACAAACGATAAAGCACGCCTGCTGTAAAGAGGATGGTGGGGGTAGTCATGCCCATATTTCAGACTTGCACACCTATCCCAGCCCAGTATCTGAACCGTACATAAACATCAGACCACATAATGTATGCCTACTCTCATAGCGCCTTCCCTTAATGTCCAAGCAACTAAACACCACCATACCCTGCATCCAGGAGCGCACCACCCCCTGCCTCCCAATGTCCTCCTGGGTCTGCGGACCGAGGGGTCTTTTCCACAACATCAGCTGCGCTGCTGGCGGAGTTGAAGGCAGTTACTGCTTCCATGAGTGCTTTCCCCATCTCTTTTTGGATCTTTATTGCGAGGGATCCATATGCACGAGTCCCTCCCCAACCGCTCCATTTCTCTCTGAATGCTCTAAGCCCAGGGAACAATCCTGGCAGACAACAACACATTGGGAAGAGCAAGAGGCCTGCTTGCCCAGTCTGCTCTGCCGTCCTGTCCCTCAAACCCTGCTGGCTCTAAAGGGCGCTCCCCACCACCACAAGGCCGTAATCTGACCACGCCCAATACTAAGTCAAAGGTGCTGCAGAGATTCTGAAAAAGTGAGCACGATCACCATTAAGTACTTTCAATTTGGCTGGGTATAAGAGCATGTATTGGAGTCCCATTGCCCTCAACTTTTGTTTCATACCCCCGATGGATGTTCTTATCTGTTGGACTAGACCAGTTTATTCAGGGGGGATATATGAATTACATGATTCCATCTTAAGCCCCCTCCGGAAATCCCACAAAACTAAGATTACACCACCTGGAGCGTCCTTCTGCACTCTACACTCAAGAGCTGCCAGCTTGGCGGATAAATAAGTCAGTGCAGCGTTCAAGGTAGACACCTTGCTGCAATTAAGTCACATTCTGTTCTGTGACCAGGGATCTCCGCCACCACGCAGAGGTCAACCCGAGAGAGACCGACATCCTGGGGCACAGCATGTATTTTAACCTGCACAGCAGCTCCTGGGGGACAGCATGTATTTTAACCTATACTGCAGCACTCAATGCCTTTATGACTTCAAGTATCTGTGCTCTGGTGGGTGACCCAGCTCCTCCGGTGTAATCCTGTAATCCTCCCCACTCCCAGGTCTGGTCTCCTGCGCTGTGTATTGGTCCCTCTTGGTCTGCTCTTCCCCTCTCTGTGGTCTATCTTTCCCCATACCCGGAGGAGGCATGGGGCCACCAGGGCACCGCAGGCGACATCTGGAGAATTTGGAGCCCAACACTATAACTGTGGCAATCTGAGCAGGGGTCAAATGCCACCCCCCTGTCTCAAAGTGGAAGTCAGAAAAAAGAGCAGGCCATCTTGTAAATAATGTCCACCAACAGGCATACCGGGTGAGTAACCACTCAGCAGTAGCACCCCAACCTTAGACGCAGGGCGCCACTCTCCAGTAAATGCACAAATCAGAGAGGCTAGTAGGCGCGCCTCGGGCAGAGCAGTGGCAGGTGCAATCACTAGAGAGGAGAGGGGGCGATGAGGCTACCCTCCACCAAGTGGAGATGTCAGGGGAGGGGGGGAGGGGCGGTGGGGTGGTGTTAGGACAGCACGAGACCCTAATGAGCAACTGAGTAGTCAGTGAACTGGTCCCATGACTATCTGTCCAGTACTCATGGTGGGTTCGAGGGGTTCACGTTGGACACAAGGAGTCCAGGTCTGTAGTCATTCAGCTGACCCCCCATCTCATGGACCCTGGCAGATCTCATTTGTGATCCCGAATGGGGTGCCGCGACCGTCCTTCATTTGGAGCAGCAGCTCCGGGAACCACCTAGGCCTCTGCACCACACACATACTGCAGACGGCGTCCCGGCAATCCGACAGAGCCGATGGTAGAGAAAAATCACACAGGCCGGCCTGGGCCCTCCAATCCAGGGCGCCTCAAACGCGTCCACCAACTGGAAGGCCGTCGGGTAGGGGCAGTTGCAGGCCTTAAATGTGCTCCAACATGGCACCCACGCACAGCCCCCAGGTGTGCCAGCGATGAAGGATCTGTCCTGGTGGTCACAGGATGGGCTGCAGAACTGGAGGATCATCGGGCCGGCCTCTGAGTTCCTTAGTGTCCAGTGCGGCAGCCATCTTGGCCACGCCCCCTAAAATATTTAATCATTTGTGTATGTTTGAATGTTTGTTTTTCTTTTTTACATTTTTTATATTTTGTTATTCAATTATTCGAAAATGCTTAGGCCGGAGCCCTGTGCTTCCAGTAATGAGGCAGTGGGGCTCCTAAGATTCCAATAATGATTCAGTAGGGGGGCTCCGGGCTTCATTAATGATTACGTGGGAAGTCAAAAGGTTAAGAACCACTGCTCTATATAGGATTTATGATACTGTTTGTTCACAAACACCAAATTGTAAAGTGTCACCACTGTAATACCTGATTTAATCAAAAAGAGACTAGCTCATGGTTAATAGTAATTACAACAAGTAAGAAGACTCAAGTATGTTTCGTCATGGGAACACCTGTGCAGTGAAGAGTGTTATGAAGGTGATATTAAAACGGCTCTGGACCTGTAGTGCCTCCTTCGCATAGCGGTCAACTAGGCAAGGAGGCACTACAGGTCCAGAGCAGGCTCTGTCCAGAAAAGCTGGTCAAGCCCCTGCCACCTCTCAAACTTGAGGCCTGAACCTGCTAAAACTAGCGTGTTTCTGAGAAGGGAATCCCCCTCTCACACAAACACTTTAGGGCGTGTAGACACATAGTCTGAATCACACACCCACTAGTTTAATTACACTCACTTTTTTTATATAGGTCCTGGAGAAAGCCAGCATATACATAAGGCACTGGCTGAAACGTTGACCCATCGGATGTGGGAGGTCGTAACTCGCCTCTTAACATCCAACAGCCTTTATTTTTAACCGCTGACTGAGGCCCAGGTATTAAAGTCTAATTTACCCTCGGGTACTGGGACCCCCGCCAAGCCGTTTTAATATCACCTTCATAACACTCTTCACTGCACACTCAGCAATATACCTGCTCCGCTGCAATCAGGCGTCGAAGCACACCCGGGACACGCTAGGTGTCACTGGGTGGGCCCGATGATGAAGCATGCCACCAACTAGGTTGGTGGGTGAGGGCTTTATGAACACACTCACCAGGTGTTCCCACCCCATGACGAAACATACTTGAGTCTTCTTACTTGTTGTAATTACTATTAACCATGAGCTAGTCTCTTTTTGATTAAATCATATATAACCCCGGGGATAAGGACTAGCTATCTGGTCCTCTCTCTCTCTTGATTACGCATTACCACTGTAATACCACCACTACCTGTTTACGGGATTAAGCATTACAGCCTATTTGCTACACCCCCAGCATGTTCCTGACTTTCAGTGTTCATGATAGACATACATCAATTGGAAACATCATGGTTTTAACAAACGTTTGATGTTCTTTGGAAGTGTAGATCTTTCAGTTATACCTCTGCACAACCACGAATACATTGCATATTGGAGCATATTTGCTAAACTTTCTCAAAATACGATACATATGAGCCCTGACGTAGTTCCATACTTTTGAACGAAATGCGTAGGCTGGATTTTTTTTATGCATGGATTTCATATGAAAGACTAAAAGCAAATAAAAAAAGGAGAAAAATAAAGAGTAATATCTACAGACTATTTTAATTACTTTACGGTGAAGATCTGCCCAGTACACCAATTCTATTCTGAGTATTATCGTTCTGCTGCGCAGTAGCACCAAACAACGGCAGTTACAGGAATTGCAGTGCATGGGACTTTGATTTAATGAGACAAGAATTGAGGTACAGCATTTACAGTCCGCCGTTGTGGTGTTTGTGTATGATTTTTGTATAGAGAGACGCTTTTACATTGAGCCTTTGATCTTCATGCTTGTTTTCTTTGGCAGCAATTGTTAGCCCGCCTATGAATTTGGTTCCATTGCTCATAATAGACCGACTTTGTTGTATACCCTTTGCCAAATGCAGTAGAAAATGGCTTTACACTGGACAAATTCAGTACAAAGGTTTTACAATGCGAACTCTGACAAGTGCAATAGGAAAGAATTTTTCATTTTAAACTATTGACAGTGTAGGAGACCTTTTCTGTTTCAAGAGCGGCTAGAGGTCTGGTCTTCATTTTGGACTGTTCATGCTTTTAAAAGTAAAGGCATTGGCAGAACATTGATTTCTAAAGTATTATTGGGTGTTTGTTACATTCCGAGCTGTAATGACAATCGCTGCAGAAAAGCAGCAACGTTGCTTTATTTTTAATGCGCTAGCAGGAGCAGTACAATGCAGCAAGGCTTTCTTTACCGACGAACTGGTGATTGGTCACCATAGTAAAGTCGGTTTGTTGCACACACAATGTTTGTTATAAACCTGTGCGAGGGTGGTTTAATTAGTGGGGGCAGGCTTCCTGCAGTCACAGAGCGTGGATTCTACAAGTGGATTGCCTGTGTTTAATGGTCCCTCCCCAATGTTTGCATCCTCATTTAGTAAAGCAAACCGTCCAGGCTCACACGCAGGGGGACGAGAACTCAACGTTTGAAGCATTTGCTCTAGTGTCTCAGGAGAATCCTCCATGCATTACTCTTTAAGTTTCAGAATGGCACCCCTCCCCGTCCCTGATGAAACAAACCTGGTGGTGGCGATTGGAGCGGGGGAGGGGACTTGAATTTTCTGTACCCCCACATAGCAGTGTTACAGCCCTAGCTTTGTGCTTTTGCATGGAGCCAATACTGTTTTGAGTATCTATTCGTAATAAGAAAAATCCAAACTGCGCCTGGCTCCTTGTTGAGGTGCAGATGCAAATATATTTGCTATATCCAGGAACCTAGACGCTGTTTGGATTTTTTTATTAGCCTCACACAATATTGAATCAGCTCCTGGCTCCTCACAGGAGCACACAAACTACCTGTGCCCCATTGCGTATTTCCCTCAGCTTCTAGTTTTTCTGAAATGACTGATGTTGGTAGGTTTGCCTGGGTGCTAGCTGCACCTGCTCCCAAATACAGCGGACCTCTCCAATGGGCATGCTTGATGAAACATTCCCTTCTGGTGTGTCTGATAATCTTATTCAGAAGACCCGAATAATGCAGATCTAGAAGGATATGTTCCTATGTGATAAGAGTGAAATAAACTACCATTATTTGGGTGAATAAGTTCAAAATCTGTTTTTTTGGTTCACCATGTTGACCTGGTAGCCCGTCAAATCGAGGACAATGTGGCACCCAGCAGCAGAAACCTTTATGCTATATAGTTCTTAAGATATACCGCCGATCAGAAGACAAGTACCTAAACCGGCGTTTTCCTTGCAATATTTTCCCAATGTACTCCCCATAGTTTTGTCGCTTATGCACATCCTGACCGATCAAACCTATACTTATGTCTGGTAGACCTGTGATCAGGATACCCAGAACATCAAAGTTGGAGTGGGGGTGGGAGGGGCGGGGGGGGCAGATAATTCTTTCCAGTAATATGCCCCTGAACAAGGGAGATTAGAAACAATAATTGTGCTTTGGGTAGAAGATGCTAAAAATCTATAAAATGACATTGCAGCAAAATCTTGCTGGCAGCTATTCAGGCGGATGGAGGTTTTTCGTCCAAGTGATAAAAACTTTGATACGAAAATGTTAAAACTATATGGTTGTGGTGTTTCCATACATATGTAACCGGAAAACAGGTACCCAAAACCAGCAATTTGCTTGCAGCTGCAGTCCAATTTTCCTAGAAAACCCATACATGACTGGTATTGCCATGCTCCGATCAGGTGATTAGGTCATGCCTTGTTAGGGCTGTGTTCCTGTTCGAGGGAGACTGAGGAAATTACTGCGTTTTGTGAAAAAAATAGCTAAACGTCTGTCAAACATGTTCAGACTATTCTACTGGCCAGTCAGTCAGGGCTGTGGGCCAGAAAGGTCCGGCTTGCACCAAGAATCCTTCGGTTGTACAAAACGAGAAAATATATTCTTTCATACTTCTCTATCTATTCCCAAGTTTGAGATCATGAGCTTGATATGCATCAAATGAACAGTGCATCGTACAAGTGATTCTGCCACAGTTTTTCAGAATGCGCTAATATACTTGAAGATATTTTCTTCCTCTGGAATTAGGAGGATTTAAAGGATACCATAGTATTTTACTGTTATTTTAATTGTAACACCAATCGTTGGTGTTCAAGGTTCTGCTGGTTTGTTTGTGTTTCAGTTATACAGCCCTTTATATTGAAAGTATCTCCTCCATTCCCCCCCCCCCCGGACATTGTGTGGGGGCACCGGTGACTGCTAGTCTGCGTGCCCAAAACAAGACCATCAGTTCTGTGCTTGAAACCTGCACATCGTGCTGTTCATTCATCCTCCGATACCACCATAATAGAATCGGGCAAAGAAACGTTGTGAGACACAAGCACTGATCTCCGATATCTATGATATAATGATCTCCAACTTGCTCCTAACACCAGCACCTTAAACAACTGTCCCTTTTCTACAACAGAAGTGGAGAACCACATTTTCCTATACTGTCTGTATGTGAAGCCAACTTCTCATTCATTAAACATGACTGATATTCACATTCTAAATATTATGTAACGTATGCTCAGCCATTGACTAATGGATGGAGATTTACAAACTATGAGCAATATGTTTTCAATTTTAAGTGGATTTCTCCCTGCCACAACCCCTTTATAGAGTTATTGGTCCCACCAGGTTTCAGAATGATCTGGGGTTACTGGGGAAATAAATGCATGGGGGAATCTGTAATTTTTCGATTGACGCTCACTTAAACAGAAAATAGCCTTCTGCGTTGCTCACACACAGAAAATGTAGTTATTGCAATTGATTTTAATGGCTACAATTTTTTTATTGTCTTCAAATACCGACCTCCACGTTTATAATTTACACAGATACTGTCTGCGGAACAATTTGTCCATTATAATCACATTAGTGAGTATACATTCAATAAACAAAGCTGCACCTGGTGCATATACCCCCATGCAGGGCAAAAGTCCACAATTAAAGCAATGAGATGTATGATCCAGCCCCCGAGTTACCATATGTGGAAAAATTATATTCTCATATGACTGTCATGGGCATTTCAATCAGGAAATCCCAAAAATGTCATCACACAATCAAAATGTCTTTTCTTTATTCAAACTCTTCTTAAAAGTCCTTTATCCTGTAGCCAACGTGTTTAGTCCTTCAGGGAGGACTTCTTCAGGGCTGATATATGTATAACAAGATTGCACACCACTACTGCCTTGCACCAGTAGACCATGCGTTTTTATTTCAGCACCCCTCCCCTGTGAGCTTTATGGTGCAGGTGTCTGTCTACAGGCTGGACTAACCCAAATACATTCCCAGCTACTACTCCTGATAAGCAGTCCAAAGGGGTGGAGACGTTTGGAAAGTCTTTTTGTCCACCAGGTTCCCTCTTTGATCTGTACAATGCAATCTGTCTCCTGGAACACTATTCCCAAGCTCTTTAGGATTTGGTGGCTGAAGTCCTCTAACGTATCCTAGAAGACACCATACAGGACAGTTGAGACGCGACAAAGTTCACAATTCATTGTGGCTTCAACACCACAGATTCCATCTGGCGGGCCATTGGCACTGGTGTTGCCACCAAACTTGGTTGCAGTCAACCAGTTTTTCTTCCCTCGTGGGCATGCCTTTTCTCCGGACTCCTGTTTAGGGGGAAGGCAAATTCTGCTCTAGACCGGTTCAAAGAATAGGGTCACTTATTGGAGCACAGCCACCTGGTGGGAGACAGTATCCGGATAGTCTTGTTGGGTTGGCAGGCGAAAACATTGGATAGATGGGTCCTGTGAATAGTTTCGGAAGGCATAGGCCCTAACTTTCCTTCTCACAATTGTTCCTTCATCGCCCCTCCCCCACCTCTTGAGGACTAACAGATCATCTGTGCGGTTTGCTGCAGGAAGCAAAGAGGCTATCATGAGGGTGCCCATGCCACAAGTAGGAAGTGGTGGTTATTCCAGCTACTTTCCCATGTCCAGAAAAGACTAGGGCCTCTGTCCTTTGTTAGACTTGTGCCCTTCCAACACCTTCCTCTGGAAGGCAAAATTCAAGAAGCTCACACTGGCCCAAGTCTTGGCTGCCCTCTACCCTAGAGACTAGATGATAGCATTAGACCTGTAGGATGGCTATTTCTATATACCTGTCCTACAGGCCCATTGGCGCTACTTGTGGACCTTACTGGGACAGGAGCATTTTCTGTTTGTTCTGCTCCCATTTGATATTACCAGTGCCCCTCGGTTATTACCAAAAATGGTGGTAGTAAAAAAACCTATCAACAAGGAGAGAGGTAGGGAGCGAGCAACACTCTTATTCCCCACTTGACATTATGAACAACAATAAAAGAGTGTTACTAGTTTGAAAACAGAGGGGTATTCAAGCACAAAGGAAAACACCTATTTGGTGTGTCTAGAAAGCCCTCACTCACCGACCTGGTCGGTGACATGCATCATTGGGCCCCACTGGGAGTGACCGAATGCCACCTCAGTGTGCTTCAACGCCAGATTTACTGCGGAGCGGGTAATGTGAAGATGTGGGAGCTAGGTGACAGTGTAAGTGATTGAAAAAATGTGTAAGTGGTGAGTATAAAAATGCCTTAATTGTATCAAAAAATGATTTATTGACTGATCAATACGACATATTAAAAATGTGTTGGAAAACTAGACCAACTAGGTTGATTGGTCTGTTTCCAGTAATATTAAGTGATGGTCAACATGTTTCTGCCAATGCCGGTTTTATTTACCTGGCATTCGTCAGGACCTATAGTGAATTATACCCCGGCGGTATGGACACGCTAAGGCCCACCCTACCAAGGGACGTGAAAGTTAAGTCGTCTGAAAGAAGTGCAAATGAGAGGGACCACACAAAAAAAATTGTTTGTTCCCTTTTAGTGTCTCTGGATTCTAGAGACCACAAAAATTAAAATGCACTTGCGAGGTGAGAGAATATCACCACATAGACCTCGGGAGGGGGGGGGAATATCACCACATAGACCTCGGGAGGGGGGTGGTAGCGTATTTGGCACACCGCCCGCGACGCCAGGCACCCGATTTTAAACCTGCATGCTCCCTCTGAACCAGGTCTCGACGATCATGGTAGTAAAAAACCTTCAGAGGTTCCAGTTTTATCCCTACTCGACGACTGGCTGTTAGAAGTGGCCTTACCCTCAGGCAGTCGTCAGCTCCCTTTAGACGACAGTGACTATCCTGCCATCTTTACGGGTTCACTATCAACTTGCGTGAGTCGCACCTTACTCCTCTCCTTCATTGGAGCCATTCTGGGCACGTTTCGGTTTTGTGCTTTTATATCACAAAAGTGTATTCAGGGTATGATCCGGATGTTTCATCCATGGTCACGTATTTTAGTGAGGTCGACTTTGAGGCGGCTGGGACTGTTGGCCTTCTGCATCCTGCATGTTGAGCATGCCAAGTGGCATATGTAAACTAGGCTGTGGGATCTGAAGATTCAGTGGGCCCTGAAGATTCAGTGGGCCCAACATCAAGGGGTCCTCTCCGACGACCACATTCAGATTTCGGGGAAGACTGCAAAAGATCTGCAGTTGTGGTTCTGGACTGCGATTAAGTAAGCAGCAAATCCTTCTCCCTTATCTGACCAGAGCTGCCAATGGTGGCCAATGCATGACTTCTGGGTTTAGGTGGCCATCTAGGAGAGTTGGAGATCAGAGGCTGCGGGCCTGCAGCAGAGACTTGCCTCCATATCCACCATCTGGAGCAGAGTGCCATCCACTTAACTCTGAACCCTTTCCTTCCACCCAACAAGGGGAGGCTGGTACAGGTGCCATTTGGCAACATCACCTCTATGCGGTAGTGCAGCAAATAGAGCGGGTAGGGTTAAAGACCTCTGGAAATGACTGGACCACCAAGGACTTGAACTGGTGTTAAACCACCTGGCAGGATCATTGAATGCCAGAGAACAGGCTTAGCCATCAGCACCTAGCGAATCAAGAGTGACTATTGCACCTAGCCACACAAGGTCTTCTCACTGAATAGAAAGATCCTTGTCTTGATGTTGATCTCTGCTGGTAACCCGCAATGTCTGCACTTTTGCTCATTAGAGTTTTCAAGGCTGCGAAGAACAGAGGGTGGTGGGGAGGGATCAATTTCAGACTTTGCTACACGTACAGGGACTATAAGTTCCCCCTACAGTGAGAAATCAATTCTCAGTCTTAATTTATAACTTATTTCCATAATGAACACATGCCATCTAATCATCAAGACACCTATTTTATTTATAGCAATCTGTACTTCAAAATAGTATTCTTTTTTTTTTATATCTGTACAATATTAATGGTCATACAAAATACATGTGTGTGTGTGTATATATGTATGTATGTGTATATATGTATGTATGTGTATATATATATATATGTGTGTGTATATATATATATATATATATATATATATATATATACACACACACACACACACATCGTTTTACAATGAACAAAGAATCCTAATCAGTAAACAATACTCAAAAATAAACTGATACATTTTGTTTTCTTATTTTCACCCAAACAGTCATACATAATCAAAGGTGTCCCCCTATAGGATCAGGTGGTACACTCGAGAGGAAGTCGTGTATTCACACAATCAGTGCAGCAGTTCTGAACCTTAGTTCAAAGATTGTGTACAGCCAAATAATTAAATCAAGTTCACTATATCACAAAGACTCCTCTTGTCATAATGGTATGTCGAAGCGGATGCGTTTCGGCCTCCAGGAATCTTGGCCTCCTCAGGACAAGGGTGAATAAACACTGCTCTCCCAATCTTAACTGCGTCAAAAAAAGCACCTCAGGGACTCTATTTTCTGACACTGGCTGATTGTCACAGTTACGGCCTGTCCGCTACGAGCCCTCTCGCAGTGGACCACCGGCTTCTCTTTCTAGGTCTCGCCTTGGCGACATCGCGCGTTCTCGTAGCGAGACCTATAGTCAGCTCAGCGTTCAACGAGCCAAAGGGGAGACGAGAGATGGTCACGCGCAGCATGCCAGAATCGCATCAGGTCGTGCGCGTGAACACGCGCTCCGATTCCGGCATGCTGTTCAGTCACCATGGATCAGGCACACACACAGCCACACATATACACACGCACACCCACACATATACACACGCACACCTACGCACACACACAGCTACATGCGCACATACCCCCCAGTCCCCCTCCCCACTCACCGGCTGCACCTTCACGCAGTCCACTGGGTACATGAGGCAATGCTCCATGAATGCCGCCCACGGCCTGGCCAGCATGTGGGTGGTGATGGTGGATTCCTCTGGCAACGCTTCGAACTCCAGACCCTCCTCCTGCTGGGCTGCTACGTGACGCGCTCTTTGCGCGTCTCCTCGCGCTCCACCACGCTTTCACGGGCGAGAGCGCCTTTCTTTCTATCTGTTCGTTCACTCTATTAGTATGGCTTTAATGTTGTGAGCGTAGAACCCTGTAACGTTGAGGTGACGTAACTTTCAAAGATGGTTGGCTGCCAGCATGGGGGAGAGACGCCATGGTTCTTTCTTTCCATGTGAAAGTGTTCCTGAGGGCAACGGTGGGCTACGTGGGAATTTCATTTTTTTTGCTCCCTCGACTGTCAAGGATTTTTTTTTCCTCTTGTTGCCAACTCAATAAATAAAGATAGCTCTGGCTGTGACCTCGCACTCACTACCGTGTGATGCGCTTAGTGTCTCAGCACAGTGAGTGCCCGCTTTTATTTCAACATCACGGGCGCAATCAATCAACAACGGCGCCCATGGCTCACAGCCCCTCATTCCCGGGCACCGTACTGAATGTCTCAACATGGCGCCCGTTTTTACTTTACAAACTCCATCTATTTCATTCAGTGATCTGCGCACGTAAACTAAAATGGTAAAGTCTTTACAGAAGAAACATTTGTACAGTAAAGTCTGATTGCATGTAAAATCAAAACAATGCACCGCTGCTCCATGTGTCCATGCGCCAGATCAGTTTGGATATGTTTTCGGCAGCTTCTAAAAGGCAGGAATAGTTTGGCATATTAAGCGCCTGCTGCTCGTTTATTTTCCATGTGGGCTTATTTGCATAGTGCATAAACCTCCAAGTGCACGTCTTATGCTTATTGAGTGATGTTGATACCTTGCGATGGCTTCTGCTTCAGTAGCTTCTTGTAGATCATGAAAATATGCGTTATGTCTGTAAAACCAAGCCAGTTCTAATCCCAGTAACAATTCAGATGGTAAGTGAAATGTGCCTGCAAGTTGCATGTTTACATCTGCGGGTTAATGCGCCTGCTACAAAGATCTGCGTACATCATTTAGAGTGTTGTTTCTAATTCTTTCCCTACTAGTTTTTCCTTCTTACGTGCACACATGAAGAGTTATTGTTTTGCAACAAATAATACGGCGGAAGTGGGCAGTAAAGACAACGATTCCCAGTCGTTGTCGTTTGGTTTTATTGAAGAATACAAACCATGCAGTTCTGCAGCGTGAATCTTTCTGGATTCACTATGCTGTGCATTATTCCGCGGTCTTGTGGTTGGGTCCGGATTCGTAGTCTTTTCTTTGTTTTTTTTTTTTTGTAGCCCAGGTGGGCGTCGGCGTCACACCTCCTTGGGTGCATTTCCGGTGACGTCCGCATGCTTCCTGCGGAAGCTCCCACTCTTGGGCGCCATCTTCAGATTGTTTTTTTCCGCGGTCGGGTCTGGATCGTTCCTATTTGGGCTCCAGACATTTTTGGAGAAAGAAGAAAGGAAAATACAGAAATCACAAAGGAAAGTCATCTGAAGACTCCAGGGGACTTCATCGACGAGGAGTCAGCAAAGGAAAAGGCGAATTCATCGAGATCCTAGACGACCGCCGACGAAAACTCGACCAGGGAGGCCCTGAGCGCTCGATGATGGACAACACGCCGTTCAAGTTCTGCCACCACAAGTACGCGCAGAAGGACCAGCACCCGGTATGCAACCTTTGTCTACCGGTGAATCGTGAAAGCGAGGACTGCAACGCCTGCTCCGCCTTCACCCCGAAGACCCTTCATGTGAGAGAGACAGAGGGTAGCGCACTCCACCCTGCAGGGGAAGGCCCCGACTCCGTCCCTCTATGATCTGGGGATGTCTTCCGAGGAAGAGGACAACGCTGCTGCCGAAGACGACAGCTACACGGTCGTAGAGACCGATTACACAAAGACTTCTGATAAGGTAGGAGACTCTCCGGCCCCCAAGAACCCGATAGACTCTGAGTCTCGAAAAAACGAGGGCAAGGCCTCGAAAGCGCCGAAGCACCAGGCGTCCGCGAGTACTCACAGGCCCAGCGGATCCTCTGAGAAGGAGTCCCCGGCGCCGAGAGCTGTTGAACAGCAGTAGTCGTCGAAAATCGTCCCCGAAAAGGATCGATCGACGCCGAGGGACAAGGACCCTAAACTACCGACGCCGACCAGAGACCCAAAATCCGGTTCGACTTCAAACTTCGGCACCGAAAGGCACGGCGCCGAGCCAACCGCCGAAAAGAGCGGCCGAACCATCCGACGCGGAACACGCGGCCGAGATGGAGAAAAAGAGAAGGCGCCTCGAAGCCGAAATGGAAAACATCGTGCAGCGGAAGAAAGAATTCGACGCAAAGATGAAAGCTTTCACGATCCCTCACAAGACCAAGCCACCGGTGGTGGAGGTGGTCGAGGAGGAAGACGAGGTCACCGAAGAACAAGACCCGGACGTCGAGGTGGTCGACTACCAGGAAGAGTACGAGAATCCCTACGATAGTTACAACTATGGGGAGGAAGAGAACAGCAGGACGGACGCAGAGTCGGCCCCCTCTGACCTACAGGAGGTGGATTACCTGGATGTCGAGACCGACAGCCCTGAGGAGGCGGTCGACACGTACCTGCCAATGCTCGACAGCGTCTTGGCCCAGGGGAAGGAAGCATTCAGGGAGCCCGCAACATGCAAGGCAGTAACTCCCAGAACAGAGAAAAAATACAAACATTCCTCAAAAGACCCACCCTACATTCAGGGGATGGTCTCCGCAGACTCCATTATCACGGCCACAGCAAGGAAGAGGGCTAACGTACCCACTACCTCTGGACCACCACCGGATAAGGAGAGCAAAAGGATGGATCTGGTGGGCAGAAGGATCGAACGGAATGCCGCGACCCACTGGCGCATGGCTAACTCCAACGCCCTGATAAAAAGACACATGTACCAGATCATGGAGGAGCTGGGGCAGTTGGTGAAGGACCTGCCCCAGGATGCCAGGCAGAAGGCCGAAAAACTGGTTGAAGAAGGGAAGAACGCGGCAAATTCTTGCCTCAAGACGGCCCTGCATGGGGCAGACACCTCCAGCAGGCTCATGATGATGGGTGTCACTGAAAGAAGACACGCATGGCTAAGGATCTCAGGTTTCAAACCAGAGGTGCAAAACAGCATTCTGAACACACCGTTCAACGGCGACACGCTTTTCGGAACAACAGTTGATGAGAAGCTCAGCCAACTGAAGAAGGATAACAAAACAGCAAGGTCCATGGGAGCATTGCAGTTCAGAGGCAACAAAAGGGGCACCCCGTCACGGAGGCCTGGCGGGAGAGGTGGAAACCAGCCAGGTACATCACACCAGGCTTTCCAACAAACGCACCAGACAGACTCGCAGGCCCAGCAGGGTCAGCAGAAGCAGTCCTGGCAATACCAACAAAGAGGCCAGTCCTTTCAAGGGAGAGGAAATGGACGTGGCCAGAATAGAAGAGGGGGACAGCAGCCCGCCTCTAAGTGACTTCAAAAAAACTCAGTGTGCCCACCCACAGAAAAGATCCCAGGGGGCAGCACGTACAGAGGGATCAAGACAAGCTAGACATCTACGACCACATAACACCAGTGGGAGGAAGGTTAAGATTTTACCTCCAGGAATGGAGAAAAATCACATCAGACAAATGGATCTTCAACATCATCCAATTCGGTTACTGCATAGAGTTGGAGGGGAGGCCAATAAGCAGAAAACCAAAGAGAAAACAACTAGCAAGCAAACAGCTAGAGTGTCTTCGGGAAGAGGCAAAGGAACTCCTGCGGAAGCAGGCCATAGAACGGGTACACTTCAAGGAAAGAAACACAGGAATATACTCAACGTACTTCCTGGTGCCAAAGGTAGACGAGACAATGAGACCCATTCTGGACCTAAGGTTCCTGAACAAATTCATAAGAACACAAAAATTCAAAATGACCTCCCTGCAAGAGGTGCTCCCGCAACTGCAGATCGGGGACTTCATGGTCATAATAGACCTCAAGGACGCCTACCTGCACATCCCAATGAACAGAAAGCACAAGCATATGCTCAGGTTCACCATCGGAGAAAGCCACTACCAGTTCACGACATTAGCCTTCGGGCTAAAATCGGCACCAAGGGTCTTCACAAAGTGCCTCGCAGCACACCTACGAAGGAAGGGAATACACGTATACCCTTACC
Organism: Lissotriton helveticus; assembly: GCF_964261635.1. NCBI lineage: Eukaryota > Metazoa > Chordata > Amphibia > Caudata > Salamandridae > Lissotriton > Lissotriton helveticus. Next base: position 403,543,145 of record NC_136061.1, read on the forward strand.
TGGACGACTGGCAGGTGGAAGCAAATTCATACCAGAAATGCAAGCAGCACGCAGATACAGTGACGAGCACGCTCATAAGTCTGGGGTTCTCCAGCCATTGGAAGAATTCATCAATGGAGCCGGAACAAGTGAAGATCTTCCTGGGAGCACAGATCAACACCTTACAGGGCAAGGTGTTCCCCAGCGAGAAGAGGGCGAGGGCGCTGGTGAAGGAAACTCGCCTCTACCGGAAGGGACAAGCTCTGACAGTGAGGACTGCGAGCAAGATCATGGGGATGATGACCTCATGCATCCACCTGGTACCCAATGTACGTCTCCACATGGGACCCATTCAAGAATGGCTACAGGAGCAATGGTCACAAGCTACAGGCCGTTGGGAGGATCTAGTGGTTGTGACGCACGCAGTGCAGAAGGAGATGACATGATGGACCATGGATAACATAACAAGGGGAAAGCCTCTAACACCCCCAACGCCAACAGTGACCATCACCACAGACGCATCCCTGAAGGGATGGGGCGCTCACATGGAGGAGCTCAAGGTGAGGGGACTGTGGACGCCAACAGATGCGACAAGGCACATCAATTACCTAGAATTGAAGACAATCTTCCTTGCACTGAAAGCTTTCCAAACAAGACTGTACAAACACAAGGTGCTGCTACAGACAGACAACACCACCGCGATGTTCTACATCAACAAGCAGGGGGGCACACAGTCAGCCCCGCTCTCAACGCTGGCGCAGGAGATATGGAGATGGGCCATCCCTCTCAAAATAGACCTGCTAGCCATACACCTACCAGGGAAGGACAACATACAGGCAGATTGGCTCAGCAGACAGACATCGGCATCCCACGAGTGGGAGCTCAATGCTCAGGAGACAAGGTGGCTGTTCGACAGATGGGGAACACCATCAGTGGACCTGTTTGCCACACGCCGGAATGCAAAATGCCAAAACTTCGCATCCAGACAGCCCAAGGAGGGGTCACTGGGGAATGCCCTATGGATAGATTGGTCCGGGACATTTGCTTACGTCTTTCCCCCCGATACCACTGATGCACAGAGTGCTGAGCAAGTGCAGAGCGAGCAACATGACCCTGATACTGGTCGCGCCACAGTGGGCCAGGCAGACATGGTTCTCTCAGATCATGGAGATGACACAGTGTGCACCCCACAGATTCGGCAGGAGGAAAGACCTACTCTCCATGCAGAACGGAGAGGTGCTACACCCAGAGCCAGAGAGCCTGAGCCTAGTAGCGTGGCTCCTGAGGACATGGAGTTTGCACATTTGAGATTACCAGAAAGCACCCTGAGGGTCCTTCGGGAGGCAAGAAGGCCCAGCACTCGGAAGTGCTACGTTGCAAAATGGAAAAGATTCACAATGTGGTGCAGGAAAGAAAGACTTCACAATAAAATGAAGGACTCCACAGTGCTAAAGTACCTGACACACTTGCTGGAAAAGAACCTTAGCTCATCCTCGTTAAGAGTTCACTTGACAGCGATAGTCGCCTACACAAGGGGAGAAACGTGCAGGAGTTTCTTCACATCACAGGTGGTGAAAAGATTCCTAGAAGGAGCGAAAAGGATCGCACCACCCAAGCGGGTGCCGCCACCTGCATTGAACTTAAACATAGTCCTAACGGAACTCATGAAGGAACCCTTTGAACCACTTCACAAGGCCTCCCTAAAGATGCGAACTATGAAAACTGCTTTCCTGGTTGCAATAACGTCCTTACGAAGAGTAAGCGAACTTCAGGTGCTAACGCTACAAGAACCCTACATACAGATACACAATGATAGGGTTGTGATGAGGACTGACCCACACTTCATGCCGAAGGTGGTATCCAAATTCCACATGAACCAGTCTATACAGATACCGAGTTTTTTCCCAAAAACCAACAACTAGCGCAGAGCGGGCTCTGCACACCCTGGACGCCAGAAGGGCAGTCATGCACTACATTGAGAGGACGAAGGGACACAGGAAATCAAAACAGTTCTTCGTGTCATTCGCCAACAGTTTCATGGGGAAGGCAGTAACCAAAAAGACTATTGCACGGTGGATCGCACAGACAATTCAACTCTGCCACAAACGTGCAGGACAAGAGCTAGCAGAGGGGACACGTGCCCACTCCACTAGCAAAAAGGGTGCTACAATAGCCTTCCTGGCTAACACACCCATAGAGGACATATGCCTGGCGGCAACATGGGCTTCGGTGCACACGTTCACGAAGCACTACTGTGTGGATATACAGATGAACAAGGAAGCACAAGTCGGACAAAGGGTGCTCCAGCACATATTCAATAACCAACGCTTATCTTCCACCCAGCCGCCACAGAGATGAGAAACCGTTTCAAAATCTATGCACAGCATAGTGAATCCAGAAAGATTCACGCTGCAAAACGAATAGTTTTCTTACCTGTCGGTGTAGTTTTGCAGCTTGAAGATCTTTCTGGATTCACTAGCGAACCCACCCACCTCCGCCAGAAAGATGAGGCTGGAGAGAGAAGAGGTGGTTAAAAAAGAAAGGACTTTAAGAGTACAAAGCGGTAAAATATCACCTAAATAGAACATTGCCATTACTTCGGAAACGAAAGAAACACGGAAAAAAAGAACCCGAAGATGGCACCCAAGAGTGGGAGCTTCCGCAGGAAGCATGCCGACGTCACCGGAAATGCACCCAAGGAGGTGTGACGCAGACGCCCACCTGGGCTACAAAAAAAAATAATAAACAAAGAAAAGACTACGAATCCGGACCCAACCACAAGACCGCGGAATAATGCACAGCATAGTGAATCCAGAAAGATCTTCAAGCTGCAAAACTACACCGACAGGTAAGAAAACTATTCGTTTTGGGCTTCCAGAGAAAAAAATCAAACAATAAAGAAAGCATGGCAAAAGAGTGGCTTTACTTCTCTAGTGCTTGGGGCTGAACAACTCGCATCTATGCGCTATGAGCAGACATACTCGATTGGCCCTTGTGTTTCTCGGGCTTGGTGTGGACAGTGACCCCTTCCGTCTTGAAGTGCGGCGACAACAGACAGTGCACATACAATTCGCTCACTTCTCATCTGGGCATACTGTAGAAACCTCCCCATGAGTAAACGAGCATTTACAATGCAATAGATCCCACATTTGCAAGAGTTTGAGCTATTGGCATTGTAAATGACAATGCTTTTTTATTTGTGTTTTGAAAACCTGCAAGCGTTGTGTAAACACCTACTTTGTACTTGGAGTCTCTGCTTATGAGAAGCACATAAATAAAAATCATTGTCATTTTCAATGCCAATAGCTCAAACTCTCGCAAATGCGAGACCTCTTGCATTGCAAATGCTTGTTTTAATTTCTATGTAGTCCAGCAACTCTTCTCCTTCTGTGAATGAAACTCGGTCTGCAGTTTTCCACTGGCGCACTCAATTAGTGCAGCTTTGTGTCCTTTACCCAGGTGTGTGAGGGTTTTTTGGGTATACCCTGATTATTACCAATACTACATTAGAGTTTTCAAGGCACCTCACATTCAGAGACTTGTTCTGCCTCGTGTCGAACTCGGGTCATTGCAGTAGCCTCAGATTGGACACATAGAGTATGCAATACAGAACTCCTTGGTTTGAGCATCCATCCTCTGATCAATCTGCCACCCAGGGGATTTACTGTTGCAGCAGCAAGGTTGGTTACTGCACCTAGTTCATTGCTATCTCCACCTTCATGCTTAGAAATTGAGCAGGGACATTAGGGGTACCTATGTCCCTCGACAGAAACTGTACATGCCTGTCGTTGGGTCAGATTTGTGCAGATTAAACCCATCTAGGCAATTGCCTGATGTTTTGTCCCTACCTCAGTGAGGCTTTGCTCTGGGCACCATTAAAGGGTTCCTTCAGGCTCTTTCAGCTTTTTTTGTTTGCCTGATCAGCCCTCATTGTTAGTCTCCAGGTGTGCACTTCTTGAAAAGTTTACATTTGCTTCATCCTCCTTGTTTTGTCATTCACAGCTTCTCCTTGTGGCTTTTGACCCTCAAGACAAGGTTCCTTGTTTCCTTAACATTGGCATGGCGTCTCAGTGAGCTTAAAACTGTCAACGTGCCATACACCATAGTCTTCCCACACAAGCTGGTTTTGCAGACATGGGCATCCTTCTTGCCTAAAGTTAAGATGCTGATTTACGCCCGTCAACGAATTGCCGTGCAGGCGTTATGCGCTTCAACTCGCTCCTCTGAGGAGAGATTTCACTGTTTTCATCCAAGTGAGCTCTAAGCTATTATATTGATCATAGCAAAGAAAACCAAGTGCACGATCAGCAGTCTGGGGGATTAGCAGAAGCCAAGAAAAAAGGCAGGCTAGTGTAGAAGAGAGCAGTCTCCCACTGCATTAAGATCTGCTATGCAATGGCTAAGAAGCAGTCTCTGGAAGGACGGTGCTCATGCTACCAGGGCCAGACCTGCTATCAGTGCCTTGGCACAAGGGACTCCCTGTCTTTGACATTTGCCCGGTGCCTACGTGGGTGTACCTTCATTTGTTCCCGAAGCACTGTTGCCTGGACAGTAAGGTTTGCCAGGAGGCACATTTTGCCAGCTTGATCCTGTAGGACTTTCTGGTTTGAGGTTATTCAGACACAGAAGATTTTAGCCCTGACATAGACATATTAGTTGTGATAGCTAGAGAAAGGAGCCACATGAGAAACTACGTGTGGAAGAGGTGTGGCGCAGCGGCCAGGGCGACTGACGCCGGACGCTGGGGATCACGGTTGATCCCCGGCGGCAGGGGTCTGCCCAGCACCATGTGACTATGGGCAATAGCTTGCTTAATCTTCCGACTGCTCCATCGCCGGGAAACCTACTAAGGGTAGCTGTGCGCTTTAAAATACAGGATTATTATTAGGGCTCCCGTTTTTTCCGTTTATACGGATTTTTACATATAAATACAGACGGAAAACAAGTTTTCCTTTATCTGTATTTATATGTAAAAACGGGAAAACACTAGTACATTTTGGTGCACTGCTGTGCTCCAGCAGACCAGCCTCCAGTAACACAAAACGCATTTTGATGCCCCAGCTCCGCTCCGCCTCTCGAGTGAGGTCTTCATTCACATCAACTGAATCACACCCCCAACCATCTGGTGTCTTTCCCTCCTTAAAGGGTTAAGAGGTGTCAGCCGTGGCTGAGGCAGCTTCACACACACAGCCGCACCTGAGTACTTCACAGGTCTTTGTAATGAGGCTTTTTTTATTGTTCTTTCGCCCCTCCTTAGAGCCCCTGCCTCTTCACTCTGCCGATTGCCCGCCCACCGCTGGCCATTCACTGACATTTTCAACCTGCTGTGAACAGGAGGAAACCGTCGCCTATTTGGCCTCAGAATAGGGTAACAACATAATATGAGAGCACCTTGCGTAATTTGAGATGATGCCCAATACCGATATTTTATGAGACAGTACAATTACTGGCGTGTATCAGCAATGGAGCATTATTAGTGTTAAAAAAAATAATCAATGTGTAATAATGTCGTACAACATGCACACAAATACACATCCATAAATTGCACCTTTGTGAACGTAACTCTCTGCACAAGTGCATGCTTTATGAATTATTCCCCAGGCATATGGAATACCTACGCCGGGAAGAGGTTAGTAAATTCGGTTCTCCTCAGTTAGAATTCCTGTATTCCCACAGGGAGTTCAATTCCTTGCCTTCCTCCTTCCACTGACTGCAAAGCCTGCAGCACACATCAGATGCTGAGCGCTGATGAAATAAAACACCTGTCTTTCGCCCCTTTACTGTCTTCAAATCTTTGTTATGCAAAGGTTTGAGTAATTAATGCAGTTTGCAGTTCACTGACTTTTACTAACGTAAACACTTTTATGTGTCTGTGTGCTCCCTGCAGCCAACAAACCGATCACTGTTAGCTCACTTAGATGCATGTTCATTAAAATGACCGAACATGCTTCAAGATATCAACTCCGTCCCTTACGATCAAGAGCAGGTCATCTATATACGGAAGCCAATGCATTATGTGTCTTACAAACGGATTGTTCTCTCAGAGACATGATCCTTTAATTTGCAGCACTAAAATCTCAACATGACTGTAGGCTAGGTTGCTACAGCAGCTCTAGCCCGCAGCTGCAATTAAAATGCACCTCGAGCCATAAGAAATGTCTGAGCACTCTGACATGCAAGCCGAGCATCACAACATTCAGAGGGTTACATAGAATAACACGAACTGTGGAAAATGGGGTTCCCACTGTTACGTGTAGTTTTCACACGGAGTAAACATTTTCACACAAGAAACAAGCAGAGATTTTGAGTTGCTTCTCGCTATACATTTTAAGCTTGCACCAGTGTCTTGTGAACACAAGGGCTGAAACACAAGCGCGCTCCGCGGCTGCGAAAGTTAATTGTAGTGAATGAGAGGGGGAGCAGGAGGGGAGCACGCCAGATATACCTGCTCCTGATTAGTTGTACCATTGCGACCCCAAGGAGACTGCGTTTTAGCAACCTAGGAATAACGAGAGATAAAATAACAAGCATTTGCAATACAATAGGTGTCGCTTTTATGCGAGTGTAAGCTATTGGCATTGTAAATAACAATGCCTTTTTTATTTACGTTTTAAAAACCAAAACGTAAATTAAAGGCGTTATTTGCATTGTCAATAGCTGAAACTCTCGTAAATGAAGAACTATTGCATTGCAAATGCAGAGTTTACCAGTGAAGTGCTACTTTTCTTTTCATGTCGTTTGCTTTTTTTCAAGCAAATGCCCTGTGGCTTTTCTTGAAATCATTTTGAAATGAGACATCCTTCATCCTTCATACTTTGCACAGCCTAAAATTCTGTGCAGAATATTTTACAAGAAATGGTAAGGGAAACGGAGGCAAGGGGCATGAGCGAATACAACTGAAAGGTAATTTTCAAATGAAGGAGCTTTTATTCCTGAACACTTTTTTTTGTTGTTGTTTACATTTGTTTTTATTTTCTATAGAAGGAACAAGGGGAGGGTCGATGTGTACACAGCGTCAGGCCCACAACCCTGTACAGGGCAGGCCGCGTTTAAAAGAGCCTCCAGGAGTTTCGTGGAGGCATTAAGTTGACATTTTAGACACAGCATGTCGCCTACAACTCTTTTTTGGCCGGCTGCATTATACATTAGACATAACAGCATATTACCATCGTGGGGATTCTCAAGACCCTGAAGAAACAAATACAGTGCCATGGCAGAGAGCGAAGCAGAGTGTAGGCAAGAGGGCCACAGAAAGAGATCAGTGTTGAGCAGACAGAGAAGTGTCTAGGAAGAGAAGGTAGAGATAAGGAAGGCAACAATGTAGGGTGTTGTGCGAGCGGACAGGGGAGGGTTAAAGGGAACCATCGTTATATGCTGTTTAGACCAGGAGCCTGAGTACTTGTCAGGTGGGATTATGAGCAGGGTTGACTTGGTTGTGTGAGTAATCTGTTTGGATGAGCCGGGAGTATATCGTCCTCAAATAGGCATACGGCCCTGAGTTTCGAGGGTAGGTAGCGAGCATGTTCTATTTTACAAAGATATTTAACTAAGGGATGCCAAATGGCGGTGAAGCGGGTGTCGCTTGATTACAGTCGCGCTGTGAAGAGTTCCATAGTTACTACGTGCCATAAGCGCACAAACCAAGCGGCAGTTGGAGGGGGTCTCATCCTTCTTCCAATATAACGCTATAAGTTGTTTAGCAGCTCTGAGCATGTGAAGGGCTATATACCAACCACTGCGGGTAAGTGCTTTTAGCTTGTCAGGCATGAGGCCTAAAAGGACCGTGGCTGTGGACTCTTTAATATGACTGAGAACTTCTTTCCAGAGCAGGGTCAGGAGAGGACAAGCCCCCCAGACTCATTCGAACATCTCCAGCACAATGGGGACGTGGCAGGGAACATTTTGTGCAGTCTGGTAGGCGTGGAGTACCATTGCGTCATGATCTTGTACGCAGTTTCTCGCTGTGATATACTGCGATAGACCTTTGGGATGTCACGACATAGGCGGCTCCACTGGGCTGGCGTGATTTCAGTGGGGGACGTTAGGTGCCATTGATGCTGATATGGGTGTGTGGTTATTAACGGGGGGTGTTGCAGAATCTGGTACATCCGGGAGATAAGGCCCATTGATTCATTAAAGGAACGAACCAATCGCTCAAAGGGGGTGAATGGACGAGTGGCTGTCTCTTGCATCTCCAGCGAGGACAACCAATGTCGCAGCTGTGCGTATTGGATCCCTGCTCCCGCTGGGAGCTGGAATTCCTCTCTGCATTGAGTAAATGTTTTCAGCGTTCCCCCTTTGTACAAATCATTGATCCTTCTGCATCCCCTTTTCAGCCACTCTGTTGTTGTCCACTCCGAAACAACGCGAAGATGGGAGGCCCAATAATACTCCAGGAGGTTGGGGCCTGCTGGTGGTCCTCTGTCCCGCACGAGCATGAGGACCTTGTGGGGGAATCACGGCCTACGCCCGCCCCATATGAATCTGGTGAGGTCTCGTTGAAGGCTCTGAATCTGGTGCTGCAGGATAGAGTTTGGGAGGCATTGAAATAAATATAGGATTCTGGGACGTATCGACATTTTTATAGCGTTAAGGGCGGCCCAGCCAGGACAGGGTCCGAGATTTCCATCCCCTCAGATCGTCCAAAAAATTCCGCCTACACTCCTGCCAGTTTATTTGGGTCCACGTGTCAAGAGAGGGAGTCGGCTGAAGCCCTAGATATCGAAGGTGGTCAGTGGCCCAATGATAGGGGTCAAGCGTTTTAGAAGACTGGTATCCCCTCTTCAGGAATTGTAAGATTCAAAGCCCAGGATTTTCCATGATTCATTTTGAGACCTGAGGCCCGCTCAAAGGACTGCAGTAGGGAGTGGAGCGCCGGGAGGGATATATGTGGGCGTTACAGCATGAGGATGAGGTTATCCGCAAAAAGCGCTACCTTATTCTGCCGACCCCCGAGGGGAAGGCCATGTATGTCCGCAGCCTATCTGATCATCTCTGCTAAAGGCTCTACCATGAGGGCAAACTGGGGACAAGGGGCAGCCCTGTGAAGGGCGAAAGGGTCCGTAAGCTATCCGTTGAACCGTACCCTGGCTTGTGGGGAGAGGTAGGGGGCCATGATCATAGTTATGTTCCGTCCCAATCCGATTTTCTGCAGCACTGCCCGGAGGAAGGACCAGTCCACCCGATCGAACGCCTTCTCCGCGCCGAGCGATAGAAGGCATGCTGGTATGTTACAGTGCTGTACTTTCCCCACAAGGTGTGCGATTCTACACACATTGTCTGCCCCCTGTCTGCTCCGGATGAAGCTCCACGAGGACAGGCATGTGGGGGTCTAGTCGTTTGGCAGCATTTTAGCGTATATTTTAAGATCCGTGTTGCACACAACGTGGGATCGTTCCATGGTTTGGGGATAAGGGCTACTTCTGCCATACTCATGGAGGGCGTTGGCCCTTCTGTGTCGGAGAAAGAATTGTACAACCTCAGTAGGTAGGGCTGGAGTTGCACCAGAAACTGGCGATAGACGGCCAGCGGTAGGCCATCCGGTCCCTGTGACTTCCCAAGAAGGAGGTCCTTTAGCGCTGCCGCGAGCTCCTCCGCAGTGAGAGGTCCCTCCAGTTGTTTTGGCATGATGGGGGTGTATTGGGGCCCAGGGGCACTGGCCCAGGACGTCGTTAATTTGTTCTTGGGACGACTCTTCTACCGTGTAGCTGGCGTAGTAATAGGCCCAAAAGGCCTCGCGCTTGGCTCGTTCTGTGGTGAACCTTTCCCCATCAGGAAACTGAATGTTCGCTATGTGGGCCTTTGCACCGTGCGCTCGCAGGCGTTACGCCAGCAATCATGCCCACTTCCCCCCCCCCCTTTCAAAGTGCCGTTGTTTTAATGCTAGCAGGGATCTCTCCGCTTTATTGGTACGAAGGGCGCGGAGTTGTCCCCAAAGGTTTGCAAGCCGTCACTTACATACGAGCGAAGAGCGTTCCTGATCTTGTCTCTAATTTTTTAACATCCTTGGAAAGGTTATCCTCTAAGAGTCCGGCCTCGCGTGCCTGCGCAATCGACAGGGATGTGATGTGGCTGCGGATTGTAGCCTTAAATGCATCCCACGATGCAGGGAAGGGCGTTTCTGGGACATCGTTACTCGCAAAATAAGTCAATGGCAGTCTGCATGCTTTCCACATCTACTGGGTCCCGCAGGATGTCCGGCGGCAGGCGCCACCACGGGAGACGGGTGGGGCAAGCGGCTGGGTCCTGCAGGAGAAGTTCAACATGTGCATGGTGGGAGAGCGATATGGCGGACATAGATGCTTCCAGCATGTCCCTTATCAGGGCGTGAGAGATTAAAATGTAATCAGTGCGTGATTATGAACGATGGACGTGTGAGTAGTACGAGAAATCCCGCACCTCAGGGGAGTAGTAACGCCAGGAATCCAGCAAAACAAGGTCCACCATTTGTCTCCTGAGGGTAGCGGACATGGCCCCCGTCCCGAGTCACCCTGCGGCACATGCTCCCGCAACACCGTCCGGAGGTTGGAGTCCTGCATCTGGTTAGGTGCGTACACATTACATAGCGTGAAGTGTTGTCCAATCATTACCCTGCCCTGATGAAGCGACCATCCGAGCTGCGGAATACCCTGGGTTCCCCCTGCCTGATGCCAGCTCCTCAAAGGATTGCCACTCGGGCCGTATAAGTGGGCGCCGTAGCCCAGAATTGGAGAGGATATTTAGGGTGTGCCATGTGAGGAATGCCTGCTTTCAAAGGGCAGGATTCCTGAAGGAGGATAATGTCTGGGCTGTGTTGGGAGAGGTAGCACCATGTTTGTTGCCGCTTGTTGGGAGAGTTAAGCCCCTTAACATTAAGGGATACAGTCTTCAAAGGGCAGGGGATAGCCCTAGTTGTGTCCAGTCCCAAATTAGTCCATCATGCCACTGTAGAGAGCAAGCCGGGGTAAGGGGAAGGAGGCGTTAAGGCTTGCACTCCTGTCTAAGGAAGAGTACCTTCGAATTGGGGCTCTCCGTCTGCCACACCCAGTAGAAAAGGGAAAGGAGGAAGAAGGAAAAGAGAAACCGATAAGTAGGGATATGTATGAACAAAAAATAGGTAACCAACATTGGCCAACCAGGCCACAGTGTTCTGTTCCAGTCACGGGTCAGCCTACACCGTAGGGTTCGGGGTGATCCCAGAGAAGTCACTCTCTCAAGAACAGGCAGGGCGAAAGGGGAGGGGGGGTTGGGTAGGTCGTCCGCTGCTCTTGGGACCGTCCAAGTGGGGAATCCAGCTCCATCAACATTGCAGATGGGGAGCTGGGGTGCTATCCAGTCCTTAGAACAATCACCGACCCGGGCAGGGACATTGTCCCAAAAAGAACTCCTGTAATCTGCTGGTGTGGGATCTGTATCAGGATTTGGAGATCGTGAGTTTGCTGCCGACTTGTCCCCTTCCAGAGACCTGATGTGTTGAATGATATCTTGCTTGGCTTGTGAGAATGACGGTTCATCAAGAGGCGGTGAGCGTCTGTGACTGTGCACAGTAGATCAGGATGGCTTGACGGGCGTCTGTGTGAGGAACGGGAGTCGAGCGGGGCTGGCAAGCGGTGTTGAGGATAGTCGAAGTAGTTGAGCTGCTTCTTTGTAAGACCGCATCACCCTACGTTTGGATTTCCACGGAAAGATGAGGGCGAATGGGTGGCCCCACTGGTAGGAGATATCCATGATTCGCAGTTTGTGACAGGCTTGAAGTCTTGGCGTCTTCTTAGGGTGTTTGGTGCGAAGAAGTGGATCCTAGTTGGGATGTCCAGGAGAACGCCCGGCCTGCCTGCGGGGTCAGAGACCCGATAGGCCCGGTCCAGGCCCGACGGGGAGGCATAGTGATACCCCAGACCTCATGCAGGAGCTGCGCCATTGACTGTAACCTTAGGGAGCAACCAGTCTCCACCCGGGGCCGACAATTCACTGTTGCCCCCTAACCCACCGCACGTCCCCGCACAGCTTGCAGGGTACTGCCAAGGTGTCGTCTGTGTAGGGTGTCCAGGAGCAATGGTGTTGTAGTGGGACTCGACCAGCAAAGGCCCCAGGGCGTGCAAATCCCGTATCCAGGGTGTTAGTGTGTGCGTGCTGTAGTTGCTCCCCCAACCCTCCCCCCCTTCCTCCCGGGATCCACCAGTGGATGGGTAAAAGCCACAAACCATGCAAGGGTCTCAGGATGCCAGCTCACCCAGAGGAGATAGCAGGAGCAGTAGGAGTGCTAGTCGTCAGGGCCCCCTAGTGGTCGCTCAAGCTTGTCGTCAATGTGGCTGCCAGGCCCGAGGCAGGCGTAGAATGCACAGGCCTCGTTAGATAGCAGGGCACAGTGTCCAAGGAGGGGAAGGTAAATTGACAAGTCAGCAGCAGAGGTTTACACACTCCACACCCCTCCCGTGCTGTGTCAGCTTAGCTGGTGTCCCCGCAGCAGGTCCCTCAGAGAAGCCACCACCTTTACTTCAGTGAATCCCCAGTGGGCCTGTAGGCCTACCACCCGCCCAACGCCAGCTCCAAGGGGGCAGATGGAGCCCAAGGCGATAGTCCCAGTCATGCGGGGGCCGAGACTTTATACATGGCTGCGGAAATGCCTGTTCCTGGGGCCCACAGCGCTCCCCCAGGGCCACGCGCCAACCACTCACAGGCTAGGGTCGCACACTCACCGGTGGGGTCCTTCATGTCGTCCTCTACCATGTTCCAAGCGCCGCCTCCGCTGGTCAGCTCCGATGAGGCCGGAAAGGGCAGCCTGCTTTGCCCCGCACCAGTGCAGTAGGCAGAAACGGCGCCCCAGTGCTAGCTATGGGGTCGTCCGCTCGTTCTGGGCCAGTTTCGCTTGTCCTTTCTTCCAGGGCTGGCACTCCTGCTGCTCCATCGTCGATACAGGTGTTGAATGTGGTCAAGAGGCCCCCATGTGCACAGGCACTGTTCTCACCACACCTCAGACGACCCACTGTCTGGTTGCCCCAAAAGGGCAGGCGCTATAGTCTGCAGGCCAATGCCTACCACCATCTCCAGGCTGTCCCCCGCTCCGTCGAAAGCGCCCATCAGCGTCCGTCGCGGCTTCCGTTTCTTCCCACCCTAGGATCCGGTTGCCGTTGTCGTCTGGTAGGCAGTTCCAGGGAGAGCCGTGCCGTGCCGAGCCGAGAGAGGCTTCTCGCAGTGTTCCGCCCCTGGAGACGCTCCCAGCGTGGGTGGCCATCAAAATGGTGCCCCAAGGTCCACTAACGGACCAGTCACCCATTCCGGGCCAGTTGCACGCACCCATCTCCCTGGTGCAGGTGCCCCCGCTGCTGCGCCGTCTGCTCTGGTGTTGGAGATACCCAGGGGGTCTTTAGGCGCACAGAAGACAGCCCCTACCACAATGCTGGAGATCACCGCTTCAGGCGCTGTAAGGTGGCGGGCGCTCCTACCCGCCGGCCGATGGGTTGCGGCGATGCACCTCTTCCGTTAACTCCAGTCAGCTCCCCGCTCTGCAGGATATGCCCCTCGCAGTCTATCTGGGTACCCCCAGGATCTGCAGCAGTGGACCCCCCAGCTCCGCTGAAATTGCTTTTGTTAGCAGTAGATGGCCGGAGCTCCCTCAGCGTGCGTCTCACTGCATTGCCAGCGAGTCCAAGCCCCCATTCCCTGACACTTTTGTTACTTTTAAGTTCTTTATGGTGACGGATGATCTTTTGCTCCTGTGGATTGCTTACTTCTTCATTGCAAGAGTTTTCCACTGTCCTGATTATTCTAAACATTGTCTTTCCTTAATGAACACTGATGTCTTAACTCCCTTGACTCAACCAAGGAGCTAAACAAATGCACTTGAAAGAAATTGTCGTCCAGACATTTTGTATATACTGAGGCGCTGCTCCACACTGCTAGGGTGATGGCATGGAATTTGATTAGTTGTAAATGCCTAGGTGTGCATAGACCTGGATCCTACCCGGTTTTTCCCCCTTTTTTGTGTGTAATATGTGACCATTGTTAGCCCTCTTGTTCCACTAATATTTGTTCTTAAAAAGGGAAAATAATATTAGCTATTAAGAATTTTCTGAACATTGTCACTGTATATGCCATGTTCATACAGCTGTAATAAAGCCAAGCTTGAAAATGGATGATCAGGTCACTGCTCAGAGTAGTTTATGGCTTACCACAGTTTCTTGGTTGAGTATAACTTTTGCTTCCCTAAACACAACTTTTCTACTTATAAGAACCTATCCACGTTCTGTAGTTGCAGGGTGTCCATTAGTTTTCCACACAAAGTAAATCTGCACGTTTAAAGTGATAAAACAGCATGGTTAAAGTACTGTCTCTAGATTAGGGAATGCAGGTTGGTTGTAAAGTGCTTTGACTTGTGGGCTCAACACACAAAAATTGTGATTCCACATAATGGATTGCAAGCATATCAGGTAGACACGTCAGTGCTCTAAAATGCTCTCATGGGTATCTAACCAGTAATAGGTGGGAGGTGTTGAAAAGAAGCATAAGAGGCCGTGTTAATTCAAAACAGATACAGCATCCCGGGTCAAGGCAATTTCATAAATTATCTCATGCAATTGATTTGACCATATCTCAGTGAATACATACGTTTAAGATTGATGATTCATGTTGGATTCGTTGTTGAACTACAGGTACAAGAGATGAAGTCCTTACTTTGTTAGTGTTAATCAGTGCGTTCACTCTTTAAAATACTTTAATATCTGATCATCACCATGCCTAGTCATAGCTGGCACCTCATTGAAGCTAGCCACTTAATATTTAAACCTTTTTGTTTTTTAGGTTAATTATCTTTTGCTAGTAATAATGTCCCATGCTATTTAACATGCCTGCGAAATCCAATATAAGGGTTGACCCTCCTGGTAGACTCCAGAAGGTTGTAGCAAACTCCCCCCCCCCCCCCTTCCCAATCTAGTTTTATGAGACTTGCTTTGTGCACACTGGTAAGGTTAGGTGTTTGTTGTCAGTCCCTGCATAGATCAAATAAATCCGATAACTTATTAAAATTAATCGGGAATAAAAATCACCATATCCACTCAAAAAAGGAACCTCCGTTCCAGATTGGCCTTAAAATCTCCCCACACAAGAGAAGCAAGCATTTGCATTGCAATGTCTCGTATTGACAAAACTCTCGTATGCGACACCTATTGCATTGCAAATGCTTGTTTGTAAATGCGACCATGTGGCTCTTTCACTTTAATGTTGGCCGAACCCTTTTCATTAGACAAACCGTGTCTAAAGAAAGGGGCGGGCTGCCATTAAACTATAAGCGCTGTATGAGCGTGCCGTACAATGAAAAAAAAACATTTAAGCGAATAGTCTCCGGAGGCTGTAATTAAAGCCTACTGAGTAATGATGCATGTAACTGGGCTTCCTCATGGGAGGTTGCAAAATGAGACAAGGCGGAATTAAGGAGAGACTACTAAACCAGTTTTTGCAGCTTGAATCTTTCTGGATTCAGTATGCTGTGCATTATTCCGCGGTCTTGTGGTTGGGTCCAGAATCGTAGTCTTTTCTTTGTTTTTTTTGTTGTTTTTTTTCGTAGCCCAGGTGGGAGTCACCCCTCTGTGGGTGTATTTCTGGTGACGTCGGCATGCTTCCTGCGGAAGCTCCCACTCTTGGGCGCCATCTTCAGATTCTTTTTTCCGCGGTCGGGTCTGGATCGTTCCCGTTTGGGCTCCAGACATTTTTGGGGAACTTAGACGAGAATACAGAAATTGGACGAAAAACAACTCGGAAGACTTCAAGAGACTTCATCAACCAAGGGCCAACTAAGGAGAAGGAGAAACCTTCGAGAACTTTGTCGCCGAACGCACGACCAGGGGGCGATCTTGAGTGCTCGAGATGGACAAAACGCCCTTCAAGTTCTGCCGTAACTGCCACCACGTACGCGCAGAAGGACGAGCACCCGGTTTGCTACTTTTGCCTACAGGTCGACCACGGGAGCGAGGACTGCAACGCCTGCTCCGTCTTCACCCCAAAGACACTTCGTGTGAGAGCGAGGCAGAGGGTAGCGCACGTCACCCTGCAGGGCAAAGCCCCGACTCCATCCCTTCACGAACTGGGGGTGTCTTCCGAGGAAGAGGACAACGCCGCCGCCGAAGACGACGGCTACACGGTCGCAGAGACCGATAATACCAAGACTTCTGATAAGGTAGGAGACTCTACGGCCCCTAAACACCCGAGAGACTGAGTCTCGAAAGAACAAGGGCAAGGCCTCGTAAGCGCCGCGCCGAAAACTTCGGCGCCCGCTGCTGTATCCAGGCCCAGCGGATCCTCTGAGAAGGAGTCCCTGGCGCCGAGGGCTGTTAAACAGCGTAAGTCGTCGAAAAACTTTCCCGAAAATGATCGTTCAACGTCGAGGGAGAAAGACCCTAAGGCACCTTCGAGGTCGACGCCGACCAGAGACACGAAATCCAGTTCGGCGACGAAGCCTTCGACACAGGATCAGCTCGGCGCCGAGCCAACCGCCGAAAAGAGCGGCCGAGCCATCCAACGCGGAACACGCGGTCGAGATGGAGAAAAAGAAAAGGCGCCTCGAGGCCGAATTGGAAAGCATCTTCCAGCGGAAGAAGGAATTCGACGCCAAGATGAAGATCTACACGATCCCCCACAAACCTAGGCACAGGTTGTAGAAGTGGTCGAGGAGGAAGACTATAACGCCGAGGAACAGGCGGCTGACGTCGAGGAAATAGACCAGGAAGAGGAAGAGAGTCCCTACTATAGTTACAACTATGAGGAGGAAGAGGACAGCAGGACGGCCCCGGGTCTGCTCCCTCTGAAACACAAGATGTGGATTATCTGGATGTCGACACCTTAATCCCAGAGGAGGCCATCGACACATATCCCTCAAGGCCCTCGCCGCCAGACGACATCGGGGCTTACAACTTGGTGATAAAGACTGCCGCAGCGGCATTCAGGCTAAAGCTCGACTAAGAGCAGCAGAAAGCAGACTTCCTTCTAGAGACACTGCTCCCCACCCAAACGAAGAGCCAGTACCTCCCCATGCTCGACAGCGTCTTGGCTCAGGGAATGGAAGCATTCAAGGAGCCCGCAACATGCAAGGCGGTCACCCCCAGGACGGAGAAAAAATACAAACATTCGTAAAAAGACCCACCCTACATTCATGGCACGGTCTCAGCAGACTCCATCATCACAGCCACAGCAAGAAAGAGGGCAAACATGCCCACTACTTCTGGGCCACCTCCAGATAAGGAAAGCAAGAGGATGGACCTGGTGGGCAGAAGAATTTAACGGAATGCCGCAACCCACTGGCGCATGGCGAATTCAAACGCCCTGATCAACAGGCACATGTACCAGATCATGGAGGAGCTCGGTCAGTTGGTGAAACACCTGCCCCAAGATTCCAGGCAAAAGGCCGAGAAATTGGTGGACGAAGGGATGAACGCGGCAAATTCTTGCCTCAAGACTGCCCTGGATGGAGCAGACCCCTCCAGCAGGCTCATGATGATGGGCATCACTGAGGAGACACGCCTGGATTTCAGGTTTCAAGCCCAAGGTGCAGCACAGCATCCTGAACACACCGTTCAACGGCGAAACCTTGTTTGGAGCACCAGTTAATGAGAAGCTCAGCCAACAAAAAGGATAACGAAACGGCAAGGTCCATGGGAGCATTGCAGTTCAGAGGTGGCAAAAGGGGCACCCCGTCACGAAGACCCGGCGGGAGAGGTGGAAACCAGCCAGGTACATCACACCAGGCTTTCCAACAAACGCACCAGGCAGACACACAAGTTCAGCATGGTCAGCATAAGCAGTCCTGGCAGTACCAGCCAAGAGGCCAGTCCTATTCGAGGGAGAGGAAATGGACGTGGACAGAATAAAAGAGGGGGTCAGCAGCCCGCCTCTAAGTGACTTAAAAAAATTCTGTGTGCCCACCCACAGAAAAGATCCCAGGATGCACCACGTACCGAGGGATCAAGCGTTACACAAACTAATCACTTACGACCACATAACACCAGTGGGAGGAAGATTAAGATTTTACCTCCAAAAATGGAGAGAAATCACATCAGACAAATGGATTCTCAACATCCAATTCGGATACTGCATAGAGTTGGAGGGGAGGCCAACAAGCAGAAAACCAAAAAGACCACTAATAAACAACTAGAGCGTCTTCAGGAAGAAGCAAAGGAGCTCCTGCAGAAGCAGGCCGTAGAACCAGTACCCTTAAGGGAAAGGAACAAAGGTGTATACTCCACGTACTTCCTGGTACCAAAAGTAGACAAAACTATGAGACCCATTCTGGACCTAAGGTTCCTGAACAGATTCATAAGAACGCAAAAGTTCAAAATGACCTCCCTGCAAGAGGTGCTCCCACAATTGCAAATCCGAGACTTCATGGTCACAATAGACCTCAAGGATGCCTACCTATACATCCCAATGAACAGAAAGCACAAGCATATGCTCAGATTCACCATCGGAGAAAACCACTACCAGTTCATAACACTAGCCTTCGGGCTAAAATCAGCACCAAGGGTCTTCACAAAGTGCCTCGCAGCGGTCGCAGCACACCTACGAAGGAAAGGAATACACGTATATCCTTACCTGGACGACTGGCTAGTAAAAGCAAATTCATACCAGAGATGCAAGCGGCACGCACAAACAGTGACGACCACGCTCATAAACCTGGGGTTCTCCATCCATTGGAAGAAATCCTCAAAGGAACCGGAACAAGTGAAGATTTGCCTGGGAGCACAGATCAACACCTTACAGAGCAAGGTGGTCCCCAGCGAGAAGAGGGCGAGAGCGCAAGTGAAAAACTCTGCTCTACCAGAAGGGGCAAGCTCGGACCGTGAGGACTGCGAGCAAGATCATGGGCATGATGGCATGCATCCACCTAGTACCAAATGTACGGCTCCACATGAGACCCATTCAAGAATGGCTACAGGAGCAATGGTCACAAGCTACAGGTCGTTGGGAAGATCTAGTGGTTGTAACGCACGCAGTGCAGAAGGAAATGACATGGTAGAACATGGAGAATATAACATGGGGAAAGCCTCCAACGCCCCCAACAGTGACCATCACCACAGAGGCATCCCTGAAGGGATGGGGCGCCCACATGGAGGAACTCCAAGTGAGAGGACTGTGGACGCCAGCAGATGCGACCAAGCACATCAATTACCTGGAATTGAAGACCATCTTCCTTGCATTGAAAGCTTTCCAAGCGAGGCTGTACAAACACAAGGTATTGATACAAACAGACAACACCACAGCAATGTTCTACATCAACAAGCAGGGTGGGACACAGTCAGCCATGCTTTCAAAGCTAGCACAGGAGATATGGAGATGGGCCATCCCACTCAAGATAGACCTGCTAGCCATACACCTACCAGGGAAGGACAACGTACAAGCAGATTGGCTCAGCAGACAGACATCGGCATCCCACGAGTGGGAGCTCAATGCACAAGAGACAAGGAGGCTGTTCAACAGATGGGGAACACCATCAGTGGACCTTTTTGCCACACGCCAGAATGCAAATTGCCTAAACTTCGCATCCAGACAGCCCGAGGAGGGATCCCTGGGGAATGCCCTATGGATAGATTGGTCCGGGGCCATTTGCTTACGCTTTTCCCCGATACCGCTGACGCACAGAGTGCTCAGCAAATGCAGAACGAGCAGCATGACCCTGATACTGGTCGCACCGCAGTGGGCCAGACAGACATGGTACTCGCAGATCATGGAGATGACACAGTGTGCACCCCACAGATTCGGCAAAAGAAAAGACCTACTCTCCATGCAGAACGGAGAAGTGCTGCACCCAGAACCAGAGAGCCTGAGCCTGGTGTCATGGCTCCTGAGGACATAGAGTTTGCACATTTAAAACTACCAGAAATCTCCCTGAGGGGTCTTCGGGAGGCACGAAAACCCAGCACTCGGAAGTGCTATGTTGCGAAGTGGAAAAGATGCACAATGTGGTGCAGAAGAGAAAAGCTTCACAATAAAATGAAGGACTCCACAGTGCTAAGGTACCTCACGCACCTGCTCGAGAGGAACCTTAGTTTATCCTTGCTAAGAGTTCACTTGGCAGCGATAGTCGCTTACACAAGAGGAGAAACGTGCAAGAGTTTCTTCACATCACAATTGGTGAAAAGATTCCTGGAAGGAGCGAAGAGGATCGCACCACCAAACGGGTGCCACCACCTGCATGGAACTTGAACATAGTCCTAACGGAACTCGTGAAAGAGCCTTTTGAACCACTTCACAAAGCCACCCTAGAGATTCTAACAATGAAAACAGCTTTCCTGGTTGCAATAACGTCCTTACGCAGAGTAAGCGAACTTCAGGCACTAACGCTACAAGAACCCTACATATAAATACACAATAATAGGGTTGTGATGAGAACAGACCCACACTTCATGCCAAAGGTGGTGTCCAAGTTCCACATGAACCAGTCTATACAGATACTGAGTTTTTTCCAAAAACCAGCCACTAGCGCAGAGCGAGCTCTGCACACCCTGGACGCTAGAAGGGCAGTCATGCACTACATTGAGAGAACGAAGGGACACAGGAAAACAAAACAGTTCTTTGTGTCATTCGCCAACAGTTTCATGGGAAAAGCAGTAACCAAAGAGACCATTGCACGATGGATCGCACAAACAATACAGCTCTGCCACAAGCGAGCAGGACAAGAACTAGCAGAGGGGGACACGTGCCCACTCCACTAGGAAAAAGGGTGCTACAATAGCCTTCCTGGCTAACACCCATAGAAGACATATGCCTGGCGGCAACATGGGCTTCGGTGCACACGTTCACAAAGCACTACTGCATGGATATACAGATGAACAGGGAAGCACAAGTCGGACAAAAGGTGCTTCAACACATATTCAATAACCAACGCTCATCTTCCACCCAGCTGCCACAGAAATGAGAAACCGCTACAAAATCTATGCACAGCATAGTGAATCCAGAAAGATTCACGCTGCAAAACGAATAGTTTTCTTACCTGTCGGTATAGTTTCTAAAGGACAGTCAGAGCTTCACTTCCATACCTTAATACAGCATACCTCGCAGCGTATGCGCTGCCCAGGCTCTCCCTAAAAACATAGTTGGCACATCTTTCTCTGTTCAGGCAACCATACAATGGGATACATTACCCCAACAGAGAAGTATCTAATTATCAGAAGACTACTCTAGTTGGTTCTTTCCTACATACCCACCATAATCTAACACAAATGTACAGCATATCCCTGTGTTTATTAACATTAAATTTTTTAGTATGTATTTGTATGTTTTTCTTGATATAAGTATGTACTTATTTATCTATTACATTACGCCTACTGTAATTTTTTCGATGCACTAAACTATATTTCAACCTATACCTCTTCTAATATATCCTGTACTATATGGTGCCGAGTTATGGGGCTTTGAGAATGTGGCTGCCCTACAAATTTCGGAAAACAAGTTCTTCCGTTCGATAACTGGTGTTCCGAAAAGTACTCCTTTATTGCCCCTCAGGTACGACTTGGGTAGAAAATCGGTAACTGACTTGGTCAGACTTCGACCAATCTTGTATTGGAGGAGGCTCTGGACCACGCCCGAGCTTTTACATTATGCTGAGGGGTTCTTAGACATCATTAGAGCAGATATATTCCACAAAAATTGGTGGCTTAACTCCCTGAAAGAAACTCTGAATGGGTCTGCTTTGGTCAGATCCAGCTGGATCAGACTTTCCCACTAAAAGTTTCTTAAAGGAAATCTACTGGGAAAAGGTAGCTTCTCGGGGCTGGTCCAGCTCTAGTTTAGGTTCTATGACTGAAGGATTTTTGGAGGCTAAATTGTACCCTTCCTTGGAACCTTATTGGGATAACAAGGCCTTGTGACCGTAAACTCCTATTTCAATTGAGAGCAGGTTCATTGCCCCTTCGATTTTTGACTGCTAAATGGGAAGGTGGTGTAAATGCTAGTTGTCCTGCCTGTGGCTCTGCTAATGAAACTAAGGGACATTTTCTGTTTGTTTGCGCTGCTTATCAGGATCCCAGACGCGTATGGTTAAAACCGATGTGTAAGAATTTAGGGACTACCAGTAGTTTAACTGCTTTGCGTATTCTATGCACTAGTGAGATGTGGGTATTGATAGCAACTGCCAAATACCTTGGATGGGCATGGTCGATTAGACAGAGACTGCTAGTCTCTTGACTATTCTCTGTCTGATATATTTTGTGGTTAAACTGGATAGAGACTGCTAGTCATTTGACTATTCTGTCTAGTTGAACTTCCTGTCTACACCCATCCATGATATTTTCTTTTTAGGAAATTGTAAAACCTAACTCTTATTAAAATTTAAACTGTTAGAGATTTTTTAAATGATTTTTTTAAGTTTTGAATTGTAATTGAGTCATGAATTGTAAATAATATGCTTTTTTTAACTGTTTTTTATTGTAATTGATTGTTAACTAAATTTGTATTTTTAAATTGTCTTTGCTTTTATGAGTGAAAATCTCGAATAAAGCATATTTGACTTGACTTGACTTATATCCTGTACCTCCACTCTGACTCCTCCAAAACCTCATTCTTCTACTTTGATCTCCAAAATAACCATTTCTAGACTCTTCTCTCCTTTATCCCTCCTTGGATCACCCCAAACCTCATTTTAATATTACAATCTCCCTAATAACGCTTCTAAATTCTTCCCTCCTCTATTCCCCTGTGGCTCATCCAAAACTAATTTTACTGCTATGATCTGCCTAATCCATTTCTAGAGATAGTTTCCTCCATCTCTCCTTATACTCATCCTAAACCTCCTCTTACTGGTAAGATCTAATAAACACTTTCTAGACCGCTCCCTCTTATATTCCCCCCCCCCCCCATTGTCTATTTCAATCCTACTAACAGTCACATGTTCACCATGCAGATTTTATTATTCTAATCCCCCCCACTAATCCTTTCTTTATTCCGTGCTACTCCCCGAAAAGCGTTTTGACACCTTGTCCGGGGTAGTAAGCGATATATAAATGCAATTACAATGCAATGACAACTTTCTTTGTCCTGCAGATCTACATTTTTTGCTGGGGTCATACCAGTTAAAAACTGACCTGAGCGAGACTGCACCCCTCTAATGGAGAGTCTTTAGACATACTGATTTAACGGTAACTCGGTTTCTTACTGTTCGCCAAGTGCTCACGGATTTGTTGAACTTTATATTAATGTATTGTCAAAAACTACCCCTAAATGTTTTGCCATGTTAACTGGTACTAGGAGCGTCCCAAAGGTTTCTGGCCACCAGGAGTTTGGCCAGATGGAATTCTCTGCTCCAAAAAACGGTTTAATTTTGTTGCCGTTCATTTTAAGCCAATGTGCCTTCATCCAGCTGCTGACTGCGGCCATGCAAGAGCTACATTTATTGGCCACATTATCCAAATCATCAGAGATTAAAACAATGAATTAGGTGCTGATGACAAGTGTCAAAATGAACACTCTTAACCTGTGCAGGCCTAGGCTAAGAAAAAATAAATGTGCACTTACTAATTACAAGAAGCTACAACAGTGGAGTCCCCAAATTGAACATCTACAAAGTCAGAATATCGAATGCCTTAAAGGATTCCAACAATTGGTCCCAACTCATAGCGATCAGTTCCTTTCTTAGGCCTCTATTCTCTTCCCTGCAGATTGCTACTCACTCCGCCATACCCCATCGCTCTACTTCATCCTTCCAGCTAAGTATTGTAGAGGACCTAGGGGATTTCCACCGGGAAACATCATTTTCAACGAAGGCTTTTCTACGCGTGACGTTTACTACGAGGCACTTACCTCGCAAACGTCTTTTCCACGCGTATGCCTTCAACGACAGTCTTTACCACGCATATACGTTCTGGCTAGGGGGAGGCGTGGAATTCCTTCCAGTCGTTCAGCGTGGGATTGGGGGGTTGGCGGGGGTCGGCTGGGGGAGGGGCTGGGGGGGCCTGGGGGGGTCTCCCCCCCAAAAATAAACAAAGGAGCGGGTTAATTAAATTTAAAAAAAACGCACTTCAGTACCACCGAGGTAAAAGGAAAGTGCCTCCCCCAAAGACGTGCCGTTACGTCAAAATAGTAGTCCTTTTTTAATTTTGGCAGACGTGTTTTGACGCTTGTTTCGATGGTGGATGGAAGTACGGGCTGCTCGTGAAAGACGGGAAGGTGTCAGGTAAGAAAATATTCTTTATTATTTGTGTTTAAACGAAGGTTAAAATGCGTGGTATAATCCTTCGTTGCAAATTCCAGCGTGGTAAAGCCACTTGCGAACTAAAATTCGCGTGGTATTGCCATGCGTGGAACTTGTATTCGTGGTAACATCATATATTCATTTCCACCTCTTGGTAATTTACATCTCTTGGTGATACCAGGTTTCGCAAGGAGCAAAGCAAGGAGCAAAAGCAAGGTCTGCAAACTTGGTTTGTACGTTAAAATTTTTTACGTTTTTTTTATATAGACCTAATAAACTCTCCTCCATTTTCTGCCAACCCAGATTCCCTACTATATTCTATAGTATACTGAGTACACCTTCCAGTATGTCCTTAAGGCAGAACAGTCCCACAGCATGTCTAACATGGTGGCATCTGGCTCAGGGCTCTAGGCCAGTGTCAGGAGGGCAGGTAAAGTGGCACGCAGGCAATTGGAGGGGGGGGGGGTCACGTACGCTCATTTATGAAATCAGAGGGTGTGAGTAGCATTTTATCACCAAACATGTGGCCCACTGTTGTCATACCAGCTTGCGTCCATGGGTCTAACCGGCGAGAAGTGAGTGTGCCAGAGGTAGTTGGGATGCCCATTAGGGGGATATGTGGGGAGAGTGTTTTTGTTTCGCAATGCCTGCTTCCAGTAAGTGATAGCAGTTCTAAGAAGAGTGCCTGCTGTATGATGTTATGTACCTCTTGGAGAGAGGAGCATATGCAGTGTGCCCTGAGCTAGCTCCGAATATGCAATCTCCTGTAAATTATGCTCAGCTAGCCAATAGGAGAGCCATTGCAGGTGAGAAGCTAAGCAGTAGGCGTAGAAATCAGGAGCACCCATTCCCCCAGTGTCGGTTGGGAGCAATAACTTCGCTAACCTCAGGCGCCTTTGGCCCAAGCCCCAAATTAATGAAATCAGGAGTGTATTCAGGGTTGTGAAGGCAGCTCTAGGGATAACCACCAGCAGATTAACAAAATAATACAAAAGGCGCGGGAGCATGTCCGTCTTAGAGATTGCCAACCGGCCTGCTACCGAAAGAGGGAGTAAGATCCAAAACGCAGTTTATGCCCTTAGGGACCAGGTAGCCTTATGCAAATTGCAGTCAATTAAATCTGCTTTAGTTCTGTACACCTGTCTCCCCAAATATTTAAAAGTGGGGTGGGCAACAGTTATAGCACGATGTCTAAATGGTATAGTCTGGTCGATTATATTAGAGCCGAAGGGGAAGGCTTGCGCTTGATTTTTCATAATTAATGGTAGGCCGGCAATGTGTTCGAACTGTGCAAACAAGCTTGCTACAGGGAATAAATTATTCTGCAGAGTCCTAGAGTACAAGATGATATCGTCTGCATAAAGAGACAGAGCACGATTGAGTTTTCTATTGTTCAAGAAGGATTCTAATATTTTGTATGCAGCGTTGTGCAGTGTCGCCTGTCTCAGCCTTTGCACCTAAATAGATGGAGATATGATGTCAAAGGCTGCAGACAGGCCGAGCAAAACCAGAATAGGCGGTCCCCCAGAATCAACCTGATTGGGGATGTAGTCCGCTGCCAGATTCCATGCTGTGATCACTTCTGAATACATTTTGTGATGGATCCAGACGTCCATACACATTGTGAAATTGTGCTAATTTCAGGTTAATTTGTTTCTCCAGAATGTTGTAATGGACAGGGAGCTAAGAGGTAAGGCATAGATTTTTAAGGTCCCCGCATCTGTTTGGGCTTCTTTTTGTAGTGCAATCACCTCCTTTCAACACTGGGGAAAGATGCAAACTCCCAACACCTAAGAGTAAACTTTCTTCAATAATATCGGAGATCAGTTGCAGCACCAAAGGCAGGCAGTATCCTTATCAATCTCTTTCTTCTGGTAAAAGTTAAAATCCCCTAAATTGTACAATTCTTGCTGGTTATGAGGGGTTCAAGCACCTGATTCCAGTTCATTAAGAACTGTGCTTTGGGACTTGGTGGGTAGCACACCAATAGTCCTGCCAGTAACTGCGAGCGTCTGGACCGTATCTTAAAGTGCCCTCTCACATCCTTCAATAGTGAAGGACGATAGCGGTTCGAGAGTGCAGGCCAAGCTATCCCTGTAAATAGCCATGCCCCCTTCTGTCAGAGTGTCTCTATGCACCCTAGCAATAGCATATCCCAGCGGGGTAGAAGTTACCAAGTCTAACCCAGAATCCTGTAGTGAACAGACAGTTGACCCGAGTCGTACAAATCAGTTCACAAATTTCTTTAGAGTGCCTGGTCATAGATCGACCATTAACCAGTGCACATTCGATTATGTTCTTCTCTGTCATTCCCCTTCGGCCTATCTCTACCCTTACCAGTCCTAAGAGACCAATTGCACCCTGGACATATCCCTTTTACCAGTGTTTACCCACTCACAGATTGCCCCAGAATCATTGTCTAAATCGAGCAGAGCCTGCCTTGAATGTATCAGTCTTGATTTTCCTGGCTGGCAGCATCTCTGGCGCAGACTGACTTGCCATTGGTGGGACTGAGGATTGGCGCCCTTAAATGTGATGCCAGTGCACATAGGAGGCACGCTTGAGCACTGACTGCTCCTCAAGTGTTGCACCCAGAATGGCGTCCAAAGTAGTGTGAAATGGGCTCTAACAGGCTCACCATCTTCCAGTCCCAATAAAAACAAAAAGATGTGTGCCCCCAACACAATCCCCGTTAAAATATAGTGCAGTGCAATTCCAAGCCAACTGTACCTCAGTCGGAGCATGGATGACCTATTTTATTTCCAAAGGTAACTTTGGGTTTGGTGATCTCCAACTCTCCTTGCAACCCACTCCCCACATCCACTTTTACCACCTGAATTGCAGAATTATTTTTGTATTTCTGTTCCACTGCATTTATCAACTCTTTCCTTACTTGTAGTCTACAAGGTTAGGCGGGGGAAGTCTGTTTGAGTTGCATTAGTAAAGGAGTACCTTCCTGTATTTTGCAGCATGCCTGACTTTGAAATGTTTTCTGTCGCTTCAGGATAGTGATATTTTAGTCAGTAATGACGGCTAGTGCCTTTTGCTGGGGAGTGCTCAGCTGGACTTTACAGTAGCTATTATTCGCTCTTGTGTCAAATGCAGGTGAACTTTGTATACTGTGTTTACTTAATATTCATTTTGGATCTAGTGAACGGGGGTAAAGCAGTTTTTTGATTCCTAGTGGCCCCTTGAATGTTCCTGCTGGTGTTCAGTGTTAGTCTGTCTTTAATGGCAGCTGAATCCTACACTTTTCTGGCCTTCAAATGTTCTTTGAATTTTTAGTAGTTTTCTTTGGCAGTGATTTAACAAATTGAGCTGTGGGGCTAACAGTAGGAAAGGTAGTAACATTGATTTATCTGGCATTTAACTGTTTAGTCTCATTATTTATCAAGGTTCTCTCCTGTGATCCCTAACCACTTGGATGCTAAGGTACGTCTGATTATTTACATAACATTTCCATTGAAATGAATGGGCACTCCATGACGAGTTACCCTTGTCATTAGCATCCAAGTGGTTTTGCAGTTTATGATGGATTTCGGGCAGCTGCTGTACTCTCTATGTACGTCTGTTATATATGCTCATATTTTTCCACTGTGTATGTTCTGGCTCTAGTTCTTGTCAAATAGGAACATCCATCTGCTCCTTCCAGGATGAACTAGATCTGGGCTCCTTTGCAAGGTGTCCCATGGGGTGGGTTGATCAACATTATGTGCCCTTTTCTTAGGTTTGGGTTTCTACCGAACTGCAGAGTTCTCCTCCAGATTGCACATTAGTTGCATCCGATTTCCCGTTTTAGAATTAGCACTACGCGTCCCACAGAGGGCTTCGTTTCAAAATATTATTTAATGACCCAACAAAGGATCCCCTTCGGCATTTCTGTAAACAGTTGATACTGGCTAACAGTGGCTTTGTATGATAGAGGCAGCACTCAGACCCAGTAATTCTGATCTTCCTTTGCTAAGCAGTAAGACTTCGAACAGACTCAAAGTATCATTCAACTCTAGTGTTGTAGAAATATGGAACCAGGTGATTGAGAGCGCCTGAAGCTGCCTCAACAAAAGTCCTCTAACCGTTCTGAAAACAAATTGCTAATTTCTAAAATGTTGGTTGCAACTATGCAATTTAGAGAAGCCTCCAAATTAAAATGAACTTAGATTTGCTTAAAGTTGATTTTCACCAGCTTGTGTTTCAAGATTTGTCTGTTGGAGCATTTAGGGTTGACTTGAGGGCGATCAAAGAAAGAACCCACCTTCTTAAACGTCAATTTGGTGTTCAGAACAACTGCAGAAGTACGGATTTGCATATGCATGTATGTTTGTGTGTGTTTGTAAATAGTCCTAAAGGAGACTGTGTTGACACATTAATTACAACACAAAGGTAACATTAGAAAATTCAACAGCATCTACTGTCCTCGGTTGTAGGGTGCATGATTAGAGATTTCAATAAGGAGCCATCTGTTTGGTACCTCATAAATGAGCATTAAGCTATGTTACACCCTTCGTGGAAGATTTTGTACGTGTGTGTATACATACTTTAAATATAAAATAATTCTATTCGGGCTTTAGGATGGGAGGAGTGCACTAAGATAATTGCAGAGTACCTTTTGTGTATTAATTTAAATATACAAAGAGAACCAGCTTAGAGCTGCGCTCTAAAAACCCAATATGAAGGGTTAATTGAGTTTTTGTGGCCTTCACAGGGAAACCAGTTGGTTTTTTAGAAGAACCCTCACCCACCAACCTAGTTGGTGGCATTCTTCATCATCGGGTTCCCACCCAGAATGCCAAATGCCTCCTAAGTGTGCTTCGACGCCTGATTACAGCAGAGCTATTTTTTTTTGTTTGTATTATGTAAAAGGTGGGTATTGCGGGAGCGAAAGGTTAAAACTACCTACAAGGTGCCTAATCCTTTATTGGGGTATGATTAAAAAAATATTATTCGAATGGATGTGAGTGAGACACTGGTCTCGCACCTCTCCTCAAATTATGTTAAACGTGAATTTTTGTGAGGTGGTCTACATGTTTTGGCCGAGTGTCAAATAGAATGGCTTTCTTCTGGACCCGTGGCTCAGATTAAACCATGAGCTCACGTAAACTATGCACACACACACACTAAGGTTTGCATAGGGTTGTATAGGATGTTATTTACGGGTTTTTACTGTCCGTTTCTGTACCTGTAAAGAAAAAGGACAAGGAGACACAGCGTAATTATAAAACAACAGGTCCATTATGATGGGGACTCGGCTTTCATGCATGTATTTGCAGGTGGTATAAGATGGACTACTGGCAAAAAAAAAAAAAGCCTGTGCATAGTGTGTGGTTTTTCAGGCATGCAACACTTAAGAGTGTAAAGACACTCGTAAATGGTACGCCCATGCAGTGGCTTTTTTGCGAGAAGTTAAAACTGCGTTTGTTAGTTTTGCACTGTCAAATTATAGATCTGTATTTTGTTCTATGAGCGTAGATCAAGGCAAAGACTCAGTAAAACTATTTTAATCAGATTTTAGCCGCTAGTGGGGCATTGACAAAAAAGCGAGTCACCTACTTTGATCATGAGTACTTCTCGTGACATAGATCCTGGAGGGAGGCGGCACCTATTGTCACACTATAATTGGCAGAGTAAGTGGACAAAATGAAGAACTGATCAAGATAACGGAAAAAGAAGAGTTCTAGTGCACGTCAGCTCGAGCGTGCATTGAGCTGGAGCTCTTACTCATTGGCAGGCGAGCCCCTTGGCAGGAGTTAACTGTTGCCTGACTGTAAAAGTTGAAACCGCATTAAGTGGCGAAGGGTCAGAGCGAGCGCTACCTGTGATTTGTTCAGAAAGGCGAGCCCTTGAAAAAGGGTTCTAGCTGATAAATATGGCCTGATAAGGTCTTGCGTTAAGGTTCAGGGAGATATAGGGCAATAGAATTTAAGGAATATACACAGAATTTAACGAATGTAGACTCATAATGCAAATATAGTTCAGGGGTGATTTCTGGCTATTAGGGGGTCTTTGTTGTTTTAGTATTTTCTAAGGAAGGGGTTATATTAACAAATGGGAGGTACATCGGCTGACTAATCTAATATATTTTTTTGTTTATAGTAGCAGGAATTGCTAATAAGTGTGTTTCTGTAACGGTTAGCATAGCATCTCAATAAATCTCTTAACGTTATTAGACCTTCAATCTAGTTCCTCTTATCTTCTGGATAATAGAGTATTCCAGTGAATCTCGTCGATCAGGCTCTGTCTGTGTAGAAAGGAGATAAATCCACATCTGTTCCGTTTCTAGGAGTGCTCTCTGGGGGTCGTCTTTGTGTGTCTCACCAGTTCTATGGTCTTTATACTCTGATTGAGGATTGTATTGTAAGTGGTGACGGATGTCAGAGGTGGATCTGTGATGCTCTTCTCAGTGTTCTCTAATACTGCGTCCCTATTTTGATTTCTGGCTCTTTTTAAAGTCTTGGCAACAATTCGTTCTGGTGCTCAGTTTTTTTTTTTTTTAGATCCTTCGCTTGCATTTTGAAGTCCTCTAATTTGCTACAATTCCTTCTTATTTTTAGAAATTGACCGTAGGGTAAGTTTTCCCTCGGAGCCCTGGGGTGAAAACACTGGATCTTTTGCAAGGTATTCTTTGTTGTGGGTTTATTGTGGGGTTTGGGCTGTAGACTAGCGTTCTCCTGGGAAAAGGAGGGAAATCCTATTTTATGGATTTTTGGCAGAGTATAGAAGTAAGGAATCTTAAGCTATTTTTTTTACATAAAATGTCTGCCTTTTTGTTGGTGATGTAGCCACTCGACTCTACTTCTACCACCAGGTGTCCAATCCTGTTTTTTAATTGTGTGTATGGATCCTTGAGTGGTTTGTAGTTCTTCTTGTTGTCTAGCAGTCTTCAACTCTCAGTTGTATAGTCTGTTTTGTTGATCACAAAAACTCCTCCTTTGTCCGCCTCTTTCCTCACAATCGTGTCATCTTGGCGTAGTTGTTTTAGTGCCTGTGATTCAGCTCTTGTCATGTTGTGAAAAGTATTGGGAGGCTGTAATTCTCCAGGCTCCTTCATCACTGCCTGTTAGAATATAAAAAGTTCCACCAGTGAGGTCGTTATTTAAGGCAGGATCTTGATTTGTTTCTAAACTTGGGGTCTCCCATAATGTCTGGGGTTTCCCATGGTGTGGTGTCCTTGAAGAAGGCCTTGAGCCTGAGTTTTCTGAAGAACTCTGATAGTTTGCAGTTAAGTGAGAATTGTTTGAGGTTTGGTGTAGGGAGAAAACTCAATCTTTTGTTCAGAGCTTATATTTCAATGTCAAACCGCGTAAGGATAGGTTTCTTACTATTCCCAGCTTATGCTGGTCCCTGGATGTGGATCCTTGTATGAAATCAGGGTCCCTTTATGAAATTGAATCGAAAGTTCTGAACAAAGGATTGGGTTTTGTCCCACGCAAGGCTGTATCCACTTTTACAGTTAGGCAACAGTTGACTACTGCCGGGTCTCCTGATTTACTTTTTAAGGCACAGAGAAAGCCGACACTCTGCCTCGCCGAGATCCCGAGAGCGTAACAAATAGGTTTTAATGCAGGCGGCCGACTTTGATGCAGTGAGTAAAAGAGCTCTAGCTCCCCGCACGCTCGAGCCGATGTGCACTAAAACTTTTTTCCGTTATAATGATTAATTCTTCATTTTGTCAACTTTGCCAATTATGACAATAGGTGCCGCCTACCTCCAGGATCTATGTGATCTATGTCACGAGAAGTACTCGTGATCAAAGTAGGTGTCTTGCAATTTTGTTAATGTGCATCGAGCGGCTAAAATAGTTATATGTGCTTTGCCTTGATCTACATTACACTCGTATATAACAAAATACAGATCAAAATTTTGACAGGGCATAACTAACGATTGCAGTTTTAACTTATCTAAAAAAAAGCCACTGCATGGCCGTACCATTTACGAGGGTCTACGCTCTCAAGTGTTGCATGTCCAAAAAACAACGCACTCCACGCACGGACGGTTTTGTCAGTAGTCAATCTTATACCACCTTCAAATACATGCATTAACGCAGGGTCCCCATCATAATGGACCTACTGTTGATTTATAACGACTGTCTCGTGTCCTTTTTAGGTCTCGCCTACCATCGCAGCGCATGCGCTGTTTGCTCTGCCAAATCTATTGTTGTCAAGTTGCTTGTGGAAGTAGGGTGGAAGCTCCGCCTCTGCTTTTCATTGGCACGTGTCACACTTTATGTTCAATGCGCGCATTTGATTATCAGTGAGGCTTTTTTTCTCCCCTCCCGGTTTCCTTTCCTGCTGGCCCACCTGGACTGGAGATTGTGCACGCGCACAGCGTCTTTAGCTCGTGCACAGCATCTCTTCCGACTTGTTTGATTTGTTTCAGTATTAAAAAAAAAGACTATATGAGAATTGGAAATAAGAAGTTTGTAGTTGACACTTACATCACCTCCTACCATCCAACACCAGTTCAAGTAAACTATACGAGTGTGCGCCCATGCTGTCGGAAATAGTCTGTGTAAATGGTTGCAGATAAAGAAAATAAATACCTCTTGATACCAAACTGAGAAATTGTTTCTTTGGAACAACAACAATACGCACACTGTTTCCTCCGGGGCAGACCTCTAAGCGTTTCAAACCAAATCCTTTTCGTCCCTGCCCACCTTCGAGAGTTATCTCACTGCGAGTAACTAGCACCAGTGTATTAAATAATTGCAGTCACATGATCAAATTTAACAGTCTGTGTGAAAGGCAGAAGAAAAATAGTTCGCTACTGGTCGTTGCCACTGGAACAATGTTAAAATTTTGAGGGGCGCAACCACATCAAGTACAAACCGCAAACATAAACCTTACACAACTGTGAGCATGGCTGAAATACGTAGCGCATGCTCGACTGCAGTCACCAACTATTTATTCTCTGACCCCTTGTAGCGCTATAGAATGCTGTGAGGAAGTGCGAGAGGACAGGGGTACATCCCGTCACATGCAAGCTGCCCACTAGGCATGTGCTCCGTATTTTATCCAGAACTGCCAACTAAGAGGAGGACCGCTTCTCCAACCCCTAAAGGATAAGAAAAAACTTCTACTTAATGAGGCTCTCCTGGCCACTACTTTGACGGACGCCTGCCGTAATTTACGGAGAACGAATGCTCTTCATTTTATTCGCAGAGTCAAACTGCCATCACAGGGCAAATTATAGCAAGCTAGAAGGTATCGCGATTTCCACAATGTATACAGCAGAACAGCACCAACAGGGTATGGCTTCACTGTAAAAAGATGCTTTGTCAGCACACTCTGATCCTACCAGTCTTGGAAAACATAGCAACGTGAAGATGGACCCAGCAACAACCGAGAACGTCAAGGAGGGAGGAGAGCTGAGAGGGGCGGGGATCATGGTCACCTGGCACTCCAAGGCCTGCAGCTGCTCCCACTGACTGGAAGAGGCGGCCCTTAGGCACAAAAACAAACAGCAGCCATGCCCATTACTCGCAGCATCCTAGATGAACTGAGACTGGTGAGAAACATTGGCAGTCGGCAGTTGAACTGTAGCCTGCCACATCCTGTGTAAAGCATATGGCACTGGTGGCATGTCTGCTTCTTGTGTACACTGACTTTCGAAAGTGAAGCACAGGAGTCTGGTGAAGCCTTACCACATTTTACAACGTACTGTTTGGCCAGTTCTTGTCGTGTAACCCTATGTTAAAACTTCCAGTTATCTCTGCTTCTAAATCTTAGTGACAGCCAGGTTCCCTTTCTACTTTGTCACTCCTTCCAATGTCCGGTTATTAAACCCCTACAGATAGCCACTCTGTTTGCTATCTAGCATTATTAATGCCATTATGCCTGGATTTAATTTTCAAACTCTTATAAACACAGGCGTTCGTAAATGATGTTCACCTGCGTTGCATTCACCTTTGCGGTTTATCACATTAAAGACTGCCTTATTGATTTTGCCGGTACCGAGGCAAAACAACAAACTGGGTCGGAAACTTGACACTTCACTTGCATTCGAAGAATGTCACCCACGTTTAAATAGTACGATACACGCTCCTAAAAAGCAGCATGCATCCATAGCCTTCTACTAGGTCACTCTTTGGAAAACTTAAGTACTGCCCAAAATTGTTTCTTTTTTTCTCCATCATTCACTAAATCGCCCTCAAATAATCTGGCTAACAGCGCCAGGACTGAGTACTTTTTAGAAGTAAAATAGTGCCTCTTGCATTCCAAAGGTAGGCGGGTTTACCTAATCTTATGTACATTTTAAAAACTTGGTAACCATTATTATTGCAGACAGCTGCTCTGTCAAACAAAGGTCCGTTTTTAGGTCTTGCCTAGGCAGCGCGCATGCGCTGCTCTAGGAGATGACCTCTTGGAATTGGTCTGCTGTTTTCATGCACTTGTGCTTGTGTTGGCTTCCACCTTGCGGGAGCGAGCAGCGGCGCTCTCTGGGGCCATCTGTTTGTATTTAGGGACACGCAGGCGCTTGTTTAAATTAGCCTGCTCGCGATTGCCTTGCCTGCTCGACATCCTTGCGCTTCCAATTTCGTTCGCGGGCGTGCTCGTTTTTAAATTACTTGGCCACTGAGTTTGCGAGGGCATGTACCGCCTGTTTTAGGTAAATGATATATACGTTTCTCAGCGTGCTATTGTTTATACCAAATTCAGCCTGCTTTGCGTGGAACAGGCCACTTGCAAAACTTTAGCAGTAACATTTGGTTACCAAGACTAAAGGTTCAAACTAATCGATGCAACAAATGTTCCTCTGGTTTTCAACCTGAAGTACTAGGGCTCCCCCAGAGCAACATTAAAAGCCTGGCACTAAATGGCGATAAAATTGAAAGGCCTTCTAGGTAAAGAGGGCTATTTTAGCTTTTAATAATCAGACAGGAATGTTTAGAATCTATACATTTGCTTTGGGAATATCGAGCTCAAATACCACACAATCCATTTCGAAAAGCCAAACGCATGCCTTCCTTTTGCTTTGTGTGTGCACGAGTCTATAACATTTAATGCAGGTGACACTACACTACTAATAATCCTTCGGAATTATCTACCTCTTTTTGAGTAAACGGTCTTACTTGACCGCGCAGCATAAAAGTAGCTTAAGGAAGCTCTACCCGAAGAGGGACTTTGGCTCCACTGACATTAGGTCCCTCGAGTACAGCATCTGAATGGACCGAATTTGTGTGCCTGCATCTAAAAACAAGCATTTGCAATGCAATAGGTCTTGCATTTACGCAAGTTTGAGCTATTGACATTGGGAAAAACAATGCCTTTTTTTGTTTTCGTTTTGAAAACACATAAAAGGCGCATGTTCAATTACAATGCCAATAGCTCAAACTTGGGTAAATGCGAGACCTATTGCATTGCAAATGCTTGTTCTTTACAGGTACAGAAACTTTAGTTACGTCCGTTACAACCCTATGCACACCTTAGCGTATGTGCATGGTTTACATGAGCTCAGGGTTTACTCTGAGCCACGGGTCCTGAAGAAAACCATTCGATTTGACACTTTTGGCTGATACATGTAGACCACCTCACAATTCACTTTTCACATATTTGAGGAGACTGCGAGACCAATGTCTTACTCTCGTCCATTCAAATGATTTTTTTAAATCCTACCCCAGGGACCATTATAATAAAGAATTAGGCACCCTGTAGATAGTTTTAACCTTTCACACTCACGGTATCCTTTCACATAATACAAACAAACCCAGCTCCGCTGTAATCTGGCGTCGAAGCACACCTAAGAGGCATTAAGCCTTCTGGGTGGGAACCCGATGATGAAGCATACCGCCAACTAGGTTGGTGGGTGAGGGTGCTTCTAAAAAAAAAAAACTGGTTTCCCTGTCAAGGAGTCATACGCTCAACCCTTCAGATTGTTTTTTTTATAGCGCAGTACTAAGCTTGTTCTTTGTTTATATGTACTTATTACCATGGGAGACAAACGAGCACTCTAGCTTCCTCTTTCTCTCCAAATTATTTGATTAATTAAAATACTCATTAAATAAATCTCTGTAGATTCAGTATTTATAATTAGGAATATGCGCCCTTGTGGACCTTGTAAATAATTTTCAATGTATCAGGATTTGAAAAGTAAGAAAATAAGGTGCTGAATTTGTGTGCTATTTTGGTTTGCTTCTGGGCATAACACCTGCAGCCCACCTTATATTGTAGTGCAGCATTTTTGTCGTATCAGTGTAGGTTTAAGTTTCTTTTCTATGTATATACTTAAAACTGTTATAACATCCCTAGTTTTTGCCTTGATGGTGGCTTTCATTCTAACTTACTGAGTCACCTTTCAGATTCAGAGCCATGGTACTTTTGAAATTATCACAAAGGTTTGGTTGCTGGTGTACTACTGGCAAAGCTGTTTGACTGTCTTGAAGGCTCATACCTACCTAATGTCTTTTAGTCTGAAAATGTTCTTTAATTATCCTCCCAGTATTGAGTGGGATGTTTCCGATTAGGATCATGTTCTTCCAAGAAAAGAAGTTATCAAAACTTGCTCTGAACCTTTTTTTTTTTTTCTTCCAGAAATGGTTGAATCAATGAAGAAAGTAGCAGGAATGGATGTGGAGTTGACAGTGGAAGAAAGAAATTTGCTTTCCGTTGCCTATAAAAATGTTATTGGAGCCAGAAGGGCATCCTGGAGAATCATCAGCAGCATCGAGCAGAAAGAAGAGAATAAAGGTGGGCATGACAAAGTCCCGAAGATGAAAGAGTACAGACACACGGTGAGTATACACTGTATGGCATTGTACTCTTGCTTCATGACTGCTTGAGGAGGTCACTGATTTAAGGTGCTCAGCATTATAGACCTCTGTAACTCTCGAAAGACTAATAAAGGGCAACACTGAATTTTCTATAACCTTTCTATTTATTGGTGCAGCAGTCGGGCCGATGGCCTTCCAAGCAGAGGCTTTGCTTGTGGGGATAGTGGGTTGGGATATAGACAGGGGCTTGCTACCACACCAACACTGCTAACCTGTTAGAACGGGGTTTCAGCTTTTTCTATGATTTTGTTTAACCATATTTTATTGGCATTTGTGCTATGGCAACATACATATGCATGTACGTTTGTGCTGGTTCAATCGTGGTATATTTTCCCCCAGAACTGTTCCGTTACAAAACTATCCCCCCTCTCCACTTGAGTTGCCTGATAATAGGTGGAGTCCGGATGATCTGTACAAGGAGGTAAGCAGAAATAAGGGCCTTTAGGTGTGCGGGGCAATTTACTCTATTTGCCTGTCGTCTGGGACCGGTGTTGCTACCCTCGAGGCGTTTCCTTTTTCTGCTAGCGTCTGTGTCAGCTGCCACTAGTTCCCCCCACAAGATCTTCCCAGGCCCTGGCCCTTTACATTGTGCCTGTTCCCCTGCTGGCCTCTCGGAGTAGTAGTCGCCCTTTCGCCCCCGCCCGTTCTCGCTCTCTCCTCCCAAGTGGTGAATCTTGGCCCACCCGGGGCTTTCCAGTTCCTGGCTATTTCTCGTTTAGCTAATATAGTAGCATGGTCTTGAAACTTCCCTGTCACTGTATTTCTGGCAGAGCGTTTTCTATGATATGTTTAAATATTTGCTTTTCTCACCTGGATCAAGCCTCCAGAGCTAATGTAAGACAGCATCGTCTAGTTGTACTCTATAGAAAGCTGGCTCTGTTTATACTATACAAAAGTAAGATATAGTGTGCACAAAGTCCAGTGGATCCCTAGAGGCTTTACTGATGGTAAAATAGATAATAGCATAGTCTCTTTTGTGGTTGTGGGGTTGAGCAGTCAGGCTTATCAGAGGGCTGTGTGAAGTATTGGTTGTACACACTCTGGCAAGAAATAACACACTCATAGACTGAATCTAAGAGCAATGTATAGAAATATTACCTTGTTACTTTTCTTTCTAGAACCAAGAGAAACTCAGTTGCAAGTAAGTACCAGTGTTAAAATAGCAATACTTTACAGGTACAGTGGAAATATTTGCAAAAGCAGTAAAAATGCTTTATAGTGATACTGAAAAATACTTTGTGTATCATTCAACAGTAGCATCAACTTAGTAATGTAAATGATTGACACTTATTGCAAATAACAAGATATGCAATGCAATCCTATGGGAGGAAAATGGGTATATATACAGGTAAGTACTCGACTTAGACATTCAGTCTTAAGGGTTTAGACCAACATTGGGCAAGGGTCAGATCAAGGTAGGTACCGCACAACCAGCAGCACTGGGGCGGTCGGGAGCAAAGGTTACTGCGTCTAATGTTAGTCAGTAGAGACAGGGGACACCCAGAAGAGGTTCTGGTTGCAGGCAGGTACACGAGGTTTTGCAGCGTGAATCTTTCTGGATTCACTATGCTGTGCATTATTCCGCGGTCTTGTGGTTGGGTCCGGATTCGTAGTCGTTTTTTTTTTTTTTTTTTTTTCGTGGCCCAGGTGGGCGTCGGCATCACACGTCCTCGGGTGCATTTCCGGTGACTACGGCATGCTTCCTGCGGAAGCTCCCACTCTTGGGCGCCATCTTCAGATTCTTTTTTTCCGCGGTCGGGTCTGGATCGTTCCCGTTTGGGCTCCAGACATTTTTGGAGAAAGAAGAAGGAAAATACAGAAATTGGAAAGAAAAATCATCTGAAGACTCCAGGAGACTTCATCGACCAAGAACCAGCAAAGGAGAAGGAGACTTCATCGAGATCTTCGACGAACGTCGCCGAACACGCGACCAGGGAGGCCCTGAGCGCTCGATGGACAACACGCCGTTCAAGTTCTGCCGTAACTGCCACCACAAGTACGCGCAGAAGGACCAGCACCCGGTTTGCAACCTTTGCCTACTGGTAAATCACGGAAGCGAGGACTGCAATGCCTGCTCCGCCTTCACCCCGAAGACCCTTCGTGTGAAAGAGAGACAGAGGGTAGCGCACGCCACCCTGCAGGGGAAGGCCCCGACTCCATCCCTCCACGAGCTAGGGATGTCCTCCGAGGAAGAGGACAATGATGCCGCCGAAGAAGACGGCTACACGGTCGTAGAGACCGATTACACCAAGACTTCTGATAAGGTAGAAGACTCTCCGGCCCCCAAGAACCCGAGAGACTCTGAGTCTCGAAAAAACGAGGGCAAGGCCCCCAAAGCGCTGGCGCCAAAACACCTGGCGCCCGCGACTACTCACAGGCCCAGCGGACCCTCTGAGAAGGAGTCCCCGGCGCCGAGAGCTGTTGAACAGCAAAAGTCGTTGAAAATCGTCCCCGAAAAGGATCGATCGATGCAGAGGGAGAAGGACCCTAAAGCACCGATGCCGACCAGAGACCCGAAACCCGGCAGCCGAGATGGAGAAGAAAAGAAGGCGCCTCGAGGCCGAAATGGAAAACCTCTTGCAGCGGAAGAAAGAATTCGACGCAAAGATGAAAACTTTCACGATTCCACACAAGACCAAGCCACCAGTGGTGGAGGTGGTCGAGGAGGAAGACGAGGTTGCCGAAGAACAAGACCCGGACCTCGAGGTGGTCAACGACCAGGAGGAGGACGACAGTCCCTACTATAGTTACAACTATAGGGAGGAAGAGGACAGCAGGACGGACGCCGAGTCGGCCCCCTCGGACTTACAGGAGGTGGATTACCTAGATGTTGACACCGACAGCCCAGAGGAGGCGGTCGACACATATCCCTCGAGGCCCTCGCCGCCGGACGACATCGAGGCCTACAACTCGAAGAGAAGCAGAAAGCACACTTCCTTCTAGAGACATTGCTCCCCACACAAACAAGGAGCCAGTACCTACCAATGCTCGACAGCGTCTTGGCTCAGGGGAAGGAGGCATTCAGGGAACGTGCAACATGCAAGGCTGTAACTCCCAGAACAGAAAAGAAATACAAACATTCCTCAAAGGACCCACCCTACATTCAGGGCACAGTCTCCGCAGACTCCATTATCACGGCCACAGCAAGAAAGAGGGCTAACGTGCCCACTACCTCTGGACCACCACCGGATAAGGAGAGCAAGAGGATGGATCTGGTGGGCAGAAGGATGGAACGGAATGCCGCGACCCACTGGCGTATGGCTAATTTCAACGCCCTGATAAACAGGCACATGTACCAGATCATGGAGGAGCTGGGGCAGTTGGTGAAGGACCTGCCCCAGGATGCCAGGCAGAAGGCAGAAAAACTGGTTGAAGGGAAGAACGCGGCAAATTCTTGCCTCAAGACGGCCCTGGATGGAGCAGACACCTCCAGCAGGCTCATGATGATGGGTGTCACTGAAAGAAGACACGCCTGGCTCAGGATTTCAGGTTTCAAACCCGAGGTGCAACACAGCATCCTGAACACACCGTTCAACGGCGATACGCTTTTCGGAACAACAGTTGATGAGAAGCTGAGTCAACTAAAAAAGGATAACGAAACAGCAAGGTCCATGGGAGCATTGCAGTTCAGAGGCAACAAAAGGGGCACCCCGTCACGGAGGCCTGGCGGGAGAGGTGGAAACCAGCCAGGTACATCACACCAGGCTTTCCAACAAACGCACAAAGCAGACTCGCAGGCTCAGCAGGGTCAGCAGAAGCAGTCCTGGCAGTACCAACAAAGAGGCCAGTCCTTTCGAGGGAGAGGAAATGGACGTGGACAGAATAGAAGAGGGGGACAGCAGTTCGCCTCTAAGTGACTTCAAAAAACTCCGTGTGCCCGCCCACAGAAAAGATCCCAGGGGCAGCACGTACAGAGGGGTCAAGACAAGCTAGACATCTACGACCACATAACACCAGTGGGAGGAAGACTAAGATTTTACCTCCAAGAATGGAGAGAAATCACATCAGACAAATGGATCCTCAACATCATCCAATTCGGATACTGCATAGAGCTGGAGGGGAGGCCAACAAGCAGAAAACCAAAAAGAAAGCCACTAGCAAGCAAACAGCTAGAGCGCCTTCAGGAAGAAGCAAAAGAACTCCTGCAGAAGCAGGCCATAGAGCGGGTACCCTTCAAGGAAAGAAACAAAGGAATATACTCAACGTACTTCCTGGTGCCAAAGGTAGACGAGACAATGAGACCCATTCTGGACCTAAGGTTCCTGAACAAATTCATAAGAACGCAAAAATTCAAAATGACCTCCCTGCAAGAGGTGCTCCCGCAACTGCAGATTGGGGACTTCATGGTCACGATAGACCTCAAGGACGCCTACCTGCACATCCCAATGAACAGAAAGCACAAGCATATGCTCAGGTTCACCATCGGAGAAAGCCACTACCAGTTCACGACACTAGCCTTCGGGCTGAAATCGGCACCAAGGGTCTTCACAAAGTGCCTCGCAGCAGTCGCAGCGCACCTACGAAGGCAGGGAATACACGTATACCCCTACCTGGACGACTGGCTGGTGAAAGCAAACTCATACCAGAAATGCAAGCAGCACGCACATACAGTGACGAGCACGCTCATAAGCCTGGGGTTCTCCATCCATTGGAAGAAATCATCAATGGAGCCGGAACAAGGGAAGATCTTCCTGGGGGCACAGATCAACACCTTACAGGGCAAGGTGTTCCCCAGCGGAAAGAGGGCGAGGGCGCTGGTGAAGGAAACTCGCCTCTACCGGAAGGGACAAGCTCGGACAGTGAGGACTGCGAGCAAGATCATGGGGATGATGGCATCATGCATCCACCTGGTACCAAATGTACGTCTCCACATGAGACCCATTCAAGAATGGCTACAGGAGCAATGGTCACAAGCTACAGGCAGTTGGGAGGATCTAGTGGTTGTGACGCACGCAGTGCAGGAGATGACATGGTGGACCATGGAGAACATAAGTGGAAAGCCTCTAACGCCCCCAACGCCAACAGTGACCATCACCACAGACTCATCCCTGAAGGGATGGGGCGCTCACATGGAGGAGCTCAAGGTGAGGGGTCTCTGGACAGAATTGAAGACCATCTTCCTTGCACTGAAAGCTTTCCAAACAAGACTGTACAAGCACAAGGTGTTGCTACAAACAGACAACACCACCGCGATGTTCTACATCAACAAGAAGGGTGGCACACAGTCAGCCACGCTTTCAACGCTGGCGCAGGAGATATGGAGATGGGCCATCCCTCTCAAGATAGACCTGCTAGCCATACACCTACCAGGGAAGGACAACATACATACAGGCAGACTGGCTCAGCAGACAGACATCGGCATCCCACGAGTGGGAGCTCAATGCTCAAGAGACAAGGTGGCTGTTCGACAGATAGGGAACACCATCAGTGGATCTGCCACACGCCGGAATGCAAAATGCCAAAACTTCGCATCCAGACAGCCCGAGGAGGGGTCCCTGGGGAATGCCCTATGGATAGACTGGTCAAGGACATTTGCTTACGCTTTTCCCCCGATACCACTGATGCACAGAGTGCTGAGCAAGTGCAGAGCGAGCAACATGACCCTGATACTGGTCGCGCCACAGTGGGCCAGACAGACATGGTACTCGCAGATCATGGAGATGACCGTGTGCACCCCACAGATTCGGCAAGAGGAAAGACCTACTCTTCATGCAGAACGAAGAGGTGCTACACCCAGAACCAGTGAGCCTGAGCCTAGTAGCATGGCTCCTGAGGACATAGGGTTCGCACATTTGAGACTGCCAGAAAGCACCCTGAGGGTCCTTCGGGAGGCACGAAGGCCCAGCACTCGGAAGTGCTATGTTGCAAAATGTTCACAATGTGGTGCAGAAAAGAAGGACTTCACAATAAGATGAAGGACTCCACAGTGCTAAAGTACCTGACGCACTTGCTGGAGAAGAACCTTAGCTCATCCTCGTTAAGAGTTCACTTGGCAGCGATAGTCGCCTACACAAGGGGAGAAACGTGCAGGAGTTTCTTCACATCACAGGTGGTGAAGAGATTCCTGGAAGGAGCGAAAAGGATCGCACCACCCAAGTGGGTGCCGCCACCTGCATGGAACTTGAACATAGTCCTAACAGAACTCATGAAAGAGCCCTTTGAACCACAAGGCCTCCCTAAAGATGCCAACTATGAAAACAGCTTTCCTGGTTGCAATAACGTCCTTACGCAGAGTAAGCGAGCTTTAGGCGCTGACGCTACAAGAACCCTACATACAAATACACAATGATAGGGTTGTGATGAGGACTGACCCACACTTCATGCCGAAGGTGGTGTCCAAATTCCACATGAACCAGTCTATACAGATACCGAGTTTTTTCCAAAAACCAACCACTAGCGCAGAGCGAGCCCTGCACACCCTGGACGCCAGAAGGGCAGTCATGCACTACATTGAGAGGACGAAGGGACACAGGAAAACAAAACAGTTCTTTGTGTCATTCGCCAACAGTTTCATGGGCAAGGCAGTAACCAAAGAGACTATTGCACGATGGATCGCACAAACAATTCAACTCTGCCACAAACGTGCAGGACAAGAGCTAGCAGAGGGGACACATGCCCACTCCACTAGGAAAAAGGGTGCAACAATAGCCTTCCTGGCTAACACACCCATACAAGACATATGCCTGACGGCAACATAAGCTTCGGTGCACACGTTCACGAAGCACACCTGTGTGGATATACAGATGAACAAGGAAGCACAAGTCGGATAAAAGGTGCTCCAGCACATATTCAATAACCAACGCTCATCTTCCACCCAGCCGCCACAGAAATGAGAAACCGCTACAAAATCTATGCACAGCATAGTGAATCCAGAAAGATTCACGCTGCAAAACGAATAGTTTTCTTACCTGTCGGTGTAGTTTTGCAGCTTGAAGATCTTTCTGGATTCACTAGCGAACCCACCCGCCTCCGCCAGAAAGATGACTGTAGAGAGAGAAGAGGTGGTAAAAAAAAAAAAAGACTTGTAAAAGTACAATGCGGTAAAATATCACCTAAATAGAACATTGCCATTACTTCGTAAACGAAAGAAACACGGGGAAAAAACCCGAAGATGGCGCCCAAGAGTGGGAGCTTCCGCAGGAAGCATGCCGACGTCACCGGAAATGCACCCGAGGAGGTGTGACGCCAACGCCCACCTGGGCTACGAAAAAAAAAAAACAAAGAAAAGACTACGAATCCGAACCCAACCACAAGACCGCGGAATAATGCACAGCATAGTGAATCCAGAAAGATCTTCAAGCTGCAAAACTACACCGACAGGTAAGAAAACTATTCGTTTCAGGGCACATGCCCGAAGGTTAAAGCAAGCACAGGGGAGGCACCGTTGGCTGGGCTTCCCAGAGTCTGGGGCCGAGGATGCAGGAGTGCCTTTGCTGTCTGATTTTCGTTACCGGAGCCAGTCACGATCAGGGGGACCCTTCGGTGTCTTTGTGGAGTCCAGGAGAGGTCAGCTACCGATGCTGTCGAAGTCAGGATCGTAAGGAGACTGCACTGGACAGGTGAGCCACTCAGGCCATGGGTCCCTAAGAGATCTGGTCTTTGTTGAAGACCAGGCAGTCTTCCTGTGATTTATGGAAGCTGCTGGCCACAGGACAGGTATTGTCGTCTTTACAGAGTCTTTAAAGCTGGAGACAGGCAGGTAGGGCTGGGGCCAAGTCAGTAGTCATCTTCAGGCTTTGCTTCTTTGTCCTTCACAGGTTGCAGGAATCTGAGGATCAAGGTTGCCCCTAAATACTGGAAATACTGGTGTAGTGGTGTATAGTGGTGTATAGGTAGTGGCAGGTAGTAGCCAATAGGCTACTTACCTTTTTAGGTGGCTACACCTATAGTGTCTCCCCCTCCCTTTGGGTAGGGGCATTCTCTAACCAGATTGGCTAAAACCCTTCCATCTAACATGGAGGATTT
Organism: Lissotriton helveticus; assembly: GCF_964261635.1. Taxonomy (NCBI): domain Eukaryota; kingdom Metazoa; phylum Chordata; class Amphibia; order Caudata; family Salamandridae; genus Lissotriton; species Lissotriton helveticus. The sequence continues at coordinate 403,588,000 of NC_136061.1, forward strand.
TCTAAGGAGGGTAGTCCTGGCTGGGAAGTTACACCTCTCCTTAATACTAATTTTCCTGCCGACCGTGATGCCAAAAGTTGGCCTTTTTTATTAGAGCGGGCATCTCCACTAGCTGGAGAGGCCCTAGGTAGCATAACAAACGGCAGGAAGCCTTTGAGGCTTACCGCCCTGAATGCTGTTCCTGTTTGGGGGTAGGTGTAAGCACCTCCATCCCAAGCAGGCTTTGTTCCTGACCCACTAGAGCACAAGGTCTCCCACTTCAGGGGATCTGAAAGGTGTCTGTGCATGCTGGTGCAGACAAGTCCGCTGTACACTAAGGAGTTTTGTTTTTTAGGGGGCATTTTATAAAGTACCTCAGAGTGCATTTTGTAATCCAGCACTGGCGTGTGGATTAATTATGCTGCGTAGTTTGATACCAAACTTAGCATTCACTAAAGCCATTGTGGAGCGGTGGAGTTCATAATGACAAACTCCCAGCCCATGTACTCAATACGACTTTTCTGCAATTATAGACACTGCAGGGGCACTTTGCTGATGTAGCTATGCCCTCACCTGTGGTATAGTGCACCCTGCCTTAGGGCTGTGAGGCCTGCTAAAGGGGTGACTTACCTCTGCCACAGGCAGTGTTTGTAGGCATGACACACAGGGAGTTGTGCCATGCCATCTCGCTTACGTTTTATCTGCATCAAAACAGTCTGCACTGGCAGTGTATATGCGTTAGGGGATTAGTTCTGAGGTTGGCACAATACATGCTGCAGACTTTAGAGACCATCTCTGGTCACAAGGCAGTTTGTACCAGTGGTACCTTTACAAGGGACTTGTATGTGGACCAGAGGTGTGATTATTGTGGAACAAAGGTACAGAGTTGGAAAAGAATACTGGCACTGGGAACTTGATTAGCCGGGACACTTTGGAAAAGTTCCGAACACCCTGGGATGTGAACCCAGCGATCTGTGACCTGACAACAGCAAAGAATCCACCCTGAGATCAGGTGGCAAGCTCCCTCTGCAACACTACCTCGGAGTTGAGAAATTCTAAAAGCGTACAACCGAGATGAGAGGACCATCTCATACAGTTCTATTTCGTGCAATGCGCGGAGCACGTCAGCAGGACAGGCTTTTGACGTTACACCTCTTTTTGTCTGCACATCATATATAGAAGCGGTTGGTCACAGCAAACCGGCTCTGTTTGTCCAAGAGTCCTCATTATATCCTCAGGGGCCGAGACGTAACTGTGCTGCACGTGCATAACATGCAAGCTCCTATGTTCCCAGTAACCTGATTTAAGAACACTTTAACCGCATGCGTGCGGTAGGATTTCCGCCCGTACGCTGGGTTTTACGGATTCGCATGTTACGTGACGAGCTGGGCTCGTCATGAGCGTGCGAGGAGGCTACCTCATGACGAGCCCAGCTCGTCATCAGCGTCGAAGGGGTTAAAACATATTACTATTTTGATAATTGATGTGTCAGGAGATGTTTAATGTTATAGAAAATGCTGCTCAAAATGCATGCGGACTCTAGGTGCTATACAAACTCACCCATACACACGCATGCCCCACTAATGTAATAGACTGCAGTATTTTGAAAACAAAATTTCATTGATATTTGCGTATTATTAGACCAATACCTGTATATCTAAGTATCAATTTTTCATGGTTATAATATTTGATGTTTCTTGTAAAATAAAACACACGATTTGTCGTCCCGATACAAATGGCCGCAAACCGCCCCTGTTTAATGTTGCTAATAATGAAACACCCATACCGAAATGAAACTAAAACTAGGAAACAGTTGGCACTTGTACACTATTCATTCAGCTGCCATGTCACCTCTTGGAGGTCTCATTGTGGTTGTGCTAAGACTAGTCATCCTGTCCATCCACTTCCTGTTCTTCTTGGCTAGCACTGCAGTACTTGATGAGTATCAGTCATGCTTTCTAGAAGAGGCCGGAATATCCAGAGTCAGTGTCACTCAGGGCTAATTCTGGCTTCTGC